>NC_140591.1:685440620-686640620 GCF_964204655.1 Triturus cristatus
AATTCACAGCACAACACTGTCTTTCTTAATACACCTGGTATTAAGAAAGACAGTGTTGGGAATGGGGTCTCTAGTGTGCAGTGGTTTGCACCTGTCCAAGCAGAGACCATCACTCTAGTCAGGGTAGGGTGAGTACACTGCTAACATAACCCCTGCTCACCTCCTTGGTAGTTTGGTGTGAGCAGTCACACTTATATCTGAGGAAATGTGTAAAGCATTTGTACAAACAAACACAGTAGCACAGTGAAAACACTACGAAAGGACACCACACCAGTTGACAGAAATAACCAATATTTATCAGAATAAAACACCAAAAATCCTGCATATAAAGTAAAGATGTCACTTTTAAAAGGTTCCACATTTTTCAGTGCATCGGAAACTATGTATGAGTCACTTTAAGCCGAAAACAGGCTCAGCTATGGGGAAGCACAGTAAAAGCAAAGGATTGCATTGCTTCCTTACTACCAGGGAAGGTGATGCCTCAGTTTCTTTCTGCCAGTGGATGTGATGTGTCAGTTTTTCTAACTGCAGTGCAGGAGAGATAATGCATTGGTTCCTCACCGTCAGGGAAGGTGATGTGTCTGTTCCTTACTGTCAGGGGAGGTGATGTGTCGAACACTGGATACACGGCCTCGGTTCCTTACTGCTGGGCCATGTTGATGAAGAACTTGGCTCATACAGGTGATGCATTGAAAATCAAGACACGCTGTGTCGATGTGGAGGAACTGCATTGCATCGATATAACAGCTGAGAAGCAGGTGATACGTTGATTTCTATAGCCGCGTAGCAGGGCCATACTCGGAGCGTGCACCACGGACGTCTGTTATACGGTGCTCGGGATTCAGATTGCGGAGATCCTTTAATAGCACGGTAGGCACTGCATCAATTCTTTGGCCGCACATCAGTGATACGCTGCTTTTTCAACCGCACAGTGGTGCTGCTGTGGAAAAACGACTGTTGAGAGTCCATGCATGGAATATCTAGTTTCGTAGCAGCCAAACCACCTCCAAATGGCCCACAAAGGGAAATTGGCACCCCTTGTCAGGTCAGAACTCCCAGCAGAGGAGTTCAGGGGCTCCAAATGAAGTCTTTGATGACCCTGAGACTTCTTAACAGGAGGCAAGCATGCATAAGCCTTTGGAGAACCTTGTGAAGTAGGATGTAGAAAGAAAATGTCCTCTTAGTCCAGAAGTGTTCTGAAGTTATGGTGGAACAACTCCAGTACTTACGCCAGTTTCTACCTTTGAAGTAGGCAAACTTCAACAGAAAGTCTTTGTTGTGCACAGGACCTTACCTTACTCTGACCTGGCTCCAGACACACTACAGGGGATTGGAGACAGCTTTGTATGAGAACACACACAGTCCTATTCAGGTGTCATTGACAACTCCTTCCACCACTCTAGCTCAGGAAGACCTATCAGGCTGGTGACTGGCCATCAACATATGCATATGCAGGGCACACCTCAACTCCCTTTGTGTGACAGTCTAGAGTGAATGCGCAAACAGCCCAACTGTCACCCTTCCTCAGACGTGGATTTCACCCACAGGAAGAGCCACACAATGTTAAAGCAAGAAAATATCCACGTTCTAAAAGAGGCATTTTCAAACACACAATTTAAAAACCAAGTTCACTAAAAGATGTGTTTCTAAATTGACCCCAAACTCCAAAACTTGGTCTATTCTCAATGGGAAGTTACACTTGTAAGTGGGTAGAAGGCATCTTCAATAGTAACTTATGTGAGATATAGTCCTTGCAATAGTGAAAAAAGAAATTAGCAGTATTCACAGTCGGGACAAGTAAAACACTCCAATCCATGTCCTACCTTTCATCTACACTGCACCCTGCTCATTGAGCTACCTCGGCCCTACCTTAGGGGTGTCTTACATGTAATAAAAGGAAAGGTTTGGGCCTGGCAAGTGGGTACACTTGCCAGGTTGACATGGCAGTTCTAAATGGCACACACAGACTCTGCAGTGACAGGTCAGAGACATGGCTGAAGGCCTACACATGTTGGTGGCACAATCAAGGCTGCAGGCCCACTGGTAGCATTTAATGTATAGGTCCTGGGCACACACAGTGTACTTTAATAGGGACCTACCAGTAATCAAATATGCCAATCACGGATAACCAATTACAGATACAATTTTACACAGGGAGCACTTGCACTTTACCACTGGTCAGCAGTGGTATAATCCCCAGAGTCCTAAGACCAGCAAAAATGAAGTCAGAAAAACACTGGACTAAGGCAAAAGGTTTAGGGATAACCCTGCAAATAGGGCAGGTCCTACACACAGTGACTATTGGAAATTGAATTAATTTACAAACATGCATTTATCACTAAAAAAACATGAACAAATCCTGAAGAGATGCAAATTATTTTTTGAAATACGTTGATTCCAGAATAGACAGAGTTAAAAATGTTGTTACTGGTTGACCGCAATGGAGCGTGGGCCGGCTACAGGGACCTCGTTAGGCCCACTGAACATAGTACTTTAAATCCTGGTGTTCATTGTGTGCGGCTTTGTTTTGCATGGCTTCACATTGTATGAAGTCTGTTCTGATGAAGCCGTACAGCGATGCTTTGTTGGGCTTTGCTTTGCTCTACACTGATTTAAATGAGGCTGGCAACTATATGGCGAGGATTTGTGGGGCTTTGTGTCGCTCTGTGTTGTTTCTGATGTGCACCACACCTGAGCTGGTAGAATTCCTTCAGGTCTACTCCCAAAGATCTAGGACTGGAGTCCCACCACATGGTGCGCAGGACTTACAGCAATCAGAGTATAGGTCCGGTTTCAAGTTCATCTCTGTCCCTGAGGCTAAGATTAGGAGGTCAGCCAACTAGCTCTTGTAGTCACTCTAGTGGTCCTGCTTTCAAGATGTAGATCAAGACATTTTCTCCAGAAGCAGGGCAACAGGCACCAGGTCAGCCGGGCAACAGAGTAGTAGTCCTTCTTGCAGAGCAGCACCACAGTCTTTCTGACCTTTTCACAGATCCCGAGGTGTACTGAAGAGTTAGGTCTGAGGGTTCAATATTTATGTATGTTGCCCACTTTCAAGTTGGAAAAGTTTCTAGATAATTCCCTTTTCAAGTCCTTAAATTCTCAGCCTCTTCTGTCCTGCCTCCAAAGTGGCTGCATGAACAATGCAGTGATGACACGTACTTTGGGGTCATTTACGATCCCATTTAGAAGGGATCTAAATTGGATTCGGGTTTGCTGAATCCGATTCAGAACCCTTGCTTCCGACCGAATTGTACACAGTTGCGAATCACCAATTACGATGCTCTGAATGTACGAATTGGTTACAAAAGGCCTTTGGACAGGTCGACCCTTTCAGAGCCGATTCGTACAGCTCTATGCACACGGTTTCTGAGCGAGCGATTACGATGATTGATTCGGACAGCCGTTTCATTTGTTTTGCCAGAAATAAAATGGCTGTTGGAATCTGTCTTTGGTGGCCCGTGTCAGGCCCCCCTTAACCTGGGGCCATCCAAATCGGGCCCTTAGGGGTACCCATGGGTCCCCTCCTCCCAACCATGCACAGTGTGGCAGGCACCATGGGGTGCCCAACACAGGGTGCACAATTTTCCCCAGACACCTCTTTCTTCAATGGGAGCCTGTGTTCTTGTTCGGAACAAAGGCTTCTATTGACGTCAATGGGAGTCCTGACCAAATCGTATCCAGAAGCATCCGGATGCATCCAAATCGCTCTACCTATCTGAGTAGTCCGGAAAGCATTCCGTAACCGAATTGGTCTGAATGCTTTCAGGACGAGATTGTAATCGGCCCCTTTTTTGTGAAGGCAGGGCACAGTCTGTTTAGTTCCAAATGAGTCTGTGCCCAGGTCCGTCCCCATCCTGCCAATTTGTGGCTAATCCTGGTTCACCTAATCCCTCTATTGTGTGACTATCTGGGAGGAATAAACAAAGTCCAGCTGCCAACTACACCCATTCACATGGCCCAAGAGGAGGCAGCAGGCATCAAATTCTGCAGAAAAATGTTGTGTTTCGAAAAGTTAAAGACACACAGATGACAGACGGAATGCATAGCAAATCAAACATTCTCCCCCAGTCAATAGATCTGGGTTAAATCCATTGTTCTTTTGCTCCATGTGCCACCCCAGTTTGTGCCCATCCAAATACAAATCAGTCTTGACCTTGTGCTTCATGGGAACAGTCCAGCATGAACTGCCAAGCCAGGTCCTCCCTGGACCAGAAACAACGCTCCTGGGACCAGTTTCGGGGTTTCACCCCTCATCAGCCACGCTAGCTTGAAGCCAGTGGCACAGTGAGCCCAGGACCCACATCTGGGCATAGCCGGTGCACTTAGGGTGAGCCAAAAGACACACAGATCATGGTGAACAGCCGGTAAATCGGCACGGGTAGGAGCCCAAGACCTCTAAGTCGTGTCGGTGTTGGGCAGGACGACCCTGGCTCAAGTACTCTGCTGTGGTGTAATCCAGACAACTGCGCAAAGGGAGGCACTCCGTTCTCGGATGTGGGTTGATGCTGTCACATGGCAAGGGCACGGTCTTGAGGTGATCCACAGCATACTAGGCCCCTTGTGCCTGGACAGCACGGAAGCTGACATCGCGAGCAAGACTGGCAAGGCTGTTGTGGTTCCGAAGCCCAGTATGGTGAACAGGGGCAGTTGACCTAGCCCCAGGAAGTCACTCTGGAGGCATTTCTTTGTGCTTTGCTTGCAGGGCAGATGTCAGTTGGCAGGAGGGCGGCCCCACAAAGCAGGACACCAGTTCCTGGGAATAGTCAGGCACAGCAAAGAGGCAATCCTTCCCACACAGCAGCCTTTACTCTAGCAGAGTTTGGTGCAGGTCCAGTTGTGACACACAGATGTGGGGTCAGGTCCCTATTATTATACCCTGGTGCCCAGGTACTAGAAGGGAACAGAAGCTATTGGAGAGAGCTTTGAAGTTTTGGGGGTTCCCTGTTCCACCTGACTTGTCTGAACTGACAAAGCAATGTCGTTAAGCCTATTGTGGGGTGGCCGGCTCAGCCTATTCAGATGTGAGTGTGAATCACTAATCCCTGCTCTCAGCCCAAGAAGGCCATCAGTATGTTGACGTGGCAGCCCTTCCTGTATTTGGGGGAGCCTAGGGAGTATGCAAGTATAGGACTGCTACCCTGGGCCAGACGTGGATTGGGCCAGGCAGCAGGTACACAGAGTTTATGGAAGGACAGAGAAATGTCCACTTTCTGAAAGTGTCATTTCTGCCAGTAAGGTTAAAACCCAATACACCAACAGGGAGGATTTCTCATGATGAATCTAACCATACTAAACATGATATATATCTACACCTTACTATGCAGGAGTTATCACTTAAAGGGATATAAGGGCATTCCTAATGCTGGACTATGGTGGGGTCAGCCCCACTGCAATGGCAGAGGCCTGATGCAGGATGCAGGTTTGCCAATGTCACCATATTTTAGGGGGCAGCACCCGAACCTTAGCAGTGGTAAGGTACCCAGAGTCCTAAGTCCAACAAAACGGGATAGTCTAAAGTTGGAGGTGTTAGGGCAAAAGTTAGTGGGAGACCAGCCTAAGGCTGATAGGTCTAACAAATTTCTCAGACACAAAACATGAAAAGTCTTACACTTCCCAATCAAAAGTTAGCATTTATTACATGTAATAAGGCAACCCTATGTTATCCTTTAAAAGAGGTATGCCTCACAGTAATGAAAATTGATTTTAGGAGTTTTTTTACTACCAGGACAAGTAAAATGTAAAAGTACATGTCCATCCTAGCAATTATAATGAACCTTCCCCTGTGGGCTACCTAGGGCCTACTTTATGGGTTACTTATATGCAATGAAAGGGGAGCTTGAGGGCAGAGAGGGCTTATAAAACCACAATAAGGCTGCAATGGAAGGCCTGGGACATGTTTTAAGAGGCTACTTAACTGAGTGGCACACTGAGAGCTGCAGGTCCTTGTAGCTAGAATGTGGATTTACCATAAAAAAAAACACAAGAGGCATTTGGCAAAACAGGAAGAGTTGTTTTAATTAAACGCAGCAGCAAGAAGCAGCATCAAAGTTGGGGTCTGAAGCAGTCTGAAAGTACATTGGTCTTGGCCGTTATTTTATACATTTTACAACTTGTCATGAAGCGATTTTAACAGTAATTGCTGGACTAGTCACAGGACTGTATATTTGATCACCTGATAAGGAGTACAGCTGGGTCTCAACCTTGCATGGACACAATGCGGGTCAGTGGGTAACATGACGAGATGTCCATCACGGGGAGCGCATGTTCACTGTGTGCAGTGTAAATACGGTGTTCTGATTGGCTGAGTGTTCCTAACTACATGTGGCATTTAACTTTTTGGTTTTTTTGGAATGCGCATCCCTCCGGCCAAACAAATGCTATTGGGGCCAATCTTCTTGGACCTTTGTGGTGTTGCTACCTTCTGGCAGACTGATCGCGGTTGTCCCTGTTCAATCATTTCTCTATGGGCTACGTGTTACACCACCTGTGATCTGTCAATCAGTTAATCCAGACCTTGGTTGCAGGGCCTTCCTGAACATGTATTTCTGACTCAGGGCTGATGGGGAGGTCATAATGGGTGGATTTGGCGACAGCAATGTGAGTTTGCTGTTATACGTAAATATATCATGGCGTACATTGGCATCGTATTTTTCTTTATTAACATTATCCTAGTAGCATTTCATTTACAGGCTTTAGGTATATGGTATACAAAGTTACTAGTGAATTATAAGTAAATTAATTATGTCAATCAAGGGACTCCTGGCCTCTACCTAGCCAATAGAGCTAAAGGTCCCAGGAGTATCCATACCCACTTTTGTAGCAGTTCACTCAAAAGTGGTTGTAGAGGCTACTTTTCTCCCACTGGGATTAGTGTCTGGCTTATAAAATGTACACAAGAGGGGGCAGACCAAGTGTTATCTACCTCTGCATGTGACATGGTAAACCTCCTGGTAAACCTCCTGGAAGATTATTAGATTCATAGGCACAACCCAGGTGGTCATCCGGTTAAAGGCACAGAACACTTTCCCATGTACAAGGTATTTGCTTCCGCTTTGGGAGGAAGTTCACACTTCATCAAGGGGCTATTCATCTCCTGGTTCGAAGTACATGCAAATGAGCTTCTAGAGGGTTTTTGTCAGGGAAGCTTTACTAAAGTACCTTTCCCAAAATTGTTGTCACTACTTTGACTTTACCAGTGAACTGACATTGTGATAAATATTTTTGATAGTCCAAAAATAAACTTTGTAGCTGGTTCCTCTGCTGAGGTAACATGATTAAATGTAGTATTACATTACAATGCTTTCCCATGGAGCAGCTAGCACTGCTAATGTAAAATATGGCTTTTGAGCCCTTTTCAACATAAGGGCATGTTTGAAAGGTAATGTTTACATGTCCTGACTTAAATTCATGCACACTGCCTAATGGGCATTACAGCCTAGTTAGGGGTGATATTTATATTTAAAAGGCATGGTTAGGACTGTCAAGTGGGGTTATTTTCAGTTTGGAGTTTACAAAATGTCCAGGCAGGCTACAGTCGTAGGCCTGCTATTGTTTACACTGCTACTGTAGTTGGTTGGAACAATTTGTGCTTCAGTCCACTAGTGACATTTACCTTAAGGGCCCTGGTACACATTGTACCACATACTTGGGACTTATAGGTATGTTTTAAATTCTAATTTAGAGTACACCAATTCAATATATTTTAGAGGTCATAGCACATTCACAGATGCCTGCTTAGCAGAGTCCCCATTCACAGAATAAAATAAAATAGTGCTGCACCGTGTCCTTTCTGCAGTGTCATATATTTTTGCCTTCCACATTCGTTTGCTCTTTTTTTTTCCTTTCTCATCTCACCAATAGGCTTCTGCAGATCTTACAAAGCCGTTGTTTTCCAACTGTGCGCCCTACGGCTTACCGCTCTGTTCTGCTCGATTTTCCCGGCCTTCTTGTGAGGAAAAGTAACTGAATGTGACTTCAGTCTCTTACCATTCAAGTCTAAGGGTTAGAGTAGTGAATGGAGCCTATTTACTAGGCACTTCGACATGATTCTGTGCTCTTCCCCATAGATCAGGGCTTGCACACATAGCCTAGGGGATAGATTCGTTAGTATTAGGGATAACCTGTCCTGTAGTGAGGGTATTTCACGGAGCTGTGCTGAATTCAGGCCTGGTAGGCCTCAAACGGGAGAGACTCCATCTTTCTTTCTGCTCCGGCAGCTTGGGATGCTTCTAGGTCAAACGTAATGTTTTAGTTATGAGGTGTTATTCGCTTGGAGAGAACCGGTTCAGGCCGGCCCTTATCGAAGGATTGTATTTTTCTTCATGCCGAAGACACTACATCAGGCCGGCCGGCTGGGAACGTGTCCTTGGTACGGGGAGGTACAAGAATTTGGTGGGCGGCAGGTTACAGGCCGGAATTTTCCATGAGGAAACGCACCTCTATATTAGTGAAAGTCTGAGGCTGTTACATGTTCAGTCCGTAGGCGGCATCTAGCCGTTAGCAGTAAAGCTACTACTTATTCCAGGGAAGACAGACGCCATCTTGAAGGCGGAGAAGAACCGAGAGACAGATGCTTTCCTAGCAGAATAGCCAGAGAGGAGAGAGTAGCCGATAAGGAAGAGGTCCCAGTGACTCGGAGAAGGGTGATTCCAGGCGAGCCGAGACACAGACGAGAAGGGAACCTAGATGACCACTGAGTGCAGGCTACATACTACTAAGGTGATGTCGACCCTTTCTTATTAGAGTGTACAACTTAATCTTTCACTTTTCTTTGCAGGTTATGTGTTATATCGTAATGTTATGTGATTGTGTATGTAATGAGTAATAAAGTATCCAGTTTGTAGTGAACCAACATGTGCTGCGTGTTCTTGTATAAGAGGGTAGCCTATTCTTCTAGTCAGCTGCGGCTACATGAACAGATGTTAACCCTGATCAGGTAAGTGGTAACTGAATAAGGGAAAGAGGAGCCCCTCGAACCTGAGAACAGGCTATGCTCGAACTGGCAATCCTTGTGTGATCTGATGAATAGTGAGACTGATTCCCTTTTTGTATGTTATGGTGATCATAGGATGAACTGGCGTATGAGACTGCCGTCTGGGTAGAGAGGTCTGGGTTCGTATGGGACCGCGAGGCCGCCACTTGTGATCTGAGACTGCCATCTGGGTAGAGAGGTCTGGGTTCGTATGGGACCGCGAGGCCGCCACTTGTGATACTGTCGTATGGGCAGAGAGGTCTGGATCCGGGTGGGATCGCGAGGCCGCCACTTGTGATACTGTCGTATGGGCAGAGAGGGCTGGATTCGTAGGGGATCGCGAGGCCGGCGATTGTGCTGAGACTGCCGTCTGGGTAGAGAGGTCTGGGTTCGTATGGGACCGCGAGGCCGCCACTTGTGATACTGTCGTATGGGCAGAGAGGTCTGGATCCGGGTGGGATCGCGAGGCCGCCACTTGTGATACTGTCGTATGGGCAGAGAGGTCTGGATCCGGGTGGGATCGCGAGGCCGCCACTTGTGATACTGTCGTATGGGCAGAGAGGTCTGGATCCGTATGGGATCGCGAGGCCGCCGATTGTGCTGAGACTGCCGTCTGGGTAGAGAGGTCTGGGTTCGTATGGGACCGCGAGGCTGCCACTTGTGATACTGTCGTATGGGCAGAGAGGTCTGGATCCGTATGGGATCGCGAGGCCGCCGATTGTGCTGAGACTGCCGTCTGGGTAGAGAGGTCTGGGTTCGTATGGGACCGCGAGGCCGCCACTTGTGATACTGTCGTATGGGCAGAGAGGTCTGGATCCGGGTGGGATCGCGAGGCCGCCACTTGTGATACTGTCGTATGGGCAGAGAGGTCTGGATCCGGGTGGGATCGCGAGGCCGCCACTTGTGATACTGTCGTATGGGCAGAGAGGTCTGGATCCGTATGGGATCGCGAGGCCGCCGATTATAAGAGGTCTTGGTATGTATAGTAGGAATCCCCTGTCCTTAGGTGATAGATATATGTGGTTGCAGGATTGTAAATAGGTTCTAGGGAGGGGGTAACGTTCTGGATGGGTTAGTGAGGCTCTGATGAGCGGGTTCTATCTGATCCGAAAACCCAAGCAGAACATTTGGCGTCACGAACCGTTTACGAAACCTGTGTGCGTTTTGGTTGTATCGTGTTTGCTTTCGGCGCGTGCGTGGTTTCGTTTCTATATTATTTGTATATAATTGTGTGTAGTTTTCTTTTCTTTTTCTTCTTTTTCTTTTTCTCTTTTTCTTTCTTTTCCGAAATGTTTTCTAAAAGATCGAAATCTACTTTTAAGTTGCCCGTTGATATTCCCGGTTGGGATTCAACGCCTTATGAAGCCTTAGCCCGTGAATGGGCTGATTCTACTGGTTTGAGTGAGAATTGGAATTCTTTTTTGGAGCTGGCGGAGCCGGCTAATGTGATTACTTGTTTACAGAAGGCGCCGGTATCTAAGGGTGATGAGCTTCCCGTTTTGGGGCGCAGAGGTTGGATTGTTCTGTCTGCGTACAGGATTCTGCATGAGAGGTTGTTGAAGTTACAGAACTTGCATAAGGATTTGGAAGCGAACTTTGTTGAGATTCAGAATGCTCATACTTTGTTGCGGTGTCAGAATAAGTTGCTTGCTGACAAACTTGAGACGTACCAAACTATTGCCGAGAGGGCGGCTGTGCGAATTGCTCGTTATAAATACAAGAATCGGCGTGGTCGGGTTTCGACGCGAAAGGTGCGTCTGGTCGTGGCGAAAGCCGGACTGGATTGGAATCCTGATGAATGGGATGGTAATATCTGGAACTCGAGTGATTCTCCTTCCTCGGGTGAGGAGTCTGCCAAGCGCGAGTCCTCTCGCTCCGGCCGTGCTTGTAAATCTGCTTCTTGCGCCTCTGATGGTGCACCCCATGATTGCGCTCGTCCTTCAAGCGGGGTCGATGCTTTTTCCACTGATTGTTCCTCTACGTGTACTGGTCGAGCTCCTTGTGATGCTCGTCCCGCGGTCTCGGTGCATCCAGTTTTTCGGCGGAAGGTGCAGCAGGCTCCCGGTGCTCCGAATGGTATTGCTTTAGACTCTTTGGAGGATTTTACTCAACAAGAAATTAGTGATATTTTGCAGCGATTTCGGCAGCGATCTGGTGAGACC
Organism: Triturus cristatus; assembly: GCF_964204655.1. Classification (NCBI taxonomy): domain Eukaryota; kingdom Metazoa; phylum Chordata; class Amphibia; order Caudata; family Salamandridae; genus Triturus; species Triturus cristatus. Next base: position 685,451,757 of record NC_140591.1, read on the forward strand.
TTACTCACATGGATGGTGCGCCTTTATGAACTGGGCGCTGCTGGCATTATGTTGGATGCTGGCGATTGTTTGAAGTTTTGTTCCTTAAGTTCGGATTCTACTGTACAGGATCATTTTCGTAACTTTAATGCTGGTGGTCAAATTTCTTTGCTTCAATTGGCGACTGAGGGTTGTAATCAAAAATATCCTACTGAGTCTGACTGGCCTGTGAATGACAAACCGTGGTATACTTTGCGCGATGCTGCACAACGTCTCAAAGAGGAGGTGATGAAAACGGCAATTTTTCTGAATACTGCTGACAGGTTACTTGATGGTTTCTTGACATCTTCTGTGCGGAATCGTATTATTCGTTCTTCCCCTGTTGCTTATAAGCAGGTCATGATGACTTTATTGATTAATCAGACTGGTAACATGTTATCTGTGGTGCTGGAATCGGTACGCCAACTCGGTGAGTTGGGTGAGTGGTTTAAACCTGAACGGCAGTCCCGGCCTGACACTCGTACTCCTGGTGACAATAAACTTACTAGACGTGATATGTTTTTTGGTCTTATGGCCGATGGTGTGCGGAAGGAGGACATTGATGGTGAGACTACTTCTCGTTTGTGGGAAATGTTTCGCAAACGTGGCTTGGATCGAAAGGAGGGTGCCCGGCGTGTTCGGACGACTGAGTGTGATCGTGGTTTTTCTGACGGTAGCGGTGATGACGACCGCCGTGGGCGCTCTGATCGTCGTGATGATCGACGTTATGTACGTGATTTGTCCCCCCGTCGTGAGAGAGACAGGGAGAGAGAGGGGGAAAGAGAGAGGGGGAGAAATGATTATGTTAACAGCAGACGTAGAGATGATAGGGATCAATCCCCTGAGTTGAGAAGGAGAGAGGATCGACACATATTGGCCGATCGAAACCCGCAGTACAATGCAGAGAACAGGAATCCATTTTGTAATGGAGAGGGATATGAACAGGAGGTATCGATACCTGGGAAACGTGAGAGTCTTTATCCTGATTTATCCTGGTACACAGAACGCAGTAAAGATGACTAGGAAATAGGTCAAGCTCCAGTACACAGATGGGCTCACAGAGATAATAGACCCTATGTAGATATTGATATTTATTGGAAACATCGGAATATCCAAAGGGCCCGAGCATTGGTAGATACAGGAGCGGAGGCCACTCTTATTCATGGAAAATCAAAGAAGTTTAAAGGTCAGCCTTTTACAATTACCGGATTAGGTGGAAAGGAAACTCCCGCAGTTCAAACTTTACTTGAAATGAGAATAGGTAGAATTCCTAGAAAAGAATACTCTGTATTAGTGGTGCCACTCTTAGAATTCATAATTGGAATTGATATTTTGAAAGGAATGACTTTGCACTTAGATGATGGATGTTACCAATTTGGAACTAAACATTATATATCGTCCAGGCCTGTACGGGTTGGTCGTTTAAGAATGCCCCCCATAAAAGTTCCCCAGGCGACAAAAGTGGTTCGTCAGAAGCAGTATCGTATTCCAGGTGGTCATGAAGAGATTAGTACTACTATTCAGGAGTTGGTGGATGCAGGAGTTATAACCCCAGTTACTTCTGCTTGGAATAATCCTGTTTGGCCTGTACGTAAGAGTGATAATTCTTGGCGCATGACTGTTGATTATCGAGAATTGAATAGACACACACCCCCTTTGACTGTTGCAGTACCGGATGTTATTACCCTAATTGAAAGAATCCAAAAACATCCAGGTACATGGTATGCGTCCATTGATATTGCTAATGCTTTCTTTTCGATTCCGATTGCCCCTGAGTGTCAGGAACAATTCAGTTTTACGTGGAACGGGCGTCAGATGACGTTTAAAAGTCTTCCCCAGGGCTATGTGCATAGTCCTACGATATGTCACCGGCTGGTGGCAGAGCATCTGGCTGAGGTACCGGTTCATCCGCAAATTCAGATATGTCACTATATTGATGATATTTTGATCCAAGGCGAATCACAAGAGGAAGTTCAGACTCAATAGGATAGAGTCATTGAGTGCTTGCGTGAGAAAGGTTGGGAAATCAATCCGGATAAATTACAAGGTCCGTCCCAGGCTGTGAAATTTTTGGGTATTAATTGGCATGAGGGGCACCGAGAAGTGATCCCTCAGGTTAAACAGAAAATTCTTGATTTTGCAGTTCCGAGGAATAGGAAAGAAGCCCAAAGCTTCATTGGCTTGTTTGGTTTTTGGCGCCAGCATATTCCTCATTTGAGTCAAATATTGGCCCCTTTGTACCAGGTCACTCATAAAAAGAATGCATTTGAATGGGGTAAACCACAGCAAGATGCATTTAGTCTGGCAAAAGAAGCAATTCAGCATGCTCTGGATTTATGGCCTGTATGTGATGGTGAGGTGGATTTGAATGTGTCTGTACAAGGCCTTTATGCGAATTGGAGTTTGTGGCAGAAACAAGGCAAGAGTAGAGTACCGTTAGGTTTCTGGACAAAAAAGTTACCTGATGCTGGTGAGCGTTATACACCTTTTGAGAAACAGTTATTTGCATGTTATTGGGCTCTGGTGGATACCGAGCAATTGACTTTGGGACATGATATAGTTTTGCGACCTGAAATTCCTATCATGCAGTGGGTTATGAGTTCGCCGAAAACTCACCGAATTGGACACGCTCAAGAGGCGAGTGTGATTAAATGGAAATGGTATATACAAGACAGGGCACGTGTGGGACAAAAAGGAGTTGCATCTTTGCATGAGCAGGTGGCACGGGCGCCATCAACTGAGACTGAGAGTGAATGTTCCGTACCTTTAGTACAGGAGTCTCCTGTTAAGTGGGGTAGACCTTTTGATGATTTGTCCGCAGAGGACAGAAACCATGTCTGGTTTACGGATGGTTCAGCAAGGTTCATAGGGACGAAACGGCATTGGAAGGCAGTGTCCTATAATCCGATCACACAAAAATTGCTGAGTACAACTGGTGAGGGTAAGAGCAGTCAATTTGCTGAACTCTATGCTGTTTATCAAGTTCTGAAACAAGAGTTACCTGGCACATGTCATATTTTTAGCGATTCTTGGTCTACTGCCAATGGACTGGCAGCTTGGTTACCGACTTGGCATTCCCATAGTTGGAAAATCCATTCAAAAGAACTGTGGGGAAAAGAATTATGGCAGGAGATTTGGGAAATGCTCCCACAGAGTACTGTTACAATCTTCCATGTGGATGCTCATACCCCGATAGACTCTCTTGACAAATTCTTTCATAATATTGCAGATGAGAAATCTAAAATTGCTGAGGCAGTGGTGGACACGCAAGATTCTGATATTGCGGGATTGGCGAAATGGGCCGACCAGAAAGCAGGACATTTTGGAGAGAAAGCCACTAGCAGGTGGGCTGCTGATCGAGGAATTTATATTCCCCTAGATTTAATCAAAAATGTTATTCTACATTGTCCCATTTGTCAGCATATCAGGCAGCGCAAAGTGCCCCAAATTGTTAAAGGTCATTTACATCGCGGGAAATTGCCCGCTCAAATTTGGCAGATTGATTACATTGGTCCACTTCCTATGAGTAGGAATTGTCAATATGTTTGCACCATTGTTGATACATACAGTGGCCTGTTGGTGGCCCTTCCCTGTAAGCAAGCTACCCAATTGAATACTATTAAAACATTGGAATTGATTATGATGTATTATGGTGTGCCATTCCAAATTCAATCTGATAATGCATCCCATTTTCGTGGAAGATTGGTACAGGAATTCTGTGTGGAAAACAATATTGAATGGGTGTTTCATATACCATATTATCCACAGGCCTCGGGTCTTGTGGAGAGGTTGAATGGCCTGCTGAAAGACCAATTGCGCAAATTAACAGATGACAAGTATAAGAATTGGCGAGACTTTTTGCCTCAAGCGTTATTGATTTTAAATAACCGTCCTTTTCTAAATGCTGAATCCCCACTTATGCGTTTGTTTCCTCCGAATGTTGATGCTAAGCCCAATGAAATCAGAGAGACTGTGATGTACTGGGAGATTACTCCCGGAGCTTTGGCTCCATGTAGAGCGACCCCAGGGTCGGCAGGTTTAGACTTGCATGCCATGGATGACACCGTTATAAAAAGTAAGGATCGGGTCATCATTGAAACTGGTGTTGGTGTTCATATACCAACTGGAAATTTCGGATTAATCGCCCCTAGAGCGGGGCTGGCTGTAAAAGGCATTCAGGTGCTTGGAGGAATCATTGATAGTGATTATCAGGGAGAGATTAAGGTGCTCCTGCTGAATAGCAGTGAGGTTGACTTACTGATACATCAAACTGACCGAGTGGCTCAATTGTTAATAATGCCTGTTTTCAGTGGTGAGATCACAAAAGGCACTGCCCCAACGTTGCTAACTGTACGAGGCCAGAAAGGTTTTGGCTCCACAGATAATCCTGGGGCCAGAGTTTGGGTGCAGTCGCCTAAGAATCCCCCTGAACAAGCAGAAGTCATTGCAACCGGTCAAGACAACACCATTTTAGTTATGAGACCAGGGAAAGATAGCTGGGAAGCAGTCCCGGCTGACAAATGTTACTTACGAGAATGAATAATGCCTGTATTTGATTCTCTTTCAGATCATTCTTTGGACTGTTGCTGCAGGATGTGTCGGCGTTGGACTCCTTTTGGGCTGGTACGACGAGAGAGGAGGGATCCCATCAACCCGGGCTGAGTTGAGATCCCGAGTGTCGCGTTCCTTCGCTGCGTGGGATTCGTCGTCGAACTTTTGGATTACATTAGCCAAGAAAGTAACTAAAGCCCCTCATTTCTGCTTGACACCGATGAGATCGGTGACGGATATTCTAGCAACTTGTTTAGTTGCTGTCCCTGCTTCATTGGAGACTTTGACTCATATTTTTAATATATCAAATGCTCGCCCCAATGTTCTTCTGGGCGATTTCGCTGCCCATGAGTATTGCCCCTTGTGTACTGTACTGTCAGACCCGATACCCCCCATCCAGTCCCAAATAGTTACCTATAATATCACACAGGGTGATTTATGTTTTTTCCTTACTTGTGATCCTAGTGCGATTTCTGAATGTATGCGTTTAAAATTGAAAGGTGCCACTTCATTCACCGCTCATGAACGAACTTTGTGCCTTCAAAGGACACCGAAAACATGTACTTCTGTTCAGAATAACATGACTTGCAAGAGTATGGTAGTTACCCCCAGTCACTATCGCACGATGTTACTACCTGCCGGATGGCTTTTCTCATGTGGAAATACTTCCTGGCCATATATCCCCGCAAATATTTCTGGAGGCCCTTGTGCCATTACTAGACTGAGTTTACTAATGTTTTCTCCACATCCGAATGCCAACTCTCGTGTGATTCGAGATACAGTGAGGTTACAGGAGGATTGTGACTCATCTTTGCATTTATATTCCAAGTCTGAATACCTTAGCCTGGCTATTTCAATTGTTGGTGTTCCTGCTTTGGCAGTTTATAATGCCAAATCTATTGGGAAAATGGCCTGCTGGATGGTAAAATCCATCAATCATACTTCTACAGTCCTGTCTGACATGCTATTAGACGCCCAGGGTGAACGTAGAGCTATCTTGCAAAATCGAGCGGCCATTGATTATCTTTTGCTTAAACATGGACACGATTGTTCTGATTTTGAGGGTCTTTGTTGTTTTAACTTGTCGGATCATACGAAATCCATTCAATCTCACATTGATAAACTACATGACTTGACAGAAGAAGTTAGAAAACACATTGATCAGGGCTGGTTTGACTGGCTCTTTAATTGGTTACCGGATTTACATATGTTACGTCAAATATTAGGAGGTATTCTAATTACTATCGGCATTTTGATTTCTATCTGTTGCTTTATTCAGTGTATTCCTTCACTACTTCAATTCTGCACACCTGGTACTAGACATAGATCAGTTAGTCTTGTTTCATATTATTCTTCCACAGATATTAGTTCTGTTTAATGAATGTATAATAGACTGAAGTCAAGGGTGAAATGTTCTTCTCGATTTTCCCGGCCTTCTTGTGAGGAAAAGTAATTGAATGTGACTTCAGTCTCTTACCATTCAAGTCTAAGGGTTAGAGTAGTGAATGGAGCCTATTTACTAGGCACTTTGACATGATTCTGTGCTCTTCCCCATAGATCAGGGCTTGCACACATAGCCTAGGGGATAGATTCGTTAGTATTAGGGATAACCTGTCCTGTAGTGAGGGTATTTCACGGAGCTGTGCTGAATTCAGGCCTGGTAGGCCTCAAACGGGAGAGACTCCATCTTTCTTTCTGCTCCGGCAGCTTGGGATGCTTCTAGGTCAAACGTAATGTTTTAGTTATGAGGTGTTATTCGCTTGGAGAGAACCGGTTCAGGCCGGCCCTTATCGAAGGATTGTATTTTTCTTCATGCTGAAGACACTACATCAGGCCGGCCGGCTGGGAACGTGTCCTTGGTACGGGGAGGTACAAGAATTTGGTGGGCGGCAGGTTACAGGCCGGAATTTTCCATGAGGAAACGCACCTCTATATTAGTGAAAGTCTGAGGTAGTTACATGTTCAGTCCGTAGGCGGCATCTAGCCGTTAGCAGTAAAGCTACTACTTATTCCAGGGAAGACAGACGCCATCTTGAAGGCGGAGAAGAACCGAGAGACAGATGCTTTCCTAGCAGAATAGCCAGAGAGGAGAGAGTAGCCGATAAGGAAGAGGTCCCAGTGACTCGGAGAAGGGTGATTCCAGGCGAGCCGAGACACAGACGAGAAGGGAACCTAGATGACCACTGAGTGCAGGCTACATACTACTAAGGTGATGTCGACCCTTTCTTATTAGAGTGTACAACTTAATCTTTCACTTTTCTTTGCAGGTTATGTGTTATATCGTAATGTTATGTGATTGTGTATGTAATGAGTAATAAAGTATCCAGTTTGTAGTGAACCAACATGTGCTGCGTGTTCTTGTATAAGAGGGTAGCCTATTCTTCTAGTCAGCTGCGGCTACATGAACAGATGTTAACCCTGATCAGGTAAGTGGTAACTGAATAAGGGAAAGAGGAGCCCCTCGAACCTGAGAACAGGCTATGCTCGAACTGGCAATCCTTGTGTGATCTGATGAATAGTGAGACTGATTCCCTTTTTGTAGGTTATGGTGATCATAGGATGAACTGTCGTATGAGACTGCCGTCTGGGTAGAGAGGTCTGGGTTCGTATGGGACCGCGAGGCCGCCACTTGTGATCTGAGACTGCCATCTGGGTAGAGAGGTCTGGGTTCGTATGGGACCGCGAGGCTGCCACTTGTGATACTGTCGTATGGGCAGAGAGGTCTGGATCCGGGTGGGATCGCGAGGCCGCCACTTGTGATACTGTCGTATGGGCAGAGAGGTCTGGATCCGTATGGGATCGCGAGGCCGCCGATTATAAGAGGTCTTGGTATGTATAGTAGGAATCCCCTGTCCTTAGGTGATAGATATATGTGGTTGCAGGATTGTAAATAGGTTCTAGGGAGGGGGTAACGTTCTGGATGGGTTAGTGAGGCTCTGATGAGCGGGTTCTATCTGATCCGAAAACCCAAGCAGAACACGCTCTTACTTAGGTTGACCAGACCGGCCCCATTTGATATGAGCTTGGTGTAATCATAGGACCGGCTATATTGATCTCAGGTCTCGACCCCAGCTCATAAGGGGCTGCCAGATATTTATCGGACTTTCCCCAGCTCCGTCCTGATCGAAACGAGCCATAGCAAATATGGCTTTGAGCCAGTCTTTGCTCTTCGGGGCAGAGGGTCTTTCCATTTCTTCCAGATCTCTCTCCGAGTAACACCAAGTATAGCAACAGCCCACTATAAATCTGTGAAGCATTCAGACTGAACAAACCATCATCACCAAAAAACACTAATGACAGGTTAACCTCGATGTTTACTTTGAAAATGCCACAGAGGATGTCTCCCACCCCCTTCCAAAAGGTTCTTAATTCGGAGTACACATATAAGATGTGGATGTCATTGTCATCGGGAGTCATACACCTGGGGCATTTTGGGATAGGTAGTGGGGTGAACTTGGCTATCTTGGCCGATGCGTAATAATCTGTTGATAACAAAAAAGTGATTCTTCTTTAGGCTCGCTGGTTTAATAAGTTTGTATATTTAACTACAAGTAGGGCTCAAACAGGGCATCTATGTTGCGCTCAAGGGGGGATTGATTCCAAACCGAGGACTGTGGTGGAAATTCCAGGTCTTCTGCTTCTAAAAACTTATTATACCAAATAGAAATCTCTTTCTTTTTTGGATCCACTTATTTCGGGGAGTGCTCCGTTTCCCAATCTCCTCTTACATCCCCCTTTTCTGCTTCAAACCAGGAAACAAGTTTTAGGTACTTAAACCTGGAAAACCCTGTACCGATATTGGCCCTTAATGACTCCCAAGGATGGATCCCTTCTGCATCTAACAAGTCAGACCAGATGTTAATGCCTGCTTTCTTAATTGGTACAGCCAAACTATCCCTAAGACATGGAGGTGTAGCGGGGGAATCCCAAATAGGTGCAAAATCTGAATAGTATCCGATTCCCTATCTATATCTCACTTTGTACCAAGTTTCCAGGGCAGCCCTAAGGACCTTCATGCGTACTCGTTTAAAATACCTCGGAGCCCCACACTTGTATAAAAAGCCTTCTCCGCCTCCTCCACCCTCCGTCATAGCCATTTTACCCAACAGCCTTCCCCACGCTGACTCCTCTGGTTTTAAGAGTAACATCCAGACGCCTTTGAATTGGAATGCGACCGAGTACCAGCCAATATCTAGAAGAGCCAAACCCCCTTTGATAAGCCTACGCCTCAACTTCTTCCAAGACAACCTTACTCCCTTGTTTCCCCAAATAAATCTCCAGATCTTACTCTGAACCTTACGAATGCTCTTACTGGGGAACACCAAGGGGACTGCGTTAAACAGTTAGGTCAGCTTGGGGAGGATAACCATCTTCACCAGGTTTACCTTCCCATAGATTGTCAAGGGAAGGTTCCTCCGTCTAGCAAAGAGGCGGGCTATTTCCTTGATGACTTTATTGAAATTGATCAGGGGGATTTTATCCAGATCTCTAACAATGTATATGCCCAAATATCTTAACTCTTTGCTGGTTGTGCCCTCCCATTGGTCGATGTTTCAACACTTCATCTCGGTTTTTGAAGTGTTAGCTAAGTAGCCTGAGATGGAGCAAAATTCTTCCTGAAGGGCTTCAACCCGTGGGATAGCCGCCTCATTAAGTCGTCAGCGTACAGGGCTAGCTTACATCGATAAAGTTGAGACTTAAAAGGATGGATTGAGTCATCTAGTCTGATAGCTTGCGCTAATGGCTCTATGTAGATGTTAAACAGGCGGGGGTAAATAGGGCAACCCTGTCGAGTTCCACTCTGGATGTTAAAGCTAGAGGTCAACATACCATTCAGGAGGATCCTAGCAGAGGCTCCTTGATAACATTTCCTCAAAGTTTGAATAAAAATGGGGCCAAAGTCCATTACCTCTAGTACTTCCCAGAGGTACACCCAGCAGACCCTGTCGAAGGCCGGAGGATCCGATCTTTCCACGGCCAACTCGATATTACCTATTAACAGTTGTGTCTGCTCCAGATTTACCTCCCAGTTACGAAGCACTTTTGATAGATGTGAACCAGGTTAGGGACCACTTTAGCCAGTCTCCCCGCCAAAATACCCATAATGATATTATAATCGGCATTCAGTAGGGAGATTGGACGATAAGAGTCAGCTTTTAATGGGTCCTTTCCTGGTTTTAGAATTAATACGATGGTAGCCTCCTTCCATGACCTGGGGACTTGACCTGTTGGGCAGTATACTGAATTAAACATGGTACCCAGTACCGGTGTCAATTCCTCTGCTAGGAGTTTACAAACTTCATTCGGGAGTGCATCCATTTCTGCTCCTTTTTTGTTTTTACATTTCTATATTTGATCTTTGATCTCTTCAGGGGTGATAGGGGCATCTAAGATATCACGGCTATCATCTATTAGACTTGGCAAAGATTTACTCCTCAGCCAAGTTTGTATTTGACCAAGGGAAGGGGCCAAGTCCTCTTTATAGAGTTCTGAAAAAATGGAAAGCAGGCAGGCTTGCATGTCCTCAACACTACTTGACTTATCCCCATTGTTGTTTACTATCAATTCATTAATGTTATTTTTGGAGCGCTCAGCTCTTGCTTTCCAGGCCAGTAAAGCACCCACCTTCTCCCCATACTCAAAGTTTTGCATACTCTTAGTGAGCCATTGTGCCCTGCAATTCTGGTCTAGTTTACCCCTATACTCCTGCCTAGCATCCTCAAGGTCACCCTGAACTTGTGCCAACTTTCCTGGGCTCCCGTCGATTCCTCTCATTCTCTAACTGCAGTATTCTCTCCTCGATGATATGTAACACCCAGGCATCCGCCCTATTCTTAGAGCATATGAGGCCATGGAGCCTGCCCCTCAAATTAGCCTTAAAGGTCGAGCCCATGTTTAATGAAATACATTCTAGGGAGGATAACTTAATGGCCTAAATGATCTCAGGATCCAACAACATGGCTCTATTAAGTGTCCATCTAGGTTGTAATATATAAGTTTTACTATGGTAATGAAAAAAAATGGAGCATGGTCCGAAAGGTGACTGGGTAAAACTGAGATCCCTGTCAGGCCAACCAGAGTGGACCTATCAGTTAGAATGTAATCGATCCTAGATGAATGACAATATTTTGTACTATTAAATGTAAACCCCTGAAGATCTCCCCTCTTTGCCCTCAAGACGTCTACCAGGTCCAAGTCATGCAACAGGTTTTTCATTGCTCGACGGATTCGAGGTGCCCCTACGTAATGACTCTGATTAGACCTGTCTTTTAGGAGATCCAGGAGGACATTCAAATCACCACCTATGATCGGGGGGTTTGCCGTCATTAATTTAGATTGTAACTTGCAGATATAAGTCGGGTCATCAACATTCGGTCCATAGAACAAGGCACAAACTAACTCTGAGCCTCCAAAATCCAACTGTGCTACTATCCACCTCCCCGTCTGGTCAGTCTGCACAGATTTAATAGAACAAGAGACCCCCTGCTTTATCACAATTGCAACACCTCTACTATTGATCATCTGTTGTTAGGTACAATAACATTTTATCCAGGGGACTCTAGAGAGGATTAAACGACTTTCTGCTGAACTTAAATGCGTTTCCTGCAAAATACAGATCTGAGCTGGGGAGAGTTCTAAATACTTCCGTATCAGCCTTTGCCTACAGGGGCATATTAACCCATTTGCATTCCAGGAAATAAAGCTGACCTTGCTATCAAGTACCTGCCATCGGCCTGCAAACCTTTGATGCCAACTAAACGGACCTTCCTAAAAATTGAAGTGAGATGAGTTTTCTATTTTTTATTTTACCCACTGCTCCCCACCCAGTTCACCCCTACCTTCTCCCCCCTACCCTGTGACCCCTTCCCCCATGAGGAACCCTCCCTTCCAATAGGCTAAGCCTATTCGATCTCAGCTCCCTTGGGCATTATAGGAAATACTCAAATATAACAGTTAAATCTAGGGTCTTGTAGCCTAAGAGCTCACATTACCTCAACGGCCACCCTCTCTACCCCCCAAATCCTTTTTGATTTTAACAATAAGGGCAACCACCTCCTCGGTTGTGCGGATCTGATGCATATGATTGTTCCACATTACGCAAAGTAATGCAGGAAACTTCAGCTCAGCCTTGGCGCCCAGGTTATTTAACTCCTCGAGCCTCTTCCATAGCTCCCACTGTTTTGTTGCAGTGATGTGGGAGATATCGTATCTTATATAGAAGGAGAAGGGTTTAAGACCCATGGATGTTATGATGCCTTCCTTGAGAGCAGAGGATAACAGTCGCTCCTTAACAGAATATGACAAAAAGTTAACCAAGATATTCCTAGGTTTTTGCCTAGTTAAGTTCCTCTTGAAGGGGTCGCGGTGCACCCTTTGTATCTCCTGTACGAGATGTACGCTGTGTGAGTTCTTCAACACTGTCCCTTGTAATAAGGAGATCATGAACCCCTTTATGTCCGACCCCTCTAGAGCTTCAGGTACATTTAGAAGCCTCAAATTATTCTTCCTGGAGTGGTTCTCCAAACGTTCAAGGTCATCTTTAAGTTCTTTGTTCTGTGCCGATAGATTTGCCAATTCCACTGAATTAGTACGCATTGCTTCTTTAATTTTGCATCTGTTCTTATAGTGACTTCTTCCAGCACCTCGCAGGAAGCTTGAATGGCTGCCTGGTTTGCTTCTGAAACAGAAAATCTACTAGCCATTTCGCCCCTGTTCATCTCTGACACAGTGAACCTACTTTTCATCTCGTCCTTCAGGGCGAGTAGTATATCTGCCAATGAGCGTGTCATGGAGTCTGTAATTACACAATCATCTTTGGCCTTAGAAGCATATTGCGGCGTTTCCTGGGTATCTTGAGTTGCCAAGACAGAATATCTATTAGAAAGGCTCAGTGCTGGGTGAATGGCTGATGCACCATCAGGACTTATGGCTGGATATTACAGAGGGGCAGGGTATCTTTGTCCCTTTGGGTTACTCTGCGGGACACTAAGCATTCCATCGGGTGCTGTGCTATTTCCGTCTGGAGGTTTACTTATGCCTACGACTGGGGAACTCAGTGACTTATGCACATCCACCGAAGGGCTGTCCTGACCAGCACTCTTTAAAGAATCACAGGCAGTGGTGGTTTATGAGGACATAACTTTGTAATATGTTTTCAGTGAAGGGGTGATTTTCACTTTTACAGGCGATGGCTTCTTGCCCCTACCCCTTCCCTTACCCTTACCAGCCTCTTTCCCCTTAGAGATAACTCCATCATCCGTTGTATCCCCTCTCCGCTTACGCTGCTTAACTGATGCTCTGACATTTAGAGATAGTTGGGGAAACTCGGGGTAGTAGGATAGGCTGGGTGATATCAATGTTGAGGGAGGTATGTGCCACTCTTGCTCGCAAGGTATACATGTTAATTTTAGGTGGAGAGGCTCCGGCTTTCAATGTCTCACTTGTCTCCAAACAGTTGAGGTGGGCCCCTCCCTCTGCCAGTAGCTTGTTAATTACTATAACCCTCTTGTGGTAGGGCAAAAGGACATTGCCGTTTAAACTGCTTGAAGAAAACGTGTGTCCCCTCTTACCTTTCTCCAAGCTAACAGAGCTTGCTTACTCAAGAAAGATGTAACTCCAACTCCGACTCCGACCCCCTACCTGGGGGCCGGATTCTGCTGCCCGATCTTTATTGCTCCCAGAGCCAGTGCTAGTGCTGGCCTTGCCTCCGGCGATCCGGAGCTGGAAGCAGGCAGAATTCTGACGCTGCCGCTTCCGTGTGGCCTCCTCCCAACGCCAGTCACCTGTTCCCGGCAAGCCGCTGCAAGCATCCGGGTCCGTGTGCCCGTCGGCCTGGAAAAAAAGGAGCTCACCGCACATAGCACCCCTAAGGTACGAGTGGGGGAGGGGGGTAGCCTAGCTTCGATTCAGGGAGGTCGGGATTCCCACGGCAAGACCCATCAAAGGACCCGAGGGAGCAGGACTGCGGGCGTGTATGTGACCTGCATGAACATAAAAAGTTTTCAGAGGCCTTCCTACACCTACCGAGCTGACCATCTCCAACTAGATATGCCTGAGCCCTGTTGCTGGCATCTGCAGGAGTCAGTCAAGATCCTCAAGAGGTGCCTTCCAGGTTATAGAGTGTTTGCTAGCATTAGAGAGAGATCTTCTCTTTGAAGTTAAAGATTTATCAGATTAAAAGTGAAGCATCGTAGAGCATAGCTGAGTTGTTCAGATTCCACTTGAAGAATTCAACACATCTGACTCCAAGTGATGCAGAGCCCTGTAGAGCCCCACTGCACAGCTGAAAGTGCATTAGCTTGTACTCCAATAGATACAAAGCCATGCAGCGCCATGTCATACCATCCCATCGGAAAGCTGGACCACAACAAGTGCAAACCGATGCAAGGTCCCACAGAGATGCCCCACTCCTGCCTGAGGGCTTAACTGGATCCGTCCTCGATGGGTCTGAAGCCCTGTAATGCCATGAAACACACATCTGTATTGGATCTTAGACCAAGCAACATGAATCAATGCAAAGCAACTCCGCATAGAACTTGCATTATTGGCATATATTTTTGGGATATTAATGTCTATCAGACTTTTGGAAACAGAGCAATATCACAGCCTCCACTTATTTTTGTGAAATTGAATAATCGCATAACTAAAATAGAAAAAAACAGCTGTTTCTATTTGGCCCAAAGTGTTACACATTCTCTGTGTCTAAATGTATGCAGGCACATTGCAGATAACGGACATTTTCCTTCAATTCCAGTATTATTGTTTTTAAATGAGTACCACGTATAGTCCATATGGCTCAACTTCAAAGAAAACCTGTTTCTTTAAATACCAAATCGATGCAGTTTGGATGTCATCTATTTTCCTGCCTCTACAATACAGTCCATGTACATATTCTCATGCTCATACTCTATGGGAGAAACCAGTTCTTGCTATGATGATATGGTAAGATACATCAGAAGTACACATTATAAAAAATAACTTCAATGTTACGAAATTGATGATGGTACAGGCTTCAAAAATTTAACTTTGAGATTGAAATTGAGATTTTGTATACCGGCTATAATTTTGTACTCTGAAAATGTACACAACAAATCAAATATTGTTGTCTTTGTGTGTCAATCAGAGATAATTCAGTAATAACAAAGGCAGTCATTTGTTTTCTCATTGTGCCATAGGTTTATTTCGGTACATTCCAGCAATGACAGGATTAAGTGCCTTGAAAGAAGCTAGAAAAAGAATAATATGAACAATAATGCTTTATAACAATTACAATACAGATCATGTATATCTGGAGAACAAAAAGTCTATGAAGGAGAAGACGGGTGTAAAGGAGAAGAGGGAGAGAACACCACTGCTGCAAATATTCAATTGTGGAACTTCACCAGGTGAATGCTACTGTAAAGATTGTATGTTCTTACAGAACAAAGTATAGATTTTTGTAGTGGTTCCGTAGGAATGACAAACATGAGCTCTCATGAGACATTAGATTTACCTGCAAGTGGCAGGCTGTAAATATCGTGGCCCTTACCAACATATTCTCTCCAAGTCAGGAGGGATGAAACATGAACTACATGAATGAAATACAAAAGGTGTGCCAATAAAAATAAAGCTGTTAAAACACTGACCTGAAGTAACAGAGAGACCCAGGAACCGTAACTTAGGAAGTGTGTTGCTTGGCACCAAGTAATTCAAGCTGCTTTTACTCAAATTCCACTGGAAGTGGCTGTCCCATCCTGTGACCTGAAAGGGAAATTCTTTTTGTTCCTTATGCTCTGCAGTATGTATTCCTTGGTCTCAGCCACCATAGGCATATTCTCAAAGCTCTTCAACGTGGTCCTATTCTTTTCTCTTTGTACATTTCTTGATATAACTATCTGATTCCTGATAAAGTGGCACTGTAACTCTACAAGGCTCCGACTTCTACAAAAGTAGAGGTTCCCTCGGTGGCCAATTAACCAAGGAACCAATAGGTTTGAATTATGGTCATCCTGCACTATTAACTGCAGGGCGATTATCAATCAATTTCTATACCTATGTTTGATGTATGATGCACAGTGGGTATGTGTAAGAAAAATGAATAATGGCCTGGATGGCCAGGGAGCAAATTCGCTGGTATCATGGCCATTAGGTTATTTTTATCAAGAAATAAACTACTGCTATGTTTTTGTTTTTTTTTTACAATTTTTTCGGGGTCGAGTGAAGCTTTAAATATTGTGCCCACTGTGAAAAAGCAGTGCTATGAATGGTATCATCACTGTGATTGCTACCTTCACAGCTGACATAACCCCTTCAGGCAGTGAGGATCTCTCATTATGGTGGACATTTCTCTAGCTCTATGGAAAACTGGTGGATCATTTGGCTTAATGATCTTCTGAAGATTAATCAGGATGGTAATTCAAAGGCTACATGGATTCTTTTAAAATACATGAGTTTTTATATGTTTGAACTGTAGTATGTTTTTGTCTCATAATGTTTTGTTGTATGTTTGAAGCAGTTACATTTGTATTGGCAGGGAGGTCCTGACTTAAAAGGTGCTATTGAGTGCTTACAATAAAAGATTTACTGCATAACATTGGCCTCCGGGTCTTGACATAACATTTTTATATTTCATTCTTTATTTATTGCCCGGCACTACAGCTTTCCAGTTTTGATATTTCATTATTATGTTAATTATCACGCATATTTGTTATAAGGACGGTAGAGAGGTAAATATTAATTATCTCTCTTATTATTATCTCAATTAAAAGAAAAACTGAATGGACATGAAGTTCCAATTTTCAAGCAAACAGGAATTTCTCCTCAACTGCTGTGAAAGTGATTTTTGTCCTTATTGCCCAAAGAAAATAAAATGCACGAACATCATCTTCTTACAAAGCACTGGAAATGGGCAACTCTTCTTACTACTGGATCTGAAGCTATTGTAAATTTTAATGCATATGTACAGAGCCTTACCAATGTCATTCTTGCAAGGAGAATGTCTTACAACAAACAAAAATGAGAATGCAACATGCAGGACAAATTTAGGTGGGAAGATCTGCGTAATTACTGTGCATAAATAATAAAAGACAGAGCACGTTTACAAACAGGAATATATTAATATTTTTTTTTCTGGGAGTAATTTTTGTAAAATTTGTAAATTACATCAGAGATTATGTGACATATGAGCAGATTCCAAAATTTAGCATTAAATGCAGTAGCTACAGAAATACATAGATCCACTTTACTCATCAAGTTCCAATTTTTATTACAGTTTGTTGATGAAATGTAAACAGTACTAAGCAGCTTAACTCTAATGATTGACTACTGTTAGCTGCAGTTTCAATAAAACATGTTTCCCAACCTACTCTTTCTAAGAATACAGGTTATATATAAAAATGCATAAAACATAATATGTTCAAAAAGTTCTTATATTGAAATCTTGAGGTTCTGGTAATATTTAATATTCACTTGTCTATCTGGCTTTTGGTTTAAGATGTCAGAAGAAGCCCAATCCATATAAAATGTAATACAAATTGATAAATGTGGAAAGGTAACATGACTCATGACAGATGAAGCATAACTTTTTGAATGAAGCTCCTCACATGCCATCCTAAAAATGTGGAACATATATCACTTTGTTTGTCTGCATAAATAGTTTAAGGCATTGCTCTTTTTTGTGTTCATATGTTAAACAAAAATTTCAAGAGTGATTATGTTTGTGCAGCAAGATAAAATCAAATTGATGAGGCCTTCTGGTTCTTAGTAGGGTTGTTCCCCAAAGTGAAGTGGCTGTGAATGCAATGAGTGAGGTAGGAAATATTTTTAACTTGTATCACTGTAGCTGTGATATGGTAATAAAATGAAGCTCTAATGGACAAGCAACAATACATTTGATTTTACACATGCACTAAATAATGTGTTATTGATGCACGTTTTTGCATCCCCAGCCAACTCCCTCAAACCTTTTTCAGCATACAGTATTAGTACAAAAGCTTAGTTGTGGCTTTATGGTGGTGCGACCTGTCTAGTCGTACCGGGCTAGAGAGTCAATGGAGCACCCTCTGCATAAAATGCAGAACCGAGATAAGAACAGGCCGGAGAGATGTTTGTATGCATAGCATTTTTCAAGGGTTAATTACAAAAGCATGATAAGTCTGGTGGTCACTACACTTGATGGCGAGATTTGTGGATAAAGGGTATAAAGCACAGTATGCGACATGCAGATCAAAGACTTGTATTTTATGTAGATAAGCAACATCACCAAAAGGTAAGAGATATGGTGCAACTCTGCTCTTTTTCAAGCAATGTAGCACACCAACTTTGTTTGTTATGCATTTAAAAAAATGTATTAATCTGTCCCTTTGTTGCTCAACACAGTATGTTTAATGTAACTCCTAGCCATTGTATTCTCATTGGCTTGAGTACATTTTCCTATACATTGATTTACACACTTGTATGGCTCATTATCGTTTTATAATATGTTTTGAGTGAAAAGCAGTTTGAAAATATAAATTTGGGATAAATAGTGCTATAAAAAAATAAATGCCAGAAAGGGGCGAAAGAAAAAAGAGGGGCATCATTACTGGATGGTTGTCAGGGAAATACATGCAGAAGGAAGTCATGGGGTTGTGCTAACCTAGTTAAGGGCGTCCCTACAAGAGCCAATTGCTCCCTTTCCTGCACATGGTTCCTCTGTGTAGGAACTAGCTGTATAACACCAAACTGTCCCCCCCCCCCCACAATTGCGGCACAGAACTACATTTTGAGAGTTTGATTTCTTATAGGCTACATGTTTTTTCATTTTTCTTTACAGATAAATACATAATTCCATGTAATTGTCTACAATTACAATCCAGCTCATCTAGAAATCATTGGCACTGTCCTGTTTGTCCGATACTTATAACCCGTTCATTAAACTTCAAAGGCCATATGGATAAACAACATGGTATGTTATTTTTTTAATGATATGGATTTTAAAGGTTAAAAAAAAAGCATTATTAACTTCATTTCTCAGAGTTTTGAAATACCCAACATGTTATAAATCTCATTTTTCTAAGCTCAAAGGCATGGTGTTAGTATGTGGTTCCGAAATATCTAAACTTTATTAACAAAAGGACTATACCAGTAATTCATGGTACATGTTTATAAAATTCCTTACTGCTGTGCTGAAAAAGTGAAATTAAATATGATTAACAAAATATTTATACTGTATAATGTTACTGATTTTCGGATCTTCTTACTTTTTAGGTTATATAGTCAAAGAAAATCAGAAGTACTTTTTTTTAACTAATATTAAGAAAGGGTTATTTGATATAGTATGTAATGACAAGACAATATATTAATTAACTTTAATAGCTTTCCAAAATTATTTTATTTGTATTCAAAAAGGGTAAGCCACTAAATGGTCTAGTGGTATTTAAATGTATATTGCATATGTTCAGCAGCATATTAAAGTTGATGGCCATGCCAATAAATGTTTAGCTTTCAAATAACATTATTATTCCATTTTTTTTAGTGAAGGATATACAGAAATTAGATCAACCACTTCAATTATTACCCACTGATGGTGTGAGAAATGAGGATATTTCAAAATCAATAAAGTGTAGTATTTGCAGTACCACGTTTGTAAATCATTCAACACTACGGCGTCATCAACAAAATAGTCACAGCATTTTTTCAATTCCAGTGTATTGTGTGGATTGCAAAAATGGAATATATTTTATGCCCCGTTGTAAAAATGGACAAAGAGCTCCAATTCATGTTCAAAAAACTATTTCTAAACAACAATACAATTGTGAAATTGCTCGCTGTAGGGAATTTATGGCAATGGCTAGCCGCAGTGGTCATCCAGCACTCGAATGCAAACACCTAGAAATGGCCAAAAATGCTAAACCATTTCAATTTCCAAATGAACTTCAAGAGTCATCACTAAATCAAATGCTTCAGAAAAATTTGATTTCTTTAACACGAAAAATCGAATGCAAAGAAATAATTGAATCTGCTTCAAAAGCAGGTGTTTGTGCAGTATATCCAGTGTTTCTTTCAGAACATGGTTTTTCAGGAAGATTTGTATATTTTTCTGTACACACTGGCAAACAGGACTACTGGTGTCTTTTCTTAAGGACACGTGTTACTTTTTATATAAAATCAGGACAATGGCACTGCCAATGTAAGGGCAGCCACAAATCATGGATATGCACTCACAGATATCTTTCTATGTGGTGGCTATTTCAAGAACGCCCCGAATTGTTAGAAAATGAACTTTTAGAACAGGAAGAAGACAGCATATTTAAAGAGGGCAGTTTTGATATCTCCAGTGACTCAGAGTTTGAAATGTCTCCAGCAGCACTCGTGGAAGTGAGTGAATATCCACCAGACAAAAAGCATGTTAGAAAAATGGTGGAATACATACATGCTAATAAGCGTATTCCAGAATACATTCCTGAAAAGTTGACCATGGAAGACCCAAAAATTCCACAAACTTTCATTCCAATTGAAAAACATTGTCCTTACTGCCCTGGCCCCACACCACCATTACTGGGTGAACCTAAATTAATCTCAAAAAATGCAACAGTGTACGGCATGTATAAGATTCATAAAGGTGAGTTTGAAATAACTGTGTTTTAATTACTGTCACCATAACTACCACTTCATGTTGTCTCACTAATTTCTAATATTTCTTGAATATATAGTTATGATTAGATTACTATTTGAAGTCTGTGAATTTGGCAGCTTTCATGAGGCGCTCAGCTTTCTAACTATCACATACAATAATGCGTACCGTGCATTCATCAATATTATGCCCTTATGTATAATTTTGGCTTCCTTAATGTTTTCTCCTAGACCAATATATGATTTCCAACAGTAATAATTCTTCCACTAAAGGTTCATTGATAAATGTTAGTGTATTCTAACCAAGTTCTCTCTCTCTGTTTTTATAATGTCAAGTACACATGTTAGTTTTAATTATTTAATTTTATGTAGTGTGTGAATTGCTTCATAATTGTCATCAATATCACAAGTTGCCTTTGATTACACAAATACCTACCTTAAACATTATATACTCCTGGTGTGATTTTATTTTGGAGTTAAGGTCATTTACAAGTGTGAATTTGTACTAAAAAAACAAACAAACATACAATTATAATCATAAATGCATGCATTTGCATGCCTAAGGTCAACGTGATTTCCCATCTCCCTTGTGAATTGTGCCTAGTACAATCTAGGTAAGTTATTGAATATTAGTTTATCATTTTATGGCCTTTTTGCATGTGAAATTTAACACATTGACATTGTTTTAGCAAACCTTTTGATTTTTATATTTTTAAATAATAGGTATATTATATATATTTTATAATGCTTTCTTTTCTTTCAAGGTCCTAATGAGATGCACTGTACTGAGGCATATTTACCACAGAGTAAATTTGACTCCCAATTTACTGCTACTATGCAGTAAATCCAGTGGTGGTGAAAAGTTCTCAAAAAGGTGGTGATGGTCAGTGGCATGATGTCACTAAACTCATAGGCTGTTTAGAAAAACCATTCTGGTTAACGAAATTATCTAAAAAATGATAAAATCCCCTGCAGTAGCAAAGTATGGTAAGGCCTTCACATCCATCTTCGTAAAATGTTGACCCTATTGTGTATCTTGGAGAACAGTTTTCACAATATAATGGTAAGTCATGAACATGTTTCATGGTATCTTTTGTTTCTTTATAGTGAGTACATTAAACATCAACTTGGTGTAGCAGTGAAATTTAGTCTAAATGGAAAGTCGTTGTTGTGATAACTTATATCTGTTTATTGGAAAGCTACACATTGGAACTTTGATTGCTCCCGTAAAAGAATTGACATGGATTCAAACAGAAAATTACTGGTCCATAAATAACATATTGATAATAAATGGAGTAAGTTTGTTTCCCAGATGTTAGTTCCATTTTTTAAATTGTATGAATGAACAAACATAGTATGAAAACTGGTTGTTTAAAGATATAGCCTGGTGCAAAATGTTATTTTGGAGCAAATACCCTTCAGACTATTTACTACTATGCTAGTACTCCAAGCGATGGATGCAGATGTGCCCTGTCTTCTTTTTTGTGCATCAGTGCAATATTTCTAAAGTAAGGTCCATAATATGGATCTTATGAACTTATCCAAAAGTCACAAAGTTTGATAGACCACTGTCACTATAAAACCATAGTTTCATTAAAGAAAAGATTAGTGGCCATTTGGTACAGCAGGAGGGGTTTTTAACATACACTAATACACTCTTAACTTGGTGTAAGAAATCGCAAAACACATGCAGTTACGTTAACTAATATTTGTATGGAAGGTGTTTTGCTTTAATTATCCCTATCCAAACATAAGAGTAAGGAATATAATATGTTTTACATATATTCTAAAAGTATTTTTTCTAAGCACTGTGATCCTGAAAACTACTATAGCAGTTCTGGGTGATGAAACTGTGTAAACTATACAGAGACCATTTTTTGGTACTGTGCTCTATACAAAGTTAAGTGTGCATATACACCACTTCTCAGAAAACACTATACCCCTCACAGAAAGTAACATGAATACCACAAACAAAACTATTTTTCAATTAATTAGCAATAGGACTCACAAAAACAAGGTGTAGCATAGCGCACCATGAACAGCTCTGCAGGCCCCTTTCTGCTATTTCTTATATTTATAGTCTAATTAGTTGTTTAATGTACTACAATATTCATCTTCAAATATTTTGTTTAAAGTATACAATCATGCTTAGGCATATTTTAAAGGAGAAGATTGGGAAGATCTGCTGGGATGAATATTGTTAATATTTAACATCTGATTGTCATTGTGAGATGTCAAGGAGCAGTTGTATGTAGCCAGTCTGACCCATAGTGGTGTTCTATATTACACTCCTATATAGGCCCATGACATGTGGCAGAGCTGTTTAGTTATTCCACGCCTGTTTAGTAGGTAATGGGTGGTTAATTGTTGCAGACTGGTTTAGTAATGGGGGAGGGACATGACCCCTAGCAGTTTCATTGTATGTGAGTGTAAGAGTGTCAAGCAATGAAAGTGAATTTTTATACAGCCTGTATGACCTAAAATTGACTGACTAGACCGATGAGTCTATGGTATTACTATTATTGTGGGTTTATATCTTGTATTGTATTGCAAATGGATTTATATAGTACCTTCTACAGCTGACAAGGCTTTGTGGCTTTTTTGAATAGGCAGGACGTTGCTTGGTCATCTGGGCTAGTGCGGTTAATGATTGGCACTCTCAGAAAATGGCAAGAATGTGGTTTTATGGTATTTGCTACAGCCAAATCCTCATACAATTCTACTGTGTGGACTTACTGCACTGTAAAGTAGCTCTTTTAAAATACCCAACGTGAAATAGGCAGAGCAGTATTTAATCATGTCATTCTGCTTATTCTGAATAATAAAACAGGCCTAATTATCCTTACTAGCTCTTGTCTCTGTTACAAATCAGGGTTCATTGAGCTCTTAAATGCCCTTGTTCAAAACCTTTTAGGACCTATTAATTTTCATATTCCATCTTTGTATCTATGATTGCAGTTTTCAATAGAATAATTGGTTTTTAAGATAGGGGTGTGTATAATAATTTATATCTTATTTTTCCCCTTTGAATCAGGTATATATGTTTATGTAAAGATTTGTCCAATTTGTGCTAGCCCGGTCCGGTATCAAGAATATACGTCAGGATTTCACAATTTTAATGACAAGACATTTTTGACGATTCCTCTATGTGTTCTTATGACCTCGTCATTTCAGGTACTGTGTGTGTGTTTGTGTATATGTATCCTTGTGTGTGCATATGTGCCTCTGTGTATGTGTGTGTTTTTTCACTAGTTGATAATATTTGAAGGCTTCAACAAATACATGCTCATTTATTTAAATTTTACATTGTGAGTAGTAATACTATTTTTCAAAATTAATGGACGATTTAACTTTATAACAATTGTAGTGATTGTAATATGTTTACATGTGCACTTAATTCACTGTGGACAGGATTCCCATCCTCTGACTCAACATTGGTACTCTATTGAAATTTCGATTTGGCAGATATGTACATATGTTTAGTTCATCTGCTTATAGGTTTTATGATAATACTGAATATAGTAATTTTAGCCTCTGTAAAATTAGTCATTCAACAGGTATAAAATGATTAGATACAATTTAACTACTTAAAATTTGATTTAGTTTAATGTTCTAAAAATCAATTTCTCTCTTGTTGCAGAATCATTTGTTTGTTATAAACATTCCCAGCAATATTATTACAAGCCAAATAGATTTAGAGCCCTCTTTTATGAAAAAAATTAGGGGAAATTGATTGTGGTACTCAACTTTATTTTCTCTTTAATAAAGCAAAATCATTAAGTTAGAAAGGCGTTTGGCAAATACTTCAAACCATGCTTATCAAGACGCTGATTGTTGTGTGTCACCAACCGTTAAAGATCAAAAAGTTCTTATTAGGAGGCAATAGTTTTATCTTTAATTCAAAGGCAAAAACCTTTGCATTATCCTTCAATATGTTGGTGAGGATGTGCGTGATAATTAATACATTTCATTACTTTTGTTTTATTTAATATTAAAGTGTGATAGTCTGTGGTTACATTTAAAAAAATATGAAAAATACTAACAGATTATGTTTGTAATATTCACAATGCTTTATACTCAATAGAACCACACAGCAATTGGACGTTTCTTAACTACAATGGAAGATTTCATGGGGATGAAATTTCATCATGACACTCTTGGAAAGGCATTCTTTCATTTCTCAGCAATGAGGAAATATTCTTATGACTTCTATTGTACATACACGGGTGTACATACACGGGTGGGGGTTCGACTCGTACGGGTGTACATACATGGGTGGGGGTTCGACTCGTACATACACGGGTGTACATACACGGGTTGGGGGTACGACTCGTACATACACGGGTGGGGGTTCGACTCGTACATACACGGGTGTACATACACAGGTGGGGGTTCGACTCGTACGGGTGTACATACACGGGTGTACATACACGGGTGGGGGTTCGACTCGTACATACACGGGTTTACATACACGGGTTGGGGGTACGACTCGTACATACACGGGTGTACATACACGGGTGGGGATTCGACTCGTACATACACAGGTGTACATACACGGCACGTACATCCGTGGGGTCTGGGGGGGTTTGGTGCGTACCGGGCCCCCAATTCCGCTCGCATCGCGCCGTACTTCGCTTTTCCGGCACTTTTTGGGTGCCGTAAAAATATTGCCGTCCGGACTGGTGTTGGTACGATTCGTACTTCCTGGTTCGTGAAATGCAGCCTGCATGCGTCCCGACGTCACGTCGGCGCTGTCCCGGATCACATTGGTATGTGTTTTTACAGTCGGTCGGTGTTTTTTCCGACTCGTACGGAAATGGTGTTTCCGTACGAATCGTACTTGCAAGTTTGTAGGGTTATTTTACCGGGTACGAGTCGGACGGAGAAAACCCTCCGACCGACGGTTCGTACCCGGTTTTTCCAGGATCGGAATCGGCACCTTAGTGTCTTCATTAACATTTAGGTCACTTTCTAAAAGCTAGTAAATGCAAATTTAGTGTCCTGTTTTTTGTTTTTGGGGTGTTAACGTAGGCGTGAAACCTAGTCCTACCATTCTTTCCCGGGTAGACTACTGCAATTCACTATATTTTTGGCTTCCCTCTTTAAAAATGTGGCCCTGCTTGCAACATGTTCAGAAAAGGGCAGTTAAGATTCTGCTTGCTGTGAATTGAAACAACACGGTCACCCAGACATAGTCCACAGTTTACACTGTCTGTCATTAAATAAGATACATTCCAAACCGATCTTCAATATCTGCTGATGCCCTTCTACTTGATGTTTATCCACTTATGTGTGCGCGTAAGGGGAGGAGATCATTTGCTTTTCTCACCTATAAGGTATATAATACCATTACACCGGCAGGGTGAGCCCAATCACCTACAAATGTTTAAGTTTCTGAAAACTTGTATCTTCAAAGAAGTATTTGTGTCTATAGTCCCAGGCATTCTTTACTGGGTATATGTTGGCCACAAAACATTTTCTCCACTAACAAGGCACCAGCAGAATCCTAGAAAATGTCAAAGTAAAGATGATATACTTTAATTTGTAACTATTGACAGGTAATTAGTACTAAATTCATGCAAAGATGTTCCATGTTTAAAAAAAAAAAAATACATTGATAATACCTAATACTTAGCAAATATTTATTTAAAGTAATCTTTAGAAAGTTACCTGTTCCCTGTCTAAAACTGTGGGATGCTAATTTGCATTTGCTCTACAGCAGATGTCAAGCCACTCCTTGGCCTTTATAAACTGTGAAAACTTCTCCCAGTGCAGTAATAATGGCCTTGCTCTGTGGAGGTGTTTTTCTTCCCCTTACCGGAAGGATAGTAGGGTTGGACCAAAAATGTACCTAACAAGTAAATGAACGGTGGAGCCTGGAGAAGGCTGGCCTTTGTCAACCAGCCACGTTTTCACAAATACAATGTTGGAGGGAATCTCATCCCTGTAATGGTTTAGAGTGATCACAAATAAGAGTCATGCTGAATTCCCTAACTAGCCCCATGTGTAGGTAAATAGGATCTGCACAAAGGAGGATGAATGAGAACAATCTCAAGCTCAATGCAGATCAGACCAAGATCATGCTGTTTGGTAAAGCCTCTCCCATCTGGGCAGCTGATTGTTGGCCTCATCAACTGGGTGCCACTCCTATGCCCAATCAAGCACTAAAGAATCTTGGGATAAAACTAGACCAATCCTTAATTATGAGAGACCACATTATAGCCACCACTTGCTCATGTCTCCACAACCTACGACTACTGTGCAGAATTTTCCCTTACCTCCCTATTTACTCCCGGAGTACTTCTGTTCAGTCCATCGTAATAAGCAGACTGGATTATGGCAATGCCCTGCTGTCAAACGTTAGTGAAACGCTGATCTCTAAACTTCATGTTGTTGAAAATACGGCAGTGAGGTTTGTGATTAACTGCCCTTCTATCACTTCCTTGGAGCCGTTGCTGAAAGAACTATACTGGTTGCCCGTGAAGAGACGCTGTAATTTTAAAATATTGTGTCTCACATATAATGCCTTAAAGGGCAAAGGCCCACTTTATCTTCAGAAAAGAATAAAAGCATATGCTCCCTACTGTATTGCAAGATCTGGCTCGAAAGACCTGTTGTGGGTGCCCCGCATTCGTTTAACACACAGCAGTGGAAAGGCTTTTTCATATCTCACCCCTGTGTAATGGAAAAAGCTCCCTCTTCTTGTTCATTCATGTCCAAATTACTGTAAATTTAGGAAACAACTCAAAGCCCACTTATTTTAAGCACCCTCATCGACTCTTGTTTTTGTTTCGTAACAGCGCCGAGATGCCCTAGGGTATCAAGTCAAATTAACATAACATCTTGAATTTTATTGTTAATGGGAGACAGAGAATGTCCACTGCAAAAATGGGACTTTGAAAACATTTGGACTTCCAGACCTCTGAAGGACCGGGACCTACCACCATAGCAAAACTCGTGAAAATGTGACCTTCCTGGCATGGAAAGTGTTTCCGATTCGGCCGGAAACAAGGGTTTCCGGATCTGATTCGGCAAACACAAATCCGATTCAGAGCCCTTGTGAACGACTTCAGAATTGGGCCCCTAGGCCCCATTTCCTGTTGGAGTTCTTGATGTCTCTGCCAAGGACTATAATATTTACCTTGCTCAGGTTGGCCTATAATAATTTATTGTTGTTGTAGATGTAAAGGGAATTCAATGCCCTTTGCAGGCCTATCGGATGCAGGATAATTAGATGAACTATATAATGTGATATTTAAATATGTTGATTGTCAAATTTTGGGGTGAATACTCAGCCCTGAAGTAAGGTTATACCAATGCCACCTTTATAGAGAGAGAATAGACAGCAGCATTGTATCCAACATCTGTTAGTAGGTCCCTGGTTAGAAATTCATGTGCCACCACCTACTTCAATTATGACCCAAATGGTGTTGAGTACAGAAAGGATTTCACTGAGTAACTGTGTTTGGAATTCCTCAATCTTTCAAATTAACCATAAAATCCTTCTTTCAACAACAATAAATGCTACAGTATATTCAATAAAACATACATATAAAAAAATGCATTGCTTGTCAATACAGTGATAGACATCAGAATAAGAGCTATAATATTATCTTCATTGCAGCAATTTTGCCCAAACCATTTTTGATAGAAAGAGATATTCTGTTTCTCCTCATCCCAGTTTTTAAGCTCAGTGAGCGGATTGGATTCAATCCATTGAATCCTAGCCTGGAACTCATTTTAATCCAATATTAAAAGGGGCAATTGGGTGCTAATTACATGGATTGGCTCTGTGTTCCGTTTGAGAAAAAACGTGTAAGATAGAGCCTTCCCATGTGTCAGGGACAGAGCTCAATTGAAAGCAGACATTAAGTACTGGGTGTGACCAAAAGACCAAGAATTCTGTATCATATTTACAAACTAATTTGGATGATGGTGCATCATTGGATGTAATTTTCTGATTGCTTAGATGGATAGTAAACAGGTAAAAAGATAATTTAAAGAAATGGAGGATGTAAGACAAGTAAAAAAAATTGACCTTCGTTGTTGTGTTATAAAAAAGCGGGCATCCCTCGACTTGAGTGTTTATTGGTATTTGTATGCGGCATGGAATTCATTGTAATAAAAATCAGTGTTTTTGTTCAGTAATTCATGTTCAATTTTTTCTGTCCGGGCTATTGATATCATTTGGTGGAGTTCTAAAATGACAGAATTTGTTGAGAGTGTAAATTAAGACCAATATTTGATTAAAAAGTACCTCTTTGGAGCCTCTATCTTTTTCTTGTAATTTTGTTTATCATTTGTACTAAATTATTTACAAGTGCTTCATACCTGTGGCTTATTTACTATTGTTGATTATCACTATTAACTGCACTCATTCTTTGTCTTAGTGAATCTGAGAAGCAAATATTTCCTACTTGGGGTCTAAGTCATCCTATATGCTGGTCTGTGCTAGCTAGATTCTTTTTCAAGGAATGATGACACTCAGCCATATTTAATAAATGTAGATAAACGTATCCTGGCTATCAGGATGGTTCACAATCTAGGGTCAGGCTGGATTCCTACCAATGTTTACATTTATCAGGGACTAAGGAACCTTTTGATCATATTTAATAATAAAAACATTTGGTATTTCCAATATGTGGCTAATAAGCAACAAATGGAATTTCACATGACATTGTGCAAGAGTATGGAAGTTGTCAATGTTGTTACTCTGAACCACAGTACATTGAGAACAGAATTAATATAGTGAACATGAACCAAATATATAATCTTGTGTGGGCCAGCTACAGGGGTGAACAATTAAATGAGGGGCTGCCATTTAAAAGGAAAGGGATTCAAGTTGTGAAAGAGACCTACAATTTCCATGCCCTCTGTCTTATAATTTTTACTGGGGGATACCCTATTTAATTATAAGTAGTAGCATGAGTGTAATCATTATAACATTTTCCCTTTGTTTTTAAATACATTTAAATTAAAATCCACCGCTGTAATTAATGCTGCTCCAAGACATATGGTTTTCAATCTGTCGATATTACTAAAAACAAATATTTAAATAAAATGTTGTGGACGCTTCCATACATAGTTACATTGACAATTATACTAATAAAATGTGCCATATTTTTCCTAATATACTACATTTATACCAAAAAACTGCTTTGAAATCAATTCAGAATTATTTTAATGTGTAATAGTGATATGGATAGCTGTAGATATGTAAATTGAAAAACTAGGTGGTGAGGGACCATGTTTACATGCCATTGTATCCAGGAAGAAGGTTTTATGGTAGCCATTTACGGCATGAGATTTTGTGCTAAAAGTCTAATGCAAACATAAAAGATACCAGTTTATTTAGAAGTAAATTGTAATGGGTTGTTGAGAAAATCTCCTTCGAACCGATGCATTGTAGGAGATTAAGGAATATGATAGTTGACTAGGTATATCTAAGAATTGATAAACGTTAGTAGGAGTGTTGTTTAAGCTGATCCCCAAAAATGTTTATAAGCCACAGTCAACTTGTTATCAAAGCCTATGGAAATTAATATTGAATGTCTATGGTATGGGAAAAGGTTTGAGTCTCCTATTGTTCCAATCGATGCTGCAGGGGCCTAAATTAAAGATCTTGGTCTGTGTACAGTATTCCTAATTATGTATGGATATTCTTTTTACATTATTTTTACAGCACATCTATGCCATAAGTATGACTGTTTGTGATTAATGGAAACTTTTTCTTATTATGTTTGCAATGGCATAATGAAGTTAAATACTGCTTAAATCAGGCTTCCGCAAACTATTGGATAATGGCAGCTTTAAATGCCACATTGTTAGTAATCATGGTATATTTGTGGCCATTTGTCACATTATTCTGGCTATTCTTGGAATAATAATGTCTATGTGTTGTGAAGGTTGTTAGGATTATGGTGTACATCCATTGAACAGTTGTGTCCCTGGCAAAACAGTGGGCTTCCTTGCATAAAGTAGTCATCTTTAGCATTATGGTAGGCAAATCTGGAATGTGATAAACAAAACCTGGTCAGGCTGAGCAGAATATTCCAATGAGATTCATTTGCATTAGGAGAATCACAAGGGGGCATATAGGGTCTATGCTTGAAAAAAAAATTTGAAGTAAAAATTGATTTTCCTTTTGCGACAGTTTTTTTTTTATTTGAGTGTGTTTACCCATTATAAGAAGTTCATATATAAAAAAATAAAAAGACATGCATTTTTCTTAAAAGGGCTAAAACTGTGGGTTGATGTTTAGCCATCAGCGGTGATGAAGTGGCAAGTGTGAAAACGTGGGCATGTGGTGCAGGAAAATGTGGTTATACACTTGCAGAGGGTATTTGGAAAATTTACATAAAAATAAATAGACACAAATGAGTAAGCCCTTCTCTTTACAACACATACCTTATAATTTGGCATTATTCATAAAACTGCCAATAATTCATTACATATCACCAAAATGAAATTTCAACTAAAACATCTATCCTTGATTAAAAAACTCGAAATTAAAATGTGCTACTTAAAAATGTATGCACATAAACCTGAAAGAATGTAGGGTTTAACACATCAGCGAAAAACTGTGAAACATTGAAAATTGAAATAACCAGGCATTTTTCAAGCGCAAACACAATAGGCAAACGGATATCCTTGTATGTTTAAATTGGGTAAAATCAGACAACTGGTAACATGTTCACAAATGTAGGTAGCAAGGGTAATGATAATTATAAAAATGAGGTAAGACAACAAAAGATAAGCCATATTTACAATCTTAAATAGTTGTACATTTAACTGTGTGTTTTAGTATAACATGAAATAAAATTGTTTCCATGGAAAGAATAAAAAGTAAGCAGCTTATCGTAAATAAGTGTACAAACTTCACACCTGACAATAAATCCATCTGATAAACGTACACTACTAAAAAATCAAGTAACAGAGGACTGTAATTCTTTTTTTTTTTTGTCCTCATACTGGCAAAAAAAAAAAGTCTTGATGGGATTCCTCCAATCAGTCCACACCATCCTGTTTCCAGCCCTTAGGAGAGGCAGATGGAGAGAAAAAAAGGAGCTTTCCCTCCAAGATAGTACCATTACCTTCTCCCACAACTGTTCACATCTCATAGGGCTCCAGGATGTTACTTAGGAGGCCAGGACCGACGGTACATTGGCTTAATCATGGGACCCACTCTCAATCGCCATCCAGTCTAATAGAGCTGCCCAATTCTTGCCTTTGCTTTTTTTATCGCAAGCCATATATGATTCCATAACATAGATAATACTCTTCAAGCATTCAGCAAAGGTCGGGGGGGATTTCTGATTTCCATGCCCTGCAGATTTCCCTCCTTGCAAGAATTACCACATAGAACACAAATTTGGAAGCAGATGCATTCATGAAGTCATCGTTCGGTAGACCAAAAAAGATCATACTAGGACTTCTATCTGTTGATGCAGCACAGCTTCCACAAAATCACATACCTCCATCCAATAATGTTTAATTCTTGAACATTTCATGAACATATGAATATCGTCGGCTGCAGGTTACTTACATCTAGGGCAGCTATATTCATTCCCTGTCACTTTAGATAGCTTTTTTGGGGACCAATATACTCTGAAGGCGGTATACAGATGCAGCTGGTTTGACTATAGCAGGGGTCTCCAACCTTTTCTGTATTGAGAGCTACTTCAGCTCAAGGAAAGTCCTGCGGAGCTCCTCGCAAATTTTATCACTGTAAAATATTGACAGCACATGTAAACATTACACTATGACCACCCTAAGCAGGATTATCATAGTGCTACCCAAGTATTCCAGGTGATAGTACCGGAAGAAATGCTAGGGAAACAATTATCAATATTAAATGCCCCCATCTGACTGATAAAGTAATATTCAAATCTTCACATGGCTTGTGACACAAAGGACATAACCACAGCAAAAAGTCTCCTCGATTCAGCTTGACATATCTTTCAAGTATCAACTTTAAATGTGTTTTGGAATTGAAACCTTTTGTCTTCATCAGCATATCAATTTCTGAAAATATACAGATTTTTCTATCACCACTTTCCATTTTGGGCAAACAAACTACATTTTCCTGAAGAAATCCCTTGTTTTTTTTCATTTTTAGGAAATACATAGTCAGCAAACATCAGCTAGTCATTTTAATTGAGCACTCACCTGTACAAATGCCTCATATGGACAGACTGCTTCAAATGCTCAGGTATTACAGTCATAATCCATGGCACCATAGCACCGAGGACGACTGTATAATGCCAATAATGCACACCAGTATAAATTGTGCCTAGTTAGGACACCATAAGGACCAGGATGGCCACCATATTATTAGTCATGGTCCTTATTATGCAAGGGGCAGCTACAATTATATCAGGAACACCTAAATATAGTGCAGTCATGCTCTTAATATGTCACTGATGGCTGCCAGTGTACCATAACTAGACCACGAATACCCAAAATAGTAAAGGATGGCCATAATGATGTCATTGGGACTATTATGCCATGAACTGACACAATTGTGCTACAGACAAAACCCATATAATGGTGGCTAGTGTACCCATTTGGTAGTCCGTGACACCAGGTGTAGCTTACAGGAATCAACAATGTTTATAATGGATGCAAACATAGATGAATGCAGATGATGCTCTTCATTTTCTCTGCTCAGGATCATAGCTTTCCTCAGCCCTTGGCTGCTCATGCACCCAACTAAAACATTTTCACTCTGACTCCTGAAGTACCACACTTTAGTGGGTCAGCCCTGATTACTGCTCAGGCTACCACTGGCACTCTTCATTTATGGCCCACTGTTCACACACATGGTGAAATTGATAAGCCAGTTAACTACCACATGGCTAATCACCTTGTGACTTAGTCTGAGACTGGATAAAGGTGACCATGTGGCAGACTCAATAGGCCGACACAGTGTGTGTTTGATTGTTAATATTAGTCCCTGCCATAGGCTGGTTGGCTAAAGATCTTCAGATGAGAAGTGCTGCCTTTTTAAAAATGCTTAGAGTCTCTGCATAGACTCTCTGAATGAGATACTGGGATTGACTTCACCTCTGAGAGCTACTTTGAGGGTACTGGCGAGTTACCAGTAGCTCCCGAGCAACTTGTTGGAGACCCCTGGACTATAGCCAGCAACATAAGAAAAGAGTCAGACCATGTTTTATACACATCATTTACTCTGTATCCAAATACTTCGCCCCACAGTCTTATGACTTCAGATTCCCCAATCTCGTCGGCTTCCAGGAGGGCCCAGTACCAAAACGAAACTTCCCTTTTCCATATGCCTGTTCTAGAAACTAGATCAAACTTCCAGTTTGCCTCCTCCTTGCACCAGGTCTGCGTCGCCCACCAGGAGGATAACTGATAAAACTTAAACCTTGTCAGTGACCCTCCATTTAATCTGCTAAGCGCCTCCCAACTTATTAACTTTGAGTCTTCTTGCAGGTCACCCTAGCGTCTTATAGCTCCCATTTTTAGCGGCTGACAAAGTTGATCTTGTAAGCATTCCAGAGTGCCGGGGGAGTCCCAAACTGGAGCCTGAGCTGCAAAATATGGAATTTTCATTTTTCTTCTAATATACATCCAATTCTTTAAAGCAGCCCCCAAAATCTTTAGTCTAACTTTTTTATAGAACTCCGGGTCTCCGTACTTATATAGAAATAAATCCTGCCCTTGCGGCTCATCCCTTAACATTGCCTCGAACAATATACCTAATGATGAAGAATCGGTTTTGTTAGCCAACATCCTAAACATTTTTAAATGGAAAGCATAACAATAAGTGAGTAGGTTTGGTAGCGCTAACCCACCCACTGTAAGGCCTCTCCTTAGCTTTTTCCAAGCTATCCTGGGATTTTTCGTAGCCCAAATGAAGGTACCAATTTTACCTTGTAATTTAGCTATATCCTCCGCCCTAAATGGCAATGGGATTGAGTTATATAGGAAGGTAATTTTGGGCAAAATTATCATTTTGACAAGGTTAACCCTCCCATAGATGTTTAAAGGGAGGTTTGCCCATCGTGTTAATAAACTGACAACCTCTTTGGAGAACCTCTTCCAATTAACTTTGGGGACATCGTCTAGATTATGGGGTTAACTGAACCCCTAGGTACCTCATTTGACTTTTTACCCCCTGACTAGCAATGACTTGGTTCCATTCCTTTATTTCAGTTTTTTCCTTATTTATTTTATACCCTGAAACTTCACCATATTTTTCTGCCTTCTCAAATAACCTAGGTATTGCCTCTGCTGGATTTGACGTAAACAGAAGCAAGTCATCTGCATAAAGAGCAAGTTTTAGCTCTAACTCTGCGATCTTGAAAGGGTGAATGATAGGGTCTGTCCTAAGCCAACTGACAAACGGCTCAATGTACAGGTTGAATAAAAGTGGTGACAGGGGGCACCCCTGCCTAGTGCCTCTTGAGATATTAAACCAATCTGTCAGGGCCACATTTACCAAAACCTTTGCTTTGGGGTTTAGATATAGGCACTTCACCGCCTGGACAAAGTTGTTAGAAAAACCAAAGCTTTTTAATGTCTCCCATAGATATACCCAGTTGACCTGGTCGTAAGCCTCTGTGGCATCTATTGCTACGATCGTTAGAGGGACCTTCTTTGCTTCTGCTACATCTATTGCCCCCATTTCCTGAAAGGTAAGCTCATTTAGCTGGCTCCACGGTATGAACCCTCTTTGATCCGGATGAACTATAGCCTTAATAACTTTTGTCACCCTTGCTGCCAATATTCCTGCAAAAACCTTATGATCTGAGTTTAATAAATATATTGGTCTATAAGACTCAATCTTCTG
Organism: Triturus cristatus; assembly: GCF_964204655.1. Classification (NCBI taxonomy): domain Eukaryota; kingdom Metazoa; phylum Chordata; class Amphibia; order Caudata; family Salamandridae; genus Triturus; species Triturus cristatus. Next base: position 685,486,735 of record NC_140591.1, read on the forward strand.
TGGGTCTTTGTTTTGTTTTAAGATAAGAGTCACTGTTGCTTCTGCCCATGAACCTGGAGTACATTCCCCCTCTATGTATATTTTGTTAAACAGATTTTTTAACACTGGGACTACCTTATCTAAAATAGCTAAGTATACCTCAATTGGAAACCCATCTGGGCCTGCATCCTTACCCCTGGCCATTTTTTTAAATTGTGCTCTGACCTCTTCCTCCGTAATACTGGCTTGCAAGGATGTCTTATATTCTTCTGTCAACTGAGGGAGAGTTATTAACTTTAACTATTCCTGGACTCCCTCAAGTCCTGATGTGGTGTCTTCCTTATACAGGTCATTCATAAAAATTCTAGCCTCCTCCCGAATTTTATCATCCTCATATATCAACTCTCCAGACCCTCTTTGGATTAGGTTCTTTATCAGGTTCCTTGCCCTATCCATTTTTGTCTTCCAAGCTAATAGAGAGCTACATTTCTCTCCGTATGCAAAATGCTACAGCTTGCTAGCTTTCCAACTATCCATAAGTTTTTTTTAATCTAAATTGGCTTGAAATTCTGCCTGTAAGCCCTACAGCTCTTTTTCCAGAATGGATACTATACTCTGCCAATGATGCCTTCTGTAATTCTGTCTCTTTTTCCTTTATCTTAGTCATCTTATCTGTTTCTTCTTTTTTCAAAGCTTTCCTTTTACTTATCATTATCAAACAAAGTAACCGTCTTATATAAGCTTTGAAGGCCTCCCAGACTATCTGATCTTTAACTGTGCCAATGTTGAACTTAAAATACTCATCCGTTTTGTCTCCTAACTCCAATATCGCTCCTTCATCTAGTAACATGGTCCTATCAAGAGTCCACCTTCTATGAATCTCTTTTTGCTTAAACCCCAATGTCATTGCCACTGCTGAATGATCTGATACGATTGCAGGGATATGAGTTATTGACTCAACCTGACTCAACTTTTGAAAACATCGCCTGATCAACAAGAAAATAATGGATTCTCAAATGATGTTTATATTTCTTACTGTAAAACGTAAAATTCCTAGTTTTCCCATTCTTACATCTCCAAATATCGAGCAGTTTAAAATCTTTAATCCAACTTTTCATCGCATCAGACATTTTTGATGGGCTGTTGTATTTTGCTTTTGAGGTACGATCTATCTCTTTATTTAACACCAGGTTAAAGTCTCCCCCAGTTATAATTGGTGCGGTCGTGTTCGGCAAACTAGCCTCTAGTTGTAAGAGCGCTCCTGGATTGTCTTCATTAGGCCCGTAATAAGCAACAAAGACTAAAGGGATACCCCAGACTGTCAAGGTGGCTGTTAACCATCTCCCTGACTTATCTGTGTCTTGTTTTACTACTTTTATGCCTACATTACCTCTGATAATTAGAGCAACTCCCCTCGTAATACCTTTTTGGTCTGAGCAAAGCACCTCTTGCATCCATCTAACCTTACTGAAACCCTGTTTGCACTCATGGGCCTCTAAGTGGGTTTCTTATAAAAAACCGATGTGAGCCTCACTGTTCTTCAGGAATTCAATAACCCAGGACAACTTCCTCCTACCTCTCAATCCATTTAGGTTCCAAGTTATTAATTTAAACTTTATTTGGCCTGTTCATTTTCACCGCACCCTAAACTCTTCCCTCGCAACTCTAAAGCTTTAAGATTTGTATGAGGACTACATTTTTTATTTTTTCCCTCTTGCTCCCAACACCCTGTGCTCCCTCCCTTCATCCCACCCATAAGGAACCCTCCTACAATACACTTGGAGATTAAAAACTGCCTCTTCGGGAGCCTCCCTTTGCTACTGAGACACCTCCTGTAAAAAGAAAGGGCTCACCAATTGAATTATAGCTAGCTATATCAATTTTTACCAAATTGTACTAAACTTTTTGTTTACTCCTCTTTTTTCCTTCATTTATTTTTTCCCTCTTCCTCCTTTTTTTTTCCCCGACTATAATATACGCCCTTCTTCATTTTTTATTATCTAGTTATCTGACTCGTATTTTGCGATTCGATATGAGTAATAATCTAAATCTATGTTACTTCTTCATTTGTGCCAGGAAAACATCTACTTCTTCGGGGGAGCTAGAGTTGTAAATCTTATTTTTCCACATTACCTTTAGTAAGTCCGGGAATTTCATTTGAACCTGGGCCCCCTGGATTCTTAAATCAGGCATTCTGGTTCCAAGATCCCATTGCCTTTGCGCCGCTCTCTTGGCAAGGTCCGATCTAATTTGATATTTAACCAATTCATATTGAAGTGCCGTTTATTTTAAGGATCTCCCCCAAACAAATTCCTTGACTGCATAAGTATGGAAATTTATCAAGATTTTTCTAGGGGCTTTCCTGTCAGGGTGCAACTTAAACGGGTCTCTGTGGGCTCTCTGTATGTCTTTGTCCAAGTCTATATCCGGTCTGTCCTTCAGAATTCCCTCTTTTAAAACCTTACATATAAACGCCTTAATATCTCCTCCCTCAGCGGCTTCAGGTATTTTGAGAACTCTCAAATGATTTCTCCTTGCCTGCATCTCCAACCTTTCCAAGTCTTCTTGTAAAGTTTTATTTTGGACTTTTAATTTCTTTAGGTCTTTAATATTCCCTAGTACAACTTCCGAGAGGGCCTTAACCTCAGATTCCAGAAATCCAGTTGGTAATACTATATTGTCCAGTTTTCCCCCTAAAGTCTCACATTTTTCATGTATCCCTCTCTGATTGGCCTCAGAGATCTCAAATTTTGAGAGTAGATCCCCTCTTAGGCTTAGGAGCATTGATTCTAATCGAGTCCGGCCAGCCTCTGCTCCTATAGGCATATCTGTATTTCTTCCATCCAGGGCAATGTCGCTAACCAGCACCGGCATTGGTGGTATGTTAGAAAGCTGATCTGTCGTGGGGGCGGTGTTTCCATCTCTGGGTATCTCTATGGGTCCAGCCTCACAAACCCCTTTCTCAGTTCCAGCGTCCAACATTAATGATGCATACCTATTTTCCAGCAGAAGCGGGGGAGAGGTTTGCTGAACTCCTAATAGCGGCCCCTTAGAGGTAGCGACCAGCTCCATTATTTTAAAGTAGGATTTCAGTGAGGGTGTAGTCTTAACTAGTAGGCGTACTGCCTTGGCCTCCCTTCGCTTTTTACTTTCCCCAGATTTTATCACTTTTTTTGGTGGGTGATTGGAAGTACTTTCCCAACAGCCTTCCCCTCCACAACTGGGTCCCCCCTATTTTTTGCCTCGAGATGTGAACGTAGCTGATATCTGCTTCTTGGAGGGGAGGCAGACACTCCTTTCCCAGGTATAGTGTTAAGAGATTTGCCAAACCCAGCCGGAGCACTTCGCACAGGCTGCTCCTGTAAAGATGTGGGCTCGATATCCTCTCCTGTCTTCCAGCCTTGTTCCCTAAAGCTGACTCAAAGGGGCTGTGAGACACACCCTGGCGGGAAAAACAAAGCTCCTTTTCCATGGGCTGAACCTTACCCCCGCCAGACGCCCAACTTATCCCATCAACCAAGGTGCCAGAGAAGTCCTGTGTTGCAAGATCCTCTTGCAGCGTGGCTGCCCGCCGGTGTACTGTGCTGCCTTTGCCCTCGACAACCCTGAAGTCAATCCGGGTGACGGCGGCTTGTATTCTCCGCCACAGCTTGGTTCGGCATCCTCCGAACCCATGGTACACCGCCGCTTCCTGCCCCATACGATAACACAATGGTGCGGCACGTCATGGTGGCAAGAAAGTACGAAAAATAAGAAAAAAAGAGTTTTAAAATCACGGCGTATCTTTAAAAAGAATCATCGTTCTTATGTACCTGACGGTATCTTCACTAAACGTCGCTGTGAGTGATTTCATTGCCAACTTCGATTTTCTGCCTCACTGCTCCGGGAGCTCCCATGACCGGTGTCAGCCCGCCGCCATGTTCCTTCCCGGGGGAGGAGCCAGTTCTGGCTTCTTGAACAATGGAGGACTGTAATTCTTGTAAGGAATGTTATATAGTATGAACACTTTCCATGTAAGCTTTTAAGCTAAACGTATTTAGATTTAAAAGTTCTTTATTTTCTTATTGCAGATGACAATCAAAATTCTCCAAAAGCAGGAAGAGTTAAATAGATATGAAGCAGAACTTGTACTGATGAGAGGATACTTCCTAGACTCCGATGAGGACGAAGTAGATGAAGTGCAAACATTGAAAAAAGTGAAAAGGGACGCACTGAATTAACATTTTTGAAAGATTGCCTTGTTCATTACATTGAAAAATTAAATTGTATGTTTATGTCAAATGGTGTATAGCATTACATGTAACTTTACTAAAAGATTTGTTATGAGAAATATTTATTGATTAAAATATAAAATGTATAAATGTTTACTGTGGTTTAATTAAAAATAAAAGCAAAACAAGGAGGTATTTTTAGTAATGAGATAATAATACAAAGAAGATATTCTTTGGCATGCCTATTTTGATTATGCTTAATTTCAACATAGAATATTATTAAACAATTCAAAAAGATATAATCTTTTAATAAACAATCAGAATCATATTGTACATCATTTTTGGTTTGTGGAACATAGAAATCAAAATGACTACCATACAGTTCAATTTTAAAAGTTGAATTCTACATCAACTACAATTTCATGTTATTACTAATTTAAACTGGTATTAATATAGAATGCACTTAATTGCTGTATAGATTATTGAGAAATGGCAGGAAAATAAACGTCATGTCTGTCAAAATTAAAAAGGACAACAAATTTAGTGGACTTTATGGGAAGAAACAGTTCAGGTAAAAGAAAATAAATATCTGTGATTTATCTTCAGGAAAAGAACATCTTTTGCATTACATATACCCAATGTCTTGCCATATCTGTTACTGCTGGGTGTAGAACTCTCTATACGTTACACCTGACCTGCCTTTCAATATGATGAAATTGGTATATTGTAAATTGGCATATTTAATCTTACTTCTAAGCCCCTAGTCTTGTGCACAAAGTGTACCCAAGACCTGCAAGTTAAATGTCACTGTTGGACTGTAGGTCCGAGTGTACCATCCACTAAACTGATGGTGTTAAACAAGGATTCGGGACTACCTGTAGAAATATTATGGTTGGGAAGCCTTACCTTGTAATATTAGATTTATACCCCAAAGATGGTCCTTGAATTCACAGTAATACTTCATTGTTTTGGTCCTAGTAAGTAGAGTGGCTAAAAGAAATCAGGCTTTACTAGAGGAACATGTAAATAACACAACTTGTAAGAAATCCAGCATCAATCTATATAAAGTATAGGTAATATTATCTTAATGCAGAGACCAAAATTAACAGAATAGCATACTTATAATTTGAGTTATAGATTTTTAAAGCAATAGTAAATCAGTGCAGAAAAATACATAGACAAAATAACATTGAAGTAAATTGCAAAATCCACTAGTGACAATAGGTCACTTGTAGGTCGAGTCAGCGGCGGCTCCTCCGCTAAAGCGGAACAGAGTCACCCCACTGCTAGTTGAGCCGCGCAAAAAACAAAAAAGAAAATAGTAATAATGCAATGTTATTATCAGTTATTTTTCAGTGCAAACTAAGAGCCAGGTTAGGGTGGGGCGAGGCTGGGCTGTCAGAGCCAGAGGGAGGAGAAAATATGTCTAACATTAGTGCACATGTCAGTTTGGCCAGCCAGCCAGGTGGAGAACTGTCCTAGTCTTCCAGGCACTGCCTGAGCAGCCAAACAGGAAGCTCAGACTAATCACGACGCTGATGTCTTGTTGGTGACAGCAGAGTTGTGATTGGCTTAGGGGAGTCTGGAAGCCTGTGTGCTTCTGTTCCGTGATGCCAAGAAAACAAGATGAGAAGAGGATGGAGGAGAGAGAATGGTTGTACACAGTTAAGTGTTTTTTCTTCCCCCCAACACCCCAGTTCCGCAGCAACCGCCACTGGGTCGAGTTACTTGGAACCATGATAAATGTAAGGTCATGCAGGCCCCAGGACTGGGACCAGGCCACAACAGTCAGCTACATTCTACATAGCCCCAGGTGCATAGTTGTCCTGGCGCTTCCTTGGTGCAGAACAGTACCCACTGTGTTACCCCTGATTTTACCGCTTACACGGAGCAGCAAGAAGCAAAATGCAAAAGCACAACAGGCACACACTGCTGATGTTGGATGTTGTTTGCACACTGTTCTCTGTAGATACAGCGTCATCTGTGGGGGTTGGTTTACAGATTGGTGACTAACATGTCTTGGCTACAGTAAACACAATGAAAAGCTTCAGGAACCTCATTGGGTGAGTAACATAGTGGTGTGAAACTTTGGGGCAGGTGAGACTACATCTCCCACAATGCACTGGACCACCTTGATTTGGGCAATCCCTCAGAGGGCCCAATAGCAAAGAATTATTCGGAGTCAGTGAGTGTTTTTAAATGCAGTTTGTAGGGGAGTAGTTTTTCTAGTCCAGGCTAGACTGAGGGTTCGTCTGGCTTCCACAGGGGCCACCGTTTTGAGGGGTGTTGAGTTCTAGCCAAGGACGGGGGTCGTTCAATAAGTTCCAATTCTGTTGCCATTTGCTTTTGGCTGGTGGGCAAAGTTCTGTTATTGGGAACACGGGTCTCCTCTTGGGCCCTTTTAAAAGAAATTTGTTCAAATCTAAGATTCTGGTGTCATTGGGGGTCCCTGAAATCCTAGATTTAGGGAATGTAGGGATGTGTGAGCTAGGAGCCAATGCGTAGCTAGCCTCTGCAGCTAGTCTGCCCTTGAAGTGACCTCATCCGGTGGTGGAGGTCACCATTTCTACCCTGAAAACACTATTTCTGCCCTCCTAAAGATGAAAGAATTTCATTGTAGGTGTACATACCAGCTTGCCCAAATTAGAGGTATGGCCAGCCTTCATCTATGTGATTGCCTCCTGCATAGCTAATTTCCAAGCTTTCCCCGTTGCAAGTGCGCCTGGGGCAAGGGGCGTGTTCTTTCCTCCCAGATCCATATCAGAGGAGGTGCAGCCTTTGAAGCTCACTGCTCTGATGTGCCAATTCACTAGGCTGCTGTCTTAGCTACATCAGGCACGAGAAAGCGCGGGTTGGTCAGCCGAAGCACAGTAGAGCTGGGGGTAAACTCTAAGGTGCCACATGGGTGCTTGCCAAATCACCCAGGGCACAAGAATTGTGTCCGCGGAGAGAAGACACTTTGTTTGATACCAAACATGACTTATTCTAGGGGCACCAAAAATGGAACAGCCAATCTCGATATGTCCGGTTGGCAGCCCATGTTATCCGATTGACCGCTGACATATATACTAATTTATAATGGGGAATGCTACTATAGGGACATATAGGCTTTCCCTTATTTGTTCACACCTTTAATATAATGCAACCTGATGCCTGGGCTGAGGGGTACTACATTAAGGAGTGTCTTAGATACAGTAAAGGCTGTGTAGGTGACTGTGCCACACATTGTGAGGGCACAGTAGAGTTTGTGTAGTTTGAACTGCTTCTGCAATGACAGGACTGCTGTCTTTAGTTTACATAGGTCACCCAGGGTGGCAAAAAATGTGCTGAAGCCCTGGTGACTCCTCTACTACCAATGCCCTGGGTACTCCGTGTACCATATGCTTGAAACTTATAAGGTGGTAAAATGTTTGCCAATTTGGGATTACCAAGTGGAAGATAGCAGTTTTAGGAGAGAGGACAGGCACTGGTGTATAGGCAGCAGACTCATCTTCACTTGTCATATCCATCAGCCTTTAGAGCAATGAGGGGGGTAACTATACAGAAAGCGGCACTTCCCTACACTACCCTTATAGCCTCAGTGTGGCAGTTTAAATATTCAACCTATCAAAGTAACCCCTTTTTACCGGTCCGAACTTTCGTTCTAAATATTAACACTTCACGCCTATGAAGGCCATTCTGCCCATAAAGCAGGATACATTGGATTTAAAAGTAGGACATTTCAAAGTGTATTGGCAGATTTTCATAAAAATTGCACACAACATAATGCAGCAAAAGAAGTTGCTGTGCTGTGATACAAGAATGGAAAAGAACAGAACAGTGCCACATTGCAAACATATGGCGCATTTCAGCTCTCTACCTACGCTGGTGAACTTGCACCAACTCAGCCAGACTTGCACCAGGATGCAAAGGTGAATATATTATGGGCAGTTGTTGTTTTTCTATTGGAAGGCATACCTCCCAGCAGAAAAACAATACTTAGAGGCATATTCCTTGTAATATGTGTGCTGCAGAATAAAACACAAATGCAAAGAGGAAGTAACAAAGCAAAATTAAGCTTTTTCTCCCTATTACTGCTCTACCTGGCAGGTGCACGATTGTCACATTAAATCAGGTTTACTACCTTCAGTATTTCAGGAATGCATTAAAATACAAGGGTGGGTGTATGGGAATGCTCATGGTCCACCCATTGTAAGGTCAACCCTTCACAGTGTAGCCAATGTGATTTATTTTTTGGTTTTTTACAGAGTCACGCAAGGTGACACAAATTGGCCCTTGAGTGGCTTTCAAATCTCAAATTGCATTTTGAAGTCTGAACAAAAACTTCTAAGTGCTGTCCGTGAGGTCATGAGACACTTGGTTGACTTCTGCTGCAATCTCTGAAAAGTTGAGACAGAAAATGGCTTTGAACTTCCAGCCATAGGAGAACTGAGACCAACCATCTGAGCCAATCCCACAAGAGTGCGGCTTCACTGGGCTGAAGAATAAGGTTTCTTGTGCAAGGAGCTTCTCTGCAGCAGCAAATCTGTTTCAGCTGGTCCTCTATGAGAAGGTATCCAGGCCCCAGGTTTCCAGACTCATCATCAGATAGAACCTTTAGCCTTTCAGATGGATGATTCTGACCTCTGAGAAAAGAGACTTAGGGATTGATTATGAGTTTGGCAGATTTGTGGACCACCAAACCCACAGTGGCAGTGCAGTAACCGCCACACCAGTGGTCCGACTGCCGTATTACAAGTATAGCATTCAGCTCACCATAGGACTGCCACAACCACCAGGAATATGCACTCCCTAGGGGTTGAGCATTAGTCTGAGGGCCGCAATAAGCTGAAAGTACCACTGCAGCACCGCCAAGCATGTTACTAGTTTCCTCACATCCAACATTTTCATGGTGGTGAGTCCCCCACAAAAATGGTGGCAGTGAGAAAACCTAGAGGGCCTTACAGGGCCCCCTGTTCCCACTGGGTCATGGGATGCAGACATGGGGGCACATGGCGTGCCCCCATTTCTGCATGCACTCCCTTTCCTGCAAAGCATGGACTTTACAGTAAATGCCGTGAATGAATGGGCTTTGGCATTGCCATTGCTAGGCTTTTTTTATAGGCACCACCGTGGCAATGGCAAAGGACCACCTGCCAGACTACAAGATAACTCTTAATCTTGCGGGTGGCCGGCGATAATGTATGGCAGTGTGGGAGGGGGCGATGGTGTGGTGTCCTGCTCTCACACCACCAAACTCATAATCAGGCACTAAGTACAAACTTATAAATCTTGAACTGCCTAACAAAATTACTTGCACACAAAATTATAACATCTCCCACCTAGGCCATTTCCCTCCAAAACCAACAACTTCAGCAGGAACTCGTCCTAAAAACTATCTGGCTTCCTAAAAACTTCCTCAGGTATGGTCTGCAACCTTAGCACAGGCAAGGATCTCCACTTTCATTTCTAAGTCCTAAGGTAAAACCTTCAATCTGACTGAACCCATTTGATATATCTGACTGCATTTTATCTCAGTTAGCCTCAAATTACACCTAGGTCCAGGTCCCCCATGAACAGTGAATTATTCTTAACACACTTTCTTTTGAAAATATAATATTTCCGGTTCCCCAAAATTTGGTATTTCATAATTTTGAAGTAAATCTGTTTATTCAATTTTAAATTATTTTTGCAGATTGGAGTTAGATTACTAGTGTGTTGTGTTTTAAACTTTTAAGTGTGTTTAATATTTTAAATGCTTTACACATTTTCTGTAATTTAACAGTGTTTGCTCTGTGCTATATCTAGCAGGGGTTTAGTTTAGGTTTAAATTACTAAAATATAAGCTTGGACCAAAAAGGTTTGTGACTTTCTACCTTGCTGACCTACTAACCACCCAAAAGTAATAATTGATTTTCTTACAGGTACCCTATGGGGTTCTTTTCTACACTACATTCCCTCACCCTGCTATGCAACTGCTGGATTCTCAGAGATGCATACAATCTCAGAGTTTGTAAAAGTTTAAAATAGACTGTTCTAAATAATGCCTCAACACACACGAGTGCATAGCAACTTTAAACTCTTCTGTAAAACAACAAAGAAGATAGAAGCTTCAATACTTAAGCAAGAGCACATTACAAGCTCCTCAGAGTTCAGGGCTTATACCTGGAATGAAGTATTAGTATCCAGTCTAAAAAGATTATATTGAACCCATTTGGTGTATATGTCTTTCAGTGCAGAACAAATTATAAATAAAATGTTGCATGATGTTAGAACAAAACTAGAGTAAGATCCCTAAACTTTAAGGGCGCAATTTATAGTTTGAGAAGCAGTAGTCTGTCAGTCAGGGTGGTGGAGGAAATTTCATACGCCACTATGTTGTACTACAGCCCACCAGATTTAGAGTTACCCTCAAGCCCAGCAATGATTTTTCTACCTTCAGGGGAAAAGCTGTAACAATGGGTCCCATGAAGGTAAAAAAAGCTTTGTGAACAGCAGACATCATTTTTGACAGCCAGCTACCAAACTCCAAAAAGCTTTTGGGGCTCATGACGATGTTGGACAGAATCACTTCTGCCCGATACTGACTCAGTCATGGGACCTACCGACGCACAGTCGTCGGCCCTGACCGCCCTATTATGATGCGAACAGACATTGTTCTGTTGCATTCCTATATTTTACTATGGGAGCATACCTTCCGGCCATAAACCGGCCATAGTAAAATGGGAGTTGCAGTTCATCCCTGCAGCCCGTGGTAGGCAAATAAAGGTGTTTTCTCAACCTCAAACGGGAGGCTGTGCACCAAAGGGGGCCCAGCTGGGGCACCCTAACACGCGTTTCAACATGGTTTCCATCTCGGACAGACCAGCATGGAAACCATGTCGGAAAACATGATCGTAATCTCAAGGGCGGAAAGAGCCACACTTTAGTTTACAGGCCGCATTTCGACTGGCAGACAGGCTCTCCAAGCCAGTCGGAATAAACGGGCAGAGTCCATTCCGACCCCCTCCATCAAAATGAGGTGGTCGGAAAGAAATCCAAACGGCCCATTACGATGTGGCTCGCCTTCCGAGCCATATCGTAATGGGCCCCTTAGTGTCATGGCTATGGTGTTGTCGACCCGTCAGACCATATGCTAGTGAATAAAGTAGCACAGATTACATTGTGGAACTTGACACAGACTTGTGCACCCAGAACCTTTGAATAGCAGTGTCACCTAACTGGTGATGCATGTGATGGAAGGGTGTGGGTGTCAATAAAGCCGCTAAGGAACGGTAGCTACGTTCTGTGTTCAGCAGAACACTACAATAGCTAAGTTGCTAATATGTGATTTATCCTGTTTCATAGGATAACCTATCTTTCAAAGTCTCCCGTAGCTGTTGGGAACCGTGTGGCAGTGTTTCTGACCCAGAGACAGCCATGACCGGAGAGTTTGCAGTGGCTGCGGTGGTGAGCGGCCTCGGAGGCCTAGTGGGCAAGAATCAGGTGGAGCCTTCTGGGCGGCAGCCGGAGCTCAGAACGACGGGCACGGCAGCGCCAGAGTGCTCCTGATGGAGCAGGGTTTTTACTCTAAAACCAAATATCTGTTTCATTTTCGCATGTTATAACTAAAAGTACTACTGACTAAATTATTAATGATTTAAAAGTTTGTCGAATGTTGACTAATCAACCTTATTAACAAGAGAATTACACGTGGGAATGCTATTGCATGGCTAAATAACAAGTGAACTAAGTTGGTGAGCAGACTGACAGAAAACGATGTTGCTTATGTGATGTTATGGTGTTTTGCGCTTATTATTAATATGCATTAATGGCTTCTGATGTCGCAAATGGCTAGATAAATACATACACATAAGGGTATTAGCTGGGAATTAACACTGTATAATCATTTCTATGCAGTAATTATGTTTTGTGTTTCTTTACTCTTAAGTTGACAATTGTGGCCTACTGAAAGATGGCCACCTCCTGCAGCCTGCAGTCGAGTAGATGACATTTGCAAGAAGGCTTCGCGTTGCCTGTGACCTTGCCCTCTTGTCGAACTGAAAAGCCATGAACATGACAACAAATCCAGGCTGTCCGCCAAAAACCCCTGGATGAGAAATTTGTTGCTACTGAATAAATCTGACTACATAAACTTTCGGTGGTCTCATAAGATGATACATTTAATCTGTGAAAAACATCCGTAGAAGTATCGGATAAAATTATGGACATTACATTTTTCTATTCATCGTTTAAGACAGACAATATCTGAGAACTTTTGCTCATGTTGCAAGGCGACATTATTTCCGCCATTCATCCGTTCTGAATAAAGAAATGATACTTTTTAGAATGTAAATTTTAGTATAAAAGAAAGTAGACTAGAGAGGTCTAGCGCCACTTCTTCCCGAGCTGATGATGCGAGGTCCCTATGCTGACGGAGAGGACGATGACTCTACATGACGGCAGAAAACTTTAATTCTTCTACAGAGGACCGGTTCTGACTTAGGATCTGACATTTAGACAGAATGGGTAAATATGAGAGAAATGAAATTGCATTTAATTGGCTTTTCTTGAAATATTAGATAAATGAACAATCTGTTTGAATTCCTGTCTCGGGTGATTATTTCTGGCCATGTTTATCTGATTTTATTGTGCATTCTTTGGGATGTATTTCTCTAGATCTTCAGCAACTAGCTGGTCGCATTGACCTCAAAGTATAGGCAGATTAGACAGAGCACATGTGGAAGGTGTTTTCTCCTTTACAGGGCACGGATAGTGTGATTTGAAGTGAATGTTGGTGTAATGGGCCCCACCAGCGTATGATGTGTGTATGCGTGTGTGACTGTGAAATCATTCCGTCCGTGGAAGTAGAGGGGATTTGGAAGCTCTGATCTGCACCACTCCGAGGGTGGAAGGGCTGGCCGAGGGCAGAATTGGCTCCTGGTTGCTGGCCTGGCGTGCGTGTTGTGGCAGCAACAGCGTATATGTGACCGGGAGGTCCCCAGTGGTGACCCGGTAAGTGTTTTTGCTCATCTCCCCTCCACCCACCTTCTACATTGATTCTAGAGGTCGATCGGGCCGTGGGGAGGTGGTGTCCCGCTGACTCACCGGGGGCCCAGAGTCGAGTGAATTGCCTCCTGGGGTCCGGACAGCCTGTGGGGGGTCATTGGGACTGTGCAGGGCCCAATTGGAGGTCCGTGAGCCGGCTCACGTGACCCTGCTTCCCGGCGGCTGTAGCATTGGGGCCTGCAGCATGGGGACTGCCACGGGAGCTGTTGGGCTCCACAAGCAAAATATATATCCACTCAGTGGAGGGACACTGTGACCCTTTTTATGTACAATAGTGTTACGGCTTGAGCCCTGGGATGTATTGCCCCTGACTGCAGGGGAAGAGCACCATTGGAGGCACTGGGGAGCGGATTTGAGCGCAGGGCCCTTAGCTGATGGTAGCTAAATAGAGCCCTGTGCAGCAGTGAACAGCCCTGCATGGACATTTGTGGTTCTTCTGACGGCGGCAAATAGTGAACCTGCGGCATGAAGGCCGGCTTGTGATTGCTGGACCCCATATATGCTACTGACTTTTACCAAGCAAGGAGCCAGGTCTAGGCTTCATGCGCAATGTGGAACACAGTGCGGGTGGTGAGATATACTACCCTGGTCGGCTGGAGGCAGCGCTTGAGTGGACAGGGTGACACCGAGTAGGGGGGACACGACTGTCTGCGGAAGCAGGCGGGTTAGCACTCGTTGCAGCTTGTGGGCAGCAGGTCTCCACCCAAGTCCCGATATTCAAAGCAGCGACAGATATCGACAGCCAAGACCGCAAGGGGAAGATCTATGTGCCACAGGCTGTGCAGGTGTGGTTCGTACGGGAGGCCTGTATGGGTGTTTAAAGAACCGCCATAATGAGGGATAAGCATCAAGATTGCACCATGACAAAAGATAAAACGGCAGGCGGAACTGCTGAGCACAGCATGCTGGACCGCTTCACCGGAACATGGGCCTCGACAACCCCTCAGGGAGGTACACAGGGAGGCATTCCAGACAATGCCGCATTCATGGCAGCCATCACACAGTCCAGGGACACATTGGAAGAGAAGACTGGAGTGGTGGGCTCCGATGTCATGCTCCTAAGACAGGATCAGCGGAATGCGGTGGAGCGCATTACTGAGACCAAGACCAGGGTCCAGGGTGTGGAGGATTCCATCACTACCTTGCAGAAAAAAGTTGCGTCACTGGAGACAATCACCAGGGGTCTGCCCTCGTGGGTGGAAGATGTGGGGGGCAGGGCCAGGAGAAAAAACCTACGCTTTGTGGGAATCCACGAAGAATGTGAATGGGGGGACATGGAACAGTTCCTGACTAAGTGGCTTGCGGGCTGGCTTCCTCCATAGTTGTTGTCCTATTACTTTGTTGTTGAAAGGGCGCACAGGGACATGATGCAGAAGTCACCCCCAGAAGCAAGACCAAGGCCTGTCATTGCAAAGATTTTGAATTAACACGACAGGGACCTGATTTTAAAGCAAGCCAGAATTAAAGAACCCCTGTTGTTTGAAAACACTCGCATCCTCAAATTTGATGACTACACAAGACTAGTCCAGCAGAAGCGACAGTCATATATGGCAGCCGAGGCCCACCTTCGTGAGCTGAAACTTCCCTATGCATTGCTGTATCAAGCCAGGATGAGGGTGGTGTACCAATCCTGTATGCTATTCTTTGAGTCGCCAAAAGATGTCTTTAACTGGACGGATGAAACAGTGAAGATCCGGCCCGCACGCCGATAAGGTTTGAATCAGATTCCTCATCCAGTGAAGTCGTCCACAGCCCACTCAATCACAAAATCAAAGGAACTAGGAGGTTGAGATCTAGACGCCAATCCTGCAGAGATCCCAACCGATCCACTTCGGTGCCCCGGCAGGGGTCTTCAGCCTCATAGGTATGTCAGGACTCTCACGGGTGGGAGACTGTTGGTGAAACTTGCTCAGACCGACGAAGCATGAGCGGGGGCTAGTACCTTTGTTCGACTCTCGATAGTTGAGGGGAATTTCCGTTGACAATGGGCAGGTT
Source organism: Triturus cristatus (assembly GCF_964204655.1). Classification (NCBI taxonomy): domain Eukaryota; kingdom Metazoa; phylum Chordata; class Amphibia; order Caudata; family Salamandridae; genus Triturus; species Triturus cristatus. Next base: position 685,501,947 of record NC_140591.1, read on the forward strand.
CTTGGGGAACCAATTGTGGGGGCGGGCACGGGGCTCCGATTGGGATCAGCAAGCCACCTACGCCGCGACAGATACTTCAGCAGTTTTGAGGTATAGGGGGTGTTTGGAGGAAGTTGGGGTACACATGTTATATGTTTGCACTGCCTCACTGCTACACATGGCATCTATTCGCACACTGGCTTATAGTTGTCCCACACATCAAAGTCACAAGAGTTTCAGATGGTAGTCACTATAGATAGGGCGTGACTCCAGGTGGGGGACCTCCGAATAGTGAGTTGGAACGTCAGAGGAGCACTAGATAAAGTCAAAAGAGAGGCTATACTCCAACAGGCCAAACGGTACCGAGCAGACATCCTGTTGCTTCAGGAGACGCATTTAATGGGTACTACAGCATTGTGTCTCCTCCGCTATGGCTATGTTTAAGTGTACCACTCTGGCTTCACCAGGGGGTCCCGTGGGGTTGCGATTTTAATTCATGGTAGTGTCTCATACCAGCATATCAAGACATGGACAGACATCCAGGGGAGATACGTATTTATATGGGGGTACCATGTATGAGGAACAAGTGGTATTGGGCTGTATATATGCCCCCCTGCCGCTGCAATGGGCGTTAGTCGAGCGTCTAACGACCCTGTGGGCGGATATACCGGAAGGATTAGCAATAGTAGGGGGGGAAAGGAATGATGTAATGGACTAGGCCATAGATAGATGGGGAAATTCCAATGTGCTCTATGGTACCAAAGTGAACTCCCTGGCGACGGGACTGGGATGGGTGGATCTATGGAGGCGGCTGTATGTTGAGGAGCAGGGCTACACTTATTTTTCATCAACACATGATTCTTACTCCCGTCTTGACTATATATTTATACCGATAGGAGCCGTGGAGATTCTCCCAAGGGGTCTGTTCAATCATTCCCCAGTGGTTCAAACAGCGCAGTTGGGTCCTGATAAACAACTCTTTTGGTGGCGTCTCTCCCCCTGGCATCTGCAGGATGAGAAATATCGGGATCACATAGAGCAGGTAATCAAGCACTACCTGGATATAAATGTGGGAACAGTCACAGAGGCTGAAATCCTATGGGAGGCTATGAAGCACACATAACTGGGGTAGACATTTCATTCTTCACGGCAGCACGTCGAACACAGCGGAAATAGCTTCTGCGATCGGAGGCCCATATAATGGAACTAGAGCGGAGCAGTAGGGGGGAGGGAGGGAATCGGGTGCTCTGACAGCTGGTGCTGGTGCGACAGTCCCATGCTGACACTCTGATAGATGAGGACCGTCTTGCGTGGCTGGCGTCCCGTAACAGAATTTACCAATGGGGTGACAACAGACCTTCTCCGAACTTGTCCGTGTGGTTTTTCAACTTCCACACATTCTATTGGCCTTTGCGGGGGGCTTTGAAAAATGAAAGCACGCAATTGGCCAAAGGCGGGTGCATGTCCCACATTTTCTCTAAATATTCACTCCCACGGCATCCAGCTGTCGGGAGCGAGCAGCGGCGCGCAGGGTGCCAGCTGCATTCCTCGTCGTGGGTCATTAAACAGAGCACGGTCGAATTCACTTTGGCAGCGCGCCTTGTCTTGCCTTGCCTCAAAAGCAGAACCAAACAAAGCATCGAGCAGCACACACCGCGCATCTTTATTTATTTATTATCAGCGACTGCATGTTTTTTTTACACACAGCATTGAGCACTGCTTGCTGTGCACCTTTATTTATTAACTGCGGTCCTGGATGGGTGCCTGCAACAAATGCCTCCCTGTTCGCTTTGTGTGCTCTCCACTGTACGCTACTATCCTGATGTTTATTCAAAGCAAGGCGGCTGCACGCGCTCCCAGCGCCTGGATGGTGCTCAATCCTCCACAATCACAGGCCAAGCTCTGTCTGAGCTCCAGTATAATTGTTTTTAACTGCTCTTTGCCTCAAAAGCAGACCCCTCCCACCTAATTTACAACATCGAGCAGCGCTATTGTGCACCTTTATTTTATTAATGACGCCTGTATGTTGAATTATTTTCTTGGCTTGCCTCCAAAGCACACCTCCCCCACCTCCAACAGAGCATAGGCGCGCACAGCGGCATTTTCACTGCTTGCTGTGTTGTTTGTTGGATTTCCTCTATAGCAGACCCTTCCCACCTCCCGACACAGCATGACTGCGTGCCTTTATTCACTTATGAACAGCCCGCTTTTACTTTACATTTATATGTAAATAGCTCGACTTGTTTTGACAGGGGGGCATGGGGATAAAAATGATTTTCCCAGAATCACAGGATGTTGAGCCAACGAGGAGGCTCGAACCTGGTCACCTCCGCTCCAAAGTTGGCTGCTTTGGCCGTTATGCCACACCTTCTCCTTTGTCATATCAACTTTAAAAAAAGAAGAAAAAAATACTTGTAAGGTTATTCAAAGATGTTAAGAGTGTGTGAGCATGCCAGTGGGGCATTGCTAAACACTTATAAGGTCCCAAAGGCTAGACCTATTGGCTATGCCAATGCTTGTTTTAAAATGGTGTCATTGCCGCGCCTACTCTACCAATTGCAGAACCATCTATATCAGATACTCCCTATGTGGTTTCCGCCAGGTCAACGCGGCGTTGGGTCAATTTCTGTGGACAGGAGGGGCCTCCAGAGTGGTGCTGCGGACTTGCTTTCAGTCGACGTATTGCGAGGGGTTGGCCATGTCGGATGTCCAATCGTACTATATGGCATTGCATCTTTTGGTGCTGAATGAATGGTGGTATGGGGACAGGAAGGAGCCCGCTTATCCAGTGGAGCGAAGGTGTATACGAAAGTCCACACTACATACCATACTGTATTTGGCGCCTCTACGCAATTCTTTATCGCCGACCACTCGGGTGGTATTCGAGGTGTGGAAACAGTCCCTCCGTGGGATGGGGTGGTGGAATAAGTTGACTGGGGAAACCCCACTGTGGCACAACGGTCATTTGCCGCAGCTAGCTGCGTTATCCGGATATCAAGGGTGGGATAAAATACGAGTCTTCACATTAGGAGACGTATTGCGAGGCTTGGTTCTGAAATCATTCCAAGATCTTCAACAAGAGTACCAGATGCCAAAAACTACATTTTATAAAAATATTCAATTTTGACACACAATTTATACTAGTATCTCGGGGTTAGAGGCTCTTCCCAAATTCAGTCCGATAGAAGGCCAGTTGCAGGACCATAAAATCTTGAAGAGCTATCAGTCACTGGTGATCAATAGTTCCACTACATTGGATAAACTTAGAGAAGCATGGGCTGGTGATCTTGGACAAATAGACGGAGATGATTGGATGGACAGACTGTCCTTCCCTAGGGGAGCAGCAATAGTAATACCGCTGCATCTTATTCAATTTAAATACCTTCACCAGGTTTACTATACCAGGCTCAGGCTGTGGAGGGCGGGCCTAGATTCATACCCTATATGCCTGAGGTGTGGTCGGGATGAGGGGTCCCTAATACAGACAATTTGGCATTGTACAGTACTCACAAAATTTTGGAGACTGGTTCTGGCCTGTCTTGCAGAAGTGTTGGGGTGAGAGCTCCCCTCCTCAACAAGATTGGCAATTTTACATATCATGGAGGGTATAGGAGGTAAAGTATAGAAGAGACACTTGTTATTGTTGGGGCTGACATTGGCTAAAAGGAATGTAGCAAGGCTGTGGAAGGCAACGGCCCCATTTTTTCTCTCGGCATGGAAAAATGGGCTGGAATTTTGCATGGGGTGAGAGATCCCAATATTCAAGGCCAGGGGTTGCCCGCAAAAGCACCCTAAAATCTGGAAAAGATGGGCAGACAACCAAGGCCTCAATTTGGACCCGGTGCCTCCAATGGATGCATATGTATCAATGTTGTTATGCAGGCCTCTTCGGTAAGGGACCAGCTATATGGTGATGGTGATGTATTTGTTGGGGTGAACGATGTGGTGGCAAATGAAATGCAGTAGTGGTTCAATGCATTATGTTATATTCAAATTCAATTCTATTCAAATAATCTTTTTTTGGATACTTAATATTCATAAAAACACAGGTCACGTTAAAAACTTTTTCAATAAAAAATCAATAAATGACAATCAATAACAAGGACTTGTATATATAGCATAATCGGAATTATAAATATTCATATTGCAAACGAGCGGCAAATATATCAGACGACCACTCCTTTAAGTGGCTCAGTTAATCTTGACAATAGCAGCATAGAGTAATAAGTGGAAATAACAAATTAAATTAATATGCGGGCAATCAGAAACAGACAAATAACAGCACAGCGTAATATGTTAAAATACAGTAAGAAAATAGCAGCATGAATATATTATATTAAAGTGCATACAGGTATTAGCTATATTTGATAAACCATAATATGCAGGGCAAAGATTTATACAAGATGCACCAAAACATTAGAAATTATGGTTCACAACAAGTAACAGCTAAATGTAATCATGTGAAATCTGATGTTTTTAAGGAGTGCTCATTGAAACGCGTGAGTGAACTGCCGCCTTCAGAAAAGAGATTATTCTAAAGGTTAAGTCTACACTTTTAAGGTTAAGGATTTCTGTGTAGGGTATTCTGAAGTCAGCAATGGTAGTTGCCTTAAAAAAAGGGATCAAAAATTGATTAATATATAACAAATAAAAATCACAAAAAAATAAGAAGTGTAGCGTTGATTGGTTGCTCCGATTGCCACAGGAGCAAGGCATTTGCCCGAGGTTGGTATTAAAGCCTATAGGGAAGCACAATAGATATTTTAAGGTGCCTGCCCAGAGGCAAGCTTCTCTCCCAGCGACTTAAATTCAGTAGGAGATAACTGGATGGCAAATGAGATGGAGGGCAGTTAGTAGATGCCAGGGACATATACCTTGTGACTGTTGGCTTAACAAGTTCCATATCGTATCTTAAATTACTATATTGATCATATAGGGCCTCTTGTAGAGTCTTTTTAGTTATGCCCTCCATATTGTTTGAGTTCAGGAAAATGTGATCAAGGTTCACGATGATCAGACTATTTGTGACAGCGGCCAGCCACAGTATGTCTCCTTCCTTGCTGCATTTGAGGCAATCCGTTATAATTTGTCTAGTTAGTGACGCTGCCGAATTTTGCCAAACGTTTAACCAAAATATGGCCGGACGGGACCTGATGTAATCCTCATTATAAGGCAGCTGTAATACCTGATGGCAAATAAAATTTGGAGAAGAAATTGGGATCCCCAAAAGTTTTCGACAAAATAGATTTTCTTCTCCCTGGATAGTGCTACTTTTTGCATAGCCCAAAACTTCAGAGCCATAAGTAGCCATAGGTATGCACTGTGCTTTATACATTTTAATTATTGAGGGCACTAACTCAGTCTTTTTTGGTTGCGGGAGGCATAAAATTGAGTTAATCGCCCTTAGAAATGTATTGCTACTATGGGCCAACCAATGTCTGAAAACATTTGTCCTAAGTATGGGAAAGTGCAAGTGCATAGAAGGCGTTCAGGTCCTGAGGTAATTGAGTGAATAAAGTGCTTTTTGGGACTACAACACATTATAAACGATTTCTTAAAATTAGTGCAAAGATCTAGACCAGCCATAAGATCAACAAAGCCTCTAACTAAAGTGTGAAGTGCATTTGGGGAGTAAGTTCGGATAAAACATTGTGCAAATCATTAATATACAGAATGAACAAGAGAGGGGCCAGTACGCACCCCTGCCTGACCCCTCTGCCAATATTAATGTTCCCTGACACCCCCCCCCCCCACCGGGCCAATCCTCACCCGTGCTTTAAAGTCCCTGTGTTAAAAAGCTAAAAAATGCACTAAAACCTCATCCAACACATACTTTAAAAATACTGACCATAGACGTGACCTATTTGCAAAGTCAAAGGCTGAGGAGAGATCCGGGCTATGGTATATTTACCGACAATCAGGTTAGGATTTAAACATTGTTCAACTGTTCCCAGTTTACTTCTGAACCCTAGCTGGCATTTATTTAAAATCTGTCCCTCCTCAGCCCAAGATCTAATTTTATTAAACAGGATCCTCCCAAGTATCTTAAGGGTGTTATCAATTAGGGAGATTGGTCTATAGCAGCCAGGGTTGGATCGGTCCCCTTTTTTAAAAATCGGGACGATAGTACTATCAGACCATGTGCTTGGTATAAAAGTATTTGGTAAGTTGTTAAAAACATTAAGTAAAAGAGACGCCCAGAACTCAGGTTTGTATTTAATGAGGTCACTGGGAAGGCCATCGGGCCAGGTGCCTTATTACCCAAGCTTTGGTGATTGCATCCTCGACTTCTGTTATTGATATCTGGATGCGTGCTACATTCGAAAAATCCAAGGGCACCCCACTCTTGGGGGGGGCTGCATACATTTTAGAGAAATTAGCTTCCCAGGCCTCACTTGTTATATTACAACAGCTGCTCAATAGTTGTTTCCATTGTTGAGACTAGCAGCGTAGGCAAGCTTGTCCCAGTGTTCTTTTAAGGCCTCCTCTTTCCGCTGCCTTATCACTTGTTTATAATGCTCTCAGGGATCCAACAAGGGTTGCATCCATGGGTACCGCTGCTAGTGCTAAACGGAGCTCTCTATTAGCTCGAGAACATGCGTTATTAAACCATCAGGGATTCTAATTAGTGTTAGATACAGGCTTTGAAATTGATCGTTTGATACCAGCACATAGGTGGCAAAAAGCGTTGGCCACCTCTGAGTTTGTATCATTAGACAACAGACAAATATCAATAGAGGGTAAGTATGAGGTTATCATTTTGAAAAACAGTTTGACATTATCAATGCCCTTCCAGACTATCCTCAAGTTTTCCATCGAGTGTGGTAAATTTCTTGCACCAGGCTCTTTAGTGAAAACAGGTCTGGGGGCAAACATAATTGTTGTTAAAATAGGGTTGTGGTCGCCAAACACAGTCGGTAAAACCTCGGATTGTACTATGACATCTTCTAACGAGGCAGAGATAAAGATGTAATCTATTGTTGAGGCGCAACCACAACCCCTATAAGTCAGAATGGGACTGTCGTTATGATTTATATACATCCATCACATTCAGTAGATTGTGATTTAACAGATGATCCAGCAATTCTTTCACTCTTTTACATGTGTGTGTGTCTGAAATTGGTGCTGTGACTACAACATTTGCCCTCACCATCTTAGCATTAAAATCACCACTCAGGCAAATTCCTGCAAGCTTACCAGACTCAATTTGATTTTGTTAGGTAGAAACAAAATAAAATAAATAAATATAATTCCTATTTGGTACGTTTGTAAAATCATTATTATAAAAATTACTAAAACAAATTGAGATCCCTTGTGTGTAAATACAGCTTGAAAATTGTCGTCGTTTGTGGCAAGGATTTTGACACCTCCACCTGAAGAGATATTAACCCATATAGAGAGACCGCCAGATGGGCGGGCTTGTTTGGGAGTGGGTACAATAATGTTAAAGCATTCAAACCCCTCCAAGTAAAAGTCCATTGTTGCCCAAGTTTCCTGAAACATGAGAATGTAGTATTTTCTGACTAAATTTGCCCAGTCTTCAGAACTTATTTTGAAAGCGAAGCCGGCGATGTTCCAGCTTAGAACACTCAAATTTGGGTCATGTGGTTCTATTGTGTCATGTTCTATAAAGGTGGTCTTTGGATCATGTAGTTCTAAAGTAGCAAGTACTAGACAATTGGGCATAGGTCTCTGGAGGATGTGTTCAGATGGTGTTCGAGTGGGCGGTAATCAATGCAAGCTTTCCAAACCAGGCAGAGCAGAGAATCTGTTAAAATCTGTAGGCAAGACAAAAGTTGGTATGTTTGACCCAGGGGTAGGTTTATAAAAGAAACCCAGGGGTAATGACCAAACAAGAGTGGGAATGATGTTGTTGAGTTCTTGTGTCATTAGTATTGATCTAGCTAAAGCTGGACGACGTAAGTTAATAACAACGTAATCTCCCTCTATGTTCTTTACTGAAGAGCCAACCCACCCTACCCTGCGCACCATTATGATATCACTTACATTTGTCACCTTAAAACCTTTATGTTTAATTAGCCAATCAGCACTTTTATTACGCAGTTCTTCCCATGTCTCGATCTGATTTTTCCTTAAGGGTGGGACGCCTGCTAAGACTAAGACATAGGGACAAGCAGCCGGAGGTAGGCTAAGGTTTTCTTTATTGGCCACCACAGACTCACTGGCATTATTCACTGAGGGGAATTTTGCTCTCAGGGTGTTGCAAACTAGAGTAGTGTTGTTTGCACGGTTCATGTTGGCAACATGGGTGACTGAGTAAACTGCTTGTTGTGCATTATTAATAGCACTAGACGTTACTGGTTCGTTCTGTGCACCGGTGGGTTCATGTGTCAAACATTCCCTTATTTTATAACAGGTGACACAAGCACTAGGGGTACTAGTATAGGGGGGTTGTGTGAACGTCGACATTTGCTGTTGGTTATTAGAGCTGGTTACGCTGGGTGCATTAGAAACCTGTGAATTGGGAGTCTCCCCCTATTGTGAGGCCTGCTTATGGATGTTGTTATTCAAGCATGGTTTATTCACTAATGACTCTAAACGATCTAGGCGTTTCCAAAGAGCTGCAAAACTCTTATCAACAAGTGTTTTAATGCGGTCATACACAGAGTCTGCTATAATGTCAATTGCAGTATCGCCAAGTTTGAAGCAAGATGAGGGGCCTATCAAGTGCTCAGTCTGGGTATAGGTAGATTGATTTGATGCTACAAATACTGTTAAGTCAACAGTGGCAGTGGCAGTGGCGTTAGTTGAGCTCAGAGCCGCAGGTACCACTGCGCCTTGGATCCATGAACTCAGGGCCGTCCATTGTTTATTTGAACGAGGTGGTTGTTTTCTTTTGGAGATCACAGGTTTAGTTAACTTCCTTTTTATTTTTGCCCCGATGACTACTGAATTTGGAGAGACATTCATATCAGGTATGATGTCATTATTGCTTATTGCTCCAAGAAGATCAGCGACAGCGACAGCCCCGTTGTCCTCGTTGGCCCCGTTCCTTTCCTCATTGTGAGCAAATTCCAAAGTTTGAGTGTCCCTGATAAGAGTAGATGGCAAGCTTAGTGTCAGGTGCAGGCTGATACCATCACTGTCCACAATAAAGGGAGCAATCCAAGGAGTTGTGAGTCCCAGTGACAGACGCCTCTCATTTAGATCTATCTCAGTGGCAACGATATTCACAGCTCTTTCCAGCATACTGTCTATAGCAGTAGAGGTACAAGAACTTGGTATAGTGGTGCGTTTCCCCTTAGCGTATTGCGCCTTTGCACGTAGTAATAGTAGGAAAATGGATGACTCACCACAATGGATGGATAAGGTAGGGTGCTTGTCAGAGGGGAGGCCCTGCCCGGCCTCCTTCGGGTGCAGACTGGCCCACCCTTGGCGCTGCGGAAGGCCCTGGGAGCTTTTCAAAGTGCCTCCTGGTGCACAGGCAACGCTGGTAGCAGCGCAACGGCACCACAGCCAGCAAAGGATGCTGTGAAATGGAGTCCTTGCTCCCGTCCGTTCTGCTCACCACCACCGCTGTCTCCCGGTCTTTTGCCCCCAACAGAGGGTGAAGCAAACTGCTGCAATTGGGCATCCCACCAGCTAGGAGTCACGTGGCGTCAAATGCCTCCGGTGCACAAAGCCGGCAGAGCACAGCACACCTGCCTTCTCTTTCAGGATGCCAGCACAGGAGTAGAGGGCCCCTCTACACCTCCCCCACATCTCCACAGAGTTGGCCGCAGCACTCCTCAGGCCTTCAAACACAGCTCCTTATACTGGGGCACTCCGGTCTGCCAGGGAGAAGGCGGTTGCCCTGATTTTAGTCCAAAAGCTGCACTTCTGGGGCCTGACACAAGCAAACAGGCGCCAGGATCCTCTCCACTCCCCTTGGTGCAGCAGCAGTGGGGGCTCTACACGGCTGGCATCAGGGAACTCACGGTGGTTCCTCCGGTGTGCACGATCCACACAGGGTGCCGCCGCAATAAAGTAAGGTTTAAAGTGGGCACACCTCCCGGGGGTGGCGTCCCTCGCCTTCCAACACTCCCGATATCCTCGGTGCTTGCAGGATATTACAGCTGCTGCCAGGGATGCCGCACCGATCACAGGGCGCGGCCGTACAACGCAAACCACGTCACCTGAGCTATCTCCGCTGTTTTGTCAGGGGTTGTGGTGGGGGACCACCTCACCGTCTCATCTTCATGTCCCGCAAGCTCGGGTATTCACAAATCGCCCTCTTTCCACTACTCAAATGCTTCAGAGAGGGTTCAGCGCTCACTGGCCACCATTGGATCTTCACTGGAGGACTCCGCCTGCGCAAGAATGGAGAACGGTGCCGCGGCACAATCCAGCGTGTAACGAGGCAGGATCTGAATGCAAAATATTCTTCGGTCCTCTCCCGAAAAGACCACAAACAGCAAAACCAGAGGGAGAACACACCGCGTCCGAACCACCTCAGTACGTACAATGGACAGAGAGAAAGAACCTCTTAGGTAAGGGACCAGCCATATGGTGATGGAAGCTATTTGTTGGGGTGGATTATGTGGTGGCAAATGAAATGCAGTAGTGGTTCAATGCATTTATGTTATATTGCTTTACATAACTATGATAATGAAAATGTATAAACTCATTTTCAATGACAATAATTTGCAATGTCTATAATGACAGATGTTTCCTGGGTTAAGGGGCTCTGCACTGTATTTGACATTTGACACAATAAAATATCTTTAAAAACAAAAAGACACTAATATGTGATATATTGTGGCCAAGGTTAACCCATTAAGTTGGAGCCTTTGCTTATTTCTCAAAGTCTTGTATTTCCCATGTGAAAGTGATGCCCTTGGAAATCACCAACTGGCACAGTGTGGGAGGTTTGTTACATGATTAGATACAAGAAAGCATGTCAGAAATATATTACATGTACTCGATTAGTGTGAATGAGATTGCTTTATTGGTGGAATGGTTTATAATGCTAAAGTTTGGTAGAAGTAGACATCTGGGGCTAGTGGTAAAAAAATGAGTATTGGTTAGTTCTCTTTGAAACCTTAAAAAAATTGAGCATTTGTGCCATGTAGGACAAAATCAGAATAGTAGCAAAAGTAGAAATCATGAAATATGGTCTTTGTAGTGTCTTCCCAACCCAGTTACTAGGCAATGAATATGCCACACAGGGAGATTTATTAGTACACGTGCAACTGCAACTCATCATACTGAAACAGCGATCAATGCATTACGCTCTAACACATGCGTCACATTTCTAGGGAGACCTTCAGGACCCAAAAGCGTTCCATCACTATTAACTTACAAGATACTGTAGTCTGTTCAAGTACATTTGGCTAGAATGTATGCACTATAAACTGCTTGATTTATATAAAATTTAATTTATAATACAGCTTTTTGCACAATCCGAGGGAGAACTGAGTTTTGTTTTGTGTAAGAAAACAAAATGCATGGGGCAAGTGCCAGAGTGAAAGACAGGAAGGGCTATTTGTATATAAAGCATGGAAATCAAGAGTGGATTTATGGCATGTAAAATCCAAACACCATGAAAATAGAAGGGCCAGCATAATTTTCCCATGACAAAAAGGCCTCGGGCAAATACACAATCCAACAAAACAGGTGCTACAGTGACAGTTTGCAGGGGCAATGACTGCTTTTTGACCAGGGTTCAAACCCCAGCTGGGGGAAATGGTTTTTCAAAATCTTTTTATATTTGTTTTTTACATTCCACAAATGAAAGCTGTGCCTTTGTAAATCACCCCCTAGCAGTGTCTGGGATAATAATGGCCTCCTTAGTCATAGTGCATGTCAGGCATTGAAGCCATGCTGTGGCATGTGGAAGGGGGGGACAGGTTTGATTTAAAAGAAATCCCTTATTTAGTGGAATGAGAATTTGGGGATGATTGTGTAAGAATAAGAAATGCACGGAACAAGTTGCAGACTGAAACAAGCATTGGCATAGCCAATAGGTGTCGCCTTTGGGACCTTATAAGTGTTTTGCCATGCAACAGTTGTTGTACCAAAGATATTGTGCTGCATAACTAAATACTTATACGGTCCCAAAAGCGAGACCGATTGGCTATGCCAATGCTTGTTTTTAGTTCTCTTCAGACAGATTGTTTGCGGGTGATATCTGAAGGTCCAGGATTCGGAACGAGTGACGTGAAGATGCCAGAAAGGAAGGGCGGAATGACCAGGCTCCGAAGGCGGGGCAGGAGGACAGGAAACCTGCAAGACCCGCCGGAGGCGTGAGCACTCCAGCGGCGCAGAGCATGAAGGCGAGCCAGTTGTGGGGGGGCTCACACACCTATGCTGGTTTACACAAAGCAGGCTGCTGGCCTTGTGTTCAAGGGGGCGCAAGGTATGGCAGTGGCAGTGGTGGCTGGTGAGATTTTAAATTGGTGGGCGTAAAATTGTGGTGGAGTGCACTGTGGTGAGCGTGCGTAGCGCGCAAGCCAGAATGATTTAAGGGGATTTGGGGGTCCTACACTGTGATTTTTTTGTAAAAAGAGTAGGCAAATGGTGCATTATTAAGCAAATTTGAGAAAGCAAGAAGATGAATAAAGCAACTGTGAAAGTGCCAATCCTGTATCTGGGCCTTCGGCTTCCAACAGATTGAAGAGAGTTTTTGTACCTACTACACATCTGGTTAACCTGAGTGCTTGTAGAACCCTCTCTGCCCCGTCACTATGATCTTCATGGCTAGTCCACCGTACACCTTTTCTTTATGCTCTAATTCCACAATAGAGCAGGCCTACACCAACTGGAAACAATGTACGTCAAATTCCTTTTCTAATCTCCTTTTACATTGTAAAGCACTCTGCAATCTGACTCATCTTGAAAAATTTGCACTTCTGTTTGCACATGGGAGAAGATGTGACCTAGCTAAAGCTGCTGAATATGCAACTGGGGAACCAAGTATGAATCCAACCCCAGTTCAGCAGCTTGTTATTGTGGGCACATTATGTAATCTCCCCCATGCCTGAAAACTTGTAACAGCTGGCATGGAGGATGTATGCTTTTCAGAGGTGCGTGCCAGCAGAGCAGGGCCGAGCTTCAGAAACATAACTTTTCTTGTAGATAGAATTCGATTTCTGTCTACAAGAAGTTATGTTTCTGAAGCTAGGCCCTGCTGGCACGCAGCGTGTATGATTTTCAGCAGTGCGCAGCCTGCCAGCAGAGCAGGGCCTAGCTTCAGAAACATTACTTTCCTTGTAGATAGAAATGTTTCTGAAGCTAGGCGGTGCTGGCACTCACCTCTTGGGTGCGTGCCAGCAGGGCCCAGCTTCAGAAACATTTCTGAATGTCTGCATCAGTTTCCGTTCCAGCTATAAAAACACTAACACTCTTTGAAGTGCAGTCACTCTGCACTTCAAAGAGTGCTAATTTTTATATGGCGGGAACGCGACCCGAACATATTAGTGTGGCTGGCTTTACATGCGCTCGCCAGTCAGTACACACGGAGGACACAGTCAGTCAGTGTCCTCCTCACACAAAAAGTCTTGCAAAGTCAAGCAGTGTGGTGTGCAGGCAATGTGAACTTCGCAAAGTCCATGAGGGAACAAACTTACTTTTTGGTTAGGCACAGGGAGATTAAAACATGATCATTCAATTAAGTGATTTTTCGATTAAGTAATTTGCCCAGACTCAAAGGATGTTGAGACGACGACGACGATACTCGAACCTGATTGTCTTCAGCTGAACCAGGTCCGAGACTCGGCGTCCATCATAGCTCATCATTTTATTGTGCAACCACCATGATTGGCGAACACCGTCCTGCGTGCGACGTAGAAGTTGGGCAACAGGGTTCATGGCCGTAATGGCCAGAGGCTGAGCACAGCTTCTGACTTTGGCGAGGGTGCCGGTGTGCGACGTGTACTGTGCACTGACCCATGACTACACCCCCGAATCCTATGAATCACCCACTTTGTAGCCAGCCATTCCTTCATGACAAAATAAATAAAATGTTCACTTTCCTTGTATATGTGTTGAACGTAGAAAGCGCAGCACACAAATAAACAAGTTTCTTTTCTAGTCAGGAGCCTCAGCCTGCCGACTGATGCTTCCCTATCAGGTCTCAGAATATAGCTGGGTCTCAATCGTTCAATCAGCTTTATGCTGATTTACGCTCCTATGTTTAAACATGCTGCACTGCTTTGAGCATGCGCTGCATGTCTATGGAGTTGTGAATGTGTGAGAAGGCTGAACTGAAATGCGCCCCTCACGCATGCCCAATTGTTAAATAGAGCCCTGCAAATTACGCCTCCCCTTTACTGCTGACATGCGCAATTAGCATATTAGCAGCAGAGGACAAAGATATGAAAAGAATCAAAGCGGCAATTCAGTCAGTAATGTGGGTTGACTTTTCGGACGATCGAAGCTTCAAAGACCAGATTCTGTTTCTGTCGGTAGTACTTGTGGGGCGCCGCTCTTGCGCCCTCTATGCACCAGCCGCCACTGGGCCAGTGGCACATCCCTAAATACTTTGTTTGGTCACAGCCCACCAGTGACTGTCAGGGGGAGTCAGTTGTTCGTTACTGATATGATGTAACATCTTTGAGGGTGAGTGCACCCAGTATGTGAATAAAGTACAGGCAGAAGGGCTTTGAGTCACTCGGGTAAAACAGACTTTGAAGCAGGTCCATATCAGACCCTATATCAACCTTAATTTTACGGACACAATCTGATCGATTTCCGCCTATTGACTTTGATAACTCTCAAGGTAATCTAGATCAGAGATGCAGTCTGTGTTTACACTTCACATTTTTACTACATCTTGCACTCTCATATTGTAAGAGCACTTGGAGTGTTTCTATAGCTGTTTTAATGCCACACAGGCCTCCTCCTGTAGGGAACACACTGCAAGGTGTCCTGGGCAGGTGCTGAGGAAATAACAAAACTGAGCGCTCTGGAGCGGAGACCGAAGGCAGCAAGAGTTCTCACAGTGCTTGTAACTTTGTCTTAAACATATCCAGCCTACATGCACATTCAGTCCCTGGCCTCTCTGTAGAGCACCCGAGGGATGGGTCACATGCCCCAAATGGAATTGTGGAAAAGTGTATGAAATAGGTACACACCTGTCAGAAAATGGACTGCACGAATAGAAAAGAAATGCAGTGCTTACCTGTGAGTGGGTGGGTTGACTGAAAGGGTGGTGAAAAGCAGGAGATTAAATCAAGTACATGAACGAGAGTGAAAGATGGTGCTGAAGAAGAAAGAGGACATGAGGTATGCAGATGGAAGGTTTCAAAAAGATGTGAGGAGAAGGGCCTAAGTGTCAAATGGAGAGGGAGATTGCCTAGGAAAGTGTTGTGCAGTGAGACCAGGAGATTGAGCCACCCCGAAGAAGATTACACCTTACGCCAACCTATAATATTTCAATGGTAGTCTACATTTCAAAAATGAAACATTTTCAATTCTAACTGTAAACAACAACAAAATCATTGTTAGAACTTACAGGGTGAGCAAAATGTGCATAATTTGATCCAGTGTAATTAATCAAAGTTTTGGAAATATGAAGCTAAATTGTATGCAGTTAGCAAAATTGGTGTTTGGCGCTATATTTTAGCACATTATGTGATCCTTGCGTGCATTCTGCATTGAACACATTTTGTACTACAAATATATTACAAACAAGGAAGTTAACCGCGGGGCCAAAATGAAAGTGATCGCGGGGAAAAAATGCTACCGCCGGCCACAGCTTACAGTGCATGTGCGCGCGCAGCAGTAATCACGCCATATGGCGCCTCTGCTCAAACGCGCGCCCGCGCACATGCACTGCAAGCTGTGGCCGAGGGTAGCATTTTTTTGAAACCCTTAAAGTCTCGCCAGCCCAGCACAAGCGCTGGGTCAGACGAGACCTAAAAAACAAGCATTGGCATAGCTAATAGGTCTCGAGTTTGGGACCGTATAAGTGCTTAGCCATGCAACAGTTGCATAACTAAATACTTATAAGGTCCCAAAAGCGAGACCTATTGGCTATGCAAAGCAAAAGTGAAAGTAATCGCGGTAAAGCACGGCGCGCGCGCCCGCGCACATGCGCTGTAGCTCTAGGCTGGCCTGGTAGCACTTTTTGGAGCCCTCTCAATAAGTCTTTGCCAGACCAGCGCATGCGCTGGGTCAGGCCAAATCTAAAAAAGGAAGGGCTATTTGTATATAAAGCATGGAAATCAAGAGTGGATTTCTGGCATGTAAAATCCAAACACTGTGAAAATAGAAGTAGGACCAGCACAGTTTTCCCATAACAAAAAGGCCTCCAGCTAAGCAATGTTTCAGCAAAACAGATGGTACATTGGCAGTGCACAGGACTCATGAGTGCATTTTGACCAGGGTTCAAACCCCAGCTGGGGAAAATCGATTTTTTTTATTTTTTATATTTGTTTTCTAAATTCCACAAATGAAAACTGTGCCTTTGTAAATCACCCCCTAGCAGTGTCTGGGAGAATTATGGCCTCCTTAGTCATAGTGCATGTCAGGCATTGATGGCATGCTGTGGCATGTGGAAGGGGGGACAGGTTTGCTATAAAGGAAATCCCTTATTTAGTGGTATGAGGATTTGGGAATGATTATTTAAGAATAGGAAATGCATGGGGCAAGTGTCAGACTCAAAGAAAGGAAGAGATATTTGTATATAAAGCATGGAAATCAAGAGTGGATTTCTGGCATGTAAAATCCAAACACTATGAAAACAGAAGTCGGACCAGCACAGTTTTTCCATGACAAAAAGGCCTCTGGCTGACCAAAATTCCAACAAAACAGATGGTACAGTGGCAGTTCACAGGGCTAATGAGTGCTTTTTGACCAGGGTTCAAACCCCAGATGGGGAAAATCGATTTTTTTTTTTTATATATTTGTTTTCTTAATTCCACAAATGAAAGCTGTGCCTTTGTAAATCACCCCCTAGCAGTGTCTGGGAGAATGATGGCCTCCTTAGTCATAGTGCATGTCAGGCATTGATGGCATGCTGTGGCATGTGGAAGGGGGGACAGGTTTGCTATAAAGGAAATCCCTTATTTAGTGGTATGAGGATTTGGGAATGATTATTTAAGAATAAGAAATGCATGGGGCAAGTGTCAGACTCAAAGAAAGGAAGGGCTATTTGTATATAAAGCATGGAAATCAAGAGTGGATTTGTGGCATGTAAAATCCAAACACTATGAAAACAGAAGTAGGACCAGCACAGTTTTTTCATGACAAAAAGGCCTCTGGCTGACCTACATTCCAACAAAACAGATGGTACAGTGGCAGCTCACAGTGCTCATGAGTGCTTTTTGACCAGGGTTCAAACCCCAGATGGGGAAAATCGATTTTTTTTTTTTTTTAATTTGTTTTCTAAATTCCACAAATGAAAGCTGTGCCTTTGTAAATCACCCCCTAGCAGTGTCTGGGAGAATTATGGCCTCCTTAGTCATAGTGCATGTCAGGCATTGATGGCATGCTGTGGCATGTGGAAGGGGGGACAGGTTTGCCATAAAGGAAATCCCTTATTTAGTGGTATGAGGATTTGGGAATGATTATTTAAGAATAAGAAATGCATGGGGCAAGTGTCAGACTCAAAGAAAGGAAGGGCTATTTGTATATAAAGCATGGAAATCAAGAGTGGATTTGTGGCATGTAAAATCCAAAAAGTGAAGTAGGACCAGCACAGTTTTTTCATGACAAAAAGGCCTCTGGCTGACCAAAATTCCAACAAAACAGATGGTACAGTGGCAGTTCACAGGGCTCATGAGTGCTTTTTTGACCAGGGTTCAAACCCCAGATGGGGAAAATCGATTTTTTTTTTTATTTTATATTTGTTTTCTAAATTCCACAAATGAAAGCTGTGCCTTTGTAAATCACCCCCTAGCAGTGTCTGGGAGAATTATGGCCTCCTTAGTCATAGTGCATGTCAGGCATTGATGGCATGCTGTGGCATGTGGAAGGGGGGACAGGTTTGCTATAAAGGAAGTCCCTTATTTAGTGGTATGAGGATTTAGGAATGATTATTTAAGAATAAGAAATGCATGGGGCAAGTGTCAGACTCAATGAAAGGAAGGGCTATTTGTATATAAAGCATGGAAATCAAGAGTGGATTTGTGGCATGTAAAATCCAAACACTATGAAAGCAGAAGTAGGACCAGCACAGTTTTTCCATGACAGAAAGGCCTCTGGCTGAACAAAATTCCAACAAAACAGATGGTACAGTGGCAGTTAACAGGGCTCATGAGTGTTTTTGACCAGGGTTCAAACCCCAGATGGGGAAAATCGATTTTTTTTTTTTTAATATTTGTTTTCTAAATTCCACAAATGAAAGCTGTGCCTTTGTAAATCACCCCCTAGCAGTGTCTGGGAGAATTATGGCCTCCTTAGTCATAGTGCATGTCAGGCATTGATGGCATGCTGTGGCATGTGGAAGGGGGGACAGGTTTGCTATAAAGGAAATCCCTTATTTAGTGGTATGAGGATTTGGGAATGATTATTTAAGAATAAGAAATGCATGGGGCAAGTGTCAGACTCAAAGAAAGGAAGGGCTATTTGTATATAAAGCATGGAAATCTAGAGTGGATTTCTGGCATGTAAAATCCAAACACTATGAACTTTTGAAGTAGGAGCAGCACAGTTTTCCCATGGCAAAAAGGCCTCTGGCTGAGGGAAATTTCAGCAAAATAGATGGTACAGTGGCAGTTCATAGGGCTCATGAGTGCTTTTTGACCAGGGTTCAAACCCCAGATGGGGAAAATCGATTTTTTTTATTTTTTTATATTTGTTTTCTATATTCCACAAATGAAAGCTGTACCTTTATAAATCACCCCCTAGCAATGTCTGGGAGAATTATGGCCTCCTTAGTCATAGTACATGTCGGGCATTGATGGCATGCTGTGGCACGTGGAAGGGGGGGACTGGTTTGCTATGAAAGAAATTCCTTATTTAGTGGAATGATAATTTGGGGATGATTGTGTAAGACAAGGAAATGTATGTGGCAAGTGGCATACTGAAAGAAAGGAAGGACTATGTGTATATAAAGCATGGAAATCAAGAGTGAATGTGTCTCATGTAAAAGCAAAAGATAATGAAAATAAAAGGAGGACAGCACCCTTTTTGTATGACAAACACCCTTTTGGGGAACAATTTCAATAGCAGAGCCCATGGTACAGTGGTAGATAACAGGGGCTATGTGTACCATTTCACACGGGTTGAATTCAAACACCAACTGAGACTTTTTTTTTTTTTAATTGGTTTTTTATTATTATTTATTTATTTATCTTAGTAGAGTGAAAGATAGACCTTTGAAAATCATTAACTGACATTATCTCCAGTTAATCATAAAAGAGAATGTAAAAAATCTGTGGCACATGTAACATGAGCTATGGCATATGCCACATGACAGAGTGACACGTGTCACATGCCAGGAATGGGCTCCAACTCTTACTGCCTGGGAGCCCAGCTCACCGGGTGAAGCTGCTTGTGTAGTAAGAGTGCATCCTTTTAGGGACATTAGAGGTGACAATGGAGAGGTGGCGGTGCTGATTAGCTCGACATGCCAACTCTCTTATGTTAACTTTGAAAAAAAAACACGCACAAAGTGCTACTTACATGCTTGGTGCTTCTGCACCAGCTCAAACGTTCACAAGACATGACCCGTGCACCCAATCGCGCAATGTGCCCTTGAGTGCAGCTGACAATGCCTTTTATTTCAGTTTTAAAAACCAAAACATAATTAAAAGGCATTGTTATCTACAATGCCAATAGCTCAAACTCGCGTAAATGCGAGACCTATTGCATTGCAAATGCTTGTTAATGTTTACTGTTGCGCTGAACAATGCTAAATTCAATGCAAACATAGCCCTAAACTTTGGGACGTAAAATAAACTATGCCTTCTCACTAGTATTTTTACGGTTGAAAGTAATGAAATAGCCCAAGTGCAAGGTACACAACTTGCATCAGAATGCCAAACCCTCTAGCACACCATTAGCCCTCACAAATTAGAGCACTTTTTTTAGACATATGATATGGTCGCCTAAAATTTCTACTAAAACTGTTTCATGTTCCCGCTGTGATAGAAACTCCATTATTCTTGAGGCTACTCTGCAATTTCAGCAGCATTCGCAGTGCAGCACTGAAGATTGTTATTACTATGCATTATTGGTTACATGTCTGTAGGGGTTATTCAGAATTTCCTTTCGAATTCCGACCCCTGAGGCTTTCGAAGAAATTAAACATCAAAGGCACTGTGCCCTGTTCCTTCTTTTGTTTCTTCTGCTAGTGTTCAGTGTCTAACTCGTGCCGAAATGAAAAACAACCAGATATGTCTCCTGTCATTAAAAATTCACAGAATCAAAGATTAGATTATTGTAGTTCTAATGTAAAGGATTCTGCATGGTGTATTGGCAAATTCCTCAAGGCCTCTGCAGTTATTGTCTGCAGCAGGCGCTAAATTGAATTAGATATTAGTGTTATCATGAACTGTCAAGAGGGTCACAACAATTTTAATGTACTGTAGGAAAGGTTCTGCCTCTGCCCGTGATAAGAAATACGCTGAGCAAAACAAATTATAAAGCAGTTTTAAAACAGCTTTGTAATTAAAATACAATTTAGATAGCTAGAAACTTCACGGTATCAAGATGATTCCTCGCGGGCTCTTAATGTGAAAGGCCGACCCACTGGAAGTTGTGGGCAGTAAAAAAAAAATTAAAAGTGGCGTAGTGTTGAAATACCAATGCGTTGTGTAAAGGACGCTGTCAAGATATTGTTTAACCCCTTCAGCGCTGGGCGAATTCCGCCGCGGTGCTGAAGGGTTCGAGCGCGGGCGGGACTATGACGGAACGGTTCCGTCATGAGCACAGCTCAACCGTGGCTCATGACGGAACCGTTCCGTCATGAGCATGGAAGGGGTTAATGAAGGTGATGTATTCGACCCTGCAGGAGAAGCCCTCATTTCAACAGACTGCTTAATGAAAGGACACAGTGCATTTGAGTTTTTATGCCATCAGTGCAGTCTCCACTGTATACTGTCTCCACACAGCACTGTGCAAAAGAAGGACTTGAATTCAGAACTAATTAAAATTTTTGCTGAGAGCAGCTGCGGCATATTGCATTGAGCCCATTCTTTAATGAGAGGCTGCTTAGAAGCATGTTAGTTTGGATCCATGGGTCAATGCCAGAACAACAACACTACTCACCAGTGATCCGCCTGTGGTACAGATTTAGGGTCCCATGCATCAAACCAAAAACTGGTCGCAAACGGGCAGATTCACAGACTGGTATTTTTGCATTTGGGATGCATCATCCCAAATGCATAACTCGAAACTTAAGGAATTGCTAAAATTGCGATTACTTTAATTGTGATTGCATTTAAGGAATCGCAAATTGCAATACCTTAAATAAAAAATGATTGCGATTTCACTATTAGGAATCGCAAATTACCATCAAACTAAAGTTAATGGTAATTTGCGATTTCTTTGAAAAATGCACTAAGGTGCATTTTTCAAAGTCACATTTTACACACACAAATGCCCTTGGGGCATGTGTGTGCACAACATGTGTAAAAATTGGAATTTCAGGGGTACAACAGGGTATCCTTTTGGAACCCTTGCACCCTTGAAATTGCATGCGCAATTAGCGAGTACCTATCGGGTACTCACAAATTGTGCATGCAATTTCCATTAATTACTATGGGCCTCTGAGCCAATAGGAATGAATGGGAATCAATTCCTTAATTGCGTCTCGCAATTTGCAAGTCGCAATTAAGGAATTTGTAGGAATCACATTTTTTTTGCGATTCCTACTTGCATTGCATTTTGCGATTTCTAAATAGCGAATCGGTAAAATTTGCTATTTAGAAATCGTAAAATGTGGGCTTGATGCATGTGCCCCTTAGGGCCTTATTTATGAAGGCCTTGCAACACTTTCGCGATGCTGTTGCATCACTTTTCGTAACGCAGCAGAGGCGAAAACAGTGTGTCACGTTGCACCATATTTACAAAGTGACGCATCTAGGCAGACGTGTCACCTAGTAAAGCACTGCTCGACATTATACCTGCGTCAGATATAATGTATGCAAGGTGGGCATTCCCCCACAAGAAAGCCTCATAGATGTGTTGCAGTGAAATCTGAGATTTCACAGCAACACTTCTAGGACGCTAATGTGTTAAAACCTACGCCTGCCTCATGCCATAGACACAGGCCTATCTGATGCATTGCTGGAGTTGGGTCATGCTGCCGACACAATTCCAGCAATGCGTGACTTTTGCGCCGAGAAATACGTCATCTGTCTTTTTTTGCAAAATGAAGCACCGTACATTAAATACGGCGCATCCACCGTGTCGCAAGGAGGGCACAGTGAAAACTGTTGCATTGCTGTTTTGTCGCAGGGATGCAACAGTTTTCATAAATGAGGCCCTTACTGTTTTGTCTTGCATTGGAGTGTCGCAACCAAATTTGCTGGGCTGTGTTGCGCAAGGCAGAAGAGGGAAAACACAACACACAGCGATATCTACAAAGATTGACAAGTGTAAGAAATTGGGTCACTGGTAGACGAGGGTGAAACTATACTCAAGCAGAAGCCGCAATCCTTGACAGGGTGAAGTCACAAGCAAACCCCAAATTAACCTGTACTCAGCCTTCTGATAGCTTGGCATAGAGCAGTCAGGCTTAACTTAGAGTCAATGTTTAAAGTATTTATGCAGCACTTCAAACAGTAATAAAGTGAAAACACAAAAAAAGAAAAATCCCACACCAATTTAGAAAATAATATAAAGAGTAGCATTTATTAAAAAATAAAAAATCAAGACCAAAATGACAAAAATCCAATCAGTAGAATTGGATATATGCAATTTTAAAGATATAAATGAAAATAGTGCCAAAAAGGTTAAAGCTCTAAATGTGGTTATCTGGTAGCACCGGGCTGTGACTAAGTCTCAAGTTCAGGCTGACTACGGTAGAGTGTGGGCTGACTAAAGGGACCGAGTTAGGCCTGCTAAACAGAAGTATCTTAAAACCTGGTAGTGAAGAGATGCAGACTCCTGGATGGAGGATGCCCCGCACAGCAACGGCGATGTGGGGATGAGTTGTGCAGCGGTGATTCCAGGGAGCTGCGAATTGCCAGGCAATGTCCTTGCATGAAGTTGCATCCCGCAGGGGCTGTTCTGTTGGGCCGCATTGGGCAAAGCAGTGTCCTTGCATAGATGTGCGTCAGTTTCGATGGGTTGTGATAGGCGACGCAAAGTACTTGGACTGGGGAAGTTCACGCAGTAAAGATAATGCGTGGGTTCTGCTGGATCCACAGATGAACTGACAGAGCACCTCCTAGCCACTTCTTAGGCTCCAGGACTAGGGAGGCCCACTTGGGAGTGCTGGACTCACGGATGGCAGAGCCCAGGTGCCGGGTCCAAGGTTGTTGAAGCTTGTATGTCCCTCAGTCTTCTGATCAGGACTTCAGCCAACTAGCCCTTGGAGTCACTCTTGGGTCCTGGGTTTAGGGATGCAGGCCCAGTCCTTCTCTCCCAGGCAAGAGGGTAGCAAGGCAGCAGGTCAGCAGGGCAGCAGTCGGGCACAGTGGCAGTCCACTTTTAAGTGGAGGACACTTCTAGAGGTTTCCAACCACCTGAGGTGTCAGTGAACCACTTCCTCCCTGTCCTGGCCTCAGCTTGCCTGTTGGAACAAAAGACTTGTGAGAACCAATTTATGAGCGCACTCAGCAGAGCTTTTGTGATGTGCAAGTATAGTAGGTGACAGCTCCATCCCCTCGCTAACTCAGAGTGGCCTATCCTGCCAAAACCTAGCATCCCCTTGTCTCACTGTCCAGGAACAATACACAAAGACAAACTGCCAACTAAACTTAGTCATGTACCAAGGAGCAGGCTGCAGGCACCAAATGTTTTTATTTCTTTATTTAGTTATGCATTTTCAAGAGCAACAAAAAAAAAAAGGCAGACATAAATACAGGCAATGTATCATGACATGTGTACAGGTTAAAACGATACAACGAAATAGTGAATCTCGCATTTAGGGCTGAAAAAAAAACCACATTGTGCAATATATCCGTGAACAAAAGAAACATCAGAGGTGGCATAATGAGGAGGACTACTGGTAAACACAGCGGCAGCGTACAGTCTTGAGGTGGCAGAATCATATAACCTACATGGAGAGCTCAGGAAGGTGCCCAATTATCGGTCTGTGTATTTTTGGATCCCTCAATAGGGTGTGTCAGTAGGTATGCCGTGAGGGGTCCGCAATTATCTCGAGGGCGGGAAGTGAGAGGGAGCAGTTCAGCATAGGCGTACATTTGGTCCTGCCAGAATACCATGTCCTGGATCCAATCCTTGAATTTAGGTGCTCGGCCCGACCCCACCGGCATGCTATACGCCGTTTTGGCGAGGAGGAGGCTATATGAGACAATTTCCGGTGTTTTACTGCTAGGGCCTCAGTGTATCCAAGGAGAGCGAAAAGAGGGGTGTGCGGAAGGTGTAGCGAGGTCATTTGTTCAGGTCTTCGAGCACTCAGGGCCAATACACCTGCACAGCATGGCAATCCCAGGCTAGTTGAAGGAAGTCCGCCCCTGCGCTCCCACACTGGTCGCATCTGTCATTGCTACGCAATTTAAAGCGATGGAGTCTAGCAGGTGTATAATATGTGCAGTGTAGAAATTTGTAATGGAGGATACAGAAGCGACAACTGGACGTGCTGTGTTCTGTCTGCTTGCAACAATAGGTCCACTGCCCCTCAGTAATGACCAGTCCCAATTCTACTGACCATTTGTCCCTAGCAGTAGTCTGCGTGATGCTCTGAGTGTTGTACAGAGTGTGGTATAGGGAAGAAACCAGGTGGGGCGCCGCATCTTTATCTAATATAAGGCGCAAAGGAGTAACTTCCGGGAGTTCCTGAGAAAAAGTGGGAGTATGTTACTTAAGACCCTGGCACAATCGGATATATAAAAACAATCCATGGGGGAAGGTGGTTGTGTGGAGCAAAGTTGTTGCAAGGTGAGGAATTTACCATGAAGGTAGAGGTCCCCCCAGGTTTTAATGCCATATTTGATTGAGGTTTAATAAACACGCCCTCATGTAAGACAGGCATTTTCGGGTGATACACCAGGGGAAGTCGGGGTGAGTATAGCATGGGGGCCTGTGTGCAGACAACAATGTGTTGCCATGCCTTCACAGTAATAATGATTGGAGATGGGTCCGTAGCGCGCGGTGCAGTGTCGGTGACTATAGCACCCTCTAATGGATTGGATCGGATAACCAGTGTTCGGCGGCCACCTGAGGCATGTATCTGGGGGGTGGAACCAGAAGTGTGCATAATGTGTCTGCGTGCATGTGTAATGGAGTTCAAAATTGGGTATGTCGAACCCCCGTTGCCAGTATGGCCGAGTGAGACCGTCCCATTGTATTCTGGGTTGCTTACCACCCCAAGCATGGCGAATCTGCTCTGTCCGGAGCATCATGAAAAAGGATCTACCTGGATTGTAGGATATGTTCAGGAATAAATAAAGGAGTTTAGGAAGGATAACCATTTTGAACAGGGATATGCGTCCTGCTAGGGACAGCGGAAGGGCGATCCATCGTGTGACATTATCCCTTATTCCATCCAGAGCACGACCGTAGTTGAGCCGCATCAATTTGTTGGGGTTGGCGGAGACGTATATGTCGAGATACTTAACCTCTTCAGCACACCATACAATGGGAAAGTCCGGGGCAAATTCTGGGATTGATGATGTAAGGGGGAAGACTTGAGACTTAGCCCAGATTATATGGATCACGGATAATCCCCCAAATCTTACAAACTCACGAAGCAGAGGGTTAAGGTTTGTCTGGGTCTCCCTGACATATAGCGTAATATCGTCCGCATAGAGAGAGATCAGAATATGGCGTAGGGGACATCGGAGAGCTTTGTCCTGGTGATATAGTCTAATCTTGGCAGCGAGCAGCTCAACCGCAAGGGCGAACAGGAGAGGGGAGAGCGGGCATCCCTGCCAGGTTCCGCGTGAGATAAGAAAGGATGGGGAAGCGTGGCCATTAACAAGGACCTTAGCCTCGGGTTTGGTGTAGAGCAGGCGAACCCAAGATATAAATCCCCTCAGCATGCCCATGTTTTGCAGGATTATGAAAAGGTAGTCCCATTCTACAGAGTCGAACGCCTTTGTGGCATCTAGAAATACAGCAGCCAAGGGTATCTGTGGGTCTACCGTGCGAAGGGTGGAAAAGAGCGTGCGAAGATTATGCGACGTCGCCCGGCCCGGGATAAAACCAGTTTGGTCAGGGAGTACTAGTTTGTCCATTAACAAGCTGAGACGATTAGCTAGGACTTTTGCGAGGATTTTTGTATCCGTGTTAAGTAAGGACAGGGGCCTGTAAGAGTCACAGCAATCTGCTGCTTTACCGGGCTTCAGGAGGGACAAAATCAATGCCAACCTCATGGAAGGGGGGAGACAACCGAGCTCCTGCACCTCATTGAAAACGAGTTTGAGAATTGGGAGTAGTTGGACAATATACGCCTTGTAAAAATCAATAGGAAGGCCATCCGATCCTGGGGCCTTGCCAGATTTCATCTGCATTATCGCCGCATGTAGTTCATCGTTCTCAAAGGGTGCAGCACGGAACTCCTGCTGTGCATCAGCAAGCCAGCCAAGGGTGATATCCTGCAGGAACGGGGTAAAATCTGGGGGTTCTTCTCTGCAGTTGTCATATAGGGCTGTATAGAATTTAGTAAAAGTGTGTCTCTGTGTCGCACGCCAGCGGAGTCTTTAACCTCAAGGGTGTAATTAGCAAATCTAGGGCGGCAAATAGGTTGTGCCAGCTGCCTTCCAGGGCATTCTCCCTCACCATACCTACGCGCATTGTAGTATTTTCCCCGAAAGCATGCCTCCGAGTCCGCCGTCTCTTTATATTCAGTGAGTTTTTCTCGAAAGGTCGCAAGAGTTGGGCCCGAGTTTTCCCCCCAAAGGGCAGCCTCAAGTAGCTTGAGTTCTCCCTCTAGCCGGTGAAGAGTGCGGCGCAAATCTCGCAAAACCACAAAGCTTTTATCCATGCAGACCCCGCGAATTAGGACCTTAAAGCCCGCCCAGACCACACCCACCGAGGAGACCGAATCAATGTTGACCTGAAAAAAATTGGTGATTTCCTCCCCTACCTCCGCCCTAAAAACCGTGTCTAGCAATGCCTCAGGTGCGAGTCTCCAGAATCGAGGAGTGGACTGAGAACTAGGCAGGGTGATCGTTATAAGGACCGGTGAATGATCGGAGTAGGTCCTAGCAAGATGTGTGGCTTGCTTGAGCCAGGAGGCAGCTTACTGGGAGACCACCCAGTAATCCAGATGAGCCCAAGAGGCATGTGGGGCAGTATAGTGGGTACCTTCTCTTTTTTCAGGGTGGACATGGCGCAAAGCGTCTGTGAGCCGCTAGTATATCCTGTATGGCTGCCTGCATTTTGGTATAATGAACAGGGGATGGGTTAGATCTATCGACTGTTGAATTGAAGGCGGAGTTAAAATCTCCCCCCCAGATGATATGTAATGACCTGTAATATGCAACCCCACAGTGTAGTATAAAAATCCTGGTCATCAATGTTTGGTCAGTAACTACAGACTATAGTGACCGACTGAGTTCCCAGCATGCCCCAAAGTATATAGCTGCGCCCCATGTGATCCTGCTGTGTACCCCCCAGAATAAAGGGCACGTTCCGTTTAACCAAAATCACTACGCCTCTGGAGTAAGTGGAGTAGGAGGAAAAGACCCGTGTCATGGCCCATTTGCAAGCGAATGATGGGGAGCGGGCCGGATCCAAATGGGTTTCTTGGAGAACCGCTATGTGTACATGATGTCTGTCCAAATACATGAGTATTTGCCTGCGTTTCCGGGGATCGTGAATGCCTCTAACGTTCCAAGTAATTAAATGAATGTGTAGAGGCTCAGCGTGAGATAACATGGCAGAAGGGGTAAAATACATCCTGTACTGTGTGTCATACAATGCGCATTGTAGTACAGAGCCTGTTTCTCCCAGTGGACAAAAAGAACACTACAAACAGTTATCACTACCCCTCCCATCACCCCCGCCCACAACGGCACCCCTAATGTGCCGGCAGTACCACCGTAACCCAGAACCACTAATACATTGCAACAGTGCAATAGGGAAAAAGTCATTGTTCAATAAGTTCTTCTTGAGGGGAATGCCCATGTGAGCGTACGCTAGTGGGCAACAAAGCCTCCCCCCGTTGATATTATTCAGGGGGGGAGGGGTTACTTGGCTAACATGGATTGTAGGTTAAAGTAACGCCTACAACGAAGGTTCATTTTGGGGGTAGAGATATCGAGCAACAGTTGGGAGACATAGCATGTCAACAACATTAGAAGAGGAGATAGGACAATAACCAATGAAGTGATACATCAGGAAGCATGCAACTTCAGCAATTATCTGTAATCGAACAGCAAGAGGAATAGAGTGCTAGCACGTCCGGAGCAGGAGCGGATGAGATGCCACTCTCCTCCAGGGCCCCCACTGAAGTGGACCTGAGATGCATCAAGGCAAGATAGTTTCAGAATGTCAAAGCAAGTCACCAAAGTGGACAGCTATCACTTATAGAGATGAGCTCCTGCAGACTAAGTTAGATGCACTCATTCAGCAGACAAGGATGGGGATTGTGAGAGGTGGTCTGGAGAATCCCTCGCCGGAGTGGTCTTCTTCACAGTACGGAGAAAATCTTCTACTTGCTGACCGCTCGTGAAGAAATGCTGTTTGTCCCGGTAGGTGACTCACAGGTGGGCGGGGTACAGTAGGGCATAGTCAATCTGTAGCTTGCGTAGTTTCTGCTTGGCTGGTAGAAATTTATGCCGGGCCTCCTTCACAGTCATCGTAAAATCGGGGTAGATTGAAACGTTTGCGCCCTCAAATTGTACGTTTTGGTGATCTCTGGCAAATTTCAATGCAGCGTCTCGATCCCAGTAGTTTAGGAGGCGAGCGACTGTCAGCCGTAGAGTGGCCCCAGGGGCCGGGCAAGGTCCTAGGGAGCGATGAGCTCATTCCACAATGAACTGGAAGGAGAAGGCGTCCGCTCCGAAGGCGGTGCACAGAAGACGTTCGATGAAGTCCTCCATACGGCCGGTGTTTGTACTTTCAGGGATTCCAGTAACACAAATGTTATTGCACCGACTTCGGCCTTCTAAATCTTTGTTTTGATCGCTATTACCTTGAGGAGTTTATCCATCTGTGCCACCTGCTGCGTGACCTGGGAAGTAGCATCCTCCATTTCAGAAATGCGTCTCTCTGCCTCCTTCAATTGTTTGTAATGTTTCTCCACTTTCAGGACAATATATTCCATGCGGGTGTTCATGGAGTCCATTTTGTTGGAGAGATCAGTCAAACTATGCTGCATTGTCAAGAGTAGAGATTTGACCTCATCAACTGGATTCGGTGGAGGATTGGAAGACGTCGCATCTGCAGGCACCTCCGTTTTGTCAGCATTGGAGCGGGTGACAGTTCTCTTCGTGTCAAAAGGGAGCCTAGTTTGACGGCCGTCGGGCTTCCCCATCATGGAAGTGCCCTGGAAGGAGATTGATTTATGATAGAAAAACAGCATTTTTTGGCAGGTGAAAGTTTCCACTGTGGGATAGGCGCCGAGAGGTCAGCTCTGGTGGAGGATTTCACAATGTCTTCGATGTGGGAGAGGTATAAGGCCCCGAGCGTTGAGTAGGCACATTCAGTAATGACGACGGGGTGGATCTCCCGGCCTCTGGCAGGGAGGTTGCTGGTGTAAAAACCCAGAAGCGACCACTTGCGCCAAACGGGGGGAGTAGAGGGCACCAGGGAGACCAGGCAGCGGAGATTAAACTAGGGCCTGGAATGGTAGCTGGAGGGTTGTAAGCAAAATGGCGGCTCAACCAGACCCAGTCTCGTTAGGCGGTGTGGCGCAGTCTGCTCCCACTCAAATTCCTGCCCCGATCTTACCCCCAGGTGCTGGTTGGGCTGCCAAGGGAGGGAGGCAGCCGGGCCCGGGAGGGGATTCGAGAGAAAGGCACTGTGGCCGCAGAGCTGGTGAGCCACCTCAACCTCACCATTAAAGGGTTACATCTGAACCACCCTGTAGTTCGCGACAGTCACTGATATTCGGCCAACTGAGTTGAGGAAATGTTTGCCTCCCAGACCAGTCCCCGTGCCAAGGGACGGCAGCTGAGACTGAGGCTGCCGATGCAGCGCTGCTTAATCAAGATTGAGCAAGGTGAAGTCAGTCCTGCCCCCGTCCCCCAGACGCAGAAGAAAAGGAGGAGAGCCAGTCTGGTGTGTAGATGAGGGGGGGGAGTAAAGGCGCTGGTAGCAGACAGCAGGAGGGCTGGAGTTATGGGCACTGAGGAGGGTGGAGAAGCACCACGCCAGCACACATGTAGAAGCACTCGCGCCCTCACCGTATCAGGGTCCCTCGCAAGGATTATGGGATTCGGCGCCTCACCGCAGGATCCGCAATGCCAGGAAGATCAGCCCACTGTGCTGGTGGGAAACCGCAGCTCGGGGTGCCGAACGGCAGGGACCCTCAGAGTCCGAGCGTCAGCGCAGGCCGCGCGGCCCACTCACCACGTGGGATCCCCAGTCCTCACCCAGCCGAGGTAGCCAATCACGAGTCCTCGTAGATCTCCGCCTCTGTCAGGCAATACACACTTCAGCGGATAACTGCGCCTGACAGCCGTTTCAAGGGTTGAAAACACCAAGAGGAGTTGTAGGAAGCCCCCGCCGATGCAGGTAAGGTTTGTGGTGCTAGATTAACCCAGGATAATTTTAAAATAAAGGAGCCAAGTGTCCAGAGCCTCACGGGCTTGCAGCCATTTTGGTCGTGCGCCACCTAGCGCCCCCCCAAATGGTTAGGACAAAAGAATTGCAACTTTCTAAATGCGGTATTTTCAGAAGTGTGACTTAAAAAACAACTTTACCATTAAAGAGGATTTTACATTACAATTGCATAGACAGTTCCACACTCAATATTTCTACCTGCTCCCAATTGGGAGTTACCACTAATTAAATGCAATGAGGGAAACCAATGTTATTCTATGTGAGCGGTAGGCATCACAGTGGTGAAAAAACAAATGCAGGAGATTTTCACTCCCAGGACATATAAAAATGAAAAGTACATGTCCAGCTTTTTAAAGACACTGCAGCCTGCCCTCTGTAGTGCCCAGGACTGACCCTAGGTGTAGCTTATATGTATTAAAAAAGATAGTTAGGGGCAGGCAAACATGTTTTTTTTGCCGGATCGACATGGCAGTTTAAACTGCACACACAGTCTGCAATGGCAGGTCTGAGACATGTTCAAACTTCTACTTAAGTGGGTGGCACAATCAGTGCTGCAGGCCCACGAGTAGTGTTTAATTTACAGGCCCTGGGCACATGAAGTATCACATAACTAGGGACTAAAGAGTAAATTAAAGAGGTCCATTGGATGTAAGCCAATTCTACAATGTTTTAGGGAGAGAGAACAAGCACTTTACCGCAAGTTAGAAGAGGTAAAGTGTACAGGGTCCTAAAGCGAGCAAAAACAAAGTTGGCAAAACAGGAGAACTGAAAGCAAAAAGTTAGGGGAGAACCACCACAAGGGTCTAACATGTTTCCCCCACAGCTGACGGTTAGGAGAGCTATCCAACCGCCCGGGAGTTTTTACCACTAAGGCGGAAAAAACTGGAGAGACCATCAGCATTGGTGTGGTCTGTTCCAAGGTGGTATCCCACCGTAAAGTACATTTCCTATAAGGTGGACCACCTTAACAGCTTGGGATTTTCCTTCCGCATCTGCATTTGACATCAGAGGGGTTTATGGTCTGTTTGAACCCGGAAGGGAGCACCAAGCAGGCATGGTCTCAACTTGTACTGTGCCCTTTCTATTGCACTCAACGTCTGTTCCCTAGGAAGTAACCTCCTCCTGATGAAGACTAGTGGTTCATCTAGGCCCTCACTGCTTAGCTGTGAGAGCATGGCACCTGTGCCATGCACTGAGGCATCTGTCTGCATGATAAATTCCAGGGGCATTGAGCAAGGGTGGTGTGTACAAGGCCTTCTTCAGGGTGTCAAAAGCCTTCTGGCATGCCTCCATTCAGATCAACTGTCTGGGCTGTTTCTTGGAGGTTAGTTCTGTTAAAGAGGCAACAATGGTGTGATACCCCTTGATTCATTTCCTGTATGTTTCATTGAGGCCCAGGACGTCCTTCATCTCTGTCAGTGTCTTGGGGGTCCCCAAGTCAGAATGGTTTGGACTTTGACCTGGAGGGGCTGAACCTTGCCTCCTCCCACCAGGTGTCTATAAGAATTGGGTTGTTGCTTGACTGAGGTACGAGGCCTGGTCAAGCAGCAACCAAAATCCTTGTCAGGTTGAGGCACAAGCCAACCCTCAATTAACCTGTGCTGAACCCTCGGGTAGCTTGGCACAGAGAAGTCAGGCTTAGCTTAGAGGCAATGTGTAAAGTATCTGTGCAACACTTCAAACATAAATAAAATGAAAAGACCACACAAAAGGATCCCACACCAAGTTAGAACAATATAACTTATTTTAATTAATAAAACAAGATCAAAATGACAAAAATCCAATCATTAGAACTGGCGATATTAAATTTGAAAGGTTTTAGTGCAAATAGTGCCAAAAAGCACAAATCGCTAACTGTGGACATTTGGTCGTGCTGGACCAGGACAAAATCACAAGTTTAGGCCAGCCGTGGTGAAGCATGGGCCGGCAACAGGGACCCAATATGGCCCACTGGACACAGCATATACCTTATATTCTGATTGGCAGAGTGTTGCGAGGTTCTGTGCTTAAGATGTGTCATGCAGCCGAAGCCATTTGTTGGTTCTCAGATGCGGCGAGGCTGTGATGCGAGGGACTACATCGTCATCGAGTATCTCGTAAACAGGGCTTGCATTATGAAGTCTGGTATTGAGCAGGTGCTTACTGCAGCAAGCACCTGAGGTGATGCGTTGGTTCTGAAGAGCTGTGAGGCTGCAATGAGGAGTCCGGCATTGAGGTTGCCATTGACAGGGATGTGAGGTCCTGCACCTAGGATGCTCTGCACACTCAGGGCACTGCTGTGGTCTTTACAATGGGTCCAACCCATGCTGCGGCGAAGATGCATCAGTTCTGCTTGGGGTTGTGCTGCGCAGCAGAGAGGATGCTTCAGTTCCACTGGATCCACAAGGCCGGCAAAGCACCTACCTTATGCCCACTTTAAGGGCTCCAAGACTGGGGTGCTACACTTGGTAGGGTAGATTCACGGATGGCAGAGCTCAGGTGCAAATGAAAGGTGGTTGGAAGCCTGTGATGTTCCTGAAGCTTACCTTCGAGCCATCCTTGGGTTCTGGGTTCAAGAGATGCAGGTCCAGTCCTTCTCACCCAGGCAAGAGAGCAGCAGACAGCATGTGAGCACAGCAGGGTAGCAGTTCCTACCAGAGTAGCAGTCCAGCAGAGTGGCATTCCTTTTAGCAGCACAACAGTCTTGTTGCCTGGCAGAGTAACCACAGGTCCAGATGTGTACTGAAGTGGTGGTGTCTGAGGTCCTTCTTTTATACACAGTTGTGCCTCTGAAGTGGGGGGAAGCTTCTACAGGCGTGCCTTTGAAGTGCACAGATATCCTGCCATCCCTGCTCTGGCTCCAAACTATCTACAGGGGGAATGTAGCCCTTAGTGTGGAGAGAGAATATAGCCTATTCAGGTGTAAGTGAGGCTGTGCGTATCTGTCTAGGAGAAATACACAATGCCCAACTTCCAACTACATCCAGCCATGTGACCAGAGACATGCTGCAGGCACCAAATGGCAAGAGAATGCTAATTTTCTAAAATTAGCATTTTCAGAATTTCAATTAAAAATTCGACTTCGCTATAAGTTAGGATTTTAAATTGTGATTCCATAGACACCTTGAAGGAGTTATCTCTTCCCGTTTGGAAATTACACTTATAAACTCTAATACGGCAACTCTAATGTTATCCTTTGGGAGAGATATGCCTTACAGTAGTGAAAAACACATTTTTCACTACAAGGACGTGTAAAACCTAAAAGTACATGACCATCTTTTTTAATACAATGCACCTTGCCTATGGGCTGTGCCAGGCCTACCCTAGGGGTGGCCTAAATGTATTAAAAAGGAACAGTTGGTCCTTGCCAAACGTTTATTTTGCCAAGTCGATATTGCAGTTTACACTGTACACATAGAGCTTCATTTATGAGGAATTGGTGTAGGGCAGCGCTGCAATTCTTCTTGCAGCACTGCCCTACACCAATTTGAGAGGGCAGCAATGCACCATATTTATAAAATAGGGTGCATTCCTGTCTTTCCCCCTGCACTGACGCACAATTTGCTGCCTAGTGCCAATATAGGCACCCTTGCACAATGGTGCCAGGGCGCCTCTGTAGCAGGCTGGATTTTTTTTGTTCTGGAAGGGGTATCTTCCTGCACCCAAAAAATACCAAAAGTCATTTTTCTGTTTTTTCTATGTGTACTGTAGAATGCAGCACTCATGAAAAGAGGAAAAAACGTGTAGAAATAAAAATATTTTTCCTCTCTATGACTGTTCTTGGGAGGCATAAGGTTTTAGTGCTGCCCCAGGTTTATGTGGTTGAGTAAATCTGGGGCAGCGTCAAAATCCATGAGTGTTGCGTGACAAAACCCATTGCAATGTCCATGGAATGCCTCTTTGAAGCAGAGTAAGGTAAGGCAGAGACTTGCACTGCTTTGTCTTACTCCATATCTATGCGGCCATGCAAAACCACGCAGAGTGGCCTTGCGTCCCCTCATAGATATGATTGAGAGGCTTACACCACCAGAGTGTCATAAAAAGTGATGCTCCGGCTGAACAAGCTTCTCATAAATGAGCCCCGTAGGCTCTGCAATGGCAGACCTGAGACAGTGCTGCAGGCCCACTACTAGCATTTAATTTACATGTAGTTCACTTTACTAGGAACTTATAAATAAATTAAATATGCCAATTGGGTCTAAGCCAATTCTACCATGTTTTAAGGATAGAGCACAAGCACTTTAGCACTGGTTAACAGTGGTAAATTATTATTTTTTTTTTTGAACAAAACTATATAGGAAACAATTCAACAAAGGTAATGCACAAACAATCAAACACTTCAGTTTTGATTCCCTATTGGTTGAATACGACAATTAATACACATATTTTTTCCATTAACTCATTTTATTTCTTACTTTCTTATTCTCATCTTTATATATATGTGTATAGCTCTTCTTTATACATATTCTGTATCAAAATCATTATGTCATATCGTATTCGTGTAGACATTTGTGATTCTACTATACAATAAAATACCAACAGGAGACACAAAAACAATGTAAAACAAAAAACAACACAGGAAATAATCACTTGAAGTGCACGATAGGTCAATTCGGATTAAAATTGACCAATGGTAGAAGGGCTTACGGAATATAGCAGAGTTCCCAATCATCGGCGGCGTTGGTACACCGATACGACTCCCTGAAAATTGGATGAACAGAGAATGAAGATCACTTGGTGAGTGCTAATCAGCTTTGCGGTAACTAGTGAATATAGAAGGGGTCTCTCCTTCTGTTTCTTTGAACGTGGGGTATTTCGAAGGTAGTTACCTAGATGTATACACTCTTTTATAGATGACGTTATTGTACGTCCTCTCCAAAAAGACGAACGACATACGCACATGCCTCAGTTCGGAAGGGAAAGCCCCAACGCTGATTTGGTGAGTGTAAATCGGCCTTTCGGTCTAGAGTAAATATGGAAGGGGTCTCGCCCTCTGTTCATTTAAACGTGGGGCATCTAAAAGTATTTACCTAGATATATACATCTCTTTTTAGATTACGTTACTGCACGTCTTTCCCCAAAAACAACCGAACGACTTACGCACACGTCGCGGTTTGGATGGGACAGTCCTAACGCTGAATGTTTACACTTTGTCGAGTAAGTATTATAGAACAATCGTAAGTTAGAAGAAACAGTTACGGATATCCCCACTACAAGACATTAACTTTAAGGGACTTTGATGTTGTGTTTTCTTTCAGATTGAAGGGCAATATTGGCTCTTCAGTGAGCTTCTCTCAATACGCGTTGCTACATCTGTTAAATGCCAGTGGCTCACCCGCACATGTAAAATCTAACGGTAGAAATTCGATCATCACGGGTTGGCGAAATGTTATTAGATTTTAAGTAAGTAACATACAGAACTCATAAGTTACTAGTAAGATCTAGTTATACCTATAAAGGAACTAAAAAAATGTTAAAACATAGATATGGCGCTCTTTTCTATTCAGCACAAGAACCCAATCTGAAAAATACTGACTCGTTTGATGCACTTTAGGTTGGCGGGAATTTCCACCTGGAGTCCATTGGAAATACGCGGAGATTTAAAAGTAAGTTAGCTAATGCTATATACACAAAATAGGCAGATCTGGATCAAAAAGTTAAAAGAATAAAAATAAATTGCGAACAAAATATATCTATACCATTATTTTATTCTGTTGCAGAGCTTTTGGTACTAATACGTCCCATAACTCATTAACAGTGATAAAGCATCCCGGCACTAAGTGGACAGACCTGCCAAAATGCCCCAGTTAGTGAAAATCAGTCGGCGGCATGTATACAAAGTAATAAGGTAATGAAATAAAACATGCAGACACGACTGTGTGTACAGCGAGTAAATAGAATCCCAATGAACTTCATTTACATTTTCGCTATAATATTTGTCTCATATAGGCTCCAAACTAGGCTACGAGAAAATTATAAACATATATAATTATTAATAAAAAAATAAATTAAATAATATAAATAATAGATGAATTGACTTTACCATCTCATATAGATTGAAGAGGCATATTAACCACTAGATATATCCGGATGTTTTGAACTTTTTCAACTCAGGAACTGTAATGGTTGTATTTGGAATACTGCAGACCGCTAAGGTGAATTGGAAATGAATGAGATCGACTTTGTTCGATCTGTTGTAGATAATATGTATAGGAATTTGTATAAAGATAAAAATCGATATATGTTTGTAAATAGTTGTAAATGAAGATAGGTTTTTTAGAATCACTAATATGCACTTTAGTTTGTTATGGTATGTACAGACAATTATAGTTTGTTTCTCTTATTGTAGGAGGTATCAGAATTATGGCCACCTGAAGAAGGCTGATCGCCGAAACGCGCGTAGAATCAAGCATTAGCCATAACCAATGATTATTTCCTGTGTTGTTTTTTGTTTTACATTGTTTTTGTGTCTCCTGTTGGTATTTTATTGTATAGTAGAATCACAAATGTCTACACGAATACGATATGACATAATGATTTTGATACAGAATATGTATAAAGAAGAGCTATACACATATATATAAAGATGAGAATAAGAAAGTAAGAAATAAAATGAGTTAATGGAAAAAATATGTGTATTAATTGTCGTATTCAACCAATAGGGAATCAAAACTGAAGTGTTTGATTGTTTGTGCATTACCTTTGTTGAATTGTTTCCTATATAGTTTTGTTCAAAAAATTTTTGCTTTAAAACCCTAGGATAGGAAATCTAATTTAGGGGTACCCTTGTTAAATTACAATATAACAGTGGTAAATTATGCAGAATCCGAAGTCCAGCAAAAAACGATGTCACCAAAAACAGGAGGTCTGAAAGCCAAAATGTTAGGGGGAAATTACACAGAGATTCAAGGTCTTGCACTATGTAACTGTAATGTGCAACCAGCTTATTGTGGTTGGCCCTTCACTCTTTTTGGTGCTATTTTGATTTAAACATTAAAAAACAAATTCCACTTCCTCTTATTGGATTTTTGTCTCTTTGGTGCCATTTTGTTCATTAACACACTTTGGGGCAGATTTATGTTGCCTGGCGCATCCCTGCAAATCAGCAAGGATGCGCCAGGAATGATGCGTCACGCAAGTTTACCCTTGCGCCACACATGATGCGCCGCATTTATAATGCGGCGCATCATGGCGCAGGAATGAACAGATGCGTGACGCATCCAATGGCGTAAGGTTGGCGCAGTGCTTCAGTTGCGTCGCAAGCGCGACGCAACTCCAGCACTGTTCCAACCAACCCTATCCCTAACATGGTGCGTCAAGCCTTACGCCTGCTTCAAGCAGGCGCAGGGTTTTGGCGCATCAGCGTTGGGAAAGTGACTCAGTCAAATCTTATAGATTTGACTGAGTCACTTTTCAGGGGCGTTCCTGCGACGGAACGCCCCCCCCTATGTCGACACGCCCACGTGAAACCTGACGCAGGTTTTACGTGGCGCAGGGCTTTACATCGTGACGCATCTCCATAGATGCGTCACGATGTAAATATGGCGCAACGTGGCGCAGGGTTTACACCGCCGCTGCATCACAAAAGTGACGCAACGGCGGCGTAAAAGTGGCGCATCTCCGACATAGATCTGCCCCTTAGTACTGTACAATGGGAGATCAATGAAACTTTCACATACTTCCTCCTTTTACCACTCATGTTGACCCTAACGTTCGACTCAGTCTCCATCCCTTTAATTGTAGTTCCCCTTAATTTGCAGGGCTTGGGGTAAGAGCCATCACAATTTGTTCCTTGGTAATGTGAGCTCCAAATATGGGACTCCAGTGTGCACAGCATAGGCGGTGAGTGCTGTGTTTTAGTGCTTTAACAATATATCGTCAGTAAAACTTTGTAATTAATTAGCAACTTCTAAATACCTGCCAATTTTGTTTATGGTCCCATTTTCAATTCAAGATAATAGTCTTAGCAGTAAAGGTATAGGTTCTCTGATATAATGCAGTTCTTTTTCTCAGAGAACCTTCTTTTTTGTGTGTGATTGGTGGAGTTGGATCTGCTTGATGCTCCTGTATCCTCTCTGTGCATGATTTCTTTCATTTGCTAGGCTATCTCTTTTCTCTCAAATTTTCAAGGACATGGAGAGCCATCCATTTGTTTTGCTGTGTGTCTAGAAAAACCAATGCTGTCTCATGGATGGCGAAGAAATTAGTTTTCCTCTTACATGCAATGCATAGTTTCAGTAGATACACCATAGAGAACGTCACTTCCATCTTAATCATTCCTATCTTGATATCCATGTATGTTTTCTGGCCTTTTTGACCACCATGGTAAAGTCAGCGCAGAATGAGATGTTGGCTCCTTCATGTTGTGTAGATCCTCTATTTCTAGCTTAATAAGATGCAGTATTGTGTCCATGTCTCAATAGTTGATGATTCTTGATATCACTAATCTCATTATTTGACCTGGAATCAGTTTTGGTATTACTGCCCTGTGCATGTATTCTACTAATATATATTGAGATGACTTCATGAGCAAATGTAGGTGTTAATCAATATTATGCTCCAACCTGTTTAATCATCGGAAAGATGACTTTTCAAATACCTTGGCCCATATTTATCAATATTTCACACAACACAGCAAGACTCCTTGTGGCGCTGCACTGCATGAAATGAATAGTGCAAGACTGCACCTTATTTAACTTTATACAGCGCATTACTGCTCTCTACCTGCACTGGCACACAAACTGCTGTCTAGTGCCAATGCAGTCACCCTTGCACTAGGCTGCAAGGGTGTCTACATTGTAGACAGAATTGTTTTTTGTGCCAGAAGGGGCACCTTCCAGCACAAAAACAATCCTCAGAGGCATTGTTCTCTTTCTAAGTGTGCTGCAGAATGCAAACCTTGATAAACATGGGCCCTTGTTTATACCCCTTAGGACTATGCTCTTCATCCAGTCTACCCAACACATTTTCTTTATTCAGGAATCTTCTTTCAATGTCCTCATCCTATTGGTGGTTGCATAAAGTCTGCTATCTGAAAGTTGATAAATAGTATATTGAGTTGCAGGGGCGTGTGGCTAACCACTGAAGATGGCAGGTGGACCTCTCTAGTGCTCCTGCCGGGTACTGGGGAACCACACATATTCCATCACCATCCTAGCCCAGCACACAGAATCAATGCTATATTGGTGAGGGGCAACTCTCCCTGCACCCACTGTCAGCGTTTCAAGCTAGTTCAGTCACCGGCCGGAGTCAGTGAACGAACGTGAATCATGTAGGCCGTGTGGCTGATGGGGCAGCTCTTGCACTGAACAATATACCTGGCCCCTTCTTATCTCTTGCATCACCTTGGAGATCCCACCAATCGGATTGCAACAATGCAATAGCCTTTCATAAATACAGAGACTCACTAGGACGTTCGCAAGGCCAACATGCCAATCGATACAACAACGTGCAAAAGCTGGCCCGGGAGTAAGTCAAATGCACACCGCATGGTGCAAGATGAGCTTGCTGGCAGTGCTGCTAAGACCTGAGGTGAAAGATTGAGGCTGCTGGCCCAGCGTTTGTGCATGATCTGGGGTACCCCGCTACTGATGGCCTGGCAGGCCACTTGCGTGGAGTGAGGGGTTCCACTCTTTCCCTCATCTGCTCCTATGTCCCTCAACTGACGGCTTGCACACCTTTGAGCAGCGGTGTCCCTCTTTGTTTTCCCCCACAGGAATCCCTGACTTAGCGACTATTAAACCTCTTATTAAGAAGAGTTCTTTAGA
Source organism: Triturus cristatus (assembly GCF_964204655.1). Classification (NCBI taxonomy): domain Eukaryota; kingdom Metazoa; phylum Chordata; class Amphibia; order Caudata; family Salamandridae; genus Triturus; species Triturus cristatus. The sequence continues at coordinate 685,542,422 of NC_140591.1, forward strand.
CCCTTCTATAGTCGCTAATTATCGCCCTATAGCATGCCTTCCTCTCCCTGCCAAAATTGTGGAAAAGATTATGAACATTCAAATCTCAGATTTCATAGACCAAAACAACTGTCTGGATAACTCACAATTTGGTTTTCGAAAGGGACATGGAACGGAAACCGCTCTTATTAAGGCTACGGATGAAATTAGGATGACACTTGATGGCGGAGGATCAGCAGTGCTCATTTTGTTGGACCTGTCGGCAGCTTTTGACACGGTCGATCACTTTATTTTGATCGACCGTGTCACAGCGGCAGGGATTACGGATGGTGCTAAGGATCTTATCTCCTTTCTCACTGATCGAGTACAATCAGTCGCCTTCGGCAATTTTAATTCACCTCCCTTTACTCTTCCCTGTGGTGTCCCCCAGGGATCCTCGCTAAGTCCGACACTATTTAACATCTATGTGTTGGACTTGGCGAGGGTCATAAAAAGTTATCATCTGGTGGTGACATCCTATGCTGACGACACCCAGATTGTTTTGGCCATTAATAAAAATGGAGATGAAGTGGTGTCCAATTTTAATCAGGGAATGCTAGCAATAAGTGACTGAATGTCTACAAATTGCTTGAAGCTCAACTCCGATAAAACGGAGGTGATGGTGTTTGGCAATCTCTCCCCAGCCTGGTCACCTACTTGGTGGCCTGTTGCCCTGGGACCACCCCCTTCCCCAGTGACCAAGGCAAGAAATCTGGGAGTCTTGCTTGACACTAAACTTACTCTTATGGACCATGTTAATTCGGTAGTATCATCCTCATTTTATATCATGAGAATGATTAAAAAACTCCTACCCTACCTCCCCATGAGTATGGCTAGAACCCTGGTTAGTGCACTAGTTATATCTCGTATAGACTATTGTAATGCGCTCTTAGTCAATGCTCAGGAAGGAGTTTTAAAAAAGCTACAGTTGGTGCAGAATGCTGCGGCCAGATTGATCACGGCCACTCCTAAGTATACTCCCATCTCTGGCACCATGGAACTGCTTCATAGGTTGCCAGTGAAGAAAAGAACCAAATTCAAGGCACTTTGTATTGCGTATAAGGCAATTCACTCTCAAGGCCCTGCCTTTTTAAAGGACGCATTCTGCCCCTATAATCCTGTTAGATCCCTTCGATCCTCTTCTGCTGGTTTTATGCAGATCCCAAGGACCAAGAAGGTTTCATGGGGCGACAGGTCCTTTATAGTGACCACTACCAAACTATGGAACAGTCTTCCACGCCACATGAAAAACTGTACTTCCCTTCTCTCTTTCCGCAAGCAGATAAAGACCTGGCTGTTCAAGCAATAACTTCTCCTGGACATGTATAGTGAACACTCAGCGCCGAGACACCCTCGGGTATTTGTGCGCTTAATAAATCTTCAAAATAAATAAATAAATAAATAAAAATAATTGATGCTTCACAGACACCACTTGGGAGTCCATCCCAGAGTTGGAGGACAATGCGGCATGAGCTTACCTCCATAGCTTTTCAGGGCTGACCGGAATAAGGCAAGCTGGCCCTGGGTGATTGGTATTACCCACTGAGCACTTGCTGACAGGCTCACCAGAGCCACCAGCAGTACCAGGGGCATCAGCCTACAACCACCAGCCACTCAGCTAATAAAACACATGGGAGCGCCAATCAACAGCTTTTCTCTTGTGAACTGCTGTGATAGAAAGGTGAGCTTGGTTGCATAGGTCCCAGGGGATATCAGAAAAGCATTTGGCAACACCCCCATCCCAGAACATCGCTAGAGCTCATTCTTTCACACTTGTAGTGCACTTGACAAGGTGACTTTGCCTCCTTTTCATTGTCTGACTGCCACAGTTGTATGTAAGACATTTATACAGTGGGACTGTGTAAATTGTTGGGATACTGGCTCTTTCCCAAATCCTGGGATCATAGTCGACTTGGGGTGACACTCTCCACCTGTTTTGCAGTCACTCCATCAAGAGCCTAACTATAGCCACCATCCTATGTCCAATGTGACACTATTTTACTTTGCTGCCGTAGTCACTACTTATCTGTAAACACCTATGTGCCTTCCTACTAAGACGCCCTTACAAGCAATGAGCTGCACCAACAGTACTCGGCTGACACCATTGCAGTACAGAGGGCAATATCAACACAGTCATTCTGATGGTTCATTGATTGGCACGATGGAACACTGCATTCCGCTCACAGCAATGGGTCCCACTCCGGATAAACTGAACAGTATCTTGCAGGAAATACAGAATTCTAGGGCAGTTATCGAACATCGCCTTGGCACAATAGCAAATGACCAAGGTATGCTCAGGGATGACAACTGTAAGTGGTTGGATAGGGTTAAGTTCACAGAAACAGCCTTGTCCACCAAGACCTTTTGTGGTTCGCATTCTAAATTTGAGGGAGAGAGATATGGTGCTACATAAATCCCAAGAACATGGGCCCATAACACATTGGCAGTTCAGTGCGACAAGCGTCCTTCCTAGCAAGCAAAAAACAACTCAGGACAGAAGGCTTTATCTACTCACTGATGTTTCCTTCCTGGCTGAAAGTCATCCATTATAAACAAACTCTGTTCTTTGACACCCCGGAAGCTGTCTGGTACTGGCTGGAACAGAAATACCCAACTGCATGTTGCCCTTCTCCCTCTGAACCATCGTCCCAGGAGGTGCGACAGCCTCCCAAGCGATGCTGTCGTGGGGTCCCTGGACTAAGGTCATCCCAAGCAGTCCCCTCCCCACAACAGGTCCTAGAGGGTCAACGAGCAGTAATACTGGTGTCCTCCATTAGGAGGCAGCAGCAGGTACCTCATTCCAGTTCCTCAGCGAAGGATGCTTCAGACTTTAATTCCAATGCCCTCATGGCTCTTTTCCCCTCTGTAACACCACAAACAGCAGACGATGTGATCTAAACTGCACAAACCAGTTGCACATTACCAGTGCCTGTTACCATGCTCACTTTATCCTCTCTAATAGAACCCGTTTGGTGCATGCCACTGTATATCACTCCTCCCGATAAGTGTTGTGTTTCCTTTGTACTTGGACTCATTCATGCGATTCTATGTGTGCCACATAGCTGGGGGTTCTGCACCTTTGCAATTTAGTACATCACTGCTCTACTTTGTGGCCCTTGTTAGTCTACCCCCACAGCCCTTTCACATGATAAATCAACTTGTTAATATGTTTTAACAGTTTTGGTCAAATTACTGTGTTTTTCTGGACCTACTAATTGGGTATTGGAGTTTTTCCCCCCTTTTTTGACCTCAATTAACTACTTCTATCTCATGTAGTATAGTATGCCAGTTGAGTGGGCCAGCGAGATATGATACACATTTTTTCCTTGAATGTTTAATGTCACCTGCAAGTATAAAATCTTAACCTGGAATGTCAGGCGCATGGGCTCTGCACACAAGCATAATAGGGTTCATTCCCAACTCAATCGCCATAAGGCTAATATAGTTTCCTTGCAAGAAACGCACCTCTCTGTTAATGAGACTGTAAAGCTTCTAATGAAATGGAGAGGCCAACTCCAACTATTGGCTAAGGGCAAGAGTAATATTTGAAGCTTGAGATACTCGGATAAGCGTGAATGAACACCATATTTTTGTTTGTGGGACTTCAGATGGTAAAGCAATAGTGTTGCTCAACATATATGCCCCTAACACAGAACAGTATATCTTTCTCGCACATGTTTCCTCTGTTCTAGCCTATTGGTCACAATTCCCTTTGATAATAGGGGAACTTTAATGCGGTCATGGACATATGTCTCAACTGCTCCCACCCTCCTCTCCAAAATACTAACTTGGTCAGACAGGCCAAGGCCATGGAGGATGGGGTAGCGGGTTCGTCTTTGACTGAGGTCCAGAGGGCTCACAACATAGGGATGAGGGAATATTCCTTCTATTCCCCCTAATAAACTGCATGCCCACCTGAACCCTATCCTTTACCCTACATCCTTATAAGAGCAAATAACTGGTATAACCTTCCTGGGTAAAACTCTGTCGTACCACAACCCCCAGGAACTAACTGCGGTGTGGGGCTGGGTCCCAACCCCTATCCCGACATGGCGGCTGCCGCCTATTCTGTTTGAGGACATTGTGTTCAAGGATGCCCTGGCTCCCACCATTGCTAAGTATTTTGCCAAAACTGCAGACACTGGTTCCTCCCCATTGATACCATGGAAAGTGTTTAAAGTAGTAATAAGGGGAATATCCATCACCACAAACACGGGGTATGGCAGACTGCAGTGGCAGCCGGCAGGACTCGCAGGTGAAGGGACAGGCTCGGGCACGGGGGTACATGAAGTAGCACAATGAAATACAAAAACATTTTTTTTCATTTATACACTTACCTTGCCACCGGTCCCGCTGCTGCATCTCAGCTCCATGCTCCTGCTCTCCTCGTGGGAAGGGAAGCCAGGCTCCCCTGACCAATCACAACGCTGTAATGCAGCATTGTGATTGGGTTTGAGCATCCTGGTTCCACGCCGAACCAGGGATTGGGGGCCTGGGCTTGTTCTCCATGCAGGCTGTAATTCAGACTGCATGGAGAATGGGGATGGTGCTCCCCATGGACCGAGAGGGACGACGAAACAGTCATTGCGCACTTAGGAGTGGGCAAACCCCACCTCTCCTGCCCTGCTTCGTGAGCTGAGCAGAGCAGCCCCTCCCTCCCACCCGCCCGCGAAGGAAGGAAACATAAATAATAACAAAACGATATTATAATGTTATGTTTAATTTCTTTTACACTGCTCAAAGCAGTGCGGCGACGCACGTCTGCCATAGCGGAGGAGTCGCCACTGGCAGACTGTTCTTCATGACCTTACACATACAGAAACACAGGGTTGCTTGAACATAAAACAGAACATGATAATGCCCATGCAGACAGGCTGCAGGATGCTAGAATTAAACAAAGAGCTCTTGGAACGCCTGAGGGTGATAGACTTTATTGCTCATACACAAAAATGACATCTAGAAAGTGACAAAGCAGGTACACCCGTAGCCCACTTTTCGGCCTATACCACCACCTACAACTGTCCTCTCAGTGCGTACAAAGGCCAATGTTCCATGCACCACCCAATTGGATGTTAATTCGGCCTTTCGTGAGCTCTCGGAGTCCGACCCCTCCTGCTTCTACCGACATTGACACCTTCGTTGATACTTTACAATTACCCTGGGTCGCTTCTCATCTTAGGGAAAAGTTAGGGCCCCCTTTGTCACCGGGCGAAACCTCTGCAGGCTATTGGTGAGCTTGCACATAACAAGACATCTGGAATGGATGGCCTACCCATCAAATGTTATGCCACATTCACCTTCGATCTTATTCCACAATTGGAGAAATGTTTTAATGCCTCCTTATAAGGCAAGCCACAGTAACATCCTTACGTAAACCTGGCCGTAACCCTACAGACCTATCTTCCTATGGATGCCTATCCTTTCTGAATAGAGAATGGAAATATACTGAGTAAAGTACTAGTGAGACACCTGCTTTCCATGCTTCCACAACTAATACACGCAAATCAGTGTGGGTTTGTTTCACAGAAAAGCTCATCCCTGAATATCCGACACCTATTCCAGGTTATGGAAGTAGCAAGAGACCACTCTCCCGCAGTGGGATGCCTCTCCCTCTAGCTCCAGCGAGCATTCAACACACTGGTATGACACTAAATGTTCCCCACAGTGATTATATTCAATATTCCTCCAACTTTCATTCGTTGGATCTGATGCTTATATAATATCCCCACTGCTTTAATAAGGATTGGAGAACATATCTTGTACCAATACTCGATATTTCGTGGGATTAGGCAGGGATGCCCACTATCACCTCTTCTGTTTGTTTTGGCAATGGAACTCCTGGTACAGAGCGTTTGATAAACAGCGGACACCTGGGGTATATCACACTGACTTCCGCTATACGCCGTCTCAATCAATGCAGATACATGATAGTGTACATTTGTGACCTTAATATGGATTTAACACGCATCTCTAATTTGCTTCTCTCATTTGGTGGCCTGTCTGGGCTCTAAGTAAACCACACTAAATCCCATGCATTTTTATTCCACGAAACCATAATCAGTAATACATTGTTTTGGGCATACAACACATACAAGTAGCACAGCGTACTTTTTGATACTTGAGTATCCAGATATATAGAACCACCATGGATTTAATAGACGGTAATCTAATAAAAGACATCTTACTGCTAACATTTTAAGTATGTTTCTGGGTTACACTCCCTCTGTCAATGGCAGGCCGGTTACCTCTAGCCAAAATGCAATGTTATCCTGTCTGCAGTACTATTTAGTAAATTTACCCATCATAGGGGGCATATTATCAAGCATGGCGTTAAAATTATCGCGATAATGGGCCCTCCCCACCAGAACATGGGCTTCTATGGGAATTCTCAAGGGCATATTATCAAGCCCATTATCGCCGCTTAAAACTGCCGCTAACGCAGCGATAATTTTAACGCCGTGTCTTGATAATATGCCCCATAGTTCCCGGAGTGATTTTCAAAACACTGATGGACATATTATCAAGCACGGCGTTAAAATTATCGCCGTTAAAGCGGCGATAATGGGCTTGATAATATGCCCTTGTGAATTCCAATAGAAGCCAATGTTGACACCAGAACATGGGCTTCAATGGGAATTCTCACGGGCATATTATCAAGCCCATTATCGCTGCTTTAGCACCAGTTTTCTGCTGCTAAAGCGGCGATCATTTTAACGCCGTTTCTTGATAATATGCCCCAGAATTCCTTACTGATTGAATTCAGTTGAGGAACGGGACGGCGTCAGGTTGACCTCCTTAAGATGCATTAGCTCCATACTTCAAAGCTTACTGCTTTGCAGGGTAATTACAATGGCTGTCCTACTGGCTGGCAGGGTTTCACTTGAACTAAATTGGTTCTACAGCAGGGATGTTTCGACTCGGCACACTGCACAGAATGCTGCTGTATGAAGTGGCTAGAACGCCTCACCCACCAGTACTGCTAAGTAACGCCTTGGGATACTGGAGATGTGCTCTCGCATGTGCCAATTCCCCCCATATTACGGCCCTAATATCCCACTGAGTGTTCTGCCAACACCCATGGGCGTGGTCACATTAGCCTGTAACCCCGGGAAAGAGCAGAAATTTCCATGACAGGGAACCTGTTCCCGCAAGGCACATTGTTGACCCATCAAGACATTATACAACGTCATGGTTTGCCAAGCTCCCTTTTTCTAGCACAAGCTAATCTTCATTGATGTGTCCGTATACACCGGGCACAGACAAGGACCAAACCAAGGGGCATATCAACAACAACCGGCGATAATTATCGCTCAGCGCTCTTAGCGTGAGGATAATTATCGCCCGCTAGAGTGAATTTTTATCGCTGAGATAGCGTGCTATTAGCAACGCTTATCTCAATAGCGATAAAAACTCTACACGCTAACAGGCTAACAGGCTAACGTGAGATTATCGCTGGAAACCCAGCGATAATCACACGTTACCTTGTTGATAGGGACAGGCAAACTTAGCCATGATATCCTCCTTCCATAGGATATCATGGCTAAGTCTGAAAATTAGCAGACGTCAAAAAGCAGTGTTAACCGCGGTTAGCGCTGCTTTTTTTGTCTCTAACAGGGTTAGCGACATTCTTGATAATAGGAGAAACGTCGCTTAGCGACATTTCTCCTATTATTTTACTCTGGAACGCCCCCTTTGCATCTCATTAGAGATGCAAGGGGAAGCGTAGAGTAAAAGGGTGCTAACATGCAAATTTGCGTGTTAGCACCCTGTTGTTGATAGGGTGCTAGTTTTATCTCTGCTTTTTTGGCTTTTAAAGCCAAAAAAGCAGAGATAAAGCCCTTGTTGATATGCCCCCAAATGCGCACATACTTACTCAGGTAATCTGTGAGATCAGTACTGGCAGAATTATATTCAAATTGTGGTATAGGGGAGTGCACGCCTATTTCTACACATTGCTCGCTCCATTGAGACAGAAATGGGCAACGGATTTGGAGGGTGGTTTATATGACAAAAAATGGCACACTCTCCTCGAATACTCTTAGCAAATGTTCCCGCAATTTGCCCTTAAAGTTTATCGGATTTTCCCCCTTATACAGAGCAGGGCAGATTTACAAGCTCCTTGCGCCACTTTTGCGTCACTTTTCCCATGTTAAAAGTGACGCAAAAGTGGCGCAATGGCTTGTAAATCTGCCCCAGCATGTTTAATGCCACTTACACTTCACAGACTTTTTCATCTGCTGCATGTGTTATGGGCATGCCCCTCACTAACAACTTACTAGGCAGATATAGATAGTGTGATATCTATGCTTACAGGTGCCCAGTGGCATAATTTTAAGCACTGACCCTTGGATCTGTACCCCAAACCCGGAACTTTCAGACCATGTTCTAATTTGCGGACCTGGTATTTCTTTTAGCTAAACGTAAGATTACCAGATGTTGAAAATTCCCTCGAGCCTCTTGAGCTGGCGGGATAAAGTCGTCCCTTGGAGTACCACTGAGAGCTATTTGTAGATCGCCACCCGGCCTCTCTCTCTCTAAGGGGCATATCAACAACAACCGGCGATAATTATCGCTCAGCGCTCTTAGCGTGAGGATAATTATCGCCGGCTAGCGTGAATTTTTATCGCTAAGATAGCGTGCTATTAGCAACACTTATCTCAATAGCGAAAAAAATCCTCACGCTAACAGGCTAACGTGAGATTATCGCTGGAAACCCAGCGATAATCACACGTTACCTTGTTGATAGGGACAGGCAAACTTAGCCATGATATCCTCCTTCCATAGGATATCATGGCTAAGTCTGAAAATTAGCAGACGAAAAAAAGCAGCGTTAACCGCGGTTAGCGCTGCTTTTTTTGTCTCTAACAGGGTTAGCGACATTCTTGATAATAGGAGAAATGTCGCTTAGCGACATTTCTCCGATTATTTTACTCTGGAACGCCCCCTTTGCATCTCATTAGAGATGCAAGGGGAAGCGTAGAGTAAAAGGGTGCTAACATGCAAATTTGCGTGTTAGCACCCTGTTGTTGATAGGGTGCTAGTTTTATCTCTGCTTTTTTGGCTTTTAAAGCCAAAAAAGCAGAGATAAAGCCCTTGTTGATATGCCCCCAAATGTGCCAATCTGCACCCCTCGTGACCGGGATCGCCTGGAGGGGATAAATAAAAGGGCTGTGGTCGCATGAACCACTTGCTGAACGGGGACGTGATGTGTGCAGCCCTGTTTGTTTCCGCTACCGCAGACACGCCCACAAGCGTACCAGGCACCACTCACCACACTAAGCATTGTGCAGGAAGGAATATCGAGGTTCACGGATACAGCCAGTTGTACTTGTTTAGGATGACCTCATGGAGACCTTCAGCTCACAGGAGGACAGTGAACAGGAGTTCCCAATTCATGGCGCTAGCATAGCCACCTCAAGGCACCTGACATTTAGCAGAGCCATTGCTACACATATGCCCTTTTCCCAGGCCTTCAGAACAATTAGTGGATTCGACGGGAAACAACCTGTACAACGCAGTCATTACAACGCACTACCTTTACAACACAGTCATTACAACGCAACATCCTTTACATGGCATGCCATTATATCGCAGCCATAACAACGCATGTCACTACAACGCATGTCATTACAATGCATGTCACTACAACGCATGCCATTACAACACATTATAAGGTGAGTAATGGGGGAATAGTAATTTTTAACCCTACACTATCCAACACTTACCCTACTGTTGCGCTCAGTGGAGTGGAAATAGTAATTTTTACTCCTACACTATCCAACACTTACCCTACTGTTGCCCTAAAAGTAATATGTGTTGTAATGGTATGCAGTGTAGTGGTATGCATTGTAAAGGAATGCGTTGTAAGTGCAGTTTCAAAAATGCGTTGTGATGGCATGCGTTGTAAAATCATGCGTTGTAATGGATGTTGTGATGTAAAAAACTGTGCTGTAAAGGCATGCGTTGTAAATGTTTGCGTTGTAACGTCATACAACTAGATTCAACACATTATGCTATTATGGAGACATGATTGACTGATTGCTGGCTGGGGCTAGGAAGGGGGCGGAGGTTTCCTACTAGATTTGCATTTTAGTTTAAATTCATTAGCTCGTTTTCCGCTGGCTTACGTGAAGACTATATACTGATTGTAATCTATCCACTATGTTGCAGATCAGTACGATTGCTCACAGAGGATATTCACTATTCACGATTTTGTGCGATTCAGCTGCACTGTAAGACCATATTTGTAATGTATACAATTTATTATTTTAAGAAAATGCTATAATATGTGCTTTAAAAAAAGAAAGTAGATCCCATTTCATAACAATCGTTGTAGCACAAGCACATTTTAATTCTTTAACACAATATATGTTTTTTTCTTGCACCAACAGGTTTGTGCTTTTCTCATACTTTTCCCAGTATTCCTACAATCCCCTTTTGGTATAACTCACATGTGCTTGTATTTATAAAACAATTATAAATTATGATGGCTTTCACGGAACTTAGATTACGTTTTTTATCAGAGTATACCATTATCTACACGCCAAATACAGGATTGGGTCATTCTTCTTAGATTTAAATAACACTACAATTTTCACACTGCAATGATAGAAAATGATGGGTTATTTTGAATCGTCTGTATAGTATAGCATCTCTGGGGCATCATATAAAGTGTGTTTTTTTTAATGGCTTGGCTTTCTTTCCATTCTTGCAAAGTTCAGAAATGCAATGTTAAAGAGATGGAGATCTGCTGCACATTTGCTTCCTTGAGGGTGTTGCACCATCCCACCAAAACACGATCCTCAATCCGCTAGGGTCTGTGGGAATGTGGCTGACCTGGAATTACATTGCACCTTGAATTAATCCTAATTAAGGGTCATATTTATGGGGATTTGGTGCAGAGCAGTACAGCAAGTCACCTTGGTGCTCTTCCCTGTGTCAAAGTGAAAAGGCAGTAATGTGCCCTATCTATTGCATACGTTGCATTCCTGTCCTTTCCCCCATGCTGGTGCCATTTGGCAGCCTAGCGCCAATACACGCACTCTTGCACCATGGCATGCAGGATTGTTTTTGTGTAGAAAGGGTCACCTTCCTGCACAAAAACAATCCTGGGAGGCTTTTTCCTCTTCTTTTGCAGCACACATAGAAAGAGGAATAAACGAGGAGAAAAAAAGTTATTTCTCCTTGTTGCATCTTCACTCAGGAGGCATAATGTTTTGGCACATCCCAAGGTTTACATGGTCTTGTAAATCTGAGGATGCTTCAAAATCCATGAGTGTTGCATGAGAACACCCACCGCAACGCCCATGGCACATCGCCCTAGTGCAGGATAAGGCAATGCAGCAATTTGTGCTGCCTTGCCTTACTCCATATCTAAGAGGACATTCAAAGTCACGCAAACGGCTTTGCATGGCCTCATAAATATGATTTGGTGGTTTGCGCTGCTGTTGCATCACAAAGAGTGACGCAAAGGCGGTGCAAGGGGCTCGTAAATATGTCCCTCAGTTGTGCTTCGTACTCTGTCCTTGTAGGCTGGTTAGACAGGTTCCGCTGGCAGCGTTGATTCACACCTCACACGCATATCCTTGAAATCTGCTAAGGTGGGGATCATTGGCTGCATTGTTTTAAACCTCTTAAAGAAAGATTCTCTTTTAATGCTAAGACAGCGATCACTGGCAGTGTACTACTGCTTCAGTGGAATCTTGACCTGGGCCATCAAAAGAGGGACTTCCCATGGGACAGCGGGTGCAGCCCTGTCTGTGTGGTCGCTGTTGGGAAGTAGAAGATGCTGGACAACCCTGCTGCTTTTCTGTCTGATAAGGGGTTCACTTAGACAAAGGCACCAGCCGTGGCCCATGCAGGTAAGAGCGGCAGGGCCGGGTTGGGGGGGGTTTGATAGAAGACAACGAGGGAAACTTAAATAAATAATTCATTTTCCCTCGTCGTCGTCTGTCTGAATCAGCCCCTGGCCTCACTGCCTCACCACTCTTACCTGCACGGGCCGCGGCTGCAAGGCACTCCTGAATGTGATAAAACCCAAGAAAGTGCCATTTAGAGATATGTCCAAGTATACCTCTAGCAAAGAATCTTCTCCTTGTTTGCCTTACATTTCCGCCACAATGTCTAAGATTACAGCTGGTGTGCTTCAGCTCATCTAAACAGCACTAGCCACATTCTCCATAAAATATAGAATATATGTCACATATGTTGAAAGTTCAGATGACAGTAATGGCAAATGGGGAATGTCCATAATAGAAACGCCATGGAGCTGTCGACAACTGAGCAAATTGTCCTAATTATGTAATGGTATTTTGTCTAGAATTACATATTCTACACAAGAAGAATTTACATACATACTGACTAAAAATATAAAAGCATTGGCTCAAAGGCTCTAACGATAACATTAAACTTTCTTCTGATTAACCGAATCTAGGTTATTTAAAGAATTTTTAATGCACTTCAGCAAACCAGTGCTGCTGGTTCCATTGTAACAGTGAGAAGGACCAGTCTCTCTCCCAAAAACGTGGAGAGGTTAACAATGATCAAAATGAATCAGCACTTCATACCACCGAATTACACAATACATGAAGCAATGGAGGAAGATGAGGACAGCGGCTCAGGTGACAGAAGTAGTGTGTTACATGATTACCTACTACTGGCTGAACCCACAGAGTTTGAGGACGAGCTATACTTCCCTGACATTTAGGCTTGCACTTACTGTCTTCCTCCCTTTTTTCCCCATTTATTTGTGTTTCTGTCGTTCCGGTTACAAATTTGTGAATCACAACAAAGCCATTACCACCGTCTTCTACTCTTCTTATTTAATATACAAGTTTCAGGTGTCTGCAATTTGACAGTACAGTCCTCCGAAACCAGCTCCTCCGCTCCATCATACTGAATCTCCCGCCCAAATCCATTGCCCTCATGAATGATGATTGGATGATGGGAAATAGAAGAAAAAATTTAAACTTTCCTGGTCCCGCCAAAAGAAGTGGAGCATGAATCAGATGACTACTATAGCTATCCTCCTTTCAGAGCCGAGAGAGACTGCCCATTAACTGAAAATGAGATGGAACAGGTAATGATTGATGCCATGCATTGGACGCAGAGTCGCAGACTATGTGATTTTGTTGTGTTTGTTGTACATGAAGTTATGTCATTGTGCACTAATCATATTTCTACAGTACACACTAAACTTAACTCAATGTGAATTTTCCCCTTCTTGCAAATAAGAAATTTGTACTTCTCCTGCAGCTTGATACATTGCTTTTAATTCAATACAGGAAGGGGACTCAATCTGCGCACTGAGTATGATTGACAACAGCACCGTCCATGATGATGATGGCGAAATAGACGGCCTGTTAACTTAAGATGAGAAGGAACAGGTAATGACAATTAATGGCATGCATTGGACACCTGACTCTGAGCAATTAGTGTTTGTGTTTTCGTTGTTTGATTGTTGTGCACGAAGTGAAGTCAAAGTGTGCTAGTAGTCTTACTGTACACACTAAAGAGTGACTCAAGTCAATAATATTTCTACTCTTGTTGTGTAATAAAAATTTTACTTCTACTGCAGGCCGATCTTCACAGTCAGTCAGTACAAGTATCGGAGATGATTGATGGAATAATAACAAGTCAGGAGGACGTTTCATGAGTGGCATAAAACTTAAAAGCCTAAAGGTAAACACGTCAACAACAACGACAGCAGACCCAAATGTCTTTGTAGAAGTGGAGTCGAGTGTAGCGGTGGGATGACTGCAGTGCATTGATTTACTAACTTAAACTGTAAAATGCTATGTTTAGAATGGATAATGTGCTTTGCCTTTGTCCAACTCTTAAAATAAAAAAAATAAAAAAGTACTCTCAAGTCTAAACGTAGGATGTGCTACTGCTAAGCAATGTGCCGTCAGGCATGTCACTGTGGGCCTGCTCTTTCCTGTTATTGTTGAAGGTCAATGCTGGAAACAGACTAGAGTAGAGATGATGCATACATGCCACCTCGGAAAGTGTTCTTGTTGCACTAAACCATATCTTGTGAATTTGTTTCAACTTTGTTTCTCAATATCCCCTTTGTTTTTCCATCTACAATTACAGACCGGGCCTTGCCCTATACTTGGGAAAACATTACAATGCACATTTACCTTACCAATAAATCAACATTTTTTTCCCAGCTGGGCAGTGGCGAGTGGCGACACCCAAGATTGATGGACGAGAGGACCAAGAGGAATGCCGAGATGCAAATACAGTCCACATTTCTGACCAGTATCAACTTTCATCTTCTTTTAAATAATTTGAATCATTTTTTATCTACAATCTTTACAACAGTGTGTTCTTGTTGTTGTTATTATCATCATTAGGTTTGTCCATGCATACTGTTTTTCAATGTCAAACCTTTCCCCAAACCCCCTTCCCATCCATTCAACAAACCCTAACCCTCTTCCCCCAGGCTGTGTGACTTATTGTCGAGGTGTGACTAAATGAAATGTACACCAATACTTAATCACACGCTTGCTGGGGCGGATGTGGCGAAAGCAACAGTACTTCAATTTCAAGGCAGAGCGATGATCTTCTTCTGCTTGCCCACCCATGAGTAGTATATGTTAGAGGTGATTTTATTTAACAATGGAACATATACCTCAGCATTAATTGCCGGCATTGATTGGATTTGTTTGTTGTCATTCCTCATACACAGCACTAACTGTTAGGCTGTAGGCCTAGTCAAGTGACTCGACACAACTATAGTTTTTAACTCTGTCTAGTAGGCTATCCCAACCAGCATTGTGTTTTGTTGTAAAATATTTTAGCATATTATTGTTGCTCGGTAAGTTCTGTACTGTACTTCATTCTACTACTCCTCGAACAGTCTCTCAAAGGCGATTGACTGTCTCATTCTCTTTTTTTTGCAAATGCTGCTGCCCTGCCAGTGTCTACTACTACTACTATACTACCACCACCCCAATCATGGCATGTTAGAAAAAGGAAACCATCTTCACCATGCAGCCATTGCTGTGCCTAAGTTAAACATCAAGCAAAGGTAAGAGAAGTTTGGGGGAGGCAGAATTAATAATGGACATGTTTTCAATGAATTCAATTTCACACACCCCTTTGAGTCCAGATAAAGAATGCATAGACTAGAGGAGAGACTGAAAGTACTAGTAGGACAAGTCAATCAGTGAGGGGTGTCACACCTATCTGTTTGTGTCTTACACAGTCAGCCAATTATTTAAATCAAACACTGGCTATGGGGGGCCCTGCACCAGCAAGGAAACAGTGTGATGTAAAACAGTAACCCCACCTACAAAACATTAACAACATTACATGTAACGTAGAATAATATATTTAATTGACCCTAACAAAAATAAACTAAAAACCCACCCCCCTCCCTAACCCCAACCAATGTCCGTAAGAAAGTCTAGAAAATACTAGTCCAAAAAGCAAAAACCCAATGCCCAAACCAGTTCCCACCCACCCAAACAAGAATTAAAAAAGGGGCAGAAGACAGGGACTAAGGTGTGGGGCGGGATTGCAGTAGGACACGCATCTGCTCCTCTAGAAGGGTGACGCGGCGTCTGAGGGCGCGGCTGTTGCAGCCACAGTGGGGGGGGGCACCAGAGATGGCATTGCGGTGGCGGTGGGCAGCCGCCAGACGGTGGTGCCGTACCGCTGGAGAGCGGTGGCTGGGGCCCGGGGCACTGGAGGAGGCTTCAAGTGCTGCTGCAGTCTCCTCCTCTGCCAAGACCACCAGCCGCCGATATTCCTGCTGGATTGCCTCCAGCTTCTGGTGCTGTGCCTTGGCGCCAACTCCTTCCGATTAACTTTGGAAGGAGTAGCTGTGTATCAAAAAGAAAAAAACAAGACAATTGTAAAATATACTCTTAGAAAAACAGTAAGACAAGTTAATTATACACATAGTGGCATGGTAGAGGAGCACTATAAAGCACAGTACATAACATTTTAAATCTCGCCCGTCCTTCTTCCTTCCACCCGTCTTTCACTTTTTAGTTGAACAGTGCACCAGGTGCTCTTCTCCATAAAACTTTCAAAGGGGAGTTGAAATCAGATAGATGAGGCCATTAGTTACTCAATACTCCGGCCCCTATGCCAATTAAAGGGTGTCTAGTCTAGTTCACTCTTCAAACGTTCACAACAACTCATACTTACTTAGGACATCGGATGGCAGGCGGACTTTGTCCGCCCGCCATCCTAACGCTGAAAAGGGTGGGGGTCCCATGGGGACAATTAAGAGGATACATTCTGGTGGGCGGTGCCGAAAGCAATGCTAAAAATACATGTTGTGCTTTTCCAAGCACAACATGACAGGCCCCGCGCAGAGCCTGTCATGTTTTGCTTTGAAAGGCAGAGGAGTACCATAGCATAGGTACCCTCCATGGGGGCCCCCAAGCATACTCTGCATGCCTTTCTGTGGCGGCCGGCAATGCCGCCACGCAAAGGCATTCCAAAATGCAGATTATATGGCTGGCGGTGTGTTCAGAGAGACACCACCAGCATATTGAACCCGTTTCCGCCTGGTCGACATGTGGGGGGTCTGACTCTTTTCTACAGGGATGGCGGGAGGTTTGCCCCTGTGGGGCCCTAAGTCTCAACAGTACAGTATACATACAGTACACCCTCGCAGTGAGTGTACTGTCAACAATAGTTAAGGATTATGAATCTAACTTACCACCGCCCGCCACTGGTGCTGTCACTCCCCCTACCGCTCCATCGTCGGTATCGGCAGCAACTGCCGCATCCTCTCCCTCCGCGTCGCCTTTGCTGGCCCCGGCAATGGTGGTTGGTAGAGCGCCTAGAAAACATTACACATTTATTAGGCGTCATATACACTTCCCCCTATTGGTCAGTAGCAAGATTGAAAAATTAGTTAATACTAACATACATCACTAGTACAAATCAGGTAGTAGTAGAGTAGACACTAATAGTTATATATGGTCCCCCTAGGGTCATTCTAGCCTTTGCTTAGTTAGCCCGAGCCATGCAGCCATTTTACCTTTGTGTCTTTTATTTTTGCACATGTGACGTTACCTTGCAGCTTTTTGTATAAGACACCTTTGAGCCCACATGACCTGCCTCACACTGCTACTGTCTACACACTGCGTACAAGTGGTCAACAAAAACATTAACAAGCCACTTTTTTATGAAGTACTGGTGTACTGTTAGTCCATAATGCTTATCCATAAATGCTACACTTTTTGGCAGGGCTGAGAAATGCTTGCAAGTTGCAATATACTAATGCGCACCATTTCATTTTTCGCATTACAGACGGAAGATTCCCTTCTACGAACCAGAGCTTTGCAGAGCTTATGAATGATGCACCAACTACCAGTACTAGGTTCATCTAAGGTGAGGGGTCCCTTCACTCAGAGATCTTCATTTATAAATTTATATAAACTAAATTCCTAGGGGATGGTGGTGCTGCCTTCCACCACTGTTCAGTTACCATGATTTAATTCCCAACTGTAAGTAAGTGTAACAATGTTTATTGTTTTATTGTTATGGATTTTCCGGTTGGTGCTGCATTATATAATAAAACAATGTACAGAGCTCAATTCAAAATAAACATTTTGAACTTACATAGACTTGGTGGTATTTGGTGTGGACTAACTTACTCGAGTGAGCAAATTAAAGGAAGGGTGTGCATGTGCATTGCTTCCACGACTGAGAGGTTGGGTGTGTCATATTCTGGGTTGTCTACTTGTTGGGTATCTTGGGGGGAGGGTTCGGAGACCTAATAGTTATGACAAGACAGTACTCTAGTCGGGCAGGGGATTGTGGTGGGTTCTGAATTTCTGATTGAGGTGTGTGAGGAAGGTCCAACCTACCATCACCAACATCCTATTTTCTTGTGCAAAGGTCTGTATGTGCAAGATCCCTACAACAGTAGAAGTATGTCCTATAGGCTATCATATCAAAATAGTAATAAATCTGGTTGGGCATTTGTTGCTGTGAATTGTCAAAGCCTCAAGATAAACAAAGACTCAAGATCAAGAAGACTAGAAGTAGTACAAGAGGACGACCCAAAGGACTGGACTCAATAGCTAGAGCTACCGGTGAATCTGAGTTTTATTTACAACCTTTCAAATAAAGAGTGGTACTGGCCAACTGGGCAAGCTTAGCTACTACAGTACAGACAGACTGATAGTAGTAGTAGTACAGAGAGTCATCTTAGCAGAGGCAGGGATAACAAGATTTTTGAAATCGTACAGATCGAAGGATAATTGTTGGTAAAAAATAGCATTGGGAAACTGAAACAATAGTTCGTGAAAAATATGGTGCAGTAAAAGTTATGGAATAAGAAATATTATTAAAAACAAGAAGACTTACTGGGGCCAGCAGAGGAGCCCTCGTTGGTGTCCTCCTGGTGGTGGTGTTCTCCCACCGACTGCCCACTCCCTGTCTGCCTGCCCCTGGGTGCTGATGAACAGGAAAGATATAAGAAAGAGACAAACATGGTGTCAAACAAATACAATATTTTTAAAGAACGGTCAAAAAACACTTATGTGAACAACAATTGCAATAACTAAATTGACCGATCTCATCTGGTCAACAAGTAGTATCGGAGGATTCGCGGATCGACTACTTAAGTTACTATTTATCAACAGTAATCCAGTCTTCCATTCTGATTCCAGAATACTGAGTTACAACTAAGCCTAAGTACGACGTACCACCCGACCTTGCCCACCTATTCCAGGCGTGCCAATTGTACATTAAGTATGCATTTCCACTTCTTTTAGTCCTCAACAATGCATATGGTCAAATGGAGGACACATGACTAAATTTTTAGTATACACCAAATTTTGGGTTGATTGATTGATGCTGATGTTCTGCTAGTGCTAAGCCAATCACCACCAGTCATTGAACAAACTAGAAAAGGTTCTAATAAAAACTAGCGTACTAGCAGCACGTGACATAACTGAGGAGGCATCATGCATACCACTAAAATATTACAAACTCATACAAAGTACCTAAACCTAAGTATCAATCCACCCCTATCTCTTAGTGACAGGACGAAGTAAGGACTGGAGTCACTGTAGCATTTCGTAACTTAATTTCTCTAAAATAAAGTCTTACAGAATCACGCTAAGCAAGCGCAAACGCAAAGTTGAAAACAAGTAAGATGAGTAACAGCGCAGAGGAGCACCTTTGTCATAACAATCACAGAAGACTTTTAAACGTAATTAACCTGGAATGTAAGCACTAAGCAGCAACATTCTAGCTGGTTGGAAGAAAAAAAAGGTATTCACAATATAACACAGAGCAGAAGAACAGACACAAAGTAGTAATAATTAAATAGTTACTCACCAAGACCCGGGACCTCCACTCTTAGCAGGTCCAGCAGGTCCTGCTCACAGTCCAGGATGTCGGACCACCGGTGCGTCAACTGCGGCAGGGTGCACTGGACCCCAGAGCAGCACAACACTGCCCGGTGCACCTTACCCCACTACTGTCGACGCTCCCAGAGGCCGTACCCGGACCCAGGCCTGCCACCTGCTGCCAGGGTTGAGGGGAGGTGGCGCTGCACAAAGAAAATGAGTGCAGCCTTCTCTACCTCCCCAAATAAGGATCGTGCCTGCAGCCCTTGTGAGCGCCGCCTTCCTCAAGGAAGGCGGTCGCGGCTCTGGCTGCGACGAGCCCTACCCTTTGACATGGTTCTGGGACAGGCGGGAATGAAAAGGTAATAAAATAAAAAATTAAGTAAAGGAAATAAATAGCAGGCAATAGAAAGAGTGAAAAAGTAGCTAAAAAACAAAAAAAAGTAGACAAAAAACAAAAATATAGAAGCAGGAAAATAGTTAGAGAAATAATAAACAAAAAAGATTTTAAAAAAGTGGCTTCAAACAAAGGATTGAAAAGATGCAGGGAGGATTCAAAATCAGGCCCCAGAACCGTGCAATAGAGTGAAAAACAAGATGGCCGCGCCCATTGCGACCACATGCGCAAGTTTGCGCAATATTTTCTCACCGAGCAAGCAAAAAGCAACGCGATCAAGTAAAAGCGTTCGCAAACAGGAAATATCTACCGCGAACGGGCACGAGCATGCATTGCGCGACCTGGAACAGGAAGTAAGCAGCGCGAGAGGACGGGACAAGTGAAAACAAGATGGCCGCGCCCGTGAGCAACCGCATGGGTAAGTTGGCGAGCCGCGATCACGCAAAAAATACCGCGAACATGCGGGAAAAAAACGTCCGCGCCTTCGCGATATTTCCGGCGTGTTTGCGGAGATTTTCAACATTTTCGCGATAGTTTGCAAAAGCGAATTTCGCAAATTCCGTCCACCCCTAGTCGGGAGCTGGGAGTCCGGACACAGCTCGATAGGACCTGACACAACATCAACAGGGTGAGTAACGACCAGGGCCTGGGGGGATGGGGGGAGATGGGCACAATGGCACACATACACAACGATGTGTAGCACACTGTACACCCACAATTACCCTGGATCATGTCCCTGATCCCCGTGGCATGCAGCCCATGGACTTCTCAAGCAACCCACCCCCAGGAGCAGGGCATCCAAGCTACACAGAGGAGACCCCAGCCCCTGCACAGACCACACAGCAGGAAGCACCTGCCACCACGGCTGGCTCCCAACACTTCACCTAGGCACACATCGCATTCCAATGCCAGGTGTCAGAATGCCATAAGGAGGTGGCCGAACAGGCGGGTGAGGTAAGAGCTCATGGAAGCTGAACTAGATCACATACGTGTGTGTTCAAGTCCCATCAGGGACCACATACACCCCACAAAGGAGTCCCACACCGCGACAGATACACATGTATTTGCACTTTTCCTGCAATGAACCACGCCCAGAACCCCGGAATCATCATCCACACCCCCACACTGGACCTCCGTATGACGGCCCAGTCCACTCCTCTTACTTACTGAGTGGCTGACAACAAAGGTACATGTCCAAGGTCTTACCCGCTGCCAGCGGTGACATGGTTGCATCCGCTGTACACAGCACAATGTAATGTCATAGGCCCTGGGGCCCTCATGCATACATCATGACCACACGGGCACACGCAGATAGTTTGTGGAACTGGCTACGGGCATGTGCGCCCAACCCCTTTATTGGCAGGGTCACACGCACAGTGACGCCTGTGCTGGATGGGTGTGGGGTGAGTGTAAGCCAGCCCGCACGGTGTGGTTGGTGCTGGCAACAACTTGAACAGTGAACACCATTAAAATGGAAACAGAAAACACCAGCATTACAAAGACAACTGCGGAGCATCATGGTGGTAGCCGGAGCAAGTACAGAGGTCACCCAATCGGCAAACAGAAGCGTCTGTGAGTTGCAGTCCCCAGAAGCTTGGGACACTAGAGCTGAGCGTGCTCATGTGAAGAAAATGTCTAGGATTGTGTCCCTTTGGGTTATTTCTGATGCAGCTGCTGTGGGGTGTGTTACACATGCATCATCTTCCTCATCATTGTCCCAGGTCTCCCACACTGCCTGAGGTGGCATTGCTGTGTGAGCTCACCAAAGCACACAACTCCTTCAGAAATGGTCCATGAGTCATGGTGCACTGAGTCAGTGGCACCTGGAGTGCTGAGCAGGGTATCAGGCAGATAATGGCATCCGCGACAGGTGTGAGCAACTACGTTAGTCTGCCAGTACGGATGTTTCGACTCTGGCAGTTGGCATTTGGAGTTGGTTCTGGTGGTGGTGGCGTGTGTCTCCTGCGGTGATGCGACGTCCGGGCCGGTCAGTACTCGATTTAATGTGTGAGCCCTGGTGGCCCGCAGTTGAGGCCGGAGGCAGCGGAAAGCGCAGGGCCACAGATTCATGGCTTTGATGACCCCAAGGCCATTGTTTTCAGAGGCCATCCAATATCTCACCGGACAGGGACCCTGACTTGAGCTGCACAGAGTTAGTGGCCCTGGATGCACTGCGGCCGGCACAGGCACACGGCCACGGGACGGTAACTTGCGGTGCAGTGAGATGGGCCACGCTAGATCAGCGGGTTCTCATTGATGTCCAAAGTAAATGTGGCAGAGGGTTGCGGGGGACAGTGGAAGGTGTACTCCAGGGCATGATGCAGAGGGTAGAAGCCATCCAGAAGTGGCACATTGAGGAGTCGAATGCTACAGCCTTGTTTTCGCCCAAAAATCAGTATCACCGACATGATGATGAAGACAACCCCCAGTCCATAGACTCAGTCACCACCAAAGTTCAACCAGAAAGTGTCTATGGCTGTCGGGGAACACCGGAGCTGAAGGAGCATGCAGTCTGTGATGAGGCCAGTACAATTATATCAAAGCTGCCATAAATAAATCAAGACTGAGTTCCCAATGTGTGACCTACTCGGCCGCAGTGTAGGCCTGAGGCAGCGGTCAGCAGGGGCCCAAAGCTATGTGTCATTGGCTCGCGATGCACATAGCTAGTGACACCAGAGCAGTTGTTGGCAGTGTTCGATCACCTATGTAATGAGGATCATTTTTTTCCTCCAGACTGAACCACGTCTTCCTCTTACTCCTCTCCATGCGTTCAATGATATGAACTCTACCATACACAAATCAAGACTCAGTTCCAACTGTGTGACCTACTCAACGGCAGCAGTCCACGAGGGTCCACAGACACCTGTGGTTAGAATGCCATACACAGACTTGGTGGCACCACATCGAAGGGAGTATAGTGACATCAAATCAGCCATACATATGAACTCTGCCACTGTGTTATCAAGACTCAGTTCCAAATGTGTGTCCTACTTGTCCACTTTGTATGTGGAGTACGTCAACGAGAAAGGAGGACTGCGTGCCTTGCTCGAGGAGGCCGTGATGGTCTGAGCAGGCTGCCAAGGTCACGGGCCTCGGGCTTGGAGGCTGCATTGGCATGTGGTGGGCCCTCCTTAACACACACCGGTGTCAGCAGGTGAGCAATGATGCCTGGTTGTGCAGGGGCGGGCAAAACGGGTTCGGGGACCAGTGGCCCTGGGTACAGTAGGCGCACGGGCAGAGACGTTGGGCATTCCGGGAGAGAACCACGGCCAGGGCTACGTGCTTTTTATTCACACCCCTACACTGGCCTTGTGTACCCAGGGCCAGCCCGCTATGCTCACGCTTACAGGGGGGTACGCAACAGGCTACATTTCCATGATATTCCCCAATGGCTGGGGTGACATGGCTGCGTCCACTACACTCCATACACCAGCGGTGTCTGTCAACATGGATATGGGTGTGGTCTGCATACTGCAGTCTGTCCAGCACATCTCCGCCACACTTGGCATTGTGTATATACTCATTGATGGGTCACTTGCCCCCTTCACACATGCCTGGTGCCCAGCTCTCCCCGCAATCTGCTATTGTGTGGCTGATGTGCCATGCCATTGAAGGCTCATGCACATGGCTAGCCCAGGTTGCCTTAGTGAGTTGTGCTGTTGTGTCTGGTAGGTGGCCATGCTGTTGGGCATGTTGTATGTGAGTTTGTAACGTGTGCATTCCCAGTGTTGAGAGTTGCATGGTTGTAGAGTTGAGGTGTGTGGTGTGTTCATTTGATACTTACTGACGAGCAGTGCATTTCCATTGGTGCCATCCTGGAAGTGCAGGTTGATGATGGACTGTTGGTAGGAGTGGTATCATAGCAAACACAAGGAGATGATGGAAGGAGTGCTGAAGCTTTTCAAACACTCACCCCCAGTCACAGAACTGGGTTGAGTCCATCATCATTCTTTAGCTCACTTTGCCACCCCAGTTCAGACACAGCTATATGCAAATCAGTCTTGACCCTGTGCCTCATGGGAACAGTCCAGCCTGAACTGCCAAGCCATGTCTTCCCTGGACTGGAAACTAGCATCCTGGGACCGGTTTCGGGCTAACAGCCCTTGTCAGCCAGGCTAGCTTGAATCCAGTGGCAAAGTGAGCAAGGGACCCACGTCTGGGCATATCCTGCCAACTTAAGGCGAACAAAGCAAACACAAGGAGATGATGGACGGAGTGCTTAAACTTTTCAAACACATGGCATGATGAGCACAAAAACGATGGTTTTAGGCCCAGATCTCTGTACTGGGGTGAATGTGTGTCATTATTCTGCATTCTGTCCATCAACTGTTGTTTTTGCATTTGTCACCCCGAGTGGGACGGGTATGCCCAGATTTGGTTTCTGTGCTCTCCATGCCACTGGAATGAAGCTGTCCTGGTTGAAGAGGGGTGAAACCCCGAAACCGGTCCTAGGATGCTTGTTTCCAGTCCAGGGAGGACCTGGCTTGGCAGTTCGGGCTGGACTGTTCCCATGAGGCACAGGGACAAGATTGATTTGCATATGGCTGGGTTCAAACTGGAATGGCATGGTGAGCAACAAAATGATGGATTTAGGCCCAGATCTCTGTACTGGGGTGAATGTATGTCGTTGTTCTGCATTTTGTCCATCAACTGTTGTTTTTGGAGTGGTATCATACACACTGGTTGGGTAGTTGGCGTCGATGTTGGTGGCGATTCCCCGGTTGTCAACTGTTGCCTGCACATTGATGGAATGCGCTTGCGCTCTGTTGCGGAAATTGTGTGCAGTATCACCAGAGGGCACAAGTAGGACATGTGTGCAGTCAATTGCCCCCTAACACGTGCAGGAAGCCAGCTATGGCGCTGACGCCTTGCTTGGTATCCGGCTGTTCCTGGGCAGTGTGGGGGGAGTATAGGTACTAGGGTACCAAGCTGATGATGGAATCCAAGACAGTTGTGATGAACTTTGATAGGGCTGGCAGAGAGACTCCTCCGACTCTGGCGGTTGTTGGTTGGAAGGTCCGTGAGGACAACATGTGCAGCACAGCCAGCAGTGTTGTCTGTGGAGGGATGTTGGATGTCCGCTGTGTTGGTACCATCAGCTTGTGGGCAATTGTGGTCAGGAT
Organism: Triturus cristatus; assembly: GCF_964204655.1. Lineage (NCBI taxonomy): Eukaryota > Metazoa > Chordata > Amphibia > Caudata > Salamandridae > Triturus > Triturus cristatus. The sequence continues at coordinate 685,567,288 of NC_140591.1, forward strand.
GTGTATGATGGTTGTCCTTTTGTGCCTGTAGTGGGCATTGACAGTCTCTGGCGTTGGGTCTGTGAGGTTGGTGCATTTGCTGAAGGCCCGCTGCCTTGGTCTGTGCTGCCTCTATGGTGTTGTTGGGGGTGGGGGGATACGGGGGTGGCGGTCCTGGGTGTGGTGGCAGGGGATGTTGTGTCCCTGTTGGGGCTCTGCACTGCATGATCAGTGGCTCTATGACATCTGTTGGTCTTCAGGTGTAACTGTGGTCTGGGCTCCCTTTTTTGTTGCCGGTTGTCGCATGTTTTGTGATCTTATCGCCGATCTGGCTGGTCGTTGATAATGTTGCGGAGTGGTGTTGTCGCGGCTTTTTGCTCGGGAATACCTACTCTGCATCTCATTAGCGATAGTTGCCGGTGTCCTCTGTGGCGATGATTTCTGAGGATGCTATCGCCGGAAAACTGGTGATATCGGCTGTTAGCACCAGCTTGTGAATGGGGCGATACATTTATCGTGACTTTGGGTGCGATAAAGTGCCAATAACTCGGTGATAGGTCCTTGAGAATATGCCCCACAGTCCACATTTGCCAAGGAATGGGGAACACAGAGATAGTCCTAATTCCGCAACAACTTTAGAGTAGTAGGAAAATTAACTTCCACACAAGCATGCATTTCAGACGAACACAGTAAACGTTATAGAAGTTAAATGCCGAAAACACTGGAAATCTCACTTGTGAACATATATGACCCAAATACAGACACATGAATTTTACATCACTCTCTAAAATACTTGTTATACGCTAAACACATTGCATACAGTCTGAGCCAGAGACTTTAATTTGATTCTTGACATAAAAAGATAGAACTACACATACACCTAGGACCCCCACATGTGCAACTTCTAGTAATTCAGAGGGATATATTGACACGTGGCTCTCACTACATCTTGCTCAAAAGCAACATATATGCCATTTCAAGGTACATGACTAAAGCTCAAGAATCATTTACTAGCTAATACTGCACAGCCTAATAGCTTTCAGAGAAAATGTGAAGAGCCTCCCAAGATCCCTAGATGATTCCTCCTCATTCTTGATATGATTATTCTGCCTGAACCTGGCCCACGCCACAGAACATGTCGCTTTCACTCTGAATCACTGCAAGAAACTGAACTATGCAGAACCATTATTGGTTTCTTTGGGCTCAATGAAGTTTTTGTACTCCGAGATGGGTACACTTTGGTGACCTATAAGGTATACATTCAGGGCATATGCATAGCGATGGAATCTGCTGTCCCTCATGCACTTAGAGATCAAATATCCCACCTAGAAGCTAAAATACCACAGCTATGAGATAAACACACTAAGAACCACATATACAAAACTCTAGTCACAACTGGGGATACCCTACAAGAGTTCAGAGAGGTGGCAGACCAAAAAGTGTCACTAATGAGTAAAGCAGCAAAGGTTAACATATTCGGAGAGGTTGATAGACCAGTGAACCACTTTCATAAAGATTAGTTGGGCAACAGGAACAAAGTAACGCAGCTCGGGGCATATTATCAAGAACGGCGTTAAAATTATCGCCGCTTGTTAGATTTGGGGGTCTCTAGTTGGCACAGGTAGGTACTTGTGACAAATAGTGACCCTTGCGTCTAGTCAGGGTAAAGGGGTACGCTCCTACAATAACCCCTGCTCACCCCCTTGGTAGCTTGGCACGAGCAGGCAGGCCTATCTCAGAGACAGTGTGTAAAGCATTTGTGAACACACACAGTAATCAAGTGACAACACTACAGATGGACACCACAAAAGTTTTATATCAAAAATAAGTATTCTTTATATAGATTTAACACAAGACCATAAACAACAAAAATCCATAATACTGTTACTTAAAAATGGTAGAATTTGGCTTAGTTCTCTTAAAATGGTAAATGCGACACTCAGAGTTCAATGTACCTTAAGATGCGACACGCAGGGCAACGGAAGTGTTGCAAGGACGGTGATGCATTGAAGATCCGGTGCAAATAAGCAAAGATGGTGCTTTCTTCTTGATGCGGCGGCGTCTGCTGTGACGTCGATCCTCTTCTCCGGCGATGCGAGATGCTTTACACGATGCGAGCCGCGACAGACCCTGCGACATGCTTCCCAGTGATTCGGCGGCATCTACTGCAACGTCGATACTCTCCCCTGGTGATGCGAGTTGCTTCCACAACAATGCGAGCCGCGTCAGGGCCTGTGACACTCTTCACGGTGATGCGGCGGTGTCTGCTGCGACATCGATCCTCTTCTCCAGCGATGAGCCGCGACAGGCCCTGCGACATGCTTCTCAGAGATACGGCGGCGTCTGATGCAACGTCGATCCTCATCTCCTGCAATGAGCCGTGACAGGCCCTGCGACATGCTTCTCTGAGATACGGTGGCATCTGCTGCGATGTCGATCCTCTTCTCCTGGCGATGCGAGCCACTTTGGTGGACGTGCGATGACTCAATGATTCTTCTGGGACACGCTTCCCGGTGATGCGGCGGCATCTGTTGCGACGTCGATTCTCTTCTCCGGCGATGCGAGGCGCTTCATGTTGTGAAGCAGCAGTGGAAGTTCGGTGACACGCTTCCTGTTCTTGAGTCGCGTTTCCAGCTCCTTGCGACACGCATGTCCTCAAAAAGTCCAGCACAACTGCAGGCACTTCAAAAAGGACTCTCAGGAGCTGGTGGGTGAAGTCTGTTGGCCCTGAGACTTCAGCAGGAGGCAAGCTCTTTTCCAAGCCCTTGGAGATCCTTCACAAGTTGAATAAAAGTGCACACAAAGTCCTTTCTCCTTTCATTGGCAGTCAGGCAACCACTGCAGGCCAATCCACCAAGCAGCACTTCTGCTTAGGGATAGTCTCTCCTCAGTTTCTTCTGGTTCCACTCCTCAGCAAAGATTTCTTCTTGTTTCCCAAAGTGATCTAAAGTTCTTGGGTTTGGGTCCCAATATTTATACCCAGTTTCTCTTTGTTCTCGGAAGGCAGAGATGCCTTTGCCTAGTCCAAACCAGTTCTGGTCAGTTCTGGAGCACTTTGTTGACAAGACTTCTTCTTACCTTTCAGAGACATCAGACGCACCACAGGAGGTGGAGCAAGGATTGTGGAGGGAAGGCACAGCCCTATTCAGGTCCCAGGTGCAACTCCTCCCACCCATCTAGTTGCAGATCTCTCTATTCAGCCCTGTGCTGACTCACCCTGTCTCCTGGAATCCCCCAGCCCCTTCCACTCAAACTCCATACAAGGAATACACAGCCTAGCAGAGGCAGGTTTGCATGGTTAGACAAGAACATACCTTCTTTCTAAAAGTGGTATTTTCAAACACAGAATGTTAAAACCAACTTCACTAAAAGATGTATTTTTGTCATTCTGAGTTCAGGCATACTAAACTCGGATTTCTAACATGTTCCCTGAGTCATCTAGGATTATAAGATGTAATAATCAAACTGCCCATTCTGGCCTATGGAGAAAAGGAAGCCTTGCAATAGTGAAAAACGAAAATGGCTGTACTTCACTATTAGAACATACCACACAAACCAACCAGGGCTTGTCCTACCTTATACCTACAATGCCCTTGGGTCTACCCCTGCCCTTGGGTCTACCATAGGGGTGTCTGATATGAAGAGAAGGGAAGGTTTAGGGACTGGCAAGTGGGTGCACTTGCCTAGTCAGCATGACAGTACCAGACTGCACGCAGGCTCTGCAATGGCAGGCCTTAGACACACTTTTACAGACTGCTTCTGTGGGTGGCACAACCAGTGCTGAAAGCCCACCAGCAGTATTTGGATTACCAGCCCTGGGCACTCCTGGTGCCCTGTACTAGGGTCTGACAGGTAAACCAAACCAACCAATCATGGAATCACTAATTCATACATCAATTTACCATAGGGAGCACTTGCACTGTGGCACTGGACAGCAGTGGCACAGTGCCCAAAGCATCTAACACCAGCAAAAACACATGAGGCAAGAGCAAAAATGGAAGGGAGACCCACGCCAAGGTGCCAGGTCTAACACCGCTTTAGCGTCAGGAATCTGCCGCTAAAGCGGCGATAATGGGCTTGATAATATGCCCTTGAGAATTCCAATAGAAGCCCAGGTACACACCAGAACATGGACTTCTATTGAAATTCTCAAGTGCATATTATCAAGCCCATTATCGCTTCTTTAGCGGCAGCTTCCTGCTGCTAAAGCGGCGATAATTTTAACGTTGTTCTTGATTCTATGCCCCCTCATATCTAGACCCAAAAGGACACATAGTTTTTAGCACCCAAGACATTCCATCTGACACATATTTATCATCTACTGCTCCAACATATAGGAATTAAAGCCCTCCAAATGAAAATTCTGCTCAGGCCTACAGCTTAAACATTTAAATGAATTTACACCAAATTGAGCGTGAAAGTAGAACTTTGTAAAGAAAGTATTGTTTTAATGGTTTGATGTATATCCGTTCAGAAGTTGTCGAGAATAATTACATTAATATTGCCGACAAGCGGGATTTAAAGGAATAACACTTTTATATGTCCCTGCCATTTATAATCGTCAAGCCAAGGGATTGCTGTGGGGCACAAAAAGACATGGAAAATGTTCCAATATTGCGTTCGCTGTCATTGTTAATGAAAATGTGACCTCAGGGCTGCAATTTGGGGACCAGCAAAAAGGCACTGTTTTCTGGTAGATATAATGGCATTTAATACGGACCTTGTACAGTTGTGAGCAATGATCTCTCATCAGGTTAGTAAATCTCCACATGTAGCATTATTCATAAGGGTTCACTGTACTGGGATTAAAAAACGTCAGGTTAATGCCACAACCTAATATTACTTAAAGCATTAGTGACACAGACGAAGAGCTTACTAGCAAAATTAAATGCTAAGCAGAACTAAAAGATGGGCTGTCTTTTTTTTTACTTATTTTTATTTTTACAGTGAAAGCAAATGTGTGGGAAGAATGAGAAAGGGAGCCAGAAAATGAGAAGAAAGGGAGATTTTAAGAGAAAAACAGAACACAAGATTCCCAGTGCCTTCAAAAAACGTCACGTGTGCACATTCAAAATAGCACTCGCCAATTTCTCCAGGGGGATAGTGTATCCAGAGTACAAAAACGTGTACATGCCGCTGTATGTTATAATTGTAACCCTAGTAGAAACATGCAGATTTTGATAGTAGATAGGGGGACACCTCTGGTCTTGATCTAAAAATAGAAAGCATAAAGCAAAAATCAAAATAATACACGTGTGTACAGAGACAAGAGGGAAGTATGTCATAATATTACAGTACGTAATATTGGAACTCAGCAATAAAGGTCGATAATCACAAAAAGCTGTGGTCGTGAAACATTAGGAGAAACTCCCTGTAGATTAATATCGTCATCCTTATGCACAAGCATTTTGCAAGTCCCCGAGGTCGCAGGAGAATATTAATTCACACATTTGAAAGGCAGGAGCAAGAGCCATCTAACAGGAAGTCGAAGTGCTCCAAATTGATGATGTCAGAAAAGCTGTGTGTGAATCAATACAAAGCACCCAGAAAAGTATGCATTCCAACTCTGCTAACTTTATCAATGGTACAAAATAGCAAACGCATCAAAATCTAGTAATTAATTTTCGATATTCAAAGTAAAATAAATGGATTCCCCATATAATAGCCAACAAAAAGCTGTCTCAATTCGAACCCCACATTATTGTAGTTGTGAACCTAGGGCAACCACCCCTGTCTTTGAACAGGGGTCTTTTTTCACTGTGTTTTAAATAAAAAGGAGACTATGCAAATTTTATGCCGCATGCAGAAAATTAAAAAAAAGGCAGACATTTTTCAGAGCAATATTTAGTAGCATCCAATGCCAATCAAATGTGCGCAAAAGTTATGCCTCCGAAAACAACTCCCTTAAGAAAGAGAATCAAATACTAGGCAGAGTCAGAAAAGAACTCTAAAATTGTCGGTATGCTAGCTTTGAGTATAAGTTTCATCAAGAGTATAAAAATAAAAATGATCCGAAGGTAAATCGTTAGTGGGATGCAATTCAATGAAGTAAATTGCAATGGGACTTGTTACTGGATAATTTAAACTAAACCATACTATACTAAATGTCATCGAGATAATTTAAATCATTACTTTATTGTCCCATAAGTGTGTGTCGTTCACAAATTAAGTCCCTGTTTGACACTTACCAGTGTTTTAATCCATTGTTTTCAGTTTTTCGCAGAATAATTCTCGATTTCCACTTTCCCTATGAAGTGATAGCTGTTGCATTAGTACAAATCTGATCTTGACTAGTTCAATGCCCTTTTAGTGTACCCAACAGACATTTTACCACATATATAATACACATATATAATACAAAGGACTTCTCCGCCCAATTGATGGAATTAATCGCCCCTCATATGATTGCGACGGAGAATTTTCTATTACTAGGCGATTTTAATATACATTGTGAGAATCTTTTGCAGCCCGAAGTAGCAGCCTTTACTTCTGACATGGCCACCCTGCACCTCATTAAAAAGAACGAGGGTCCCACACACACGGCCGGCCATACCTTAGACATTATTTTTTCTAACTCAGATCGGCTTATTTGTAAATCCCCCCGCTCTTTGTGCTGGTCCGACCATGCCCTTATCAATTTCCAAGTGGAGTACTCCCCTACGCCTCCTATTACGGCAGCACATATTCAATTCCCTTATAGACAATGGTCTAAAATTAACCCGGAGTCTTTTGTATCAGCTTTCACACCCCCTAGGTTCTCCCCGTCCAACAATATAGAAGAAAAATCTTATTCTTTTTAACACCACTGTTTTATCGGCCATCAACTCAATTGCCCCTGAAAAGACTTGCTCTAAAGCCCCCAGGAATAATTTGGCGGTGTGGTTCACCCCTGAATTGCGTTTAACGAAAAGCAAATGCAAAAACCTCGAAAGAAAGTGGCGACGCTCCAACCTAGACATTGACAAAACATATTTTAAAGTAGCTTTATCGCTTATCATAAAGAAATTAAACATGCACGCAGATTATATATAGCCGCGCAATTGAGACTAGCAGGCAATGCGCCGAAAATTCTTCACCAAATCTTGAAAGATTTTACCTGCCCTAAAGCCTGTGATCTGGACAACCTGCACTCCCAAGCTCTCTGCAATAAAATCATTTCCTTTCTCATCCAAAAAATCGATACCATCTATGATAAATTTGCTTGTACCGGCCACTCATCAATGTCTGATGACACTATTAAACCTCCCACCATCAACCCCTCACCTCTGATGTCTTTCCCCCCTTTCCTACGGGAGGTGACGACTACTTTATTACATAATGTCACATCGGGCTCCCCTGTCGATGTTATGCCTGCAAGATTAGGAGCTTCCCTTGCGTCCGCACTTGCGGATCCTGTTACTACGCTGTTTAATTCCTCGCTAAGTTCGGGCTTAGTTCCCCTTTCTTGGAAAGCTGCACAGATTATACCCCTACGGAAAAATAACAAGCTTCCTATGGACGATCTCGCCAACCTTCGTCCTATCTCTCTCCTCCCTCATTTGAGCAAGGTTCTTGAGAAATATGTGAAAAAACACATCTCTAACCATATCGAAACAACAGGCTACCTGGATCCGTCACAATCAGGATTCCGTGAAAATTATAGCACTGAAACGGCCTTGGTTGCTGTAACCGACTGTATCAGACGCACGTTAGATCAGGGACAGTCTGCCATCTTGGTCCTTTTAGATCTCTCTGCTGCGTTTGATACGGTCGACCATCAGACCCTGCTCGAAAGATTAAGAGGGGCAGGATTAGGAGGTACGGCGCTTAGCTGGGTTACCAGCTTTCTTACTGACCGAACTCAAACCCTGAACCTCGGTCCTTTTCGCTCCGCCACTAAGTGTCTGACCAAGGGTGTGCCACAGGGCTCTTGTTTGAGCCCTACACTGTTTAATATCTACGTGGCCCCCCTTGCCTCTCTTTTAAGATCTCTTGGGTTCATCCCCATTTCCTATGCGCATGACACTCAACTTATCTTCCCATTTGCTAAAACCTCTCCTTCTGCTCAAATCTGTTTTTCCCAAGGTATGCTGGCCATCTCAGAATGGATGTGCAGTAACTTTTTACAGCTGAATGCCAAAAAAACTGAAATCGTCCTTTTTGGAGACGCCACCATCTTATGGTCTCCTACCTGGTGGCCTACTGAGCTGGGGCCCGTTCCATTGCCTAAGCTCACAGTAAAAAATCTGGGCGTCCGCCTTGACCAGGCCCTGTCCATGAAGGATCATGTCTCTTACACCGTCAGCACATGTTTCTTCACTTTGCGTCTTCTGAAGAAAGCTTTGCCGTACCTTCCAGATCTTTTTCGCAGGACATTGGTCAAGGCCCTGGTATTAAACAAACTTGATTATTGTAACTCACTAATGACCGCTACTAACGAATCTGCTCTTAGCCGTCTGCAAGTGGTGCAAAATACCGCAGCACGACTGGTCACTAAAACTCCCAGCAGATCGACCTCTACTCCGCTACTACGGCTACTGCATTGGCTACCAGTGAAAAAAAGAGTCAAGTTCAAACTTTGCTGCCTGACCCACAAAGCACTGTGGGGCTCCGGCCCTTCCTACCTGACTGAAAGGCTTCATTGGTATATCCCCAATCGAGATCTGAGGTCTGGTTCTAAATCGCTGTTAATCGTCCCGAGGATTAAGAGAACGCGTTTGGGCGGTAGATCTTTCTCCTACCAAGCTCCTTCGGTATGGAACCAACTACCCCTTTCACTCAGACAATGTTCCGATTATCTTGAGTTTAGAAAGTCTCTTAAGACCACTCTCTTCTCGGAATAATAATACCTCTGCACACCAGCTCAGGGTGGCTAGCGCTGAGAGACCCCTTCGGGGGTGATTCACGCGCTTTATAAACTATGTAACATAACATAACATAACACAATATAGAAACAGTAAATCATGCTGCAATTGATAAAAAAAGTAATCTCAAATAAACAAATTTCATTATGATTCCAAAAGTTTTAGCATTTATCCACTGTGCACCTACAACATGTGTACATACCATGGAGCTTATTTATGAGAGCCCTGCATCCCTTTTGTGCCACATAAATTAGTACATGCATGAAGCAAGGCTCTCATAAAGATTTATGAAGCCACTCAAAGCCACCCAATATGGCTTTGAGGGGCCTCATAAATCATGAGTCAAATCGCTGCGTCACCTTACTCTGCGCCAGGGAGGTGGGCATGCGGTGGGTTTCCCACGCAGCACCCATGTACACCTGGGCAAGTGTCAAATCAGTATGCCTCTGGAGGTGAGGTGTAACAAAGAGTACCTTTAGTTCACCTCATTATATCCTCTTTCCATGTGTGCTGAAGTCTGCAGCACACATATAAAGAAGAAAACGCCTCTTAGGATTCTTTTTGTGCAAGAAGGTGCCTCTTCCTGCACAAAAACAATCCTGCCTGCAACAGAGTCACGCCTGCACCATGGTGCAATGGTGCCTAATTTGGTGCTGGGCTGCCAACATGGCGCCACCACAGGCAGAAAGAACAGGAATGCACTGGATCACTTAAATATGGTGCAATCATGCCCTTTCACTTTGGCGTAGGGCAGGGCAGAAAGCTGACAGTGCAATTCCTATGACACAATGCCATAACTGAGGCCCTAAATTTATAAAAGCCATTCAGTAGGTTGTTGAGCCAACCTTTTTCAGTATCTTCGCGGTATCTTAAATTCTCACTGGGACTGAGAGTACCTCTTAGTGAGTTCACTTTTCAATAAACAATTATTCTGTTTTGAAAGAAGAACCTTTCGTAAATTAGGAATTAGGTTTCAACAAATGCCAATGTTTGTTTAATATAGAGGTTAATTTTCCATTTTCCACTGAATAATGTGTTTGTTCCAGTGGTTTCCCCTTTGGTTAATCTTTCAAGATTTTCTGCCTTTCAATTTTTTCAGCCCTCCTTTTGGCCTCCTGAAGTGATTTCTCAGGATATTTAATTATTTTTTAATCTCAGCAGACTTTGTTGGATTCTACCTCATATGTTTCTTTTGGCACTACAATTCCTTTTGGTCCTCAAGAATTCTCTGCAGATGACACACGTGTGTACAGAGACAAGAGGGAAGTATGTCATAATATTACAGTACGTAATATTGGAACTCAGCAATAAAGGTCGATAATCACAAAAAGCTGTGGTCGTGAAACATTAGGAGAAACTCCCTGTAGATTAATATCGTCATCCTTATGCACAAGCATTCCATATTTAACACCATGGGTTACATGAAGTGGAGTGCATAACACTGTTGCAGGCTGTGCTCTTTGTATGGATTCTAACTTGTAGTCTTCTGTTAGTTACATACAGTTCAAGTTCCAAAACCACAATCATAATCAGTCCTCGATTTAAGGCTAAGTTAACATTATAGCTGTTGTTATTCAGAAAATAGTTGTAATCAATTAATTCCTGGAATATGCCACTCCATAGCATAAAGATATCATCAATTCATCGACCCCCAAAACATTTTTGTCTTGTTTTATCTTACATTTTATCAGTCATGGCATGCGCTCCCTTAAACCATCGCATCAAGAGATTTGCATATGAGAGAGCTACCATGTAACCTATTCCGTCACCTCGCTTTTAGTGATACAATTGTTCTTGATACAGAAAACAGTCATTACATAAGACAAGTAAGGTGAGATCAAGTATCATCTTAGTACATTTGCAGTGCCAAGTTGATGTTGTATATAGGAATCTTTTTAGGTCTATAATTACTTGGTAGTGGTTTATGATTGTAGAAAGACATTGTACATCTATAGCTGTTAAAATATAAATATTTTTCCGAGGAATACAATTAAACTTTTTAAAGAGATTTTTTATGTCTTTAATGAAGACAAATTCTGCACAAAGGGGGATAAACGTACACCAATATATTTAGAGACTTTTTCTCTGATTGAGTTCATTCCTGAAAAGATTGGTCAATGCGGTGGAAATTTACCACTTTTGTGTATTGTGGTAAAAAATAATGAGAATCTTGGGAAATCTCATACATTTATCCAGAATATTCTGTGTCTCTTAATTTCTCAATGTGTACGGCATGTGATATGAGCATTTTATCATTGTTCACTTTCCTATAGTCTCTTGCTGCTTGTCACAGACTAAGTAATTCTTTGTAAAAAGCCATTTAAACAGTATTATCCCTTTTATCAATTTTTCTACTAATGACAGCAATACCAGACTTCAGATTTCACACTGCTTCATTTTTAATTTGTAAATGTAACACATTTTTTGCTGTATTTTTTAGGAACATTTCTGACTTTTTTAAAGCAAACGTTGAGCTGTTTTGACAAAATCCCACATCCAAGAATTATTGTGTCCATCCCTCCATAGACAGCCAACCCCTGCTGTGCACAGCCTTTGACCATGCCCTCCACAGAAGGCCAACCTCTACTGCGTATGGCTTTTGGCTGTGCACAGTGGGCTGGCTGTATGACATGGCCTACTGCCAAACCTTGTGCCCATCCTCCATCTGACAACTAAACCCTGCTGTGCATGGCCTTTAGCTGTGCCCAGTAGAGTTCGCCCACATGGGAATGGTCTGCAGCCGGGGACCTGCACCCAACAAATCTGGGGCAACCATCCCACTGGGCATGGCCTATGGCCTTCCAGAGCGGAGGGCAACCAAAGTTCTTTGCTTCTTTTTTGCATAATTTCTGCAGCACTATCGCCCTGAAAGGGTATTGTTTGTCTTATACTGGGTGCTCCCTTGTATCTAGACAAAACCAAACCTCTTTGAAGAGCTGTAATGACAGCAGAACATGTTTCAAGGGTTGCTTTTATTTGTTCCAGACTAGCTTGAATAGTATGTTACCAATCCAAAACTGTAATATTGTGCCTGGAGTGGTAATTGGCCTTTGTCATTTTACAGCTCAGCATGGATGGCACTAGCTAATCCTATGCTTAAAGACTTTGCTGTATAAATGGGAAAATACTTCATCTCTTTCTAGCTCGGTGATGATGGCACTGTGCTAATCGTATGATTAAAAGGTTTGATAGAAAAACTCTTGAGGTGAGCACATTTAATTTTCTATCAAGAGGTTTTATCTCTTACCCTACCCGCAGACATGCACATCGGGAGCTGCATTTCTCGCAGCTCCCTGGGTGCAACAGCAATGTTGGCTCCCTCAGGATGCGGGAAGCCAGCTGGGGTTGTGAGGGCCTTGAAGCTCCCTCCGAGTGGAATAGGGTCCCCTGGGCCGAAATCAGCCCAGGTAGGTGGGCCATGCCACCCCTCCCCTTTTTATTATAGATATCAAGGCCAAGCCTCACGCATAGGGTCCCTCCGGCTGAAATTGGTCCTCTCCCCAATTGAGTTAAGACTGGGCCCAGGTTGACAGGGTCCACGGTCAGCATGTGGTGAGGGAGAGGGGCTGGGTGGCCCCTTCCCACTTTAATGAATGCCTTTGTCCCCGGGGAGTTGGTGGACCCCGGGACCCAGGGGTCTGAGCGACCTCCCTGCATGATTTTTACCTTAGCCCTGGGGAGGTGGTGGTCCTCGGGGCTCGTCATGCTCAAATGAAGGGGTCCCTGCTTAATATCAGAAAAGCCCTGTGGTGGTGGTGGACCCCAGGGGTCACAAGAGGGAAAACAGGGAGCAGAAACATGACCAGAAAACGCAAATCAGAGGGCAGAAAAATGAGCAGAAAAAAGGAAAAATAGTGGGCAGAAAAATGAGCAGAAAAGGCAAAACAGAGCAAAAGAGGGCAAAAGAGAGCACTCAGACACCCACACACATTCCCACAGACCCACTCACAGACTCATGCAACTACTCAAAGACCCAATGAGACACTCATACACCCAGTCACAAACCCACTCAGAAACTCATACACCCACTCACAAACCCACTCAAACACTTACCCACCCACTCACAGACCCACCTAGACACTCGCACACCTACTCACAGTCCCACTCAGAGACACATGCACCCACTCACAGACCCTGTCAGACTCAAGCACCTGCTCACAGACCTATACAGATACTCATGCATTCACTCACAGACCTACTCAAATACTCATGCACCCACTCACAAACCCACTCAGACACCCAACCACCAACTCATACACTCACGCACCCACTCAGAAAGTCTTGCACCCACTCAGTGAGCCACTCAGACACACATGCACCCACTCATAGACTTGTGTACCCACTCACAGACCCACTCAGACACTCATGCACTCATTCACAGACTAACTCACACACATATGGAGGCACAAACAAACTCACTCAGACACTCTCACACCCACTCACAGAACCACTCAGACACTCACTCAGACAGTCACATACCTAGTCATAGACCAACTCAGACACTCACATACCTGCTCACACACCCAGTGAGTCACTTATACAGCCACACCCAGGCCCACTCAGACACCTCCACACTCACTCACATGCCCACTCAGACACTTATGCATTCACTCACACACTCACACTTAAAAGTTACGGGCTACAACTAGCAAAACAAATTTAAAAACGTTAAATATTCAATGAAAACCTACATTTTACAGGGACGTTATAGTTTGGAAATAGAATAAAAAGTCACTGAAAAAACTAAGGTTACAGGGATGTTATAGTTAGGCTTCGATTTCACAAGCACACAACTATCAAAATTCAGCACTTACAGTTACCTGAGCTAACTATAACTTACACCCGGCAATGCATTGCTTATACCATCACATATTACATCCCTCATGACATGGTCAGTGACATCACTGATGATAGCACTGATGACATCTCAAATGACCTCACTGATTACATCATCCACAGACCACTCACTGAACCACTCACATCCCATAGAACATCACATACACCCACTCCCACACAAACCCTCACATATCCATTTACAGATCCATACCAGTACGCACACAATCATTTATCCACAGAGCCACTCACACACCCACTAACTCACCCATGCATCCACTCAAACACCCACTCACTCAATACAGCCACTCACACATCCAGTCAGACAGACACTTAAACATCTACTCATACAACTTTCCAGCCACTCACACACACCATTCAATCACACATATAGAAAATCACACAGCCACTCACTCATTCATACATGTACTCACACACCCAGACACTCACCCATGCATCCACTCACACTGTCACTCACTCACCAGTACAGCCACTCACACACCCACACACTCACCCATACAACCACTCATACACCCACAGAACCACTTACATACCAATTCACACATCCATACAATAACTCACACACCCACTCACTTACCCTTATAGCCACTTGCACAGACATTCATTCTCTAATACAGCCACTGTCACCCACTCACATACCTATGAACACACTCGAACAGCTACTCACCCATACATCCACTCACACACCCACTCCCTCACACACACAGCTACTCTCACAGCCACTAACTCACCCATACAACCACACACACACCCACTCACTCTCCTATACAGCTACTCACACAGCACCTCACTTACCCATACAGCTACTCACATACACACTAACACATCCATCCAGCCACTCACACACCCATTTAAATACCCATAGAGCTACTCAGAAATCCACTCACACACTGGTACAGTCACACAGCCACTCAGGTGAGATATGTCAGAAATAGTACAGCTAATTACTAGTACAGAAAGAATAGTAATTTAACTTATGCTGTAGCTTAGTTTATATATTTAAGTCTCCAAAATGTTCACAAAGCACTGGCACTCACAGGATGATGTCATCAGTGATGTTTATTGATCTGTCATCAGTGATGTCACTCACCGTGTCATGAGTGATGTATTATTTGCAGTCATAAGCAGTGCATTGGGGGGGCATAAGTTATAGTTAGCTCGGGTAACTATAAATGCTGAAATTATAGGGTTTTATACAAGTGAAATCTGAGCCTAACTATAATGTCCCTGTAACCTTAGCTTTTTTAAATGAATATATATATATGTGTGGGTGTATACATATATTACCTACTGGCGGTCGCCAGTAGGTAGTTATAGTTAGGACCACGTTTCCATAGGAAATCCGCAACATTCTATTTTGAATAACTTTGGCGCCGGTTGACGAATCCTCGCAAATTTTTCAAAATAGGTGGGGCGCTACGCTCCGCTCCTACCCTGAAAGTCTCGGGGGGATTTGTCAAGCGGGGGCTGAGATAAAAGGGGGGTCCCAAAACGCGTTTTTCCCATGCATTTTTCCATAGGACCTTTAGACACAGCTACAGCCCGAACGGCTGAACAGAATTACTTGAAATTTGGCAGAGAGGTAGTCCTCAGGTCAAGGAAGTGCCTTTTGTAGGTTTGGTGTAAATCTGTTCAGTAGATTCTGAGAAAATAGCCTTTAAATCAATATATATATCTGAGCCAGCGTACGGTGCGCTTACGGTGCGCTTACCGTACGCGTACGGTGGCGTGCGCGAGCGCGATTCTGATTGGCCCTTAGATCTTAGTAAACATTCGAATCGGTCGAAACCAGGAAGCGGCGGCCGCCATTTTCTCTCTCGCACTCTGACAGGGGGTTGAAAAACCAAGTGCAAAAACATGTAAAGGGGCTGTTTACACAGCTCCCAAGCACCTAGCCATGTCGAGGGAGTCCCCAACGATCCCCCAAGTGAAAAAAGGCAATTTTAATTTTTTCGAAAATTTCACCGATTACGCTTACCGTACGCGTACGGTAAGAAATAATAATAATAAAAAAAAAAAAATCCACATTCTCCCCACCCCGTGTGCAAAAGGTGCCCGAAGGGCACCTTTTGTGCATTGCTTATTAGTGCTAAACAAAACATATATTTTACCTGTCACAACGATGCTCATCATATGTCCTCCATGTGCGCACGGTGCGCGAAGCGCATCGTGCGTTCATGGCCCATGGCCCATGGCCCATGGCCCATCTAGCGTAACGTGGGCACGCGGTGCGCGAAGCGCACCGCATGCTCACTGTGCGCGCACGGTGCGTGCACGGAACGAACTGCGTTAAGTGGGCGCGCACGCCACAAATGGCGTAAAGTAACTTAGCATTTAAAAAAACGTACAAATTCACTGAAAAAACCATAGGTTTCACACACGTTATAGTTAGGAATTAGCATTTAAAAAACCTTGCAAATTCACTGAAAAAACCATAGGTTTCACACATGTTATAGTTAGCTGGACATTTTACTGATAAAAAACCAATGAAATTCCCCCGTTATAGTTACTGTAGGCAACTATAACTCACGCGACCGTAATCCTCTGCTGATGACATATGTGTCTTTATGAAAAAAAAATATTTGTGATATATGTATAGCTAAAATTTAATGGAAGAAGACATGGGCAAATAAGTGTCTAAATACAGTGTTAGCATCAGCAGAGGATTGCGGTCGCGTGAGTTATAGTTGCCTACAGTAACTATAACGGGGGAATTTCATTGGTTTTTTATCAGTAAAATGTCCAGCTAACTATAACATGTGTGAAACCTATGGTTTTTTCAGTGAATATGTATATGAATATATATACACACACACACACACACACATATATATATATATATATATATTGAAAAGATACAAGTAACTCTGGGCCCTGGGGTGTCCCTGATTAAGTGGGGAACAGCTCCTATATGGAGCTCCCTACAACACCAGCATGACATATATTACCCAGTGAGTGACGGTTGCCTCGGGGTAGTAATAGTTAGGATTGATTCTCCATAGACAAGGCATTTTCTGGTTTGCTAATAACTTTGGTGCTGTATGACAAATCTTCACAAAACTTTCCTAAAAGAAAGCAAAATTACCTCAACTCATTCTTAGACAGTTTTGGGGTGATCAGCAAAGCACAAGACGAGGAAAAAGGAGGGCCCCAAAATCAAATTTACCTATGCATTTTCCATTGGCTCCTTTAGCCAGCACTACAGCAAAAACTTCTAAACAGAAATACACTAAATTTGGCAGGAAGCTAGATCTTAGCCTACAGATTGTGTGTGCTTTTCGTGATTTGGTGCAAATCTACTCAGTAGGTTTTGTGAAATTAAAGTTAAAAATTAGTTGTATATCTTAAGGGTTGGGTCCGAGGAACTCTCACAATAGTCTCTCATACTCAATTTGAAATAATTGACGTTCTGATTGGCCCAGGAAGTTTTTTTTCCTGTGGTCCAATTTGCTCAAACAGGATTTAGACTCCAGTGGGAGTGAGTGCTCTGATTGTCTGCCAGCAACATGAGAAAAATGCTGTTGGAAGCCATTACAAGAGTCAAGGTCATAATCCCCTTTCCTAAAGTAAAAAAAAAATATATATATATATACACTCATGTTAGACAGTGGTAAACGCAAACTTATGATCATTATGTCCTAAGTTTTAACCAATAACATTTGTGTCTAAGCATTTCTATGATTTTAATCCATACATATGGTTTTAGAATTATTATCAGTGTGTAACGTGTTATCTAAACTTATTTATGCATATGTATTTATCTATTTATTTATTTATTGATGTAAATAATGTTTTTATTAATCAAAAGCATACCATCAGATATTGTCAGTGGCAATTGGCAGACACACACGGTTGTGTAACCACATCTGTCACTAGAGACCGCGGTATTTTACCGAGATATTTTCAAATCAACCCCGTATAAAAATCATTGTAACTGGGCACTATTAAGCACTGTCACTTTAAATGTAAAGCAAAATGGTAACCAATCAAATGTGAGCAAAAAAAGAAAAAAATGTATATAAACCAACAGGTGACTTCATGGCGTGTCATGTGATCAAGGCTCCACTGAGCCGAAACGCGTCATGGCTGACTTACCTCGAGTTTAAATAAACAAACTTTTGCATCCAGTGGTGGTCCGTGCTCCTTTTCTGTGGATCTACAGGCGCTTTCCAGGATACAGGCGCAGGAGTTCTTTTTGATATTCCAAACCGGTTTTGCCTTCTCCGGTTTCACACGGACCCCCCCTCGCATCAGGGCTGACAGCACGCAAAGAAGACGCCGTCCGGCAACGGACTCCAAGCAACAATCCGGGAGGATTATCGGCGGTTCAGCCCCCCAGCAACGTACAGTGGACTACACGGACCTACACAACCAGGCGAAGCAGGACAGCGCTAACTCGAGTCGGAGGACCCGGGGAGTGCCGACAGCAGCCGTGAGGTAGGAGTGGCGTTCCACATACGCAACAACACTGGGCAGAGGGGTGTGCTACAGACGGGAACAGTGAGACGAGCTAGAATTGTTCTAAAGTTCCACACATCCGCAAGTCTAAAATTTGATTATATATTTCAAAACTCGAGGCAATGTCAGCCGACACGCTAAGAGATCGCGAGGCTGCCGCTTCAGCGATGTTTGACGACTCAAACACGCCGGATGCAAACTACACAGCCCAGAATGCACCAGCACCAACCAGAAACACCAGTCTCCGTGATAAATACCGGAGCTTAGAGAAACTCATGAAAGGAGAACAAAGCAAGTGGTGGGAGGGCCGCTCCTTACAACGCTATTTGGATGTCGGGAGAATTCCCCGGGGGCTCCGCATATTGATCGCCCCAAGTTACGAAACACCTGATCCCAAAATGCTCAAAGAGTGGGCAGAAACCAATCTAGAATCTTCCAGAAAACTAGTGATATTGCTAGTAAAATATGCTGAATCAGACCGTCTCAAACTGCAAACACAAATAGACACTCTGAATGTGGAAATAGCGGAAATGGACCAAAAAGTGGAGTCTGAAAAACTAAAAGCAGATATGCTGCTACGTCTTAAAAAAGAGGAAGATAAGATCTGAGAACGCAAAACATATAAATATCATCGTGACAAAGCCGATTACGAATGTGGTCGCATCTTCACTTTTGCGAAAAAATATGAAAACATGAAGATATCAAAATTCAGCAATATGTCACAGACAAGACCCACAAACTACAAGGGAACACAGCAAGCCAACTCATCAACATCAGACTTGAGTTCCGCAATAGAAAGCGAAACAGAAGCAGACATCAGAGATAAAAGAATCCCAGTGGCTATATCTCTCGCGGAAGAACTTGATTTTTTAGTCGAAGAGAGAAAACAAACACTTCGACCAAAAAGACCACCGCAACAAACATCAACAAAGAAACAATTAAACGAAGAGAAAGGAGAAGGGCACACCAAAGGAGACTCGTCAAGACGATACCAAACCCGCAGATGGAATCGAAAATAGACGTTGATCCAACACACTCAAAGAATATTACTGTGACCAATCTAACATCCTTGACCCTTAATAATGCCGAACTACAGCTACTTTCACTTGGACTATCGTTCTGCCCAGAAAGCTCATTTAACTGTGCGGCAACCAGAATTGATGTCTACAAAACTATTCGCAAATTAAAATTAAGAAAATATCACCTGATGAAACAAGTGAACCACAGTAATGCAATCTCAACATCACCTCCTCTAAATGAGCCTCAAGTCTTTGGTTTATCCAATGAAGACATGCCATTACTCAGAGACTTGCAATCTTTAGCCTCATCCACAGATTCTCAAGACGCAGAAGCAACCATAATGACTCCAGACAAAGAAAAAGCAATACCAACAACCAAGTTCAAACCACGCTCGGTCTTTGTACCTATTATGCCCAGAGATGCAATAGACGTATATCATGAACAAATAATCTTGGGTCTGAAAAATCTAAATCTAAAAATAAACAGATCAAATCATAAGAACAGCAAACCTAAGATTCGAAAACAAAACATCAAGTACAACCTACTCATGAAAAAGCTATCCAATAACCAAGACATTGTTATCAGAAATGCCGATAAGGGCGGTAATTTAGTGATTTGGTCTAGGGAAGACTAAAATACAGAAGCCCTTAGCCAACTCTCAGATACACAATGCTATCGGAGAAGCGACCCTTTCAAACTCAAATCTACCTATCAATGCTATTACAGCAAGCTTATGGCATGGAGGAGCATGGGGCTGATTAACAAAGATGAATATGGCTTCCTACGAAACAATTCACCCACAACTCCAGAAATTTACTTCATTCCAAAGTTACATAAAAACCCAAACAAACCACCAGGGCGCCCCATCATTTCGGCAAAGAACAGCTTAACAGAAAACACATCCCAATATATTGACTATTTCCTCCAAGACTATGTCCAGGCACTTCCATCGTACCTTAGAGACACTGGGGACTTTCTGACTGAAATCTACAACTTCAAATGGAAACAAGGATATTTACTGATAACAATGGATATTACAGCTTTATACACGAGCATCAATCACTTGGATGGTCTCAAAGCAGTTCAATACTATCTGGACAAGAGAGCACCCATCTATCAAGCTCACAGCAAAATGCTCACAGATATGATAGACTTTTGCCTGCACAATAACTTATTTCTATTCCAGAATTGTGTCTACCAGCAGTTACGGGGCGTAGCAATGGGCGCATGTTTTTCACCAAGCTACGCCTGCATCCACATGGGGTGGTGGGAAGAAATGGTCCTACACAGAAACTTTTCAGAAACTCTTAACAACAATGTCAAATGCTGGTGGCGTTATATTGATGATTTATTTTTAATATGGGATGGAACTGAACTGGAGGCAAAAGCTTTTATTGACAAACTTAACATAAACAACATCAATTTAAAGTTTACATATGATATCAGTGCTGTTAAGGTTACTTTTCTAGATGTAGAAATTTATATACATAATGATAACATCGAAACAAAAATCCATCGGAAACCTACAGCTGTCAATTCAGTCCTCCACGCAACTAGCCTACACCCTAAACATTTGGTTCAGAGCATTCCATATGGCGAAATGATTCGGTTAAAGCGAATCTGTAGTACGGAAGAAGAACTACTAAAAGCCCAACATGATAGCCGCAGTAGGTTCCTTCAACGTGGCTACTCTAAAAAATGTATAGAAGCCGCCATCACCAAATGCACAACATTAGACAGAACTACTCTTCTGCAAGTACATCCCAATGAATTATCAACATCTTTACCTAACACCATACTGTGCCCTAAAAATGATGAATTCCGAATGATACTGGGCTTCAGTAAACAACAGCATGAAATCAACAAAATTGTACAGAAAAGTTGGCCCCTAATCAAAAATGACCCCATTTTAGGACCTACTGTTCCTGCTAAACTGTCTGTGACAAACAGAAGGGCACCTAACACGCGAGACAAATTAGTACAAAACAATCCAACCATGAAACCTAAGGGTAATTGGCTCAGTCAGCGAAAGGGCTTTTTCAAATGCAGCAGCTGTAAAGCCTGCCAATGCGGGGTTAACACACTCACATATAAAACTGCATTCAGTGATCAAGAAATGACCATCAATAAAGCCCTTTCCTGCAAAACAGAATACGCTGTTTATATCCTCGAGTGCCCCTGTAAGCTGAAATACGTGGGAAGTACCAAACTGCAGGGACACAAAAGGATACTACAACACATTCGAGCGATAACCAACAAAGACCCTACCTACCCAGTGGCCCGCCACTTTGCAGAACATCACCACTCAGACCCCAAACTGCTCAAATATTTTATAATCGACTGTGTGCCCCTTAACAAACGTGGGGGCAACAGGGAGAAGATTCTTAGACAAATGGAGACTCGCTTCATTTTAGAACTAGACTCCAAGAGCCCTAATGGCCTGAACGCAACAGAAGATATGTATACCTATCTCTGAAACAGACTATCTGTTGATTCACGACTGCATATCAGTACCCCACAACCTCTTGACTTTACCAACCTTTCGTGTATCTCTATAAAATAATACAACATGGGCTGACAACAGACACTTTCTGTTGCATAGTAGTATAGCTTACCTTAGTATCGTCACAAATTAACTTCACGACGTACTGCATTGTTGATAAGGTAACACACAGCGGCCTCTTTTACCCCAGAAGTCCCCTTCCCCACAGGATATCTAATATTTTCTATCCATGTTTTTAATACACATACTTTGATGGTTACTTTTAGATGTATTTTATATCAATAATTATTTGTGAAAGGCCTTTCTTAAATAGTTTTGATAGGGTACACTGATTTTTACACATATTTTTTTACACTTTTTCTTGACACCAAACTTCAAAATATATCAGGGGCTAATCGACAGGTCTCGCAACCATAATTACATACAACATCAATTATGATTGGCATTAGCTACACACTGATACAATAAGACGGTGACATGGTATTTAAACCAGAATGATTCACTCATGTTAGACAGTGGTAAACGCAAACTTATGATCATTATGTCCTAAGTTTTAACCAATAACATTTGTGTCTAAGCATTTCTATGATTTTAATCCATACATATGGTTTTAGAATTATTATCAGTGTGTAACGTGTTATCTAAACTTATTTATGCATATGTATTTATCTATTTATTTATTTATTGATGTAAATAATGTTTTTATTAATCAAAAGCATACCATCAGATATTGTCAGTGGCAATTGGCAGACACACACGGTTGTGTAACCACATCTGTCACTAGAGACCGCGGTATTTTACCGAGATATTTTCAAATCAACCCCGTATAAAAATCATTGTAACTGGGCACTATTAAGCACTGTCACTTTAAATGTAAAGCAAAATGGTAACCAATCAAATGTGAGCAAAAAAAGAAAAAAAATGTATATAAACCAACAGGTGACTTCATGGCGTGTCATGTGATCAAGGCTCCACTGAGCCAAAACGCGTCATGGCTGACTTACCTCGAGTTTAAATAAACAAACTTTTGCATCCAGTGGTGGTCCGTGCTCCTTTTCTGTGGATCTACAGGCGCTTTCCAGGATACAGGCGCAGGAGTTCTTTCGATATATATATATATATATATATATATATATATATATATATATATATATATATATATATATATATATCTCAGGGTAGGGATACCCTGCCCTCCTAGGGCCTTTGGGGCACCCAGAGGGACCACCCTGGGCACAAAATAAAATTTCTACTTCATAAATGGAAATGCATTCTTAAGTTTGGCATTGAGGTGATGGATGAGCAAAGATGTGTCAAAACTGTACTGTACTCTTTTGCCTTCAGTGAGTAACTAGTCACATGGTAAGCAAGCGGTGTGCTTTACATTGAGTTTCATATCTCCCTTGGTATTGAAAAAAGTACCATATGATGGAATACGAATTACATTTTCAATTCTACTGAACTCTAACAATCACCTCTTTTACAACTGCCACTTCGAAATAATATTCCTTAGTGTCACCAGGAATCATAGAAATGTTGATGATATCTTCTGAAGAGGTCATGGTGTTTATGGCTGCAGACTGAAAAGTTACTGGATCAAGTGCAGAACAGTCTCCCACAGTGAGATAGCCCAGTAACTAATGTCTCATGCAATAGTTTCCAAAGAGAGCAATGGTATTTTTAAGGTGGGAAGATGAACACATATTTATGATCCAATAACATTCTTTGTTTCATTACACAAAGTCTGAAGACTCTTGGCCTCATTTACAAGAACTGATGAATTGCTGCGGCAGAAATGAGTCAAAATGACTTGTGTTTCGCTAGATCATTTTTAAAAGCCATGGGTGTGCCGTGTTTAAGGTACAGCACACCATGGCACAAGGTCCAGGCTGAGTCATAAAAATGTGATGCTTCCGTGGGTGTGATGCTGCAGTAGAGACTGCCCCATCAGGAGCAAAAATTATGTAAGTCTGGTTTGCGGCATGTAATTCGACTCAAACCACCTTAGCGTCACTTTCTGTGTGTGAAGCATCAAAAAGCATAAAAAATTATGCTTTTGTGAAAACAAATTGCCACACTTCACAATAGGCAGCCATGGAGCAGAGAGCAGCAGCCAGGACAACTACCCCAACAACCCCAGCACCAGCCAGGATGTCCAGACAGACTCTCAGGGGAAGAGGAAGTGCAATGTCAGTGAGGAGGAGATGGTATCTTGATCACAGAGGTGACAGAGCACCAACATCAACTCTTTGTTACCTCAAAATTGCAATAGAGACGAAAGAAGCCATTTGGCAGTCCATAGTGGCCAAAATCACCAGTAGGGAAAAGCTAAGAGGACAATCACCGACTGTAAAAAAAACCCTGGCATGATCAAAGTGCTGGACGAATGTGAAATTGTCCAACAACCTGAAGTCAGCTATGCGGGCCTGAGGAGACCCGGTGCCCCAAAAGGAGTTGGATGCCTTGGAGGAGCTGTCATCCCAGAGGAGTTGGTGGCAGGAGTTCCAGGACAGGACAGTGCTGGTCAAGAGGAACAACAAGATCCACATGGTAGGTTGCAACAAGGGGCAATGTTGGCAAAATGGTCATGTTGTGCAGTGCAATCTACCTATGTCCCAGCACTCCATCGTGCTGTGTGCAGAGCAAAGGGCAGGAATATGGGTCATGTACTGTTAAACTTGTAAGTCACACTGCTCAGTTATTTGTTGCACAGCTCAGTCCAGCTCCATCGATGTTATCACTTCCATGTGTGATGTACAGCACCAGGCAAAGTTCACCTTTGTATACTGGCACTTGCAGTGGAATGTACAACATGAGTCACCAGAACGACAAGTCTCAGAATATGAAGCAAAAAATATGAACTGGAACAACACATCATGTATGGACCGATGGATACTGCCTAATCTGGCTGTGACAATATAGGCCACCCTGCACCATGAGGCACTCTATCTTACTTGGGCCCATGCACACATATCTCAACTGTAAAGCAGTGGAATGGCATGGGCTTGTCAGAGGAGAAACTGCTCACTTGAGATGGGAGGTCAGGTGTGGGGCATGTGAAGTGTAAACACATGTCAAGAGCTACGTGTATAGTAATCTGCAGGAGTCTACATAGCATACAGCTGTCCCGGTATGCGGGGTGAGAGCACACAGTTGTCAGCTGCCATGGTTAGGACCAGCCAAATTCCTGTCATGTACTAAATCAGACTTGGTGTGAACGTAAATGATGCACATCAGAGGACCATGTGTGTTGAAATTTAAGATGGGATATTGCCCTGGTGGGCCCTGGGTAGTGCACTGAATTGTGGGTGCTGGCTGAGCAAGTTGAACGGCCATTGTGCCTGGATAGGGAGACATTGCTAGCAAGGAGTTGAGAAGGGATATGTGTACTGCAATGTAGTCTGACCAATACACATGCAGTACTGTGTCTGGTAAGGGATGCCAGAGATTTGTCCATTAGGGTACTACCTCCTACATGTGATGTGGCCCTGAGTGAAGATGCAGCACTTGGCAGGAGGGATTCTGAAAGCAAATTGCCTCACCATGCCACATATGTCAAAGTCAAGGATGTGAAACAGGGATCTGTCAAGGTATAGGATCAACTAGTTAGCCACCGCAATTGCCAGGAGTCAGGAATGGTTGGAGGTCTAGGTGGACGGGCCCAGTTGTGTGGCAAACCTAGGTAGGTACGTGTCAACAATTCCAGCACTACTACCATGTATGCTACAGCCTGACCTAAAGCCCTCAAAAACAGCCAGGCATGTCAGGAAATGGTCAGGCATATTGTTGGTATTGTAGGCACATGAGAGTCAATAGATGATCTGGGTTCAATCAGTATGTGACAGTAAGTTGAGTCACTGGCCCAAAAACATGATTGCCATAGGAAGCTTGTGCGCCTACAAGTGAAGGGGCCTGAGTCAAATGATATGTGATACTCTGTAGGTAACCAACTCTGGCAATGAAAAAATGAGGTGAGTGTCAGTGCTAGAAATCTACCTAGTTTTACTGGGCCATTCCCTCAGTGTTGGTACACAGTGCCCACTGTTCACAAAGATAGAGCCAACTTTGTGTGCAATGAAGTCACATGAGTATACACATATAGGAAACCCATGGTAAGTACATACCCACACACATTTCTGCAGTGTAGCAAGGTTGGAAGCTTTGTAGAGGTGTGCATATATGTGTAAAACTGAGCCCTTGGCCACATGAATGCACATGCACAATGTATATGCAAGACAGCACAACAAGGCAGAGTGCCATGGTGTACTGTGTGGAAGGCAGACTGCAGGTTCATAACTAATTATTGAGAAAACTCATATCACCTTCAAAGAGGCTCTCGGCTTAGTACTGGTCAAAAGGAATGCAGGCACCCTGGGGACTAGTTGCAATGAGCACAGTAGTGGCGGCAATACTTCAAAACACAATCAGTATAGACATCATGAAAAAGAAAGCAAATCACCAAGGCAGATGTGGACTGTACCTCCTATCACACATGCAGGAATGGCAGGCCCAGCGAGCTGTGCAACTGTGTTGCAGTACGTGTCATGACACGGAAAGTCAGCCGTGGCACACAGTGGCTGTGTGAAAAATGCAGGTATACTGCCATCGGAAAGGCAACTACAGTGCAACTTGGCCTTAATAACTATGAGTAACAGAAGTCCTAGGCATCAATTTTGACCTGAAAGTGAATTAGTAGAAAGTCTGAATGTCAACCAGATTACTAATGTCAACATCTAACATAGATCACCATTAACATATAACTATTTCATTGCAGAGGGTGCACCTCCTGACCAGCTAGCTGCCTGTCCTGGATAAGAATCCTGCTGAGAATGACAGCCTGACAACCCTCGAGCAAGACAACCTCCAGCAAATCCTGGAATCCATAAAAACACCATCTCCAGTTGCGGGAAGGGCCAACAGTGCTGCAGGATCTCTAGAGGATCCACCTGTGACCAAACAAACACCACCTGGCAGCCCACCCACTGCCTTGGACTCCAAGGACCCCCAAGTTGAATTCCAACATCGTGGGGTAGGAGTCCGGCAGGAGCCAATAGATGAGATGTGGGCGGGATGGAGACCAAGGCGAGCACCCTAGAGGGAGTCAGTAGATGCTTCAGTCCCAATAACGACACCTCAGAGTCTATAAGAGGCACCCACCCTCAGCTCTAAGGCTTAGATCAGTCCCTGGATGACATCGCTGGTGTCATGAGTCAGAGACATGAACAACTTTCCATTGCCGAAGTGGCACCAGCAAGGTTGTCAATCAGCTGGGGGTGAGCTGAAAAATCCTGGAGTCCTTACACAGTGACATTGCTGCTGTGCTGGCAAACCAGCAGGCCCTACTTAGAGCTATGCTACCTTACTTGTTGGGGCAGAGAAATGCTGCTGCGTATAGGGGATCCTCATCTTCAGCCCCTGATATGTGTGTGCCTCTGTTGTCTCTGGCACTGACAACACCCCCCACAAGGGAGGTACCACACACATCAGAGGACACATTTATAGACTTCACCTCTTTCCAATGAAAAAGTGGCCTGTAGCATTTATCTGTGCCACATAGCCAGTTTCTTTTTTGACTTGTGCTTATGGCCATGCTAGCGTCCTTCTCAACTGGTACTGTCCTCTATTTGCTTTCCCACCCGTTGATCTCACTCGTTTGTGGACTGTCGATGTGGGCTATCTTTCCTAATGGCAATTTGGTCATCCCCCTCACTAAATTACACTCTCTTCCACATGTCCCATGACATGTATCCCCCATGGACTCTGTGTAGACACCCAGTGGCTCACAAACCATGTTAGGGTTGTTGTTGCAAGGAATTCCAATTGCTCCTTTGTTCATGTGTCAATTAAATTACTTATCGGAACTAGAGGACCGTTTGTCAGTTCATGATTGGACTAAGTAGACCATGGTGAATGTGTTGGCCCTAAATACACTACCAACTATAAAAAGGGAATTGTGTTTCATACACCCATGGGTAAATCTGCACAGGCCAAGCGGAAATGTTTACATGATCCCTATGTGCATCTAGCTAGCAAGTAGTTACACAAGGTCACATGAGTGAAGTGCTACAATTAGGAATCAGTCAATGGTAAGACTGAATGACCTTTCTGCCCAGGTGGTGGATACTTCCATGCATGCAAGCCAGCAAACAACAGTGCTGTAACCACAAAATGGTGCAAGGGAGAGTTTGTAAGCGGCTGGCATCAGTGTATGACCCAATACATCCTTTATTACTTGCAATGATTTGACTTAATCATCCATAAAATACATGTAGCATCACTGGCAGATACAGTGCATCAGTAGGTGAATACCCGTTTTGGGTTGTGAGTCCAGTCAGAGCAAGGGTGCCACTTACAGTGGACAATCATGTTTGAAGAGCCCTTAAGAGACTCCATTGCATACTTGACATGATCTACTCATTAAGTGCTCCTCCTAGTAACACATGTATACAAATGCTGCCAGGAAATCATACAGCATGTGATTAAACCAGCTTAAGCGGATATGACAACTGCCATGCAGTTAACAAGAAAGCAGTTGTTGAAGTGCAAAGGAAAACTTATTTAAGACATCATAAAACTGTCAAGATCTAAAACTCACTAAACTGCATTAACTAATCCTATCTAAACTATGCATAAAATACCCTAAGCTAAATTACCTACACAACCCTAACTTAAAACCAACCCAACCTACCTAACCTTAACTTATCCTGCTCTACACATCTACCACAATATACATGTTAAACATCAACCCCCAACCGACGTTAATACACATTTGCACAAGAAAAAACACAGAAAATACACCTACACACAAACTACCTAACCAATAAAACCTAAACAAATATATATATTTTTGTATTTTTTGTAAATGTTTTCTTTTTGGGGGATTTTGTTATTTTTTAAACATTCCTAAACATTAACCGCCGCCCCTCAATAACCTACCCACCCATATCCCCACCTAACAACAGATAAATATTAAAAGCTATCAACCCACTAAACTAAACTAACCTGACCTATCCATATGCTAAAGCCTATTCTAACCTATGCTAAAATACTAATCAATAAAAACAACAAATATAAACTAGGGAGGGGCACAAAAGCATAGGGATGCCTACAATTGTTCAGCGATCCTGTCCACTGACTACTGTAACATGCAAACCATTCTCATGAGTTTAGACACCTGCAGTTCAAGGCCTGCCAGCCTCAACTTCATATCAGCATTGTCTTTCATTAACTGCTTTTCAAACTCTGATTGTTGCCCAGGGGTAGTGGGTGACTGTGATGGCACTGCCAGCTGTGATGAAGAGGGTCCCGGGACAGCCCCTGGATCACCACCATGGGACCCCTTTACTTCCTGCCTGGTGCTTGCCCTGTCCAGCACTTTCTGTCCCTGAAACGAGGACTTCCATGTCCTCCCTGCCATCCATTCCTTGTGCATCCTTCCCATACACCTGTAGGCCTTGGCAACATGCCTGAGGTGGGGGCACCTCTCCAAGCAAATTCTGTAGGCCTCATGTTGTCTGTTGGAGAGGACAGACATAAGTTTCAGACCCAGCTGAAGTTGTCCAAGTTGTCATCAATTACATAATTGAATTACTATTAGCAGCACAAGTGACATGTCCAGACATCTATGGAATGAATCATGATCAAGCGTGATAAGAAGCATGTACATCTCCTACAGTTACAATGCAAAAGTACTCAGGTCTTGGCCTTGTAGGGACATGAAATGGCGGTGTCTGGTCTAATAAACATATACCTATGTGAATAGTAAGAGTGATTTGGAACAATGATATTCTGTAAAATAGGAGGACATTTACATTTGAAAAGATGTTCACTGTGCACATATCAATATTAAATGTGATGTTGATAATTGGCAGTATTGTCTGGGACGTTTATTACACTCAGACTACACCTGTGTCCTCAAATTTTGACTTGGACAAACATATTGTGTCAGGAAAGTCACAGCCTATGTCATGCAACATTTCTGTCACATATTTTGGGTAAAATGTTGTTACTTTCTGACCATAGCATGGGTGAGAAACATTTGAATTTATAACCATCTGTTGGCTTTGGGTCAGGTGATGGTACATGTGCCATGGGCATCCACACCATAGCTGGAACACAATTAGCACAGCAGATTCAGAGCCATCCATCATATGGGCCTGCTTACATTGGATATTAATTCACATTGTATTTGGACCCTATCAATTACACATGCAAATGTGTCCTACTTCTTTTGTGAATCTACAAGTAAGGTAAAGAATTTTCAGCTGACTGATGATACCTCTTACACATCTCATTGCAACCAATATACAAGAAAACACATGATCCTTACAGAGCACAGAAACATTCAGGTGACACTCACTGGTAGCATTGGGATCTGAGAAAGTGTCCACAGTGCCACAGGTGTATGGGTTAGGTCCACCTGCAAGACAAAAACATGGTACATTGCTCTGTGAGTGCTGAACATGTACACTGTCTACAAATAAAGCACAGTACATTGACTTTACAAATGCCTGGTTTTGTCTGTATGTTGGACATGTAGCACAAGGCAAATTTGGAATGCCCTAATGATGGACATATGTATGCCATGTTGCTGTGTTTTCAGATAGTACCAGGCACTTATGTATCCTGTGTACAGAGTACAGGCAAGGTACAAGACCAGTCTTGCTTCCTACATGGTGCATGGGTGCCTGGCTATGAACACTAACAGTCCAATTTGACGGACCACTGTCTGCATATTATGATATTGCTGGGCCCTTCTCAAGTCAATATGTGTTCTGAACAATGCTACACACATAAGACACCATCCCTGTTTGTCTTCTTCAATTATCTTTTTACATGTGACCAGTGAACTGTAAATGGACAATGATCATTCAAGCACTTTATAGATTCAAAAAGGAAATAGGATATTTGTTCGTAATATACATGTATGTGTAACAATTTTGGGGGGAAAGCAAACACCTTTTCCAACCTGTGGCCTGATGACATGTGAGTGTGCTCCCTTGCAACATGAGTGGTAGCTGGCCCCCACAGTTGGAAGTCGGTAGTGACCTAGCAGGCCGGGTGACAATACTTCCTGCACAGTGCCGGAAGGGTCCTACAGTGCCTATGGGCCTCCCCTGCACTGCATGGTCTGTTTTATCTAGTGTAATGTCACTGTGAACAGTCCCCTGTGGCATTTTCTGTTTATTTAATTGAGTTAGCATGTATCATGCCATGCTAACATAAATACATATCTGGGCCTTTATGTTAAAAAGTCCTCTAGAGATGTTTTCAAAAGCCACACAGCTACAAGCTCATGGAATATAGGGACATACCAGTGGGCTCACCAACTTTAATCCCCAGGTGGTCTAAGAGATATGCCTCCTTGTTCACCACATCTTCCCATCGGTGCTTAAGTTGGTGCAGAGGCGTAGCTAGAGCTTGTGGCGCCTGGGGCTATCCCTCAGATTGCCTCCCCTGGGGAGGGGGGGTTGCTGGGGGAAAAAGGACGGCAAGCACTTGAAAGAGGACCGAGAGACACGTAGTATCGCCACTAATAGTTACCTCGATCATGCAAGTTACATGCACATACATGACATGGTCCAAGGCTACACAGTTGAATACACCGGTGACTGGCAGTACAAAAGAGGACACACAGACTGCACGATCTATCTGGGGACTCAGAAAAACCGCATGTGGCATCAGAGAGCTGCGTGAACAATTTCCTGGTAATCCCCTCAGCACAATGCAAACATGCACATACATGACACTGTTCAGGGATCCATCATCTACAGCTGACATTAAATGACCATTCATCATGGTCCCCCCATTAAAGCAGTGCACTTTGTGATCTGCATGGTACATGTTCTTTGCATTAGGCATATTAACCCTCTGTGCTACCTTTCCAGGAGTCAACCCTTCCACTAGACAAAACTCAGATCTCTCTCTAGGAAGAACATTAATCACCAAAGTTATCATGACATTTTTATAGTTTCTGAAAATTGCTGGAGGCCAGGAAGGTGGCAGCAAGTTTTTTTAAAACCATAATATACTTGCAAACACTACGCACCCAGCCGAAATAGGTACCTAGTGCGGTCACACCGTTTGCACTGCCCTAACCTGCTTAAGGCTCATGTGACCTCAGTGACAGAGTCACAGTGACTGGATCACTGTTGCTCTAGGGTGTGTTGCTTCGTAGGCCTGCCCGCAAGACTGGAGATGAACTTCAGTATGGATTGTGGTGGACAGGCCTTCAAGGGTAACTCACAATTGACACCACTAGGGTCCACCAGCTTGTGCTAAGACATGAAGCCTTCTAAGGTGTAGTGGGGCCTTCTAAGGTCTAGCATGGGAATGCGCTCCATCAGTAGAGTGGTCTGGTGGACCGGGCATGAAGGCTGAACCCAGTTAGCTCTGGCCATAGTGCCACATCCTCTCCCCCACTGCCCCACTGAGAGAAACTCACACTGCCTTTAGCTACAACCTAATTGTGCCCGCTATATAATATTCAAATTATGCACTTGATAAGAGTAATATGCTGCCTAAAAAAAAAAAGTTAAAGTAAACACTCATAGGGAATGCAAGATTAAGTAAAGCATGTGAAATCTAAGCAGAAACAACATGGTTACCTTATCGATCTCTCACTCACTATTCAGAAATCAGCGAGTGGTTTTACCTGAAAAGTTAAGGACATGACTACAGGGCCCTGAAGGGAACCGTTTCAATGTCCATTGCTTATATCCTTAATAAACGTAAGCAGTATGGTTTAAAAAGACCACATCCATAAACAGAGCCATGGTACACATTTTGTTTTCCAATTCATCCATGAACCAGGTGTTGCAGTACCTCCAGAAATTGTGCACTTCCCCACCTGGGGACAATAATGCTGTTCAAAGAAAGACGAGAAAACAAAAGTAGCGCTTCACTGCAAAGTTTGTAAAGTGAGGCTGATGTGTTTGGATGTGAATAAAACCAATCTGGCCACTTTGCAACCACTCTGTCTTGCTTTATTTAGTTATGTATTTATTTTTCATATTTAAAACCTTCTATTTCTCTCCATTCCGCTGCACTTTGGAATAGAAAAATGTCAGAAAAAGGGCATTTTCCCGCAAGAGTGTTTTTCTTTTTTGGATCCATTTCACAGGGAAGCAACTAAATGAAAGAAGGAAAGAGGTTGTGAACCGTTTCTTCAAGTTACGGTTTTCAGTAAGTGAGGAGCAAGACAGAAAGAGAGGGAGTAATAGGAAGAGAGGGGGGGACAGCTGCCAGCACAAAAAGAAGAGGACATTGCCCGAGTCCTATTCCTTCTCTGCCCGTCCCAGAATGTCCAGGAGAGCCTTATCTGAATGCCTTTGTCCGCCCCCAAAATAGTGCCGCCTGGGGCGGACCGCCCCCACCGCCCCACCCCCCCCAGCTACGCCACTGAGTTGGTGGACATTACGCTTGACGTTAAAGGCATGACTCATCTGGAACCGCACATCCTCCCGCCTCTCTAGTGTAAGGTAGCCTTGTCTAACCCAACCTCCACTACGAATCATGTTCAGAAGATAGTGCACCAACAGCCACAGTAGGCCACCAAACTCCTTCTCCGACATATTCTTGGCTCTGTACCTGCCCGACATATCCCTACCCAAACTACCCACCATAAACACAAACACTACAAAAAAGAACCGTTCCCCTAAGATTACAAACCCCAAAATGGACAAACACCTGACAATACAGTGCACAAAACAATACAAAATACAATTACAATAAACAAATAACAATTTACTTACACAACAGGGACACAAAGAAGACCATAAAACAGTACAATTCTCAAAAGCACACTCCAAACACTTCCAACAGCCAGCACAGACAAAAAGACTGTAAGTGATAGGAACTTTACACTTCCTGTTTTGCATTTGGATGGAT
Organism: Triturus cristatus; assembly: GCF_964204655.1. Classification (NCBI taxonomy): domain Eukaryota; kingdom Metazoa; phylum Chordata; class Amphibia; order Caudata; family Salamandridae; genus Triturus; species Triturus cristatus. The sequence continues at coordinate 685,600,834 of NC_140591.1, forward strand.
ACGTCACGTTTCCTACTAAAGCTTTACATTTCTTACTAAAGCAACACATTTCCTATTAAAGAGTCATATTTCCTACTAAAGCTTCATGTTTCCTACTAAAACATCACATTTTCTACTAAAGCGTTACTTTTTCTGCTAAAACCTCACGTTTCCTACTAAAGCGTCACATTTTGTACTAAAGCATCACAGGCCAGATGTACCACCCTTACAATTTGTAAGTTGCAAATTGCATTGTTTTACAACTCACAATTTGCAACTCACAAATTGTAATTTACAACAGTGTCTGAGACAATGTTTGAGATTCCTAATGGGGTTGCAAATTGCATGCCAGGGATGGTGGCCTGCTGGGGTGCAGCAGACCACCATGTCTGTGACTGCTTTTTAAATGAAGCAGTTTTTTTATTTTTAAACGCAGCCCGTTTTCCTCAAAGGAAAACGGGATGCATTTAAAAAAGAAAAATGAAACATCCCTGTTTCATTTTTTAAGGGCAGGCAGTGGTCCGTGCGACCATTGCCTGCTCTTAAAAAATATTTTTGCATCCATTCACAATGAGGGAGGACTACCCTGGCTAAAAAGGAACCTCTGGTGGGGTTGCGCGCCCATTCTACCAGGGCGACGGCAGCTACTACTGCATTGGGACGTGGTGTCCCCCTGCAAGACATCTGTCAGGCAGCCACGTGGGCCTCGCTGCACACTTTTACTAAGCATTATTGCCTTGACAGTCAAGTCAGGAGAGACGGATTCTTTGGCTGTTCTGTTCTCCGTGACTTTCTGGTGTGATCTTGGTTCGCAGACCCACCACTGGGGTTGGTATTGCTGGGGAATCTATTCCCGTTTTTGGGTGGCTTACCACCTACTTGAAGTAGGTGAGAAACTGCGAGTGTTTTACGACCTCAATTGTGGTCACAAAACAATTGTACATTGAAGTGCAAGTTGCTATTAGGAAGGGATGCCCTTGACACGCCCATTCCCAATAGCAAGCTGCAAACCCTATTTTGAGAGTCGGTAAAAGGTTACAGACTCGCAAAATAGGGTTTGTACATGGGGCAGACCTATTTTGCAGTCGAAAACGGGTCAATTACCCGTTTGCGACCATAAAAAACGGTTGTACATCTGTCCCCATGTTTTCTACGAAAGCCTCACATTTCCCACTAAAGAAACACATTTCCTACTAAAGCATTACGTTTCCTACCAAAGCATAACATTTCCTACTAAAGCATCACATTTCTTATTAAAGTGTTATTTCTGTCAGACGCCTCGCTAGAGAAATGGGCAATGCACATGTTTTTATTGATGCAACTAGCCTTTTGTGTGTGGTAATGTTTATTGATTGGTGCAATTCAGGTAAACACTTCGAGGGATCACTTTTCATGCTCAAATTATCTGTGCTAACATGCTTGAAGACTTGGGAGGTGCTACATCTGTATGTTAACAGTGCTCATTTGTGCGACTCCTTACGTTCATTGTGCGTACACTAGGACAGGTAATATAGTCTTGTGAAATATATTGTCAAATGTGCATATCTTGACATAATCAACAATGTATTACATTTTGTATTATGCGTTCCTTGATGTAGGTATCTGCACAGTAGGCATTTTTGTTCACGGATATTGCACTCTTATGCAAATGAAATCCACATTGTCATACATGATGCCCATACTTGAAGATCATACCATCTGTCTGCATTACTGACAAAGGATGTGTTACGTACACAATGCAGAGTGTATCTGGGATCCAGATCACAAGTTGACTGCATAGATGTGACAGGTATGTTGCTAGCTAAGCCAATAGGACACCTGTGTGAGAAGGTGGCCTGATATATGCTGTCCTCTAGTTCTAGTGGGCACCTTGTATCAGTCTAAACAACCCCTTATGGTGATAGGTTAAAGACAACCTTATGTGAAAGCTATCCTAGTGGTAGCTATGGAGAGCAGCCTTCAGGCTAAGTCTTGAAGGAATGTAAAGCAGCTTGTTTTATCAGTCTATAATCTCTTGAATGATCAAATGAAAAGACAACCACACCAGGTATATATTCAAAATATATGTATTTAAGATAAATCACACCCCTCTAGTCTCTTTATTGGACTGGAGTTTGAAGTACTTCAGTAACAAGTATTCAAGCATCAGTAAAAGCACAAATACACGTTTGGGCCCTAGGGGCGTACCAAACCATATACTAAAATAGTGGTATAGGAACCACAACTGAGATAGGCAAGGTGCCTATCACCTCTAGAATCGCAGGGACCCCAAGGAGCCACCCAAGGTAGGGACATCGGGGTCCCACGGGAGCCATATGCAGTGTGGAAACACAACCGTGGGTTCCTATTACTTTCTATGGGGAATGTCACGCTTGGAATTTTATAGATTAGGGACCCTTCAAATCGAACTAGGACCAAACCCTTTTGGACTTAGACAGTTCTAGGGCTAGCACCCTCGAGAGTACCAGAGTACTTGAGTTACCTCACCCAGGGAAGCCGGGTGCATAGGTGTCTTTTGGTGTCGGGTCACGTCGTCGATTCCAATGGGAGCCTGCAAAGAACTGCTGCTGCTGAGAGGAGGAGAAGTGTCCGGAGAGATCCAAGCCTGGATCTAGGATGTAAGGAACCTGAAAGCAGAGGGGACAGAGTCTGGTTCACTTGCTAGTGACCTAGGGCAGGATGGACCAGTGCCCACAGATGTCGGGTGCTTCAGGTGAGTTGTCGAGTGTCTTGACTCTTCAGCCACGAGGTCCAGGAGGCGTTGACGAAGTCCACGAGCTGGATTCAAGCTGTCCCACGAAGTCTGTCGAGTGCTGCGGTGTCGGCGACCAGAAAGGACCCAACAAGCCTTGACAACGGCAAGTCTCAGGAAATCAGAGAAAGGACTGCGGTGCAGACCAGCAAGGTCTGATGGACTCACTCAGCACGGGTAAGTAAACACAAGTCTGGAGCAACCAGAAAAGCACAAGTAGAAGTGGAGTTGCCTTTGTGGGGACCTGCTAGCCAACGGGCTAGTGATCGTGAAGGAGCCTCGAGCGGTCGCACTTGGAGCTGGCCCATGGGTCACCCGTGGAGTGGATGCCAACAATCTTCGGTGCAGGAGGTGCTCAAGGCTGGGGCTACTCGGAGCCCATAGCACAACTTCGAGGATAACCAGGAAGGTATTGTTGCTGCAAAAGCTCACGGTGTCCAGGGGTTACCGTTCCACGTTACCCACGATAGCCACGGGCCTCAGCTTTGCTGTGGACTCAGGGTAGCCTCAGGGAAGTCTGGAAATCCACCTCTGGTGATGCAGGGACTTCAGTGTCCGATGGGAGCTTCAGTACTGCAGATCGGTCAGTTGCTTCTTTGGTGCCTGCTAAGCAGGGGAGTCACTCCTTGACCCCAGGGGAGATTTCTTCCGTCTTCTAGTCGTGATAGAAAGTCGAAGGTCCAGGATATATGTTTCAGAGGTTCGTCCAGGGTAATCTAACGTCCTAGGGACTGGGTTCCTATACTTATACTAAGTTTAGGGGATTGACTACCTCTAATGCTCCACCTATGGGTGGGCCTGGGGTGGGGGTGGTTACACCCCTTCCCCTTTGTCCAGTTTCGCACCAGATCAGGGGCTGAGTGGCCCTGCAACCAGTTTGAACCGGGCTATGCACAAGGACACCTTGTGTGCCCCAGGCAGTGTATCAAAAGCATTCTGTGAATGCACACACCCTGCCCCAATACACATCAGCCTGTCTGGGGAGGTGGTTACACCTCCCACCAAGAAACCTATTGTCCAGGCCTCCCCTGCCAGAGTTTCCCCCAGCAGCAGGAGGCCAGACCCGTGTCTGTGGCAGTGTCATCCATTTTGTGATGCCAGGTGTGAGAAGTTTGCCTGGCATATGCTGGTCACTAGTTATAGTGGCCACCTTGCACCAGTCCAATTCGACTCTTATGGTAGATAGGTTGAAGACTAGGGGTGGGCGGAATTTGCGAAAGTGATTTTCGCAAATTATCGCGAGAATGTTAAAAATCTCCGCAAACACGCGGAAATATCGTGAAGCTGCAGAAGTTTTTTTCCCGCCCGTTCGCGGTATTTTCTGCGTGGTCGCGGCTCGCCAACTTACCCATGCGGTTGCTCGCTGGCGCGGCCATCTTATTTTCACTCTTCTCGCGGTGCATGATCGCGAGAAGAAAGACGTGATTGCACGACCAATGACATTACTGTGGGCGCGAACTGTCGCGAGACAGCGCAAATGGCTACCAACAATCCAACATCTCGTGGAGAACGCGACCGGATCGGGAAAACTTGTCGGCGAACGCGGGGATTCAGGTAAGGCGATCGCGCGCGCGCGCGAGAATGTATTATTTTACAGCGCGAGCAAGAAACAAATTATCGCTAAGCTGCGGAATGCGGAAATTTTGACATTTTCGTGCTCTCCGCGGAATGCGAAAATGTCAAATTATCGCAATTTCCGCGAGCGGAACGGTAATTTAGCCCAGGCCTATTTACGACAACCTTTTAAAGAAAGCTATCCTAGTGGTAGCTGTGGAGAGCAGCCTTCAGGCTAAGTCTCAGAGGAATGTAAAGCAGCTTGTTTTACCTTATAATCTCTTGAATTGCCAAATGAAAGGACACCACACAGGTATATATATCAAATATATATGTATTTATTACTAGACACATTGTACTAATCTCTTTATGAGATTAGAAACCAGGTACACATTCAAATGTCAAGGTTTCACAATAAATTAAGCACAAATATGGCTGGAGCCCTAGGGGTGTACCAGACCCTATACTAAGAAAGTGGTATAAGGATGTCGACTTGCAAAATGACAAGGCCTAGGGCCTGGGGAATCGCTGGGGCTTCACTACTGCAGTGTTAGCAGGTAAGTAACAGGCCCACGGGAGACGCGTGTAGTGTGTGAACACAGCCGCGGGTTCCCTATTGATTACAATGGCGCAAGTCGCGGTTTGATTTTTAAAGTTTTAGGGTACTTCGAGGAAGTCTACAAGCAAGCCACTTACAAGGTAAGTAATTCGAGGGCAAACACATACTAGGGCACCGGAGTGCACGAGTTACCTCACCCAGGGAAGCCGGGTGCATAGGTGTCTTTTGGTGTCGGGTCGCGTCGCTGTTTTCTATGGAGACAAAAGAAGACTTGCTGCTTGTGTCGACTGAAGAAGTGTCTGGTGGAATCTGAAGGTGGATTCAAGATGCTGAAGACCTCGAAATGAGGGGACAGTGTTCAAGGTCACTTGCCAGTGACCGGTGGCCAGCAAGATGGATGACCACAGATGTTGTGTCGATTCAGGTCATCAATGGTGTTTTGTCTCTTCGCTCACGAGGTCCAGGAGGGATCTAGGATGACCAGCAGCTGCATTTGGAGTGTCCCATGCCGTCTGCGGCTGATGGCGGTGACGGCAACTGGATTTGAGCCAACAAGCCTTGGCAACTGCAAGTCTTGTGTAGACTGAAGAAAGTCGATGGTGCAGACCAGCAAGGTCTGAGGGACTCACCCAGCAAGGGCAAGTGAGGGCAGGTCTGGAGCAACCAGGGGAGCCCTTTGAGTTGATAGAAAAGTCTTCAGGGGACCCACTAGCCAATGGGCAAGTGATCACAAAGATGCCTCCTCAGGAAATGCTTCACAGGAGCCCACGGTCACTCGGGACGGGGTAGGCTGCTGATTTTTGGTGCAAGACCTACAGGAGGCTTGGGCCACACATGGTCCAATGCACAAGTTCGTAGAACGTTGTTTAGGGTTTGCACTTGACAATAGTGCATGGTCCCCGGGTATTGCTGTTCCTCGTCACTCGTGGGTTCCACTCGCCACAGCTTCACTGGGGACTCACAATGGCCGTCAAGAAGTCAGGAAATCCACTTCCGAGGCAGCAGGGTCTTCGAACTCCGGCGGGAGCTGGAAAGTTTGCAACCGTTGATTAAGGTTTTTGGTGCCTGCCAAGCAGGGGAGTCACTCCTTGACTCCAAGGGAGATTCTTCTGTCTTCCAAAGGTAGTGGAATGGCGAAGGGCCAGGATTCTTCTTTGTAGAGCGTCGTCCAGGGTTATCTGAATTGTTAAGGCAATGCTTGCTATCTTATAGTGAAGATAGGGGAGGGACTAGCTCTATGACCACTCTTCTAGGAGGGTCAGGGGAGGGGGTGGTTACACCCACTTCCCTTTGTCCAGTTTCATGCCAGAGCAGGGACAGGTAGCCCCTGAACCGGTTTGAGCTGGCATATGCACAGAGGAGCCTACTGCTCCCCCAGTGCAGGACTTCAAAGCACTCTAAGAGTGCACCCACCCAGCTCCAATACACTAAATCCTGTCTGGAAGGTGGTGACACCTCCCTGTGACAGGATGCCTTTTGTTGGGCTTCCTCCACTGTGAGTTTCAGTCAGCAGCAGGAGGGCAGCGCAGTGTCTGTGCTGGTGGCATCCATTTTGTGATGCCAGGGCTCTATAGGATTTATATTGTTTTACATGTTGTCCCCTGTAGAAGGGTGGGATCATGCTCCCACATCATGGACTGATGTGGGGGCATGATTCCAAGTTGTTTGACACCAAACACGACATGTTTTGATGCAGTCATTCCAAAGTTAGCATTATAATGCACTTAAGAGTATATGGTTTAACCGCATCCACAACCAGCCATAGAGAATAGACTCTAGTAGCTGCAGAGGCATCCTGCACATGCAGAGGCACCCCCTCACATAGTAAACCAAGCACCCTGCCCTCAGGATTGATAGGGCCTGCCATAGGGGTGGCTGATAGGTTTATATGTGTGTGTATGGTGAGATATAGGAACCTATACCTCTGTGAGGAGTGCTAACACTACCTCACACTGGCTGCAGTAGCAGGCCTGTGGTGTCAGATTGAGTCTGCTTCCCAGGGGTGGCATAATACATGCTTCAGCCCCTGGTAGGCCTGTGAAGTACCAATGCCCTAGGTACCTAAGGTACCATATACTAGGGCCTTATAAGGTACCACAGTATCCAATCACTAGTGCATCTAATATGCACACCAAGTCGTTTAGAGAGAACAGAGAGACTGGGGCCCTGATTAGCAGGGACCCAGACAGACTATAGCCAGAAACCAGTGTATAAATCAGAAAAAAGTGGGAGCAACATAAGTGCAGATCCTACTCTCCTACACCAGGGCTTTGAAAGGATTTAACCGGGTTAAGCCAGTGTGAACATGTCTCTCCCTCTAGAAGGATGGAATGCTATCCTCACCGCCAGAACTGGCAGGGGGGTAGTTTCCCAAAGTGTTTGACACCAAACATGACATGTTTTGATGCAGCCATTCCAAAGTTGGCATTTACCGCGAGGTTATAATGCACTTAAGAGTATATGGTATGGCTGTATCACAGAACATCATAAATACGGGTTGCACTCCATTTCTTGCTTTTAGTTCATCCTGATTATACACAACAATTCATCTTAGCGTGCTTATCACTGGTGACGTGCCTAGCCCAAACTGCACGTTTCAAACTACGCAACATCTTTTTGGGGCGACCTTTCACCCCAGCTCCAATGGCACAGCTCAAACTGCATTTGCACTTATTTTTCCATCATTTTCTGAATTTGTCCAGTTCATTCCTTTGGTTTTTCCTTTCTCATTAAACTCGTAACACTGTTCAAGTTTACATGCAAGGTAAGCATTTTTTCTGGGTTTCTCATGTTGAAAATGGGCCATCCGAACCTGAGTAAAATTAAAGCAGTTTATTTAAAAACCCAATGCATTTCAGGCCTCCTGGGCCCTTCGTGAGGGGCAACTGAAAATAACAACAACACATGTATCAATTACTGTTCACTAATTCATTTTCAACAGTTCAATATGGGTACTATTCACAAAATATAACTCTTCAATTATCCGTGGTTCATACCAATAAAGTTATTTATAATGTTCCTCTAAACCTTTTAACCCCTCTGGCAGTGCTCAAATCCTTTCATTTTTATATAACACAACTTCACTCAAGCTGCGCTTTAACTTCATAAGTCACCTACACCCCCACTGTAACTCAACTTCTCGCGCTTAGTCTGTACGTGCCTAGTTGTCCCTTTGTTCCCATTGCCATTATCAATAAACCTAAACTATCTTTCTAGGCACACCCACGCACTTCCCTACTTCCTTCCCAACCAACAATACAACTCTGTCTTTCCATTCTTAAAAGTTATTTCCCCCGTCAGTGCATCTGACAACTCTACCCAACTTCCTTTACAATTCCCCACATGTACCTGCTAACTAGGAGAGAAGAGGATGGTGTTAGCAGGCGCCACATGACGGTGTACTGGGGTGAGAATAACACCTAGACACAGATCTTTGTGATGGGCCAAATACAATTAGGTGAGATGTAAGTGTATTGATGTTTATAGTTAATGTTAAAATAAAGTGCTTACACAAAGGAAGTGTTCATTCTTTTAAAAAAAATGTTTAACACGTTAAAAACAAAAATTGGATTTATGCCCATCAAACTCATTCAGGCTTCAATGAAAAAGTCCCAGCAATTATGCCTATATTTTCCTCTCTGTTCTCATCATCATCCCCATCCTCATCCGCTGATTCCTGCTCCTCATGGCAAAGGTCCATGGGATATTTGTCCGCAGACAGAAGTTGTGCAATAAACAACAAACCAGGATCATTTTGCAAACCTAAGGGGGGGAGTATAGCAATCGTCCCGAACATGTCCAAATAGCAGAAGTGAGACTTGATTACCCCGAAAGTCTGCTCCATGATACCCCTGGTCTTGCCCAGTGCTTGTTGTAGGTGTGCTCTGCCTCTGTCTGGGGATGTGCAGACGAGATTATGATCCATGACTGCAGACCATATCTTTAGTCAGCTGAAAATACATAGGGATAAAATCCATTCAATAATCATGGTGATTGATCAACACACATTCACGAACTTGTCTGTTATGTGTACTCATTGACTCTTACACATTTCTACCACTATTGTATTCAATTGGTTACAGTAAGGTTATCACAATTATTTATACATGTCTATTCCTGTTCTCTGTATCAGATTGAAATATGTGCATAGCCTGCTGCTTTTGACAATGCCACAATAAGCCAAACACATTTGGGCTGTGGCTTAGTGTGATAAGTGTTTTAAAGGTCCATTGCTACTGTAAGTGATGGTATGTTGATCACAAATTGGGCTTTGTTGTCATCCATGGGCAGTATGAACCTGTTTTACAGGCCCACAAACATATGTCCCTGTGGAACCACTGATGTTGTAGATACACTACATACAGATGACAGAGCCTTTGAATTGTTAACTTCCTTTCAGAAGTGTAATGTGGTGAGTACATGTGGTGCATGGTACATTTGGGCACACAGACAACAGCCATCGGAACCCTTTCCTTGTGCACAGTGCTGCAATGCGGCATTTGTCCAAGCATTGCTTTGCTCAGGTTCTTTCCATTATTGATAGACACACACAGTGGCTTAGGAAGTCTTGACACATGTGACTTGCAGGTTTGCATTGCACATATGCCCTGATGAATGTTGCAAGTGTGAGGTCCACCTCTCTACATATGCACTGTCTCAGGTAGTGTACTCAAAATGTCCATTAGGTCATGCATTATTTACTGTTATTGGGTCTGTAATGTACTTCAGAAGTACTTACCAACCAGTAGCTCATTGCGATGTCTCCCATTTTAGAAGCGCTCATTGATGATGGAGTGCCTGAAGATGTATGCGCCATGTACACTTGCGGGGAATTTGGCCAACATGTTGATGAACATGCCCCGATGGTCAATGATGGCCTGGACATTCTTTGAGTATGTTTGCTTCCCGTAGAGACGGGATGTAGCTGCAGGAAGGACCAGTTGCACATGTGTACAGTCCATGGCACCCAGCACATGTGGAAAATTGGTAATAGCATAGAAGCCTTGCTTGATTTCCAGCTGCAGTTGTTGTGTGTTGGGAAGGAGGAGGTACTGTGGTATTAAGTGGATGATGGCATCCAGGACAGATGGTAGGAAAGCTGAGCAAGATGGCTGGGAGATTCCTGTCATTCTGGCTGTTGTAATCTGTAATGACCCAGATGCTAACATGTGGAGGACAGCCATAAATTTTACCTGCGGAAGGATGTTGGTTGACATGCGAGTTGGTGGCTGGAGTCTTGGCGCTACTTGGTGTAGCAGTTGGATGATGGACTCCCTCCTGAGCCAGTAGTAGATTAATGACCTCATCCGCCTTGAGATCAAAAAGGGCAGTCCGCTGCCGATCAACACTCTCCCTTCTCTAACACTGCCCTTGTGCTGGTGTGGGGGAGGGGTACGTTGTTGGGGTGGTGGCAGAGGTCATCATCTTCTTGTGGCTCTCAGCTGCAAAATCAGCACCTCTATTGCATTGTTGTGTTTGCCAAACTGTTCTTTCAGGCTTCTCTTTATATGCCAAAGCCAATGAGTCATTTCCTATGCCTGGGTCACTGAGGTACAGGACTTTTGACACATTGTGGACACTGCGCAACACTTGCTGGAGATGCATCACTTTTCAATTAACTTGTACATATCAATGCATCAGTTTTATGCTAGAAATTAAGATCGAAAGCCTACCTTGCATCTATCAATACTTAAGCGGCACAGCTGGTTCAGACGCACGTACATTTCGATGCGGGACTCCAAAATGTGAGGCATCAGCCTAGATTGGTCACATTGCATATGTGGAATACTGGCTGTGCCGCCAATGCAGCAAAAATGATAACACATTGGTGGCGCAATCTCCTTGTAAATAAGTCCCTCTGTTTGGGGCCTAGAATACTCACACAGTTGGGGTCATTCCCCCAGTTTTCTTGACTTGGGAACTCATGTTACAAACGTGTGGACTTCACTAGTAAAACAAAAATTTATGAAAACACATGTAAGGCTCATCATTTGTGATGGATAAGTGATGCCTTGGACAGAACGACAACTACAGTGACCTTTTATATTGAACGCAAACATTTTTGTTTATAATAACAATATTTTTGTGCCAGGAACAAGAATTCTGTGAGCCACAAACAGTAAGGCGGGCTCCAAATCTTTAACAGCATAGGAGGGACTTCATGTCTGAGGCTTGTGGAATTCTATATCTGGGTTCAAGAAACCTTTGCATAGTTTAACATTTTTTGAAGTATTGGAAAAGCTTTTATATATCACTCCACTAAAAAATAAGACCCTTCTTCAGAAACAAAATGTCTAGTTCAAGTGCACAGCAATTATTCTCGGTTGACATTTGACCAAGGCAATATTCTGTTCTTTACAGCAGTATTCAGAAGAAGAACACAATGTCTGAAATTCGTGCATAAAGGTGTTCTACCTTAAAAATGAAAGGGGTCCGTAGAGGCAATAGAAAGTCCTGGGCTCTCAGAAGACAGAGAAAAAGAATACGATTAAATTGCTGATAATGCGGTGTGCATGGGACCAGCATCAGCAGAAAAGATCCCTGAAGGTCTTCTTTGTATGGGACTACCTCACAAATTAACTTGGATAGACAATATTACATTTTTGAAAGCTCAGTTTTAAACTCTGTGAACAAGTATTCAGTCTGGGACACTTTGGACTTTATTCATTTGATACACACACCAAAGTAGGGCACCTGTATGCCAAACATGATAATTGACATTGTTGAAAATTGGGTTACTGGTTAAGAAGGGGGACACCCTACTCAAGCAGCAATCACAATCTCTGTCACGCTGAAAAACAAGCAACCCCAAATTAACCTGTGCTTGACCTTGTGGAAGCTTGGTACAAAACCAGACAGGATTAACTTAGGGAGTCCCCTTCCTCAATGTTCGGCAAATCCCCCCAACTAATTTGAAGACAAATTAAAAAATGTTACCAACTATAATGTAGCTATTTTCTAGTACAGTTATTAAACAGTGTTTGCAGATCAAAAAAGACACACAAAAAACAAACCTGAGGGAAAAAACAAAAATACCAATCTTAAGTTTTCTCACTTTATATGAACAACAAGGGCCTATTCACAAAGGCAGACTTACAGGTGAGTAAAACTGCATGTATTAGTTCACTCAACATTTGAGTAACTTTTACTTCTTTTGGCTTTTCACCATTTACGATTGTAAAGGTACTCAAAAGTGTAAGTTTACATGTCCCCACCACTAAAAGAGGGGGTGTAGTCAGTAAAAACATCATATACCAACATAAAGTTATTATTAAGAATAACTTTATGACTTTATTTTATGTTCCACATACTTGACGGAGACCTCCCCTGTCGGGACAGAGTTTGTAAAGTATAGGGACAGTTTCTATAAGCCAATTAAAGTTTAAAAATCATATTTAAAAAATGTAAGTTACATTTTAATGTCAAGTATTTTATGTATCTATTTCAAACTTGGAATGATTTTTAAAAAAAATGCTGTAGCATACTAACAGCATTTTAACTACATTTGAAATTAAACATGTATATAATCTAAGTATATTACATTAAATTAAAACATGTTTTCTAAAGATTTACTCACAGAGACACCCACCTAAAGTAAAAAGTTTCCATTTATATATTATGTCATAAAAGTTACTAAAAGTCGCTAAATAAAATAAAATAAGTTTATTTTTTTTAAAACATTTATTTTCAAATGAAAACAGTTATTCTAATATTTTTAATAATATAACATTTATTTATCATTTTAAATCTGTTTCAACATTTAAATCAAGGTATATTTCTTTTTAAAGAGTTTAAATACATTAATTAATTTTAATGTTATTCCCTGTGGATTTTTATTTTAAGTCTGTTATTTTCCATGGGATTAAATGTGACTCGCCATGGGTTGTGCTGGACTTACTCTAGCGATGATCTGGAGTACATTTATGAATATTTTGGGTTCATTTTGGTTGTAGTAACTATAAAACTGCAGTTTGTGTATTGCAATGGGCTGACTGTTTTGTGCGTGGGTACATGTCCTTTCCTAAATTCCTCCATGACCTTCCCTTAACCTCTCCTTACTGCTCCCCAAACCTCTCCCCCTTAGTCATAAGCATTCCACTTTTTTCTAGCTACACCCCTATCCCTCTGACTACTAAAACATATCTTGCATGCAGACATCTTCAAAGTCAGAGCAGATATCTCTGCACACAAAATACAGGAGAGGCAGAAGCAGAAACCTCTGCACATAGGTTTGTAAGTAGCATTTTGTAGTATGTTAGTACTACTATTGTAGTACTTCTAAACATGTTACACACTGCAGTTTTTAAATAGGCCTCATAATGTCTGTTGTCCAATAATCAATTGATTTTATAGACTAGACTCTTAAGAAGGCCAGTCCATAATGGGTAAGGGACAATGTTTATGAAGTGTATACCACAGTCGCACTGTGCACAGTTTAAGGCTATGAGAAGAAGAGGTTGTTAGTGCAAGATGCTGTGTGCATGCCCCCTGGCCAATCTCAGGAGTGCAAGGCAAGAGATACTCTGCAGCTCGGAGTTGATTGCCCAAAAAGTTGGGTGGCCAGGCTCCGTGGCCATCTTCAACTGTGCATGGTTGATGCCTGGGGACAGGATGGATTGTCTGCATGGGGAATGGGGCACACAGCCATGCAGAAGACCAGGCCCTGTGACCAATTGCTACTGCGCCACTGTTAAGCGTATGCTAAATGATAGCAGCACTAAAATCCTTTGCAACAAGCACCACACAGAGGAAAGTAGAATAGGTGCATGTCAGTTTTCAGTCAACCGACAGGAAATTAATTTTCTTTGCGATAGATGCTGTGTAGAGAGTGAGTGGACAGCAAATACAGTTCCCGTTGGAATCTCACAAAATCAATGACAGCAAAGGAAAACATACATCCAACAGAAAGATTTCCCACCATCCTGATGTCAATTGATTGCGCTCATGTACATCTGGTGGCCTCATATAGACAGGAAACAGTGTGCTGAAACCGTAAAATGAAGCATGCTTTTAATGTGCAACCATGTGTGATGGGGAGCTGTGCATACTGAACTGCTGTGTGAGGTGCCCTGTATCAAACTACAATGCCATGAACCTGCATTGAAACAACATTAGAAATATAGGGGTGACCCATCACTCCCAATGAACTGGGCAGTCAAATCAATCCTTTATCATCAAGATTAAAGTGCTTTAAGATTGTTGTAGTTCAATCTCAATTCATGCCAGTACTACCATTAGAGTGTTGTTAGGCGCTATGACAGCGGATGCAGGAATCAATGTGAATGTGTCCAACAAATGACATTGGTCACTCATCTTCACAATGATGATGATTCTCAGCCAGAACAGATCTTTAACAACCCCATGTGCTTCCATTACAACTCTCATTTCCCTTCCCTTGGCGACCTCCTATATCGAGACATTCTTGAATGTCCTCCACTCCATATATTTTGAAAATACTCATGATTTGTTTTTACCATGGCTTGAGGTATAACTGAGGTGGAGAAGTACCACCAGTTGCCAGCTCCAGCAGGAGACGTTCACATTTTCGCACTCCAAGGGCCTTTGGCATTGATCTGGTCCTCATAGACAGTGGCGTTTAGGGAGCTGCCAGATGGAGTCTGTGAGAAAGTGGGTTTTTGGTGGAGAAGGATGAGAGCCCTTCTCAAGCAACAGCCATTATCTTTGTGAGGGTGGACTACAAAAAGTCACAAAACTAACCCATGCTTAACCCTCTGGTAACCTGGCACAAACATATTCAGCTTAACTTAGAGGCAATGTTTAAATTATTCATGCAGCACTTAAACAGCAATAAAGTTGAAACACAACACAAAACAAGCATTAGGAATGCAATAGGTCTCGCATTTGCAAGCGTTGGAGCGATTGGCATTGTAAATGACAATGTGTTTTACCCACATGTTTTGGTTTGGAGTGTAGTGGATGTATAGGGTGTGGAGTGAAACTATGTGGGTTGTATTGGGATTGTTAGTTGTGGAATTGTGTGGAGTAGAATTGTGTTTTGTGGAGTACATTTGTGTAGTGAAATTATTTGGCACGTGAATAGGTAGGTGTGAGAGCTGCACAGAGTAGATAGAAAGTAAGATAGAGAAGGATAGGTAGTTTGTGCAAGAAGTGGTGAATGAGCTTGAGACAGAGGAGTAGAAGAGTGTGTGAGAAAGAGAGATAGGAGGGTAGAGCAGGCCAGCGGTGCATAAAGATGGAGGACTTGTGTACGCTGCAAACACCTTGAGCATTTCCTGAAAGAACCAGGCATAAAATAAACAAAATAGCAGAAGTAGAAAAATATTGAGTTCTCTATATCAAGACACAACTATCAGTTATAGACAGGCAAAACGTACAAGAGTAAAACCAATCTATATAATTCGAAAACAATGCATACATTCACTGGCCTTCTACATAGCGTCCTTCCACCAACAACTCGGTGTTACTACTCTCTACTTAATGCCTGGCAGCATCATTTGAGAGACTCTGCCCGCTAACGACACACCCTGAAACTATACTGCTTACTACCTCTATACAGGCACATTTGAAGCAGACATCAAAACAGCAATGCAGTCTGTCAACACACAAAAAAGTAATGGATGTAAATGCTTGAACTGGATGATATAATCATTTTGTTTTATGCTTGACGAATTCACTCATATTATTGATAGGAAATAGTGTCATTATCTGGTGGAAGGGTTTATTGGCCAGAAAGACTTCAGTACCATGGAGAGCAATGCTTTAAAATATGTGTTTAAAATCAAATGCAAGATCATAGAGGCAGCAAGTGGAGAGGCAAGTAATATCCGGGATTACAGAAATGAGGCTAATGTCCGAGTCCTATTTCCCCATACAGTTTAAATCTGTGCAATTGGTATGGTACGTACCTGACCATAGCTGCACATGTCGGCACTTAAATTCAACAAGTGAATGTCAACAAAGACATTGAACACACTTATTGTTCATGATTATCTACATTTACTTGAGCAATAAGTGTTCAACTTTGTCGACATTCACTTGTGAATTTGATAGAGTTTCATACAATACCAATTGCACAGATTAAAACTGTATGGAAATAGGACTCGGATATTAATGTACAAAACACTGCATGTAAAAGATGCAAACCTCTACTGGCAGTTGAATGTTGCACCTATTTTAAGGTAAAAAATCTGGTGAATTTGCATCCAGCTCTTATCTGCATTGTTTTTCTAGTTCCACTAGCCTGAAGTTTGCAGAACATACTTACCTTGCAGTTGTGCTCTACGAGTCCTTGCTGTCTGCTGCAGGAAAGATTCTAAGCGCAGAGAAAAAAGAGAACTATGGGGCATATGTACAAGCCCCTATTGCCACCACAACAATCATGTTAAGGGCCTTGTGGTGGCGATGGGTGCTGTGCCTTATGTACAAGGCAGCGTTAAGCCACTTAACATGGCTAAACGCTGCCTTGTACATAAGGCCCACATTCATGCTATGGTCGTCGTGAAAGGGGTGGGCAGTGGGTGCTACGGTGGGCGTTCCACAAGGGTGGTGTACATAAGTGGCAGCGCCAAAATTAAGACCAGCTAAATCTTGGTCTTAAGTTGGCGAAACGAGGAGAAATGCATTATTTCTCCTCGTTTTTACTTTTTCCATGTGTGCTGCCTTGTGCAGCACACATGGGAAAAGCAAAATGCCATGGTTTGTTTATGTACAGGAAGGTGTTCCTTCATGTACATAATCAAACCTTTAAAAAATGCCATTTTGTCACTTTCATGTGTGCTGCATGAAGCAGTACACATGAAAGTGACAGAATGGCATTTTATGATTGTTTATGTGCAGGAAGGGACAGCTTTCTACACATAAACAATATTCCCCTGCATGCAGACACCCTTACACTATGTTGTAGGAGTGCCTGTTTTGGCGCTCAGTAGCTAAACTTAGCGCCATTGCAGGGGGAAACGCAAGGCTGCACCACATTCTTGTAACTATGGTGCAGCCTTGCATTTCAGAAGTGGCGGAGCGTGGCGTTAAGCCAAGGAGGCTAAAGTCACGCTCCGCCACTTCCTTGTACATATCCCCTACGTTTTTCTCCAGGTGAACCTCCGGCATCCATGTGACAACTCCATATCAGCAGAACATGCACTCATTTGAGAAAACAATACATTTTCTTTCCTGCAATAACAAATTTCACATGTCAAAACAAGCCACAAACACTTCTCAATAGAATACTGCTGCACTTCGGCAAATGCTCTGGCTGTCTTTAACCAAAGTCCTCTAGATTTTCGATTTCTTCCATGTTGGCTGCTTCCGCTCCTACCCAAACGAACAGGTCCAGGCAAAAGAGAGAAAGGACTACAGCTTCCTGTTCTTGTTGTATAAAGAACGGGAACATGAGCTTAGACTTCAGACTCTGCCGTTGATGGGGGAAAAAAAGAGTTTTCACATACACAAACAACCAACACTATAAACAACGGCACAAAACCAACATTACAGCTAATTGCAAAACATAAAGGCAAAAACACTCACAAAGACACTGAAATCATAATCGCATATGAGGCCTCTGAAAACACTGGCACACAGTGGCATCTGAAAACTCAATCAGAGACTGCCTATTGAGGCATTAGAGCAAAGCTAGAGCAGCCACAAGACCTTGGCACACAGACCGCCATCACAGACCCGGCACACACATCCTGCTCAGTTTACAAGAGGTGCTGTGTGACCTCAGCATAAAGGAGTGGGAAAGGAGGAGGAAGAGCAGGCCTGAGAGAGGGAAAAGACACAAGCAGCCTAAAGAAAGATGTAGCGATGGGCAGAAAGGAATATTTAAACAAAATAGTTCTCCAAACCAACACATAAAGAATGCAAGAGTAAGGACACTGTACTTCACCTGTGATCCTCAGACTTTCACGGTAGTGCAGTATCGGCTGCGTGACCAAGTTATGAGTCAGCAAAAAAGAGGGATGCAGGATTTAGCCAATGGTAAGCAGCAGGGGGCATTTTTCTCCGTATAGTTACCTCAGGTCCCACAGACAGCGCATGTGTGCTGTCTAGGATCTACCTAAAAATCACACACCAATTTAGAAAAATAGAGTCAATTTGTTATAAACCATTCGACACCAAAATAACAAAACTCCAATCAGTAGAACTGGATCTATGAATTTTCTTTAATTTAAAGTGAAAAATAGCACCCAAAAGATGAAGGCGGCAACAGCAAACATCTAGTTGCATGACACCCGGGCAAAGTCAAAAGTTATGGCTGATGGAGTACGAGTTGAATACACAATGTGGGTTGGGCCCGGTCTCCTCTTACTTTCAGACTTAAAAGAAAATGTAAAGAAAAATGTCTGAAAAGGTAAATTTCAGTGGGGCAAGGCAGCATGCAGTGTCTGAGGAGGAGGCGTACCCATCGAGGAGCCACTTGACCCTTGACCCTTTCAGGTAGGTCGCTCCCCCACCGCACAGCACCACCTGTGTGTCCCTGCCCCAGCTGCCACTGCTGAGGAAGTTCAAGGCCCTCCTCCACCTGCAGGCTACCACCTGCGCCTCATCCCTGGTGGCCAGTGGTAGGCCGTAGGTTTCCTCATCTTCCATTGTATTGCCTGTATTTTTCATTGCTCTCGTTGTATTGCCTGCATTTTCATTGTTGTGTCTGTAACTGCTGTTGTCTGTCTCCCCCGCTGCCTGTACGTGGTCTGTGCCCGTTCTCTCCCTCTGTTCCCCTCGCTGCCCCGTGTCTCTCTGCCCAGTTTTTCGTTCTGTTCCCCTCGCTGCCCCCGTGAATCTCTGCCCTTTTTTGCCTTCTGTTGCTTAGCTGCCCCTGCATTTCTGTGACCTTTTTGCCTTCTGTGTCACTCGTTTCCCCCCAATTTTTGTGACCTCCTAGCCCTTTTTTGTGACCTTTTGCCTTCTGTGCCACTTGTTTCCCCCCGATTTTTGTGACCTCTTTGCCCTTTTGTGTGACCTTTTGCCTTCTGTGCCACTCGTTTCCCCCTGATTTTTGTGACCTCTTTGCATTTTTTTGTGACCTTTTGCCTTCTGTGCCACTCGTTTCCCCCTGATTTTTGTGACCTTTTTGCCCTTTCTTGTGACCTTTTGCCTTCTGTGCCACTCGTTTCCCCCCGTTTTTTGTGACCTATTTGCCTTCTGTGCCACTCATTTCCCCCCGATTTTTGTGACCTTTTTGCCCTTTCTTGTGACCTTTTGCCTTCTGTGCCACTCGTTCCCCCCCGTTTTTTGTGACCTTTTTGCCTTCTGTGCCACTCGTTTCCCCCTGATTTTTGTGACCTTTTTGCCCTTTCTTGTGACCTTTTGCCTTCTGTGCCACTCATTTCCTCCCTTTTTTGTGACCTTTTTGCCTTCTGTGCCACTCATTTCCCCCCGATTTTTGTGACCTTTTTGCCCTTTCTTGTGACATTTTGCCTTCTGTGCCACTCGTTTCCCCCCGATTTTTTGTGACCTTTTTGCCCTTTCTTGTGACCTTGTGCCTTCTGTGCCACTCGTTCCCCCCTGTTTTTTGTGACCTTTTTGCCTTCTGTGCCACTCGTTTCCCCCTGATTTTTGTGACCTTTTTGCCCTTTCTTGTGACCTTTTGCCTTCTGTGCCACTCGTTTCCCCCCTTTTTTTGTGACCTTTTTGCCTTCTGTGCCACTCATTTCCCCCCGATTTTTGTGACCTTTTTGCCCTTTCTTGTGACCTTGTGCCTTCTGTGCCACTCGTTCCCCCCTGTTTTTTGTGACCTTTTTGCCTTCTGTGCCACTCGTTTCCCCCTGATTTTTGTGACCTTTTTGCCCTTTCTTGTGACCTTTTGCCTTCTGTGCCACTCGTTTCCCCCCTTTTTTTGTGACCTTTTTGCCTTCTGTGCCACTCATTTCCCCCCGATTTTTGTGACCTTTTTGCCCTTTCTTGTGACCTTTTTGCCTTCTGTGCCACTCGTTTCCCCTCAATTGTTGTGCCCTTTTGCCTTCTGTTTCCTTCTTCGCCCCTCACCACCCCTGCTGTTGCGTCCCCATCTGCGCCCATCCGCGCCAGGACTGCGCCCAGCACCAGAACACCTGGCCCCCACCACTATGATGCCAGCACTCTGCACACTCTCAACCCCGGATGGACCCACACCTGCTTCAAGGCCACCCGAAATGCACACACGGTACCTTCACCTGTCGAACCTGCAGCTACACCAGCCACAGAGCCAACAAACCACCCGCCATGAAAGACCTCAACCACCTCCGATGCATACTAGTGAACACCTGCTCCGCACGCAAACACGCCGTTGAGGTCTGGGACCTGCTCAACACAACCTCCCCGGATGTCGCCTTCCTGACAGAGACCTGGTTGAACAACTCTTTCGCACCCGACATCGCCATAGCCATCCCAGACGGCTACAAGATCACCTGCAGAGACCACACCAACGGAGTCGGAGGAGGAATTGCCATCGTCCACAAGAACAGCATCAGGGTCTCGACCAGCACTGATTACGCGCTCAGCACCGCCGAACACATGCATTTCCAGATCCACACAGACCCCAATTCCACCCTCAGAGGCACCCTCATCTACCGACCCCCCAGACCCCGCCCCCAGTTCAGCAACTCCATCGCCGACTTCAACAGCACGCCATGACCTCCACCGACTACATCCTCCTCGGAGACCTGAACTTTCACCTTGAGAACAACAACGACAACAACTCCACAACCCTGATCGTTAACCTCGCCAACCTTGGACTGAGACAACTCGTCACAACGCCCACCCACTCCGCCGGCCACTCGCTCGACCCCGTCTTCTCCTCAAGCCCGCACGTCTCCGTCAGCCACACCACCTAACTCCTCTGGACTGACCACCGCTGCATCCACTTCACCTTCCAGAAACCCACCACACACCACCGCACCCAACAGATCCCCCGCCGCCGCTGGAGCAAAATCACCAAAGACCAACTACATGCAAACCTCGCTCTCAGCCCACCCACGAACCCTCCAACACCAACGACACTGCCCACAACCTCAGACGCTGGATCGAGGACTGTGCCAACACCCTCGCCCCACTGAAGAAACCCCCCCACAGAGACACCAGCAAGAGGGCCAGCTGCTTCACCCCAGAACTCCTAGACTCCAGGCAAGCCTGCCAGAAACTAGAGAAGAAAGGGCACAGTGAACAAACTCCGGACAGCCACGCAGCACACTAGGACGCTGTCCGCAACCACCACCACCTCATCAGGGCTGCCAAGAAGACCTCCTTCAAAGACCGCCTCGACAACAACGCACACAACAGCAAGGAGCTCTTCAACATCATGAAGGAAATCTCCAACCCCAGCTCCAGCTCCAGCTCCAGCTCCAACACCAACAACATCCCGCCGTCGCAAGCCCTGTGCGACTCCCTCGCCACCTTCTTCCACCGTAAGATAGCAGACATCCACGACAGCTTCAACACCCAGACAGCCCCAACAGACAGCAACACAACAGACCCTCCACACACCATCAACCACGTCTCCTTGCTAGCCTGGACCAGCGTGAGCGTCAATGACACCATCAAGACCATGAGCACAATCCACTCCGGCTCTCCGTCAGACCCATTCCCGCACCACGTCTTCAACGAAGCAAGCAGCTCCATCGCACCCCACCTGCGCAACGTCATCAATCCCTCCCTCGAGACGCGACCTTCCCAGAGAGCTGAAAACCTGCCGCGATCAACGCCCTACTCAAAAAACCCAAGGCAGACTCAAGAGACCTCAAGAACGTCCGGCCCATCTCTCTGCTCCCCTTCCCGGCCAAGGTCATCGAGAAAATCGTCAACAGACAGCTAACCCGATACCTCGAAGAGAACAGAATCCTGGACCCTTCCCAGTCTGGGTTCCGCAGCAACCACAGCACCGAGACCACCCTCATTGCCACCACCGACAACATCAGGACCCTGCTAGACAATGGGGAGACCTCAGCACTCATCCTCCTAGACCTCTCCGCTGCCTTCGACACTGTCTGCCACCGCACACTACACACACGCCTCCACGCCATAGGGATCAGAGACAAGGCTCTGGAATGGACCGCCTCCTTCCTCTCCGGCAGAACCTAGAGCGTGCGCCTCCCCCGTTCCGTTCCAAAGCCTCCGAGATCCTCTGTGGCGTACCCCAGGGATCCTCCCTCAGCCCGACACTGTTCAACATTTACATGGCCCCGCTCGCACACGTTGCCCGACAGCACGGCCTCAACAAAATCTCCTACGCCGACAACACTCAACTGATCCTTTCCCTCACCAAGGGCCCCATCACCGCCAAAGCCAAACTCCATGAAGGAATGAAGGCCGTCACCGACTGGATGAAGATCAGCTGTCTGAAGCTGAACTCAGACAAGAAGGAGGTCCTCATCCTCGGCTCCAACCTGTCAGCCTGGGACGACTCCTGGTGGCCTACGGCACTGGGGGCAGCCCCGACCCCTACCGACCATGCACGCACCCTGGGAATCATCCTCGACTCAACGCTCTCAATGACCAAGCAAGTCAACGCCGTCTCCTCCTCCTGCTTCAACACCCTCTGCATGCTCCACAAGATCTACAGATGGATCCCAACAGATACAAGAAAGACAGTCACCCAGGCCCTCGTCAGCAGCAGACTCAAGTACAGAAACGCCCTCTACGCGGGAGCCCCAACCAAGCTCATCAATCAACTACATCGCATCCAAAACGCCTCGGCACGATTGATCCTCGATGTACCACGACATGGCCACATCACCCCCCACCTAAGAAACCTGCACTGGCTTCCCGTCAACAAGAGGATATCCTTAAAGCTCCTCATCCACGCTCACAAGGCACTCCACAAGACCGGCCCAGCCTACCTCAACAGACAGCTCTCCTTCTACACCCCCAACTGCCAGCTATTCTTCACCGACCTCTCATTCACCACCGTCCCACGCATCTGAAAAACAACCATTGGCGGGAGATCCTTCTCCCACCTCGCCGCCAAGACATGGAACACTCTCCCACTGAGCCTACGACAGACCCAAGACCTGCTGACCTTCAGGAGGATACTGAAGACCTGGCTGTTCGATCAGTAGTGGCCCCACCTCCCCCCCAGCACCTTGAGACCCTCGCAGGTATGTATTGTGCTTAACAAATGACTGATTGATTGATTTGATTGACTTGACGAAGTCACAGTAAAGATTTCTATGTTCAGACTTAATCTCTTTTATGGAAGTCCAAAATTTCCTGTGGAATGAAGCGGCAGGCTGTAGCCGACAATGGCTTCACGAGGCCGGACACCCCTTTTGCAAGGCGTCGCTGAATAAGATTTGATACTGTGGAGATGAATGTAATGTGAGCTGCCGTGAAGTCAGGCTGAACAGCAATGCACATTGGGTAGATTGGCAAGCAGATAAGTCCCGGTCTTATGTTGGTTGTCAGGGTACTTTTTGACTGAATATTTCCCAGTGTGATGGATTTGACCTTTATCAGCACTTTTAGTACCATTTCCAAAGTTCCAGGAATGGAGTGTCAGGACTCACTCAGGCTGGATCCAGGTGTGGGTTCAAATGGTTGGAGCTTTTTTTGTCCTTGAGGCTCTGATCAGGAGACCAGCCAACTAGTCTATAGAGTCACTACGGTAGTCCTGGGTTCAAGCAGAAAAACAAGTCTCAAGTAGCTGGGTAGTCCTCTGAGGACACAGTACAGGCTTCAGGTTTCAGGCTTTCAGGTTTTTCAGGGTTTTGTGCTGCAGGACATTTTCTGTGGAACACAGCAGGCCATTGGCAGCAGAACAGTCCCCTGAGAGTCCTCCACAAGTCCAGATGTGAAATGCAGAGTAGGCCTGAGGGTCCCTATTTCATACCTTGTGCCAGTTTTGAAGTGGAAGAAACTTAAAGAGGTTTCCCACCACAGAAGTGTCTGACATTTTGCGCCACCCTGCCCAGGTCCCAAGATGCCTGGAGTTGCAAAAGGCTATGTTGAAGATCTTTGTGTCTGTGCAGAGGCAATGTCTTTGAAGTGCAAGTGGGCAGTGCATCACACTGCCCCTCCATCCTATCAGGTTGGTTTACTCTGACAAAACCCACCCACCCATTGCGTGGCTGTCTGGGAGCAATACACAAAGACCAACTGCCACCTACACCTAGTCAAGTGATCCAGGAAACAGGCTACAGGCATGAAATGGTTAAGAAAAGAAAACAGCAACTTTCTAATAGGGCATTTTCAGAACTGTGACTTCAAATCTAACATTACCATTAAAGAGGATTTTAACCTACAATTCTTATACACCAGACATGACAATTCTACCTGCCCCTAAACAAACGTTCTTACTTTTTCAATGTAATAAGGTAACCCAATGTAATCCTAATGAAGAGATAGACCTCAAAGTATTAAAAAAGAAATGTGTGGAGGCCATAACTGGGGTGCGCACCTCCCTGGAAGCCCGAATAGACTCAGTAAATATAGAGGTCTCCCTCCTCCACGCGGACTTTCGTAAAATGGACGACAATGTAAAAGATCTCGGGGAAGTAACCACTACGCTACAACAGGATACATCCCAACTCCAGAAACAGGTCACCCAACTTCAGGATCAACAAACTATGATGGCAAAACAACTCGGAGAGTACGAAGGGAGGGTTCGAAGGAATAATATACATATACTGGGTGTACCGGAACGGGCAGAGGGTCCGGCAGCTGACCTATATGAGGTATAACTGATACTGAAAAATCTGCAGCCTAAGAGGCTGTCGAGTTACTTTTCCATCGAGAGGGCCCACCGAGTACCAGGGGGATGCCCGAAGCCAGGGCCCCCCCAATGTCCACTCATCGCCCGTGATTTCAACTATAGGGACCGGGACCCAGTCTTGGAAGTGGCACGGACTAATCATCCGCTCAAACTGGATAATAATGTGATCACATTTTTCCCTGATTTTACAGCCAAGGTCCAGGCCCAAAGACGTAGTTTTTTGACAGTGAAAAAGGAGCTCAGAGATTGTGAAGTAAAATATGCCATGCTCTTTCCTACGAAACTTCGGGCTGGAGGGCTGGCGCGGAGTAGGTGGCCAGCACAGAGACCGGAATGGAGGACACCGACCACACAGACCCAACCATGGGACTGAGCCGGGCGGTGAATCATCTGAGGCAGAGATGGGAGAGACACCACATGGCTGAGTGGAGCACACCTTGGGACAAAGACTTCCCTACAGTGTTCACAGAGAAGTGGTTGGATGGGTTGGGGGTGAACGGGATGATTATGACAATTTACCTTGACCGAGGGATGTTTGCAGCCTCTCCTTTGGGATTGCGGCGGCCACAAATTTGAAGTACTGGGTCATAGACATGGACCTTCGAAAGGCTGGAATACAAGCCTCAGATAGTTTTGTGGACAAAAGTAAAATGTGTTTATACGAGGGTGGGAGGGCTGCCGGCCCGTACCTTTGAATATATTGGGAGGGGAGAGAGGCACTCTGCCCAGTTGGAGAGTGGGTAGTTTAAATCCACGGGCAGGGGGGCAGGGAGGGGGGTGGGATGGGAGGTTGGGATGAGGGATATGGGGTTTCTAGGTTTGTTGAATCTGCAAGTCACAGATCACATAGTGTCATATCCATGTTCCATTGTTGCCTGTAGCTGTAGAGGGGAGACACCCACGAGCCGTATTGGGGTACACAAGAGTCTTCACTCTGGGGGAACGTACTGCCACAATCCACACATGCTGGGTGCTGACGCCGAACCTTGGGGTGTCCCAGAATGTTCCGGTCCAGCTGTCCTCCCTGCTTCAAGGGTTATCACACGTTTGGGGTATGATGCTTCTTTTGTTAATATTGTTATGACGGTTGAGTATCTGCAAACACTACAACACAGTCACTATAGCAGCGTATTTGCACTTGGCCTCCGATATCCGGTCTGCTATAGAAACCCGCACTCCGTATGACCTCGACTGACCCACTGACACAACGCACTTCAACACCGACGCTGTCGCTCCTCTCTTGGAACGTCAATGGTCTGTGGGACAAGATAAAGTGAGGGTTAGTGTTGCGATATTTGAAACGCAAGCCCCCAACAGTCACACTGTTGCAGGAAACGCATTTAGTAGGGTCCACATGCAAAGCACTGGACCGATGGGGATTCCAACTTCTAGTACATTTGAAACTCGCCTCGGGGTCTCACGGTGTGGGAATCCTAATTAGAAAGCAATTCCCTCTCATAATTCACCGTACTTTTAAAGATGACCAGGGCCAATTTGCCTCGACTTCGATCCAATGGGAAGGTCGTATATTTAATTTTGTGACTGTCTATATCCCACCCGCCCTACACTCCTCAGCCTTACAGGCCTTGGGCAAGTTCCTGCTGACGCTGCTGGAGGGGGACTTAATATTAGGGGGCGACTTTAATATAACGATCAACGATGCAGGGGACCGTACACCCACCCGACCTCAACACCGTCTCCGATCACCCCTGGCTGAATTCTTAGAAGCCCATGGTTTACTGGATGTTTGGCAATTCCAAAATCCACATCAGAGACAATATACGTTTCACTTAGGGGCTCAAAATAGTCTTTCACGCATAGACTACATTCTAGCAGCAGTGGACAATATAGGAGGGTTTTGGGCGGTCAACGCATCTGCCCAGAGGGTTCTATGACCACTCCCCGGTGCTGGTGGGGTTTCGATCACACGGCCCCACATAGCGTTGTATGCACCCCATATATCCGGGATTCCTACTGAATCCTAAGATTAAGAAAGGTTTACTAACTACCACAATGCATTACTTCCAAGAAAATGAGGCCTCGGTCTCTTCTCCAAATAACTCTGTGGGAGGCGTACACACCAGTCGTATGTGGGCAGGCCATTTCCCTCATTTAAGGTCATAAAAAAGATAAGAAAAAGGAGATAGAAGCCTTGGAACGGGAGGTGCATCATTTGGAGTCTCAACATGCTAGGGACCCCTCAGACACCAACACCCATGGGTTGCGTGTGAAACAACAGGAATATAAGTTACATCTTTGGGCAGAAGCCAAAACCCGCATAAGAACATTTCAGCATAGGGTCTTCGAATCGGGGGACAAAGCAGGCAAACATCTCGCCTGGTTGGATAGGAGGGAACGAGCGAATAGGTGGGTAGCGCAGCTCAGGTCAGAGAATGGTGAGATAACATCAGACCCATAGGAGATAGTGACTGCGCTGGCAGTACACTATGAATGGGTGTACACATCCACAAACACAACCACAGTCCAGGAAATGCTTGAATTCCTTAGAGACATACGTATGTCGGTACTCACGCCAGTGGAGACAGAGAGACTCGAGGTGTAAATTACAGTGGATGAGCTCAAGGTGGCCATCTACAAGATACAATCGGGTAAAGCCAGTGGCCCCAATGGCATCCCAATAGAATTTAATAAACGTACGGCGGATAAGGTCGCCCCCTATATGCTAAAAATGTATGAGGCAAAGCAGGGCCCAAGGCGAGCTCCCAAGAGATCAACGGTTGGCTACCATAGTGGCCCTCCATAACCCTGGCAAACCCGCTGTGGAGTGTGCATCTTACCGACCAATCTCATTGATTAACGCAGAGGCAAAGATTCTGGCCAAAACGTTAGTGCTCAGATTGACACCTTATCTCACTAAATTGATCCACCTGAACCAATCGGGATTCATGCCTGGCAGAAATACTGCTTTGAATCTCAGGCGCCTACATAACGTCCTGGGACTAAAACATACGATACGGGAGGATGCAGCTGTCCTATCACTGGACGCAAAAATGGCCTTTGACTCGGTGGAGTGGGCATTTCTGTTTGTGGTCCTCCAACACTTGGGGTTTGGACAGAAATTCTGTTCCTGGATACGCCTACTGTATACTAACCCTATCGCGCATGTAGTTGCCAATGGACACTTATCACGGGAGATTGCTCTGGGGCGAGGGACGCGGCAAGGCTGCCCACTGTCCCCCCTTCTGTTCGCACTAGTTCTGGAACCTTTGGTTGCCTGGATTAGGTGGGACCCAGTAATCCGGGGTCTAAAATGGAGGGAGGGATGGGAAGATCGTATCTCCCTTCATGCCGATGACGTCCTTATATACATAGTAGCCTCGCCCATGAGGTCCCTTCATGCATTGCTTAACATCTGTTAGGTGTTTGGGTCGGTGTCGGGGTACACAATCAATTGGGACAAGTCTGTGCTGTATATTCTATGTGGATTGTCTCCAACACTACCTAGAGGTTCTACGGTCCGGATAGTAACAGATAATTTTAAATACCTCAGGATCTATGTAACGTCAGACCCAGATGAATTCCAAGCACTCAATCTGCAATCACCGTTGCAACGGCTGAAACGAGATATCAAGCACTGGAGAACATTGCCGCTCACCCTACTGGGAAGAGCGGCACTTTTTAAAATGATGGTCTTACCCAGATTTTTATATGCCCTGCACAACACACCCTGCTGAGTCCCCGATTCGTACTTTAGAGCAATAAACGCAGAGGTTAATACTCTTCTCTGGGATAGCAAACCGGCAAGAGTGGCTGTGTGTTAACTGGTTAGAAGCTGGTACGATGGGGATATTGCCTTATCCGACGTCCGGGCATACTGCTGGGCCTCAACACTGACAGTTATCAACCAGTGGCTTCACACATCTGACCCTGCATACTGCCTGTATAGGGGGGCTCTGGGGACGGGGGGAGATAATAGGGCACTCTATAACAAACGGAAAGCACCTGACCTCGTGGGACTGACGGCGCACACGATTCATGTTTGGCATACAGTCACACGGCACCTGGGATGGGCAAACAGGCTAACGCAACACACTCCACTGTGAGACACAGGCAGACTGGACACCCTGGGAAAGAGCAAGGAGTTCTAAAAATGGGACTTGATAGGGATCTCCCGGCTGGGAGACCTCTGGAGAGATGGAAAAGTCGTCAGCTTTACCCACCTGCAGGAACACTACGAAATGTCTTCTGGTGAACAGTTTCGATATATGCAGATTAAACATGCGATAGATGCAGCCCTTCTGGCAGCGGCGACACTCCATGAATCATTCCCTTTAGAGGACCGACTATTAACTGATTACCTAGATAAGAAAGCAACTTCTCTTACCTATAGGAAAATTATTAATAAACAAATGGACCTCCTCGTACGACTCCGGGCGGTCAGGCAGACAGAGATTGGAGACATGGACGGCACTGACTGGTAGGACGCAATTGCATTGCCTAGGGAGGTAACAGTCTCCTCTAGACTGCGGTTGGTACAGCTAAAAATACTACATAGGACCTATTACACACGGACGACATTGCACAAGATAGAAAGGACTCCTTACCCGCACTGTCTGCGTCAATGTGGTGAACTGGGTACATTTTATCATACACTGGAATGGATTGCACAACTGAGTGTTGTTAGCCACTGGTGACATTTAACTTACAGGCCCTGTGTACATATGGTACCATATACTAGGAACTTAAAGGTAATGTAAAAGTGTCAGTCATGTGGATACCAATTTGATCATGTTTAATAGGGGAGCACAAGCACATTACCTCTGGTTTTCAGGGGTTAAGTGCACAGAGTTCTACGGTCGACAAAAACTCTGGGGAAGCACCACGCAATCTATTGTCATTTCCAATGACTTTATATTAAACAAACCACAGGTTAAAGTGCAGTAATACGTAAGTAAGGTAGCAAGCTTTTAACCTCTGTTGTAAAAATAAGTAGAAATTCACTGACAGAAAACAACGTTTGAAGTGAAGTTATACACAGGTCTTCTAATAATAATAATTGTTTTAGAATCTAAAAACATTGAAATCCACTCGTTATATATAATTGACATAAGTATAACTTGCGCTACTATCATGCACTTCTTTGACTGCACATATTACAATACTAACGACGTCTGAACTCTACTACTGTGCTTTGCTTTAAAATATTTAGTACACTGTTCAATTGTTTCTCTAGTGGGTGTACATTTCCATGTAATTGTATTAGAACTGAAGGTTTGTAATGCCATACTCTAGATATAAATGCAGTGCAACTTACCCAGTAGTCATATATACCCAAAAAATCTCCAACAACACTTTGATGTACAAAAGCAGACTGTCAGAAAATGTAGCCTGTTGTGTGTATCCGAGAAAGGCAGTATGCACAGCTGTAGAGCAGCTGATGGCATCATGAGCAGTGTTCACTTTAATGGAGTGCCAGTGGTGTCTGTTGCTGACGTGTCATTCCCGGTGTCAGGGAGGTTGAAGCGCCACATGGGTGTAATCAATTGCATTTAAAATGTGAGGGAAATGGGCAATAGAAGTTAATAGAATCCCCTTTGCATGTGCGTCTTTTCTGTCTATGGGAGAGGCATGATGATAAACTGGTGTACTTGGCTGGGGAAGCATGTCAGTTCCTTTCACAAGCACTGTGATTGGCTTTGCTACGAAAAGGCTACTGTGTACTCAATTACTGCCAGGAATGACCCAGTGGTCAGGGAGAGGCATGCAACAAGTTTTTTGGGATGTGAATAGATGGCCTGTAGGTGTGCTATAGATGCTGTGAGCTCCTTCTTCCAGTCTTCAACCATGTCAATGATCAGCATCTAGCAATTACTACTTCCCAGGACATCCCAAATGTGCTAATCCTCTGCTTCTGGCTTCTATCTTTTTTCCACAAGTGATCCTCAAAATCAGGATCAAGGCCATCAAGGCATTCACCAAATGGTAATAAATTACTTTGATAGCTTTATTTCGGTCAGATGACCATAAAAGCACAGATAAAATATGTACAAGCATAAAATACATAAATAATTCAGAGTAAAAAAATTATTAAACAGCAGTTATCAAAGTGAAAACAATCAAGAATACAATATACATATTCAATCTCTAATATAAAAGTAAAAACATTTATGAGGGTCCCAACGCCTTTAAAATCCGGTTACGCGTGTGCCAAACATTGGTCAGAAATTTCGCTAATGCAAAGACAATTGGGCCAGAAAGATCAGTTTTTAAGATTCTATACATTGGTGCGTATTCCCTACAACCCATATTCCTTATCAACGGAAGAAGCCAATATTTTCGTGCTATTTTATAGGCTGGGCAGAAGAAAACCACGTGCAAATCAGTTTCCTCCATGGCGTCACAGGCCGGACACTGCTTTAGGGTGGGACCCGATGACCAGGTGCTTGTGAAAGACCGGAACGGCAATGTGCCGTATCTCCATTGGAGGAACAGCTTCCTGGTCAGTGCGGGGGAGATAGGATCCAACACCCTCTCCAGTCTATAGAAATCCTTGCTCTGCATGAACACAGAAGCTAGAGACCCTTCTGCCTGGGTAGCTTGAGCCCTGTCTAGTTTATATTCGTGGTAAACCTTGGCCAGGAACCTTTTGGATATATTCGGTGCGGCTTTCGCTGGGTCATTCCATAAGTCGGGGAGCCCTATTCCGACGCAAATGGCTTGGATATTTTTAACCCAGGGAATACTGAGCGCCATTGGGTCTTTCAATAGTTCAACCAATTCCGCCCTATATTCTACGAGATCGATGCTGCTCCACAGCCTACGCCAGAGTGCTAGAGGTCTCAGGCTTATTTCGTCAGCTAATGGTCGAAGGCCCAGATCTAGCCTCAGGGGGAGGAGCGGAGTACTGGGCGGGAGTGCGGCTATCTGTCTAATAAACTTGTTTTCCACTAATGACAGACTCTTGCAAGATGTGTGGCCCCATATTTCCGCCCCGTACATTATCGCTCCCCTAGCCTGGGCCTTATATATCTGGATCAATGCCCCCAATGGACGATATGATGAACCATTCATCATACGGGCAATACCCCCGGTGATCTGCGTGAGTTTAAGGCTTGCCCTGCTCTGATGGGATCCCCAGGTCATGGTTTCGTTGATAGTCACACCAAGATATTCAAAGGTAGTCACTCTCTCCAGCCGTCCAGCTCCCAATTGCGGATTTGGGCGAAGTTTTTGCCTCGGGTTCAGAACCATATATTTGGTTTTTGCCGCATTAATTTCCAGCCCCCTATCATTACAGAAGGCCACAAAGGAGTCAAGAATCCTCTGAATACCCATGGGGGTTTTGGATAGCAGCAGGGTGTCGTCCGCAAACATAATTGCGGGCACCCTGCTGCCATTCAATTTCGGGGCATCAGTGTATTCAGTGGCATTCAAATGGGCGATTACCCCGTTGACAAAGAGGCAAAACAGGGTCGGTGCCAATACACAGCCCTGCCTTACCCCCCGGTCAACGGGGAATCTGTCGGTCAGTTCCCCCGCCCTCCCACACCTCACTCGGGCATAGTTATTGTGATGCAATCTCTGTAAGATCAAGAGGATGTCCGGGGGGACGCCCATCTCTGCCAAGATGCTCCAAAGTTTCCCCCTGGGCACCAAATCAAAAGCAGCCCGTAAGTCCACAAAAATTGTGTACAAACTACCGCCCTCGATTTTCGCTACCCGCCAGTAGACCAGATTCAATCTAAAAACCTGGTCCACTGTGGATACCCCCTTCCTGAATCCCGCCTGGTAAGGGCTAAGGGCTCCCACCTCCTCCATCCAGTCCTGTAGCCTATTCAACATCACCCTACCAAACAGCTTCTGTGTCACGTCTATCAAACTGATTGGTCTGTAGTTGGCTGGGAGGAGAGGTGAGCCCTTTTTAAAGATCGGGACCACCTCAGCCCCCAGCCAAGTACTAGGGATTTCCATACCACCGATAACTCCATTGAAGAGGGCGGTAAGATAAGGGGCCCATACAACAGGTTCCTGCTTAAACATATCCCCTGGTAATCCGTCCAGTCCTGGCGCCTTTCCAGGGGCAAGTCCTGAGATGGCAGCAATCACTTCTCCGAGCGTTATCAGCTCCCCTTCGTAGTCCGGGCGGCCTACCCCATCAACAGCAGGAGATTCTCCCGAGTCAGGACTGTATAGAGTCTGGAAGTGAGCCTGCCATACCCCAGGAGCAATATTGGGCTCGAATGCGGATTTTAAGTTCCCCGACCCCCCATTCACAATCCTCCAAAACAACCGATGGTCTTGGGTCGCTAGTGCCTTAGTGAGTTCTTCCCACTGTTCTTCCTCCCATTCTGCCTTAGCGTGGGCAGTGAGTTTCTTATAAACTCGTCTGCTTTGTTTTAAACTATCCCCACCAAGACCCTCCTTGATTAGTTTAAGGAGCTCTGTTTTTGCCCTTCTGCAGGCAAGGTTGTACCATAATGTTTTGCCTGAACGCCCCCCTTTTGCTTTTCGTAGGCTACAAGTGAAATGGGGTGCCGCAGCTTTTATAAGTTCCTCATGGGCTTTGAACAATTTACCCTGGGAGTCTTTGTTGTATGGCTCGGCGTCCAAGCAACCCACAGTTTCCAAAATGGGAATTATCCCATCATAGAGCCTAGGGAGTTTATTCTTGCTCGTGGCCAAGTGCTCCCACCTGATCCTTCTCCGGTTGTTGTCAAGGAGAAGTACAGGGGTATTTTCTACCACATTATTCAGAAGAGCTTGGGGGCCGGGATGGACAAGGTCGAGCTCAAGTGCGTTATGGTCACTATCGGACCTTTCCATCACCCTGAAGTCCTGGATTGTCGGCCACTTCACTATTTGAGCCAGGACATAATCCAGGCGGGACTCTCTTCCCAGCCTGTTGTAGGTGGTTTTGCTGGGTATGTCAGATTTTGTTCGTCCATTACAAGCTCTGAGTCCAAACTTCAGGGTGAGGGCTGTAATTTGCACCGCTAAAGGGGTCCACGCCTTTGGGGGTGGGGCTTCCACCATAGGGACTGCCCATCTAACTTCTTCATCAGATGATAACCCATCCAAAAGACCAGGGAGTGGCTCAAAGTGAGAATTAAAATCCCCTCCCACAACATAGTATGAATCACTCGGTAGGTCAGTTAGAAAATTGGAGAAGTTCATCTATGGTCGGCGATTCCTTTACATTCCCCATTGGCCTGGAATAAATATTAATGAACACCAGTTTAACTTGGTTGGGCCATAATAACGAAATTGCAAGAATGTCCTCAGAGTTGGTCGGCATCCGAGTTGCCACACAACCCAGATGAGATGCAACCCAAGTCGTGAGTCCTCCTGCGGCCGGCCTTTGCCTTCCCATCTCGCTGGAATGAAGAATGACATGTAGCTTTGGTGGCCATATTCCTCTCTGGCCCAGGTCTCCTGGAACATACATATGTCGCCAGTCTCAATGTAATTTGCCCAGTCCGAGTCCTCCAGTTTGTTAGCGAGGCCAGCAACATTCCAACAAATTAGCCTCAGAAATCCAAGGGTGTTAGATGCCGGTCCAGGAGAATTGGGAAGTGTGATTCCGGACTCCACTGCAATCGGGGGTTCTAACGCGCTACCAGCAGTAGGGGCCGGTAAATCAAAAGGTCTACTGTAGCCATTCTCCACCAGAGATGGGTCGATCAGAGTTCCAAAGGCATTGGGAACATTATGGGCCAATAAATTGTCCAAGACCGCAGGGTTGTTCAGTGGCCCATGCGATTTAACAGCAGTCGAGGTAGGTAACTTGGGAGAACTACAGACACCACAATCCAAAGCCATTGGCATATGGCTAGAAAGTCAATCAACCCCATCCAAACTATTCAGGCAGTTAAAGCGATTAAAATGGAAATAGGGCCTCTCCTGCACTTGAAGACTTGGGCGTTGTGCATGGTCCTTTTGTCTGTGTCTCTGCTCCACCCTCACCCACTCATCTTGTATCGGAATGTAATGCATATGGATAGGGGGGAAAAAAAAAGGATACTGGCAGGGTCTGGATAGTAGAATCCAGTGATCTATTTGTTCCTTTACAAATGTGCCGTACAGTGCCCGGGTCCTTAAAACTTGTCAGGATACAGTCCCCTATTATTGATTTCCTAGTTTTACCTAACCAGGGGACCCTTCTTACCATAATAATCTCATTATTAAAATGAGACGGTAAGGGTCGATTCCAATTTAGCCATTTAATGACCTTGTTCTTTAATGATTGATAATCTTCATTCTCCCCCAGTCTTAAGCGGGGGACGCCTGCTAGGACCACCGTTTGACTATTGGCCTCTGGCGGCAAGTCTGGTCTCCGAAGACTTGGAGCCGGCCGACCCGGGGAGGGTAGAGGGATACCACCAACTTCTAGATGGCCGTCATTAATCCCCGTCTGGGAACTTTGAGGGGCAGAGTCTATTGTCTGTAAGGGCCTATTAAATGAATTGCAGCGCGGCACCTGGTCTAAGATAGCCATTAATGGTTGCAAGGGAGGGGCAGTAGTCGCACTCTGGGGGGAAACTTTGTTATTGCCCTTTGTAATTCCTTTTTTAATAGGGTTTCCTGTGGAGAGATGAGGTCCCGTGTTATTGGATTGCTTACTAACTAAGGTGTTCAGGGTAGTAAGAGATGTTTCCAATAGGGTGAGCCTGCTCTCCACTTTTATCAAACTATCAGTAATGGGCTGCAGAAGGGAACGCAGTAGCGATTCTAAGCTCCCTATAGATGTAAAAGGGTTAAATATGTCAGCCACTGGGACGTTTGTGATAGTAGCTCTATTGGGGCTAAGGGCCTTTGAGAGAAGAGCAATAGGGACAATCTCATTATCCCTCCCAGGTTGAGGTACAAGTTTGTGTTTTTTGCCAAAATCTAGATGGGACGATTTGGCTTTCCCCCTGCCCCCCATTGACTTTTTACTGCGTTTACTCGGTGGGGGCCTATGCAACTCTACCACAACACTTTGTTTAGGCTTGCTTTTCTTAGCTACATGCGGAGGGGAGGTTTGTGTAACCAAGTTAACAGGAGTAGTAGATGTTCTAGGAGGGGTTATATCTAGAAGTTTTCCAGGTGCCAACTCAGGGGAAGTGGGGATGTCCCGCAATAAGAGAGGGAAGTCCTCAGGGGTCAGAGGTTTTAAACTGAGTGGGGGCGTGCCATCCTCTTGGGTAATGGGATACGGGATAATCTCTGGCATGGGCCTGTTCTTCATGGAATCAATGGAGCGCCGCCGCTCGGCCCTACGTATCTCCAAAGAGTTTTCCTTACCTACGTCTTCTTTGGTAGGTTTGAAGTACTTGTCCAATGTCCCTGCATTGCAGCCCCCTTCCCTGGCAGTAGATTTGCAAAGTCCTGGAGAGGGCATCCCCCTGGGCTGATTGTGTTTAGGAGAAAAGGGGTATGGCCCGGCCCGGCCTCCTTTGGCCCCTGACGGCCACAGACGGCCCGCCCTTTGCCCGGGCTTAGCCCGGCGCGTCCCGCACGCGTCCCGCGAAGCGGGTCCCTCTGCAATTTATGCGCCTCCTGGCGCTTGCTCCGCGTCACCTCGTCGCGCCGCCGCTGAGGCTGCCGGGAGTTGCAGTCCCGGGGCGGTGACGCGGAAGATGCTGTTGACCCTTGGACCCTTGGCGGTGGCGGCAATGGCGGCGATGGCGTGGCGTGGCTCAGCAGGTAAGTTTTCAAATCTAGCTGCTCCCCCCCGCTCCGCCGGTCCCTCTGCAATTTATGCGCCTCCTGGCGCTTGCTCCGCGTCACCTCGTCGCGCCGCCGCTGAGGCTGCCGGGAGTTGCAGTCCCGGGGCGGCGACGCGGAAGATGCTGTTGACCCTTGGACCCTTGGCGGTGGCGGCAATGGCGGCAATGGCGTGGCGTGGCTCAGCAGGTAAGTTTTCAAATCTAGCTGCTCCCCCCCGCTCCGCCGGTCCCTCTGCAATTTATGCGCCTCCTGGCGCTTGCTCCGCGTCACCTCGTCGCGCCGCCGCTGAGGCTGCCGGGAGTTGCAGTCCCGGGGCGGCGACGCGGAAGATGCTGTTGACCCTTGGACCCTTGGCGGTGGCGGCAATGGCGGCAATGGCGTGGCGTGGCTCAGCAGGTAAGTTTTCAAATCTAGCTGCTCCCCCGGTAATAAATGGTTTTGTTTGCAGTCTGCATTCTTATGTGTACAGGCATTGTGTGAATGTTACCTGTTGATAGGTCTGGTGGAGTCATGAGTGTTAACTTCTCCATCCTAATGTATTAGCAGATGTGTTAGATGTGAATGAAATCTTATTGATACATGTGTTCAATATTATTTCTAGCTATATGTGTCTGTGTGTGCATTTTTATGGACATAACAATATGTTATTTTAAATAACATATTCTGATGCAAATGCATTTTTCCCTTCATTGTCCTACCTATTTTACATATCTAATGTTAGTGGTATTCCCTGACTTCGCCGATTTCTATGCAACTTCCTGGCAATACAGGTGAATGGCTGTGTGTAGGTTTGAATGGAGTAGATTTTGATGTGTTTTGTCACTATTGTTACTGGAAAAGACATGCACGTAACGTGGTGAACAGCAATTAGTTTACTCTTTTGTAGTGAGATGTTGTATTTGCATGTACCTTCCTGCGCCCCTCCTTATTTTTTCCTTTACTACATTCACCTTGCCATAAAAAGTCTCAGCTTTCATGCCACTTCCATTGCCCACCAACCGTTACACCAAAAAAGTATATCTTCTTGTGCAGAGTTTCCCACACTTATGGCAAAGAACTCCACATAACAGGCATAGGACAGTCATAGGTAAAGATCTCCCCCGGTGATTTGTGACTAGCATTTATAAGAATGTAAAGTGTTACTACTGAAGTACTGCTTTACATACTCACAACTGTATTGATGAATGGGCCCCTTAGTTCAGAAGAAAAGCTGTTTTGCCACTTAAATATCTCACAATGCAGAGAGCAAGATAAAATTTGAAAAATCTGAACAATGTAGAGTCTAACATAGTTGAGGTTACATTCCATTTCTTTTTCCATGAATACCTAAGTAGCCAATAGTTTCTCCTAATGGATTTTGAGTAGAGAATCCATTTTGAAAGTGCAGTGCATATTTTTTCACACAACGACAAAGC
Source organism: Triturus cristatus (assembly GCF_964204655.1). Taxonomy (NCBI): domain Eukaryota; kingdom Metazoa; phylum Chordata; class Amphibia; order Caudata; family Salamandridae; genus Triturus; species Triturus cristatus. The sequence continues at coordinate 685,638,426 of NC_140591.1, forward strand.
ACCACCCCAGACGTCTTACAGTTTAAAGTAGCTGCCAGCGTTGTACCTTCACTTTACTATAAATAAAAATATATAAATGATAAAACAAGAATGATCTCCAGGGATTTCTAAAGATATGATACAAATGATGGCAATGGTATGAATAAATGCATGTTTATTTTTTTGCTTACCATGTTAAGAAGCTGTTGCATAGAATCGTACATGTTTGTTGAAGCACTATTTCTTCCATTTAAAAAAGAAGGTATTGAAACAAAACTCTACTACTAAATTGGCATTGATAAGGATCGTTCTCCAGGATTTAACAAAACTATCAATGAGTTTACGATTTGCTGCCATCCGTGAGTTCACTCTTGGGGGTATTTTTACAACAGAATGGCGAAGCGTGGCTTCAAGCAAGCAGTGCTAACGCCACGCTCTGCCATTCTGAAAATACAGAGATGCGCCATATTCACAAGAATGTGGGGAACCCCTGTGTTTGCCATAGTGCTAAATTTAGCTGCCTAGCACCAACGCAGAGCCCTTGCACCATAGTGCAAGGGTTTCTGCGTTGGTGGGAATGGCTTTTTATGTGCAGGACGGTGTCCCTTCCTGCACATAAACAATCCAGAATGGCGTATTGTAACTTTTATGTGTGCTGCATTGTGCAGCACACATGGAAGCTGTAAATCGTCATTTTTTCCTTCCACCTTCCTGCACATGAACAATCATTCATGGCGACATAGAAACAGCAAAAACGAGGAGAAATTATGCATTTCTCCGCTTTTCGCCATGTTAAGACCAGGTTTTCCCTTGTTTTTATTTAGGAGCTGCCTCCTATTTACTCCACCCTTGTAAATAAAGGGCAGTGACAAAATCAATGGGTGTTGCGGCAGAACACCCACCACAACACCCATTGCATGCCCCTTTCACGCTAAGTGTAGCGTGAAAGGGGGCCTTATTTTACAAGGCGGCGTTAAGCTACGTTAAGTGGCTCTACTCCGCCTTTACAAATAAGGTGAAGAGTTTATCGCCACAGGAACGTCATAAAAAGTGTTGTGTCTGTGGCGATAATGGGCCTGTAAAACTCAGACCTCACTGATATAATATTCAGATGCTAAGTATATTGCGCTGGTGCCGCATTGACAGTCAGCTGTTCAAAGCATTTTCACTAAAGGCAAAATGATATGTATTCACTACGAAATGAGGTTGGGGCATGTTATAAATATTAAATATAATCTCCATGAGTTCAGCCACAACCCTTAGCAAAGGGGACTCACGTTCCTGGATGATCTTCTGTCATTCACACCCCTTTTCACACTTTTGGCTGCGAGAGCCAAATTATCTACTTTGAGGGCAGAACATGCACTAGTCCAGGATACACGGATGACTGGACATACAGCTCTTCCTGGTTACACCTGCTTGTGATTAGTTAATAAAGCAAACACAATGAGATGATGGACGGAGCGCTGAAACGTTTCAAACACTCACCCCCAGTCACAGATCCGGGTTGAATCCATCATCATTCTTTAGCTCAGTTCGCCACCTCAGTTCAGACCCAGCTATATGCAAATCAGTCTAAACCCTGTGCCACATGGGAACAGTCCAGCCCGAACTGCCAAGCCAGGTCTTCCCTGAACCGGCAACAAGCATCCTGGGACCAGTTTCTGGGTAACACCCTTCATCAGCCAGGCTAGCTTGAATCCACTGGCAAAGTGAGCAAAGGACCCATGTCTGGGCATACCCTTCCAACTTAGGGCGAACAAAGCAAACACAAGGAGAAGATGGACAGGGCTCTGAAACTTTTCACACACTCACTCCCAGTCACAGATCTGGGTTGAATCCATGATTATGGACGGAGCTCTGAAACCTTTCAAGAATTATGATGGATTCAACCCAGGTCTGTGACTGGGGTTGAGTGTTTGAAAAGTTTCAGCACTCCGGGTTCCTTGAGACAGATGTGCACAGTGTAATATGCTATTTGGAATACTTCCCCGAAACCGGTCCAAGGATGCTTCTTTCCAGTCCAGGGAGGACCTGGCTTGGCAGTTCGGACTGGACTGTTCCCATAAGGCACAGGGTCAAGACTGATTTGCATATGGCTGGGTTCAAACTGGAACGGCACGGTGAGGCAATAAAACAATAGATTTAGGCCAAGATCTCTGTACTGGGGTGATTGTATGACATTGTTCTGCATTCTGTCCATCAACTGTTGTTTTTGCATACTTCTCAGTCCTAACAAAAGTGTGAGAAAAACTGTACCCAGTAGTGTATTTTACAATTATTGCTCCAAATAAAATAAATTAAAAATGCATTGGGCAGAGGCAGTTTTGAATAAGAGCTCGTACAATTTTCCTAAATGTCAAAGTCTGCTCCATTATACAAAAATGTTAAATCTCTTTATCAACATATATTGCATGAACCTATCAAAAACATGTATACTAGATAGAAAAAAAGAAAAGCAGGAGACAAATGTATGTGCCTTAGAAGAGATGGATCTATTCAATAGGGTGTGACCTGACCTACCACAAAAAAAGTCGGTTTAAAATGATCATACAGGAGATACGATGCTGATCATTTTTGTTTGAGAACTAATTATTCATCAAAATCGGTCTGCCAAAAATAGTGTGCCATCAAAATTGGCACTGCTTTGTGAGAGTTGCTGAAATTGGGTTCTTTCACTTTATATTTGAGCTTTGTGTAAGTGTCCAGTGTATTACTAATAAACCAAGATACGGTTCAAATATTTATTCTACTTCTAATAAGATGACGCTTAATGAGTCATCCCGGGAGAGGTGTTGCAACCAGAGTACATGGTACTGCTTATAAATGCCAAGATGCTAATCAGATATAAAGGGGAATGGCTCAATGTGCTTGCCTGCCAAAGGTGCTTTTAAAATGTGACTCAGGCACTTTGTCTGAGATACTATGACTGCTCTCAGGGAAAACACAGATCAAAAGATTTAATGTAACTAATTGTCTGAGAGGAATAACCTATCCTAATTTTAGGAATGAACCCTGACCTTGTGGCCTGCTGACACCACCGTCGAAATCCCTGCTACCACAAAGACCATCCACTCAGCGACTCCATCTGACCATTACCCCACCATGCCTTTACCAAAGAACTCCTATTGATCAGCCACATTCCTAGGCATCTGGAAACATGCCATTGTCATGGCCATGCTCAAAAAACTTCCAATGGGTCTGCCTATTCTTAACGGATAGAGCACAAACTGTCTGCCTGGCATTTTAATTCTCGGAAGCAGCATGTTACAAAACTTGAGGGGGTCCTCCAGCAAAGTATATGTACACCCCCAAAACCCAGTCAGTGGCTCTCAGGCCAGGGCAGGCCGCCCGGCCAGTGCACGGTACGTGACAGCATGCAGGAGCATCAAACTAACTGGTTCCAGAACCAGTCAGTGCACTGTGTTGAGGGGCCACCCTGGATCTCGGGACCACCCCGTACCACGGGGACTGAAGGGGCTAATTTTATGCCACTGTTCAGAAGCCTGCAAACTGATTTGCAGAGTGCCTCAAATATCATAACTCAGCTCCACCTTCTTCAATGCATACGTGATCCCTCTGTCCAACATAATCTGTGCACATATCAGCATCCTCTCTTATGTAGATGACATGCAGCTCATACTCTCTCTCTCTCTCAAACAACACCCACAACACTAGAAGTTCACTGCGTGTATGACCAAAGCCGCTAACTGGATGAAAGCCAACTGTCTCAGTTAAAAACCAACAAGACAGAAGAAGTGTTCTTAGGCAAGAACACCTCACCGAGGAACTCCAGCTGGTGGTTGGCTGGGCTCGAACCCACACCCACACCTAAAAATCACACCAGTAACCTCAGAGCAGTCATCAACAGGAAACTGGACATGACCGCCCTAGTCAAAGTCATCACTTCATCCTGTTTCCACACCCTGAAGATGCTTGGGAAGATCTTCAGATGACTCCCAAACAACACTGGAACTGTCACTCACCGCTTAGTCACCAGCAAGTTGGATTATGGGAACATCCTCTACACTGGGAGTAACAAGCAACCCACTAGACTACTACAAACATCCAGAACTTGGTTCCAGACTCCTATCCAACCTCCGATACACAGAACTCACCTCACATCTCACCTCAGGGAGCTCCACTGGCTCCCAGTACAAAACTGCACTCATTTCAAACTCTTCACACTCACATTCAAGGCACTACACAACTCAGGACCTACCTAGATGAACAGTTGCATCTCTTTCCAGCACCACCTACATGGTGCAGGACTTCTACTCACACACATCACACACATACAAGGAACCAGATCAGGTAGTCAGACATTCTCTTACACTGCTCCTAAAGCATGAACTGGCCTTCCACTCCACATCAGAGCCTCCTCCTTGAATTCCACAAGACGCTGAAGACCAGGCCTTTCAAATAATCAACCTACCATAGGCAGGGCTATGCACACACACACCTGCTCAGTGTCAAGGTATCTTTGTGGGTGATAGAGCACTTTACAAATACATTACAAGGCATAACATAATTTTAGACATCTGAAACCAAGGCTTCATGCAACATACATTTAATAATATACCTGAGATGCATTTGTTAACCATAGTAGAGGTCTATTGATTTCCATGTCATGATGTAAAATTCGAAGTGGAATTAAGATCAATATTATGTTCTGTCTGCATAGCTAGCAGTTACGTTATTGTAGACACCGTTTTGGAGGAAGGCTGGGCAAGAACTGGAAAAATATTGTTCAATAAAAATAAAATATTGGAGTCCTATAGGAACTAACACCTTTACCAATACCAGGACCTACTTCATATTTTGCCTAGATTCTTGATGAAAAGGTTTAGCAAATCTTCATACCATTCTTGCATGACTGTGGTAGTTATATTGACACATCCAGGGTTATCTAATAATGGTAAGATATTTGAAATGTTTTTTGAGGAATTTGTTTACAGATCAAGTTACTACAATAGTTCTTGGCAGCACTACTAGCACGTCTACAAGCCTACTTCAGAAATATTACTTCAGTTACAAATGGTGTTTCTGCCCTTATTTCTTCATTTTCTAAGATCTAGCTTAGAGTGTTCTAAAATGGAGTTGAAACAATTTTTAACTAAGACTGTGTTTTATCAGCTGCTGTGTTTTTGTGCATCAGCATTATTAAATAGTTTAGCCATAAAAAAACTAACAAATAGGCTGAACTCTTTTAACCAATTTGCTTGCAGTGGCTACAAGCCTATCTTTTCAACCGTCCAATTATGAATCAACAGGTCAGAAAGTGTAATGTTATTCACGATAGAAGCATGGACAACTCAATCAAGGAAATTCCACCTAGATTGGCACCCAGATAAACTTGCAAATTTGGCTTGGTGAGAAAAATCTGAAAGCTTAAGTGAATTCCACCTACCATGCAGCATTTTGCAATCAAAGCCATTTAACTAAAAATGCTCATCTCTATTAACAAAATATAAACCTTTCATTCTGCTTACTCTAAAATAGGTTGAGAGCAAATATATATGCACAGTCTGCAACACCATAAGAGCCACAAACACGTAGAAGAGTATGTAAGGTGACATTATAGCAATAAGAGATCCCCAAACATAGTAATTATACATAGGTATACTCATGACAAATATTCACTGTTATACAGATGTCTCAAAAATACTAATCACAGAGGGCCCGATTCACAGAACTAACTTAAGACAAAATCCTAAACTTACTACCATTTTGGTATTCACAGAAGGCACTTACTCATTTTGGTATTGACGGAAGGCACTTACTCATTTCAGTATTCACAGAAGTTAGGAGTCCTAACTTTAGGACTCCTAAATTCCTTCTGTGAATACTGAATGTCTTAAAATTAGGATTTTTCTCAATTTAGTAGTAGTAAAGTTAGGACTCCTAACTTTAGGACTTCTAAATGCCTTCTGTGAATACCGAAAGCCTTAAAATTAGGATTTTTCTCAGTTTAGTAGTAGTATAGTTAGGACTCCTAACTTTAGGACTCCTAAATCCCTTCTGTGAATACTGAAAGTCTTAAAATTAGGATTTTTCTCAATTTAGTAGTAGTAAAGTTAGGACTCCTAACTTTAGGACTCCTAAATGCCTTCTGTGAATACCGAAAGCCTTAAAATTAGGGTTTTTCTCAGTTTAGTAGTAGTAAAGTTAGGAGTCCTAACTTTAGGTCTCCTAAACTGAGAAAAATCCTAATTTTAAGACTTTCGATATTCACAGAAGGCATTTAGGAGTGCTAAAGTTAGGACTCCTAACTTCTGTGAATACCGAAGCGAGTAAGTGTCTTCTGTGAATACCAAAATTAGTAAGTGCCTTCTGTGAATACGAAAATGGTAGTAAGTTTAGGATTTTGTCTTAAGTTAGTTCTGTGAATCGGGCCCAGAATGTTATGTTTGAAGATATTGCTAGACCACATGACAATGCCGGGTAAATTACATTTTCCTGGTGAGTGATGTTCAAAATGTGTTTGCATAAGTCAAATAGGAGTGTTGACCCACCATACTCCACAGAAATCATTGAAATTCTATGTACAATAGGACTGGCTTTCATGTATTATATGTGTAAAAATAACTGTTCCAGTTAGTCAATAAACATTATTTGGTAAAGTTGCTTGTCATCTTAACATAGTATTAGAAAGTACAACAGTGGTAGGCCTATGAAAAAGAGGACAGCATTTATAAATATATATAGCAACATACTGAGGCAGTCATTTAAAGAGTACTCATTTGAGCTCACCAAAGCTCCAACAAAATAGAATCTGTGATAATAATTACCAGGAGCAAATATAGACAGTAACAATTATTTCAGTTGGCTAAGATTACAAGAAATAATATTTGTTGTAATTCATAAAGATTGTTTTTTGAGTAAGAGTGACTTTCCTTTGCAATATTCTTGGCTTAATCATGAATTTCAGGAGTAAGCCGGAGGTACACCTGACTTGCTACTGAAGTACTACAAGAGTAAGTTGTGTGAAATCTTTGTGAATGGGTGAATTGTGTTTTATGGTATAGAAATTTAACAATTTAGGACAATTTCCTATCTTGTCAGAAAACTTATAATACATCTAATAATTCTATCCTACCCTTTCTACAACACACATCATTCCTATTATGAGGCATGTGGATATAAAAGATAACAGCACAAATATTACGCAAATATCTGTCAGGGTGAACAGCAGAGGAATGGCATCCCATTAGCTGAATGTTAAGAAGTCCCTTAATTAGGCAGCAGGAGAAGGCTTTAAGATGCAAGGCATGTGTGGCTTATTTTCCTTTATATTATACTCTTTCTTGCTGTGACAATGATACAAATGTGACTGCAGTTTTATGCAATAAGTTGTACTGTTAGAGAATCAGTGCACTGAAGAATGTCTTTTGAATAGCTACTTGTAGGAGTGCCTATGTATTTAAGAATGGATCTGTATTGTAATCTGCAGGATGTCCAGGGTGGCAGGTTTTGAGAGGGTGTGGGGTAGTTTTTAAGGGTTGGGGGTAGTTTTTGGGGCTCAGGGGGGTCGGGTTATTTTTAGGGCTGTGGGGCTGGGTCAGGGTAGCGTTTAGGGCTCGGGTAGTGTTTAGGGCTCCGGGTCAGCGCAGTGTTTAGAACTCAGTGGGTTGGGTAGTGTTTAAGGCTCAGGGAAGGGCAGGGTAGTTTTTGTGGAACAAGGCAGTTCTTCTGTAACATCCACAGGTGCTGGAGTATATTGAAAAATTGTCTGAGAGACCAATATATATGCCTTGTGCCAGTCTTTGAAGTTGGAGAAGCTTCTAGGCTACCTCCACATCTGGTTCTGGAAAGTTCTTGCCTTCCCCTGCCAAGGCTCCAAGATGTCCTGTGTCACAAACATCTACTGCTAGGTTGAAGTGCAAGTGGGGCAGAGAAGAGCTCCACCCTCAACCAACCTGTCAAGATTTCCCATCCTGCCCACACCTAAGTCCTTTTTTCTCACTGTCTGGGAGGAAAACACAAAGCTTAACAGCAGGATCAAGTATCCCAGGGCACTGACAGCAAGCACCAAATGGGTAGGACAAGAAAATACCCACTTTCTATAAGTGGCATTTTCAGAATTGTAACATAAAATCCAACTTTATCATTAAAGAGAATCTTAAATTAAAACTCATTTAAGACCAAAGCAGGCATCCCTATCTGTTCCCGATTGAAAGCAAGCACTTTTAAAATGCAATAGGTAACCCAATATTATCATATGGGAGAGATACACTTTACAGTAGTGAAAAATGAATCTTTCACTACCAGGACATGCAAAACCTAAATGTATATTGCACCCTGCTAATGGGACTTTTTAGGGCCCACTATAGAGGTGATTTGTATTTATTAGAGATGAAGATTTAGGCCTGGCAAAAGGGTTCATTTGCCAGGTCAAATTGGCTGTTTAACATTGCTCTACAAGCTGCAGTGGCAGGTCTTAGATATGTTTTAAAAGGCTACTTTAGTGGCTGGCACAATGAGTGATGCATGCTCATTAGTAGCATTTAATTTACAGACCATAAGTACATGTAGTACCACTTAACTAAGGAGTTACAAGTATATTACATGTGCCAATTTGTAGTAAGCCAATAATACCCTGCTTAAAGGTGAGAGCACATGCATATCCGCATTGGTTAGCAGTGGTAAGGTACACAAAGTCCTAAAGCCAACAAAAACAAATTCAGCAAACAGGGGGGTGAAGGCAAAAACGTTTGAGGAAAGACCATGCCAAGGCTGTCAGATCAAACGAGGAGCAATATTTTGAAGAATGATCCAACACAATGCATCGGTTCCTAGATGCGATAAGGCTGCGGGGCGAGGTCCCGGTGGGTTTACATCGATGATCCTGTTGATGGAACTTGTGATGGGAATTCTGGTGTCAGGGATGCAATGTGCAGCTGGGGCATTGATTCTGATGAGCGGTGAAGCTGTGATGTAGAGTTTTGCTCCCATCTTTGAGTCTGCCTTCATTGAGAGGTATGAGAACCTTCACCAGGCAAAGTGTAGCTCAGTTGCAGTTTCGAAGGTGATGTGGTGGTCCCAAGATTCAGGCAGCGACGATGCGAGTCTTTCATGATGGGTCCAATCCACGCAACAGCGGCAATGCGGCTGGGGTATGCGTCCCTCAGCAGAGAAGATGTGACAAGCACCTCAGGCCTGCTTCCAAGGGTCCAGGACTTGGGTTGTACCACTTGGCAGCATCCCTGTGCAGGTGTTGGAAGCCTATTTTGTCCCTGAGGCTTTAGATCAGGAGGCCATGAAACTAGCCCTTGGGGTCACTCTGGGTTCTGTGGTGAAGAGATGCAGGTCCAGTTCTTCTCACCCAGGTAAGAAAGCAGGAGGCAGCAGATCAGCACAGCAGAGCAGGAGTCCAGCAGAGTGCAGTCCAGCAGAGTGGCAGTCCTTTCAGCAGTACAGCAGTCCTTCCTGGCAGAGTATCCACAGGCCCAAAAGTGTACTGAAGTGGTGGTGTCTGAGGTCCTTCATTTATACACAGTTCTGTCTTTGAAGTGGGTAGATGCTTCTAGAGGTATGCCTTTGAAGTCCACAGATGTCCTGCCTTCGCTGCCACTGTCTCCAGACTAGTTACAATGGGTATGCAGCCCTTTGTGTGGGGACAGGATATAGCCTATTCAGGTGTAAGTGATGCTGGGCCCAGCTACTCCCCCACGTCATGTCAGTGATGGCCCACTCATTCAACTGCATCCAGTCATGTGACCATAGACAGGCTGCAGACATCAACTGCATAAGGCAGGAAAATGCCAGCTTTCTAAAAGTGGCATTTTCAGAATTGCAATTAAAAATCTGCCCTCAGCATAAGTTAGGATTTTAAATTAGGATTCTTGAACCAGCAATATCTGCCCATTTGGAAATTACACTTAAAAAAGGTAGTAAGGCAATAACATTGTTATACTATAGGAGAATATAGGCCTTGTAGTAGTGAAAAACAAATGTAAGATTTTTTACTATCAGGACATTTAAAACTCAAAGGACATGTCCTGCTTTTTAAATTTGTTGCACCCTGCTCTTTGGACTGTCCTGGGCTTATCATAGCAGTTACTTTTATGTATTTAAAAGGAAGGTTTGGTCTTTGCAAATGTTTATTTTAGAGTGCTCAGAGTCCTGAGGCCAATTAAAACGAATTCAGCAAAATGTTGAAGAAGAAGACAAAAAGTATGGGGGGACCCTTCAGAAAGTGCCATTTCCAACAAGGGCCAATTAAATCTAAAATCTTTTCCTGAAAATAAACTGCCAATCATATATGAAAACTCCAGTTTTGCCATAGAAATTAAATTGATATTATGCTACCATGGCAATTGTCTAATAGGATATTTAGTCAAATACAGAACTATAAACAGACAAAATTAGGTGACGTTTAAACAAGTAACATTTAATGCAGGCAGCCCATATGGGATATGTTATAGATTAGACAACTATCCTAAAAAAAACACATAAACAATCTTATAGGGTTAAAAAAAGTGCAAATTATTCACATATATGGTCATTATACACATAAACTAAACTAAGAAGTCAGTGTTGTTGATGACCTCTGGTTAAGACTGTGGGGCTTATTTACGAGAGCCCTGCGTCACTTTTGCAATATGTAAAGTGGTATATGTGTGACGCAGAGCTCTCAATCCGATTTATCAAGCCACACAAGGCCACCCTGCATGGCTTTTAACGGCCTCATAAATCTGAGTAAAGCAAAGCACCGCAAATTGCTGCTTCACCTTACTCAGTGCCCAGGAGGCATTCCATGGGTGTTGCAGTGGGTGTTCCCAAGCAACATCAACGGGCTTTGATCCTGCCCCAAATTTAAAAAAATCATGTGAATGTCGGGAATCACCAAATCTGTATGCCTGCCAAGGGGAGGCGTAAGGAGCGGAATTTTTTGTATTTCTCCTTGTGTTTTACTATTTCTATGTATGCTGCATTCTGCAACACACATAGAAAGAGGAAAACACTTCTTAGGATTGTTTTTGTGTCCTGCATGCTACGGAGGCACCCTTGCGCCATGGTGCAAGGGTGCCTACGTTTCGAGTTAGGCTGCTGAAACAGCACCAGCACAGGGAGAAAGTGAAGGGAGAATGGACAAGGATGCACTATATTGTATTCCTGCCCTTTCACTTTGGCGTAGGACAGTGCAGCAAGGTGCCTTGCAACGCTGCCCTGCACCAAAATCCCATCAATGTTGGCCTGTATTTTTAATCTACAGCAAGAAATGCGAACATCCTCCTATGTTTGTTTCAAGTTCGATCAATCTGACAACACTCAAACAATTACATATGAAACGACCCCTTGGGCCACAGGAAGAGGCAGGCAAGGATGGATTTGTATATCTGCGGTGTTAAAATGTTTCTACTTATCTAAATCGCTGAAGTACATGCAATATTCCAAGGTATAATGAGGTTAGAACCCCAACCGTCTGCAAATGTAATAACTCGTGGTTAATTCATGTTCTCGGGTAAATGAAACCTATATTTTCCATGACTCATACTTCTACTGATGATAGACTTCAGTCACTTGCGGTCACGGTGGAACTCAGCAAAATGCGATTAATTCGATTACCTGGTTCCCGAAGCATGTTTTTTTTAAAAAAACAGACCTGGTTTAAAATCTTCTTTGTCAATGCTCTGATTTGAGTGCGGGAAGAAATTATTATTGTTTTACTCTGCTATTATGTCAAAGCAGTGAAAACCTTTTTTTTTACTAGAGTGGTGACTTATCTGCTCTCTGAGGGGCTCATTTATGAGCCCCTGCGTCACTTTTGCGCCGCCGGTGCGTCACTTTTTGTGACGCACCAGTGGCGTAAAACATGTGCCATGTTGCGCCATATTTACAAAGTGACGCATCTAGGTAGATGCGTCACTTTGTAAACCCCTGCGCCACATTATACCTGCGCCAGGTATAATGTATGCAAGGGGGGCGTTTTGACGCAACAAAGGGTCGTAGAAGTGACGCAGTGAAATCTACGAGATTTCACTGCGCCACTTCTAGGGTGCAAATGCGTCAATTTCTTGCGCCTGCCTCACGGCAGGCGTAAGACTGACGCAGGCCCTTTCACATGGGGCTTGCCCCATGTGAAAGGACACATTGCTGGAGTTGCGTCACTTTTGTGACACACTCCAGCGATGCGTCACTTTTGCGCCTACAGATACGTCAGAAATACTGACGTATCTGTGACTCCTTGCGACATGATGCGTCATACTGTAAATATGACGCATCACTGGAGTCGCAGGGAGGGCGCAGTGAAAAGTGGCGCATCACTGTTTTCACGCAGTGATGCGTCACTTTTCATAAATGAGGCCCTGAGTCTCTCTGATGAGTTTCCAGTGATCTGATGGGGCCCCTCACTTCCCTCCATCTCTCTGATCTCCTGAGGCCGAAGGGAGGCATGAAGATGCAAGTGATTGGTCGGCATAGGCAAGTGCCATCTCTCCTGGAGGCTGATGGCTGGCAACAAAGCTCCCTTGGTTCCAACAGCAACTCTAGATAACTACTGTCATTACACTGCATGTTCGCTCTTTCCTTCAGAGCAGAAAACACAGCTATTAAGAGCCTCAGTGAGGCTCAGGAAGTGTCAATCGATACATAAAGTAGAACAGGTACCTATCTGACACTTTTATATATATTCAATCCCACCAGATCCTAGTTCATCTGCCAACATTTAACTTGGCATCACATCACAACCAGCATGAGGCAATAAACATGACACGCACACAACAAACACTGCACAACATGAAAACAGAAGTAAACATAAAACCTTGTTAAATAGGTACAAAAATGAAAGGAAGAACAGCAGCATGTGAAAGATTAGACATATTCACGCACATACTGCCTCAAAGAAGTGTTATTTTGTTTGTTGAAAGCCCTGTCTACAATTTCTAGTAGATACAAGTTTGTGTCAAAATTCACGGGTGGTAACAAGGTAACGCCCATGAACCACCTATGGGATGCTCCCTTGACGCAAAGTAACAGAAAGTTTGCATTCGTTTTAGGACTACTTTTGAGCACAAAGAAAAGCTTTGTTCTTTTCATAAAAAATATTTTTGCAACACTCTGCATGAGTTTGCATCACTTTTTGTGACTTTGCATTGGTGCAAGCTGCTCATAAAACCACCTATAGGCTCCTTCTCTTCCCCCATATTCAAATCTGCAAAACATTGATTTAAGCACAAAGGGAATAATGCCCAAGGTCCAAATTCATTTGTTTTCCTTTTTTCCTGGGGGTAAACAAAATGTCTTCGTGGAAACAGCGTTTCCCAGACTACCTCTCCAAATATTGGGGCTATCCATTCCCCTTCCCAAATTGGAAAGGGAGTTACTCTTGCAATTAAATAATAAAAAAACTGGGGCAATTGGGGATCGGCCTAATAAAAACTGGGGCAATTGGGGATCGGACAATAGCATCCTAAGTTCAGGCTCATGGGGTTTGAATGAGTCAGGAGGTCTTAGTGAGATCGACTAGGATACTGAGTTGCCGCATAGCCTGAGATTACTTTCATGGAATATAAATGGGTTGGTACGACAAACAAAGGTGGATAGTCTAAATCACATTGCAAAATATGTTGATATCATTTGCTTACAGGAGACATGGCTATGCGGCAATACCCCAGTAGTTGAAGGGTTTGCCCAAATTTATAAACCAGCTAGCAAAATGAAACAATTTGGACGCGCTTCGGGTGGGATTATGACCCTCATGTCAACCAGGTTAGTGAAAGAGGTTAAGTCAATTAGTTCACTATGTAAATGGTTGTTGGCCTGTAAGGTATCTTATCCAGGCACTGAAGGCATCGAAGGGAAGGATGATTATTTAATCCTCATAAATGTATATATACAATGGGGTTCTCAAAAAGAATACGAAACAGAAATGGGGCTCTTTAAAAAGGATATAACCGATTTAATAGAAATGTATGGGAAGGACATAATGGTGATAATGGGTGATTTTAACCACAAATTAAACTTTGGAAAGTTAGATCATTGGTTTGAGGAAATTTTGAGCTCTTATAATATAGGGTCAGCAAATTACCCCACATGTCTAACCACCAATCAAGATGAAGCCTTAGGGAAGTTTCTGGGCTCCAAGGGATTAATATGTTTAAATGGTAGGAAGGACCCAGATCGACCGGCTAAACAGACTTTTAGAATGGGCAATCAACAGTGTCCTATAGATTATATTTTTGTTCAAGCCTGGAACTATGTAATGGTAAAAAAGTTCTGGGTAATTAAGCGTAGGGACAGCGACCACAATGCTTTGTATTGTGAATATTTAGGGGGGTCAATAAGTATATCTGAAAGGGTGATCCCCCAAAATGTGGAATATCCAAAGCGCCGGACTACAAAACTGACGGAAGAATATGTAGAGAAACTGGTAAGCTTTCAACAAAATTTAATGAAGGATAGTGTCGAAGGTCATCAGGTAGCATGGTACGTGGCTAAAATTGCACAGGCTTTGCAATGTCATAGAGTGTATTTAAAAGAAAAAAAAACGGTTAAGGTAAAAACACAAGATAGTAAAGGAAGGCCGAGGTGGTTTAATCCTGTATGTCTGAATAAAAAAAGGGCTATTCGTAAAATAGAGCGAGGTCAGAGGAAATGTTATGATCATGGGAACCAAGAGATCCTGCTCAACCTGAAGAAATAATATAAATCCTTAGTAAGGAAGCAGAAAAGGATTTTCAAAGAAAAATGTTGGGCAAATTTACTCGAGACAATAGAAAATAGAAATATAAAAGGATTTTGGAGGTTGATACAGGTTGCTGCAGGAAGGTCTCCGGGTAATATGAGCTGTGTCGTGGACGAGGTGGCCTGGGTAAATTACTTAGGAAATCTATATAAAGCCAGTAGGATTCCGGAAAAAGATAAGGAAAAAGCAAGTTGGTCAGTGTGTGTAGAAGGGTTAAAACCAGCATTTAATGAAGTGAAAGTAAAAGAAACAATTAAGAAGTTGAATTTATCTCGCGCAGCAGGCCCCGATAATTTTCCTGCCATTTTACTCAAATAGATTGGTGGGCAGGCTTTTTATCTCATATGTTCGTTGTCATTTTGGACTCAGGTTGTATTCCCAAATCCTGGAGAGGGGCCATAATTAGACCCATACATAAAAAGGGGGAAAGGAATGATCCAAGGAACTATAGACTAATTAATTTATTGGATATTGGTGAAAAGGTTTTTTCAAAAATTATCCTTGGCAGATTAAAGGAGTGGGTGGAGCGGCGATCGATAGTTCCAATAGAGCAGGGAGGCTTTAAGGAAGGACATTCTACTATCGACCACTGCTTTGCCCTGTGGGCTGTAGCGCGAAAGTCCATGGAGCTGCAGGGCAAGTTGTATTGTTGCTTCGTGGACTTTCGCGCAGCTTTTGATCTGGTGGATAGGGAGTGTTTGTGGGAAACCATGAGAAATTATGAGGTCCCAGCGGATCTTTTGTTGGTAATCCAGGAGCTGCACAGCCAAAACTGGGCGCAGGTAATTAAAGACACTTCTGGCGGCCTAACTCCTGAGATAGTAATAAACAATGGTTTAAGGCAAGGTTGTGTTCTGGCGCCGCTTCTTTTTGCCATATTCTTAGCAGATTTGCCTCATACCTTGGACGTTGCCAGAGGTGCAAGCCCAAAAGTAAATGGAAGGCATTTGTCCTGTTTGTTGTATGCCGACGATTTAGTAATATTGGATGGGGCTCCAAAGAAAGCTGAATATATTCAGCGAAAATTGTACGGCAAAACGACTTACTGTAAACATGGACAAAACAAAAGTTGTGTGCTTTGGGAAGAGGAATATGAAGTTTAATTGGTATTTGGGCCAAACTAAACTAGATGTTGTAAATGAATACAAATATCTTGGAATATGGTTTACGAATTCCTTGAAGTGGGGCATACATTTGGAGGCACAGAAAATAAAAGCTCATCTAGCGGTATGTGGGCTGAAAAGATTTAATCACAGTTATGGTGATATGTCCCATAAGCCTCTTTTGACGGCTTATAAAGCCATGATTGCTCCGCAATTCCAATATGGTTCAGAAGTCATTGTATTGATGGTAAAAGTACCTGGGATAAAGAAGAAGGGAAATGTTTGAAATCATTATTGTCACTTCCCAGCTCGGCAATGATCCAGGCAATCAGAATGGACCTAGGCCTAACTTCGTGGAACATTCAGGTGCAATTAAGTTTTCTTAGATTTTGGAATCGTTTGAGTCTTGGGGAGGTCACAAAGGTGTCCCAATGGTGCTTGAAAGAAATTCAGTCAAGTGAGTTAAAGTGGGCTAAGGCCACAAGAAGTAAACTTCAGATCATTTGTGATCACTTGAATGTGAAAATTGACCCCAAGACTCTACAAATTAATGTAATAAAGAGTGTACTTAAAATGCAGGGTAAAGAATTTTCCAGAGTAACAGACCGAGAGTATTTAAGCAAGAAAGATTCTGTAAAATTCATGCGCTCTAGCTGGGAGAAAGATACCAGCTTTCCCTACCTTGATTTATTACCGAATTACTGGTTAAGAATGGAAGTACTTAGGATAAGAATTGGTATTAATCCCGCCATAAGAAATAGCGCAATAACATTTGTTTTAATGCAACCTGATGGCAAGTGCATGTGTAAGATAGAATTGAAATGCAACATTTTACACATTTTATTGGATTGTCGAAGATTTTTAAATTTACGCAAATTATTCCTCCGCCCGAAATTTTTAAAATATGCAGTAAGGGCGCGCCTACAAGCATGGGAACTTCTTGCCGATATGGAAAACTTAGATATTGCTAAAGCCATTGGGAAGTATATGCAGGGCATATATAAGTTCCCAGCCTCATTAGAGGCGTAAGAGTAGCCTGTGTTTTATAAATTGTAAATGAAATTATCAGTTATAAAATTGTTTTAAAATCGTTAAGAATGATCTTTTAAGGATTTTATGATTCTTAATGTTTAATGTGGAAATTCCTTTTATATGTTAATGTAAAAGTTGTGGTTTAAAGACCTAACGGTCTAAATAAACATTATTTTTGATTTGATTGATACTCTTGCAATTTCTGCCCATGTCCAGGGTGGGAAAGGATCAGACTGGAGTTTGGGAGTGCCCACAAATGTGCATGTTTGTGGGTTTTCTGAAACAAACAAAGCTACCAAGCCTTGAAATGCCCAATTTCCACCTTTTGCAGGGTATTTAAAACAACAGATTTTTTTGCATGGGTACTAGAGAAATCCACAGTAGTAAATCCATTTATAACCACCAGGATTCCTTTTGAGAATTCCTGGTCGATTTGATTGGTGGCATTTTTGGCCCTAAAAACATTATTAGAGGGCTGGGTGTTTATATATAAAAGCAGGACATGCAAAATATTATTTTGAATCCAAATATTTCACCGTTCAGCTACGAAAAGAGGGTAGAGAAATATGTTTATCCTCTTATTAATAAAATTACATTTTAAAAGTACCCTTTTGAGCAGTGTAGTGGAGAAGCAACAAAAAAATAACCATAGGGCCTATTTATGAGGCCATTTGCATTGCTCTTGCACTAACATAATGTGGTGCAAGAGTGATGCAAACCACAAGACAGAATTTTGAAGCCAGGCTAAAACACTTTGCGTGGCTCAGAGTGGCTCCAGAAATCTGGAGTATAGCAATGCAGCCCAAATTGCTTGTTGTGTTACTCTTTCCTGGGAAGGCCTTTCCATGGGCTTTAGGTGGATGTTTCAATGCAATTCCTATGGAATTTGCTGCATCCGCACATTTACAGGAACTTGTAAACTTGGAGATGTGTCAAAATCTTACACCTTCCCAGTGGAGGAATAACCAGGAGAAATAGCACTATTTCTCCTCATTCTTCCTCTTTCTAAGTGTGCTGCATTCTGCAACCCACATGGAAAGAGAAATATGCCTCCCAGAATTGTTTTTGTGCAGGAAGTTGCCCCTTCCTGCACAATTCAATTGCTGCTTGCAATATAGGCACCCTTGCTCCAAGAAAACGGTCCTGGGCTGCGTATGTTCCAGCTCAGAGAGGACCTGAGCTGGCAGTTTGTGGTAGATTCTTCCCATGAGAATCAGGGTCAGGACTGATTTGCATATGGCTGGGTCCAAACTTAGGTTACATGGTGGGCAAAATATGATGGCCTGTGAAGTGACTGGAGCTATTGACAGTGGCTGAGATTAATTGAAGTAGGCACTGTGTACAAGGTCCCAATTCTGACAACGCAGGAGTTTTGTCTCTGATATACTATTGCTGCTGTACTGCTGAGTATTGGACTGAAAACCAAAAACCCCTATTTAGCACTAGTCTCTCAGGGTAACGAAACAAAGCAGTCCAAAGCTTACTTGGGAGGTGCCCCGGACTAGAGACTCAGTGCTCAGCAATGCACCAAACAAAACTTGATACACTGATGTCCAGTCAGTGCTTTTTATTTGATTATGCACAGTACTAAATGCTATGCACATATTTACAATACATACACAATGGCAGGTGGAAATGCCTATGGCGAGGCTCCTAAAGGGTCTATGCAGAAACAGGAGATTCACATTAAAAAGGCCCCACAGGTCAAGTAAACCCTTAATTGTACTCTGTATCCCCATGCTGTATTCACCTCTAACGGTTGGTGCTCCAGCAAGCCCTGAACTATAAACTCAGTACTCTCAGTTGCCTAACACAATATGGTGGTTGCAGTAAATAAGCATCAGGCCAACTTCTATTGACAGGATATCACCAAAATAATGAAAGGCATAATTATATGGTCCATTCACAGTTTAATCGGTATAATAACATTTCTGGATGCTTTCACCATTTAATCAAACTCAGGAATATGTACACATTTTCACTGTTAATACTGCTACTGTTGAAAACAAAACATTCACTCCTGTGCTGAGTATGTATCCTTGCTCTATTTTACAACCTGCAAACAAAGATCCCTACACCCCTGGGCCATAAAAAGAACCGTCACAGTTCTAGGAGTGCTCGTCTTGCATTGGAAGTCTCCTCTGGGTCCAGAAAGAGTGAGAGGGACACATTTAAACATATGTGGGTCTTATTCTTTAATGCTGGGGGGGGGGGCATAGCGGCTATGTGGTTGCCTAAACACCAATTTGCTCATTCTTCATTGCCCCTGCCCTACTTGGATACTACACACATAATATGGTATTGTTACCAGGTTCTTGCAGGGCCTTATGGGGTGATTCCACTCCTACAGTTTGATTCCTCAGATGCTTCCTTAATAGTGTGTAATATCAGCCATGGATGGTCCATTGGGGCTGATGGGCCACATCCCCCCACCTTTTATCCCCTCAGGCTCCTGGCTGCCTGATCTGAAATTTACTGGGCTGAGGAAGGCACAGCTCCTGTGGGCGTAACATCCACAGCTCAGCAAAGGCCCCTGAGGCCCACCCTTCAGTGATGAGAGGTAGCATCACTGATTGCCTGACACCTGGGTGCTTCAGTTTTAAGCCCTAAAGTGCCCAGGGTCCAGTGTCAATTAGTGCACTTCATCACAGAGTGGGGTGGGGTCACCAGTCTCACTGACTCCATCCCACTACGTGACGACATTGGGACTGCTACCTTCCCCCATTGGCTGTCCTGGGTCAGCCAATGGGGGAAGGCAGCAGTCCCAAGTCTCCTGGGACCTCCGAGGCAGAGCTGCAGGTAAGTGTGTGTATTTTTTTTGTGTGTGCGTGCGTGTATGTATGAATGTTTGGTAATGAGGGTTGTGAATGGATGTGTTTGTGTGTGTGTGAAGGCAAGGCTGTGGGTGTGTATGTGTGCTTGTGCATGTGTGTCCCGTCCATCCGCCCCTCCCTCTTAAAATGACCGGCCACCACTGTGTAATATAGTCCTCTATTTCAATTAGTCTTTTAGTTGAAATCACAAAGTACAAGACAAAGGCTAAGTCAATTTATAAATGTCACCAGAATTTTGAGATGGCAGTATAGGAAGCAATATTTTTTACATTACCTGTTATTGCGTTATAGTGAGCTTGAAAAAGTTGTTCCTTTCAAAATGCAGCCAACAATGGAAACTGATTGGAATTAAAATATTTTAGTTTTGCTTAACGTTTATGAATTAATTGTTGGCAAACAATAGAAAATGGTCAAATATGTACCATATGGAGAACTTATCAGAGCCAAGCATAACTGCAACACAGACTTTGGGTTTGAAAACGAAAGAAAAAATCATTGGAGAGATTCAGACCAAGAGAATATCCAAAGCTGGTACTATAAAGAACCAAGGGAAAAGGAAGAGATGATTGCCTGGTTCAAAAGACCGGACCAAAATTCAAATCAAATTATCAATTATCAGTACAATTAGCAAATAATATAATCTAATCAGGAAGATAGCATCTACAAATGTAAACATTTTACTAATTGAAAAGCTGTTCAAGGCTTCAAATTGATATCTATCCATGATATATGTTAAAGATTATAATCACTATATGAAGAGCTGGTTTACTGCTGCTTATATAATCATCGGAACAGTGGATGGTACAAACACCTCAATTATTTCATGTATAAATGTAAAGCATATAAAAGTAGCAAATTCAAAACCACGTATGCTCTTCTGCACCAAGCAAAAATAGAAAATATTAAGAAAACATATTTTCAGCAAAACAGTCTTCCTAGTCTATACCCTGGAATATCTGTGGCTTAAAAATATGTGGAATCTGTTTGAAGTACGATCAGTTAAAAAACTGCTTTCTTGAACATCAATATGTATTAAATATTGAGGGGCCGATTACAATCCCGCCAGTTACGGCTCAAAACCATGGTCGGAGAATTCAGGGCAGCATCGTAATCGGCCCGCGGTTTACTTTCCGACCACCTAATTATGATCTAGGCGGTCGGAAAGTAAACTGCATTGTCATTCCAGCTGCCTTCTGATGGGCTGTAGGAGCCTATCCGCCAGTCTGAAGCCAACCAGTATTCTCAGGGGCGGGCCTTTCCACCCTTGAGATTATGATGCATGGCTTCCGGCATGATTTCCATGCGGGCCTATCTGACATGGAAACCATGTCGGAAAGCTTGCTTGGAGGCCCCCAGCAGGGCCCCCTGGTGCTTTGGCCTCCAGTTGGGGGCTGAGGAGGCCCCTATGATGATGCCCTGTTGATCCCTAAACCCCGTGGCAGGCACCACAAGGTACCTGCCACGGGGTTTAGGAATGAACTGCACCTCCCTTTTCTCAATGGGAGCTTGTGTTACAGCCAGTTTACGGCCTTACCACAAGCTCCCATTGAGAAAAGGGAGCATTCAACTGAACAGTGTTCCGTCGCCTTGTAATGATATTACAATATGAGGCCTCCTTACTCCTTCTGTCACTGACTATATGTATGTATATATTAATATATTGAGCAAACAATGTGGGTTTGGTTCCCTGCGCTGAAGTTGGAGCTTGACCGCCTTTCCAAATCGATAATTAGGCACAAAATGATGTTGCAGTCCGTGAACTCCAAGGCCATGGATTTGTTTCAGATACACAATCGCTCCACCAATGCATTTCAACCTCTCAGGGTCTTTCTCGCAGTAGGTAAGTCTTTCTTCACAAAGGTTTATATACAAGTCCCATTGTAGTGATTTAAGAGGCATTGTGGAAACTGTAGCTGCATTGTACAAATTGTTTAAAAACTGTAGAAAATGATCTCTCAATTGGTACAAAGGAGATAGTATTGTGATTAGTGCATAATTCAGGAGTATTCATTGATAAATTACCAGCATTTCATGTGAAATACTCAGGGTCTATATTTTTAGCATGTGCCCTTGGTATTTAGTGTTTTTGATTATAACATAGTATAGTACATTCATGACATAGTTTCATTAGTTATAAGCCGATCTCATTACCATATAACCTGGTCACTTATTTTATAATAGTCTAGTATATTTTTCTTTTTTCATTCTTGTCAGTTGCTATTTACACATATCAGGATTCTCTTTAGCATTCAAGTTCAATCTCACTTTCTATCAACATCGTTTTTTATTTCTACACAATCATGATGCAGTGAATAATGATATAACGTCATAAATGTACATTAAGTTCTTTGTCATTGTTAAGACTGATTGGGGTCTTATTTTAAGGCTGGTAATATATTTTGATTCCAGTTGTCTTCATTTTTGGGTCCTGCTTCCATCATGTTCATTTGGAGGAATCATGTCCAATCCAAAATATGGACTTCCAATTGATGTTCTGGATAATGTCGTGCTTCCTACACAATGGGGCCCACAAGCACACTCAGTTATATACACCACGGGGCAGATTTATGAGCCCCTTGCGCCACTTTTGCGTCACTTTTCCCATGTTAAAAGTGACGCAAAAGTGGCGCAAGGGGCTCATAAATCTGCCCCCACATACTTAGTGTTGCATGTAATCCTGTGGCCAACCTTGCTCGTTTTTTCTTCCCTGTCTTTAATGGCCTGCATATTCATACCTATTTTGCATGTTTTACATCTGTTACATTTTGAAAAGCCACTTTGTCTTTCTTTTAACAAGTTCCTTTTTTGATGGTACTGGAAATGGTTCCTTTCCAATTGGTCTTTTAACAAATGAGGTTATCTGTAGGTTCCTTGAGGGCACTGTCCAAAGAGAGTACCAATGTCTGGATCCTTAGATATAAGATGCAAATGTTTCTGGATTTTGTTTGTGATTTTTTTGCTCTCCTTCTTGTATGTCAATATTATTCTTGGTTCTCCTTGAGCCTTTTTGGCTGATCTTATTTGTTTTCCTCTTCGAGTGATTAATGTTTCTGCACGAGACTTCGCCTGACTTTATTCAAGCTTTTTTGTAGATCTCGTTATCTATCTCTGTGTCTCAATCTCTGTTTTGTGTTGGAGAATGTTTTATCTTCCTCTGTGTCTTTCACATAATATCTTCACATTCTGATTATTTGTCCATAAAGGATACTTTGGATGAGTGATTTTGAGTGGAAACTTGTTCTGTGTAGAATGCTATTAGTAGTTGTTTCCTTCTATATAGTGTTGAGTGAATTTTGCCTCTTCTATACAGACTTATATATCTAGGAAATTAATCCTTGGGTTACTTGTCGGTTACATGTTGTGCCAGGCGCCGACAAATCTTCCACTTTGCAAAAAATTTTGTTTTGGTTTTCATTGCATTCTGCAGCGTGTGCTGGCATTGGGGCTCCACCTCCTGCCCAAATCAATATTTAGCCACAAAATTATGTTTCACTTCATGAACTCCAGTTCAAAGGATTTGATTCAGATACAAAATCGCACTACCAACGTGTTTCAACCTCTCAGAATCTTATGCACAGTAGGCTAGTCTTTCTCCATAAAGAGTCATTGTGGGAACTGTAGCTGCATTATAGAAATAGTTTAAAACCATAGAATATAAACCTTCAACTCCTACAAAGCGTATTCATTGTAAATATTGTTCGTTTGCAGGAAGCAGGGTTTGAGCTGTTTAGGGACTGAAGTGATATCCCCAGAAATGTAATGAGCACAGATATCCTGAAAGAAAGGGATGAACTTACTGATAAACCCTTCAATTACATTACTAACACAGGACCGGGAGAAGGGGAGACCAAAAGAACTGTTGAGAGCAGGATGTCAGTGCAAATAAAGTTGTATGAAAGATTGTCGCTAACAGAGCAAGCAAAGTGATGGGTGAGCAAGTCCTTGAGGAAATACCTAGAGGCGGGGAGCACACCGAGCAGCTTAAGCAATATAGTGGTGCAGATTTATGATAATCCCCACCCAGATATGCTTAAAGAGTGGGCTAATAGCAATACAGAAGTATCCATTAGATTAGTACAGATACTAATCAAGTACACTGAGATCGATAGAGAAGAAATACTTAAAGAGATTGAACAAAAATCTGAGGAACTGAAGAAAGAACAGGATGAAGATTTTATTATTAAACAAATGGTGGAAATAGGTGAAAATTATAATAAACAAATGTTAGATTTGGGGGTCTCTAGTTGGCAGAGGTAGGAACCTTTGACCAAATAGGGACCCTTGTGTCTAGTCAGGGTAAGGGGCTACACTCCTAAAATAACCCCTGCTCACCCCCTTGGTAGCTTGGCACGAGCAGGCAGGCTTATCTCAGAGGCAGTGTGTAAAGCATTTGTGAACACAAACAGTAATACAGTGACAACACTACAGATGGACACTACACACCTTGTATTATAAAAAAAAGTATTTATAAGACCAAACGACAAAAATCCACAATACCGTACTCAAAAATAGACTCTAAAATATTAGGAAATAGCTTAGTTCTTTTAAGATTGTAAATGCAACACTTTACTCTCAAAGTACCTTGGATGCGTAATGCAATGCAAACAAAAGGGTCGCAGGAAAAGTGATGCATCGGTTCCTTACACTCAGGGGAGTGGATGCGTCGGTTCCTTACTGCTGCGCAGGGGAGTTGAGGCTCGCTTCCTTACTGTGTGTGGAGGTGATGTGTCAGTTTCTTACTGCTCTCCGGTACGATGCAACAAGATGGCTCCTCGATGCGATACTTTTCTCCGGTGCGATGCGACAAAATGGCGTCTTGGTTACGATGCGACAACGCTGATGCAATGTGTGCACGCCCGACGGCTGTGCGGCAATTCTATGATCTTTGAAGCCATGACAGGACCTGCGACACGCTTCTCTGGTAATGCGACGGTGACCTGTGCGGCGGCAGCACGCTTCTCCAGTGATGCGCTGCGCTTCGGCGATACGATGGCGACAGCGGCGACATGCTTTCTTGGCGATGCGATGGCAACTGCTGCGGCAGTGACATGCTTCTCATCGTTGAGTCGTGCTTCCAGCTGCACACAGTCTGTCAAAAGGCCCAGCACAACAGCAGGCACTTCAATTCACTACCAGGATAAATCTGTGCCCAGATGCAGTTTGAGGATCCATGGGACTAAGAATGTCAATCCAACCCTCTCAAAGGGAACCCCCACCACAGGTAGTGTATCAGGGGGGCCTTGGTGATTCCACCTGCCTTGCCACTGGCTTGGCAGGTCACACAGGAGCGACAAAACTCCTTAGTGTCTTCAGACATGTGGGGCCAGTGAAAGTGAGGAACAATTCTGTCCCAAGTATTGTTCTGGCCCAGGTGTCCTGCTAGGGGAATATCATGGGCTAGTGTCAATAGGAAGCCCCTAAACTTCAGAGGTATAACCAACCTCCTGGATGCACCAGGCTTGGGATCTCTACACTCTGAATAAAGTAGTCCATCATCCAAATACATGTTATGGGTGCCACTAGCATTCCCAGCAGCCTCATCAGCAGCTTGCTTTCTGAGGGGTTCAAGAGAGGGGAGGCACCTGGTCCATTCTTCCAGAATCCAGGGCCTGTCCAATGTTAGACATTTTGGCCTGTGACCTAGTCACAGCAAAGACATGAGCAGGGATCCCTAACATTTTTGCATGTGTCCTGAGCTCCACTTCAGCCTAAGCTGAAGTTTCCAGAGCATTGCCAAGCAAACATTCAACTGGTAGGTCTGCACTTACCACAACCTTCTTAAGGCCAGTTACCCCTCCCCAGGAGAAGTTAGCAACTGCCAGAGAATGGTCTGTTCTGACATTGCTAGCATTGGTCACTTGATACATTTTACCAAGTATAATCTGTCCAGGATCCACAAGATCTTTTGTCGCCAATTTGACACTTGCTCCTGTGTCCCTGAAAGCCAAAGCCTCTTTTCTATTTATCAAAGGCTGCTGTCTGTATTTGCCCAAATTACTGGGGCACACAAAGGAGGACATATCCATGCCTCCATAACAGATCAGAACAGCCTGAGTTGGAACTCTGACTAGGCCAGAGTCCATCACAGAACCCAGGGTTAACCCTACTACACCCTTATTCTGAACATTACCACCACCAAGTGTAGCTGTACTAGGGGGAACAGTTGCCTTAGGGGCAATTGTGGCTGGGGTTGAGTCTTTGGACTTGGTGCAATCACTTGTCCAGTGAGTCTTCTGCTTACAGATTTTGCACCATGGTTTCTTTTGGCCTTTTCCCTTGTTAGACTGTGAATCCCCAGCCGAAGCAGATTTTTGGGGACCTTGTGAAGACTTCTGGTCTTTACGCTTCTCCCCACCCTTGTCAGAGTTTATAGGATCTTGCTTCTTCTGGTCACCACCTTGGTTCTGAACCTTCTGCCTCACCCTGGTTCTGACCCATTTGTCTGCCTTCTTTCCCAATTCTTGGGGAGAGGTCAGATCTGAGTCCACCAGGTACTGGTGCAACAGCTGATTTCGACAATTATTAAGGCTCTGCTCCCTCTTAATTAAATTGTACAATCCTTGAAAGTCATGCACTTTGCTGCCAAGTAACCAACCCTCCAGAGCCTTAGTAGTACAATCTACAAAGTCCACCCAGTCTTGATTCTGTGCCTTTTGGGTATCTCTGAACTTTAACCTATATTGTTCAGTGGTTAGGCCAAACCCTTCAATCAATGCACTTTTCAGACTGGTATAATCATCAACATCCTCTTCTCTTACAGCGAGGAGCTTATCTCTACCTTTGTATGCAAAGGAGAGCCATAAGATTGATGCCCACTGCTCCTGGGGGACCCTTTGAACACTACAGGCCCTTTCCAGTGCAGTTATCCATTTGTGGATTTCATCCCCACTCTGGTAGGGAGGGACAATCTTATTTAGGTTTCTATGGGCATGAGATCTCTCCCTATCTCTAGGGATATTGCTGCCACCATGGGACTCTAGTCCCATCTTTTTTTCTAGCTCTGTAGATCTCTAGGTCCTCCCTGTCTAGGGCTACCTGCTGCTTTCTGATGTGAAGCTGAGCTTCCTCATACTTCAGCAGTCTCTCCCTCCTCTCCTGGGATGTTTCCCTCGTATGAGCAGAGATAGAAGTCCCTATAGATGAACCAGAATGGTTTACTCCACTGAGGGAGATCTAGACCTTCTAGGCCCACCACCAACTCCTCCAGGAGGGGCAAAGAGGGGACCATTGTGGCCCTCCCCCTCATCTTCCAGGGGAGCTGGATTTCCCAGGTCAAGAACATTGACCTCTTCCTGGTCAGCATTAGAGGTAAGGTTATGGGGAATTTCACCCCTAGGCACTTCCTCATTTGCTGCACCACCCACTCTGCCTACTCCTTCAGACCCTATAGGTCTTCTGAGATCATCCAGCCTGAGTACCTCTATGAGATGCTGGGTGGTTGGGCTTTTGCCTGTCTTCAGTCTCCTAGTGGTGCATAATGCTCTCAATTACAAGAATGGGAGGTTATCATACTTGGAGAGAAGAAGCCCATTGGCTTCTGGCAGGGACCCACTGGTTCCTGGCCATGACAACATTACTAGTGAGGTGTGGTGTATTGCACTACCTACTCTAGTGTGGCATACTAAACTATCTTGAGTTGTAGAAAGGGTGTGTTAAGTCCTTAACACACAACTCTAAGTTCAGTAGAACTTACTATATTCTAAAGCTTGTATTATATGTACCTCAGGTACCTTTAGTGGTTTTCAGTTAGTCAATTCAATTGAGATTATCTGGTAAAACAATAGCAAGCTGGAATCCCACACGCTGCACACCAATGTGAGAAATTGGCCTGGTATATGCTGTCCACTAGTTATAGTGGGCACCCTGTACCAGTCCAAACAACCCCTTATTGATGATATGTTAAAGACAACCTTTATTGAAAGCTATCCTAGTGGTAGCTATGGAGAGGAGCCTTCAGGCTAAGTCTTGAAGGAATGTAAAGCAGCTTGTTTCACCAGTCTATAATATCCTGAATGACCAAATGAAAGGCAACCACACCAGGTATATATATATATAAAATATATGTATTTATTTCTAAACACACCCTACTAGACTCTTTATGAGGCTAGAGGTCAAAACACATAAGTTACACTTCAAATATGACCGCAATAAGCACAAATACACGTCAGGCCCTAGGGGCGAGCAAATCTATATACTAAAATTGTGGTATAAGACCACGACTTAACTAGACACAAGGTCTAGAGTCTGTAGAATCACTGGGACCCCAAGGAACCACCCAAGGTAGTGACACAGGAAACCCACGGGGGCCGTGTGCAGTGTGAGAACACAGCCGCAAGCTCTCGTTAGCTTCTATGGGGGAAGACGCGGTTAGACTTTTAAAGATTAGGGACACTTAGAAATGAGTCAGGACCAAACCCTTTGGGACTTAGGAAGTTCTAGGGTCAACACCCAAGGGAGCACTGAAGTACTCGTGTTACCTCACCCAGGGAAGCCGGTGCATAGGTGTCAAATGGTGTCGGGTCGCGTCGTCATTTTCAGTAGGAGCTGGCAAAGGAGTGCTGCTGCCGGCAAGATGCGAAGTGTCCGAAGAGATCCAAGCCTGGATCAAAGTCAAGAAGAACCTGAAAGCAGAGGGGACAGAGGCTGGGTCACTAGCCAGTGACCAGGAAGACGATAGGCGAAGGCCCACCGATGTCGGGTGATTTCAGGTGAAGAAGGTGAAGCTTGACTCTTCAGCCACTAAGACCAGGAGGCATCGAGGACAACCAGGAGCTGGATTCAAGCTGTCCCACAAAGGATGTCGAGTGCTGCAGCATCGGTGCCCAGATTGGACACAACAAGTCTTGGCAACAGCAACCCACACAGAAAGGAGAAAGATGCTTCAGTGCAGACCAGCAAGGTCTGAGGGATTCACCACTTGGTAAGGGAGTCAGGGCATGTCTGGAGCAACCAGGGAAGCCCAGGGAAAATCAAAGTTACCCTCAAAGGGACCCACCAGTCGATGGACCAGGGATCGCGAAGGGACCTCAAGAGAAAACACAAAATGGCAGCCCACGGGTCACTCAGGGTGACTAGGCCAATAATCTTTGGTGGATTCTCTGCTCAAGGTGGGGCTACAAGTAACCTCAAGCACGACTTCAAGAGACGTCGAGAAGTCAATGCACTTGCAAAAGTGCATGGTGAGCAGGAGTTCTGGTTCCACGTTACTCACGAGGGCTGCGGGTCTCAGCTTTGCTGGGGACTCGGTTCGGCCTGTGAGATGTCTGAAAATTCTCTTCCTGGGCTGCAAATACTTTGGAGTCCAGCGGGAGCTTCAGAGATACAGACCAGCAAAATGCTTCATTGGTGCCTGCCAAGCAGGGGAGTCACTCCTTGACCCCAAGGGAGATTTCTTCAGTCCTCTATTCATTAGTAGAGTGTCGAAGTTCCAGGATTCAGCTTGAGAGTTTCATCCAGGGATATCCAAAGTTCTGGTTACAGAGGTTCCTTACTTATACCTAAGGAAGGGGTTGGACTAACTCTGGGGACCCACCTATGGAAGGGTTTGGAAAGAGGGGTGGCTACACCCATTTCCTTTGTCCAGTTTCATGTCAGAGCAGGGGCTGGAAGCCCCTGAACCAGTTTGAGCTGGACTATGCACAGTTACACCAAATGTGCCCCAGTGCAGGATTTCAAAGCCCTCAGAGAGTGCTCCCACCCAGCCCCAATACACATAAGCCTGTCTGGGAGGTGGTTACACCTCCCTGTGACAGGAAACCTATTGCCCAGGCTTCCCCTGCCGGAGTTTTTGTCAGCAGCAGGAGGCCAGACCCTTTTGGATTTAGGAAGTTCTAGGGCTAGCACCCATGGGAGCACCAGAGTACTTGTGTTACCTCACCCAGGAAAGCCGGGTGCATAGGTGTCTTTTGGTGTCGGGTCGCGTCGTCGATTTCAATGGGAGTTGGCGAAGAAGTGCTGCTGCCGTGAAGAGGCGAAGTGGCCAAAGAGATCCCAGCCTGGATCAAAGATGAGAAGAACCTGAAAGCAGAGGGGACAGAGTCTGGGTCACTAGCAAATGACCAGGAAGGTGATGAACAGATGCCCACCAATGTCGGTGATTTCAGGTGAAAGAGGTGAAGCTTGACTCTTCAGCCACGAGGACCAGGAGGTGTCGAGGATGACTAGGAGCTGGATTCAAGCTGTCCCTCGAAGAATGTCGAGTGCTGCAGCATCGGTGCCCGTATTGGACACAACAAACCTTGGCAACAGCCACCCACGCAGAAACCAGAAAGATGCTTTGGTGCAGACCAGCAAGATCTGAGGGACTCACCACTTGGTAGGGAGTCGGGGCACGTCTGGAGCAACCAGGGAAGCCCAAAAAAATTCAAAGTTACCCCCTCAGGGACCCACCAGTCAATGGACCAGGGATCGCGAAGGAACCACAAGACGAAACACAAAATGACGGCCCACGGGTCACTCGGAGTGAACAGGTTGACAATCTTCGGTGGATTCAGTGCTGTGTTGGGGGCTATAGGTCAGCCCAAGCACGACTTCAGGAGACGTCGAGAAGTCAATGCACTTGCAAAAGTGCACGGTGACCAGGAGTTCCGGTTCCACGCTACTCAAGAGGGCTGCGGGTCTCAGCTTTGCTGGGGACTTGGGTCGGCCTGTGAGATGTCTGGAAATACACTTCCTGGGCTGCAAATACTTCAGATTCAGGCGGGAGCTTCGGAAATGCAGACCAGCAAATTGCTTTGTTGGTGCCTGCCAAGCAGGGGAGTCACTCCTTGACCCCAAGGGAGATTTCTTCAGTCCTCTGGTCTCTAGCAGAGCGTCGAAGGTCCAGGATTTTGCTTCAGAGTTTCATCCTGGGTAATCTATAGTTCTGGATACAGAGGTTCCTTACTTAGACCTAAGGAAGGGGTTGGACTAGCTCTGGGGACCCACCAATGGGAGGGTTTGGAAAGACAGGTGGCTACACCCATTTCCTTTGTCCAGTTTCACACCAGAGCAGGGGCTGGTAGCCCCTGAAACGGTTTGAGCTGGACTATGCACAGGGACACCAAATGTGCCCCCAGTGCAGGACTTCAAAGCACTCAGAGAGTGCTCCCACCCAGCCCCAATACACATAAGCCTGTCTGGGAGGTGGTTACATCTCCCTGTGACAGGAAACCTATTGTCCAGGCATCCCCTGCCAGAGTTTTGGTCAGCAGCAGGATGCCAGACCTGTGTCTGTGACTGCAGCATCCATTTTGTGATGCCAGGGCTCTATTAAGGTTCCACCGGGTAACCCAGTACTGTCATGTCTCTCCCTCTAGAAGGGTGGGATCATACTCCCACACCAGTTTCCAGGGGTGGCAAAATACATGCTTCAGCCCCTGGTAGGCCTCTGGGGTACCTATGCCCTGGGTACATAGTATACCATATACAAGGGACTTATAAGCGCACCTCAGATCCAATCTGTAATGTACCTAATGTACATGGAATCATTTTATAAGTGAAAACAGACAGGCTAGGGACTTGAAAAGCAGGTACCCAGCCAAACTAAGTCAAAAACCATCAAAACATCAGGAAAAAAGTGGGGGCATCCATGCAGTCAGATTCCACCTTCCTACACCAGGGCTCTGTTAAGTGCCTACCGGGTATACCAGTACCATATAGTAGGGACTTATAAGGGCACCTCAGAATCCAATATGTGATGTACCTAGTGTACATGCAATCAATTTAGAGATAAAGCAGCTAGGCTGGGGCCCTGAATAGCAGGGGCCCAGCCAGACTAAAGTCCAAAAACAGTGAAACACCAGCAAAAAGTGGGGGTAACCATGTGAAGCAGATCCTACTCTCCTACAGAAGGGATACTGACATTTGCGAGAGAGGTGCAGAAAGAAGTAAGAGCAGTGCATAAAGAAGCAAGAGAAGGGCAGAAAGAAGAAAGAGAGGTAGAGAAATAGGGAAGAGGGGTGCATAAAGAGGCAAGAGGGATGCAGAAATTTCAAAAAGAGGTGCAGAAAGAAGCAAGAGCAGTGCAGAAAGAACCAACAGAGGTGCAGAAGGACCCAAAGAGGTGCAGAAACAAGCAAGAGAAATGCAGAAAGAGGCAAGAGAATTGCTGAGAGAAGCAACAGAGGTGTAGAAAGAAGCAATAGAAGTGCAGAAAAGGCAAGTGAGGTGCAGAAAGGGGAAAGAGAGGAGCATAAAGTAGCAAGAAAACTGCAAAAAGAGGCAAGAGGGATGCAAAAGAAAAGGAAGATGGGTGCAGAAAGAAGCAAGAGAGGTGCAGAAAGAAGAAAAGGAGGTGCAGACAGAGGCAAGAGAGGTGCAGAAAGTAGGAGGAGGGTTCAGAAAGAGGCAAAAGGGGTGCAGAAATTTGCAAGAGAGGGGCAGAAAGACGCAAGACCAGTGCAAAAGAACCAACAGAAGTCCAGAAAGAGGCAGGAGAGGTGCAACAAAGAGGCAAAAGGGATATAGAAAGAGACAAGAGGGGTGCAGAAAGAGCGAAGAGTAGTGCAGAAAGATGGAACAGAGGTGCACAAAGAGGCATGAGGGGGCAGAAGCAGGCAGGAAAGGTGCAGAAAGAGGGAACAGAGGTGCAGAAAAAGGCAGGAGTGGTGCAGAGAAAGGGAAGAGGGGTGCAGAAAGAGATAGGAGCGGTTGCAGGAAGAAGCAAGTGAGGTGCAGAAAGAGGCAACAGAGGTGCAGAAACTCATAAGAGAGGTCCAGAGACAAGCAAAAGAAGTGCCCAAAGAGGCAAGAGAATTGCTGAAAAAGCAACAGAGGTATAGAAAGAAGCAAGAGAAGTGCAGACACGCAAGTGAGGTGCAGAAAGAGGCAAGAGGTGCAGAAAATGGCAAGAAAACTGCATAAAGAGGCAAGAGGGAAAAGGAGGTGCAGACAGAGGCAAGAGAGGTGCAGAAAGTAGGAGGAGGGTACAGAAAGAGGCAAAAGGGGTGCACAAATTTGCAAGAGAGGTGCAGAAAGACGCAAGACCAGTGCAAAAGAACCAACAGAAGTCCAGAAAGAGGCAGGAGAGGTGCAACAAAGAGGCAGAGACAGTGCATGATTAAATCAAGCTGGCCAATCTGGTGTGAGGAGGAGGAGCGGTGTAAGCCCGCGAAGCCCGCTAAGTAGCGAAGCAGCTGCCACCAGTGGAGTTGTTGCTAGAACCAAGCCCGCCGGATCGAGATCGAGGGGCGCCGGAAAAGATCGCCAGACTGCTGCCTGACTGTTCCCTGTGCTCCCGCGGGGGTCCCGCTGCAGAGCCAAATCGATTCAGGGGGACAGCGGAGTCGTGGTGCGGTGAGCGGTGGTGTGCAGGAGCGAGCAGGGGAGAGGGGAGAGACATACGCAGTTGTTCTCTGTGCCAGCGGTGTGGACCGGGGGACCCCGCCCTTTGTGTCCCGAACGGACCTCGACCACGACAGATACATTGGGGGCCAGCGGCTGTAAGGCAGGGACTGTGGCCCTTTTGTCTGTCCCCCGCACCCTGCCCCCTGCATCGGGCACCCGGATTGGTTTGCTTTCGGCTTGCCTCCCCCCCACAATCTTCCATTTGTAGCCCTCTTTTGCTTTGCTGATACAGGCCACAGTTTGTGAGAGTACATCTGGTGTTGAGCCCCCCGGTGTCTGGTCAGGAGCAGAGCCGGTGCGGAGCCTGGAGTGCGGGAGGTTGCTATTGCGATGTAAGGAAAATCGTAACCCCCCGCTAAAAAAAACAACAAAAAAAAAACAGCAAACCTGTCTACAGAGCCAAAGGCAGGTTGCCCAAATAAGATCTGGGACAGTTCGACAAGCGTTGATTGGCAAGAAAAAAGGCAGAAAAACAAAACAAAAAGGTAAAAATTTAAAACCAAATTCGGTAATAGAGGAGGATCCTATACACAATAAATCAGTAAATAAATCAGTAAACGGAGCAGGACAAAGGGAGAGGCTGATCTTAGTGCCCACACCAACAATAGCACAATTGTCAAATTCGAACAACCAAACAGGGATTCGAAAATTCTTTTTTCTAAAAGATCCAATGGCGGCAATTTATGCCCCCTCAAAAGAATCGTCTCAGTTACCAAGCCCAATTCAGCCTGATAAATCAAAAACGTTTGCTTTGTGGACTCCTGCAAATTCCACCAACGCATTACTAATGGGACCTCTTGTGGGAACAAATACGGACTACCTAGGTTCTATGAATCATGCGACAATAATAGCTCAGGTGCACCAGGCAGCCTCTTTATTTCCTGCCACAGCTCTCACAATAAAATCTGAAGCACCTGCTAACATCCTTACCGAGAGCGACACAAAGATAAACACAAATGCAGACTCCGTGGAATCACCTGAGACCTATGTTGGGGGAAACATTGAGCGTAAAACTCCTAATTCTAGTCGCATTCCTCCCAAAACAGCACCGAACGGAATGGACGGAGTTTCCACCGCTATGGCCCTAAAGGTCGGTAAACAACTATCTAGTCCGAAGGAAGAAGGCCAACCTGACATCAAACGGTCCAAACATGAAAAAACAAATCTAATCGAACCTGCAGTAAATGTAGTGCCCAAGGATTCAGCGAGCAGTGAATCCCTTTCTGACATAAACGATTCAAAATTGTCTGAAATCTTGGAATTACTAGAATCTAACCGCCAGGTCAATGTCTGTTTTAGCCCAGGCTCAAGCAAAAAAAAAAACACAAAAGAGATCTAAGCTTGTTTCATCCACGCCGTTAAGCCCATTAGGAATAAAAAATCCCCAGGTCCAAGAACAAGTGGAGATCAGGCACTGCTCCCCAACGACCAAACAACAATCAAAAGGCCCAAACTTTTCATCACCAATAACAATTTCATCTGAAAGTGGTTCAGACCTCGGGCTAGAGGCCCCGGCGCAGCATTTTGAAGATCACCCCCATAGGCAATGGGCGCAAACTCTGATTCAGACCCTTGAACATGCCATAAGGGTTTTAAACTATCAGTCAGATAAAATGGACGTCCAAATCGGTCTCGTAAATCTTATTGCCAGTCACATTTCAGGCGTAAACAGCAAAATAGATTTAATAACCACCCTCCTTTCAGGAAGGGAAAATCTGGAGCAACAAAGACTCATAAACAAAAACAAATCAACATGCTGCTGCAGTCCAATAACTGAGAAACTGGCAACCCTCCCCGAAATTTTGAAAGACGTCTTAGGGGTAGTAAAATTATCATGTACCAGTAAGCACTTTACAAATTCCCCTAAAAAAAGTGTTGGTCAAATAAAATGTGCAAATCAAACCAAAAAACACAATACAAGAATGAAGCAATATCAACGAAGAATTAGTAAAAACAGAGCTCGAGACCCAATACAACCTATCAGATGCCCCAGAAAGCCCTTTCAATCAAGTACTTGAGGTTGCTAAACCAACTAAAAGGGAAAGAAAACATGCAAGAAAGGCCCGGCTTAAACATAACAAACAATCTAGCCTTGTAACGGAAAATCTTTTCCTGCTATTTACAGCAAAATCATCTAGAGAAAAGAATAAGAAAAAGAATACTTTCTCCCCGCACCGGGAGGTTTGCCCTGCAAGTGGCCATCCTCAAGACTACCAGCTGCCCAATCAAGAGCAATTGGGCTCTAGTCAATCTTTTTTACCTCAAACTTCTCCTCAAATTTCACATGGGGCTGGAAATTCCGACCCTAAGGACAAAAGAGCCCAAAAAGACACCTTGATAGCGCAAGAACAAGGAGCAAAAACGGGAGGTAATAAAGGAGCAGGTCAAGAAAAGTTCCCGTATACCTCGGGAAGTAACATCCCGGGGAGAGGCAAAGGTTGGAGCACTAAACAAAGCGATTTACAACAAGACGACAGAAACAAAGAGTTCGTACTGGAAAATCATAATCCCCCCCCCCAGCGAAGACTTTGGATCAGCTAACACCGCATAAGCCTGAAAACGAGCCAAAACTAATTGCAGTAACGATAAGGGGAAAGTCCTGTTTATGCAAACTTCTCAACCAGGACCAACGAGAGTCGCAAAAAAGGAAAACATCTCAAAAAAGCCCCGGAACATCGAAACTGACTACAAAGGTAACATCTTCGGATTCCTCCGTGTATATCCCGCAACTTGAAAAACACACCTCATTTACCTTAACAACGGAAGGCGGAAGAAAGGAAAACGATCCCCTCGTCCATATCGAGCACATTCAATCGGACGAGTCTGAACTTAAACTATTGTTCATACCAGAATATTCATCAAAGGGAACAGAAGACACGCTAAACAGAGGAAATCTCTTGAGGCTGTTTAACGAAAACCCAGAATTAAAAGGTACCCGTTCCAGAGACCTAATCACGGTCGAATTCATAAAAATAACTGGGTCGGTAATAGAAGAGACTCTGACAACATGGTCCTCAAAGGACCTGGTGAAAAAAATTGTATCAAAGAGCGGAAGGTTTGGAGCATGGGGAATTACGCTAAAGGCCTACGAACGCCCAAGGTATCCGTACCCTCTTCTTAATAATTCTAATGAAGTAAAAAGATCAGGGAAAAGCCACCCAACATGTGTACGTGGGGCACGTGCCAACTCCCCAACAGTGTCCCCCAGTAACAACAGAATTGATACAAGAAAAAAGTCCCGACATTACTGAGGACAGCTCACAGGAATCTAAGGACTGGTCTTGGGTGCCCAGAACAGTAAACAATTAGTATTCCTAATCAAGCAAAGTTAAGCAATTCATCAGAGAGGAGGACGACCTACAAAGCGGAAGTCGCGCGTACAGTCAATATTTCGCTTTGTTTGTGGAATATCCACGGATTTAACGATACGGGGCAAGACCAAGAAACTAAATCATTTTTGAGTCAACATGATATCATCCTGCTCCAGGAAACCTGGAACCTGGCTGCAAGTACAATCCCAGGATTCATAGATCATCATTGTATGGCAGAAAGATACTCACGCTTTGGACACCCGAGAAGGGGCCTATCAACATTCATTTCACACAAACTGAACTGGGCAACGGAAGAATTGGATACTGGGGTCAATTGGATCCAAATGACCAAAGTAAGCAGTAACCAGACGCCCAACGAATTAAACTGGTCACTTCTACTAATCAACGTTTACATTCACCCAGAAAGAAAAAAGCAGAAGGGAAAATACATAACTCTAACCAAATTAATAACACCAATGCAGAGAAGCCACGAGAACTGTCAATTATTGATTTCAGGAGACTTCAACAGCATCCTTCTAGCCAATCAGTGGGGAAGTAAAAGAAAAGCCACTTAGGCAATAAGAGCTTTTGTGAACCCCTTTGATACACTTGACCTGATAATTCTGAACGGAAAAGTTATGGGGGATATTCCAGCAGCCGCAACATATTTAAGTGGAAAAACCTCCTCAACGATAGACTTTATAATCATCAGTAATAACCTGTTCCCACAAATCAATAAACTCAGTATCATCCCAAGAGCCGAAAGCGACCATTTGCCTCTCGTTTTAAACATGACCAAAATGGTCAATTACGCACAAAAAATTAAATCCATCGTGCAACTGCCCGAAAAATTTAATTTCCGAAAGCTAAAATGGCGGGGAATGGTACCCCAAACCATCGTAGAGACAGTTAAGGTTTTAGTGGCTAAACAGGGCTGCAATGCAGAGAAGGATCGTGTCAAATCCTGAGAGCATTTGGCTCATCTTTTAG
Organism: Triturus cristatus; assembly: GCF_964204655.1. NCBI lineage: Eukaryota > Metazoa > Chordata > Amphibia > Caudata > Salamandridae > Triturus > Triturus cristatus. The sequence goes on from NC_140591.1 coordinate 685,675,690, forward strand.
TTCATAAATTCCCGGCCTCCTTAGGATGTTCCCCAAGCACGGTGGCCGGAAAAGATCCCTGGTTTTATCAAGATCTCAGAAATCAAAAAAGAGCAATTGCAAGAGAAGTGCAATTGCTATTACAAGCAAAAAAAATGGGATTAAAAACAGATAAAAAAAGAAGCTGCGTGCATTGTGGCGCATCTACAGGAGGAACCTGTGGGAGGCAAAAACAGCGTATAGAGGATCCATCTGGCTGAAATTACTATCTGCCAGCAAAAAGCCTAACAGCAGTGAGTTTTGGGGCATAATTAACAAGCTGTCAACTGGCACAAAACTGCTGCAAGAAGCAGGAATCGGAGCAGACATCTGGACCGAACATGTACAATTATTGTATAATATGGCAGGGATGGGACTTGCTGGAAGGTCCCCTGGGGAAGATCACGATCAAAAAGTAATACAAGATTCTATCACCCCAGCATACGCGGAAGGTAGCTTATTACAACCAGCACCAACCTTTTGCGGGATAAACATCCTGACAAACAGGAACGAGCTAAGAGGGCTTATACGGAATCTCAAACTCGATTGAGCGGCTGGCCCCAACGGTATCCCTAACGCCTTTTTTAAGAACGAACCAGAGTTTTGGTCCTCCTATCTTACTCCACTTTTTAACGGGATCTATCACCAGTCAAATATCCAGGCTTCTTGGAGGGGGAACATCATTCACCCCATATTCAAAAAGGGAGACCATCGTAAGCCTGGAAATTATAGACTAATTTCACTGATAGACGTGGAAGCAAAACTGTATGCCTTGTGTCTGTTAACCCAGTTGAAAGCTGGATGGAAGAAAAACACATAATCCCCAAGTTTCAGACAGGATTCAGGCAAGGCATGGGCACCATAACTAATCTTGTAACCCTTGCTCTTTTAACAGAAAAAGCCCAAAAAAGGGATCTTCGGCTGTTTGCTTGCTTTGTCGACATCAAATCTGCTTTCGACAGAGTGAGCAGGAGCCAGCTATGGAAGAAACTCAAAGAATGGGGCCTGCCAACCGCAATGCTCAACGCCATAATTGCCTTGCACACGGATACCTGGGCAAGAGTTAAGTTGGGCAACGGGTTGAGTACAACTGCAAGTATTCAGACGCAAAGCGGTTTAAAACAAGGCTGTGTTCTAGCCCCCAGTCTATTCAATCTGTTTTTATCCGACATTGCACCTTATATTGAAAATCCAGAGTCACACCCCCCGAAAATGATCAATGAGCCAATTGCCATATTACAATATGCGGATGATATAGTTCTGTTGAACCAAACCCCTATTGGCCTACAGACATCAACAAAGGAACAACTTGAGTTAAATAAAGAGAAAACAAAAATAGTGCGCCTAGTGGACCGCAAGAAACTCAAGTTCAAATGGACGGCTAAGGGGGCAACTGTTGAAGAAGTTAGTTCGTATAAATATCTGGGCGTAACAATTGGGCAGGGTGCAACCCATAAAGAGCACAAACTGGGACTAAAAGCAAAGGCCCATTCATTAATTTATGCATATAAATTACTACGCAAAAAGATGGACTGCCCAAACTTCTCTCACTTGCTTAAAGTAATGGCCGCCCAAATACAACCCAGCTTGTCCTACGTCCTGGCCCCTTGGTGCGGCAAAGAAGCGCACCTACTGAATACACTGCAGACAAAGATCTACAAAGCAGTCTTCGACTTGCCTAATTCTGCTTTACCCTCCCAGGTCAGACTGGAAATCGGCCTCCAGCATCAGAAATTCCAAGGAATAAGCTGTTTTATTAAACTCCGCTCTTCTGACCCGGACACCTTAAATAGCTTATGCTGGGAAGAAATTAAGCTCCAGGGGTATTTAGTAATACCTAACTCCTGGGGAAGCTTTCTGAGAGAGTCCTTGGCCGAGATGGACCTACAAGCAGCATGGGCCAACAGGTTGGACGGAGGAAGCTTTGGCAAAATAGTAAACAGAGCAGCTAAAAAGAAATCCTTGTGGTCAGACAAACAAGCGCTCTCTAAACGGCGGCACGGGTGGACAGTTATAAACTCTTATAGATCTTTGAGGCCACAACCTTATTTATCCGCCCATTTTAGCTCATGGCTAATAATTACCTTTTTAAAGTATCGAATGGGTGTGCATGAGGCAAAGGACTTATACCCCCAGTGGAAAACGCCATTTGAAACAAAGTCCTGCAGACTATGTGGTTTTAAAAAGGAAACTTTAATACACCTGTTATGTGCCTGTACAGCCATTTTAGACCAAAGGAGGCAGTATTTGAAATCTATCTTCAATGAGCTGAACATTCGCTCCTGCAGGCAAGCGGTGATTTGCTGGCTGAAGGGTACATCGATTATACTGGCATGCCGTGGAATTAAATACATGAACTTAGTCAGTAGACTCTTACGGCGTTGCTAATGTAAGCGTTTTTAAACTTAAATCTTACCGAACGTGCTGTGGATCTTACTCAGAACAATAAGGTTTTAGTCTACTGTAATATTTTATTTGTTCTAGGGGGGGGGGGTTTGTAATGATTTTAAGTAATCAAACAATAAAAACGAACAAAGAGGCAAAAGGGATATAGAAAGAGACAAGAGGGGTGCAGAAAGAGCGAAGAGTAGTGCAGAAAGATGGAACAGAGGTGCACAAAGAGGCATGAGGGGGCAGAAGCAGGCAGGAAAGGTGCAGAAAGAGGGAACAAGGTACAGAAAAAGGCAGGAGTGGTGCAGAGAAAGGGAAGAGGGGTGCAGAAAGAGATAGGAGTGGTTGCAGGAAGAAGCAAGTGAGGTGCAGAAAGAGGCAACAGAGGTGCAGAAAGTCATAAGAGAGGTCCAGAGACAAGCAAAAGAAGTGCCCAAAGAGGCAAGAGAATTTCTGAAAAAGAAACAGAGGTGTAGAAAGAAGCAAGAGAAGTGCAGACACGCAAGTGAGGTGCAGAAAGAGGCAAGAGGTGCAGAAAATGGCAAGAAAACTGCATAAAGAGGCAAGAGGGATGCAAAAAAGGGAAGAATGGTGCAGAAAGAAGCAAGGCAGGTGCAGAAAGAAGCAAGAGAAGTGCAGAAAGAAGCAAGAGAGGTGCAGAAAAAGGGAAGATGAGTGCAGAAAGAGTCTACAGGGTTGCAGAAAGAAGCAAGAGAGGTACAGAAAGAGGCAAGAGGATTGCAGAAAGAGGCAAGAGCAGTGCAGAAAGAACCAAGAGATGTACAGAAAGAGGCAAGAGACGGGTGTCAAGGCAAGATGGCGGCGTCGGGCTAGACGCCGGTAGCAGCATCCGACCAACCTAGCGGGGCATGTAACTAAGAAAACTTTAATCACTATAACGGAAGAATGAAGTTAAAGAAGTGCTAAACTCGGGCCGAATTATGCAGTCTCCTGAATCTCCTGAACTTGCTGAGTCTATAACGGCACCTACCGAGTGCTTGATCCCGAGGACGACGCTTTCACTGTTAGCCTCAGTCATCGGATACACAGTGTTACGGTTACTGGCTGGTAACCGCCCCTCTCTTGGCGTTCAATCTCTCCTTTTGCAGCTGTACCGGGGAAACAGTCCAGAACACGTAGTACAAGCCAAACGCTCTGCCATCCAGGACATAATGGCTCCAAAGAACGCGGCTGCTGTTGCAGCGGCAAAAGCAAGAGCAGCGCGGCAAGCCCTCCGCGATCAAGAAGTGAGTAGCAGGCGTCCTCCCGGCGGGTCTACTAAAACAACACCGGCTTCGAGAGGTCCGACTCTCAGCAAAACTCCCGCCGCGTTGCCCTCCGCCTTCACCCCTGTCTTGTCTGCTCCTACCGTGGTCTCAATGATGCAGCGCGCCACCAGTCAGAGACTTCAGAGCAACCCAGCACAGCGAGTCGGTACAAAGGAGCAACTTGCCGCCGCTACAGAAGTAACTGCTACATTAGTAGCTCGAATTGACGTGGAGGGCTCTGGCGGGTTGACGTCCACCATAGAACAGATGGAGGTAGCACATAACTTGAATACACCTGAGCATAATGAAGGACATGAGGCTGCTCTCACTTTTGACGGATCTGACACCACGATCACTGCGATAAGACAAATGGTTCATTCTGCTTCTCCGTTTGCTTCTGCTTCTCATGTTAGCAATGGTACCTCCCAAGGGGGGGTTAGAGATACTGTCTTAAATGCCAGGGAGACACTAGACCCCCCAGAGACTCAGGCGCAAACTTTAGATATTATCACTGGGTCTATTGGGTCGGCTAGCACCCTTACCTACAGCGACAGTAACAATGTCAACAATTTACCCGAACCAATTAAGAAGATGCCTGCAAATACTACCCCCGTAAACACGGGTTTAACTACTGACTTAAATGCAGTTTTACCGCATTCCAATAATATGTTTCAATTAACAACTGAGGGGAAGGAGATTCCCGATTCAAGCCGGAATGAAGAGGCAAAAATATCTAATAGCCCGATAAACGACCACCTAATTGACCCTACCGAGATATTGGAAGTTGATAGAGACATCACAGATTTTTATTCCTTTTCAGAGGATATTAGCTGGTCAGGGGCTACAGAGGATGAGATCGATGAAGCAGAGAATGACCTTGATTCGAACATAAGCACAGAATCAGATCCTAACCCCCCAAAAGAAATACGAGATAGAAGGCAGACGATACTTAAAAAGAAGAGGGGAGGCCATCAAGTAGTAAATGAATTGACATGGGACTATAGCCCGACTGTCTTGTCCCTAAATCAAAATCAAAATTCGATCGCAACGTTTCAAGCTTCATCGTCAAATCAAGCCCCAGATAGTGAAAAGACTGGCCCATCTGGGGCTACATTGACGCAAGTTATGGAAACAGTATTACAAGCCATTGCATCTCACCGGGAAGAGACATCAAAAGACAGCCGCAAGGCACGAATAGCATTACAGAAAGTTCAAGGTGTAGTTCGTAAGCTGTCAAAAACGATGGGTGCCTTCACTGAAAGATTAAACGATATAGAAGATCGGATTGTGCTGAATGAAACCGAAGCTGCTACAACAAATGAGCGAGTCGAAGCACACGAAGCAGAATTTCAGGATATTAGGTGGAAACTGGAAGACTACGAAAATCGGCTTCGCGGAAATAACCTCCGTATTCTTGGTGTGCCAGAAAAACTAGAAGGAGAAGATTGCCGATCCTTTGTTATACAGTTGTTACGTGACACCCTTCCCGAGCTTGCCTCCTGGGATTGGACCCATGAGATACAGCGAGCACACAGAGTTCCCCTAACTTTAAAAACCACTGCTGCCCCGGGCAAATATCCACGAGCAATCCTAGTTTATTTTGGGAACTTTTTGCTTCGACAAGCCATATCTGATAAAGTAACGCCGGATAAACATCGCAGTAAGGACTCTATCTCATACTTTGTACGTCCTGACTTCTGCCACTTTACAGTCGAAAGGAGGTGGCGACTCAGACAGCTTATTAAGCCCTTTCAAGAAAAGAAAGCAGTGGTATACTTGAATAATCCGGCTAAATTAAAAGTAATTTACGGTGGACAAACAAAGTTCTTCACATCTGAGATCAAGGCTAAAGAATATTTAGAGAGTTTAAAATGATTCTTTAAACTGTATACCATGCTATAATAGCCCATAATAGCCTATAACAGTGTATTTTATCGAGAATCACTGAGAATCATCAGATTCCTTTATCTATTTTTTTCTTCTTTTTTTGTCAGACATATGAGGGAGGCATCGTTGAACCGGTATACAATATTATAGAGACAAAGGAACCTAAAAAAAAAAAATATATATATATATTTTTTTTCTATCCTCACAATTCTTCCGTTTTCTTTTTTTTTTTTCTCTTTCTTTCCGGACTGCATGCTACGCTAGTGTTGGTCGGACAATGCTAATCCGTCACTACAGACTCTTCTGGAGTCTTGTTGCCTTTTTTGGGGGGCTGAGGGGTGTCAGGGGAGTGGGGATCGGGGAGGGCGCTGGGTGGGCGTTCGGGAGGGAAAGGAGGGAAAGGAGGGAAGGGAGGGGGGAAAAATGCAATGTAAAATGAGCAGACTAGAGAATACTAAAGGAACATTAAGAAACAGCAAAACATTATGTATGATTTATGAATACCGTCTAAAACACAGAACAACAAAATGGGGAAGTTAAAATTAGGATGCTGGAATGTGGCAGGGCTTAATGATAAAGGAAAAAGGGCTCAATTCACTCAATTAATGATTCGAAGCTCATGGGATATTATTTGTCTACAGGAAACCCATATCCCTATAGGAGAGATAAATCAGTTAAAAATTCCGGGCTTTAATATATTGGTCACAACTACACAAACCTCTAAAACCAGGGGAGTCACAATCTTAGCGAGAACAAGACTGGGTACTCCAACACGTAAAAAAGCTGACCCTCACGGTTGATGGGCCATTATTCAACTCAATATAGGAATTATTATTTGTTCTATTTATGGACCTAATCTCGACGACCCTACGCTATTCATTGAGTTAGAATTAGAATTAGCATTATGGGCAGGTACTCTAATCTTATGTGGTGACCTTAATTTAACAATGGGCCAACTACAATATAATCAAATCCAACACATCTACAAAGGTCGAAAACCCAGAGTATTCAGGGCAGTACAAAATTTGATTCTTAGCTATAATCTTCAAGACATATGGTCTTTAAACAACAAAAAAGATCCTGGATACACGTACTTCTCCTCTCCTCACAGAAAATATGTACGCATAGATTATATACTCACAACCATGGATATTGCTTTAAACGCTCTTATATTTAAAGCTCCTAAGACAATATCAGATCATAACGCACTCTGTATAATATTTGAGGCCCCTAGCTATAAGATGGTTTATCCACAATGGACATTTGATCGTAAACTACTTGTCAATCAAGAATATATAACCCATATCAGGCAATGGTCCAAAGATTTCTTTGACATCAACCAATATAGTGCTTCTCGGTTCAATGTTTGGGATAGCTTCAAGGCTGCATTAAGGGGTGAGACTGCTACTTTTGTAGCTAGCCGCAAAAAAGAGCGAGAAAATATGTATACACAACTAACAAATAGGCTTATAGATTTAGAACATTTACACGCTAATCAGCTACATCGTGGGGTTCAGGCTGAAGACACTCTTAGTAAGATCTTAGTCCTTAAAGCCGAGATTAATAACGACTTAACGCAAAAAGCTGCAGAAACTCTCCAAGCAAATCGAAACAAAGTCTATGAGACTGGAGAGAATGTAGGGAGACATCTCGCCCTCAGAACTCGGCAATCACAATCTCGCAATTTCATTCAAAGTATTGAATACGACGGGCGGAAATATACCACCCAAGAGGATATAGCCACATGCTTTCATGATTACTATCAAAAATTATACCAGAATGAAGATAAGCGTTCAACCGCCGATACTAAGGAGTTTTTAAACAACTGGATTAGAGATACTAATTTCGCTAGAACTATAGATGAAGATACAAAAAAAGAACTTGATAAAGAAATTTCCAGATCAGAAGTAGAGTTAGCCCTAGCAGAATTAGCTGTAGGAAAAGCAGCCGGACCAGATAAAATTCCCCTAGACCTCTACAAAATATTGGGTAACCTAATCATTCCGTTCTTGCATGATCTTTTTCTTGGGATACAATGGCATGGTAAATCCCCCGAATCTTGGAAGCAAACGAATATAGCCATTTTTAGGAAAAAAGATAAACCACCAGAATTAACAACTTCATACCGGCCAATATCATTGATTAACTCAGATTCAAAAACATATGCCAAGATTTTTGCCAATCGTCTGAGTAGGATCATCGAGCATCTGGTCTCTCCCTGGCAACACGGTTTCATACCAGGCAAGAGTACCACAGATCATACACGCAGAGTCATATCCCTCTTTGACATCATGGGAGCAGAGGGGGGCCAGATGTCGATGATCCTTTTAGACGCCGAGAAAGCCTTTGACCGGGTCTCTTGGCAGTTTCTTTGGGAAATATTAGCTATTAACAACATCGGACCGGTATTCATAAAATCTATAAAAGCTCTCTATGTTGACCCCAAGGCAAGAGTAATGACTGGCGGGTGCGAGTCTGAAAATATAAATATCCAGAGAGGCACGCGACAAGGCTGCCCGTGCTCTCCATTATTATTCGCGCTATATATCAATCCATTAATTCTCAAACTAATAACATCACCAGCGATCAAACCCATTAAGACAGGCATGTATAGCACCAAAGTTCTTGCCTACGCCGATGACGTAGCGGTTGTAACAACTAAGACCTACAGAGGCCATAATCGAAATTGAAGAAACCACCCAATCTTTTGGATTATACTCGGGCTACTCACTAAATCAAGATAAAACCATGGTTATATGTACCGATAATACGCTTTTTATAAGCCAACACAGAGTTAGCGATGCAAAATATCTAGGAGTCAACATTTCACCAAAAATCAGTGAAATTAATCAACTAAATTATGACCCTCTAATTAAAAAAATGAAGACAGACTTACTCAGAGTAAATAACCTCCATCTTTCCATAATTGGCAGAGGAAACTATGTTAAAATGATGGTACTTCCAAAGATCCTATATTTGTTTCGAGCTATTCCCCTTATAGCTTGCAATGTTACAATGAAAACATTTGACCGAGCAATTTCCTCTTTTATATGGAACTATGGGAAAATCAGGAGAGCCCTACCGAAGTTAACATTGCCATCCTCGAGAGGTGGCTTAGCAATTCCAAATTTAACATACTACCTATGGGCAACCATCTTACAACAAATGACGGTTTTGCTTACATCTTGTCCCAATAATTATAACGATCAGGGTCAATCCCTACCATCAATTTACGAGCTAATGCTGGGTAGTAAAGCTAGAGGCCTACTACTGAGACAAGTAGAACCTTCTTATTTAAAAAAAATAAAATTCAAAACCGTTACAGACGCCTATAAAATCAGGTATAGAACCATTAAAATATTGAAAATTTCAAAGTATACTAAGTACACACCTCTATGGCATAGCGCAGTAATACCACACTACCTTAACGATAATATAACCAGGCGTTGGGAGAATTTAGGCATAATAACTATTGGTGACTTTCTAGACAGAGATGGCAAAATAACATTTGATGCATTATACGTCAAATATCAAATCCATTCTTCAGACTACTTAAAATGTATTCAAATTTACACAACTCTTAGACATACCGAACTATACATTGATCTTAAACCCATACCACTTCTAGATATTATAGGAAAACAATTAACTAAAATCAGCAATATATACGATATCTTCATAAGAAATCACCCTGACGACCTTGAATATACAGAAGCTAGCTGGGTTAATAAACTGAACAACGCCAATGTTGATATCGACATGACTCTACATTTATCTTCCAAAGTCTTACTTGCTTCCAACCTAAAGGCCCAAATCTACAAAACCATATATAATTTATATTACACACCTTTCAAATTATTCACTTGGGGTAAGACAACACACGATAAATGCCCCAGATGCACACTTGGACCCGCTAACCTTATACACATGTTCTCGGAATGCCCCAGCTTAGATCAGATTAAAAAAAGCATCACGGAGTACTGGGCCGAAATTTTCGGTTACGAAATTAAAACATCAACTACTCTGTTTCTGCTAGGGTATGATGACTCCCTAGGTTTTAGTAACTCAGAAATTCCCGCTATTTACATAGGCACTGCTGTTTATAGAATCATTATTGCAGCAAGATGGAAAGACTCTGATGCTCCAACTTTCCAGGGTTGGCTTAATAGACTATTAGCAGTATACAAACAAGAAGTTGCAATCTATAGAACCAGAGGGAAAAAATCACGTTCATACGGGGAGCAAATTTGGACACCAATAGCTAACTGGTATGAGCAGCAAAGGGTCTAAATATATGCCCCATCTAATATAATGTCCATATAAACCCCTCTTCCATATTAACTTCTCCTATCTCAGAGAACCTTCTTCTCTTAACGTAAATTTTAAAGGTCTTTTATGTTAATGTCTCAAAGGAATGAGATCAGAATGTACAATACGCTGACTTTATTATTTGATCGTCAAAGTTTTTTTGTCGAATGTTTTGCCATTTTGAATTCTGGAATATGTGTTCTTTTGTATTTCTCAGATCTACTCAATAAAAAATTAAAAAAAAAAAAAGAAGCAATAGACGTGCAGAAATAGGCAAGTGAGGTGCAGAAGGAGGGAAAAGAACTGCAGAAGGAGGCATAAGAGTTGCAGAAACAGGCAAAAGGGGTGCAGAAAGAGGGAACAGGTATGTAGACAGTGGCAAGAGAGGTGCAGAAAGAGGGAAGAGGGATACAGAAAGAGGCAAGAGGGATGCAGAAATGTGCATCAGAGGTGCAGACAGAAGCAAGAGCAGTGCAGAAACAACTAACAGAGATGCAAGAGAACTGCAGAAAAAGGCAAGTGAGGTGCAAAAGAGGCAGGAGAGGGGCATACACTGGCAAAAGGGGTATAGAAAGAGGCAAGAGGAGTGTAAAAAGAAGCAAGAGAAATGCAGAAAGAAATAACAGAGGTGTTGAAAGAGGCAAGAGGGGTGCAGTAAGAGGCAAGAGAAGTGGAAAAAGTGGCAACGGAGCTGCCAAAAGAGGCAAGAGAGGTGCAGAAACATGCAAGAAAGGTACAGAAAGAGGCAATAGAGGTGCAGAAAGTGGCAAATTAAGTGCAGAAAGAGGCAATAGGGATGCAAAAAGAGGAAGATGGGTACAGAAAGAAGCAAGAGAGGTGCATAAAGAAGGAAGAGAAGTGCAGTAAGAAGCAAGAGAGATGCTGAAAGAGGCAAAAGAAGTGCAGAAAAAAGCAAGAGAGGTGCAGAAGGAGGCCAAACAACTGCAGAAAGAGGCAAGAAAGTTGCAGAAACAGGCAAAATAGGCGCAGAAAGAGGGGAAAGAGGTGCAGACAGAGGCAAGAGAGGTGCAGAAAGTGGGAAGAGGTGGGCAGAAAGAGGCAAAAGGGGTGCAGAAATTTGCAAGAGAGGTGCAGAAAGACACAAGAGCAGTGCAAACGAACCAACAGAAGTGCAGAAAGAGACAAGAGGGGTGCAGAACGAGGGAAAAGAAGTGCAGAAAGAAGGAACAGAGGTTCACAAAGAGGCATGAGGGGGGTAGAAACAGGCCGGAAAAGTGCAGAAAGAGGGAACAGGGGTGCATAAAGAGGCAAGAGTGGTGCAGAGAGAGGGAAGAGGGGTGAAGAAAGAAGCAGGAGGGGGTGCAGAAAGAAGCAAGTGGGGTGCAGTAAGAGGCAACAGAGGTGCAGAAAGACATAAGAGAGGTACAGAAACACGAAAGAGAAGTGCCCAAAGAGGCAAGAGAATTGCTGAAAACGCAACAGAGGCGTAAAGAAGCAAGAGAAGTGCAGAAAGAGGCAAGTGAGGTGCAGAAAGAGGCAAGAGGTGCAGAAAATGACAAGAGAACTGCTGAAAGAGGCAAGAGGGATGCACAAAAGGAAAGAAGGGTACAGGAAGAAGCAAGACTGGTGCAGAAAGAAGCAAGAGAAGTGCAGAAAGAAGCAAGTGAGGTACAGAAAAAGGGAAGACAAGTACAGAAAGAGTCTATTGGGGTGCAGAAGAAAGCAAGAGAGGGACAGAAAGAGGCAAGAGGATTGCAGAAAGAGGCAAGAGCAGCGCAGAACAAACCAAGAGATGTACAGAAAGAGGCACACGAGGTGCAGAAAGAGGCAAGAGATGTACAGAAAAAGGGAAGGGTGCAGAAAGAAGCAAGAGAAGTGCAAAAATAGGCAAGTGAGGTGCAGCAGGAGGCAAGAGAACTGCAGAAAGAGGCAAAAGAGTTACAGAAGCAGACAAAAGGGGTGCAGAAATAGGGAACAGGTGTGCAGACAGAGGCAAGAGAGGTGCAGAAAGAGGGAAGAGGGATACAGAAAGAGGGATGCATACATTTACATCTGAGGTGCAGAATAAAGCAAGAGCAGTGCAGAAACAACCAATAGAGGTTCAGAAAGAGGCAAGAGGGGTACAGAAAGAGACATGGAAAGTACAGAAACAAGCAAAAGAGGTACAGAAAGATGCAAGAGAACTGCAGAAAAAGGCAAGAGAGGTACAGAAAGAGGCAGGAGAGGGGCACAAGCGGGCCAAAAGTGATATAGAAAGAGGCAAGAGGAGTGCAGAAAGAAGCTAGAGAAGTGCAGAAGGAAACAACAGCGGTGCTGAAGAGGGATGCAGAAAGAGGAAAGAGAAGTGCAGAAAGAAGCACAAGAGCTGCCGAAAGAGGCAAGATAGGTGCAGAAACAGGCAAGAAAGGTGCAGAAAGAGGGAACAGGGTGCAGAAAGAGGTAAGAGGGATGCAAACAATTGCACAAGAGGTGCAGAGAGAAGCAAGAGCAGTACATAAAGAACCAACAGAGGTGTAAAAAGAGGCAAGAGGGTTTGCAGAAAGAGGTAGGAGAGGTGCACAAATAGGCATGTGGGGTACAGAAAGAGGCAGGAGCGGTGCAGAAAGAGACAAGAGTGGTGCAGAAACAGGCAGGTAAGGTGCAGAAAGAGGGGACGGGTGCAGAAAGAGGCAAGAAAGGTGCTGAAAGAGGGGTGCAGAAAGACGCAAGAGGGGTGCAGAAAGAAGCAAGTGAGGTGCAGAAAGAGGCAATAGAGGTGCAGAAAGATGCAAGAGAGGTGCAGAAACAGCAAGAGGAGTACAGAAAGAGGCAAGAGAATTGCTGAAAGAAGCAGCAGAGGTGTAGAGAGAAGCAAGAGAAGTGCAGAAAGAGGCAAGTGAGGTATAAAAAGAGGCAAGAGAGGTGCAGAAAATAGCAAGAGAACTGCAGAAAGAGGCAAGAGGCATAACCAAAAGGAAAGAAGGGTGCAGAAAGAAGCAAGAGAGGTGCAGAAAAATGGAAGATAAGTGCAGAAGAAGCAAGAGAGGTGCAGAAAGAGGCAAAAGAAGTACAGAAAGAAGCAACAGAGGTGCAGAACGAGGCAAGAGAAATGCAGAAAGAGGCAAGAAAATTGCAGAAACAGGCAGAAGAGGTGTAGAAAGAGGAAACAGGGGTGCAGACAGACGCAAGAGAGGTGCAGAAAGTGAGAAGAGGGGTGCAGTAAGAGGCAAGAGGGGTGCAGAAATGTGCAAGAGAGGTGCAGAAAGACGCAAGAGCAGTGCAAAAGTACCAACAAAAGTACAGAAAGAAGCAAGGGGTGCAGAAAGAGGCAAGAGAGGTGCAGAAAGAAGGAACAGAGGTGCACAACGAGGCAACAGAGAGTTACAGAAAGAGGCAAGTGAGGTGCAGAAACAAGCAGGAAAGGAGCAGAAAGAAGGAATGGGTGCAGAAAGAGGCAAGAGAGGTACAGAAAGGGGCAAGAGGGGAGCAGAAAGAAGCAAGTGAGATGCAGAAAGAGCGAACATAGGTACAGAACGACATAAGAGAGGTGTAGAAACAAGCAAGAGAAGTGCATCAAGAGGTATGAGAGTTGCTGAAAGAAGCAACAGAGGTGTAGAAAGAAGCAAGAGAGGTGCAGAAACAGGCAAGTGAGGTACAGAAACAGGCAAGACAGATGCAGAAAATGGCAAGAGAACTGCAGACTGAGGCAAGAGGGATGCACAAAATGGAAGAAGGGTGCAGAAAGAAGCAAGAGACGTGCATTTAGAAGGAAGATAAGTGCAGAAAGAAGCAAGAGAGGTGCAGAAAGAGGCAAGAGAACTGCAGAAAGAGGCAAGAATGTTGAAGAAACATGCAAAAGAGGTGCAGAAAGAGGGAACAGGGGTACAGACAGAGGCAAGAGTGGTGCAGAAAGTTGGAAGAGGGATGCAGTAAGAGGCAAGAGGGGTGCAGAAATGTGCAAGAGAGGTGCAGAAAGAAGCAAGAGCAGTGCAAAAGTACAAACAGAAGTGCAGAAAGAGGCAAGGGAGTGCAGAAAGAGGCAAGAGAAGTGCAGAAAGAAGAAACAGAGGTGCACAAAGAGGCAGGAGGGATGCAGAAAGAGGGAAGCGAGTTGTAGAGAGAGGCAAGAGAGTTACACAAAGAGGAAAGAAGGGTGCAAAAAGGGGCAAGAGGGGTGCATAAAGAAGCAACAGAGGTGCAAAAAGAGGCAAGAGGGGTACAGAAAGAGGCAACAGAAGTGCAGAAAAAAGCAACAGAGGTGCAGACGAGGTAAGGGAAGTGCAGAAAGAGGCAAGAGAGGTACAGAAACAGGCAGGAGAGGTGCAGAAAGAGGGAAGAAGGGTACAGAAAGGGGAAGAGGGGTACAGAAAGAAGAAAGTGATGTGCAGAAAGAGGCGACAGAGGTGTAGAAAGGGGCAAGAGAGGTGGAGAAAGTAGAAGAAATGAGCAGAAACAGGAAAAAGAAGTACAGAAAAAGAAAGAAAGGTGCATAAAGAAGGAACAGAAATGCAGAAAGAGGCAAGAGAGGCACAGAAAGAAGCAAGCGTGGTTTGCATACCATTAGTACCAATTTAATACTCACATTTAGCAATAAGTAACATGTGACTATTCTAAGTTTGCAAAGGGCCTTCGACCACGCTGTAATACTTGTTGCTGCATTTTTGGTAACATTTAGGCCGTTTGAGCTAGAAACAAGTGTTTTTTTGTTCAAATCTGCAGATTATGCAGCAGAGAATTGATTAAATGGCAATTGCAAAACATGAATAACAGTGCATAATTCCAGTGGCCCTGCTCATACCTCTAACTAGGTCCAGAAGTGGTCGTCAGTGGTTCTTTCCTTTTTTGTCTCATTGAGTTTATAGTTTAGCTTCTATGAAAAACGAGGAAGACTAAACCTGAGGTAACCACTCCACAGCCCTGACTATCATACCACACAATTACTCTCCATAACACACAATCTCACTCTACATAATTCCTATACACTAAATACCACATACTTTTTATCCACATAATTTCACTGCACAACATACCTTATATTTCCACTACACACAAACTACATCCACTCCACTCCAAGAAACATTAATAAAACACTTTTACATTTACAACGCCAATAGCTCTAACTCTAGCAAATTTGAAACCTATTACATTGCAAATGCTTCTTTAACTAGTAGTCGCGTTTACAGAAAGGTGGCGAAAGGGGGCTGAGCCTTCCACCACTGCTCAGGAATTCCACTGTATAGGACTTACAGGAGGTACCAGGAGGGCATCTTGGCCTCCGAAGTCCCTCAGAAGAAAAGTGAACTTCATCCCCAACCAGTAGTGTGCCAGGAGGCGCGTTTGCAGAGTGGTGGAGAAAGGGGGGCTCCAAAGACCTCTTAGCATTCCCACTGTGTGGGACTTACTGGAGGTAACAGGTGAGGTAGTTGGACCCCAAGGACAACCTTGGGGGCCAAACCCCTCCTGTTACCTCCAGTAAGTCCCTCACAGCAGCATTGGTAACGTCTCATAGCAGGCCACACCCCCTTTGCCCACTAGTCTGCAAATGCACTCCCTGGCGTGCTCTTCAATTGGGATTAAAGTCCCTTTCACTGCTGGGGGTGGTTAGGGGCCAACTAGCCTACCTGTTACCTCCAGTAAGCCCCACACAGTGGGATTGCTGAGGTGGAAACAGGCCATATCCCATTTGTCCACTCTGCAAACGCGCCTACTGGCACACTATTGATTGGGGATGAAGTCCCCTTGCATCCTGAGGGTGCCTGGAGGCCAACTAGCACTCCTGTTACCTCCAGTAAGCCCCACACAGCTGGATTGCTGAGAGTGGTCTGAGGCCACGCCCCCTTTTAACACCCCTCTGCAAACGCGCCGCCTGGCGCAATGCTGCTTGGGGGATGAAGTCCACTTCAGTCCTGAGGTCCTCAGGACACAAGAGGACCTTATCGTCCCACCAGCAGTGGCCCAAGAGGCGCGTTTGCAGAGTGGTGCAAAAAGGGGCATGGCCTCGGACCACCTCTCAGCAATCTCACTGTCTGGTGCTTACTGGAGGTACCTGGTGGGCTAGTTGGCGCCTAAGGACTCTTAGGATTCAAATGGACTTACTCCCCCAATCCAGAACACACCAGGAGGCACGTTTGCATAGTGATGCATGTAGGGGACGGGGCCTCTGGCGAGATGTCTGCTTCTGCTTTTTTTTTTTTATAGAAGGGGGCTGTGTGGCCTCCCTTCTCTTAATATTTTGTGGGCCCTGTGGACCCCATCCCTGAGGGATGTGCCTGATTTAAAAGAAAATCTTATTATGGGCCACTTTTGGCCCCGGGCACCCAATCCCCCAGGGCTTGGCCTTGTTTATTTATTTTTTTAATATATTTTGAAGGGATTGGGGGCCTCGTGGCCCCCTTTTTATGGGCCTCTTCTGGTCTCGGGGGCCCCATCTGTCCGAGGCCTACCTTGCTTTTTTAAAATTAGTTTTGGAAGGGGGCTGCGTGCCCCCCTCCTTAGGCCAATTTTGCCCCTGGGTACCCCATCCCCCGGAACCCTGCCTTACCTAAAATACATATATATAAACAGAGAGGTAGGGCCAAGTGGTCCCCCCTCCTGGGACCCTTCTGGCCCTCACGTTGGGGACTGCAGGGGAAGCCCCAATGCCCCTGTGGCCCCAGCCAGCTCACTGCCTCCTGCGGGACCCAGCGTTAGTTTTGGACAAGTGGAGCTGCTGACATGCAGCTCCCCTTGTCCAAAACCAATACTGCTTCACTTCATGGAAGCGAGAGCAGGTTTCCTGCCATGAAGTGAAGCAGAGTTTCAATGACAGGGCAGGAGCCATGACCCGCCCTGCCATTGCAAACTGCAATGTCCCGGGGGTGGGCACCCAGGGACATTGCCGGAGCCAGCCCTGGGAGATGGCGGTCCCCAGGGAAAAGGAGGACTCCAGGAGGGGGGCCATGCATCCCCCCTTCCAACTAGTAAATAGTCCCGGAGAGGTTGTGTTCCCCGGGGTCCTCAAAAGACCCCCATATTTAAATAATTAGTTCCCCAGGGAGGTGGTGGCCCCGGGTCAGTGTGGGGGGGGTCGAGCCCCCCAACACTATAATTTTAAAACAAGCCTCAGAGTGGTGGCAGTCCCCGGGGCTGCAGGGGGCCGCTTGCCCCACATTATTTAATTATTGTCCCAGGGAGGTGGTGGTCCACGGGGCAGCTTGGTGGGGGCAGGAGCCCCCACCATGCAATTTTTTATTTAAAAATGCAGTCCCCGGAGAGGCAGGGGGGGCCCTGAGCCCCCCACACATTATTAATAAAGCACAAGGAAGGAGGTGGGCTGCGGCCCCCGCATATAATATGGGCACTGCCCCCGGGACTTGCCCCACCCGAAGACTAAATAAAACAAAGCGCGGGACACCGCACTTTTTTTATTTTTATTTCTCGGCGGCATCCGCGCACCCAGCGCGACTCATGCCGTTTACAAAAAAAAGGAATTTTGAGGCCCTTGTTTTTTAATAATTCCTCCTTTTTTCTTGCTTTTGATGGCTGCCAACACTTCTTGGTTTAGAGTGTTGACAGCCAATCAAAATGAAGCTTGTCATTGGGAGGGTTAGCAAATCCTCTTAGGTCACCAGATATCAAAATTGTTTATTTTTGAATTTCTCAGGAACTACTGAACGGATTTACAACTTTAAAAAAAAAAGGTCGCTCTCTGAACCAAGAGCTATCTTTTTGCGGCCCCCATCCATTTAAAAAGAAATAATAGGGGTCAGGCCCTGGGGGATGGGGTCCCCAGGGCCAATAAAATAGGAAAAAAAGGGAGACCACACAGCTCCCCTTCTTTAAAAAAAAAAATTCAAAAAAGACCGGCATCATGCCGGAGGCCCCGCCCCCTCCCTGCAGCACTCTGCAAACGCACCCCCTGGCGCATTGTAAGATGGGGAACTAACTCCCCTTGAATTCTAAGGGTCCCTGGGGGCCAACTAGCCCACCAGGAACCTCCAGTATGTGCCAGGGAGCTGCGTTGCAGAGAGCTTTTCAGAGGCCACGCCCCTTTTTACACCTCTCTGCAACGCAGCTCTGTGGCACTTACTGGAGGTACCTGGTGGGCTAGTTGGACCCCAGGGAACCTCAGGATTCAAGGGGACTTTATCCCCCAACTTAAAACGCACCACAGGGCGTGTTTGCACAGTGGTGAAGGGAGCGAGCTGGACCTGAGGTGACATGTGTGCAAACATGCCCTGTGGCCCGTTTTAAGTTGGAGAATTAATTCCTCTTCAATCCTGAGGGTCCCTGGGGTCCAACTAGCCCACCATGTACCTCCAGTAAGCGCCACAGTGCCGCATTGCAGAGTGGTGTAAAAAGGGGTGTGGCCTTGGCCACCTCTCTGCAACGCAGCACAGTGGCGCTTACTGGCGGTACCTGGTTGGCTAGTTGGACCCCAGGGACTGTCAGGATTCAAGGGGACTTAATCTCCCAACTTAAAATGGCCACAGGGCGTGTTTGCACACATGTCACCTCAGGCCCCCCTCCCTTCACCACTGTGCAAACGAGTCCCGTAGCGCGTTTTAAGAGGTAGTTTTAATCCCCCTGCCCTATTATGTACTAGGGCCTTCCAGAGGAGGTCATACTAATCACAGGGTAACCCAACGCATAGTGTTCCCTAGTGTATGTAGGTGTTTTCACTGTATTCTAAGTGTCTTTTAGCATAGGAGTCAGTTACCACCAGTGCCCGTCTGAAAAAGTTGTGGGCACAGGATGATTTTGGAACAAGGCCTCTTTCTGCTCCTCTGTTGGTTCTTTCTACACATGTCTTGCTTCTTCCTGCACTTTTCTTCGTCTTTGTGGACTTCTGTTGCTTCTTTCTGCATTTCTTTTGCTTCTTTCTGTGCGTTTTTGTCTTCTTTCTTCACATGTGCTACCTCTGTATGCATAGTTAGAAACTAGCATTTGAAAAACCTTTGAAATTCCTAGGTTTCAGGCATGTTATAGTTAGAAATTAGCATTTTAAAAACCTTTCAAATTCACTGAAAAAACCATAGGTTTCAGGCACGTTATAGTTAGAAATTAGCATTTGAAAAAACCTTAGAAATTCACTGAAAAAACCATAGGTTTTAGGGAAAGTTATAGTTAGTTGGACATTTCTCTCATACAAAACCCGTGAAATTTCCCCGTTATAGTTAGTTCAGCTAACTATAACTCGCTCCCCGCAATGCACGGCTGATGACGTCATATATTACATTACTCATGACATGGTCAGTGACATCACTGATGACATCACTGATGACATCTCAAATGACATCATTGATGACATAATCCATGTGATCAATTGATGCATCTTGTCACACCCTAATATAACATTTGATACACCCATTCTAAATTACAGACTGCCATTCTCAGAACCATAGACACTCCAACAGCAATAACTAGATACACACTCACTGATTCTTAGGTTTACACACACATCCACTCACTCACCCGTACAGTCACTCATACTTATGGTCACTCAGTACAGGACTATCATATGCACTCATACACCTATATAAACACTCACACACCACCACTCATCCATAGAGGTACTCACACACCTAGTCAGTCATGCAAATAATTAATCACACTGCCATTTACACACCTATACAGTTATACACACACCAGCTCAATCACTCATACAAATACTAGCACATTCTTACGCTTCTTATACAATCACTGATACAAGCACACACTCATCCGTACAGCCACTCTCACTTATAGCAATTTATATACTCCAACACACATATATACTGCCTTTCACATATGTAGTTACTCACACATGTACCACTGAGATATACATTCACTCACTAACACACCCATACACACACTCACCCACCCATACAGTCCATCACAGATGGACTCTTGAAACCATGCACCCAGTGAATCATCCACTCACACATCTATGCACAGAGTCACATACACCCCACCCACATAAACACACAGGCACCCATACTGATACTCAGACAACCAATCAATAACCCATATAGACACTCATGTCGCTATTCACAAACCCATGTAGCCACTTACACACCAACAGACAGACGGATACAGACATTCACACAGTTTAGTCACTAACCCATGCATTCAGTAAGATACGTTTAATCACTCACTTATAGAGTCAGTCACGCACCTACTAAATCATCCATTCAGACACTTATACATCCACTTATTCTTCAATACGCCTTTCCCTATATTTATTAAACATATTTAAACTTTACAGAAACACCCAGTCACTGGATGATGTCATCAGTGATGTCATTTGAGATGTCATCAGTGATGTCATGAGTGATGTCACTGACCATGTCATGAGTGATGTAATATGTGACGTCATCAGCAGTGCATTGAGGGGCGCGAGTTATAGTTAGCTGAACTAACTATAACGGGGGAATTTCACGGGTTTTGTATGAGAGAAATGTCCAACTAACTATAACTTTCCCTTAAACCTGTGATTTTTTCAGTGAATTTCTAAGGTTTTTTAAATGCTAATTTCTAACTATAACGTGCCTGAAACCTATGGTTTTTTGAGTGAATACATATAGATATATGTGTGTGTGTATGTGTGTGTGTGTGTGCACGTGTGTGTGTGTGTGTGTGTGTGTGCGTGTGTGTGTGTGTGTGTGTGTGTGTGTGTGTATGTCAAAGACGAGAATACTTCCACCAGTATATCATGAGTTGCACACTCAGGTCAGGATCACAATTCCATTTATTGTGGTAGTCAAAAATGGCTCCAACAAAGCAGGTGCTGGCAGCTGCCGTCAGCAAGGAACAACTGGAAAAGAAATCGCCCGACTCCAAAACCAAACGGTGTAAACATGGCAGTGAGCCGACACCTCGTGCAGCCTAGTAGGTAGGAGTAAGGGGACAATAGGAACTGTAAACAAAAACACCTGGCATTTGGGTCTGTAACACAAGAACAGTATTAAGGATCACAACCAATCAGCTATTTGAATTGTGGAAATAAATGGAACAGGCCAGGAGGATATCATTAATAGATTGGAGTAAAAAAGCAAAGAACGCTGGATTTAAGAGAGGCAAAACAAAATGTAATGTTGTCCACACTGTTTGATGAACCAAGTAAAGATATAGCCAGTGGAAAAAGGAGCATATGCATTAAAGGAAGCAGTGACAATGAACATTAAAAGCAAATTGAGAATGTGGGGAAAGTTATGGCGCAAAGAGATGAATAAACGGTGGGAAGTGTTAACCCTTAAAAAAAATAGAGGTTCAAAGAGTACCTCATATTCGAAGAATCTCACCAATGCCAAACAATCAGCATGCAAGCAGTGAACTCCAACAGAAAAGGCAGGAACACAGTCTCAACTCATCCCTTTGTCTAATAGTAATCTTGGTAAAACGCACAGAAATAGCATTACAATCTATGAACAACATAGATTGAGTGGACTGGAAGAGGAACTTGAAAAAGTGGAACTATTAGAAGAACTCAAACGATTTAAAGTGGAACTATACAGCAAAATAGAGAAGCATAGGTAAGATTTCAAATTTAGAAAGCTAATCAAATTTCAAAGAGACAAAACAGATTATGAAGAGGGGTGAGTTTTGACATTTGCAAGAAGATTTAACAACGTAAGACAGAAAGAACAGTTAGACATAGCCACAACAAATCTACCCAGCAGTGTATCATCTCTCATAGACATGGACATCAGGGAGTGGGAAGGAGCTTCAAAAACAGCCTTTTTTGGACACAAAAAATGCTTTTAAACAAAAGGAGCCTCGCCCTGCAACAGCAACAATGGAAAAATTGCAGGGGGACAACAAGAGGCAAAGGATGAGGAAGAGGCTGTGGCAGAGGCACAAAACAAGTAGGGGAAAGAGAGGAAAATGAAACGGATCAATCAGGTGTGCGCACCAGAGGGAACCGCAAACAGAACAAAATTAGAGGAGAAAAGTGAAGAATTGAAAAAGAGCAATGCCGGATTCAGTAATTACCCTCTTGAAGAAGGGATTAAGCTACTGCCCGATTTCACACATTAACATCACGCAAACAAGGATAGATTATTACAAATACATCCGCAAAATCAAATTGGCAAAAATACTCGCAAAAGCTAAAACAAAATTTTAACCTACCAATTCATTAGAAAAACCAACAATAGATCAGTCTGCTGAAGACAGATATGGAATCATCACTCTAATCAATGTGGAGAACACTGAGATAAGCAAGGAAATGTCTAACCTGGATGATCACGTCATTCCTTTAGGTTCTGGCAGTTCTCCAAGTGCACGGAGCCCCCAACTCTTCAGGGCGGCCTCTGTTCAAACAATGGGCATGGAGCAGCCCATCAGTTACCAGCAGCAAACAAACAATCAGAGGCCCATTTCTGAGAAAAAGCGCTTTAATCCACAGGTGACAACACAGCTTCCATATTCCCTACGCATTTCGGCGTGAGCCTTTTTCACGGGAGGAAACAGCTTAACCGCAAAGTGCATTGTGCGTGTCAATTTCAAGTAAAAGTCACATGACCAAAAGTAAGAACTGCATTTTCCATAATGCTTGGTAATGTCCGATTTGTTGTTTTGATTTAATTTTCACAATGAAACTTTTACTCTGCTTTGTGCTTATATTCAAAGTTGTCCCATTACCTGCATTGATGGTAAAGGGGTTAATGTATTCGGCCTGTGGCTTTGCTTACATGCGTAGTGCTCATAAATCCAGCATCCTCTGGATAGCGCTCGTCACCCAGAACGGTCAGAAAGAGAAATCATCTCTTCTGACTCCCTTCCAACATCGGACACCCTTTCACCACATTATATATATATATTCCATAAGAGAGCACTCTTCCTTGGAAGGCCACACACAGCGTGTTGTTATCTCTCTTTATTGGCAGGCTGCACAGAACATACACATCGGTTCCCACATTTCAGTTCGCCTTTTAACCATACGCGTTTATGGAAAACCTTCCCTTGGTCACTGGTTCAGGCAGAGTGGAGACTGGTGAGGCAGAAAGTGACACTGTTTTATAGGCGTGTTTTGATGTTCAGCCTTCATGGGCGTGTCTTAATTGCATTATGGTAATGCGAGTCCTAAGTTAAAACCATAGTAGATGCCTCGCCTTTTCCTCCTTGTAATATTCCTTACCACAGTGGGTTCAGCGGGAATCATGCCAGGTAAGTACTGTGCTTAGTAGAACGCCCACCAACTGCTACACGCTGTTCCATATGGCGGCACTTCCATCATCGCCGCCAAGGATCCGCACAGTCAGCGAAGTGGCTTTCCGCGTCCAGAGCAGGCCGCTATAAATTCCATACGAGAGCACTCTTCTTTGGAAAGCCACACACAGCGTGTTCTAATCTCTCTTTATTGGCAGGCTGATATATATATCAATATTGTGTACAGCTATATTTTTAACATCGCTAAAATAAATATATATTTTGGGACTTACCAGTCTAGGGAGTCGATAATTTTGCATTCTATATTTTTTTTCATCTGTATATTTTACATCTATATTTTTGACATCAATATTTTGGAAGTGAAATGATGAAGCCATCGAAATTAAGCCTGCAGACAAATGTGGAAACGTTATCATCCTCAACAAAGATGATTACATTACGGAAACAAACTGGCAACTAGCAGAAAAGGAATGTTACATGAACCTAAATAATAATCCAACTCAACACAACAAAGATGAATTACAAATCATAGTAAAAAATTTCATAGAAATGAGTTTAATTGAATCTTGATGAACAAAAATACATGAACATGGAATATCCTGTCACAGCAGCATCAAAATACATAAAAAGTAAGTAATTAGATCAGTCAGGCCTATTATATTTGTCAAAGAATCACTGCTAGAACCAGTGTCAAATTAAGTTGACTTATTCCTTACATCCTTTGTAAAATATCAGCTCATATCTCAAGGAATTAGGGACCTATTATAACATCTACAGTATTATCCATGGCAGAGGACCGATAAATTAATAACTATTGATGCAATCTCACTCTATACAACCATAGAGAATGAAAAAGGCATCAAATCCTGTGAGTATTTCCAAAACAAGAGAAGCATACAATTTAATCATCATAATCAGATGCTTCTGGAAATGATCAGAATGTGTCTTACAAAGAATGTCTTCCTAATAAATAAGGAAGTATATATCCAAACATGAGGAACAGAATGGGATTTTCCTTCAGTCCAAGCTACGCAAATATAACCATGGTATGGAGGGAACAACAAATAGCATGAGCACCCGAGAATAATGAATATGTCAATAAAACAGTTATGTCGCTTTGTTTCATAGATGATCTGTTTTTAATTTGATATGGTAGTGCAGAAGACTTTGAGAAATACTTCACCATCCTAAACAATAACACACCAACTCAAATTCACATATTAAATCAGTGAATCCAAAGTTATATTCCCGGACACAGAGATATACATTGATGACAATAATGCTTAATTTGTAAATTATTAAGTCCAGGTGCTAACATTATTGAAGGAGGCCACTACCACTTTCCTGGCTCCACCCATTTCCTTAATTGGCTCCACTCCCAGTCTATTGGCTCCACACGCATCCTCAACTGGCACTGCTGAAAGCTAGATGTAATACCAGATCTAAATTCCTTCCTTGGAAATATGATGGTTGACTTGAAACACGTATTGATTTTAAAAGCTCCTTGGGAAGGATAGCTTTATAAAATCAAGGCAAAACTGCAAAAGGAGCTGGTTGTCATGAATGCTGAAAAGACTATCTTGTTCTGTTGTATTTTGTGTCTCCCCAGGATTGCTTTTCATATAACACCCTAAGCTGCTCTGTACCAGTCATTTAGTAAAAGACAATACCACACCTTACACACTTCTCAATGGTTTTGCTCTGAGATTTTGGGGTATTTGCCACTGATATCTGCACATTTTGTTGCCAAAGGATATAGGACATTATAGAGCGTAGAGGCACAAGCCCACTATGAAGGCATCTATCACATGAAGAATATATTGGGCTCTGCTAGATGCACAATATGCTCCTCTCTGGCGTTTGCACAACCTGTAACTGATTTATGCGCATCATTCAGCCCTGTATTAGGCCAATATGGAAAGGTAAAACATCTGATTATATGCATAAATCAGATATCCAAAATGTGCACATATCATAGCCTCATGTAAAATGTTATGTCACAGATATGCCCATAGAATGCAATGCAGACCCTTTGCATATGCACAGTATGTAATGCTGTGGTATCTGAAAAATATACTTTTCAGATGTGCAGATGACTTAAGCATTACAGCTAATATAATCGAGGTCTGCAAACTGGACATAACTGAGTCAGAAATGTCCACCTGTGCAGGTTTCTGTTTGGACCACTCACCCTGCACTCACACAGGCAAATCCCTCTGCCCTCACTCATACAGGCACACCAACCGCTCTGCTCTCACCCATACAGGCACACCACTCAGCCTGCACTCATACAGGCACACCCTTCATATTGCAAGCATACAGGCAAACCCCTCATTCTGCATGCATACAGGCATATACCACTCACCCTGCACTCATCCAGGCACACAGCACTCAACCTGCACTCATACAGGCACACTGCTCATCCTGCACTCATACAGGCACACTACTCACCCTACACTCATACAGGCACACACACTCACTCTTCACTCATTCAGGCACACTACTCACCCTGCACTCATACAGGCAGAACACTCACCCTGCACTCATACAGGCACACAACACTCACCCTGGCCTACACTCATACAAGCACACTATGCACCCTGCACTCATACAGGCACACCACATACCCTGCACTCATACGGGCCCACTGCTAACCCTGCACTCATACAGGTACACTGCTCTGCATTAATACAGGCATACTACTCACCCTACACTCATAGAGGCACACAACACTCACCCTACACTCATACAGGACCCAGTACTCAACCTTAACTCATACATGAAGAAAACAGAAATACCCATAGCACACACAGAAATCTGTAGAATTGTAGATATACATGATCACACATTAAGACCAGAACATTTAAGGTTAAATCAATTCATGCGCTGTGGAACTAACAAGGAACCCTCTGTTTTCCTCTTGCCAGCAGCTGTGATTAATGGCATCTCTTCTTTGCAGTGGACAATAAAGACAGGGAGCAGATCTGGACACTTCTAGTGGCCATTACTGCATTTAAAGCAACTTTACAGAGCAATTATGCAATTGAAATATGCACACTTGACACAGGAGAGTGGGCATTTTTGTCAACTGCAAAAGGTAGCTTCCCCCCTTGATATACAAGTAAAATTCCCAAGATGAAATTGCGTGTCCCTTATTGTAATCCAAACTTCTCTTTCAATGTGCAGGGAGCCCAGGAGAAATGTAAGACGGATTTCGGATGGCATCACCATAACAAACTTACAAAAGGCAACACTCCTTTACAAAATTCATGCTGCAATGTGTTAACTGCTATTATTACATACCAAATGAATATGTCCCGCTCTCCCATGAGACAGTCAGCTGGTCAATGGAGATGTGCGGGCTGGGGCTGCAGCCTGGCTCCAAACCACAAAGGCACACTGCAGCCCACAAGGGGTGTGCATTTGGCAGCACGGATATGTCTGCTATCCTGCTGCTGGAGGCAACAGTTGTGACAGGAGCAAGGCACACCATGCCGAATTAAAAAAAAAAATTCTGCAACCGCTACTTCTCTCACGTGTGCCAAATGTGCTGTGGACCAATCCTCTAGCCTGGTTTTTTTGAGCAAACGCATTCCAGTCCAGCATGGAGTGGGGAAGGGATTCGCAGGTTTATACCTTATCAACTCTGCCTCTCTTGTCTCTGGTGCTGCATGCACCCCACCACAAGACTTAACGCCTATTAGGACTCAAATTGATTCGCATTCCCATTGCAAAATTCAGTTCCCACCATCCTGAAGACAAATCACTGACTTGCGCCATCCACTTTCACAGTGCTTAAAACAAAAATGCTAATTGTGGTAGCAATCGCCATCCCGAGTGCTAAAAGACAGTCATAAGAAGAGGACACAGCAAAGTGTCAAAGGAACAAATGGGAACATCTAAACATTTCAATGGAGAAAATATAAAAGAACAGCTTCCACGAAGCAAAAGGCAACCAAGAAGAGTGCCAAAGGGAAATCAAAGTAAACCAAGGTGGGAGATAAAGTGATGGAGTGGGGATAGCTGGCAACGTGGGTGTTAAGGTGCAGCTCAATAAGTTAAAGAGACTACGGGGCATATCAACAACAACCGGCGATAATTATCTCTAAGCGCACTTAGCGTTAGGATAATTATCGCCGGCTAGCGTGAATTTTTATCGCTGAGATAGCGTGCTATTAGCAACGCTTATCTCAATAGCTATAAAAATACCCACGCTAACAGGCTAACGTGAGATTATCGCTGGAAACCCAGCGATAATCTCACATTACCTTGTTGATAGGGACAGGCAAACTTAGCCATGATATCCTCCTTCCATAGGATATCATGGCTAAGTCAGAAAAATACCAGATGTAAAAAAGCAGCGTTAACCGCGGTTAGCGCTGTTTTTTTTGTCTCTAACAGGGTTAGCGACATTCTTGATAATAGGAGAAATGTCGCTTAGCGACATTTCTCCTATTATTTTACTCTGGAACGCCCCCTTTGCATCTCATTAGAGATGCAAGGGGAAGCGTAGAGTAATGTTAGCACCCTGTTGTTGATAGGACGCTAGTTTTATCTCTCCTTTTTTGGCTTTTAACCTCTTCTGTGCCCATGACGAGATAGTCTCATCATGGAGCACGGTCGCGCTGCGCCCATGACGAGACTATCTCGTCATGAAACCCACCCACGTGGGAAACGCCCGGCACAGGAGGGGGAAAGGGCGTGGCACCGAAGGGGTTAAAGCCAAAAAAGCAGAGATGAAGCCCTTGTTGATATGCCCCCACATTCTGAAGATGATGACGGAGGTTTAACATACCTTGGGGCATATCAACAACAACCGGCGATAATTATCGCTCAGCGCTCTTAGCGTGAGGATAATTATCGCCGGCTAGCGTGAATTTTTATCGCTGAGATAGCGTGCTATTAGCAACGCTTATCTCAATAGCGATAAAAATCCTCACGCTAACAGGCTAACGTGAGATTATCGCTGGAAACCCAGCGATAATCACACGTTACCTTGTTGATAGGGACAGGCAAACTTAGCCATGATATCCTCCTTCCATAGGATATCATGGCTAAGTCAGAAAATTAGCAGACGTAAAAAAGCAGCGTTAACCGCGGTTAGCGCTGCTTTTTTTGTCTCTAACAGGGTTAGCGACATTCTTGATAATAGGAGAAATGTCGCTTAGCGACATTTCTCCTATTATTTTACTCTGGAACGCCCCCTTTGCATCTCATTAGAGATGCAAGGGGAAGCGTAGAGTAAAAGGGTGCTAACATGCAAATTTGCGTGTTAGCACCCTGTTGTTGATAGGGTGCTAGTTTTATCTCTGCTTTTTTGGCTTTTAAAGCCAACAAAGCAGAGATAAAGCCCTTGTTGATATGCCCCCTGGGGGCATATCAACAACAACCGGCGATAATTATCGCTCAGCGCTCTTAGCGTGAGGATAATTATCGCCGGCTAGCGTGAATTTTTATCGCTGAGATAGCGTGCTATTAGCAACGCTTATCTCAATAGCGATAAAAATCTACACGCTAACAGGCTAACGTGAGATTATCGCTGGAAACCCAGCGATAATCACACGTTACCTTGTTGATAGGGACAGGCAAACTTAGCCATGATATCCTCCTTCCATAGGATATCATGGCTAAGTCTGAAAATTAGCAGACGTAAAAGAGCAGCGTTAACCGCGGTTAGCGCTGCTTTTTTTGTCTCTAACAGGGTTAGCGACATTCTTGATAATAGGAGAAATGTCGCTTAGCGACATTACTCCTATTATTTTACTCTGGAACGCCCCCTTTGCATCTCATTAGAGATGCAAGGGGAAGCGTAGAGTAAAAGGGTGCTAACATGCAAATTTGCGTGTTAGCACCCTGTTGTTGATAGGGCGCTAGTTTTATCTCTGCTTTTTTGGCTTTTAAAGCCAAAAAAAGCAGAGATAAAGCCTTTGTTGATATGCCCCCTAGT
Organism: Triturus cristatus; assembly: GCF_964204655.1. Classification (NCBI taxonomy): domain Eukaryota; kingdom Metazoa; phylum Chordata; class Amphibia; order Caudata; family Salamandridae; genus Triturus; species Triturus cristatus. Next base: position 685,704,580 of record NC_140591.1, read on the forward strand.
CTCTCCTTCTCCAGCCACAAACTATTCCGCCTCCCTAGCTGTTTCTCTTCATACTGGGCCATATTACTTATTGGTAGTGGTGGTGACTCATGCTGAGAATAGGTGATATACTTTTAAGCGTAGAGCAGCAGCTGTGATTAGAAAAGCGGTTAAACATTTCTCTTGCTCGTTAATTTATTTTGTCTATGGAAACATAAATGTGTCTGCCCCAATACAAGTGACTCAAAACTAGCCACACTCTAGTGCTAAAAGAAAGTGGACGGAAGTAAAAGGCTGGAAGCGTGAAGATACAAACAAGGTGGACATTTTAAACGAGAGTTTTTTACGGAAGTCCCCACCCAGCATCTGTAAAGTGACGCTTTTTTCCCACCTAACACTTTCAAATTCAAAAGGTTTACTTATTTAAAAAAAAAAAATAACAATGTATATTCTAAACCTTTCATAAATGGGAACATGTATTGATCCGGCTGTACATTTTTTCACATGCATCTGTGTGCACTATTATTTCTAACATTGGGGCATATTAACAACGAGGCGATACAAAATTATCGCCGCTTTTGCGGCCGTTTTCGGCCGAAAAGCGGCGATAATTTTATCGCATTATTTACAAGGACACGCTATCGCGTGTTTCCTTGAATTAGCTCCTGTTTAGTTCACGCCTCACTTTGCATCTCTAATGAGATGCAAAGTGGGCGTTCCCTGCAAAAACTAAGGGAAAATGATCTCTAACTGCCCTACTCCGTATTTACAATACGGCCCAGGACACCCTTAGCGATGTAAAATACAGCGTTAACCACTGTTATCGCCGGTATTTTACGTCTGCTAATTTTCATGACTACCCTATCTATGACATGGGAGGTGGATTCAGTGGCTGAATCCACATCTCCCTATCATCAAGGTTTCTTCTATCGCTGTGGGAATATCGCTGGTTTACCAGCGATATTCCCGCATAACGCCACTTTTGATGTAAAATTTATCGCCCTGGAGTAACGCGTTGTTAATAACGCGTTATCCAGGCGATAAATTACAGCGATAGGCAGCGATAAATATAAAAGCGCTAAGCGCGCTTTGCGATATTTATCGCCGTATGTTGCTGATATGCCCCTTAATTCTTTCTGTTGTAGTTTCAGTTCAAGTGCAGGCTGTTCGTCGTTTGTGTGTTTGTTATACATTTCTTAATACCAGTGCCAGCTGCAGTCCTGAGGGTGTATGGTGAGATTTGTCTGGAGTTTCGCCATCGCGAGAGTTGGGTATGAAAAATAGCTAACTCAACAGTTTGACACAGATGGAGTGGTTGGAATGAGTGTCAGGTTACATACTGCCTGAAGGCTGAAACTAAGCACCAGGGGGCATATCAACAACAACCGGCGATAATTATCGCTCAGCGCTCTTAGCGTGAGGATAATTATCGCCGGCTAGCGTGAATTTTTATCGCTGAGATAGCGTGCTATTAGCAATGCTTATCTCAATAGCGATAAAAATACCCACGCTAACAGGCTAACGTGAGATTATCGCTGGAAACCCAGCGATAATCACACGTTACCTTGTTGATAGGGACAGGCAAACTTAGCCATGATATCCTCCTTCCATAGGATATCATGGCTAAGTCTGAAAATTAGCAGACGTAAAAAAGCAGCGTTAACCGCGGTTAGCGCTGCTTTTTTTGTCTCTAACAGGGTTAGCGACATTCTTGATAATAGGAGAAATATCGCTTAGCGACATTTCTCCTATTATTTTACTCTGGAACGCCCCCTTTGCATCTCATTAGAGATGCAAGGGGAAGCGTAGAGTAAAAGGGTGCTAACATGCAAATTTGCGTGTTAGCACCCTGTTGTTGATAGGGCGCTAGTTTTATCTCTGCTTTTTTGGCTTTTAAAGCCAAAAAACCAGAGATAAAGCCCTTGTTGATATGCCCCCAGATTCTTTCATGAAAGCAAAAAGTGACTCCGTGGGTTTTTCTCTTGTTTAATTTTAGTGGGGCAGCCCCTTATTAGCAGCCGCCCGAGTAGACCTGGCCCTGAGAATAAAGTGCAGGTGCAAAGCTCCAGAAAGCACCGGCACAAATTAAGCACGAGATGACAACATGATTCAAACAATTCTACACCGTAAAGTAACAGCCATGAACTCTACTGCATGCTGACAGTTTCCATTAGCAAAGTTTATAATGGAGCATCCCCTATGTAGAATTCTTGGGAACCCAAAGAAACTATTCTTAAGAAGAAGAATTGAAGAAACACAACATGGGGACTGTTAAATGATTTGAGTTGAGAAAATATCCTAAACATGTAAGAAAGACTGGATTGGCCAAAACCAAACAAATGAACAGATTACCAATGCCAAAATGAAATGAAATGAAATGAAAAATTATATTTGTATAGCGCGTAACTACCCGGAGGCCTCGCAGCGCTTTGACTGATTACTGAGGCGGGCTACAGGGTGGATTAACACGCTTTTGCGAACAGATGAGTTTTCAAAGCTTTTCTGAATGCCATCCGGTTATTATTCTCTCTAAGAGCTAGGGGGAGGGAATTCCAAAGCCTCGCGGCGGTGTGGGAGAAAGAACGGCCGCCCCATCGGGCTTTGTTGATTTTAGTTGTGGTTGCTAGATGCAGTGAACCAGAGCGGAGGACTCTGGACGGGGCGTAGGGCACGACTAAGGGGAACAGGATGGAAGGGCCTGTTCGGTGGAAGGATTTGTGCACAATGCACATGGACTTAAACTGTGCTCTAGCAGCCACTGGGAGCCAGTGTAGTTCTTTTAGGGCTTTCTTGGCTGACTGCTAACGGGGGATGTCGAACAGTAATCGGGCGGCACAGTTTTGCATGACTTGGAGCCTGTTGGTCACTGCTGCCGGGGCTCCTAGGTATAAAGCATTTCCATAATCCAGGCGGGAGAGTATCAGGGCCTGAACCATGATTCTCCTTGCCTGGAAAGGAAGCAGAGGGAGCACTTTGCGGAGCATTTTCATTAGCCCGACACACGTGGAGGCCGTTTTGGTGGCCTGGACTGAAAAGTCTAGCGCTTTATCGAGCCAAATTCCAAGGCTCTTTATCTGAGGTTTGGGGGGGGAGGAGCGCCGAGACATGTGGGCCAGATGAAGGCCAGAGTGGTCGGTGGAGAGTTGCCCAGTAGCATAATCTCCGTCTTCTCCTCATTGAGTTTGAGACAGGAGGATTGCATCCACTTAGCGACAGCCTCTAGACAGGGGCCCAAGGTGTTGGACTACCCCTCAGTGTGGTCCAGGGAGACCACCAGTTGGGTGTCGTCTGCGTAGGTGACAATACGCACACCGAAGGGCTGGACTATCTCTGATAGAGGTCGCATGTAGGCATTAAAAAGTGTGGGGCTTAGGGAGGAGCCCTGGGGAACCCCACAGCTAAGTGGTTGCTTGGGGGAGACTACCTCGCCCTCGAACACCTGGAAGAATCGCTCATCCAGGAAGGAGGTCAGCCATTCCAGGGCCGCGCCCGACACGCCCATGCCTTTCAGACAATGTAATAGTGTGGCATGGTTAACCGTGTTGAACGCGGCACTGAGGTCGAGTAGTATGATGGCTGCTTTTCCTCCCCGGTCCAGCACAGCTCTAGTTTCTTCCGTCACTGCTAAGAGGGCAGTTTCGGTTCCGTGCTGAGGGCGGAACCCCGTCTGGGAGGCACATAGCAGATTATTAGATTCTAAATAATCTACTAGGATGTTATTGATGTGCCTCTCAAGCAGTTTGCTCATCCAGGGAAGTAGGGAAATAGGGCGAAAGTTGGCCAAGTTTTTCTGGTCTAAGGTGGGCTTTTTTAGGAGGGCTTTAACCATCGCACATTTCCATGGAGCTGGGACGGAGTTAGAGGTGATGGAGGCATTAAGGACATCCAGGATGACCGGGCGAATGTCATCAATGACCATAATAAGAGTCTGCGGAGGTGCTGGGTCATTGGGAGATCCCAAGGTGACTTTAGGGATCATTCTGTCTAATGTGATGTAATCTAGGAGAGGGAATTTGTCCAGCGAGCAGGGGACAGGGAGGTCAGAATCTGTTGTGGTGGTAGACTCCGTGTCACCACTACCAGTGGTGAATGAGGAATAAATGGCCTGGATCTTCTGGGAGAAGAAAGTGGCTAGGTTGTTACAACGGGTTTGCGCGCCGTCAGATGACAGACGCTCAGGGGGGGGGGGGGAAATTAGAGATTTGTCTATTTTAAAAATTTCTTTAGGGGAATTTACAGCTAGGTTAATTTTGGATTCATAGAATTGGGCTTGTACAGATTTTATTTCATTTTTGTAGAGCTTTATTGCGGCTCTGTACTCAGCTTTCTTCGGTTGTGAGTGTTCTTGTCTCCAGGCTCTCTCTAGTTTGCGGCAGGATTGTTTCATAGTTCTAAGGGCGGGGGAGTACCACGGGGCGACTTTGGATCTCTTTATCGAGTGCAGGGATTCCTTCGGGAGGACTTGGTCAAGGGTACTAAAAATCCAGTTGTCAAAATTGACAGTGGCTGTGTTGGGGTTAGTCACCTTCGGGGGAGGGTGTTCGGTGAGAGCCAGTTTCCACTTGGGGAGCGGGAGCGAGACCCATTTTCTTCCGCAGTGTTTATTGTGATTTTGTAGAGTGGGGGGGGGTGCATGTGGACCATGTAAAGGGTACTAAGAAGTGATCGGTCCAGGGCAGTGGTATGGGTACCTTGACAGTTAGGCTATCTAGATTACTATAGATGTGATCTAGGAGATGCCCCTTGGTGTGCGTCGATTGAAAACCTTTCTGGAGCAGGTCGATGGCCTTGAGGTTCGATCGAAAACTGTTGGCTGCTGAATCAAGCGGATCGTCTAGATGCAGATTCAGGTCGCCCAGCAGGGTGAAATTTGCCGAGGTGAGCACTAGGTTTGCAACTATGTCCGTCATATTAGTGATGAAGTCGCTAAGGGTACCAGGTGGTCGATAAACTAAAATACCAGAGAAGGTGGTGGTGGGGGAAAATTCAAGAGTAAAGTGTAGGTTCTCACAGGTTGGCGTAGTGGAGGGAGTGACGCGGCATCTATAGTTGTCTCTATAAATGATGGCCAACCCTCCGCCTCTGCCTGTCTTGCGGTCCAGTCGCTTAAGAGTGTAGCCTTGGGGGGTGGCCCATACTGTCGCGGGATCGGTTTCTAGCTGGAGCCATGTCTCTGTTAGAAAGAGGGCTTCAGGATTGAGCTCCTCTATCAGCATGGCCAGTTCAGTGTAGTGCTTCGGCAAAGATCGGCAATTGAGGAGGAACATCCTCCACTTGTGCATGGAGGGATGTTTCCCTGTCTTTAGGGTGGACATACCCCAATCACATGTTTTACAACGGGCCTTCGTATTTATAGGGAGGACCGAATGTAAGCATAGTGGGTTGGTGGTAGGTCGTAGTGCGTGCAGGGAGGAAGCGCTGTATGAGAGGAGGTTTCCTACCATAGTGCCGGCTGGGACCGGGAGCTGGAAGCGTCTGGACGCGGACTGGCGCAGACTGGCTTCTCTTTGGCGCCTCTTCGGCGCGTCTACGGCACTACCGCTGCGCGTGCCACTGCGCGGTCGGAATAAGTGTTTTGTATAGATTGGGCTCGAGGAAGACTGGAGCGTCAACCCAGTAAGATGGCCGCCGAGTATTGGCACCACCAGGAAGTATGAGCGCTCTGTTCTCCCTCCACAACAAACAGCCTAAATCGCTGCGGTGGACCGGGGAGTCAGTGCACAGTTCAATTATTATCAGCAACAGCAGTATTTTAAAAGCACAAGAACGATTTTTACAAACGCATGCAGCAATACACAAACGGTGCTGTCACCTGGAGCGCTAGCGCAGGAGTGATCAGTTTTAAGATTTTACTCTGCGCGTCAGCGCTGGGAGTCTAAGTAGTCAGGGCTCGAGGAAGACTGGAGCGGCAACCCAGTAAGATGGCCGCCGAGTATTGGCACCACCAGGAAGTATGAGCGCTCTGTTCTCCCTCCACAACAAACAGCCTAAATCGCTGCGGTGGACCGGGGAGTCAGTGCAGAGTTCAATTATTATCAGCAACAGCAGTATTTTAAAAGCACAAGAACGATTTTTACAAACGCATGCAGCAATACACAAACGGTGCTGTCACCTGGAGCGCTAGCGCAGGAGTGATCAGTTTCAAGATTTTAAGAGGGAAGAAGAATGAAAATGAAACAGAAGTCATACGATTGTTCACAACGTATTCAGCAGAACCAAAGCAAGTAGTTCTAAATGGAGATTCTATGCGATCAATAGAGTGGAGAAGGTTGAATGAGGAGGGGACAGAGAACACAGTGTTTGGCAGAAAACATCTTGTTACATGCTATCATTACGCACTTTAACACCACATGGGCTCAACCAGTACGTCTATTTATAAGAACAATTGTACTGCACAGCATAGGCAACAAATGACAACCATTACTTGGGATCAAGTACCAAAGGAAATAAATGGATTGATCAGCATTTTCTCAAACTGCTTTTAATAAAATCATGCACAAATGTGAGAAATAGATTCAGATAAAAAATCCATGCATGATAGATTAAACCATCATTCATTTGCCTAACCAAGGGGGAAAAGGGTTCAACGAAATCTACCAAACAATGAAATAAATCTTTTTTGGTCCTCTTGAGCAAAAACCAAGGGCCCATAGATAGGTAAAATGTAAACAAGTAGGAATTAAAGGAGAAAAGTTGATATATCTATATAAAAACAGAAGCACGATGAACTGCTTATACCAGCAATGACATAAAGTCAATGAAGTGTGAAATTTCTGAAATAACTCTAAATGATCATGGCGTATCAATAAAGCAAATAAAAATGAATTGACTGATAGTAAGTGCTCATAGATTGGGAGTAAATACTGAAATGGAATCAGAACATAATACTATGGTCCTTATTAAGATGTCAGTTGGAGTTGCCTTCGACCAAACCCGTTGCGGTCTCGGGCCTAGCGACCTCCAGTTGGTGGTCCTGACACCGCAATTACAATGCGACCACACAAGGTGCGGTTGCATATTCTTATTTCTCAATGGGAGCTTGTGCTACAGCTGTAGCACAAGCTCCCATAGAGAAATGGCAGATTGTGTTCATCCTGCACCCGTTGGCAGGCACCTCAAGGTGCCACCACATGGTGCAGGAATCAAGAGGGGGGCACCATAGGTGCCACATTGTCCCCCAAACAGAGGCCTGCTAGGGGCCCCCAAACTAGCTTTCGGACAGGATTTCCATGTTGCAAAGTCCGGCATGGAAAGCTTGTCAGAAACCAAGCATCTTAATCCCAACAGCGGAAACGCTGTCAATTGGGAATATTTGCCGGTCCCCGACTGGCCAACGGGTGCCTCGAGCCAGTCGGAATCTAGCCGGAGTGACCAACCGGTTTCAGTTCCGACCGCCTAGACTGTAATTAGGCAGTCGGAAGTGAAACCAATGATGTGTCAGAAAGCCTCCGGCCTGAGGTCAGAGGTTTTCTGACACTCATCGTAATTTGCCCCTTAGTGTCTGAATTTGCCATATTTATATGCACTGACACTTCTTTCAAACAAATAACCTCACAAGTGTCGTCATGCGGAATCATCTCCATCTAGAATGCAGAGATGAGATGTCATCAGTGATGTCACTGACCATGTCATGAGTGATGTAATATGTGACGTCATCAGCAGTGCATTGCGGGGGCGCGAGTTATAGTTAGCTGAACTAACTATAACAGGGGAATTTCTAGGGTTTTGTACGAGGGAAATGTCCAGCTAACTATAACGCCCCTGAAACCTTTGGTTTTTTCAGTGAATTTCTAAGGTTTTTTAAATGCCAATTCCTAACTATAACGCCCCTGAAACATATGGTTTTTTCAGTGAATTTCAAAGGTTTTTAAAATGCTAATTCCTATCTTAACTTATCTCTGAAGATATGAAAAGCATTCTTTTTTAAAAGCACGGGTGCGCATTAGTTTTGTGGAAAAGCATCTTTGTGATTGGTTAAGAAAAAGCAGTTTCAACGTGGAGTACATATCAAAGGATAAAATTTGCTCAGATCAACCACACCTGCTACTTGCATTTGAAAGGCACTGTTCGAACTTAAAACAATCGTCAACTTTTAACCTGCACGTGTCGTTAAATATTCAAGAAAATGTTACAAAAAAATATTGTTAAGTTTTAAAAAATTGATGAACTTTTACCCTGCACGTGTTGTAGAATGTTCTAGAAAGTGTGTTGATAGAATACGTTGCACTTCTGACTTCTATGTGTTGTTCAATATTAAAAAAACGGTTCATATGGAAAATTAAAAAGAAACCAATAGAGAAGTTTTGAAACATAAAAGAATCAAGGAACTATTCTAATTTATTCTTTACATGTATTTATGTGTGCAGCAACAAAATTATAGACACAACAGCAGTAGGAAGAGGAAGAAGCAGGGGGGAGGGGGGAGATGGGCAGAATGGCACACATGCACAATTAAGTACAACACACATATAGACTAACAATGGCCAAAATGAAACACACCAACAAGCAGCACAAGTCATACAAGCCACCAACATCACACCACTGAACGAGCATAGAAGTGAAAACCACGCTGCATTCATACAGGATGTGTACAAAGGCCAGTCGTTGGTGTTGTGGCATGTCTGCGACCGTGATCATCATGGATGAGATGCCCAGCATGTGGCACATGGTCGAGTTCACTGTGTGTTATGTTGCCAAACGGCTGCACCTCCCTCCCACGAGCCCCCACACTTTTGTACGGTGCACTGTTGTATCTCGTGCACTCGTACAGCACACCATTGTAATGCCTATTTGCGCATGTCCTGCTACATTCCAACTACAACCTCACAGTGCCGTTTGGAGGTGGTGCATGCCAGTTTACAACATCAACTGCTGCGGCTCTTGTAGCAGGCCACACCAGAACACAGAGACACACTTACCGCACTTCCTGTACACGGACATGTCCGAGACACCCCGTTCCCCTTGCCGGATAGGCACACCCCTGCACTGACCTGTGAACTCCAGACCAGCACACGCCAGTTGTGCATGCAGGAGGATGCGTGCGTAGCTACACATCCAGGCTTACCGCCAACGCTGAGGTGACAGCACACTGTGATGTTGCAGGGCTCGTGCCTATCATGCTAAGACAATGACCACAGGGACACACTTACTAAGATGTGGGTTTGGGGGGCATTGGCGGTCCTGGAGTTGTTGAGATGAGTCTTCTGTCCCTCATGGGTATCCCTGTATCATGCTCATTGACTCTATGGTACCTGTGGGTGTTCTGGTGTGGCTCTTGAATGTGTTCCCTTTCATGGTGCAGGTAGTTGTCCTGCTTAACACCAGCAGAAAGCAGGTCTAAAATCCTGGTGCTAACGTGTCTTATCGCCGGAATTTGTTTCGCATTGCAATTGGTGTGAAAGTCGTGATGTGATTTTTTTCGTGTGCAGAACTATATACGAACTGAGCAGTGTATCTCATCAAGATCCAGCACCTGACACACTATTCCCAATCAATATAAATACAATGAGATTTCTTAATAGATTTTGTGTGTACACTGTAACTGCAGCCAATACCTCAGTGCAATTCAATACAGGATTTTAGTATTTAGAATAAATCGGAAAGGTGCACCTCGTGTCTTTTTGCACGGGAACGGCTACTCTCCATTTCATTATCAGCACTTTAACGGAAGTAAAGTTGAGATAAATCTAACACACTATTCAGAAGTTAGTGCAAACTGCAGATATCACCAGTATTCCAGCGATAAGTCCCCCAAAATTTAACACCATGGTGTACTCCATCAAATAACAGTAATAAGATCAAGAAAGAGTCACACAGCAGTTAAGAGAACAACCAAAAACGTTATTAATTTTTTTTTCAAACTTTATTTTTTATAATAATAAATATATAAACCAAAAACTATTTTCAAACTTTATTTTTTTATTAACATATATATGAACAATAAACTAATAAACAAAATGTAACAACAATAAAAAAAACAACAAGGCGGAACACTACTGTGGGGACAATGGATGTCGACGACAGACCTGGAAAATAAGAAAGATTGTTAAAAAAAAAACAACATGGAATTCTCAACAAAATACCACAAGAAACAAATCACAGATATATAAAATGTATACAGCTAACAAAATTTTATAAGTTTAACTTACAAAAACTGTAAATGTTGCCGCTTTAAAATATTTACCGAATCTGAAGAAAATGTTTTGCAGAAGGCACCACACAAACAACGTTTTTCTTCAGTGGTGAGGAAATTTTTTACTTTTTCCAAGGAGCAAACAAAGACCAATGCCACCTTCGTCACTCGCAAGATTTGCCAAAGAGTTCTGTTACGAGGAGATCCTAACAAAAAATACTCGTGCGGCACAGCAAGTATGATGAAACACCTAAAGACCCTTTATCCAAACAATCTTGCACGAGAAGAGTGCAAACAGATGAGAAACACTCCTGTTATGTATCTGTAAAAAAGAATCACAAATAAATGTATATTAATAACTTTCAAATTTATACTATTCCATTACTGTACAAACACATTTTATATAAAAACTGACTATGAAACTATAGCCCTGAACCACAAGTGTGACGATCATTAAAACACTACATGCATAGTGCATACTACTTTGAAGCAGTTCATGCCCTAAAGCCTACCTCACTAAAACACTACATGCTAACTGACTAAATGATTACAGTAGTATAAGGAGACACGCTTGGTGACTCACAGGGTGTTTGCTAGAAGAGTATGAATACTAACTAGGGAATAGAAGGTGTGAAACATAACTGTGTAGGTGATTACAGGACTGCATCCATACTGCATAGGCATTTAAAGCAGTCCATGTGCTAAGGCCTGGCTCACTGCATGACTACTTGGGTACTGACTGAATGATTATCGTACAGCAAGGAGAGTGCCTAGGTGAATTTATAAGTGCTAGGCTTTTCGCACAGAGAATAGATTAGTACTTGGTACTGAATGGGTCACTAGAGGAGTGCAAAGGCAGTGACAAGTGCTGGACTGTATGGATACTGACTAGGAAATTGAAAGTGTGAAGGTGGTTAGAAGACTGCATGCATAGTGTATAGGGGTTTGAAGCAGTCCATGTGCTAAGGCCTGGCTCAGTGTATGAATACTTAGGCACTGACTGAATGATTAGAGTACTGCAAAGATAGTATCTTGGTGAATTTATAAGTGTTTGGGTTTTAGCACAGTGAATGGATTAGTACATGGTGCTGAATGGGTCACTAGAGGACTGCAAAGAGAGTCACAGGGTATTTCCTGGAAGTGTATGGATACTGACTAGGGAATTGAAGGTGTGAAAGACAATTGTGTAGGTGGTTAGAGGCCTGCATACATAGAGGATAAGGGTTTGAAGCAGTCCATATACTAAGGCCTGGGTGACTGGATGAGTTCTTGGGTACTGACTGAATGATTAGAGTACTGCAAGGAGAGTGCCTGGGTGAATTTATTAGGATTTGGCGCTGTGAATGGATTAGTACATGATGCTGAATGGGTCACTAGAGGAGTGCAACGGCAGTGACAGGGTGTTTGCTGAAAGTGAACGGATACTGACTGGGGAATTGAAGGTGTGAAAGACAAGTGTGTAGGTGGTTAGAGGACTGCATGCATAGTGGATATGGATTTGACGTAGTCCATGTGCTAAGAACTGGCTCAGTGTATGAATACTTAGGCAGTGACTGAATCATTAGAGTACTGGAAAGAGAGTGTCTAGGTGAATTTATAAGTGTTTGAGTTTTGGCACAGTCAATGGATTAGTACATGCTGTTGAATGGGTCTCTAGAGGACTGCAAAGGAAGTGACAGGATGTTTCCTGGAAGGGTATGGATACTGACTAGGGAATTGAAGGTGTAAAAGACAAGTGTATAGTATGTCAGAACACTTTTATTTGAAGCAATCTATTTGGTACTTAGAAACCGACTAAATAATCAGACTACTTCTAGGACAGTGCTTAGGTAAAACTTTTAAATTTTCAGTTCTGCCACAGTGAACAGAATAGTACATGGTACTGCACCTTAGTGTCAAACCCTGACTCATTTTATCAATGCATAAGCAAAGACTAGCTTCTAATGCTACTAAAACTTGACAACATGAGAGGTTTTAAATTAGTTATCTGTCAGCAAATACACAATGTTACCAAATGCTTCTCTCACAGTGGTTCTCAAATGCACACAGACTCACAGTGTAATTCGAGACAAACAACACTATCCCTAGCAGCTTACCAAAACTCATTCACTACAGTGGAAGTGGTAAGGGAACTGCACACAATCTACATATTTCACGACTGCACTTTAGTGTCAATGCCTGACTCATTTAATCAACGCATAAGCAATGACTGGCTTCTAATGCTACTAAAACTTGACAACATGACAAGTTTTAAAACAGTTTTCTGTCAGCAAATACACAATGTTACCAAACGCTTCTTTCACAGTGGTTCCCAAATGCACAAACACTCACAGTGTGATTCTAGACAAGCACCAGTATCCCTAGGAGTTCACCAAAACTCATTCACAACACTGGAAGTGATAAGGAAACTGCACACAATCTACATATTTCACGACTGCTCTTTAGTGTCAATGCCTGACTCATTTAATCAACACATAAGCAAAGACTGGCTTCTAATGCTACTAAAACTTGACAACATGACAGGTTTTAAAACAGTTTTCTCTCAGCAAATACACGATGTTACCAAACGCTTCTCTCACAGTGGTTCCCAAATGCACAAAGACTCACAGTGTGATTCTAGACAAGCACCAGTATTCCTAGGAGTTTACCAAAACTCATTCACTACACTGGAAGTGATAAGGGAACTGCACACAATCTACATATTTCACGACTGCACTTTAGTGTTAATGCCTGACTCATTTAATCAACACATAATCAACGCATAAGCAATGACTGGCTTCTAATGCTACTAAAACTTGACAACATGACAAGTTTTAAAACAGTTTTCTGCCAGCAAATACACAATGTTACCAAACGCTTCTTTCACAGTGGTTCCCAAATGCACAAAGACTCACAGTGTGATTCTAGACAAGTACCAGTATACCTAGGAGTTTACCAAAACTCATTCACAACACTGGAAGTGATAAGGGAACTGCACACAATCTACATATATTTTACGACTGCTCTTTAGTGTCAATGCCTGACTCATTTAATCAACACATAAGCAAAGACTGGCTTCTAATGCTACTAAAACTTGACAACATGATAGGTTTTAAAACAGTTTTCTCTCAGCAAATACACGATGTTACCAAACGCTTCTCTCACAGGGGTTCCCAAATGCACAAAGACTCACAGTGTGATTCTAGACAAGCACCAGTATTCCTAGGAGTTTACCAAAACTCATTCACTATACTGGAAGTGATAAGGGAACTGCACACAAACTACATATTTCACGACTGCACTTTAGTGTCAATGTCTGACTCATTTAATCAATCAATCAATCTTTGTCTTTATTTCGGCATATTTGCCATAAAAGAAAAAATATATATATATAGGTACAATACAAAACATCAATTACAGAGACAGTCAATTCATTTCATAGGATTATAAAATTCTTTGAATAGTCCCATGTAATCAGATGACTATTTTCCTTTGGTATAATTCCCATCGCTCCTACCTCTTGTAAAAGGGTGCATCACTCTATTTAAAACGCATATAAAAAATATCTAAAAAAGGTAAGACATCTAGAATTCATTGTTCCTATGTTATGCAATCAACCATGAATATGTGGAATAAAACAACAAAAATTGGAACCATTAGAACCTGGTTAATCAGTCTAAAAATCAATTGATTAATTAGTATTATTAAAAAAACATCGTAGACTGAGCAGGAAGAGAGGTACATCTAAACTGAAGGCGACTCAATCGTTAGCAATTTCCTTCTCTTGGTCCACATTGCTAGCAGGAATTTTGCAACAGCGAATACAATTGGTCTATTCACATCAGTTTTGAGTATCCTATATGCCGGCAAACAACCTACAAACCCCAGGTTCCTACACAGTGGGACAAGCCAATATCTCCGGATAATGCGATAAGCCGGGCAGAAGAATAGAACGTGCAAGTCATTCTCTAGATTGCAGGAGCAGCCAGGGCATTTTAGAATGGAGTTGGTTGACCAACCACATGTGAATGCCCTTAGTGGTAATGTACTGTATCTCCATTGCAAGAACAGTTTCCTGGCAAGCACGGGAAATATATCGTCCAGGAAAGGTTCTTGAAAATAAACACACTTGCTAGAGAGAAAAACATCTATTAGGGAACCCGCCTCTACTTTGAGTATGGTCTGCTCAAGCTTGCTCTCATAGAACAGTGTGGAAAGTTGGTTTTTAGAAGTTGCAATACAGTGCGTGGCAGGATCATCCCAAATGCCCGGCAGTCCTATCCGCCTGCTTTCGGACTTGACGTACATGAGCCAGGGTATCTTCTTGATCATTTGAGAGTCTAGAATCTCGATCAACTCCTGCCTATAATTGATTAGTTCTCGGGTTACCCAAAGCCTTCTCCAGAATCTAATGGGTTTAATACCCAGTTCCTGGGCAATTGGTCGCAAGCGTAGGTCTAATCTCAGTGGGAGTAATGGAGTGCTAGGGGGAAGAGCCAGCATTTGTCTTAAAAACTTGTTTTCAGCTAGTGTGATTTTCGCATGGCAAGCATGGCCCCATAATTCTCCCCCATACATTACTGCTCTCCTGGCTTGGGATTTATAGATTTCAAGGGGTGGACCAATCGGCCTAATGGTCGACTTGTTCACGAGTTTCAAGATTCCCCCGGTCATCTGCACCAATCTTAGCTGAGACTTGATTTGCTGGGGATACCACGCCAAGTCCTCACCCAGGGTTACCCCTAGATAGTCAAAGGTGTGGACTCTCTCAAGTGTGGTAGAGCCTATACAGGGATTTGGGCGAGTGGTCTACGGAGGGTTGAAGATCAGGAACTTGGTTTTCAGTGCATTGATCTCCAACCCTCGACTAATACAAAGGGACTCAAAGCCGGAGAGAACACGCTGGATGCCCATAGGTGATTTTGAGAGGAGAAGAGTGTCGTCAGCAAACATAATTGCCGGCACTCTCCTCCCCCCAAGCCTAGGGGCATCCGTGTCCTTGACCTTATTCAGATATTCAATCATCCCGTTGATATAGAGAAAAAACAGGGTCGGTGTCAAAACACAGCCCTGTCTTACCCCCCTACCAACGGGGAATTGCTTCGTTAGAGCCCCATGCTTCCCAAACCTAACCTGAGCATAGTTCGAGTCATGGAGCCTAGTCAGGATGTGCAACAGGTGGTGTGGCAGACCCAATTCATCCAACACACTCCATAACTTGTGTCGTGGAACCAGGTCGAAGGCCGCACGGAGGTCCACGAACACTGTATAAAGACGTCCACCCTCTATGGTGACTGTCTTCCAGTATATAAAGCATAAGCGGAAGATCTGGTCAACAGTTGATGTATTTTTCCTGAACCCCGCTTGGAAGGGGCTCAGCACTGAGTGCTCCTCCAACCAGTCCTGAAGATGATCTAATATCAGCCTGGCAAATATTTTCTGTGGAACATCTATCAGGCTGATTGGCCTGTAGTTGGCTGGGAGAAGAGCAGAACCCTTTTTGAAGATAGGGACTATCTCTGCTCCCAGCCAAGTACTGGGCAGCCCCATCCCTCTTAAGATTGCGTTGTACAGAATGGTCAAGTACGGGGCCCAAATCTTTGGCTCATGCCTAAAAAGGTTTCCCGGCAGTTTGTCCAAACCTGGCGCCTTCCCTGGCGTAACCTTCGCAATCGCTGCACATACCTCCTCGTGAGTGTACCCCAGCTGGTCTTGTTTCACAGACCACACAATAGGGGAGCTGGCTGGGTCAGTAACTGAGCTGTACAAATTGCGAAAGTGCTCCTCCCATACCTCCGCCGCAATGTTAGGCTCGATAGCTGTCATCGCCTCCCCAGATCCGGTATTGACAATTGCCCAAAACTCGCGATGGTTCTTGGATGCCAGGGCAGAAGTCAGCTTGGACCATTTGTCGTGGCCCCACTCCATTTTGGCAAGGTCGAGCATTCTCCTGTACTCAACCCTCCTTGCCTTGACTAGCTGTTTGTTGTTCATTTTTAGTGCCTGTATTAATCTGGTCTTTGCTTGCCTACAGGCAGCATTATACCATGAGGGCGATCGAGTTTTCAAGGGGCGAGCAGGTTTCTCTGGGTTCAGTACTTCAGCCAGGGAGCCAACCAACTCCTCATGCAAGGCCAAAAGTTTGGAGTCAGATCCATTGGGGCTCGGGTGGACAATTACAGCATTCAACTTTTCAACACATAAGCAAAGACTGGCTTCTAATGCTACTAAAACTTGACAACCTGACTGGTTTTAAAACACTTATCTGTCAGCAAATACACAATATTACCAAATGCTTCTCTCACAGTGGTTCCCAAATGCACACAGACTCCCTGTGTGATTCTAGACAAACAACACTATCCCTTGCACTATATGAAAACACATTACTTCATCTAGAAGTAGTACTACATTTTAGTATAGAAACATAACATAACTCATTTCACAAATTCATAAACAATGACTGGTTTCTAATTCTACCAAAATATAAAAACTGCACAGTTATCTCTCTACAAACACATGAAAAACACAAATGCCAATCACAGAATGGTTTCTACATGCACACACATTGTAGAGAAAAAAAGTACTCCCTACACTTTAGCAGGAAAAATACATTAGTCTGATTAAAATCAAAATAGTCCACATACATCCCCTCACAATTAAATAACTCATATTTCAAGTTCTTTTGTAGATTAAGGAGTATATCAATCACTCACCATATTTCCTTTTACAGAATCTCTGCACTGTGCACCTCTCAGCAAAAGCAAAGAATGGAAAAGTGTCCCTTTCATTTTTCACACATATACATGTAAACATCAAATCACAATCCTTCGCACAAAAGCAAACACACATTTCTATTGGTTAAACATTTCAACCCTTTCCAACTGAAATACATGTCAACCCTTGCCCCAATCTGCCTTCTGCCTGTTACCATAGAAACAGGTCATGGAACACTGCACTGAGCTCACAGGTCACAAGTTCAGCACACAATGTTCCTACACAACACAGGAAGTGTGCTTGACTTTTCAACATATCAGCTTATCATATATAATGCTCCTTACAATCTGTTTTTGTCAACCAATAACAATCATACCTTGAAAAAACAAAAATATACACCCTACCTTTCAGTGTAGAAAGTTGTTATACAACCAATGATTTCTTGTCGTTTTTCAAAAAACGTTGCCGTGGATCCGCGCACCCACCGCGAGAGAATCTGTGTATCCAACGCGATAGGATGCGCGCACCGAGCGCGCATTTCGGCGCTTTTTTTTTTTAAAAAAGGGGGGGCCCCAGGGGGTCCTTCTGAGACCCCCTAAGCACCTCTAGAGGGTCAGAGTATTCCCACTCTGCCCCCTTTATATGTTTTACGCACTTATTCCCCTTGCTTCTTCAGCCTCGCTTCTACCGAGGCAGAAAATGGCCGCCAACAGTTTCTGGTTTCGAATGTAGAGAGACGCACGACAGCCAATTAGCATGCAGTGTGCGATCGGGAGGGTGCGCGCTCGGTTCGGGGAGGGTTCGCGTACGGTGCGGGTAGGGTCCGCGGATCCTCCGCGGCCATAGATATCACTAACTTTTTTACCCTAATTTTCTCAGGAACTACTGAACAGATTTACACCAAGTACGCAAAAGGCATGAGTCCGAACTGAGGACTACCTCTTTGCCAAATTTGGTGTCATTCCGTTCAGCGGTTCGGGCTGTAGCTGCGACAACAGATAATATGAGAAATTGCATGGGGAAAATGCGTTTTGGGACCCCCCTTTTTTCTCGGCTCCCGCTTGACGAATCACCACGAAACTTTCAGGGTAGGGGCGGAGCGGAGCTGGCCAAAAGTTTGGAGGATTTCTCGAAGATTCGTCAATCGGCGCCAAAGAAATTCCCAATAGAATGTTGCGGATTTCCTATGGAAAAAAGGTCCTAACTATAACTATCTACTGGCGACCGCCAGTAGATGGTAGATGATATATATATATATATATATATATATATATATATATATATATATATATATATATATATATATATATATATATATATATATATATATATATATATATATCAATCAAAAGAATACCCTTTCAGGCATAGAGTGACGAATAAATTATGCAAAAAAAGAAGTAGAGAACTCTGGGTAGTTCTCAAGTTTAGGTGGAAAGCAGCCCCTGTATAGAGCACTCTCAACACCAGCGACACTCTAGATCTGCTCAGCTCAAATGTCTGCTTTTCTATCAAAGTTTATAAGCATAGGATTAGCACAGTGCTATCCACGCCGAAATAGAAATGGACAAAGTCTTTTGCCATTTTTACAGCAAAGTCTTTAAGCATAGGACTAACACAGGGCTGTCCTTGCCGAGCTGTAAAATGACAAAAGCCATTTATCACTCCAGGCACAGTATTACAGCTTTGAATTGGTAAAATACCAATCAAGCCAACCTGAAATGAGTAAAAGAAACCTCTGACACAGTGTTTCGCTCTAATTAGAGCTCTTCAGAGAGGTATAGCTTTGTCCAGACACAAGGGCGCACCCAGTATAAGTCAAAAGAATACCCTTTCAGGAATAGAGTGACGAATAAATTATGCAAAAAAAGAAGTAGAGAACTCTGGGTAGTTCTCAAGTTTAGGTGGAAAGCAGCCCCTGTATAGAGCACTCTCAACACCAGCGACACTCTAGATCTGCTCATCTCAAATGTCTGCTTTTCTATCAAAGTTTTTAAGCATACGATTAGCACAGTGCTATCCACGCCGAGATAAAAATGGACAAAGTCTTTTGCCATTTTTACAGCAAAGTCTTTAAGCATAGGATTAACACAGGGCTGTCCTTGCCGAGCTGTAAAATGACAAAAGCCATTTATCACTCCAGGCACAGTATTACAGCTTTGAATTGGTAAAATACCAATCAAGCCAACCTGAAATGAGTAAAAGCAACCCCTGACACAGTGTTTCGCTCTAATTAGAGCTCTTCAGAGAGGTATAGCTTTGTCCAGACACAAGGGCGCACCCAGTATAAGTCAAAAGAATACCCTTTCAGGCATAGAGTGACAAATAAATTAAGCAAAAAAAGAAGTAGAGAACTCTGGGTAGTTCTCAAGTTTAGGTGGAAAGCAGCCCCTGTATAGAGCACTCTCAACACCAGCGACACTCTAGATCTGCTCACCTCAAATGTCTGCTTTTCTATCAAAGTTTTTAAGCATAGGATTAGCACAGTGCTATCCACGCCGAGATAGAAATTGACAAAGTCTTTTGCAATTTTTACAGCAAAGTCTTTAAGCATAGGACTAACACAGAGCTGTTCTTGCCGAGCTGAAAAATGACAAAAAGCCATTTATCACTCCAGGCACAGTATTACAGCTTTGAATTGGTAAAATACCAATCAAGCCAACCTGAAATGAGTAAAAGCAACCCCTGACACAGTGTTTCGCTCTAATTAGAGCTCTTCAGAGAAGTATAGCTTTGTCCAGACACAAGGGCGCACCCAGTATAAGTCAAAAGAATACCCTTTCAGGCATAGAGTGACAAATAAATTATGCAAAAAAAGAAGTAGAGAACTCTGGGTAGTTCTCAAGTTTAGGTGGAAAGCAGCCCCTGTATAGAGCACTCTCAACACCAGCAACACTCTAGTTCTGCTCACCTCAAATGTCTGCTTTTCTATCAAAGTTTTTAAGCATAGGATTAGCACAGTGCTATCCACGCCGAGATAGAAATGGACACAGTCTTTTGCCATTTTTACAGCAAAGTCTTTAAGCATAGGACTAACACAGGGCTGTCCTTGCCAAGCTGTAAAATGACAAAAGCCATTTATCACTCCAGGCACAGTATTACAGCTTTGAATTGGTAAAATACCAATCAAGCCAACATGAAATGAGTAAAAACAACCCCTGACACAGTGTTTCGCTCTAATTAGAGCTCTTCAGAGAGGTATAGCTTTGTCCAGACACAAGGGCGCACCCAGTATAAGTCAAAAGAATACCCTTTCAGGCATAGAGTGACCAATAAATTATGCAAAAATAGAAGTAGAGAACTCTGGGTAGTTCTCAAGTTTAGGTGGAAAGCAGCCCCTGTATAGAGCACTCTCAACACCAGCGACACTCTAGATCTGCTCACCTCAAATGTCTGCTTTTCTATCAAAGTTTTTAAGCATACGATTAGCACAGTGCTATCCACGCCGAGATAGAAATGGACACAGTCTTTGGCCATTTTTACAGCAAAGTCTTTAAGCATAGGACTAATACAGGGCTGTGCTTGCCGAGCTGTAAAATGACAAAAGCCATTTA
The DNA here is from genome assembly GCF_964204655.1 of Triturus cristatus. Taxonomy (NCBI): domain Eukaryota; kingdom Metazoa; phylum Chordata; class Amphibia; order Caudata; family Salamandridae; genus Triturus; species Triturus cristatus. The sequence continues at coordinate 685,724,938 of NC_140591.1, forward strand.
TCACTCCAGGCACAGTATTACAGCTTTGAATTGGTAAAATACCAATCAAGCCAACATGAAGTGAGTAAAAACAACCCCTGACACAGTGTTTCGCTCTAATTAGAGCTCTTCAGAGAGGTATAGCTTTGTCCAGACACAAGGGCGCACCCAGTATAAGTCAAACGAATACCCTTTCAGGCATAGAGTGACCAATAAATTATGCAAAAATAGAAGTAGAGAACTCTGGGTAGTTCTCAAGTTTAGGTTGAAAGCAGCCCCTGTATAGAGCACTCTCAACACCAGCGACACTCTAGATCTGCTCACCTCAAATGTCTGCTTTTCTATCAAAGTTTTTAAGCATACGATTAGCACAGTGCTATCCAAGCCGAGATAGAAATGGACAAAGTCTTTTGTCATTTTTACAGCAAAGTCTTTAAGCATAGGACTAACACAGGGCTGTCCTTGCCGAGCTGTAAAATGACAAAAGCCATTTATCACTCCAGGCACAGTATTACAGCTTTGAATTGGTAAAATACCAATCAAGCCAACCTGAAATGAGTAAAAGCAACCCCTGACACAGTGTTTCGCTCTAATTAGAGCTCTTCAGAGAGGTATAGCTTTGTCCAGACACAAGGGCGCACCCAGTATAAGTCAAAAGAATACCCTTTCAGGCATAGAGTGACAAATAAATTAAGCAAAAAAAGAAGTAGAGAACTCTGGGTAGTTCTCAAGTTTAGGTGGAAAGCAGCCCCTGTATAGAGCACTCTCAACACCAGCGACACTCTAGATCTGCTCATCTCAAATGTCTGCTTTTCTATCAAAGTTTTTAAGCATACGATTAGCACAGTGCTATCCACGCCGAGATAAAAATGGACAAAGTCTTTTGCCATTTTTACAGCAAAGTCTTTAAGCATAGGATTAACACAGGGCTGTCCTTGCCGAGCTGTAAAATGACAAAAGCCATTTATCACTCCAGGCACAGTATTACAGCTTTGAATTGGTAAAATACCAATCAAGCCAACCTGAAATGAGTAAAAGCAACCCCTGACACAGTGTTTCGCTCTAATTAGAGCTCTTCAGAGAGGTATAGCTTTGTCCAGACACAAGGGCGCACCCAGTATAAGTCAAAAGAATACCCTTTCAGGCATAGAGTGACAAATAAATTAAGCAAAAAAAGAAGTAGAGAACTCTGGGTAGTTCTCAAGTTTAGGTGGAAAGCAGCCCCTGTATAGAGCACTCTCAACACCAGCGACACTCTAGATCTGCTCACCTCAAATGTCTGCTTTTCTATCAAAGTTTTTAAGCATAGGATTAGCACAGTGCTATCCACGCCGAGATAGAAATGGACAAAGTCTTTTGCAATTTTTACAGCAAAGTCTTTAAGCATAGGACTAACACAGAGCTGTTCTTGCCGAGCTGAAAAATGACAAAAAGCCATTTATCACTCCAGGCACAGTATTACAGCTTTGAATTGGTAAAATACCAATCAAGCCAACCTGAAATGAGTAAAAGCAACCCCTGACACAGTGTTTCGCTCTAATTAGAGCTCTTCAGAGAAGTATAGCTTTGTCCAGACACAAGGGCGCACCCAGTATAAGTCAAAAGAATACCCTTTCAGGCATAGAGTGACAAATAAATTATGCAAAAAAAGAAGTAGAGAACTCTGGGTAGTTCTCAAGTTTAGGTGGAAAGCAGCCCCTGTATAGAGCACTCTCAACACCAGCAACACTCTAGTTCTGCTCACCTCAAATGTCTGCTTTTCTATCAAAGTTTTTAAGCATAGGATTAGCACAGTGCTATCCACGCCGAGATAGAAATGGACACAGTCTTTTGCCATTTTTACAGCAAAGTCTTTAAGCATAGGACTAACACAGGGCTGTCCTTGCCGAGCTGTAAAATGACAAAAGCCATTTATCACTCCAGGCACAGTATTACAGCTTTGAATTGGTAAAATACCAATCAAGCCAACATGAAATGAGTAAAAACAACCCCTGACACAGTGTTTCGCTCTAATTAGAGCTCTTCAGAGAGGTATAGCTTTGTCCAGACACAAGGGCGCACCCAGTATAAGTCAAAAGAATACCCTTTCAGGCATAGAGTGACCAATAAATTATGCAAAAATAGAAGTAGAGAACTCTGGGTAGTTCTCAAGTTTAGGTGGAAAGCAGCCCCTGTATAGAGCACTCTCAACACCAGCAACACTCTAGTTCTGCTCACCTCAAATGTCTGCTTTTCTATCAAAGTTTTTAAGCATAGGATTAGCACAGTGCTATCCACGCCGAGATAGAAATGGACACAGTCTTTTGCCATTTTTACAGCAAAGTCTTTAAGCATAGGACTAACACAGGGCTGTCCTTGCCGAGCTGTAAAATGACAAAAGCCATTTATCACTCCAGGCACAGTATTACAGCTTTGAATTGGTAAAATACCAATCAAGCCAACATGAAATGAGTAAAAACAACCCCTGACACAGTGTTTCGCTCTAATTAGAGCTCTTCAGAGAGGTATAGCTTTGTCCAGACACAAGGGCGCACCCAGTATAAGTCAAAAGAATACCCTTTCAGGCATAGAGTGACCAATAAATTATGCAAAAATAGAAGTAGAGAACTCTGGGTAGTTCTCAAGTTTAGGTGGAAAGCAGCCCCTGTATAGAGCACTCTCAACACCAGCGACACTCTAGATCTGCTCACCTCAAATGTCTGCTTTTCTATCAAAGTTTTTAAGCATACGATTAGCACAGTGCTATCCACGCCGAGATAGAAATGGACACAGTCTTTGGCCATTTTTACAGCAAAGTCTTTAAGCATAGGACTAATACAGGGCTGTGCTTGCCGAGCTGTAAAATGACAAAAGCCATTTATCACTCCAGGCACAGTATTACAGCTTTGAATTGGTAAAATACCAATCAAGCCAACATGAAGTGAGTAAAAACAACCCCTGACACAGTGTTTCGCTCTAATTAGAGGTCTTCAGAGAGGTATAGCTTTGTCCAGACACAAGGGCGCACCCAGTATAAGTCAAACGAATACCCTTTCAGGCATAGAGTGACCAATAAATTATGCAAAAATAGAAGTAGAGAACTCTGGGTAGTTCTCAAGTTTAGGTGGAAAGCAGCCCCTGTATAGAGCACTCTCAACACCAGCGACACTCTAGATCTGCTCACCTCAAATGTCTGCTTTTCTATCAAAGTTTTTAAGCATACGATTAGCACAGTGCTATCCAAGCCGAGATAGAAATGGACAAAGTCTTTTGTCATTTTTACAGCAAAGTCTTTAAGCATAGGACTAACACAGGGCTGTCCTTGCCGAGCTGTAAAATGACAAAAGCCATTTATCACTCCAGGCACAGTATTACAGCTTTGAATTGGTAAAATACCAATCAAGCCAACCTGAAATGAGTAAAAGCAACCCCTGACACAGTGTTTCGCTCTAATTAGAGCTCTTCAGAGAGGTATAGCTTTGTCCAGACACAAGGGCGCACCCAGTATAAGTCAAAAGAATACCCTTTCAGGCATAGAGTGACAAATAAATTAAGCAAAAAAAGAAGTAGAGAACTCTGGGTAGTTCTCAAGTTTAGGTGGAAAGCAGCCCCTGTATAGAGCACTCTCAACACCAGCGACACTCTAGATCTGCTCACCTCAAATGTCTGCTTTACTATCAAAGTTTTTAAGCATAGGATTAGCACAGTGCTATCCACGCCGAGATAGAAATGGACAAAGTCTTTTGCTATTTTTACAGCAAAGTCTTTAAGCATAGGACTAACACAGGGCTGTTCTTGCCGAGCTGTAAAATGACAAAAAGCCATTTATCACTCCAGGCACAGTATTACAGCTTTGAATTGGTAAAATACCAATCAAGCCAACCTGAAATGAGTAAAAGCAACCCCTGACACAGTGTTTCGCTCTAATTAGAGCTCTTCAGAGAGGTGTGGTAAATATTCTTTTTACCTTAACTGAATTTCATACTGACTCTGAAATAAAGTAGAATAGCTCAAAATAACAAGAGGCAGAATCCGTGGTATAAGAGATTTTCTGGATGGGCTTTATTCCAAAATGGCCGACTCGAGTGGCGGCCTTCAGGTTCCGTCACCACGAGGGTTCAGGAAGTGAAGTACAATACTTTATTGACAAGAAGTAACTTTTATAGGTCTTACATTACAATGAAATGAATGCAAAAGGCGTAACAATTGATAAGAAAAGTGACATATTGGTACGTAATCGAAACTAGGCGTAATAAGGAGCAGAAAGAAACATGATTGGCTCTGATTATCATGCATAGGTGGATCTATAAGATAATACTTAACATAGATGCGCGCGCAGCAGCATGACATGTGATTGACGTGCAACTAGGGGGTGACGGGGACTTGACATTTAGCTCTACATGTGGAGACGAGAAGTCTGGGGGGTCAAGTCAACCTAATCCCAAATCATATCTAACATCCTATGTTTAGAGAACTATGTTATCCACAAGAAAAGACTCTCGGACAGAATCTATTCTATACTGACTGTGTGTGCGTGTACAAGCGTCTAAGTGTCTCTATGAGATGCGAGGGGCAGAAAACTTTCCATGGCAACAGGGCTATGAATTACTTGCAGGAGGACGGAAAGGCTGAGTCCTTTGCTTGTGAGCTAAAGGAAATGTTTACCTAAATCACTAGACAGGAATGCATCGGCTGAAGAGCAAAATAGATAATTCGAAGGTGAAATACAGCTTCTTGGCAGGCAGGCGAAAACTGGCCGAGGCAGGCACCGTTAGCTGCACAGGGAGTAGGACAAAGTTCATGGATACAGATGCGAGCTCAAGCTGAAGCTGTCAGAGACAGAGAGCAGGGAAGGCTTTAAGGACAGAATCGGGCCTACTTGCCTGAACTGTAAAAATGGAGTAACTTAGCCATATAAAGTCGGTGGCCTTTTATACTTAGGAATCGAATATCCAGCCCATTGATGGCGGATCTGACAGAGAACATGTCGACGGTAGACACACATATGTTTGCGTCTTGGAAACTGGAACTGGAGGGAACATACATGTACTTGTGACATGCAATTAGAACCGTTGGGGTCCAAGATAGGGGACATAACTGATCAGGAAAATCCACATTTCCACATTCCCTCCTTGTCCCCTGCTTGCCCTTCAAGAGATATCAATCTTCATCATTCCATCGATTTGCTCATGGAGCATCATTTCTTCTTCCTTCTTCTTCCGGTATTTTGAACGAGAACCTTGATATGGAATGCATGATGTGGCACACAGACCACAAATCGCTGGTCCACATTGCAGGCATAAACAACAACTGAAGAGCATAAGAAGGCCAATACCTAGGAAGGATAGAACTCTCCATCCCCAGGCTGATATCACACTCCAAAACCACCCGGACCACGTCCAAGTGCCTGGATTCTCGTGTATCTGGCTCACAATCTTATGAAGGCGTGTTATAGCTTTATATACAGATGGCGAATTTTCTGGTATGAATATGCAGCAGCTGGATCCGATGACCCTGCAAGCTCCGCCCCTATCGGCCAGGATGACGTCAAGGACAAGACGATTCTGGAGAACAACAATTCTCATCACTGATTGTTCCTCTGTCAGATTGCCTAGGGCGGCTATAGTCTCGTTTACTACAGCTTCGAGAGTCTTGGTTAGTCTACGTATCAGCTTACTATTTGATATTGTACCTATATAGGGAAAGATACCTTTATTGAAATCTACATACTTGTCCCATGCCGTCTCAGTATAATCGACAACTGGGAGATCTCTTCGCTCTCTATTGTGTACTAAATGAACATTCCGATAATAATCAGGTGGAGCTAGGAAAACAGGTGGCAGAAGGAATGCTATGTAACAGGTACCATCCCAATCTAGAGGCAGACGCATATATGCCGTCTGACCACATATAAAGTAAGAATGGCGAGAAGCTCTAAATGAAGATTTACCTTGATCACTATATTCTACTGTAGTAACGCATTGGCTATGGCCCATATGTATGGAACCAACTTTTCTTACACATAATTCACCCTTAACTGGAAATACTGACATAGTGGGCAGAATTAGTTCAACTTCGGATTTGACATTCAGAATCATAAGATTAGGTGTAAAATTACCTAATTTATACACTTCATTTTCTAGATCAGTTCCTGTTCTACTGGGGCGACCCTCCTTATTAGGATGACAGACTTTGAATAAAACTAGATTCAGATTTCCCCATATCCAATGTTGTTGATAAACTGCTGTGTCTGGGTCTATGGAATTTAGTAAACTAAACCATGCTCCACAGGAGCCATTGTGTGTGAACGGATGTGGAAAGAAAGGCAGAACTCCTTTGTTATTCTGATAGGGAGGGAGTCGGCCACACACCCAACAATTGGTGGCATTACTAGTCTGATGGGAATGATGTAACATACTAATGAAAGTGTTATTGCGCAGCGCAAGTCTATAAGATAATTCATGTGGCGGTAGGTCACTAAAAGAATGTTCAGTAGCAACATTATAAACATGTCCAGAAATAGGATGATATATGTGCAAAATCACACTCGTAATAATTATTAAAACACTCAATAAAAACAAAATTAATAATGTCCTCATACAGTAGCTACGCAGTGATTTACAATACGCCTGTCGTTTCAACATTTCTCGGGTATTTTCTCTACTCAGGTCCAAGGGATACATGTCGGAGACAATTCAACCGCTTCACCTTGGAGAGGACTTAAACAATCAAATTGCTCGACTGTTTGGGCCTAAGCTTTAATTTATAGCACTGAGAGTCATTCTGTTCAACAAAAGGAAGTTTTGAATCAGTCTGTGAGGGAGTGCAGGGCACAGTGTCTATATCCGAGGATAGTCCATGAAATTTCTTAACGTGGCTGGAATGTATCCATCCTTTGCGGCCCTCCACTTTCACGGCTGTTCTTGTGGTCAGCAGGACTAGCTTCGGTGTTTTCCACCTGGGCTCCAATTGGGTTTTCCGATCGAAATTCCTCACAAACACCAGATCCCCCGGAGCAACGTCATGGGGTTTCACCTCAGTGTTGTCAGGAAAAGCTGCAGCTACCTGTGAACGACAAGATTGTAGTGCAGACATCAAGGAAGCCAAGTAATCTGTCAGCATATTACAATTAACATCAGTTATTTTACGTGGTATAGGCGTCCCCCACATATTTGGTGGTCTTCCGAAGATCACCTCATACGGGGATAGCCCTGTTCGAGAGTGTGCTACCATTCTTATGTAAAATAGTGCAACTGGTAATGCTACTATCCAGTCAACACCTTTCTCCTTACATATTTTAGACAATCTGATTTTCAAAATTTGATTATGTCGTTCCACGAGACCTGCTGCCTCGGGGTGTCGGACACAGTGGAATTTCCACTGGTATCCCAACAAAAGTGAGACATGTTTCATTAATTCGGATGAGAAAGGCTGGCCGTTATCTGAATATACAACACGTGGTAAACCGTACCGTGGGAAGAATTCTCGAACTAACTGTTTGGCAGTAGTCGGGGCCGTGTAATCTGATACTGGGTATGCCTCAGTCCATCGGGAGAGAGCGCAGACAACTACCAGAACATATTTGAATCCTCGACATCGTTCCATCTGGATATAATCCATTTGGAGTACTTCAAAAGGATGGTCAGGAGTCTGGAATCCACCCTGTTCTACGGGAACACTTTTTCCTGGGTTGAACTGACAACATATCATACAGGTACGGACTTTTTGTTTAGCTGCTGCTCGTAAATGTTTGTTGAACCAAATGTGTTGAATGCTGTCTAGCATAGCTTTTTCTCCTAAATGCGCCGGGCTGTGAATTGTAGCTATAATGGCTTGGACCATAGAGTCAGGAAGAAACCATACAGATTTCTCCTTCGTCATCCATCCCTGATCTGTCTGGATCCCTCCTAGTTCAGTCCATTTCTTTAATTCTTCTGCAGTAGCATGTGTCTGTATGTCAATTACGTCAAGTGCGGGATCCTTAATTGTCATACACTGTGTTGGTGTCTGAACTATTGGCTTTGTCATGTCTAATGTGCGATTCTGAGCAGTCTGTTTAGCTGTTCTGTCAGCTAAATCATTGCCTTGAGAAATGATATCAGTAACCTTCGTGTGTGCTTTACATTTCATAATCGATATGGCAGTTGGTAGATGTATTGCGTCTAACAAGGCATGAATGAGGGTTCCGTGCTGAATGTGGGCACCATGGGAGGTTAAATAACCTCTCTCTCGCCACAGCACGCCGAAGTCGTGTACGACTCCGAATGCATAACGTGAGTCAGTGTATACATTAACTTTCTTATTTGTGGCTTGAATACAGGCTTGTGTTAGAGCAATAAGTTCTGCTGCTTGGGCTGACAAGGTATCTATACAATTTGTCTCAATAACTTCAGTGTCTGTTGTGACTGCATACGCGGCCACTAAGTCTCCTGTACTTGCTCTCATGCACGATCCATCTACATACAACGTCAGGTCTGGATCTAACAATGGAACGTCTGTCAAGTCTTGTCTAGGTTTCGTCTTTATTTCAATAATTTCAACACAATCATGAGCTAGTGGGTCTGTTCCAATTACAGGTAATAGTGTAGCAGGATTCAATGTATTACACCGTCGGATCTCTATGTGTGGCTGAAACAATGTCAGTTCATAACCGGTAAGTCTTGCTATGGTCAAGTGTTGTGTTTGTGTTCGGTTCACAAGAACTTCTACTGCATGTGGTACTTGTACTGTCAATGGATGTCCTAACACTATGGCATCGCTTTGTCTGATTGCTAAAGCTGTTGCTGCCACTGATTTCAGGCATGCGGGCAAAGCCTGAGCTACGGGATCTAATGTACTGGAAAAATAAGCACATGGCTTGCGTGATCCTGCTTGTTCCTGTGTGAGTACTGATAAAGCAGTACCTTCGCGTTCTGTGACAAAGAGTGTGAAATGTTTGCTATAACATGGTGTTGCTAAAACAGGTGCTTGACATAAAGCTTCCTTTAAGCTTTCAAAAGCTTGTGTATGTTCCTGAGTCCAAGGGAGAACAGTCGATGTGGCTGCCTCCTGTGTGGTTAACTGAATGAGTGGTTTTGCTAGAAATGCGTACTGAGGGATCCACTGCCTACAATATGAAGTGAGGCCTATGAAAGCCCGCACCTCCTTTTGTGTCTGGGGTATTGACATGTTAGCAATTAACTGGATGCGATCTGGTGTAAGCTGCCTTCCCTCCTTGGACAGCGAGTGACCAAGATAAATAACTCGCTGGACACAGAATTGCAGCTTAGAAGGGGACACCTTGTGCCCCTTGTCGGCTAGAAAATGTAAAACTGTCAGAGAAGCCTTTTCACATTCAGGTTCGCTTCTCGCGGTGATCAGCAGATCATCGACATATTGAAGCAGTGCAGTATTGACTGGCATGTGGATACTGTCAAGTTCTCGTTTCAGTGCTTGGCTGTAGATGCTGGGGCTTTCTGTGAATCCTTGGGGCGCGCGTGAGAATTTAAAGCTGCGCCCATTTAAACTGAATCCGAACAAATATTGGCTTTCCGGATCTATTGGGACGCTAACAAAGGCATTCTTGAGATCAATTACAGTAAAGAATGTTGCTTCGGAATCAATTGCTGTCAATAATGATGATATATCGGGGACCACAGGAAATTGTGGCACAATGCACTTGTTTAGTTCCCGCAAATCAATAACCAATCGGTATACTGGCGGAGCAGTGGGGTCAGTTCGTTTAAGAATCGGAATTATCGGTGAATTACATACATTGGAGTCTGTTTCTATAACTACTCCTTGGGCAATTAACTCATCAATGATTTTCAGCAAAGCCACTACAGCATCTTGCGGTAACTTGTATTGTCGCATTCGTGGTAATACCACTCCTGCCTTGAGTGTAACTCGGTATGGTGTAATGTTCATGCAACCAACATCAGTAGGGCCTTGTGCCCATAGATGTGCTGGTAAAGTCTGTAGTCGGGGATCCATGTCTCTAGACACATAGTGACCTTTAAAATCACGTAAAAACAACCTTATTCCTCCCGGAGAACAACATATTATGGCTCCTAGGGCTTTCAGAGTTTTAATTCCTAACAAATTTTCTGGGCATGATTGAGTAAGCAATAAATCTGTAGTTCGTGTCAAAGGTCCTATCGTAAGTGGAAGAGGCTGTGATACTTCGTTAACAATAGGTTTTCCTGAAAAACCAAGGGAAACATTTTGAGAGCCTGAGAGGGGTGCCCCTGGAACTTCACTACGTTTTATAGTTGTACGACTTGCCCCTGTATCGAGTAAGAATTTTCTATCTTGACCTAATAATTCACTATGTACATAAGGTCCTTCTTGATCTACAGGAATCTCGATAAGCGGTAAGTCAACTTCCCTCTCTAGGCTGGTTCATGCGTAACGCTGATACTCAGGATATTCATACTGTGCAGTCTGATACATTTGTCGTGTGGTGGTTTGTGTGGCAGTAACAGGCAACGGTGGTGCAGCTGGCACAAACTGTATTGGCTGTTGTGCGGCTGGCATGGCCTGGGAATGTGCCGAATGTGGCATAGCTCCTTGTTCATTCTGATCTTGTCTGAGTGGCCGTGATCTTTCTTGTGTTTTACCTATGGCGATATTGTGTTTTAAAACTGGACAATCGTGTACGTAATGACCTGGCTTTTTGCAATAATTGCATGTCCCTTTTACCGGTCCTGCTGAATCGGACTGTGTCATACCCTTTTTATGTCCTTCAGCCGGTACTGTCTGAGACACTAGCATTTTCATTTTTGTATCTTTCATACGTCTTTGTTCGTGTTCTTGTTCATCTCTAATTCTATTGTGATGATACTGTAACATTTGTAGCATTTGGGACGGAGTGTTACTTTGCCAGGTACTCTCGAATTTCAATATTCTATTCTTTACTGGAGGTAATGCATTTTCTACTAATTTTGTTACAAATAAATGTGGATACGACTCACTACTTGTTTTTATACCACTATTTATTCCAAAACATTTTTCAAAACGGGCATAATAGTCACTTGTGTCTTCATCATGCTTTTGTTTACAGGCCGTGATTGCACCCCAATCTTCCTTTTTCGTAGTTAACAAACGTGGCAGTACTTGTACTAGTAAACCTGGTAATGCTTTGACTTTATCCCCGAGCCCTGAACCTGCAGCTCGGGCCTTTTCTTCCGTTTCTAATGCTGTCCAATCTATCTTTTGGTCTCCCACTTCCCACTCTTTTTCTTTCAGTTTTTCATAAATACCAGCAGGTAAGAGCACCTTTAATATCGTCATAATATCAGGATAGGTATACTCTCCCATCAGCAACATGTCCTTAATTTCTCGGTGGAAACCCGCTGGGTCTTTGTCATGACTTGGTACTACTTTCTTCATTTCTAACAATTCAATTTTTGATATGGGTGTGTATACAAATACACGGTGAAACTCATTGTCTTCGCCTTTTATTGGGTGCACTTCTCGTAAGGGATTTTGTCTATCCATATAATACGGCGTTCTTTCTCTGCGGGGCAGCGAGAAAGAATCCGGACTTACAAAAGGGACATACTGTTTACGTGACACTAATATTTCTTTAATTAACTTGTTACTAGAACCTCTCCATCTGTTCGTGAGTAGTTCAGTTAATATATCAGGTAAAGGACCAGGGTCAGCATGTTGGCTCTTATATAGTATAAGGAGTTGCTGAATCATATAGATTCCAGCTAAACGTTGTTCATCTGCACTAAGGTTAAAAAACGTGTGTGCTACGGTCTCATCACCGTATTTTTCAGGACTGTCAATCCAGTGAACGGCTGATCTGGCCAATTCTTGCTCATCCATGGAATCGAGGAGGTGGTAACCCCTTCGTTCTCGTAGTAGTTTATCTGCGGCTTGGAACAGATGTTCAGGAGACTTTAAATTTATTACAGGCGTCGGATACGTTCTGCTATTATTTGGACATACAGAGTGTATGGGATCAGAAAAGCATCTAGTATTATTACAGGATCTTCCTCTGCCTACGTATGCTATGGTTTCTGACTGTCTTGCGGAATTCCCTGATTCGGAGACTTCATCTTGCTCGAACTCGTCTGTTTCCAATCTTTCTTCGTGAATACGTTCTATTTCTCTACGGATTTTTCGGCACATGGCTATTATACAGTTTTTCTTATCGTGTCTCCCTTCTGATATATTCTGGCTCCATCTTGTAAGAATAAGCATTGTATTCGGGTCTACCCCCGGACGGTCTTGATTTCTGATCACGCAGTTTATGAGGAAACGTAACAGTTCCCCCTGTATCTCTACTTTCTGGAATTCCATAGCTCTGTTAATACATTCTGGGTCTCGCCCTGTTTGGACAAAATGATATATGTTATCTAGATGCGTAGTCATTCCTGGTAACCTCGCTAAATACTCTGCGGCTCGTCTGATACGTAATGATGCCAGGACCATTTCGTCCTCTTTACCGACCACCGGGTCATACCTACAATCTATAAGGAGTTCCTTAAGCGTGCGTTCACTTACGAATTTGGGTGTACGTGAATGCGCTGATTCTTGAAAAACAAGTTTATTTATTCTAGGTGGCGTAAAAGTATTGCTTGCACCTCCCGTGGCCCCTTCAGGGGCGTCGGGTGTGAATGGATTCGTCGAACGTGACACAGCAACTATAGGTGTCGATACCACTGTAGAATCGATTGCGGGGACAGATGCGGAAACAGATGTGCTTGCCGGAGCTCGTGTCGGGACTTGCTGTTGCACGGGAACAGATACCTGATCCTGACGTTGAACCCCTCTGCCAGACGGTCTATGTGGTGTGGGGTTAGCATACTCGGGAGCTGCGTCATCTAGATATGAGGAAAGAAAAACATCTTCTGCGGTTCTGGGATGCCCTTTTGGATGTACCTTAATTGGAAATAATGGGGGTGGCAAGTCTTTTGGCATCTCTGGAACAGCCTTAGGTAGTCCTTCGGCTAGGAGAGGATACATACCACTCATAAGAGCGTTTCTTTGTCTATCTACTTGTTCTGATTTCACTCGGATACCTTCCTCAATTAATACATTTTCTTGAACTTCCTTTGAACTCTCTTTACTCCTCTCTTCTTGTCTACGTGCTTTTTCTGTACGTCTATGAGATTCTTTACGCCATAACTCAACAGCGTCTTTCTGTGACTGTCTGACTTTTCTTTTCCATAACTCTTCCTCCACTTTCATGATGCACTCTGCATCCCAGGTTCCCGCTGCGGGCCACCTTTGACTTTCCGGCAATCCCTTGGTATAATCTACCCATAGATCAAGAAACAATATGGCATCTAAGCCATGCTTGTGATACATAAAATGTCCTGGAGTGTCCCTAGGAGGAATAGGAACTGCTTCTTCAAGCACCCCTTTTCTAGTAGTAATCTGTCTTAACTTCGAAAAGAGCGGCATCTTGACAACTGATCTGATACTTACTCTTGAATTCACTTAATACGAAAAACACAATAATGAACGGTGAACAATGAACAATCATTCATACCACAATATGCAAGACATTTGAACACTTTAAACCTTTAAACATTAAACATTTTTTTTTTTTATTTTTTTTTAAAATGACCGACGATGATGACAGTCTGCATAACTAATCACCAAGCTGAATTCTTGACAATAACTGAATACTTCGGAATACTTGATATACTGCTAAACAGTACATATACACTGCTAAACAGTGCAGACCGGATTTGTGTACCCAAATCCGTCTTGACCGGCACAACCTATGTGCTGTCAACACGCCTCCCAGGCGATGGTACTCACCGAGTAGCTCCTTGAAACGGAAGGCCTCAGAGAATGAACGGGACTCGATGACTGCGGACAGCGGACCCTCTGGACATCGGGATTTCGAAAACCTGGTGGGCCTCTGTATACCTCGGATCTTGCTCTCTCAGCTAGGCTCTGGTCGGGATACTTCGCACTTCTCACCGCCTCGTCTGGGTTGATCGCAGCCTCAGTCGCCCCCGCTTGACCGGAGGGAGCTTACAGGAAATCCTGCTGGTACGCGTTTATGGTCCGTCCAGCTGTGGCAGGAGACCGGGCCTGCAACGCACCACCGGCGCGTGAGATGAGAAAGTGTCCCTATTCGGGCGCCATTATGTGGTAAATATTCTTTTTACCTTAACTGAATTTCATACTGACTCTGAAATAAAGTAGAATAGCTCAAAATAACAAGAGGCAGAATCCGTGGTATAAGAGATTTTCTGGATGGGCTTTATTCCAAAATGGCCGACTCGAGTGGCGGCCTTCAGGTTCCGTCACCACGAGGGTTCAGGAAGTGAAGTACAATACTTTATTGACAAGAAGTAACTTTTATAGGTCTTACATTACAATGAAATGAATGCAAAAGGCGTAACAATTGATAAGAAAAGTGACATATTGGTACGTAATCGAAACTAGGCGTAATAAGGAGCAGAAAGAAACATGATTGGCTCTGATTATCATGCATAGGTGGATCTATAAGATAATACTTAACATAGATGCGCGCGCAGCAGCATGACATGTGATTGACGTGCAACTAGGGGGTGACGGGGACTTGACATTTAGCTCTACATGTGGAGACGAGAAGTCTGGGGGGTCAAGTCAACCTAATCCCAAATCATATCTAACATCCTATGTTTAGAGAACTATGTTATCCACAAGAAAAGACTCTCGGACAGAATCTATTCTATACTGACTGTGTGTGCGTGTACAAGCGTCTAAGTGTCTCTATGAGATGCGAGGGGCAGAAAACTTTCCATGGCAACAGGGCTATGAATTACTTGCAGGAGGACGGAAAGGCTGAGTCCTTTGCTTGTGAGCTAAAGGAAATGTTTACCTAAATCACTAGACAGGAATGCATCGGCTGAAGAGCAAAATAGATAATTCGAAGGTGAAATACAGCTTCTTGGCAGGCAGGCGAAAACTGGCCGAGGCAGGCACCGTTAGCTGCACAGGGAGTAGGACAAAGTTCATGGATACAGATGCGAGCTCAAGCTGAAGCTGTCAGAGACAGAGAGCAGGGAAGGCTTTAAGGACAGAATCGGGCCTACTTGCCTGAACTGTAAAAATGGAGTAACTTAGCCATATAAAGTCGGTGGCCTTTTATACTTAGGAATCGAATATCCAGCCCATTGATGGCGGATCTGACAGAGAACATGTCGACGGTAGACACACATATGTTTGCGTCTTGGAAACTGGAACTGGAGGGAACATACATGTACTTGTGACATGCAATTAGAACCGTTGGGGTCCAAGATAGGGGACATAACTGATCAGGAAAATCCACATTTCCACAGAGGTATAGCTTTGTCCAGACACAAGGGCGCACCCAGTATAAGTCAAAAGAATACCCTTTCAGGCATAGAGTGACAAATAAATTATGCAAAAAAAGAAGTAGAGAACTCTGGGTAGTTCTCAAGTTTAGGTGGAAAGCAGCCCCTGTATAGAGCACTCTCAACACCAGCGACACTCTAGATCTGCTCACCTCAAATGTCTGCTTTTCTATCAAAGTTTTTAAGCATACGATTAGCACAGTGCTATCCACGCCGAGATAGAAATGGACAAAGTCTTTTGTCATTTTTACAGCAAAGTCTTTAAGCATAGGACTAACACAGGGCTGTCCTTGCCGAGCTGTAAAATGACAAAAGCCATTTATCACTCCAGACACAGTATTACAGCTTTGAATTGGTAAAATACCAATCAAGCCAACCTGAAATGAGTAAAAGCAACCCCTGACACAGTGTTTCGCTCTAATTAGAGCTCTTCAGAGAGGTATAGCTTTGTCCAGACACAAGGGCGCACCCAGTATAAGTCAAAAGAATACCCTTTCAGGCATAGAGTGACCAATAAATTATGCAAAAAAAGAAGTAGAGAACTCTGGGTAGTTCTCAAGTTTAGGTGGAAAGCAGCCCCTGTATAGAGCACTCTCAACACCAGCAACACTCTAGTTCTGCTCACCTCAAATGTCTACTTTTCTATCAAAGTTTTTAAGCATAGGATTAGCACAGTGCTATCCACGCCGAGATAGAAATGGACACAGTCTTTTGCCATATTTACAGCAAAGTCTTTAAGCATAGGACTAACACAGGGCTGTCCTCGCCGAGCTGTAAAATGACAAAAGCCATTTATCACTCCAGACACAGTATTACAGCTTTGAATTGGTAAAATACCAATCAAGCCAACATGAAGTGAGTAAAAACAACCCCTGACACAGTGTTTCGCTCTAATTAGAGCTCTTCAGAGAGGTATAGCTTTGTCCAGACACAAGGGCGCACCCAGTATAAGTCAAACGAATACCCTTTCAGGCATAGAGTGACCAATAAATTATGCAAAAATAGAAGTAGAGAACTCTGGGTAGTTCTCAAGTTTAGGTGGAAAGCAGCCCCTGTATAGAGCACTCTCAACACCAGCGACACTCTAGATCTGCTCACCTCAAATGTCTGCTTTTCTATCAAAGTTTTTAAGCATACGATTAGCACAGTGCTATCCACGCCGAGATAGAAATGGACAAAGTCTTTTGCCATTTTTACAGCAAAGTCTTTAAGCATAGGACTAACACAGGGCTGTCCTTGCCGAGCTGTAAAATGACAAAAGCCATTTATCACTCCAGGCACAGTATTACAGCTTTGAATTGGTAAAATACCAATCAAGCCAACCTGAAATGAGTAAAAGCAACCCCTGACACAGTGTTTCGCTCTAATTAGAGCTCTTCAGCGAGGTATAGCTTTGTCCAGACACAAGGGCGCACCCAGTATAAGTCAAAAGAATACCCTTTCAGGCATAGAGTGACCAATAAATTATGCAAAAAAAGAAGTAGAGAACTCTGGGTAGTTCTCAAGTTTAGGTGGAAAGCAGCCCCTGTATAGAGCACTCTCAACACCAGCAACACTCTAGTTCTGCTCACCTCAAATGTCTGCTTTTCTATCAAAGTTTTTAAGCATAGGATTAGCACAGTGCTATCCACGCCGAGATAGAAATGGACACAGTCTTTTGCCATTTTTACAGCAAAGTCTTTAAGCATAGGACTAACACAGGGCTGTCCTTGCTGAGCTGTAAAATGACAAAAGCCATTTATCACTCCAGGCACAGTATTACAGTTTTGAATTGGTAAAATACCAATCAAGCCAACCTGAAATGAGTAAAAGCAACCCCTGACACAGTGTTTCGCTCTAATTAGAGCTCTTCAGAGAGGTATAGCTTTGTCCAGACACAAGGGCACACCCAGTATAAGTCAAAAGAATACCCTTTCAGGCATAGAGTGACAAATAAATTAAGCAAAAAAAGAAGTAGAGAACTCTGGGTAGTTCTCAAGTTTAGGTGGAAAGCAGCCCCTGTATAGAGCACTCTCAACACCAGCGACACTCTAGATCTGCTCACCTCAAATGTCTGCTTTTCTATCAAAGTTTTTAAGCATAGGATTAGCACAGTGCTATCCACGCCGAGATAGAAATGGACAAAGTCTTTTGCTATTTTTACAGCAAAGTCTTTAAGCATAGGACTAACACAGGGCTGTTCTTGCCGAACTGTAAAATGACAAAAAGCCATTTATCACTCCAGGCACAGTATTACAGCTTTGAATTGGTAAAATACCAATCAAGCCAACCTGAAATGAGTAAAAGCAACCCCTGACACAGTGTTTCTCTCTAATTAGAGCTCTTCAGAGAGGTATAGCTTTGTCCAGACACAAGGGCGCACCCAGTATAAGTCAAAAGAATACCCTTTCAGGCATAGAGTGACAAATAAATTATGCAAAAAAAGAAGTAGAGAACTCTGGGTAGTTCTCAAGTTTAGGTGGAAAGCAGCCCCTGTATAGAGCACTCTCAACACCAGCAACACTCTAGTTCTGCTCACCTCAAATGTCTGCTTTTCTATCAAAGTTTTTAAGCATAGGATTAGCACAGTGCTATCCACGCCGAGATAGAAATGGACACAGTCTTTTGCCATTTTTACAGCAAAGTCTTTAAGCATAGGACTAACACAGGGCTGTCCTTGCCGAGCTGTAAAATGACAAAAGCCATTTATCTCTCCAGACACAGTATTACAGCTTTGAATTGGTAAAATACCAATCAAGCCAACCTGAAATGAGTAAAAGCAACCCCTGACACAGTGTTTCTCTCTAATTAGAGCTCTTCAGAGAGGTATAGCTTTGTCCAGACACAAGGACGCACCCAGTATAAGTCAAAAGAATACCCTTTCAGGCATAGAGTGACCAATAAATTATGCAAAAAAAGAAGTAGAGAACTCTGGGTAGTTCTCAAGTTTAGGTGGAAAGCAGCCCCTGTATAGAGCACTCTCAACACCAGCGACACTCTAGATCTGCTCACCTCAAATGTCTGCTTTTCTATCAAAGTTTTTAAGCATACGATTAGCACAGTGCTATCCCCGCCGAGATAGAAATGGACAAAGTCTTTTGTCAGTTTTTACAGCAAAGTCTTTAAGCATAGGACTAACACAGAGCTGTCCTTGCCGAGCTGTAAAATGACAAAAGCCATTTATCACTCCAGGCACAGTATTACAGCTTTGAATTGGTAAAATACCAATCAAGCCAACCTGAAATGAGTAAAAGCAACCCCTGACACAGTGTTTCGCCCTAATTAGAGCTCTTCAGAGAGGTATAGCTTTGTCCAGACACAAGGGCGCACCCAGTATAAGTCAAAAGAATACCCTTTCAGGCATAGAGTGACGAATACATTGTGCAAAAAAGAAGTAGAGAACTCTGGGTAGTTCTCAAGTTTAGGTGGAAAGCAGCCCCTGTATAGAGCACTCTCAACACCAGCGACACTCTAGATCTGCTCACCTCAAATGTCTGCTTTTCTATCAAAGTTTTTAAGCATAGGATTAGCACAGTGCTATCCACGCCGAGATAGAAATGGACAAAGTCTTTTGCCATTTTTACAGCAAAGTCTTTAAGCATAGGACTAATACAGGACTGTCCTTGCCGAGCTGTAAAATGACAAAAGCCATTTATCACTCCAGACACAATATTACAGCTTTGAATTGATAGAATACCAATCAAGCCAACCTGAAAGGAGTAAAAGCAACCCCTGACACAGTGTTTCGCTCTAATTAGAGCTCTTCAGAGAGGTATAGCTTTGTCCAGACACAAGGGCGCACCCAGTATAAGTCAAAAGAATACCCTTTCAGGAATAGAGTGACGAATAAATTATGCAAAAAAAGAAGTAGAGAACTCTGGGTAGTTCTCAAGTTTAGGTGGAAAGCAGCCCCTGTATAGAGCACTCTCAACACCAGCGACACTCTAGATCTGCTCACCTCAAATGTCTGCTTTTGTATCAAAGTTTTTAAGCATAGGATTAGCACAGTGCTAGCCACGCCGAGATAGAAATGGACAAAGTCTTTTGCCATTTTTACAGCAAAGTCTTTAAGCATAGAACTAACACAGGGCTGTCATTGCCGAGCTGTAAAATGACAAAAGCCATTTATCACTCCAGGCACAGTATTACATCTTTGAATTGGTAAAATACCAATCAAGCCAACCTGAAATGAGAAAAAGCAACCCCTGACACAGTGTTTCGCTCTAATTAGAGCTCTTCAGAGAGGTATAGCTTTGTCCAGACACAAGGGCGCACCCAGTATAAGTCAAAAGAATACCCTTTCAGGCGTAGAGTAACGAATAAATTATGCAAAAAAAGAAGTAGAGAACTCTGGGTAGTTCTCAAGTTTAGGTGGAAAGCAGCTCCTGTATAGAGCACTCTCAACACCAGCGACACTCTAGATCTGCTCACCTCAAATGTCTGCTTTTCTATCAAAGTTTTTAAGCATAGGATTAGCACAGTGCTATCCACGCCGAGATAGAAACGGACAAAGTCTTTTGCCATTTTTACAGCAAAGTCTTTAAGCATAGGACTAACACAGGGCTTTCCTTGCCGAGCTGTAAAATGACAAAAGCCATTTATCACTCCAGGCACAGTATTACAGCTTTGAATTGGTAAAATACCAATCAAGCCAACCTGAAATGATTAAAAGCAACCCCTGACACAGTGTTTCGCTCTAATTAGAGCTTTTCAGAGAGGGATAGCTTTGTCCAGACACAAGGGCGCACCCAGTATAAGTCAAAAGAATACCCTTTCAGGCATAGAGTGACGAATAAATTATGCAAAAAAAGAAGTAGAGCACTCTGGGTAGTTCTCAAGTTTAGGTGGAAAGCAGCCCCTGTATAGAGCACTCTCAACACCAGCAACACTCTAGATCTGCTCACCTCAAATGTCTGCTTTTCTATCAAAGTTTTTAAGCATAGGATTAGCACAGAGCTATCCACGCCGAGATAGAAATGGACAAAGTCTTTTGCCATTTTTACAGCAAAGTCTTTAAGCATAGAACTAACACAGGGCTGTCCTTGCCGAGCTGTAAAATGACAAAAGCCATTTATCACTCCAGGCACAGTATTACAGCTTTGAATTGGTAAAATACCAATCAAGCCAACCTGAATTGAGTAAAAGCAACCCCTGACACAGTGTTTCGCTCTAATTAGAGCTCTTCAGAGATGTATAGCTTTGTCCAGACACAAGGGCGCACCCAGTATAAGTCAAAAGAATACCCTTTCAGGCATAGAGTGACGAATAAATTGTGCAAAAAAAGAAGTAGAGAACTCTGGGTAGTTCTCAAGTTTAGGTGGAAAGTAGCCCCTGTGTAGAGCACTCTCAACACCAGCGACACTCTAGATCTGCTCACCTCAAATGTCTGCTTTTATATCAAAGTTTTTAAGCATAGGATTAGCACAGTGCTATCCACGCCGAGATAGAAATGGACAAAGTCTTTTGCCACTTGTACAGCAAAGTCTTTAAGCATAGGACTAACACAGGGCTGTCCTTGCCGAGCTGTAAAATGACAAAAGCCATTTATCACTCCAGGCACAGTATTACAGCTTTGAATTGGTAGAATACCAATCAAGCCAACCTGAAAGGAGTAAAAGCAACCCCTGACACAGTGTTTCGCCCTAATTAGAGCTCTTCAGAGAGGTATAGCTTTGTCCAGACACAAGGGCGCACCCAGTATAAGTCAAAAGAATACCCTTTCAGGCATAGAGTGACGAATACATTGTGCAAAAAAGGAAGTAGAGAACTCTGGGTACTTCTCAAGTTTAGGTGGAAAGCAGCCCCTGTATAGAGCACTCTGAACACCAGCGACACTCTAGATCTGCTCACCTCAAATGTCTGCTATTGTATCAAAGTTTTTAAGGATAGGATTAGCACAGTGCCATCCACGCCGAGATAGAAATGGACAAAGTCTTTTGCCATTTTTACAGCAAAGTCTTTAAGCATAGGACTAACACAGGGCTGTCCTTGCCGAGCTGTAAAACGACAAAAGCCATTTATCACTCCAGGCACAGTATTACAGCTTTGAATTGGTAAAATACCAATCAAGCCAACCTGAAATGAGCAAAAGCAACCCCTGACACAGTGTTTCGCTCTAATTAGAGCTCTTCAGAGAGGTATAGCTTTGTCCAGACACAAGGGCGCACCCAGTATAAGTCAAAAGAATACCCTTTCAGGCATAGAGTGACGAATAAATTATGCAAAAAAAGAAGTAGAGAACTCTGGGTAGTTCTCAAGTTTAGGTGGAAAGCAGCCCCTGTATAGAGCACTCTCAACACCAGCGACACTCTAGATCTGCTCACCTCAAAAGTCTGCTTTTCTATCAAAGTTTTTAAACATAGGATTAGCACAGTGCTATCCACGCCAAGATAGAAATGGACAAAGTCTTTTGCCATTTTTACAGCAAAGTCTTTAAGCATAGGACTAACACAGGGCTGTCCTTGCCGAGCTGTAAAATGACAAAAGCCATTTATCACTCCAGGCACAGTATTACAGCTTTGAATTGGTAAAATACCAATCAAGCCAACCTGAAATGATTAAAAGCAACCCCTGACACAGTGTTTCGCTCTAATTAGAGCTCTTCAGAGAGGTATAGCTTTGTCCAGACACAAGGGCGCACCCAGTATAAGTCAAAAGAATACCCTTTCAGGCATAGAGTGACGAATAAATTATGCAAAAAAAGAAGTAGAGCACTCTGGGTAGTTCTCAAGTTTAGGTGGAAAGCAGCCCCTGTATAGAGCACTCTCAACACCAGCAACACTCTAGATCTGCTCACCTCAAATGTCTGCTTTTCTATCAACGTTTTTAAGCATAGGATTAGCACAGTGCTATCCACGCCGAGATAGAAATGGACAAAGTCTTTTGCCATTTTTACAGCAAAATCTTTAAGCATAGAACTAACACAGGGCTGTCCTTGCCGAGCTGTAAAATGACAAAAGCCATTTATCACTCCAGGCACAGTATTACAGCTTTGAATTGGTAAAATACCAATCAAGCCAACCTGAAATGAGTAAAAGCAACCCCTGACACAGTGTTTCGCTCTAATTAGAGCTCTTCAGAGATGTATACCTTTGTCCAGACACAAGGGCGCACCCAGTATAAGTCAAAAGAATACCCTTTCAGGCATAGAGTGACGAATAAATTGTGCAAAAAAAGAAGTAGAGAACTCTGGGTAGTTCTCAAGTTTAGGTGGAAAGTAGCCCCTGTGTAGAGCACTCTCAACACCAGCGACACTCTAGATCTGCTCACCTCAAATGTCTGCTTTTATATCAAAGTTTTTAAGCATAGGATTAGCACAGTGCTATCCACGCCGAGATAGAAATGGACAAAGTCTTTTGCCACTTGTACAGCAAAGTCTTTAAGCATAGGACTAACACAGGGCTGTCCTTGCCGAGCTGTAAAATGACAAAAGCCATTTATCACTCCAGGCACAGTATTACAGCTTTGAATTGGTAGAATACCAATCAAGCCAACCTGAAAGGAGTAAAAGCAACCCCTGACACAGTGTTTCGCTCTAATTAGAGCTCTTCAGAGAGGTATAGCTTTGTCCAGACACAAGGGCGCACCCAGTATAAGTCAAAAGAATACCCTTTCAAGCATAGAGTGACGAATAAATTGTGCAAAAAAGGAAGTAGAGAACTCTGGGTAGTTCTCAAGTTTAGGTGGAAAGCAGCCCCTGTATAGAGCACTCTGAACACCAGCGACACTCTAGATCTGCTCACCTCAAATGTCTGCTATTGTATCAAAGTTTTTAAGGATAGGATTAGCACAGTGCCATCCACGCCGAGATAGAAATGGACAAAGTCTTTTGCCATTTTTACAGCAAAGTCTTTAAGCATAGGACTAACACAGGGCTGTCCTTGCCGAACTGTAAAATGACAAAAGCCATTTATCACTCCAGGCACAGTATTACAGCTTTGAATTGGTAAAATACCAATCAAGCCAACCTGAAATGAGCAAAAGCAACCACTGACACAGTGTTTCGCTCTAATTAGAGCTCTTCAGAGAGGTATAGCTTTGTCCAGACACAAGGGCGCACCCAGTATAAGTCAAAAGAATACCCTTTCAGGCATAGAGTGACGAATAAATTATGCAAAAAAAGAAGTAGAGAACTCTGGGTAGTTCTCAAGTTTAGGTGGAAAGCAGCCCCTGTATAGAGCACTCTCAACACCAGCGACACTCTAGATCTGCTCACCTCAAAAGTCTGCTTTTCTATCAAAGTTTTTAAGCATAGGATTAGCACAGTGCTATCCACGCCAAGATAGAAATGGACAAAGTCTTTTGCCATTTTTACAGCAAAGTCTTTAAGTATAGGACTAACACAGGGCTGTCCTTGCCGAGCTGTAAAATGACAAAAGCCATTTATCACTCCAGGCACAGTATTACAGCTTTGAATTGGTAAAATACCAATCAAGCCAACCTGAAATGATTAAAAGCAACCCCTAACACAGTGTTTCGCTCTAATTAGAGCTCTTCAGAGAGGTATAGCTTTGTCCAGACACAAGGGCGCACCCAGTATAAGTCAAAAGAATACCCTTTCAGGCATAGAGTGACGAATAAATTATGCAAAAAAAGAAGTAGAGCACTCTGGGTAGTTCTCAAGTTTAGGTGGAAAGCAGCCCCTGTATAGAGCACTCTCAACACCAGCAACACTCTAGATCTGCTCACCTCAAATGTCTGCTTTTCTATCAACGTTTTTAAGCATAGGATTAGCACAGTGCTATCCATGCCGAGATAGAAATGGACAAAGTCTTTTGCCATTTTTACAGCAAAGTCTTTAAGCATAGAACTAACACAGGGCTGTCCTTGCCGAGCTGTAAAATGACAAAAGCCATTTATCACTCCAGGCACAGTATTACAGCTTTGAATTGGTAAAATACCAATCAAGCCAACCTGAAATGAGTAAAAGCAACCCCTGACACAGTGTTTCGCTCTAATTAGAGCTCTTCAGAGATGTATAGCTTTGTCCAGACACAAGGGCGCACCCAGTATAAGTCAAAAGAATACCCGTTCAGGCATAGAGTGACGAATAAATTGTGCAAAAAAAGAAGTAGAGAACTCTGGGTAGTTCTCAAGTTTAGGTGGAAAGCAGCCCCTGTATAGAGCACTCTCAACACCAGCGACACTCTAGATCTGCTCACCTCAAATGTCTGCTTTTATATCAAAGTTTTTAAGCATATGATTAGCACAGTGCTATCCACGCCGAGATAGAAATGGGCAAAATCTTTTGCCACTTGTACAACAAAGTCTTTAAGCATAGGACTAACACAGGGCTGTCCTTGCCGAGCTGTAAAAGGACAAAAGCCATTTATCACTCCAGGCACAGTATTACAGCTTTGAATTGGTAAAATACCAATCAAGCCAACCTGAAATGAGTAAAAGAAACCCCTGACACAGTGTTTCGCTCTAATTAGAGCTCTTCAGAGAGGTATAGCTTTGTCCAGACACAAGGGCGCACCCAGTATAAGTCAAAAGAATACCCTTTCAGGCATAGAGTGACGAATAAATTATGCAAAAAAAGAAGTAGAGAACTCTGGGTAGTTCTCAAGTTTAGGTGGAAAGCAGCCCCTGTATAAAGCACTCTCAACACCAGCGACACTCTAGATCTGCTCACCTCAAATGTCTGCTTTTCTATCAAAGTTTTTAAGCATAGGATTAGCACAGTGCTATCCACGCCGAGATAGAAATGGACAAAGTCTTTTGCTATTTTTACAGCAAAGTCTTTAAGCATAGGACTAACACAGGGCTGTCCTTGCCGAGCTGTAAAATGACAAAAGCCATTTATCACTCCAGGCACAGTATTACAGCTTTGAATTGGTAAAATACCAATCAAGCCAACATGAAATGAGTAAAAACAACCCCTGACACAGTGTTTCGCTCTAATTAGAGCTCTTCAGAGAGGTATAGCTTTGTCCAGACATAAGGGCGCACCCAGTATAAGTCAAAAGAATACCCTTTCAGGCATAGAGTGACCAATAAATTATGCAAAAATAGAAGTAGAGAACTCTGGGTAGTTCTCAAGTTTAGGTGGAAAGCAGCCCCTGTATAGAGCACTCTCAACACCAGCGACACTCTAGATCTGCTCACCTCAAATGTCTGCTTTTCTATCAAAGTTTTTAAGCATACGATTAGCACAGTGCTATCCACGCCGAGATAGAAATGGACAAAGTCTTTTGTCATTTTTACAGCAAAGTCTTTAAGCATAGGACTAACATAGGGCTGTCCTTGCCGAGCTGTAAAATGACAAAAGCCATTTATCACTCCAGACACAGTATTACAGCTTTGAATTGGTAAAATACCAATCAAGCCAACCTGAAATGAGTAAAAGCAACCCCTGACACAGTGTTTCTCTCTAATTAGAGCTCTTCAGAGAGGTATAGCTTTGTCCAGACACAAGGGCGCACCCAGTATAAGTCAAAAGAATACCCTTTCAGGCATAGAGTGACCAATAAATTATGCAAAAAAAGAAGTAGAGAACTCTGGGTAGTTCTCAAGTTTAGGTGGAAAGCAGCCCCTGTATAGAGCACTCTCAACACCAGCAACACTCTTGTTATGCTCACCTCAAATGTCTGCTTTTCTATCAAAGCTTTTAAGCATAGGATTAGCACAGTGCTATCCACGCCGAGATAGAAATGGACAAAGTCTTTTGTCATTTTTACAGCAAAGTCTTTAAGCATAGGACAAACACAGGGCTGTCCTTGCCGAGCTGTAAAATGACAAAAGCCATTTATCACTCCAGGCACAGTATTACAGCTTTGAATTGGTAAAATACCAATCAAGCCAACCTGAAATGAGTAAAAGCAACCCCTGACACAGTGTTTCACTCTAATTAGAGCTCTTCAGAGAGGTATAGCTTTGTCCAGACACAAGGGCGCACCCAGTATAAGTCAAAAGAATACCCTTTCAGGCATAGAGTAACCAATAAATTATGCAAAAAAAGAAGTAGAGAACTCTGGGTAGTTCTCAAGTTTAGGTGGAAAGCAGCCCCTGTATAGAGCACTCTCAACACCAGCGACATTCTAGATCTGCTCACCTCAAATGTCTGCTTTTCTATCAACGTTTTTAAGCATAGGATTAGCACAGTGCTATCCACGCCGAGATAGAAATGAACAAAGTCTTTTGCCATTTTTACAGCAAAGTCTTTAAGCATAGGACTAATACAGGGCTGTCCTTGCCGAGCTGTAAAATGACAAAAGCCATTTATCACTCCAGACACAGTATTACAGCTTTGAATTGGTAGAATACCAATCAAGCCAACCTGAAAGGAGTAAAAGCAACCCCTGACACAGTGTTTCGCTCTAATTAGAGCTCTTCAGAGAGGTATAGCTTTGTCCAGACACAAGGGCGCACCCAGTATAAGTCAAAAGAATACCCTTTCAGGCATAGAGTGACGAATAAATTATGCAAAAAAAGAAGTAGAGAACTCTGGGTAGTTCTCAAGTTTAGGCGGAAAGCAGCCCCTGTATAGAGCACTCTCAACACCAGCAACACTCTAGATCTGCTCACCTCAAATGTCTGCTTTTCTATCAAAGTTTTTAAGCATAGGATTAGCACAGTGCTATCCACGCCGAGATAGAAATGGACAAAGTCTTTAAGCATAGGACTAACACAGGGCTGTTCTTGCCGAGCTGTAAAATGACAAAAGCCATTTATCACTCCAGGCACAGTATTACAGCTTTGAATTGGTAAAATACCAATCAAGCCAACCTGAAATGATTAAAAGCAACCCCTGACACAGTGTTTCGCTCTAATTAGAGCTTTTCAGAGAGGTATAGCTTTGTCCAAACACAAGGGCGCACCCAGTATAAGTCAAAAGAATACCCTTTCAGGCATAGAGTGACGAATAAATTATGCAAAAAAAGAAGTAGAGCACTCTGGGTAGTTCTCAAGTTTAGGTGGAAAGCAGCCCCTGTATAGAGCACTCTCAACACCAGCAACACTCTAGATCTGCTCACCTCAAATGTCTGCTTTTCTATCAAAGTTTTTAAGCATAGGATTAGCACAGTGCTATCCACGCCGAGATAGAAATGGACAAAGTCTTTTGCCATTTTTACAGCAAAAGTCTTTAAGCATAGAACTAACACAGGGCTGTCCTTGCCGAGCTGTAAAATGACAAAAGCCATTTATCACTCCAGGCACAGTATTACAGCTTTGAATTGGTAAAATACCAATCAAGCCAACATGAAATGAGTAAAAACAACCCCTGACACAGTGTTTCGCTCTAATTAGAGCTCTTCAGAGAGGTATAGCTTTGTCCAGACACAAGGGCGCACCCAGTATAAGTCAAAAGAATACCCTTTCAGGCATAGAGTGACCAATAAATTATGCAAAAATAGAAGTAGAGAACTCTGGGTAGTTCTCAAGTTTAGGTGGAAAGCAGCTCCTGTATAGAGCACTCTCAACACCAGCGACACTCTAGATCTGCTCACCTCAAATGTCTGCTTTTCTATCAAAGTTTTTAAGCATACGATTAGCACAGTGCTATCCACGCCGAGATAGAAATGGGCAAAGTCTTTTGTCATTTTTACAGCAAAGTCTTTAAGCATAGGACTAACAGAGGGCTGTCCTTGCCGAGCTGTAAAATGACAAAAGCCATTTATCACTCCAGACACAGTATTACAGCTTTGAATTGGTAAAATACCAATCAAGCCAACCTGAAATGAGTAAAAGCAACCCCTGACACAGTGTTTCTCTCTAATTAGAGCTCTTCAGAGAGGTATAGCTTTGTCCAGACACAAGGGCGCACCCAGTATAAGTCAAAAGAATACCCTTTCAGGCATAGAGTGACCAATAAATTATGCAAAAAAAGAAGTAGAGAACTCTGGGTAGTTCTCAAGTTTAGGTGGAAAGCAGCCCCTGTATAGAGCACTCTCAACACCAGCAACACTCTTGTTATGCTCACCTCAAATGTCTGCTTTTCTATCAAAGCTTTTAAGCATAGGATTAGCACAGTGCTATCCACGCCGAGATAGAAATGGACACAGTCTTTTGCCATTTTTACAGCAAAGTCTTTAAGCATAGGACTAACACAGGGCTGTCCTTGCCGAGCTGTAAAATGACAAAAGCCATTTATCACTCCAGGCACAGTATTACAGCTTTGAATTGGTAAAATACCAATCAAGCCAACATGAAGTGAGTAAAAACAACCCCTGACACAGTGTTTCGCTCTAATTAGAGCTCTTCAGAGAGGTATAGCTTTGTCCAGACACAAGGGAGCACCCAGTATAAGTCAAAAGAATACCCTTTCAGGCATAGAGTGACCAATAAATTATGCAAAAATAGAAGTAGAGAACTCTGGGTAGTTCTCAAGTTTAGGTGGAAAGCAGCCCCTGTATAGAGCACTCTCAACACCAGCGACACTCTAGATCTGCTCACCTCAAATGTCTGCTTTTCTATCAAAGTTTTTAAGCATACGATTAGCACAGTGCTATCCACGCCGAGATAGAAATGGACAAAGTCTTTTGTCATTTTTACAGCAAAGTCTTTAAGCATAGGACAAACACAGGGCTGTCCTTGCCGAGCTGTAAAATGACAAAAGCCATTTATCACTCCAGGCACAGTATTACAGCTTTGAATTGGTAAAATACCAATCAAGCCAACCTGAAATGAGTAAAAGCAACCCCTGACACAGTGTTTCGCTCTAATTAGAGCTCTTCAGAGAGGTATAGCTTTGTCCAGACACAAGGGCGCACCCAGTATAAATCAAAAGAATACCCTTTCAGGCATAGAGTAACCAATAAATTATGCAAAAAAAGAAGTAGAGAACTCTGGGTAGTTCTCAAGTTTAGGTGGAAAGCAGCCCCTGTATAGAGCACTCTCAACACCAGCGACATTCTAGATCTGCTCACCTCAAATGTCTGCTTTTCTATCAAAGTTTTTAAGCATAGGATTAGCACAGTGCTATCCACGCCGAGATAGAAATGAACAAAGTCTTTTGCCATTTTTACAGCAAAGTCTTTAAGCATAGGACTAATACAGGGCTGTCCTTGCCGAGCTATAAAATGACAAAAGCCATTTATCACTCCAGACACAGTATTACAGCTGTGAATTGGTAGAATACCAATCAAGCCAACCTGAAAGGAGTAAAAGCAACCCCTGACACAGTGTTTCGCTCTAATTAGAGCTCTTCAGAGAGGTATAGCTTTGTCCAGACACAAGGGCGCACCCAGTATAAGTCAAAAGAATACCCTTTCAGGAATAGAGTGACGAATAAATTATGCAAAAAAGAAGTAGAGAACTCTGGGTAGTTCTCAAGTTTAGGTGGAAAGCAGCCCCTGTATAGAGCACTCTCAACACCAGCGACACTCTAGATCTGCTCACCTCAAATGTCTGCTTTTGTATCAAAGTTTTTAAGCATAGGATTAGCACAGTGCTAGCCACGCCGAGATAGAAATGGACAAAGTCTTTTGCCATTTTTACAGCAAAGTCTTTAAGCATAGGACTAACACAGGGCTGTCCTTGCCGAGCTGTAAAATGACAAAAGCCATTTATCACTCCATGCACAGTATTACATCTTTGAATTGGTAAAATACCAATCAAGCCAACCTGAAATGAGCAAAAGCAACCCCTGACACAGTGTTTCGCTCTAATTAGAGCTCTTCAGAGAGGTATAGCTTTGTCCAGACACAAGGGCGCACCCAGTATAAGTCAAAAGAATACCCTTTCAGGCATAGAGTGACGAATAAATTATGCAAAAAAAGAAGTAGAGAACTCTGGGTAGTTCTCAAGTTTAGGCGGAAAGCAGCCCCTGTATAGAGCACTCTCAACACCAGCAACACTCTAGATCTGCTCACCTCAAATGTCTGCTTTTCTATCAAAGTTTTTAAGCATAGGATTAGCACAGTGCTATCCACGCCGAGATAGAAATGGACAAAGTCTTTTGCCATTTTTACAGCAAAGTCTTTAAGCATAGGACTAACACAGAGCTGTTCTTGCCGAGCTGTAAAATGACAAAAGCCATTTATCACTCCAGGCACAGTATTACAGCTTTGAATTGGTAAAATACCAATCAAGCCAACCTGAAATGATTAAAAGCAACCCCTGACACAGTGTTTCGCTCTAATTAGAGCTTTTCAGAGAGGTATAGCTTTGTCCAGACACAAGGGCGCACCCAGTATAAGTCAAAAGAATACCCTTTCAGGCATAGAGTGACGAATAAATTATGCAAAAAAAGTAGAGCACTCTGGGTAGTTCTCAAGTTTAGGTGGAAAGCAGCCCCTGTATAGAGCACTCTCAACACCAGCAACACTCTAGATCTGCTCACCTCAAATGTCTGCTTTTCTATCAAAGTTTTTAAGCATAGGATTAGCACAGTGCTATCCACGCCGAGATAGAAATGGACAAAGTCTTTTGCCATTTTTACAGCAAAGTCTTTAAGCATAGAACTAACACAGGGCTGTCCTTGCCGAGCTGTAAAATGACAAAAGCCATTTATCACTCCAGGCACAGTATTACAGCTTTGAATTGGTAAAATACCAATCAAGCCAACCTGAAATGAGTAAAAGCAACCCCTGACACAGTGTTTCGCTCTAATTAGAGCTCTTCAGAGATGCATAGCTTTGTCCAGACACAAGGGCGCACCCAGTATAAGTCAAAAGAATACCCTTTCAGGCATAGAGTGACGAATAAATTGTGCAAAAAAAGAAGTAGAGAACTCTGGGTAGTTCTCAAGTTTAGGTGGAAAGTAGCCCCTGTGTAGAGCACTCTCAACACCAGCGACACTCTAGATCTGCTCACCTCAAATGTCTGCTTTTATATCAAAGTTTTTAAGCATAGGATTCGCACAGTGCTATCCACGCCGAGATAGAAATGGACAAACTCTTTTGCCACATGTACAGCAAAGTCTTTAAGCATAGGACTAACACAGGGCTGTCCTTGCCGAGCTGTAAAATGACAAAAGCAATTTATCACTCCAGGCACAGTATTACAGCTTTGAATTGGTAGAATACCAATCAAGCCAACCTGAAAGGAGTAAAAGCAACCCCTGACACAGTGTTTCGCTCTAATTAGAGCTCTTCAGAGAGGTATAGCTTTGTCCAGACACAAGGGCGCACCCAGTATAAGTCAAAAGAATACCCTTTCAGGCATAGAGTGACGAATAAATTGTGCAAAAAAGGAAGTAGAGAACTCTGGGTAGTTCTCAAGTTTAGGTGGAAAGCAGCCCCTGTATAGAGCACTCTGAACACCAGCGACACTCTAGATCTGCTCACCTCAAATGTCTGCTATTGTATCAAAGTTTTTAAGGATAGGATTAGCACAGTGCCATCCACGCCGAGATAGAAATGGACAAAGTCTTTTGCCATTTTTACAGCAAAGTCTTTAAGCATAGGACTAACACAGGGCTGTCCTTGCCGAGCTGTAAAATGACAAAAGCCATTTATCACTCCAGGCACAGTATTACAGCTTTGAATTGGTAAAATACCAATCAAGCCAACCTGAAATGAGCAAAAGCAACCCCTGACACAGTGTTTCGCTCTAATTAGAGCTCTTCAGAGAGGTATAGCTTTGTCCAGACACAAGGGCGCACCCAGTATAAGTCAAAAGAATACCCTTTCAGGCATAGAGTGACGAATAAATTATGCAAAAAAAGAAGTAGAGAACTCTGGGTAGTTCTCAAGTTTAGGTGGAAAGCAGCCCCTGTATAGAGCACTCTCAACACCAGCAACACTCTAGTTCTGCTCACCTCAAATGTCTGCTTTTCTATCAAAGTTTTTAAGCATAGGATTAGCACAGTGCTATCCACGCCGAGATAGGAATGGACACAGTCTTTTGCCATTTTTACAGCAAAGTCTTTAAGCATAGGACTAACACAGGGCTGTCCTTGCCGAGCTGTAAAATGACAAAAGCCATTTATCACTCCAGGCACAGTATTACAGCTTTGAATTGGTAAAATTCCAATCAAGCCAACATGAAATGAGTAAAAACAACCCCTGACACAGTGTTTCGCTCTAATTAGAGCTCTTCAGAGAGGTATAGCTTTGTCCAGACACAAGGGCGCACCCAGTATAAGTCAAAAGAATACCCTTTCAGGCATAGAGTGACCAATAAATTATGCAAAAATAGAAGTAGAGAACTCTGGGTAGTTCTCAAGTTTAGGTGGAAAGCAGCCCCTGTATAGAGCACTCTCAGCACCAGCGACACTCTAGATCTGCTCACCTCAAATGTCTGCTTTTCTATCAAAGTTTTTAAGCATACGATTAGCACAGTGCTATCCACGCCGAGATAGAAATGGACAAAGTCTTTTGTCATTTTTACAGCAAAGTCTTTAAGCATAGGACTAACACAGGGCTGTCCTTGCCGAGCTGTAAAATGACAAAAGCCATTTATCACTCCAGACACAGTATTACAGCTTTGAATTGGTAAAATACCAATCAAGCCAACCTGAAATGAGTAAAAGCAACCCCTGACACAGTGTTTCTCTCTAATTAGAGCTCTTCAGAGAGGTATAGCTTTGTCCAGACACAAGGGCGCACCCAGTATAAGTCAAAAGAATACCCTTTCAGGCATAGAGTGACCAATAAATTATGCAAAAAAAGAAGTAGAGAACTCTGGGTAGTTCTCAAGTTTAGGTGGAAAGCAGCCCCTGTATAGAGCACTCTCAACACCAGCAACACTCTTGTTCTGCTCACCTCAAATGTCTGCTTTTCTATCAAAGCTTTTAAGCATAGGATTAGCACAGTGCTATCCACGCCGAGATAGAAATGGACACAGTCTTTTGCCATTTTTACAGCAAAGTCTTTAAGCATAGGACTAACACAGGGCTGTCCTTGCCGAGCTGTAAAATGACAAAAGCCATTTATCACTCCAGGCACAGTATTACAGCTTTGAATTGGTAAAATACCAATCAAGCCAACCTGAAATGAGCAAAAGCAACCCCTGACACAGTGTTTCGCTCTAATTAGAGCTCTTCAGAGAGGTATAGCTTTGTCCAGACACAAGGGCGCACCCAGTATAAGTCAAAAGAATACCCTTTCAGGCATAGAGTGACGAATAAATTATGCAAAAAAAGAAGTAGAGAACTCTGGGTAGTTCTCAAGTTTAGGTGGAAAGCAGCCCCTGTATAGAGCACTCTCAACACCAGCGACACTCTAGATCTGCTCACCTCAAATGTCTGCTTTTCTATCAAAGTTTTTAAGCATAGAATTAGCACAGTGCTATCCACGCCGAGATAGAAATGGACAAAGTCTTTTGCCATTTTTACAGCAAAGTCTTTAAGCATAGGACTAACACGGGGCTGTCCTTGCCGAGCTGTAAAATGACAAAAGCCATTTATCACTCCAGGCACAGTATTACAGCTTTGAATTGGTAAAATACCAATCAAGCCAACCTGAAATGATTAAAAGCAACCCCTGACACAGTGTTTCGCTCTAATTAGAGCTTTTCAGAGAGGTATAGCTTTGTCCAGACACAAGGGCGCACCCAGTATAAGTCAAAAGAATACCCTTTCAGGCATAGAGTGACGAATAAATTATGCAAAAAAAGAAGTAGAGCACTCTGGGTAGTTCTCAAGTTCAGGTGGAAAGCAGCCCCTGTATAGAGCACTCTCAACACCAGCAACACTCTAGATCTGCTCACCTCAAATGTCTGCTTTTCTATCAAAGTTTTTAAGCATAGGATTAGCACAGTGCTATCCACGCCGAGATAGAAATGGACAAAGTCTTTTGCCATTTTTACAGCAAAGTCTTTAAGCATAGAACTAACACAGGGCTGTCCTTGCCGAGCTGTAAAATGACAAAAGCCATTTATCACTCCAGGCACAGTATTACAGCTTTGAATTGGTAAAATACCAATCAAGCCAACATGAAATGAGTAAAAACAACCCCTGACACAGTGTTTCGCTCTAATTAGAGCTCTTCAGAGAGGTATAGCTTTGTCCAGACACAAGGGCGCACCCAGTATAAGTCAAAAGAATACCCTTTCAGGCATAGAGTGACCAATAAATTATGCAAAAATAGAAGTAGAGAACTCTGGGTAGTTCTCAAGTTTAGGTGGAAAGCAGCCCCTGTATAGAGCACTCTCAGCACCAGCGACACTCTAGATCTGCTCACCTCAAATGTCTGCTTTTCTATCAAAGTTTTTAAGCATACGATTAGCACAGTGCTATCCACGCCGAGATAGAAATGGACAAAGTCTTTTGTCATTTTTGCAGCAAAGTCTTTAAGCATAGGACTAACACAGGGCTGTCCTTGCCGAGCTGTAAAATGACAAAAGCCATTTATCACTCCAGACACAGTATTACAGCTTTGAATTGGTAAAATACCAATCAAGCCAACCTGAAATGATTAAAAGCAACCCCTGACACAGTGTTTCGCTCTAATTAGAGCTCTTCAGAGAGGTATAGCGTTGTCCGGACACAAGGGCGCACCCAGTATAAGTCAAAAGAATATCCTTTCAGGCATAGAGTGACGAATAAATTATGCAAAAAAAGAAGTAGAGCACTCTGGGTAGTTCTCAAGTTTAGGTGGAAAGCAGCCCCTGTATAGAGCACTCTCAACACCAGCAACACTCTAGATCTGCTCACCTCAAATGTCTGCTTTTCTATCAACGTTTTTAAGCATAGGATTAGCACAGTGCTATCCACGCCGAGATAGAAATGGACAAAGTCTTTTGCCATTTTTACAGCAAAGTCTTTAAGCCTAGAACTAACACAGGGCTGTCCTTGCCGAGCTGTAAAATGACAAAAGCCATTTATCACTCCAGGCACAGTATTACAACTTTGAATTGGTAAAATACCAATCAAGCCAACCTGAAATGAGTAAAAGCAACTCCTGACACAGTGTTTCGCTCTAATTAGAGCTCTTCAGAGAGGTATAGCTTTGTCCAGACACAAGGGCGCACCCAGTATAAGTCAAAAGAATACCCTTTCAGGAATAGAGTGACGAATAAATTATGCAAAAAAAGAAGTAGAGAACTCTGGGTAGTTCTCAAGTTTAGGTGGAAAGCAGCCCCTGTATAGAGCACTCTCAACACCAGCGACACTCTAGATCTGCTCACCTCAAATGTCTGCTTTTGTATCAAAGTTTTTAAGCATAGGATTAGCACAGTGCTAGCCACGCCGAGATAGAAATGGACAAAGTCTTTTGCCATTTTTACAGCAAAGTCTTTAAGCATAGGACTAACACAGGGCTGTCCTTGCCGAGCTGTAAAATGACAAAAGCCATTTATCACTCCAGGCACAGTATTACATCTTTGAATTGGTAAAATACCAATCAAGCCAACCTGAAATGAGCAAAAGCAACCCCTGACACAGTGTTTCGCTCTAATTAGAGCTCTTCAGAGAGGTATAGCTTTGTCCAGACACAAGGGCGCACCCAGTATAAGTCAAAAGAATACCCTTTCAGGCATAGAGTGACGAATAAATTATGCAAAAAAAGAAGTAGAGAACTCTGGGTAGTTCTCAAGTTTAGGCGGAAAGCAGCCCCTGTATAGAGCACTCTCAACACCAGCAACACTCTAGATCTGCTCACCTCAAATGTCTGCTTTTCTATCAAAGTTTTTAAGCATAGGATTAGCACAGTGCTATCCACGCCGAGATAGAAATGGACAAAGTCTTTTGCCATTTTTACAGCAAAGTCTTTAAGCATAGGACTAACACAGGGCTGTTCTTGCCGAGCTGTAAAATGACAAAAGCCATTTATCACTCCAGGCACAGTATTACAGCTTTGAATTGGTAAAATACCAAACAAGCCAACCTGAAATGATTAAAAGCAACCCCTGACACAGTGTTTCGCTCTAATTAGAGCTTTTCAGAGAGGTATAGCTTTTCCAGACACAAGGGCGCACCCAGTATAAGTCAAAAGAATACCCTTTCAGGCATAGAGTGACGAATAAATTATGCAAAAAAAGAAGTAGAGAACTCTGGGTAGTTCTCAAGTTTAGGTGGAAAGTAGCCCCTGTGTAGAGCACTCTCAACACCAGCGACACTCTAGATCTGCTCACCTCAAATGTCTGCTTTTATATCAAAGTTTTTAAGCATAGGATTAGCACAGTGCTATCCACGCCGAGATAGAAATGGACAAAGTCTTTTGCCACATGTACAGCAAAGTCTTTAAGCATAGGACTAACACAGGGCTGTCCTTGCCGAGCTGTAAAATGACAAAAGCCATTTATCACTCCAGGCACAGTATTACAGCTTTGAATTGGTAGAATACCAATCAAGCCAACCTGAAAGGAGTAAAAACAACCCCTGACACAGTGTTTCGCTCTAATTAGAGCTCTTCAGAGAGGTATAGCTTTGTCCAGACACAAGGGCGCACCCAGTATAAGTCAATAGAATACCCTTTCAGGCATAGAGTGACGAATAAATTGTGCAAAAAAGGAAGTAGAGAACTCTGGGTAGTTCTCAAGTTTAGGTGGAAAGCAGCCCCTGTATAGAGCACTCTGAACACCAGCGACACTCTAGATCTGCTCACCTCAAATGTCTGCTATTGTATCAAAGTTTTTAAGGATAGGATTAGCACAGTGCCATCCACGCCGAGATAGAAATGGAAAAGTCTTTTGCCATTTTTACAGCAAAGTCTTTAAGCATAGGACTAACACAGGGCTGTCCTTGCCGAGCTGTAAAATGACAAAAGCCATTTATCACTCCAGGCACAGTATTACAGCTTTGAATTGGTAAAATACCAATCAAGCCAACCTGAAATGAGCAAAAGCAACCCCTGACACAGTGTTTCGCTCTAATTAGAGCTCTTCAGAGAGGTATAGCTTTGTCCAGACACAAGGGCGCACCCAGTATAAGTCAAAAGAATACCCTTTCAGGCATAGAGTGACGAATAAATTATGCAAAAAAAGAAGTAGAGAACTCTGGGTAGTTCTCAAGTTTAGGTGGAAAGTAGCCCCTGTGTAGAGCACTCTCAACACCAGCGACACTCTAGATCTGCTCACCTCAAATGTCTGCTTTTATATCAAAGTTTTTAAGCATAGGATTAGCACAGTGCTATCCACGCCGAGATAGAAATGGACAAAGTCTTTTGCCACATGTACAGCAAAGTCTTTAAGCATAGGACTAACACAGGGCTGTCCTTGCCGAGCTGTAAAATGACAAAAGCCATTTATCACTCCAGGCACAGTATTACAGCTTTGAATTGGTAGAATACCAATCAAGCCAACCTGAAAGGAGTAAAAGCAACCCCTGACACAGTGTTTCGCTCTAATTAGAGCTCTTCAGAGAGGTATAGCTTTGTCCAGACACAAGGGCGCACCCAGTATAAGTCAAAAGAATACCCTTTCAGGCATAGAGTGACGAATAAATTGTGCAAAAAAGGAAGTAGAGAACTCTGGGTAGTTCTCAAGTTTAGGTGGAAAGCAGCCCCTGTATAGAGCACTCTGAACACCAGCGACACTCTAGATCTGCTCACCTCAAATGTCTGCTATTGTATCAAAGTTTTTAAGGATAGGATTAGCACAGTGCCATCCACGCCGAGATAGAAATGGAAAAGTCTTTTGCCATTTTTACAGCAAAGTCTTTAAGCATAGGACTAACACAGGGCTGTCCTTGCCGAGCTGTAAAATGACAAAAGCCATTTATCACTCCAGGCACAGTATTACAGCTTTGAATTGGTAAAATACCAATCAAGCCAACCTGAAATGAGCAAAAGCAACCCCTGACACAGTGTTTCGCTCTAATTAGAGCTCTTCAGAGAGGTATAGCTTTGTCCAGACACAAGGGCGCACCCAGTATAAGTCAAAAGAATACCCTTTCAGGCATAGAGTGACGAATAAATTATGCAAAAAAAGAAGTAGAGAACTCTGGGTAGTTCTCAAGTTTAGGTGGAAAGCAGCCCCTGTATAGAGCACTCTCAACACCAGCAACACTCTAGTTCTGCTCACCTCAAATGTCTGCTTTTCTATCAAAGTTTTTAAGCATAGGATTAGCACAGTGCTATCCACGCCGAGATAGAAATGGACACAGTCTTTTGCCATTTTTACAGCAAAGTCTTTAAGCATAGGACTAACACAGGGTTGTCCTTGCCGAGCTGTAAAATGACAAAAGCCATTTATCACTCCAGGCACAGTTTTACAGCTTTGAATTGGTAAAATACCAATCAAGCCAACATGAAATGAGTAAAAACAACCCCTGACACAGTGTTTCGCTCTAATTAGAGCTCTTCAGAGAGGTATAGCTTTGTCCAGACACAAGGGCGCACCCAGTATAAGTCAAAAGAATACCCTTTCAGGCATAGAGTGACCAATAAATTATGCAAAAATAGAAGTAGAGAACTCTGGGTAGTTCTCAAGTTTAGGTGGAAAGCAGCCCCTGTATAGAGCACTCTCAGCACCAGCGACACTCTAGATCTGCTCACCTCAAATGTCTGCTTTTCTATCAAAGTTTTTAAGCATACGATTAGCACAGTGCTATCCACGCCGAGATAGAAATGGACAAAGTCTTTTGTCATTTTTACAGCAAAGTCTTTAAGCATAGGACTAACACAGGGCTGTCCTTGCCGAGCTGTAAAATGACAAAAGCCATTTATCACTCCAGACACAGTATTACAGCTTTGAATTGGTAAAATACCAATCAAACCAACCTAAAATGAGTAAAAGCAACCCCTGACACAGTGTTTCTCTCTAATTAGAGCTCTTCAGAGAGGTATAGCTTTGTCCAGACACAAGGGCGCACCCAGTATAAGTCCAAAGAATACCCTTTCAGGCATAGAGTGACCAATAAATTATGCAAAAAAAGAAGTAGAGAACTCTGGGTAGTTCTCAAGTTTAGGTGGAAAGCAGCCCCTGTATAGAGCACTCTCAACACCAGCAACACTCTTGTTCTGCTCACCTCAAATGTCTGCTTTTCTATCAAAGCTTTTAAGCATAGGATTAGCACAGTGCTATCCACGCCGAGATAGAAATGGACACAGTCTTTTGCCATTTTTACAGCAAAGTCTATAAGCATAGGACTAACACAGGGCTGTCCTTGCCGAGCTGTAAAATGACAAAAGCCATTTATCACTCCAGGCACAGTATTACAGCTTTGAATTGGTAAAATACCAATCAAGCCAACCTGAAATGAGCAAAAGCAACCCCTGACACAGTGTTTCGCTCTAATTAGAGCTCTTCAGAGAGGTATAGCTTTGTCCAGACACAAGGGCGCACCCAGTATAAGTCAAAAGAATACCCTTTCAGGCATAGAGTGACGTATAAATTATGCAAAAAAAGAAGTAGAGAACTCTGGGTAGTTCTCAAGTATAGGTGGAAAGCAGCCCCTGTATAGAGCACTCTCAACACCAGCGACACTCTAGATCTGCTCACCTCAAATGTCTGCTTTTCAATCAAAGTTTTTAAGCATAGGATTAGCACAGTGCTATCCACACCGAGATAGAAATGGACAAAGTCTTTTGCCATTTTTACAGCAAAGTCTTTAAGCATAGAACTAACACGGGGCTGTCCTTGCCGAGCTGTAAAATGACAAAAACCATTTATCACTCCAGGCACAGTATTACAGCTTTGAATTGGTAAAATACCAATCAAGCCAACCTGAAATGATTAAAAGCAACCCCTGACACAGTGTTTCGCTCTAATTAGAGCTTTTCAGAGAGGTATAGCTTTGTCCAGACACAAGGGCGCACCCAGTATAAGTCAAAAGAATACCCTTTCAGGCATAGAGTGACGAATAAATTATGCAAAAAAAGAAGTAGAGCACTCTGGGTAGTTCTCAAGTTTAGGTGGAAAGCAGCCCCTGTATAGAGCACTCTCAACACCAGCAACACTCTAGATCTGCTCACCTCAAATGTCTGCTTTTCTATCTAAGTTTTTAAGCATAGGATTAGCACAGTGCTATCCACGCCGAGATAGAAATGGACAAAGTCTTTTGCCATTTTTACAGCAAAGTCTTTAAGCATAGAACTAACACAGGGCTGTCCTTGCCGAGCTGTAAAATGACAAAAGCCATTTATCACTCCAGGCACAGTATTACAGCTTTGAATTGGTAAAATACCAATCAAGCCAACCTGAAATGAGTAAAAGCAACCCCTGACACAGTGTTTCGCTCTAATTAGAGCTCTTCAGAGATGTATAGCTTTGTCCAGACACAAGAGCGCACCCAGTATAAGTCAAAAGAATACCCTTTCAGGCATAGAGTGACGAATAAATTGTGCAAAAAAAGAAGTAGAGAACTCTGGGTAGTTCTCAAGTTTAGGTGGAAAGTAGCCCCTGTGTAGAGCACTCTCAACACCAGCGACACTCTAGATCTGCTCACCTCAAATGTCTGCTTTTATATCAAAGTTTTTAAGCATAGGATTAGCACAGTGCTATCCACGCCGAGATAGAAATGGACAAAGTCTTTTGCCACTTGTACAGCAAAGTCTTTAAGCATAGGACTAACACAGGGCTGTCCTTGCCGAGCTGTAAAATGACAAAAGCCATTTATCACTCCAGGCACAGTATTACAGCTTTGAATTGGTAGAATACCAATCAAGCCAACCTGAAAGGAGTAAAAACAACCCCTGACACAGTGTTTCGCTCTAATTAGAGCTCTTCAGAGAGGTATAGCTTTGTCCAGACACAAGGGCGCACCCAGTATAAGTCAAAAGAATACCCTTTCAGGCATAGAGTGACGAATAAATTGTGCAAAAAAGGAAGTAGAG
Organism: Triturus cristatus; assembly: GCF_964204655.1. Taxonomy (NCBI): domain Eukaryota; kingdom Metazoa; phylum Chordata; class Amphibia; order Caudata; family Salamandridae; genus Triturus; species Triturus cristatus. The sequence continues at coordinate 685,765,787 of NC_140591.1, forward strand.
AACTCTGGGTAGTTCTCAAGTTTAGGTGGAAAGCAGCCCCTGTATAGAGCACTCTGAACACCAGCGACACTATAGATCTGCTCACCTCAAATGTCTGCTATTGTATCAAAGTTTTTAAGGATAGGATTAGCACAGTGCCATCCACGCCGAGATAGAAATGGACAAAGTCTTTTGCCATTTTTACAGCAAAGTCTTTAAGCATAGGATTAACACAGGGCTGTCCTTGCCGAGCTGTAAAATGACAAAAGCCATTTATCACTCCAGGCACAGTATTACAGCTTTGAATTGGTAAAATACCAATCAAGCCAACCTGAAATGAGCAAAAGCAACCCCTGACACAGTGTTTCGCTCTAATTAGAGCTCTTCAGAGAGGTATAGCTTTGTCCAGACACAAGGGCGCACCCAGTATAAGTCAAAAGAATACCCTTTCAGGCATAGAGTGACGAATAAATTATGCAAAAAAAGAAGTAGAGAACTCTGGGTAGTTCTCAAGTTTAGGTGGAAAGCAGCCCCTGTATAGAGCACTCTCAACACCAGCGACACTCTAGATCTGCTCACCTCAAATGTCTGCTTTTCTATCAAAGTTTTTAAGCATAGGATTAGCACAGTGCTATCCACGCCAAGATAGAAATGGACAAAGTCTTTTGCCATTTTTATAGCAAAGTCTTTAAGCATAGGACTAACACAGGGCTGTCCTTGCCGAGCTGTAAAATGACAAAAGCCATTTATCACTCCAGGCACAGTATTACAGCTTTGAATTGGTAAAATACCAATCAAGCCAACCTGAAATGATTAAAAGCAACCCCTGACACAGTGTTTCGCTCTAATTAGAGCTCTTCAGAGAGGTATAGCGTTGTCCGGACACAAGGGCGCACCCAGTATAAGTCAAAAGAATATCCTTTCAGGCATAGAGTGACGAATAAATTATGCAAAAAAAGAAGTAGAGCACTCTGGGTAGTTCTCAAGTTTAGGTGGAAAGCAGCCCCTGTATAGAGCACTCTCAACACCAGCAACACTCTAGATCTGCTCACCTAAAATGTCTGCTTTTCTATCAACGTTTTTAAGCATAGGATTAGCACAGTGCTATCCACGCCGAGATAGAAATGGACAAAGTCTTTAAGCCTAGAACTAACACAGGGCTGTCCTTGCCGAGCTGTAAAATGACAAAAGCCATTTATCACTCCAGGCACAGTATTACAGCTATGAATTGGTAAAATACCAATCAAGCCAACCTGAAATGAGTAAAAGCAACCCCTGACACAGTGTTTCGCTCTAATTAGAGCTCTTCAGAGATGTATAGCTTTGTCCAGACACAAGGGCGCACCCAGTATAAGTCAAAAGAATACCCTTTCAGGCATAGAGTGACGAATAAATTGTGCAAAAAAAGAAGTAGAGAACTCTGGGTAGTTCTCAAGTTTAGGTGGAAAGCAGCCCCTGTATAGAGCACTCTCAACACCAGCGACACTCTAGATCTGCTCACCTCAAATGTCTGCTTTTATATCAAAGTTTTTAAGCATATGATTAGCACAGTGCTATCCACGCCGAGATAGAAATGGACAAAATCTTTTGCCACTTGTACAACAAAGTCTTTAAGCATAGGACTAACACAGGGCTGTCCTTGCCGAGCTGTAAAAGGACAAAAGCCATTTATCACTCCAGGCACAGTATTACAGCTTTGAATTGGTAAAATACCAATCAAGCCAACCTGAAATGAGTAAAAGAAACCCCTGACACAGTGTTTCGCTCTAATTAGAGCTCTTCAGAGAGGTATAGCTTTGTCCAGACACAAGGGCGCACCCAGTATAAGTCAAAAGAATACCCTTTCAGGCATAGAGTGACGAATAAATTATGCAAAAAAAGAAGTAGAGAACTCTGGGTAGTTCTCAAGTTTAGGTGGAAAGCAGCCCCTGTATAGAGCACTCTCAACACCAGCGACACTCTAGATCTGCTCACCTCAAATGTCTGCTTTTCTATCAAAGTTTTTAAGCATAGGATTAGCACAGTGCTATCCACGCCGAGATAGAAATGGACAAAGTCTTTTGCCATTTTTACAGCAAAGTCTTTAAGCATAGGACTAACACAGGGCTGTTCTTGCCGAGCTGTAAAATGAAAAAAGCCATTTATCACTCCAGGCACATTACAGCTTTGAATTGGTAAAATACCAATCAAGCCAACCTGGAATGAGTAAACGCAACCCCTGACACAGTGTTTCACTCTAATTAGAGCTCTTCAGAGAGGTATAGCTTTGTCCAGACAGAAGGGCGCACCCAGTATAAGTCAAAAGAATACCCTTTCAGGCATAGAGTGACGAATAAATTATGCAAAAAAAGAAGTAGAGAACTCTGGGTAGTTCTCAAGTTTAGGTGGAAAACAGCCCCTGTATAGAGCACTCTCAACACCAGCGACACTCTAGATCTGCTCACCTCAAATGTCTGCTTTTCTATCAAAGTTTTTAAGCATAGGATTAGCACAGTGCTATCCACGCCGAGATAGAAATGGACAAAGTCTTTTGCCATTTTTACAGCAAAGTCTTTAAGCATATGACTAACACAGGGCTGTCCTTGCCGAGCTGTAAAATGACAAAAGCCATTTATCACTCCAGACACAGTATTACAGCTTTGAATTGGTAGAATACCAATCAAGCCAACCTGAAAGGAGTAAAAGCAACCCCTGACACAGTGTTTCGCTCTAATTAGAGCTCTTCAGAGAGGTATAGCTTTGTCCAGACACAAGGGCGCACCCAGTATAAGTCAAAAGAATACCCTTTCAGGCATAGAGTGACGAATAAATTATGCAAAAAAAGAAGTAGAGCACTCTGGGTAGTTCTCAAGTTTAGGTGGAAAGCAGCCCCTGTATAGAGCACTCTCAACACCAGCAACACTCTAGATCTGCTCACCTCAAATGTCTGCTTTTCTATCAAAGTTTTTAAGCATAGGATTAGCACAGTGCTATCCACGCCGAGATAGAAATGGACAAAGTCTTTTGCCATTTTTACAGCAAAGTCTTTAAGCATAGAACTAACACAGGGCTGTCCTTGCCGAGCTGTAAAATGACAAAAGCCATTTATCACTCCAGGCACAGTATTACAGCTTTGAATTGGTAAAATACCAATCAAGCCAACCTGAAATGAGTAAAAGCAACCCCTGACACAGTGTTCCGCTCTAATTACAGCTCTTCAGAGATGTATAGCTTTGTCCAGACACAAGGGCGCACCCAGTATAAGTCAAAAGAATACCCTTTCAGGCATAGAGTGACGAATAAATTGTGCAAAAAAAGAAGTAGAGAACTCTGGGTAGTTCTCAAGTTTAGGTGGAAAGTAGCCCCTGTGTAGAGCACTCTCAACACCAGCGACACTCTAGATCTGCTCACCTCAAATGTCTGCTTTTATATCAAAGTTTTTAAGCATAGGATTAGCACAGTGCTATCCACGCCGAGATAGAAATGGACAAAGTCTTTTGCCACATGTACAGCAAAGTCTTTAAGCATAGGACTAACACAGGGCTGTCCTTGCCGAGCTGTAAAATGACAAAAGCCATTTATCACTCCAGGCACAGTATTACAGCTTTGAATTGGTAGAATACCAATCAAGCCAACCTGAAAGGAGTAAAAGCAACCCCTGACACAGTGTTTCGCTCTAATTAGAGCTCTTCAGAGAGGTATAGCTTTGTCCAGACACAAGGGCGCACCCAGTATAAGTCAAAAGAATACCCTTTCAGGCATAGAGTGACGAATAAATTGTGCAAAAAAGGAAGTAGAGAACTCTGGGTAGTTCTCAAGTTTAGGTGGAAAGCAGCCCCTGTATAGAGCACTCTGAACACCAGCGACACTCTAGATCTGCTCACCTCAAATGTCTGCTATTGTATCAAAGTTTTTAAGGATAGGATTAGCACAGTGCCATCCACGCCGAGATAGAAATGGAAAAGTCTTTTTCCATTTTTACAGCAAAGTCTTTAAGCATAGGACTAACACAGGGCTGTCCTTGCCGAGCTGTAAAATGACAAAAGCCATTTATCACTCCAGGCACAGTATTACAGCTTTGAATTGGTAAAATACCAATCAAGCCAACCTGAAATGAGCAAAAGCAACCCCTGACACAGTGTTTCGCTCTAATTAGAGCTCTTCAGAGAGGTATAGCTTTGTCCAGACACAAGGGCGCACCCAGTATAAGTCAAAAGAATACCCTTTCAGGCATAGAGTGACGAATAAATTATGCAAAAAAAGAAGTAGAGAACTCTGGGTAGTTCTCAAGTTTAGGTGGAAAGCAGCCCCTGTATAGAGCACTCTCAACACCAGCAACACTCTAGTTCTGCTCACCTCAAATGTCTGCTTTTCTATCAAAGTTTTTAAGCATAGGATTAGCACAGTGCTATCCACGCCGAGATAGAAATGGACACAGTCTTTTGCCATTTTTACAGCAAAGTCTTTAAGCATAGGACTAACACAGGGCTGTCCTTGCCGAGCTGTAAAATGACAAAAGCCATTTATCACTCCAGGCACAGTATTACAGCTTTGAATTGGTAAAATACCAATCAAGCCAACATGAAATGAGTAAAAACAACCCCTGACACAGTGTTTCGCTCTAATTAGAGCTCTTCAGAGGGGTATAGCTTTGTCCAGACACAAGGGCGCACCCAGTATAAGTCAAAAGAATACCCTTTCAGGCATAGAGTGACCAATAAATTATGCAAAAATAGAAGTAGAGAACTCTGGGTAGTTCTCAAGTTTAGGTGGAAAGCAGCCCCTGTATAGAGCACTCTCAGCACCAGCGACACTCTAGATCTGCTCACCTCAAATGTCTGCTTTTCTATCAAAGTTTTTAAGCATACGATTAGCACAGTGCTATCCACGCCGAGATAGAAATGGACAAAGTCTTTTGTCATTTTTACAGCAAAGTCTTTAAGCATAGGACTAACACAGGGCTGTCCTTGCCGAGCTGTAAAATGACAAAAGCCATTTATCACTCCAGACACAGTATTACAGCTTTGAATTGGTAAAATACCAATCAAACCAACCTGAAATGAGTAAAAGCAACCCCTGACACAGTGTTTCTCTCTAATTAGAGCTCTTCAGAGAGGTATAGCTTTGTCCAGACACAAGGGCGCACCCAGTATAAGTCAAAAGAATACCCTTTCAGGCATAGAGTGACCAATAAATTATGCAAAAAAAGAAGTAGAGAACTCTGGGTAGTTCTCAAGTTTAGGTGGAAAGCAGCCCCTGTATAGAGCACTCTCAACACCAGCAACACTCTTGTTCTGCTCACCTCAAATGTCTGCTTTTCTATCAAAGCTTTTAAGCATAGGATTAGCACAGTGCTATCCACACCGAGATAGAAATGGACACAGTCTTTTGCCATTTTTACAGCAAAGTCTTTAAGCATAGGACTAACACAGGGCTGTCCTTGCCGAGCTGTAAAATGACAAAAGCCATTTATCACTCCAGGCACAGTATTACAGCTTTGAATTGGTAAAATACCAATCAAGCCAACCTGAAATGAGCAAAAGCAACCCCTGACACAGTGTTTCGCTCTAATTAGAGCTCTTCAGAGAGGTATAGCTTTGTCCAGACACAAGGGCGCACCCAGTATAAGTCAAAAGAATACCCTTTCAGCCATAGAGTGACGAATAAATTATGCAAAAAAAGAAGTAGAGAACTCTGGGTAGTTCTCAAGTATAGGTGGAAAGCAGCCCCTGTATAGAGCACTCTCAACACCAGCGACACTCTAGATCTGCTCACCTCAAATGTCTGCTTTTCTATCAAAGTTTTTAAGCATAGGATTAGCACAGTGCTATCCACACCGAGATAGAAATGGACAAAGTCTTTTGCCATTTTTACAGCAAAGTCTTTAAGCATAGGACTAACACGGGGCTGTCCTTGCCGAGCTGTAAAATGACAAAAGCCATTTATCACTCCAGGCACAGTATTACAGCTTTGAATTGGTAAAATACCAATCAAGCCAACCTGAAATGATTAAAAGCAACCCCTGACACAGTGTTTCGCTCTAATTAGAGCTTTTCAGAGAGGTATAGCTTTGTCCAGACACAAGGGCGCACCCAGTATAAGTCAAAAGAATACCCTTTCAGGCATAGAGTGACGAATAAATTATGCAAAAAACAGAAGTAGAGCACTCTGGGTAGTTCTCAAGTTTAGGTGGAAAGCAGCCCCTGTATAGAGCACTCTCAACACCAGCAACACTCTAGATCTGCTCACCTCAAATGTCTGCTTTTCTATCAAAGTTTTTAAGCATAGGATTAGCACAGTGCTATCCACGCCGAGATAGAAATGGACAAAGTCTTTTGCCATTTTTACAGCAAAGTCTTTAAGCATAGAACTAACACAGGGCTGTCCTTGCCGAGCTGTAAAATGACAAAAGCCATTTATCACTCCAGGCACAGTATTACAGCTTTGAATTGGTAAAATACCAATCAAGCCAACCTGAAATGAGTAAAAGCAACCCCTGACACAGTGTTTCGCTCTAATTAGAGCTCTTCAGAGATGTATAGCTTTGTCCAGACACAAGGGCGCACCCAGTATAAGTCAAAAGAATACCCTTTCAGGCATAGAGTGACGAATAAATTGTGCAAAAAAAGAAGTAGAGAACTCTGGGTAGTTCTCAAGTTTAGGTGGAAAGTAGCCCCTGTGTAGAGCACTCTCAACACCAGCGACACTCTAGATCTGCTCACCTCAAATGTCTGCTTTTATATCAAAGTTTTTAAGCATAGGATTAGCACAGTGCTATCCACGCCGAGATAGAAATGGACAAAGTCTTTTGCCACTTGTACAGCAAAGTCTTTAAGCATAGGACTAACACAGGGCTGTCCTTGCCGAGCTGTAAAATGACAAAAGCCATTTATCACTCCAGGCACAGTATTACAGCTTTGAATTGGTAGAATACCAATCAAGCCAACCTGAAAGGAGTAAAAACAACCCCTGACACAGTGTTTCGCTCTAATTAGAGCTCTTCAGAGAGGTATAGCTTTGTCCAGACACAAGGGCGCACCCAGTATAAGTCAAAAGAATACCCTTTCAGGCATAGAGTGACGAATAAATTGTGCAAAAAAGGAAGTAGAGAACTCTGGGTAGTTCTCAAGTTTAGGTGGAAAGCAGCCCCTGTATAGAGCACTCTGAACACCAGCGACACTATAGATCTGCTCACCTCAAATGTCTGCTATTGTATCAAAGTTTTTAAGGATAGGATTAGCACAGTGCCATCCACGCCGAGATAGAAATGGACAAAGTCTTTTGCCATTTTTACAGCAAAGTCTTTAAGCATAGGATTAACACAGGGCTGTCCTTGCCGAGCTGTAAAATGACAAAAGCCATTTATCACTCCAGGCACAGTATTACAGCTTTGAATTGGTAAAATACCAATCAAGCCAACCTGAAATGAGCAAAAGCAACCCCTGACACAGTGTTTCGCTCTAATTAGAGCTCTTCAGAGAGGTATAGCTTTGTCCAGACACAAGGGCGCACCCAGTATAAGTCAAAAGAATACCCTTTCAGGCATAGAGTGACGAATAAATTATGCAAAAAATGAAGTAGAGAACTCTGGGTAGTTCTCAAGTTTAGGTGGAAAGCAGCCCCTGTATAGAGCACTCTCAACACCAGCGACACTCTAGATCTGCTCACCTCAAATGTCTGCTTTTCTATCAAAGTTTTTAAGCATAGGATTAGCACAGTGCTATCCACGCCGAGATAGAAATGGACAAAGTCTTTTGCCATTTTTACAGCAAAGTCTTTAAGCCTAGAACTAACACAGGGCTGTCCTTGCCGAGCTGTAAAATGACAAAAGCCATTTATCACTCCAGGCACAGTATTACAGCTTTGAATTGGTAAAATACCAATCAAGCCAACCTGAAATGAGTAAAAGCAACCCCTGACACAGTGTTTCGCTCTAATTAGAGATCTTCAGAGATGTATAGCTTTGTCCAGACACAAGGGCGCACCCAGTATAAGTCAAAAGAATACCCTTTCAGGCATAGAGTGACGAATAAATTGTGCAAAAAAAGAAGTAGAGAACTCTGGGTAGTTCTCAAGTTTAGGTGGAAAGCAGCCCCTGTATAGAGCACTCTCAACACCAGCGACACTCTAGATCTGCTCACCTCAAATGTCTGCTTTTATATCAAAGTTTTTAAGCATATGATTAGCACAGTGCTATCCACGCCGAGATAGAAATGGACAAAATCTTTTGCCACTTGTACAACAAAGTCTTTAAGCATAGGACTAACACAGGGCTGTCCTTGCCGAGCTGTAAAAGGACAAAAGCCATTTATCACTCCAGGCACAGTATTACAGCTTTGAATTGGTAAAATACCAATCAAGCCAACCTGAAATGAGTAAAAGAAACCCCTGACACAGTGTTTCGCTCTAATTAGAGCTCTTCAGAGAGGTATAGCTTTGTCCAGACACAAGGGCGCACCCAGTATAAGTCAAAAGAATACCCTTTCAGGCATAGAGTGACGAATAAATTATGCAAAAAAAGAAGTAGAGAACTCTGGGTAGTTCTCAAGTTTAGGTGGAAAGCAGCCCCTGTATAGAGCACTCTCAACACCAGCGACACTCTAGATCTGCTCACCTCAAATGTCTGCTTTTCTATCAAAGTTTTTAAGCATAGGATTAGCACAGTGCTATCCACGCCGAGATAGAAATGGACAAAGTCTTTTGCCATTTTTACAGCAAAGTCTTTAAGCATAGGACTAACACAGGGCTGTTCTTGCCGAGCTGTAAAATGACAAAAGCCATTTATCACTCCAGGCACATTACAGCTTTGAATTGGTAAAATACCAATCAAGCCAACCTGAAATGAGTAAACGCAACCCCTGACACAGTGTTTCACTCTAATTAGAGCTCTTCAGAGAGGTATAGCTTTGTCCAGACAGAAGGGCGCACCCAGTATAAGTCAAAAGAATACCCTTTCAGGCATAGAGTGACGAATAAATTATGCAAAAAAAGAAGTAGAGAACTCTGGGTAGTTCTCAAGTTTAGGTGGAAAACAGCCCCTGTATAGAGCACTCTCAACACCAGCGACACTCTAGATCTGCTCACCTCAAATGTCTGCTTTTCTATCAAAGTTTTTAAGCATAGGATTAGCACAGTGCTATCCACGCCGAGATAGAAATGGACAAAGTCTTTTGCCATTTTTACAGCAAAGTCTTTAAGCATATGACTAACACAGGGCTGTCCTTGCCGAGCTGTAAAATGACAAAAGCCATTTATCACTCCAGACACAGTATTACAGCTTTGAATTGGTAGAATACCAATCAAGCCAACCTGAAAGGAGTAAAAGCAACCCCTGACACAGTGTTTCGCTCTAATTAGAGCTCTTCAGAGAGGTATAGCTTTGTCCAGACACAAGGGCGCACCCAGTATAAGTCAAAAGAATACCCTTTCAGGCATAGAGTGACGAATAAATTATGCAAAAAAAGAAGTAGAGCACTCTAGGTAGTTCTCAAGTTTAGGTGGAAAGTAGCCCCTGTGTAGAGCACTCTCAACATCAGCGACACTCTAGATCTGCTCACCTCAAATGTCTGCTTTTATATCAAAGTTTTTAAGCATAGGATTAGCACAGTGCTATCCACGCCGAGATAGAAATGGACAAAGTCTTTTGCCACTTGTACAGCAAAGTCTTTAAGCATAGGACTAACACAGGGCTGTCCTTGCCGAGCTGTAAAATGACAAAAGCCATTTATCACTCCAGGCACAGTATTACAGCTTTGAATTGGTAAAATACCAATCAAGCCAACCTGAAATGAGTAAAAGCAACCCCTGACACAGTGTTTCGCTCTAATTAGAGCGCTTCAGAGAGGTATAGCTTTGTCCAGACACAAGGGCGCACCCAGTATAAGTCAAAAGAATACCCTTTCAGGCATAGAGTGACCAATAAATTATGCAAAAAAAGAAGTAGAGAACTCTGGGTAGTTCTCAAGTTTAGGTGGAAAGCAGCCCCTGTATAGAGCACTCTCAACACCAGCGACACTCTAGATCTGCTCACCTCAAATGTCTGCTTTTCTATCAAAGTTTTTAAGCATAGGATTAGCACAGTGCTATCCACACCGAGATAGAAATGGACAAAGTCTTTTGCCATTTTTACAGCAAAGTCTTTAAGCATAGGACTAACACAGGGCTGTCCTTGCTGATCTGTAAAATGACAAAAGCCATTTATCACTCCAGGCACAGTATTACAGCTTTGAATTGGTAAAATACCAATCAAGCCAACCTGAAATGAGCAAAATAGACCCCTGACACAGTGTTTCGCTCTAATTAGAGCTCTTCAGAGAGGTATAGCATTGTCCAGACACAAGGGCGCACCCAGTATAAGTCAAAAGAATACCCTTTCAGGCATAGAGTGACGAATAAATTATGCAAAAAAAGAAGTAGAGCACTCTGGGTAGTTCTCAAGTTTAGTTGGAAAGCAGCCCCTGTATAGAGCACTCTCAACACCAGCAACACTCTAGATCTGCTCACCTCAAATGTCTGCTTTTCTATCAAAGTTTTTAAGCATAGGATTAGCACAGTGCTATCCACGCCGCGATAGAAATGGACAAAGTCTTTTGCCATTTTTACAGCAAAGTCTTTAAGCATAGAACTAACACAGGGCTGTCCTTGACGAGCTGTAAAAGGACAAAAGCCATTTATCACTCCAGGCACAGTATTACAGCTTTGAATTGGTAAAATACCAATCAAGCCAACCTGAAATGAGTAAAAGCAACCCCTGACACAGTGTTTCGCTCTAATTAGAGCTCTTCAGAGATGTATAGCTTTGTCCAGACACAAGGGCGCACCCTGTATAAGTCAAAAGAATACCCTTTCAGGCATAGAGTGACGAATAAATTGTGCAAAAAAAGAAGTAGAGAACTCTGGGTAGTTCTCAAGTTTAGGTGGAAAGCAGCCCCTGTATAGAGCACTCTGAACACCAGCGACACTCTAGATCTGCTCACCTCAAATGTCTGCTTTTATATCAAAGTTTTTAAGCATATGATTAGCACAGTGCTATCCACGCCGAGATAGAAATGGACAAAGTCTTTTGCCACTTGTACAGCAAAGTCTTTAAGCATAGGACTAACACAGGGCTGTCCTTGCCGAGCTGTAAAATGACAAAAGCCATTTATCACTCCAGGCACATTACAGCTTTGAATTGGTAAAATACCAATCAAGCCAACCTGAAATGAGTAAAAGCAACCCCTGACACAGTGTTTCGCTCTAATTAGAGCTCTTCAGAGAGGTATAGCTTTGTCCAGACACAAGGGCGCACCCAGTATAAGTCAAAAGAATACCCTTTCAGGTATAGAGTGACGAATAAATTATGCAAAAAAAGAAGTAGAGAACATTTGGTAGTTCTCAAGTTTAGGTGGAAAACAGCCCCTGTATAGAGCACTGTCAACACCAGCGACACTCTAGATCTGCTCACCTCAAATGTCTGCTTTTCTATCAAAGTTTTTAAGCGTAGGATTAGCACAGTGCTATCCACGCCGAGATAGAAATGGACAAAGTCTTTTGCCATTTTTACAGCAAAGTCTTTAAGCATATGACTAACACAGGGCTGTCCTTGCCGAGCTGTAAAATGACAAAAGCCATTTATCACTCCAGGCACAGTATTACAGCTTTGAATTGGTAAAATACCAATCAAGCCAACCTGAAATGATTAAAAGCAACCCCTGACACAGTGTTTCGCTCTAGTTAGAGCTCTTCAGAGAGGTATAGCTTTGTCCAGACACAAGGGCGCACCCAGTATAAGTCAAAAGAATACCCTTTCAGGAATAGAGTGACGAATAAATTATGCAAAAAAAGAAGTAGAGAACTCTGGGTAGTTCTCAAGTTTAGGTGGAAAGCTGCCCCTGTATAGAGCACTCTCAACACCAGCAACACTCTAGATCTGCTCACCTCAAATGTCTGCTTTTCTATCAAAGTTTTTAAGCATAGGATTAGCACAGTGCTATCCACGCCGAGATAGAAATGGACAAAGTCTTTTGCCATTTTTACAGCAAAGTCTTTAAGCAGAGAACTAACATAGGGCTTTCCTTGCCGAGCTGTAAAATGACAAAAGCCATTTATCACTCCAGGCACAGTATTACAGCTTTGAATTGGTAAAATACCAATCAAGCCAACCTGAAAGGAGTAAAAGCAACGCCTGACACAGTGTTTCGCTCTAATTAGAGCTCTTCAGAGAGGTATAGCTTTGTCCAGACACAAGGGCGCACCCAGTATAAGTCAAAAGAATACCCTTTCAGGCATAGAGTGACGAATAAATTATGCAAAAAAAGAAGTAGAGAACTCTGGGTAGTTCTCAAGTTTAGGTGGAAAACAGCCCCTGTATAGAGCACTCTCAACACCAGCAACACTCTAGATCTGCTCACCTCAAATGTCTGCTTTTCTATCAAAGTTTTTAAGCATAGGATTAGCACAGTGCTATCCACGCCGAGATAGAAATGGACAAAGTCTTTTGCCATTTTTACAGCAAAGTCTTTAAGCATAGAACTAACACAGGGCTGTCCTTGCCGAGCTGTAAAATGACAAAAGCCATTTATCACTCCAGGCACAGTATTACAGCTTTGAATTGGTAAAATACCAATCAAGCCAACCTGAAATGAGTAAAAGCAACCCCTGACACAGTGTTTCGCTCTAATTAGAGCTCTTCAGAGATGTATAGCTTTGACCAGACACAAGGGCGCACCCAGTATAAGTCAAAAGAATACCCTTTCAGGCATAGAGTGACGAATAAATTGTGCAAAAAAAGAAGTAGAGAACTCTGGGTAGTTCTCAAGTTTAGGTGGAAAGTAGCCCCTGTGTAGAGCACTCTCAACACCAGCGACACTCTAGATCTGCTCACCTCAAATGTCTGCTTTTATATCAAAGTTTTTAAGCATAGGATTAGCACAGTGCTATCCACGCCGAGATAGAAATGGACAAAGTCTTTTGCCACTTGTACAGCAACGGCTTTAAGCATAGGACTAACACAGGGCTGACCTTGCCGAGCTGTAAAATGACAAAAGCCATTTATCACTCCAGGCACAGTATTACAGCTTTGAATTGGTAAAATACCAATCAAGCCACCTGAAATGAGTAAAAGCAACCCCTGACACAGTGTTTCGCTCTAATTAGAGCTCTTCAGAGAGGTATAGCTTTGTCCAGACACAAGGGCGCACCCAGTATAAGTCAAAAGAATACCCTTTCAGGCATAGAGTGACCAATAAATTATGCAAAAAAAGAAGTAGAGAATTTTGGGTAGTTCTCAAGTTTAGGTGGAAAGCAGCCCCTGAATAGAGCACTCTCAACACCAGCGACACTCTAGATCTGCTCACCTCAAATGTCTGCTTTTCTATCAAAGTTTTTAAGCATAGGATTAGCACAGTGCTATCCACGCCGAGATAGAAATGGACAAAGTCTTTTGCCATTTTTACAGCAAAGTCTTTTAGCATAGGACTAATACAGGGCTGTCCTTGCCGAGCTGTAAAATGACAAAAGCCATTTATCACTCCAGACTCAGTCTTACAGCTTTGAATTGGTAGAATACCAATCAAGCCAACCTGAAAGGAGTAAAAGCAACCCCTGACACAGTGTTTCGCTCTAATTAGAGCTCTTCAGAGAGGTATAGCTTTGTCCAGACACAAGGGCGCACCCAGTATAAGTCAAAAGAATACCCTTTCAGGCATAGAGTGACGAATAAATTGTTCAAAAAAAGAAGTAGAGAACTCTGGGTAGTTCTCAAGTTTAGGTGGAAAGCAGCCCCTGTATAGAGCACTCTCAACACCAGTGACACTCTAGATCTGCTCACCTCAAATGTCTGCTTTTGTATCAAAGGGGCAGATTTATGAGCCCCTTGCACCACTTTTGCGTCACTTTTCCCATGTTAAAAGTGACGCAAAAGTGGCGCAAGGGGCTCATAAATCTGCCCCAAAGCTTTTAAGGATAGGATTAGCACAGTGCTATCCACGCCGAGATAGAAATGGACAAAGTCTTTTGCCATTTTTACAGCAAAGTCTTTAAGCATAGGACTAACACAGGGCTGTCCTTGTCGAGCTGTAAAATGACAAAAGCCATTTATCACTCCAGGCACAGTATTACAGCTTTGAATTGGTAAAATACCAATCAAGCCAACCTGAAATGAGCAAAAGCAACCCCTGACACAGTGTTTCGCTCTAATTAGAGCTCTTCAGAGAGGTATAGCTTTGTCCAGACACAAGGGCGCACCCAGTATAAGTCAAAAGAATACCCTTTCAGGCATAGAGTGACGAATAAATTATGCAAAAAAAGAAGTAGAGAACTCTGGGTAGTTCTCAAGTTTAGGTGGAAAGCAGCCCCTGTAAAGAGCACTCTCAACACCAGCGACACTCTAGATCTGCTCACCTCAAATGTCTGCTTTTCTATCAAAGTTTTTAAGCATAGGATTAGCACAGTGCTATCCACGCCAAGATAGAAATGGACAAAGTCTTTTGCCATTTTTACAGCAAAGTCTTTAAGCATAGGACTAACACAGGGCTGTCCTTGCCGAGCTGCAAAATGACAAAAGCCATTTATCACTCCAGGCACAGTATTACAGCTTTGAATTGGTAAAATACCAATCAAGCCAACCTGAAATGATCAAAAGCAACCCCTGACACAGTGTTTCGCTCTAATTAGAGCTCTTCAGAGAGGTATAGCGTTGTCCAGACACAAGGGCGCACCCAGTATAAGTCAAAAGAATACCCTTTCAGGCATAGAGTGACGAATAAATTATGCAAAAAAAGAAGTAGAGCACTCTGGGTAGTTCTCAAGTTTAGGTGGAAAGCAGCCCCTGTATAGAGCACTCTCAACACCAGCAACACTCTAGATCTGCTCACCTCAAATGTCTGCTTTTCTATCAAAGTTTTTAAGCATAGGATTAGCACAGTGCTATCCACGCCGCGATAGAAATGGACAAAGTCTTTTGCCATTTTTACAGCAAAGTCTTTAAGCATAGAACTAACACAGGGCTGTCCTTGCCGAGCTGTAAAATGACAAAAGCCATTTATCACTCCAGGCACAGTATTACAGCTTTGAATTGGTAAAATACCAATCAAGCCAACCTGAAATGAGTAAAAGCAACCCCTGACACAGTGTTTCGCTCTAATTAGAGCTCTTCAGAGATGTATAGCTTTGTCCAGACTCAAGGGCGCACCCAGTATAAGTCAAAAGAATACCCTTTCAGGCATAGAGTGACGAATAAATTGTGCAAAAAAAGAAGTAGAGAACTCTGGGTAGTTCTCAAGTTTAGGTGGAAAGCAGCCCCTGTATAGAGCACTCTGAACACCAGCGACACTCTAGATCTGCTCACCTCAAATGTCTGCTTTTCTATCAAAGTTTTTAAGCATAGGATTAGCACAGTGCTATCCACGCCAAGATAGAAATGGACAAAGTCTTTTGCCATTTTTACAGCAAAGTCTTTAAGCATAGGACTAACACAGGGCTGTCCTTGCCGAGCTGCAAAATGACAAAAGCCATTTATCACTCCAGGCACAGTATTACAGCTTTGAATTGGTACAATACCAATCAAGCCAACCTGAAATGATCAAAAGCAACCCCTGACACAGTGTTTCGCTCTAATTAGAGCTCTTCAGAGAGGTATAGCGTTGTCCAGACACAAGGGCGCACCCAGTATAAGTCAAAAGAATACCCTTTCAGGCATAGAGTGACGAATAAATTATGCAAAAAAAGAAGTAGAGCACTCTGGGTAGTTCTCAAGTTTAGGTGGAAAGCAGCCCCTGTATAGAGCACTCTCAACACCAGCAACACTCTAGATCTGCTCACCTCAAATGTCTGCTTTTCTATCAAAGTTTTTAAGCATAGGATTAGCACAGTGCTATCCACGCCGCGATAGAAATGGACAAAGTCTTTTGCCATTTTTACAGCAAAGTCTTTAAGCATAGAACTAACACAGGGCTGTCCTTGCCGAGCTGTAAAATGACAAAAGCCATTTATCACTCCAGGCACAGTATTACAGCTTTGAATTGGTAAAATACCAATCAAGCCAACCTGAAATGAGTAAAAGCAACCCCTGACACAGTGTTTCGCTCTAATTAGAGCTCTTCAGAGATGTATAGCTTTGTCCAGACTCAAGGGCGCACCCAGTATAAGTCAAAAGAATACCCTTTCAGGCATAGAGTGACGAATAAATTGTGCAAAAAAAGAAGTAGAGAACTCTGGGTAGTTCTCAAGTTTAGGTGGAAAGCAGCCCCTGTATAGAGCACTCTGAACACCAGAGACACTCTAGATCTGCTCACCTCAAATGTCTGCTTTTATATCAAAGTTTTTAAGCATATGATTAGCACAGTGCTATCCACGCCGAGATAGAAATGGACAAAGTCTTTAAGCATAGGACTAACACAGGGCTGTCCTTGCCGAGCTGTAAAATGACAAAAGCCATTTATCACTCCAGGCACAGTATTACAGATTTGAATTGGTAAAATACCAATCAAGCCAACCTGAAATGAGTAAAAGCAACCCCTGACACAGTGTTTCGCTCTAATTAGAGCTCTTCAGAGAGATATAGCTTTGTCCAGACACAGGGGCGCACCCAGTATAAGTCAAAAGAATACCCTTTCAGGCATAGAGTGACGAATAAATTATGCAAAAAAAGAAGTAGAGAACTCTGGGTAGTTCTCAAGTTTAGGTGGAAAGCAGCCCCTGTATAGAGCACTCTCAACACCAGCGACACTCTAGATCTGCTCACCTCAAATGTCTGCTTTTCTATCAAAGTTTTTAAGCATAGGATTAGCACAGTGCTATCCACGCCGAGATAGAAATGGACAAAGTCTTTTGCCATTTTTACAGCAAAGTCTTTAAGCATAGGACTAACACAGGGCTGTTCTTGCCGAGCTGTAAAATGACAAAAGCCATTTATCACTCCAGGCACAGTATTACAGCTTTTAATTGGTAAAATACCAATCAAGCCAACCTGAAATGAGTAAAAGCAACCCCTGACACAGTGTTTCGCTCTAATTAGAGCTCTTCAGAGAGGTATAGCTTTGTCTAGACACAAGGGCGCACCCAGTATAAGTCAAAAGAATACCCTTTCAGGCATAGAGTGACGAATAAATTGTGCAAAAAAAGAAGTAGAGAACTCTGGGTAGTTCTCAAGTTTAGGTGGAAAGCAGCCCCTGTATAGAGCACTCTCAACACCAGCGACACTCTAGATCTGCTCACCTCAAATGTCTGCTTTTCTATCAAAGTTTTTAAGCATAGGATTAGCACAGTGCTATCCACGCCGAGATAGAAATGGACAAAGTCTTTTGCCATTTTTACAGCAAAGTCTTTAAGCATAGGACTAACACAGGGCTGACCTTGCCGAGCTGTAAAATGACAAAAGCCATTTATCACTCCAGGCACAGTATTACAGCTTTGAATTGGTAAAATACCAATCAAGCCAACCTGAAATGAGTAAAAGCAACCCCTGACACAGTGTTTCGCTCTAATTAGAGCTCTTCAGAGAGGTATAGCTTTGTCCAGACACAAGGGCGCACCCAGTATAAGTCAAAAGAATACCCTTTCAGGCATAGAGTGACCAATAAATTATGCAAAAAAAGAAGTAGAGAACTTTGGGTAGTTCTCAAGTTTAGGTGGAAAGCAGCCCCTGTATAGAGCACTCTCAACACCAGCGACACTCTAGATCTGCTCACCTCAAATGTCTGCTTTTCTATCAAAGTTTTTAAGCATAGGATTAGCACAGTGCTATCCACGCCGAGATAGAAATGGACAAAGTCTTTTGCCATTTTTACAGCAAAGTCTTTTAGCATAGGACTAATACAGGGCTGTCCTTGCCGAGCTGTAAAATGACAAAAGCCATTTATCACTCTAGACTCAGTCTTACAGCTTTGAATTGGTAGAATACCAATCAAGCCAACCTGAAAGGAGTAAAAGCAACCCCTGACACAGTGTTTCGCTCTAATTAGAGCTCTTCAGAGAGGTATAGCTTTGTCCAGACACAAGGGCGCACCCAGTATAAGTCAAAAGAATACCCTTTCAGGCATAGAGTGACGAATAAATTGTTCAAAAAAAGAAGTAGAGAACTCTGGGTAGTTCTCAAGTTTAGGTGGAAAGCAGCCCCTGTATAGAGCACTCTCAACACCAGCGACACTCTAGATCTGCTCACCTCAAATGTCTGCTTTTGTATCAAAGGGGCAGATTTATGAGCCCCTTGCGCCACTTTTGCGTCACTTTTCCCATGTTAAAAGTGACGCAAAAGTGGCGCAAGGGGCTCATAAATCTGCTCCAAAGTTTTTAAGGATAGGATTAGCACAGTGCTATCCACGCCGAGATAGAAATGGACAAAGTCTTTTGCCATTTTTACAGCAAAGTCTTTAAGCATAGAACTAACACAGGGCTGTCCTTGCCGAGCTGTAAAATGACAAAAGCCATTTATCACTCCAGGCACAGTATTACAGCTTTGAATTGGTAAAATACCAATCAAGCCAACCTGAAATGAGTAAAAGCAACCCCTGACACAGTGTTTCGCTCTAATTAGAGCTCTTCAGAGATGTATAGCTTTGACCAGACACAAGGGCGCACCCAGTATAAGTCAAAAGAATACCCTTACAGGCATAGAGTGACGAATAAATTGTGCAAAAAAAGAAGTAGAGAACTCTGGGTAGTTCTCAAGTTTAGGTGGAAAGTAGCCCCTGTGTAGAGCACTCTCAACACCAGCGACACTCTAGATCTGCTCACCTCAAATGTCTGCTTTTATATCAAAGTTTTTAAGCATAGGATTAGCACAGTGCTATCCACGCCGAGATAGAAATGGACAAAGTCTTTTGCCACTTGTACAGCAAAGGCTTTAAGCATAGGACTAACACAGGGCTGACCTTGCCGAGCTGTAAAATTACAAAAGCCATTTATCACTCCAGGCACAGTATTACAGCTTTGAATTGGTAAAATACCAATCAAGCCAACCTGAAATGAGTAAAAGCAACCCCTGACACAGTGTTTCGCTCTAATTAGAGCTCTTCAGAGAGGTATAGCTTTGTCCAGACACAAGGGCGCACCCAGTATAAGTCAAAAGAATACCCTTTCAGGCATAGAGTGACCAATAAATTATGCAAAAAAAGAAGTAGAGAACTTTGGGTAGTTCTCAAGTTTAGGTGGAAAGCAGCCCCTGTATAGAGCACTCTCAACACCAGCGACACTCTAGATCTGCTCACCTCAAATGTCTGCTTTTCTATCAAAGTTTTTAAGCATAGGATTAGCACAGTGCTATCCACGCCGAGATAGAAATGGACAAAGTCTTTTGCCATTTTTACAGCAAAGTCTTTTAGCATAGGACTAATACAGGGCTGTCCTTGCCGAGCTGTAAAATGACAAAAGCCATTTATCACTCCAGACTCAGTCTTACAGCTTTGAATTGGTAGAATACCAATCAAGCCAACCTGAAAGGAGTAAAAGCAACCCCTGACACAGTGTTTCGCTCTAATTAGAGCTCTTCAGAGAGGTATAGCTTTGTCCAGACACAAGGGCGCACCCAGTATAAGTCAAAAGAATACCCTTTCAGGCATAGAGTGACGAATAAATTGTTCAAAAAAAGAAGTAGAGAACTCTGGGTAGTTCTCAAGTTTAGGTGGAAAGCAGCCCCTGTATAGAGCACTCTCAACACCAGCGACACTCTAGATCTGCTCACCTCAAATGTCTGCTTTTGTATCAAAGGGGCAGATTTATGAGCCCCTTGCACCACTTTTGCGTCACTTTTCCCATGTTAAAAGTGACGCAAAAGTGGCGCAAGGGGCTCATAAATCTGCCCCAAAGTTTTTAAGGATAGGATTAGCACAGTGCTATCCACGCCGAGATAGAAATGGACAAAGTCTTTTGCCATTTTTACAGCAAAGTCTTTAAGCATAGGACTAACACAGGGCTGTCCTTGCCGAGCTGTAAAATGACAAAAGCCATTTATCACTCCAGGCACAGTATTACAGCTTTGAATTGGTAAAATACCAATCAAGCCAACCTGAAATGAGCAAAAGCAACCCCTGACACAGTGTTTCGCTCTAATTAGAGCTCTTCAGTGAGGTATAGCTTTGTCCAGACACAAGGGCGCACCCAGTATAAGTCAAAAGAATACCCTTTCAGGCATAGAGTGACGAATAAATTATGCAAAAAAAGAAGTAGAGAACTCTGGGTAGTTCTCAAGTTTAGGTGGAAAGCAGCCCCTGTAAAGAGCACTCTCAACACCAGCGACACTCTAGATCTGCTCACCTCAAATGTCTGCTTTTCTATCAAAGTTTTTAAGCATAGGATTAGCACAGTGCTATCCACGCCAAGATAGAAATGGACAAAGTCTTTTGCCATTTTTACAGCAAAGTCTTTAAGCATAGGACTAACACAGGGCTGTCCTTGCCGAGCTGCAAAATGACAAAAGCCATTTATCACTCCAGGCACAGTATTACAGCTTTGAATTGGTAAAATACCAATCAAGCCAACCTGAAATGATTAAAAGCAACCCCTGACACAGTGTTTCGCTCTAATTAGAGCTCTTCAGAGAGGTATAGCGTTGTCCAGACACAAAGGCGCACCCAGTATAAGTCAAAAGAATACCCTTTCAGGCATAGAGTGACGAATAAATTATGCAAAAAAAGAAGTAGAGCACTCTGGGTAGTTCTCAAGTTTAGGTGGAAAGCAGCCCCTGTATAGAGCACTCTCAACACCAGCAACACTCTAGATCTGCTCACCTCAAATGTCTGCTTTTCTATCAAAGTTTTTAAGCATAGGATTAGCACAGTGCTATCCACGCCGCGATAGAAATGGACAAAGTCTTTTGCCATTTTTACAGCAAAGTCTTTAAGCATAGAACTAACACAGGGCTGTCCTTGCCGAGCTGTAAAATGACAAAAGCCATTTATCACTCCAGGCACAGTATTACAGCTTTGAATTGGTAAAATACCAATCAAGCCAACCTGAAATGAGTAAAAGCAACCCCTGACACAGTGTTTCGCTCTAATTAGAGCTCTTCAGAGATGTATAGCTTTGTCCAGACTCAAGGGCGCACCCAGTATAAGTCAAAAGAATACCCTTTCAGGCATAGAGTGACGAATAAATTGTGCAAAAAAAGAAGTAGAGAACTCTGGGTAGTTCTCAAGTTTAGGTGGAAAGTAGCCCCTGTGTAGAGCACTCTCAACACCAGCGACACTCTAGATCTGCTCACCTCAAATGTCTGCTTTTATATCAAAGTTTTTAAGCATAGGATTAGCACAGTGCTATCCACGCCGAGGTAGAAATGGACAAAGTCTTTTGCCACTTGTACAGCAAAGGCTTTAAGCATAGGACTAACACAGGGCTGACCTTGCCGAGCTGTAAAATGACAAAAGCCATTTATCACTCCAGGCACAGTATTACAGCTTTGAATTGGTAAAATACCAATCAAGCCAACCTGAAATGAGTAAAAGCAACCCCTGACACAGTGTTTCGCTCTAATTAGAGCTCTTCAGAGAGGTATAGCTTTGTCCAGACACAAGGGCGCACCCAGTATAAGTCAAAAGAATACCCTTTCAGGCATAGAGTGACCAATAAATTATGCAAAAAAAGAAGTAGAGAACTTTGGGTAGTTCTCAAGTTTAGGTGGAAAGCAGCCCCTGTATAGAGCACTCTCAACACCAGCGACACTCTAGATCTGCTCACCTCAAATGTCTGCTTTTCTATCAAAGTTTTTAAGCATAGGATTAGCACAGTGCTATCCACGCCGAGATAGAAATGGACAAAGTCTTTTGCCATTTTTACAGCAAAGTCTTTTAGCATAGGACTAATACAGGGCTGTCCTTGCCGAGCTGTAAAATGACAAAAGCCATTTATCACTCCAGACTCAGTCTTACAGCTTTGAATTGATAGAATACCAATCAAGCCAACCTGAAAGGAGTAAAAGCAACCCCTGACACAGTGTTTTGCTCTAATTAGAGCTCTTCAGAGAGGTATAGATTTGTCCAGACACAAGGGCGCACCCAGTATAAGTCAAAAGAATACCCTTTCAGGCATAGAGTGACGAATAAATTGTTCAAAAAAAGAAGTAGAGAACTCTGGGTAGTTCTCAAGTTTAGGTGGAAAGCAGCCCCTGTATAGAGCACTCTCAACACCAGCGACACTCTAGATCTGCTCACCTCAAATGTCTGCTTTTGTATCAAAGGGGCAGATTTATGAGCCCCTTGCACCACTTTTGCGTCACTTTTCCCATGTTAAAAGTGACGCAAAAGTGGCGCAAGGGGCTCATAAATCTGCCCCAAAGTTTTTAAGGATAGGATTAGCACAGTGCTATCCACGCCGAGATAGAAATGGACAAAGTCTTTTGCCATTTTTACAGCAAAGTCTTTAAGCATAGGACTAACACAGGGCTGTCCTTGCCGAGCTGTAAAATGACAAAAGCCATTTATCACTCCAGGCACAGTATTACAGCTTTGAATTGGTAAAATACCAATCAAGCCAACCTGAAATGAGCAAAAGCAACCCCTGACACAGTGTTTCGCTCTAATTAGAGCTCTTCAGAGAGGTATAGCTTTGTCCAGACACAAGGGCGCACCCAGTATAAGTCAAAAGAATACCCTTTCAGGCATAGAGTGACGAATAAATTATGCAAAAAAAGAAGTAGAGAACTCTGGGTAGTTCTCAAGTTTAGGTGGAAAGCAGCCCCTGTAAAGAGCACTCTCAACACCAGCGACACTCTAGATCTGCTCACCTCAAATGTCTGCTTTTCTATCAAAGTTTTTAAGCATAGGATTAGCACAGTGCTATCCACGCCAAGATAGAAATGGACAAAGTCTTTTGCCATTTTTACAGCAAAGTCTTTAAGCATAGGACTAACACAGGGCTGTCCTTGCCGAGCTGCAAAATGACAAAAGCCATTTATCACTCCAGGCACAGTATTACAGCTTTGAATTGGTAAAATACCAATCAAGCCCACCTGAAATGATTAAAAGCAACCCCTGACACAGTTTTTCGCTCTAATTAGAGCTCTTCAGAGAGGTATAGCGTTGTCCAGACACAAGGGCGCACCCAGTATAAGTCAAAAGAATACCCTTTCAGGCATAGAGTGACGAATAAATTGTGCAAAAAAAGAAGTAGAGAACTCTGGGTAGTTCTCAAGTTTAGGTGGAAAGCAGCCCCTGTATAGAGCACTCTGAACACCAGAGACACTCTAGATCTGCTCACCTCAAATGTCTGCTTTTATATCAAAGTTTTTAAGCATATGATTAGCACAGTGCTATCCACGCCGAGATAGAAATGGACAAAGTCTTTAAGCATAGGACTAACACAGGGCTGTCCTTGCCGAGCTGTAAAATGACAAAAGCCATTTATCACTCCAGGCACAGTATTACAGCTTTGAATTGGTAAAATACCAATCAAGCCAACCTGAAATGAGTAAAAGCAACCCCTGACACAGTGTTTCACTCTAATTAGAGCTCTTCAGAGAGATATAGCTTTGTCCAGACACAGGGGCGCACCCAGTATAAGTCAAAAGAATACCCTTTCAGGCATAGAGTGACGAATAAATTATGCAAAAAAAGAAGTAGAGAACTCTGGGTAGTTCTCAAGTTTAGGTGGAAAGCAGCCCCTGTATAGAGCACTCTCAACACCAGCGACACTCTAGATCTGCTCACCTCAAATGTCTGCTTTTCTATCAAAGTTTTTAAGCATAGGATTAGCACAGTGCTATCCACGCCGAGATAGAAATGGACAAAGTCTTTTGCCATTTTTACAGCAAAGTCTTTAAGCATAGGACTAACACAGGGCTGTTCTTGCCGAGCTGTAAAATGACAAAAGCCATTTATCACTCCAGGCACAGTATTACAGCTTTTAATTGGTAAAATACCAATCAAGCCAACCTGAAATGAGTAAAAGCAACCCCTGACACAGTGTTTCGCTCTAATTAGAGCTCTTCAGAGAGGTATAGCTTTGTCTAGACACAACGGCGCACCCAGTATAAGTCAAAAGAATACCCTTTCAGGCATAGAGTGACGAATAAATTGTGCAAAAAAAGAAGTAGAGAACTCTGGGTAGTTCTCAAGTTTAGGTGGAAAGCAGCCCCTGTATAGAGCACTCTCAACACCAGCGACACTCTAGATCTGCTCACCTCAAATGTCTGCTTTTCTATCAAAGTTTTTAAGCATAGGATTAGCACAGTGCTATCCACGCCGAGATAGAAATGGACAAAGTCTTTTGCCATTTTTACAGCAAAGTCTTTAAGCATAGGACTAACACAGGGCTGACCTTGCCGAGCTGTAAAATGACAAAAGCCATTTATCACTCCAGGCACAGTATTACAGCTTTGAATTGGTAAAATACCAATCAAGCCAACCTGAAATGAGTAAAAGCAACCCCTGACACAGTGTTTCGCTCTAATTAGAGCTCTTCAGAGAGGTATAGCTTTGTCCAGACACAAGGGCGCACCCAGTATAAGTCAAAAGAATACCCTTTCAGGCATAGAGTGACCAATAAATTATGCAAAAAAAGAAGTAGAGAACTTTGGGTAGTTCTCAAGTTTAGGTGGAAAGCAGCCCCTGTATAGAGCACTCTCAACACCAGCGACACTCTAGATCTGCTCACCTCAAATGTCTGCTTTTCTATCAAAGTTTTTAAGCATAGGATTAGCACAGTGCTATCCACGCCGAGATAGAAATGGACAAAGTCTTTTGCCATTTTTACAGCAAAGTCTTTTAGCATAGGACTAATACAGGGCTGTCCTTGCCGAGCTGTAAAATGACAAAAGCCATTTATCACTCTAGACTCAGTCTTACAGCTTTGAATTGGTAGAATACCAATCAAGCCAACCTGAAAGGAGTAAAAGCAACCCCTGACACAGTGTTTCGCTCTAATTAGAGCTCTTCAGAGAGGTATAGCTTTGTCCAGACACAAGGGCGCACCCAGTATAAGTCAAAAGAATACCCTTTCAGGCATAGAGTGACGAATAAATTGTTCAAAAAAAGAAGTAGAGAACTCTGGGTAGTTCTCAAGTTTAGGTGGAAAGCAGCCCCTGTATAGAGCACTCTCAACACCAGCGACACTCTAGATCTGCTCACCTCAAATGTCTGCTTTTGTATCAAAGGGGCAGATTTATGAGCCCCTTGCGCCACTTTTGCGTCACTTTTCCCATGTTAAAAGTGACGCAAAAGTGGCGCAAGGGGCTCATAAATCTGCCCCAAAGTTTTTAAGGATAGGATTAGCACAGTGCTATCCACGCCGAGATAGAAATGGACAAAGTCTTTTGCCATTTTTACAGCAAAGTCTTTAAGCATAGGACTAACACAGGGCTGTCCTTGCCGAGCTGCAAAATGACAAAAGCCATTTATCACTCCAGGCACAGTATTACAGCTTTGAATTGGTAAAATACCAATCAAGCCAACCTGAAATGAGTAAAAGCAACCCCTGACACAGTGTTTCGCTCTAATTAGAGCTCTTCTGAGAGGTATAGCTTAGTCCAGACACAAGGGCGCACCCAGTATAAGTCAAAAGAATACCCTTTCAGTCATAGAGTGACAAATAAATTATGCAAAAAAAGAAGTAGAGAACTCTGGGTAGTTCTCAAGTTTAGGTGGAAAGCAGCCCCTGTATAGAGCACTCTCAACACCAGCGACACTCTAGATCTGCTCACCTCAAATGTCTGCTTTGCTATCAAAGTTTTTAAGCATAGGATTAGCACAGTGCTATCCACGCCGAGATAGAAATGGACAAAGTCTTTTGCCATTTTTACAGCAAAGTCTTTAAGCATAAGACTAACACAGGGCTGTCCTTGCCGAGCTGTAAAATGACAAAAGCCATTTATCACTCCAGGCACAGTATTACAGCTTTGAATTGGTAAAATACCAATCAAGCCAACCTGAAATGAGTAAAAGCAACCCCTGACACAGTGTTTCGCTCTAATTAGAGCTCTTCAGAGATGTATAGCTTTGTCCAGACTCAAGGGCGCACCCAGTATAAGTCAAAAGAATACCCTTTCAGGCATAGAGTGACGAATAAATTGTGCAAAAAATGAAGTAGAGAACTCTGGGTAGTTCTCAAGTTTAGGTGGAAAGCAGCCCCTGTATAGAGCACTCTGAACACCAGCGACACTCTAGATCTGCTCACCTCAAATGTCTGCTTTTATATCAAAGTTTTTAAGCATATGATTAGCACAGTGCTATCCACGCCGAGATAGAAATGGACAAAGTCTTTAAGCATAGGACTAACACAGGGCTGTCCTTGCCGAGCTGTAAAATGACAAAAGCCATTTATCACTCCAGGCACATTACAGCTTTGAATTGGTAAAATACCAATCAAGCCAACCTGAAATGAGTAAAAGCAACCCCTGACACAGTGTTTCGCTCTAATTAGAGCTCTTCAGAGAGGTATAGCTTTGTCCAGACACAAGGGCGCACCCAGTATAAGTCAAAAGAATACCCTTTTCAGGCATAGAGTGACGAATAATTTATGCAAAAAAAGAAGTAGAGAACATTGGGTAGTTCTCAAGTTTAGGTGGAAAACAGCCCCTGTATAGAGCACTCTCAACACCAGCGACACTCTAGATCTGCTCACCTCAAATGTCTGCTTTTCTATCAAAGTTTTTAAGCATAGGATTAGCACAGTGCTATCCACGCCGAGATAGAAATGGACAAAGTCTTTTGCCATTTTTACAGCAAAGTCTTTAAGCATATGACTAACACAGGGCTGTCCTTGCCGAGCTGTAAAATGACAAAAGCCATTTATCACTCCAGGCACAGTATTACAGCTTTGAATTGGTAAAATACCAATCAAGCCAACCTGAAATGATTAAAAGCAACCCCTGACACAGTGTTTCGCTCTAATTAGAGCTCTTCAGAGAGGTATAGCTTTGTCCAGACACAAGGGCGCACCCAGTATAAGTCAAAAGAATACCCTTTCAGGCATAGAGTGATGAATAAATTATGCAAAAAAAGAAGTAGAGAACTCTGGGTAGTTCTCAAGTTTAGGTGGAAAGCAGCCCATGTATAGAGCACTCTCAACACCAGCAACACTCTAGATCTGCTCACCTCAAATGTCTGTTTTTCTATCAAAGTTTTTAAGCATAGGATTAGCACAGTGCTATCCACGCCGAAATAGAAATGAACAAAGTCTTTTGCCATTTTTACAGCAAAGTCTTTAAGCATGGAACTAACACAGGGCTGTCCTTGCCGAGCTGTAAAATGACAAAAGCCATTTATCACTCCAGGCACAGTATTACAGCTTTGAATTGGTAAAATACCAATCAAGCCAACCTGAAATGAGTAAAAGCAACCCCTGACACAGTGTTTCGCTCTAATTAGAGCTCTTCAGAGAGGTATAGCTTTGTCCAGACACAAGGGCGCACCCAGTATAAGTCAAAAGAATACCCTTTCAGGCATAGAGTGACGAATAAATTATGCAAAAAAAGAAGTAGAGAACTCTGGGTAGTTCTCAAGTTTAGGTGGAAAGCAGCCCCTGTATAGAGCACTCTCAACACCAGCGACACTCTAGATCTGCTCACCTCAAATGTCTGCTTTTCTATCAAAGTTTTTAAGCATAGGATTAGCACAGGGCTATCCACGCCGAGATAGAAATGGACAAAGTCTTTTGCCATTTTTACAGCAAAGTCTTTAAGCATAGGACTAACACAGGGCTGTTCTTGCCGAGCTGTAAAATGACAAAAGCCATTTATCACTCCAGGCACAGTATTACAGCTTTTAATTGGTAAAATACCAATCAAGCCAACCTGAAATGAGTAAAAGCAACCCCTGACACAGTGTTTCGCTCTAATTAGAGCTCTTCAGAGAGGTATAGCTTTGTCTAGACACAAGGGCGCACCCAGTATAAGTCAAAAGAATACCCTTTCAGGCATAGAGTGACGAATAAATTGTGTAAAAAAGAAGTAGAGAACTCTGGGTAGTTCTCAAGTTTAGGTGGAAAGCAGCCCCTGTATAGAGCACTCTCAACACCAGCGACACTCTAGATCTGCTCACCTCAAATGTCTGCTTTTCTATCAAAGTTTTTAAGCATAGGATTAGCACAGTGCTATCCACACCGAGATAGAAATGGACAAAGTCTTTTACCAATTTTACAGCAAAGTCATTAAGCATAGGACTAACACAGGGCTGTCCTTGCCGAGCTGTAAAATGACAAAAGCCATTTATCACTCCAGGCACAGTATTACAGCTTTGAATTGGTAAAATACCAATCAAGCCAACCTGAAATGAGTAAAAGCAACCCCTGACACAGTGGTTCGCTCTAATTAGAGCTCTTCAGAGATGTATAGCTTTGTCCAGACACAAGGGCGCACCCAGTATAAGTCAAAAGAATACCCTTTCAGGCATAGAGTGACGAATAAATTGTGCAAAAAAAGAAGTAGAGAACTCTGGGTAGTTCTCAAGTTTAGGTGGAAAGTAGCCCCTGTGTAGAGCACTCTCAACACCAGCGACACTCTAGATCTGCTCACCTCAAATGTCTGCTTTTATATCAAAGTTTTTAAGCATAGGATTAGCACAGTGCTATCCACGCCGAGATAGAAATGGACAAAGTCTTTTGCCACTTGTACAGCAAAGTCTTTAAGCATAGGACTAACACAGGGCTGACCTTGCCGAGCTGTAAAATGACAAAAGCCATTTATCACTCCAGGCACAGTATTACAGCTTTGAATTGGTAAAATACCAATCAAGCCAACCTGAAATGAGTAAAAGCAACCCCTGACACAGTGTTTCGCTCTAACTAGAGGTCTTCAGAGAGGTATAGCTTTGTCCAGACACAAGGGCGCACCCAGTATAAGTCAAAAGAATACCCTTTCAGGCATAGAGTGACCAATAAATTATGCAAAAAAAGAAGTAGAGAACTTTGGGTAGTTCTCAAGTTTAGGTGGAAAACAGCCCCTGTATAGAGCACTCTCAACACCAGCGACACTCTAGATCTGCTCACCTCAAATGTCTGCTTTTCTATCAAAGTTTTTAAGCATAGGATTAGCACAGTGCTATCCACGCCGAGATAGAAATGGACAAAGTCTTTTGCCATTTTTACAGCAAAGTCTTTAAGCATAGGACTAATACAGGGCTGTCCTTGCCGAGCTGTAAAATGACAAAAGCCATTTATCACTCCAGACACAGTATTACAGCTTTGAATTGGTAGAATACCAATCAAGCCAACCTGAAAGGAGTAAAAGCAACCCCTGACACAGTGTTTCGCTCTAGTTAGAGCTCTTCAGAGAGGTATAGCTTTGTCCAGACACAAGGGCGCACCCAGTATAAGTCAAAAGAATACCCTTTCAGGCATAGAGTGACGAATAAATTGTTCAAAAAAAGAAGTAGAGAACTCTGGGTAGTTCTCAAGTTTAGGTGGAAAGCAGCCCCTGTATAGAGCACTCTCAACACCAGCGACATCTAGATCTGCTCACCTCAAATGTCTGCTTTTGTATCAAACTTTTTAAGGATAGGATTAGCACAGTGCTATCCACGCCGAGATAGAAATGGACAAAGTCTTTTGCCATTTTTACAGCAAAGTCTTTAAGCATAGGACTAACACAGGGCTGTCCTTGCCGAGCTGTAAAATGACAAAAGCCATTTATCACTCCAGGCACAGTATTACAGCTTTGAATTGGTAAAATACCAATCAAGCCAACCTGAAATGATTAAAAGCAACCCCTGACACAGTGTGTCGCTCTAATTAGAGCTCTTCAGAGAGGTATAGCGTTGTCCGGACACAAGGGCGCACCCAGTATAAGTCAAAAGAATACCCTTTCAGGCATAGAGTGACGAATAAATTATGCAAAAAAAGAAGTAGAGCACTCTGGGTAGTTCTCAAGTTTAGGTGGAAAGCAGCCCCTGTATAGAGCACTCTCAACACCAGCGACACTCTAGATCTGCTCACCTCAAATGCCTGCTTTTCTATCAAAGTTTTTAAGCATATGATTAGCACAGTGCTATCCACGCCGAGATAGAAATGGACAAAGTCTTTTGCCACTTGTACAGCAAAGTCTTTAAGCATAGAACTAACACAGGGCTGTCCTTGCTGAGCTGTAAAATGACAAAAGCCATTTATCACTCCAGGCACACTATTACAGCTTTTAATTGGTAAAATACCAATCAAGCCAACCTGAAATGAGTAAAAGAAACCCCTGACACAGTGTTTCGCTCTAATTAGAGCTCTTCAGAGAGGTATAGCTTTGTCTAGACACAAGGGCGCACCCAGTATAAGTCAAAAGAATACCCTTTCAGGCATAGAGTGACGAATAAATTGTGCAAAAAAAGAAGTAGAGAACTCTGGGTAGTTCTCAAGTTTAGGTGGAAAGCAGCCCCTGTATAGAGCACTCTCAACACCAGCGACACTCTAGATCTGCTCACCTCAAATGTCTGCTTTTCTATCAAAGTTTTTAAGCATAGGATTAGGACAGTGCTATCCACACCGAGATAGAAATGGACAAAGTCTTTTACCAATTTTACAGCAAAGTCATTAAGCATAGGACTAACACAGGGCTGTCCTTGCCGAGCTGTAAAATGACAAAAGCCATTTATCACTCCAGGCACAGTATTACAGCTTTGAATTGGTAAAATACCAATCAAGCCAACCTGAAATGAGTAAAAGCAACCCCTGACACAGTGGTTCGCTCTAATTAGAGCTCTTCAGAGATGTATAGCTTTGTCCAGACACAAGGGCGCACCCAGTATAAGTCAAAAGAATACCCTTTCAGGCATAGAGTGACGAATAAATTGTGCAAAAAAAGAAGTAGATAACTCTGGGTAGTTCTCAAGTTTAGGTGGAAAGTAGCCCCTGTGTAGAGCACTCTCAACACCAGCGACACTCTAGATCTGCTCACCTCAAATGTCTGCTTTTATATCAAAGTTTTTAAGCATAGGATTAGCACAGTGCTATCCACGCCGAGATAGAAATGGACAAAGTCTTTTGCCACTTGTACAGCAAAGTCTTTAAGCATAGGACTAACACAGGGCTGACCTTGCCGAGCTGTAAAATGACAAAAGCCATTTATCACTCCAGGCACAGTATTACAGCTTTGAATTGGTAAAATACCAATCAAGCCAACCTGAAATGAGTAAAAGCAACCCCTGACACAGTGTTTCGCTCTAATTAGAGCTCTTCAGAGAGGTATAGCTTTGTCCAGACACAAGGGCGCACCCAGTATAAGTCAAAAGTATACCCTTTCAGGCATAGAGTGACCAATAAATTATGCAAAAAAAGAAGTAGAGAACTTTGGGTAGTTCTCAAGTTTAGGTGGAAAGCAGCCCCTGTATAGAGCACTCTCAACACCAGCGACACTCTAGATCTGCTCACCTCAAATGTCTGCTTTTCTATCAAAGTTTTTAAGCATAGGATTAGCACAGTGCTATCCACGCCGAGATAGAAATGGACAAAGTCTTTTGCCATTTTTACAGCAAAGTCTTTAAGCATAGGACTAATACAGGGCTGTCCTTGCCGAGCTGTAAAATGACAAAAGCCATTTATCACTCCAGACACAGTATTACAGCTTTGAATTGGTAGAATACCAATCAAGCCAACCTGAAAGGAGTAAAAGCAACCCCTGACACAGTGTTTCGCTCTAGTTAGAGCTCTTCAGAGAGGTATAGCTTTGTCCAGACACAAGGGCGCACCCAGTATAAGTCAAAAGAATACCCTTTCAGGCATAGAGTGACGAATAAATTGTTCAAAAAAAGAAGTAGAGAACTCTGGGTAGTTCTCAAGTTTAGGTGGAAAGCAGCCCCTGTATAGAGCACTCTCAACACCAGCGACATCTAGATCTGCTCACCTCAAATGTCTGCTTTTGTATCAAAGTTTTTAAGGATAGGATTAGCACAGTGCTATCCACGCCGAGATAGAAATGGACAAAGTCTTTTGCCATTTTTACAGCAAAGTCTTTAAGCATAGGACTAACACAGGGCTGTCCTTGCCGAGCTGTAAAATGACAAAAGCCATTTATCACTCCAGGCACAGTATTACAGCTTTGAATTGGTAAAATACCAATCAAGCCAACCTGAAATGAGCAAAAGCAACCCCTGACACAGTGTTTCGCTCTAATTAGAGCTCTTCAGAGAGGTATAGCTTTGTCCAGACACAAGGGCGCACCCAGTATAAGTCAAAAGAATACCCTTTCAGGCATAGAGTGACGAATAAATTGTGCAAAAAAAGAAGTAGAGAACTCTGGGTAGTTCTCAAGTTTAGGTGGAAAGTAGCCCCTGTGTAGAGCACTCTCAACACCAGCGACACTCTAGATCTGCTCACCTCAAATGTCTGCTTTTATATCAACGTTTTTAAGCATAGGATTAGCACAGTGCTATCCACGCCGAGATAGAAATGGACAAAGTCTTTTGCCACTTGTACAGCAAAGTCTTTAAGCATAGGACTAACACAGGGCTGACCTTGCCGAGCTGTAAAATGACAAAAGCCATTTATCACTCCAGGCACAGTATTACAGCTTTGAATTGGTAAAATACCAATCAAGCCAACCTGAAATGAGTAAAAGCAACCCCTGACACAGTGTTTCGCTCTAACTAGAGGTCTTCAGAGAGGTATAGCTTTGTCCAGACACAAGGGCGCACCCAGTATAAGTCAAAAGAATACCCTTTCAGGCATAGAGTGACCAATAAATTATGCAAAAAAAGAAGTAGAGAACTTTGGGTAGTTCTCAAGTTTAGGTGGAAAACAGCCCCTGTATAGAGCACTCTCAACACCAGCGACACTCTAGATCTGCTCACCTCAAATGTCTGCTTTTCTATCAAAGTTTTTAAGCATAGGATTAGCACAGTGCTATCCACGCCGAGATAGAAATGGACAAAGTCTTTTGCCATTTTT
The DNA here is from genome assembly GCF_964204655.1 of Triturus cristatus. Lineage (NCBI taxonomy): Eukaryota > Metazoa > Chordata > Amphibia > Caudata > Salamandridae > Triturus > Triturus cristatus. Next base: position 685,798,517 of record NC_140591.1, read on the forward strand.
ACAGCAAAGTCTTTAAGCATAGGACTAATACAGGGCTGTCCTTGCCGAGCTGTAAAATGACAAAAGCCATTTATCACTCCAGACACAGTATTACAGCTTTGAATTGGTAGAATACCAATCAAGCCAACCTGAAAGGAGTAAAAGCAACCCCTGACACAGTGTTTCGCTCTAGTTAGAGCTCTTCAGAGAGGTATAGCTTTGTCCAGACACAAGGGCGCACCCAGTATAAGTCAAAAGAATACCCTTTCAGGCATAGAGTGACGAATAAATTGTTCAAAAAAAGAAGTAGAGAACTCTGGGTAGTTCTCAAGTTTAGGTGGAAAGCAGCCCCTGTATAGAGCACTCTCAACACCAGCGACATCTAGATCTGCTCACCTCAAATGTCTGCTTTTGTATCAAACTTTTTAAGGATAGGATTAGCACAGTGCTATCCACGCCGAGATAGAAATGGACAAAGTCTTTTGCCATTTTTACAGCAAAGTCTTTAAGCATAGGACTAACACAGGGCTGTCCTTGCCGAGCTGTAAAATGACAAAAGCCATTTATCACTCCAGGCACAGTATTACAGCTTTGAATTGGTAAAATACCAATCAAGCCAACCTGAAATGATTAAAAGCAACCCCTGACACAGTGTGTCGCTCTAATTAGAGCTCTTCAGAGAGGTATAGCGTTGTCCGGACACAAGGGCGCACCCAGTATAAGTCAAAAGAATACCCTTTCAGGCATAGAGTGACGAATAAATTATGCAAAAAAAGAAGTAGAGCACTCTGGGTAGTTCTCAAGTTTAGGTGGAAAGCAGCCCCTGTATAGAGCACTCTCAACACCAGCGACACTCTAGATCTGCTCACCTCAAATGCCTGCTTTTCTATCAAAGTTTTTAAGCATATGATTAGCACAGTGCTATCCACGCCGAGATAGAAATGGACAAAGTCTTTTGCCACTTGTACAGCAAAGTCTTTAAGCATAGAACTAACACAGGGCTGTCCTTGCTGAGCTGTAAAATGACAAAAGCCATTTATCACTCCAGGCACACTATTACAGCTTTTAATTGGTAAAATACCAATCAAGCCAACCTGAAATGAGTAAAAGAAACCCCTGACACAGTGTTTCGCTCTAATTAGAGCTCTTCAGAGAGGTATAGCTTTGTCTAGACACAAGGGCGCACCCAGTATAAGTCAAAAGAATACCCTTTCAGGCATAGAGTGACGAATAAATTGTGCAAAAAAAGAAGTAGAGAACTCTGGGTAGTTCTCAAGTTTAGGTGGAAAGCAGCCCCTGTATAGAGCACTCTCAACACCAGCGACACTCTAGATCTGCTCACCTCAAATGTCTGCTTTTCTATCAAAGTTTTTAAGCATAGGATTAGGACAGTGCTATCCACACCGAGATAGAAATGGACAAAGTCTTTTACCAATTTTACAGCAAAGTCATTAAGCATAGGACTAACACAGGGCTGTCCTTGCCGAGCTGTAAAATGACAAAAGCCATTTATCACTCCAGGCACAGTATTACAGCTTTGAATTGGTAAAATACCAATCAAGCCAACCTGAAATGAGTAAAAGCAACCCCTGACACAGTGGTTCGCTCTAATTAGAGCTCTTCAGAGATGTATAGCTTTGTCCAGACACAAGGGCGCACCCAGTATAAGTCAAAAGAATACCCTTTCAGGCATAGAGTGACGAATAAATTGTGCAAAAAAAGAAGTAGATAACTCTGGGTAGTTCTCAAGTTTAGGTGGAAAGTAGCCCCTGTGTAGAGCACTCTCAACACCAGCGACACTCTAGATCTGCTCACCTCAAATGTCTGCTTTTATATCAAAGTTTTTAAGCATAGGATTAGCACAGTGCTATCCACGCCGAGATAGAAATGGACAAAGTCTTTTGCCACTTGTACAGCAAAGTCTTTAAGCATAGGACTAACACAGGGCTGACCTTGCCGAGCTGTAAAATGACAAAAGCCATTTATCACTCCAGGCACAGTATTACAGCTTTGAATTGGTAAAATACCAATCAAGCCAACCTGAAATGAGTAAAAGCAACCCCTGACACAGTGTTTCGCTCTAATTAGAGCTCTTCAGAGAGGTATAGCTTTGTCCAGACACAAGGGCGCACCCAGTATAAGTCAAAAGTATACCCTTTCAGGCATAGAGTGACCAATAAATTATGCAAAAAAAGAAGTAGAGAACTTTGGGTAGTTCTCAAGTTTAGGTGGAAAGCAGCCCCTGTATAGAGCACTCTCAACACCAGCGACACTCTAGATCTGCTCACCTCAAATGTCTGCTTTTCTATCAAAGTTTTTAAGCATAGGATTAGCACAGTGCTATCCACGCCGAGATAGAAATGGACAAAGTCTTTTGCCATTTTTACAGCAAAGTCTTTAAGCATAGGACTAATACAGGGCTGTCCTTGCCGAGCTGTAAAATGACAAAAGCCATTTATCACTCCAGACACAGTATTACAGCTTTGAATTGGTAGAATACCAATCAAGCCAACCTGAAAGGAGTAAAAGCAACCCCTGACACAGTGTTTCGCTCTAGTTAGAGCTCTTCAGAGAGGTATAGCTTTGTCCAGACACAAGGGCGCACCCAGTATAAGTCAAAAGAATACCCTTTCAGGCATAGAGTGACGAATAAATTGTTCAAAAAAAGAAGTAGAGAACTCTGGGTAGTTCTCAAGTTTAGGTGGAAAGCAGCCCCTGTATAGAGCACTCTCAACACCAGCGACATCTAGATCTGCTCACCTCAAATGTCTGCTTTTGTATCAAAGTTTTTAAGGATAGGATTAGCACAGTGCTATCCACGCCGAGATAGAAATGGACAAAGTCTTTTGCCATTTTTACAGCAAAGTCTTTAAGCATAGGACTAACACAGGGCTGTCCTTGCCGAGCTGTAAAATGACAAAAGCCATTTATCACTCCAGGCACAGTATTACAGCTTTGAATTGGTAAAATACCAATCAAGCCAACCTGAAATGAGCAAAAGCAACCCCTGACACAGTGTTTCGCTCTAATTAGAGCTCTTCAGAGAGGTATAGCTTTGTCCAGACACAAGGGCGCACCCAGTATAAGTCAAAAGAATACCCTTTCAGGCATAGAGTGACGAATAAATTGTGCAAAAAAAGAAGTAGAGAACTCTGGGTAGTTCTCAAGTTTAGGTGGAAAGTAGCCCCTGTGTAGAGCACTCTCAACACCAGCGACACTCTAGATCTGCTCACCTCAAATGTCTGCTTTTATATCAACGTTTTTAAGCATAGGATTAGCACAGTGCTATCCACGCCGAGATAGAAATGGACAAAGTCTTTTGCCACTTGTACAGCAAAGTCTTTAAGCATAGGACGAACACAGGGCTGACCTTGCCGAGCTGTAAAATGACAAAAGCCATTTATCACTCCAGGCACAGTATTACAGCTTTGAATTGGTAAAATACCAATCAAGCCAACCTGAAATGAGTAAAAGCAACCCCTGACACAGTGTTTCGCTCTAATTAGAGCTCTTCAGAGAGGTATAGCTTTGTCCAGACACAAGGGCGCACCCAGTATAAGTCAAAAGAATACCCTTTCAGGCATAGAGTGACCAATAAATTATGCAAAAAAAGAAGTAGAGAACTTTGGGTAGTTCTCAAGTTTAGGTGGAAAGCAGCCCCTGTATAGAGCACTCTCAACACCAGCGACACTCTAGATCTGCTCACCTCAAATGTCTGCTTTTCTATCAAAGTTTTTAAGCATAGGATTAGCACAGTGCTATCCACGCCGAGATAGAAATGGACAAAGTCTTTTGCCATTTTTACAGCAAAGTCTTTAAGCATAGGACTAATACAGGGCTGTCCTTGCCGAGCTGTAAAATGACAAAAGCCATTTATCACTCCAGACACAGTATTACAGCTTTGAATTGGTAGAATACCAATCAAGCCAACCTGAAAGGAGTAAAAGCAACCCCTGACACAGTGTTTCGCTCTAGTTAGAGCTCTTCAGAGAGGTATAGCTTTGTCCAGACACAAGGGCGCACCCAGTATAAGTCAAAAGAATACCCTTTCAGGCATAGAGTGACGAATAAATTGTTCAAAAAAAGAAGTAGAGAACTCTGGGTAGTTCTCAAGTTTAGGTGGAAAGCAGCCCCTGTATAGAGCACTCTCAACACCAGCGACATCTAGATCTGCTCACCTCAAATGTCTGCTTTTGTATCAAAGTTTTTAAGGATAGGATTAGCACAGTGCTATCCACGCCGAGATAGAAATGGACAAAGTCTTTTTCCATTTTTACAGCAAAGTCTTTAAGCATAGGACTAACACAGGGCTGTCCTTGCAGAGCTGTAAAATGACAAAAGCCATTTATCACTCCAGGCACAGTATTACAGCTTTGAATTGGTAAAATACCAATCAAGCCAACCTGAAATGAGCAAAAGCAACCCCTGACACAGTGTTTCGCTCTAATTAGAGCTCTTCAGAGAGGTATAGCTTTGTCCAGACACAAGGGCGCACCCAGTATAAGTCAAAAGAATACCCTTTCAGGCATAGAGTGACGAATAAATTATGCAAAAAAAGAAGTAGAGAACTCTGGGTAGTTCTCAAGTTTAGGTGGAAAGCAGCCCCTGTATAGAGCACTCTCAACACCAGCGACACTCTAGATCTGCTCACCTCAAATGTCTGCTTTTCTATCAAAGTTTTTAAGCATAGGATTAGCACAGTGCTATCCACGCCGAGATAGAAATGGACAAAGTCTTTTGCCATTTTTACAGCAAAGTCTTTAAGCATAGGACTAACACAGGGCTGCCCTTGCCGAGCTGTAAAATGACAAAAGCCATTTATCACTCCAGGCACAGTATTACAGCTTTGAATTGGTAAAATACCAATCAAGCCAACCTGAAATGATTAAAAGCAATCCCTGACACAGTGTTTCGCTCTAATTAGAGCTCTTCAGAGAGGTATAGCGTTGTCCGGACACAAGGGCGCACCCAGTATAAGTCAAAAGAATACCCTTTCAGGCATAGAGTGACGAATAAATTATGCAAAAAAAGAAGCAGAGCACTCTGGGTAGTTCTCAAGTGTAGGTGGAAAGCAGCCCCTGTATAGAGCACTCTCAACACCAGCGACACTCTAGATCTGCTCACCTCAAATGTCTGCTTTTCTATCAAAGTTTTTAAGCATATGATTAGCACAGTGCTATCCACGCCGAGATAGAAATGGACAAAGTCTTTTGCCACTTGTACAGCAAAGTCTTTAAGCATAGAACTAACACAGGGCTGTCCTTGCCGAGCTGTAAAATGACAAAAGCCATTTATCACTCCAGGCACACTATTACAGCTTTTAATTGGTAAAATACCAATCAAGCCAACCTGAAATGAGTAAAAGAAAACCCTGACACAGTGTTTCGCTCTAATTAGAGCTCTTCAGAGAGGTATAGCTTTGTCTAGACACAAGGGCGCACCCAGTATAAGTCAAAAGAATACCCTTTCAGGCATAGAGTGACGAATAAATTGTGCAAAAAAAGAAGTAGAGAACTCTGGGTAGTTCTCAAGTTTAGGTGGAAAGCAGCCCCTGTATAGAGCACTCTCAACACCAGCGACACTCTAGATCTGCTCACCTCAAATGTCTGCTTTTCTATCAAAGTTTTTAAGCATAGGATTAGCACAGTGCTATCCACACCGAGATAGAAATGGACAAAGTCTTTTACCAATTTTACAGCAAAGTCTTTAAGCATAGGACTAACACAGGGCTGTCCTTGCCGAGCTGTAAAATGACAAAAGCCATTTATCACTCCAGGCACAGTATTACAGCTTTGAATTGGTAAAATACCAATCAAGCCAACCTGAAATGAGTAAAAGCAACCCCTGACACAGTGGTTCGCTCTAATTAGAGCTCTTCAGAGATGTATAGCTTTGTCCAGACACAAGGGCGCACCCAGTATAAGTCAAAAGAATACCCTTTCACGCATAGAGTGACGAATAAATTGTGCAAAAAAAGAAGTAGAGAACTCTGGGTAGTTCTCAAGTTTAGGTGGAAAGTAGCCCCTGTGTAGAGCACTCTCAACACCAGCGACACTCTAGATCTGCTCACCTCAAATGTCTGCTTTTATATCAAAGTTTTTAAGCATAGGATTAGCACAGTGCTATCCACGCCGAGATAGAAATGGACAAAGTCTTTTGCCACTTGTACAGCAAAGTCTTTAAGCATAGGACTAACACAGGGCTGACCTTGCTGAGCTGTAAAATGACAAAAGCCATTTATCACTCCAGGCACAGTATTACAGCTTTGAATTGGTAAAATACCAATCAAGCCAACCTGAAATGAGTAAAAGCAACCCCTGACACAGTGTTTCGCTCTAATTAGAGCTCTTCAGAGAAGTATAGCTTTGTCCAGACACAAGGGCGCACCCAGTATAAGTCAAAAGTATACCCTTTCAGGCATAGAGTGACCAATAAATTATGCAAAAAAAGAAGTAGAGAACTTTGGGTAGTTCTCAAGTTTAGGTGGAAGGCAGCCCCTGTATAGAGCACTCTCAACACCAGCGACACTCTAGATCTGCTCACCTCAAATGTCTGCTTTTCTATCAAAGTTTTTAAGCATAGGATTAGCACAGTGCTATCCACGCCGAGATAGAAATGGACAAAGTCTTATACCATTTTTACAGCAAAGTCTTTAAGCATAGGACTAATACAGGGCTGTCCTTGCCGAGCTGTAAAATGACAAAAGCCATTTATCACTCCAGACACAGTATTACAGCTTTGAATTGGTAGAATACCAATCAAGCCAACCTGAAAGGAGTAAAAGCAACCCCTGACACAGTGTTTCGCTCTAATTAGAGCTCTTCAGAGAGGTATAGCTTTGTCCAGACACAAGGGCGCACCCAGTATAATTCAAAAGAATACCCTTTCAGGCATAGAGTGACGAATAAATTATGCAAAAAAAGAAGTAGAGAACTCTGGGTAGTTCTCAAGTTTAGGTGGAAAGCAGCCCCTGTATAGAGCACTCTCAACACCAGCGACACTCTAGATCTGCTCACCTCAAATGTCTGCTTTTCTATCAAAGTTTTTAAGCATAGGATTAGGACAGTGCTATCCACGCCGAGATAGAAATGGACAAAGTCTTTTGCCATTTTTACAGCAAAGTCTTTAAGCATAGGACTAACACAGGGCTGTCCTTGCCGAGCTGTAAAATGACAAAAGCCATTTATCACTCCAGGCACAGTATTACAGCTTTGAATTGGTAAAATACCAATCAAGCCAACCTAAAATGATTAAAAGCAACCCCTGACACAGTGTTTCGCTCTAATTAGAGCTCTTCAGAGAGGTATAGCGTTGTCCAGACACAAGGGCGCACCCAGTATAAGTCAAAAGAATACCCTTACAGGCATAGAGTGACGAATAAATTATGCAAAAAAAGAAGTAGAGCACTCTGGGTAGTTCTCAAGTTTAGGTGGAAAGCAGCCCCTGTATAGAGCACTCTCAACACCAGCGACACTCTAGATCTGCTCACCTCAAATGTCTGCTTTTCTATCAAAGTTTTTAAGCATATGATTAGCACAGTGCTATCCACGCCGAGATAGAAATGGACAAAGTCTTTTGCCACTTGTACAGCAAAGTCTTTAAGCATAGGACTAACACAGGGCTGTCCTTGCCGAGCTGTAAAATGACAAAAGCCATTTATCACTCCAGGCACAGTATTACAGCTTTGAATTGGTAAAATACCAATCAAGCCAACCTGAAATGAGTAAAAGAAACCCCTGACACAGTGTTTCGCTCTAATTAGAGCTCTTCAGAGAGGTATAGCTTTGTCCAGACACAAGGGCGCACCCAGTATAAGTCAAAAGAATACCCTTTCAGGCATAGAGTGACGAATAAATTATGCAAAAAAAGAAGTAGAGAACTCTGGGTAGTTCTCAAGTTTAGGTGAAAAGCAGCCTCTGTATAGAGCACTCTCAACACCAGCGACACTCTAGATCTGCTCACCTCAAATGTCTGCTTTTCTATCAAAGTTTTTAAGCATAGGATTAGCACAGTGCTATCCACGCCGAGATAGAAATGGACAAAGTCTTTTGCCATTTTTACAGCAAAGTCTATAATCATAGGACTAACACAGGGCTTTCTTTGCCGAGCTGTAAAATGACAAAATCCATTTATCACTTCAGGCACAGTATTACAGCTTTGAATTGGTAAAATACCAATCAAGCCAACCTGAAATGAGTAAAAGCAACCCCTGACACAGTGTTTCGCTCTAATTAGAGCTCTTCAGAGAGGTATAGCTTTGTCCAGACACAAGGGCGCACCCAGTAAAAGTCAAAAGAATACCCTTTCAGGCATAGAGTTACGAATAAATTATGCAAAAAAAGAAGTAGAGAACTCTGGGTAGTTCTCAAGTTTAGGTGGAAAGCAGCCCCTGTATAGAGCACTCTCAACACCAGCGACACTCTAGATCTGCTCATCTCAAATGTCTGCTTTTCTATCAAAGTTTTTAAGCATAGGATTAGCACAGTGCTATCCACTTCGAGATAGAAATGGACAAAATCTTTTGCCATTTTTACAGCAATGTCTTTAAGCATAGGACTAACACAGGGCTGTCCTTGCCGAGCTGTAAAATGACAAACGCCATTCATCACTCCAGGCACAGTATTACAGCTTTGAATTGGTAAAATACCAATCAAGCCAACCTGAAATGATTAAAAGCAAACCCTGACACAGTGTTTCGCTCTAATTAGAGCTCTTCAGAGAGGTATAGCTTTGTCCAGACACAAGGGCGCACCCAGTATAAGTCAAAAGAATACCCTTTCAGGCATAGTTTAACGAATACATTGTGCAAATAAAGAAGTAGAGAACTCTGGGTAGTTCTCAAGTTTAGGTGGAAAGCAGCCCCTGTATAGAGCACTCTCAACACCAGCGACACTCTAGATCTGCTCAGCTCAAATGTCTGCTTTTGTATCAAAGTTTTTAAGCATAGGATTAGCACAGTGCTATCCACGCCGAGGTAGAAATGGACAAACTCTTTTGCCATTTTTACAGCAAAGTCTTTAAGCATAGGAATAACACAGGGCTGTCCTTGCCGAGCTGTAAAATGACAAAAGCCATTTATCACTCCAGGCACATTACAGCTTCGAATTGGTAAAATACCAATCAAGCCAACCTGAAATGAGTAAACGCAACCCCTGACACAGTGTTTCGCTCTAATTAGAGCTCTTCAGAGAGGTATAGCTTTGTCCAGACACAAGGGCGCACCCAGTATAAGTCAAAAGAATACCCTTTCAGGCATAGAGTGACGAATAAATTATGCAAAAAAAGAAGTAGAGAACTCCTGGTAGTTCTCAAGTTTAGGTGGAAAACAGCCCCTGTATAGAGCACTCTCAACACCAGCGACACTCTAGATCTGCTCACCTCAAATGTCTGCTTTTCTATCAAAGTTTTTAAGCATAGGATTAGCACAGTGCTATCCACGCCGAGATAGAAATGGACAAAGTCTTTTGCCATTTTTACAGCAAGGTCTTTAAGCATATGACTAACACAGGGCTGTCTTTGCCGAGCTGTAAAATGACAAAAGCCATTTATCACTCCAGGCACAGTATTACAGCTTTGAATTGGTAAAATACCAATCAAGCCAACCTGAAATGAGTAAACGCAACCCCTGACACAGTGTTTCGCTCTAATTAGAGCTCTTCAGAGAGGTATAGCTTTGTCCAGACACAAGGGCGCACCCTGTATAAGTCAAAAGAATACCCTTTCAGGCATAGAGTGACGAATAAATTATGCAAAAAAAGAAGTAGAGAACTCTGGGTAGTTCTCAAGTTTAGGTGGAAAGCAGCCCCTGTATAGAGCACTCTCAACACCAGCGACACTCTAGATCTGCTCAGCTCAAATGTCTGCTTTTGTATCAAAGTTTTTAAGCATAGGATTAGCACAGTGCTATCCACGCCGAGATAGAAATGGAAAAACTCTTTTGCCATTTTTACAGCAAAGTCTTTAAGCATAGGACTAACACAGGGCTGTCCTTGCCGAGCTGTAAAATGACAAAAGCCATTTATAACTCCTGGCACATTACAGCTTTGAATTGGTAAAATACCAATCAAGCCAACCTGAAATGAGTAAAAGCAACCCCTGACACAGTGTTTCGCTCTAATTAGAGCTCTTCAGAGAGGTATAGCTTTGTCCAGACACAAGGGCGCACCCAGTATAAGTCAAAAGAATACCCTTTCAGGCATAGAGTGACGAATAAATTATGCAAAAAAAGAAGTAGAGAACTCTGGGTAGTTCTCAAGTTTAGGTGGAAAACAGCCCCTGTATAGAGCACTCTCAACACCAGCGACACTCTAGATCTGCTCACCTCAAATGTCTGCTTTTCTATCAAAGTTTTTAAGCATAGGATTAGCACAGTGCTATCCACGCCGAGATAGAAATGGACAAAGTCTTTTGTCATTTTTACAGCAAAGTCTTTAAGCATATTACTAACACAGGGCTGTCCTCGCCGAGCTGTAAAATGACAAAAGCCATTTATCACTCCAGGCACAGTATTACAGCTTTGAATTGGTAAAATACCAATCAAGCCAACCTGAAATGATTAAAAGCAACCCCTGACACAGTGTTTCGCTCTAATTAGAGCTCTTCAGAGAGGTATAGCGTTGTCCAGACACAAGGGCGCACCCAGTATAAGTCAAAAGAATACCCTTTCAGGCATAGAGTGACGAATAAATTATGCAAAAAAAGAAGTAGAGCACTCTGGGTAGTTCTCAAGTTTAGGTGGAAAGCAGCCCCTGTATAGAGCACTCTCAACACCAGCAACACTCTAGATCTGCTCACCTCAAATGTCTGCTTTTCTATCAAAGTTTTTAAGCATAGGATTAGCACAGTGCTATCCACGCCGCGATAGAAATGGACAAAGTCTTTTGCCATTTTTACAGCAAAGTCTTTAAGCATAGAACTAACACAGGGCTGTCCTTGCCGAGCTGTAAAATGACAAAAGCCATTTATCACTCCAGGCACAGTATTACAGCTTTGAATTGGTAAAATACCAATCAAGCCAACCTGAAATGAGTAAAAGCAACCCCTGACACAGTGTTTCGCTCTAATTAGAGCTCTTCAGAGATGTATAGCTTTGTCCAGACTCAAGGGCGCACCCAGTATAAGTCAAAAGAATACCCTTTCAGGCATAGAGTGACGAATAAATTGTGCAAAAAAAGAAGTAGAGAACTCTGGGTAGTTCTCAAGTTTAGGTGGAAAGCAGCCCCTGTATAGAGCACTCTGAACACCAGAGACACTCTAGATCTGCTAACCTCAAATGTCTGCTTTTATATCAAAGTTTTTAAGCATATGATTAGCACAGTGCTATCCACGCCGAGATAGAAATGGACAAAGTCTTTAAGCATAGGACTAACACAGGGCTGTCCTTGCCAAGCTGTAAAATGACAAAAGCCATTTATCACTCCAGGCACATTACAGCTTTGAATTGGTAAAATACCAATCAAGCCAACCTGAAATGAGTAAAAGCAACCCCTGACACAGTGTTTCGCTCTAATTAGAGCTCTTCAGAGAGGTATAGCTTTGTCCAGACACAAGGGCGCACCCAGTATAAGTCAAAAGAATACCCTTTCAGGCATAGAGTGACGAATAAATTATGCAAAAAAAGAAGTAGAGAACATTGGGTAGTTCTCAAGTTTAGGTGGAAAACAGCCCCTGTATAGAGCACTCTCCACACCAGCGACACTCTAGATCTGCTCACCTCAAATGTCTGCTTTTCTATCAAAGTTTTTAAGCATACGATTAGCACAGTGCTATCCACGCCGAGATAGAAATGGACAAAGTCTTTTGCCATTTTTACAGCAAAGTCTTTAAGCATATGACTAACACAGGGCTGTCCTTGCCGAGCTGTAAAATGACAAAAGCCATTTATCACTCCAGGCACAGTATTACAGCTTTGAATTGGTAAAATACCAATCAAGCCAACCTGAAATGATTAAAAGCAACCCCTGACACAGTGTTTCGCTCTAATTAGAGCTCTTCAGAGAGGTATAGCTTTGTCCAGACACAAGGGCGCACCCAGTATAAGTCAAAAGAATACCCTTTCAGGCATAGAGTGACGAATAAATTATGCAAAAAAAGAAGTAGAGAACTCTGGGTAGTTCTCAAGTTTAGGTGGAAAGCAGCCCATGTATAGAGCACTCTCAACACCAGCAACACTCTAGATCTGCTCACCTCAAATGTCTGCTTTTCTATCAAAGTTTTTAAGCATAGGATTAGCACAGTGCTATCCACGCCGAGATAGAAATGAACAAAGTCTTTTGCCATTTTTACAGCAAAGTCTTTAAGCATAGAACTAACACAGGGCTGTCCTTGCCGAGCTGTAAAATGACAAAAGCCATTTATCACTCCAGGCACAGTATTACAGCTTTGAATTGGTAAAATACCAATCAAGCCAACCTAAAATGATTAAAAGCAACCCCTGACACAGTGTTTCGCTCTAATTAGAGCTCTTCAGAGAGGTATAGCGTTGTCCAGACACAAGGGCGCACCCAGTATAAGTCAAAAGAATACCCTTACAGGCATAGAGTGACGAATAAATTATGCAAAAAAAGAAGTAGAGCACTCTGGGTAGTTCTCAAGTTTAGGTGGAAAGCAGCCCCTGTATAGAGCACTCTCAACACCAGCGACACTCTAGATCTGCTCACCTCAAATGTCTGCTTTTCTATCAAAGTTTTTAAGCATAGGATTAGCACAGTGCTATCCACGCCGAGATAGAAATGGACAAAGTCTTTTAGCATAGGACTAATACAGGGCTGTCCTTGCCGAGCTGTAAAATGACAAAAGCCATTTATCACTCTAGACTCAGTCTTACAGCTTTGAATTGGTAGAATACCAATCAAGCCAACCTGAAAGGAGTAAAAGCAACCCCTGACACAGTGTTTCGCTCTAATTAGAGCTCTTCAGAGAGGTATAGCTTTGTCCAGACACAAGGGCGCACCCAGTATAAGTCAAAAGAATACCCTTTCAGGCATAGAGTGACGAATAAATTGTTCAAAAAAAGAAGTAGAGAACTCTGGGTAGTTCTCAAGTTTAGGTGGAAAGCAGCCCCTGTATAGAGCACTCTCAACACCAGCGACACTCTAGATCTGCTCACCTCAAATGTCTGCTTTTGTATCAAAGGGGCAGATTTATGAGCCCCTTGCGCCACTTTTGCGTCACTTTTCCCATGTTAAAAGTGACGCAAAAGTGGCGCAAGGGGCTCATAAATCTGCCCCAAAGTTTTTAAGGATAGGATTAGCACAGTGCTATCCACGCCGAGATAGAAATGGACAAAGTCTTTTGCCATTTTTACAGCAAAGTCTTTAAGCATAGGACTAACACAGGGCTGTCCTTGCCGAGCTGCAAAATGACAAAAGCCATTTATCACTCCAGGCACAGTATTACAGCTTTGAATTGGTAAAATACCAATCAAGCCAACCTGAAATGAGTAAAAGCAACCCCTGACACAGTGTTTCGCTCTAATTAGAGCTCTTCTGAGAGGTATAGCTTAGTCCAGACACAAGGGCGCACCCAGTATAAGTCAAAAGAATACCCTTTCAGTCATAGAGTGACAAATAAATTATGCAAAAAAAGAAGTAGAGAACTCTGGGTAGTTCTCAAGTTTAGGTGGAAAGCAGCCCCTGTATAGAGCACTCTCAACACCAGCGACACTCTAGATCTGCTCACCTCAAATGTCTGCTTTGCTATCAAAGTTTTTAAGCATAGGATTAGCACAGTGCTATCCACGCCGAGATAGAAATGGACAAAGTCTTTTGCCATTTTTACAGCAAAGTCTTTAAGCATAAGACTAACACAGGGCTGTCCTTGCCGAGCTGTAAAATGACAAAAGCCATTTATCACTCCAGGCACAGTATTACAGCTTTGAATTGGTAAAATACCAATCAAGCCAACCTGAAATGAGTAAAAGCAACCCCTGACACAGTGTTTCGCTCTAATTAGAGCTCTTCAGAGATGTATAGCTTTGTCCAGACTCAAGGGCGCACCCAGTATAAGTCAAAAGAATACCCTTTCAGGCATAGAGTGACGAATAAATTGTGCAAAAAATGAAGTAGAGAACTCTGGGTAGTTCTCAAGTTTAGGTGGAAAGCAGCCCCTGTATAGAGCACTCTGAACACCAGCGACACTCTAGATCTGCTCACCTCAAATGTCTGCTTTTATATCAAAGTTTTTAAGCATATGATTAGCACAGTGCTATCCACGCCGAGATAGAAATGGACAAAGTCTTTAAGCATAGGACTAACACAGGGCTGTCCTTGCCGAGCTGTAAAATGACAAAAGCCATTTATCACTCCAGGCACATTACAGCTTTGAATTGGTAAAATACCAATCAAGCCAACCTGAAATAAGTAAAAGCAACCCCTGACACAGTGTTTCGCTCTAATTAGAGCTCTTCAGAGAGGTATAGCTTTGTCCAGACACAAGGGCGCACCCAGTATAAGTCAAAAGAATACCCTTTTCAGGCATAGAGTGACGAATAATTTATGCAAAAAAAGAAGTAGAGAACATTGGGTAGTTCTCAAGTTTAGGTGGAAAACAGCCCCTGTATAGAGCACTCTCAACACCAGCGACACTCTAGATCTGCTCACCTCAAATGTCTGCTTTTCTATCAAAGTTTTTAAGCATAGGATTAGCACAGTGCTATCCACGCCGAGATAGAAATGGACAAAGTCTTTTGCCATTTTTACAGCAAAGTCTTTAAGCATATGACTAACACAGGGCTGTCCTTGCCGAGCTGTAAAATGACAAAAGCCATTTATCACTCCAGGCACAGTATTACAGCTTTGAATTGGTAAAATACCAATCAAGCCAACCTGAAATGATTAAAAGCAACCCCTGACACAGTGTTTCGCTCTAATTAGAGCTCTTCAGAGAGGTATAGCTTTGTCCAGACACAAGGGCGCACCCAGTATAAGTCAAAAGAATACCCTTTCAGGCATAGAGTGATGAATAAATTATGCAAAAAAAGAAGTAGAGAACTCTGGGTAGTTCTCAAGTTTAGGTGGAAAGCAGCCCATGTATAGAGCACTCTCAACACCAGCAACACTCTAGATCTGCTCACCTCAAATGTCTGTTTTTCTATCAAAGTTTTTAAGCATAGGATTAGCACAGTGCTATCCACGCCGAAATAGAAATGAACAAAGTCTTTTGCCATTTTTACAGCAAAGTCTTTAAGCATAGAACTAACACAGGGCTGTCCTTGCCGAGCTGTAAAATGACAAAAGCCATTTATCACTCCAGGCACAGTATTACAGCTTTGAATTGGTAAAATACCAATCAAGCCAACCTGAAATGAGTAAAAGCAACCCCTGACACAGTGTTTCGCTCTAATTAGAGCTCTTCAGAGAGGTATAGCTTTGTCCAGACACAAGGGCGCACCCAGTATAAGTCAAAAGAATACCCTTTCAGGCATAGAGTGACGAATAAATTATGCAAAAAAAGAAGTAGAGAACTCTGGGTAGTTCTCAAGTTTAGGTGGAAAGCAGCCCCTGTATAGAGCACTCTCAACACCAGCGACACTCTAGATCTGCTCACCTCAAATGTCTGCTTTTCTATCAAAGTTTTTAAGCATAGGATTAGCACAGGGCTATCCACGCCGAGATAGAAATGGACAAAGTCTTTTGCCATTTTTACAGCAAAGTCTTTAAGCATAGGACTAACACAGGGCTGTTCTTGCCGAGCTGTAAAATGACAAAAGCCATTTATCACTCCAGGCACAGTATTACAGCTTTTAATTGGTAAAATACCAATCAAGCCAACCTGAAATGAGTAAAAGCAACCCCTGACACAGTGTTTCGCTCTAATTAGAGCTCTTCAGAGAGGTATAGCTTTGTCTAGACACAAGGGCGCACCCAGTATAAGTCAAAAGAATACCCTTTCAGGCATAGAGTGACGAATAAATTGTGTAAAAAAGAAGTAGAGAACTCTGGGTAGTTCTCAAGTTTAGGTGGAAAGCAGCCCCTGTATAGAGCACTCTCAACACCAGCGACACTCTAGATCTGCTCACCTCAAATGTCTGCTTTTCTATCAAAGTTTTTAAGCATAGGATTAGCACAGTGCTATCCACACCGAGATAGAAATGGACAAAGTCTTTTACCAATTTTACAGCAAAGTCATTAAGCATAGGACTAACACAGGGCTGTCCTTGCCGAGCTGTAAAATGACAAAAGCCATTTATCACTCCAGGCACAGTATTACAGCTTTGAATTGGTAAAATACCAATCAAGCCAACCTGAAATGAGTAAAAGCAACCCCTGACACAGTGGTTCGCTCTAATTAGAGCTCTTCAGAGATGTATAGCTTTGTCCAGACACAAGGGCGCACCCAGTATAAGTCAAAAGAATACCCTTTCAGGCATAGAGTGACGAATAAATTGTGCAAAAAAAGAAGTAGAGAACTCTGGGTAGTTCTCAAGTTTAGGTGGAAAGTAGCCCCTGTGTAGAGCACTCTCAACACCAGCGACACTCTAGATCTGCTCACCTCAAATGTCTGCTTTTATATCAAAGTTTTTAAGCATAGGATTAGCACAGTGCTATCCACGCCGAGATAGAAATGGACAAAGTCTTTTGCCACTTGTACAGCAAAGTCTTTAAGCATAGGACTAACACAGGGCTGACCTTGCCGAGCTGTAAAATGACAAAAGCCATTTATCACTCCAGGCACAGTATTACAGCTTTGAATTGGTAAAATACCAATCAAGCCAACCTGAAATGAGTAAAAGCAACCCCTGACACAGTGTTTCGCTCTGACTAGAGGTCTTCAGAGAGGTATAGCTTTGTCCAGACACAAGGGCGCACCCAGTATAAGTCAAAAGAATACCCTTTCAGGCATAGAGTGACCAATAAATTATGCAAAAAAAGAAGTAGAGAACTTTGGGTAGTTCTCAAGTTTAGGTGGAAAACAGCCCCTGTATAGAGCACTCTCAACACCAGCGACACTCTAGATCTGCTCACCTCAAATGTCTGCTTTTCTATCAAAGTTTTTAAGCATAGGATTAGCACAGTGCTATCCACGCCGAGATAGAAATGGACAAAGTCTTTTGCCATTTTTACAGCAAAGTCTTTAAGCATAGGACTAATACAGGGCTGTCCTTGCCGAGCTGTAAAATGACAAAAGCCATTTATCACTCCAGACACAGTATTACAGCTTTGAATTGGTAGAATACCAATCAAGCCAACCTGAAAGGAGTAAAAGCAACCCCTGACACAGTGTTTCGCTCTAGTTAGAGCTCTTCAGAGAGGTATAGCTTTGTCCAGACACAAGGGCGCACCCAGTATAAGTCAAAAGAATACCCTTTCAGGCATAGAGTGACGAATAAATTGTTCAAAAAAAGAAGTAGAGAACTCTGGGTAGTTCTCAAGTTTAGGTGGAAAGCAGCCCCTGTATAGAGCACTCTCAACACCAGCGACATCTAGATCTGCTCACCTCAAATGTCTGCTTTTGTATCAAACTTTTTAAGGATAGGATTAGCACAGTGCTATCCACGCCGAGATAGAAATGGACAAAGTCTTTTGCCATTTTTACAGCAAAGTCTTTAAGCATAGGACTAACACAGGGCTGTCCTTGCCGAGCTGTAAAATGACAAAAGCCATTTATCACTCCAGGCACAGTATTACAGCTTTGAATTGGTAAAATACCAATCAAGCCAACCTGAAATGATTAAAAGCAACCCCTGACACAGTGTGTCGCTCTAATTAGAGCTCTTCAGAGAGGTATAGCGTTGTCCGGACACAAAGGCGCACCCAGTATAGGTCAAAAGAATACCCTTTCAGGCATAGAGTGACGAATAAATTATGCAAAAAAAGAAGTAGAGCACTCTGGGTAGTTCTCAAGTTTAGGTGGAAAGCAGCCCCTGTATAGAGCACTCTCAACACCAGCGACACTCTAGATCTGCTCACCTCAAATGTCTGCTTTTCTATCAAAGTTTTTAAGCATATGATTAGCACAGTGCTATCCACGCCGAGATAGAAATGGACAAAGTCTTTTGCCACTTGTACAGCAAAGTCTTTAAGCATAGAACTAACACAGGGCTGTCCTTGCTGAGCTGTAAAATGACAAAAGCCATTTATCACTCCAGGCACACTATTACAGCTTTTAATTGGTAAAATACCAATCAAGCCAACCTGAAATGAGTAAAAGAAACCCCTGACACAGTGTTTCGCTCTAATTAGAGCTCTTCAGAGAGGTATAGCTTTGTCTAGACACAAGGGCGCACCCAGTATAAGTCAAAAGAATACCCTTTCAGGCATAGAGTGACGAATAAATTGTGCAAAAAAAGAAGTAGAGAACTCTGGGTAGTTCTCAAGTTTAGGTGGAAAGCAGCCCCTGTATAGAGCACTCTCAACACCAGCGACACTCTAGATCTGCTCACCTCAAATGTCTGCTTTTCTATCAAAGTTTTTAAGCATAGGATTAGCACAGTGCTATCCACACCGAGATAGAAATGGACAAAGTCTTTTACCAATTTTACAGCAAAGTCATTAAGCATAGGACTAACACAGGGCTGTCCTTGCCGAGCTGTAAAATGACAAAAGCCATTTATCACTCCAGGCACAGTATTACAGCTTTGAATTGGTAAAATACCAATCAAGCCAACCTGAAATGAGTAAAAGCAACCCCTGACACAGTGGTTCGCTCTAATTAGAGCTCTTCAGAGATGTATAGCTTTGTCCAGACACAAGGGCGCACCCAGTATAAGTCAAAAGAATACCCTTTCAGGCATAGAGTGACGAATAAATTGTGCAAAAAAAGAAGTAGATAACTCTGGTTAGTTCTCAAGTTTAGGTGGAAAGTAGCCCCTGTGTAGAGCACTCTCAACACCAGCGACACTCTAGATCTGCTCACCTCAAATGTCTGCTTTTATATCAAAGTTTTTAAGCATAGGATTAGCACAGTGCTATCCACGCCGAGATAGAAATGGACAAAGTCTTTTGCCACTTGTACAGCAAAGTCTTTAAGCATAGGACTAACACAGGGCTGACCTTGCCGAGCTGTAAAATGACAAAAGCCATTTATCACTCCAGGCACAGTATTACAGCTTTGAATTGGTAAAATACCAATCAAGCCAACCTGAAATGAGTAAAAGCAACCCCTGACACAGTGTTTCGCTCTAATTAGAGCTCTTCAGAGAGGTATAGCTTTGTCCAGACACAAGGGCGCACCCAGTATAAGTCAAAAGTATACCCTTTCAGGCATAGAGTGACCAATAAATTATGCAAAAAAAGAAGTAGAGAACTTTGGGTAGTTCTCAAGTTTAGGTGGAAAGCAGCCCCTGTATAGAGCACTCTCAACACCAGCGACACTCTAGATCTGCTCACCTCAAATGTCTGCTTTTCTATCAAAGTTTTTAAGCATAGGATTAGCACAGTGCTATCCACGCCGAGATAGAAATGGACAAAGTCTTTTGCCATTTTTACAGCAAAGTCTTTAAGCATAGGACTAATACAGGGCTGTCCTTGCCGAGCTGTAAAATGACAAAAGCCATTTATCACTCCAGACACAGTATTACAGCTTTGAATTGGTAGAATACCAATCAAGCCAACCTGAAAGGAGTAAAAGCAACCCCTGACACAGTGTTTCGCTCTAGTTAGAGCTCTTCAGAGAGGTATAGCTTTGTCCAGACACAAGGGCGCACCCAGTATAAGTCAAAAGAATACCCTTTCAGGCATAGAGTGACGAATAAATTGTTCAAAAAAAGAAGTAGAGAACTCTGGGTAGTTCTCAAGTTTAGGTGGAAAGCAGCCCCTGTATAGAGCACTCTCAACACCAGCGACATCTAGATCTGCTCACCTCAAATGTCTGCTTTTGTATCAAAGTTTTTAAGGATAGGATTAGCACAGTGCTATCCACGCCGAGATAGAAATGGACAAAGTCTTTTGCCATTTTTACAGCAAAGTCTTTAAGCATAGGACTAACACAGGGCTGTCCTTGCCGAGCTGTAAAATGACAAAAGCCATTTATCACTCCAGGCACAGTATTACAGCTTTGAATTGGTAAAATACCAATCAAGCCAACCTGAAATGAGCAAAAGCAACCCCTGACACAGTGTTTCGCTCTAATTAGAGCTCTTCAGAGAGGTATAGCTTTGTCCAGACACAAGGGCGCACCCAGTATAAGTCAAAAGAATACCCTTTCAGGCATAGAGTGACGAATAAATTGTGCAAAAAAAGAAGTAGAGAACTCTGGGTAGTTCTCAAGTTTAGGTGGAAAGTAGCCCCTGTGTAGAGCACTCTCAACACCAGCGACACTCTAGATCTGCTCACCTCAAATGTCTGCTTTTATATCAACGTTTTTAAGCATAGGATTAGCACAGTGCTATCCACGCCGAGATAGAAATGGACAAAGTCTTTTGCCACTTGTACAGCAAAGTCTTTAAGCATAGGACGAACACAGGGCTGACCTTGCCGAGCTGTAAAATGACAAAAGCCATTTATCACTCCAGGCACAGTATTACAGCTTTGAATTGGTAAAATACCAATCAAGCCAACCTGAAATGAGTAAAAGCAACCCCTGACACAGTGTTTCGCTCTAATTAGAGCTCTTCAGAGAGGTATAGCTTTGTCCAGACACAAGGGCGCACCCAGTATAAGTCAAAAGAATACCCTTTCAGGCATAGAGTGACCAATAAATTATGCAAAAAAAGAAGTAGAGAACTTTGGGTAGTTCTCAAGTTTAGGTGGAAAGCAGCCCCTGTATAGAGCACTCTCAACACCAGCGACACTCTAGATCTGCTCACCTCAAATGTCTGCTTTTCTATCAAAGTTTTTAAGCATAGGATTAGCACAGTGCTATCCACGCCGAGATAGAAATGGACAAAGTCTTTTGCCATTTTTACAGCAAAGTCTTTAAGCATAGGACTAATACAGGGCTGTCCTTGCCGAGCTGTAAAATGACAAAAGCCATTTATCACTCCAGACACAGTATTACAGCTTTGAATTGGTAGAATACCAATCAAGCCAACCTGAAAGGAGTAAAAGCAACCCCTGACACAGTGTTTCGCTCTAGTTAGAGCTCTTCAGAGAGGTATAGCTTTGTCCAGACACAAGGGCGCACCCAGTATAAGTCAAAAGAATACCCTTTCAGGCATAGAGTGACGAATAAATTGTTCAAAAAAAGAAGTAGAGAACTCTGGGTAGTTCTCAAGTTTAGGTGGAAAGCAGCCCCTGTATAGAGCACTCTCAACACCAGCGACATCTAGATCTGCTCACCTCAAATGTCTGCTTTTGTATCAAAGTTTTTAAGGATAGGATTAGCACAGTGCTATCCACGCCGAGATAGAAATGGACAAAGTCTTTTTCCATTTTTACAGCAAAGTCTTTAAGCATAGGACTAACACAGGGCTGTCCTTGCAGAGCTGTAAAATGACAAAAGCCATTTATCACTCCAGGCACAGTATTACAGCTTTGAATTGGTAAAATACCAATCAAGCCAACCTGAAATGAGCAAAAGCAACCCCTGACACAGTGTTTCGCTCTAATTAGAGCTCTTCAGAGAGGTATAGCTTTGTCCAGACACAAGGGCGCACCCAGTATAAGTCAAAAGAATACCCTTTCAGGCATAGAGTGACGAATAAATTATGCAAAAAAAGAAGTAGAGAACTCTGGGTAGTTCTCAAGTTTAGGTGGAAAGCAGCCCCTGTATAGAGCACTCTCAACACCAGCGACACTCTAGATCTGCTCACCTCAAATGTCTGCTTTTCTATCAAAGTTTTTAAGCATAGGATTAGCACAGTGCTATCCACGCCGAGATAGAAATGGACAAAGTCTTTTGCCATTTTTACAGCAAAGTCTTTAAGCATAGGACTAACACAGGGCTGCCCTTGCCGAGCTGTAAAATGACAAAAGCCATTTATCACTCCAGGCACAGTATTACAGCTTTGAATTGGTAAAATACCAATCAAGCCAACCTGAAATGATTAAAAGCAATCCCTGACACAGTGTTTCGCTCTAATTAGAGCTCTTCAGAGAGGTATAGCGTTGTCCGGACACA
Organism: Triturus cristatus; assembly: GCF_964204655.1. NCBI lineage: Eukaryota > Metazoa > Chordata > Amphibia > Caudata > Salamandridae > Triturus > Triturus cristatus. Next base: position 685,820,495 of record NC_140591.1, read on the forward strand.
AGGGCGCACCCAGTATAAGTCAAAAGAATACCCTTTCAGGCATAGAGTGACGAATAAATTATGCAAAAAAAGAAGCAGAGCACTCTGGGTAGTTCTCAAGTGTAGGTGGAAAGCAGCCCCTGTATAGAGCACTCTCAACACCAGCGACACTCTAGATCTGCTCACCTCAAATGTCTGCTTTTCTATCAAAGTTTTTAAGCATATGATTAGCACAGTGCTATCCACGCCGAGATAGAAATGGACAAAGTCTTTTGCCACTTGTACAGCAAAGTCTTTAAGCATAGAACTAACACAGGGCTGTCCTTGCCGAGCTGTAAAATGACAAAAGCCATTTATCACTCCAGGCACACTATTACAGCTTTTAATTGGTAAAATACCAATCAAGCCAACCTGAAATGAGTAAAAGAAAACCCTGACACAGTGTTTCGCTCTAATTAGAGCTCTTCAGAGAGGTATAGCTTTGTCTAGACACAAGGGCCCACCCAGTATAAGTCAAAAGAATACCCTTTCAGGCATAGAGTGACGAATAAATTGTGCAAAAAAAGAAGTAGAGAACTCTGGGTAGTTCTCAAGTTTAGGTGGAAAGCAGCCCCTGTATAGAGCACTCTCAACACCAGCGACACTCTAGATCTGCTCACCTCAAATGTCTGCTTTTCTATCAAAGTTTTTAAGCATAGGATTAGCACAGTGCTATCCACACCGAGATAGAAATGGACAAAGTCTTTTACCAATTTTACAGCAAAGTCTTTAAGCATAGGACTAACACAGGGCTGTCCTTGCCGAGCTGTAAAATGACAAAAGCCATTTATCACTCCAGGCACAGTATTACAGCTTTGAATTGGTAAAATACCAATCAAGCCAACCTGAAATGAGTAAAAGCAACCCCTGACACAGTGGTTCGCTCTAATTAGAGCTCTTCAGAGATGTATAGCTTTGTCCAGACACAAGGGCGCACCCAGTATAAGTCAAAAGAATACCCTTTCACGCATAGAGTGACGAATAAATTGTGCAAAAAAAGAAGTAGAGAACTCTGGGTAGTTCTCAAGTTTAGGTGGAAAGTAGCCCCTGTGTAGAGCACTCTCAACACCAGCGACACTCTAGATCTGCTCACCTCAAATGTCTGCTTTTATATCAAAGTTTTTAAGCATAGGATTAGCACAGTGCTATCCACGCCGAGATAGAAATGGACAAAGTCTTTTGCCACTTGTACAGCAAAGTCTTTAAGCATAGGACTAACACAGGGCTGACCTTGCTGAGCTGTAAAATGACAAAAGCCATTTATCACTCCAGGCACAGTATTACAGCTTTGAATTGGTAAAATACCAATCAAGCCAACCTGAAATGAGTAAAAGCAACCCCTGACACAGTGTTTCGCTCTAATTAGAGCTCTTCAGAGAAGTATAGCTTTGTCCAGACACAAGGGCGCACCCAGTATAAGTCAAAAGTATACCCTTTCAGGCATAGAGTGACCAATAAATTATGCAAAAAAAGAAGTAGAGAACTTTGGGTAGTTCTCAAGTTTAGGTGGAAAGCAGCCCCTGTATAGAGCACTCTCAACACCAGCGACACTCTAGATCTGCTCACCTCAAATGTCTGCTTTTCTATCAAAGTTTTTAAGCATAGGATTAGCACAGTGCTATCCACGCCGAGATAGAAATGGACAAAGTCTTATACCATTTTTACAGCAAAGTCTTTAAGCATAGGACTAATACAGGGCTGTCCTTGCCGAGCTGTAAAATGACAAAAGCCATTTATCACTCCAGACACAGTATTACAGCTTTGAATTGGTAGAATACCAATCAAGCCAACCTGAAAGGAGTAAAAGCAACCCCTGACACAGTGTTTCGCTCTAATTAGAGCTCTTCAGAGAGGTATAGCTTTGTCCAGACACAAGGGCGCACCCAGTATAATTCAAAAGAATACCCTTTCAGGCATAGAGTGACGAATAAATTATGCAAAAAAAGAAGTAGAGAACTCTGGGTAGTTCTCAAGTTTAGGTGGAAAGCAGCCCCTGTATAGAGCACTCTCAACACCAGCGACACTCTAGATCTGCTCACCTCAAATGTCTGCTTTTCTATCAAAGTTTTTAAGCATAGGATTAGGACAGTGCTATCCACGCCGAGATAGAAATGGACAAAGTCTTTTGCCATTTTTACAGCAAAGTCTTTAAGCATAGGACTAACACAGGGCTGTCCTTGCCGAGCTGTAAAATGACAAAAGCCATTTATCACTCCAGGCACAGTATTACAGCTTTGAATTGGTAAAATACCAATCAAGCCAACCTAAAATGATTAAAAGCAACCCCTGACACAGTGTTTCGCTCTAATTAGAGCTCTTCAGAGAGGTATAGCGTTGTCCAGACACAAGGGCGCACCCAGTATAAGTCAAAAGAATACCCTTACAGGCATAGAGTGACGAATAAATTATGCAAAAAAAGAAGTAGAGCACTCTGGGTAGTTCTCAAGTTTAGGTGGAAAGCAGCCCCTGTATAGAGCACTCTCAACACCAGCGACACTCTAGATCTGCTCACCTCAAATGTCTGCTTTTCTATCAAAGTTTTTAAGCATATGATTAGCACAGTGCTATCCACGCCGAGATAGAAATGGACAAAGTCTTTTGCCACTTGTACAGCAAAGTCTTTAAGCATAGGACTAACACAGGGCTGTCCTTGCCGAGCTGTAAAATGACAAAAGCCATTTATCACTCCAGGCACAGTATTACAGCTTTGAATTGGTAAAATACCAATCAAGCCAACCTGAAATGAGTAAAAGAAACCCCTGACACAGTGTTTCGCTCTAATTAGAGCTCTTCAGAGAGGTATAGCTCTGTCCAGACACAAGGGCGCACCCAGTATAAGTCAAAAGAATACCCTTTCAGGCATAGAGTGACGAATAAATTATGCAAAAAAAGAAGTAGAGAACTCTGGGTAGTTCTCAAGTTTAGGTGAAAAGCAGCCTCTGTATAGAGCACTCTCAACACCAGCGACACTCTAGATCTGCTCACCTCAAATGTCTGCTTTTCTATCAAAGTTTTTAAGCATAGGATTAGCACAGTGCTATCCACGCCGAGATAGAAATGGACAAAGTCTTTTGCCATTTTTACAGCAAAGTCTATAATCATAGGACTAACACAGGGCTTTCTTTGCCGAGCTGTAAAATGACAAAATCCATTTATCACTCCAGGCACAGTATTACAGCTTTGAATTGGTAAAATACCAATCAAGCCAACCTGAAATGAGTAAAAGCAACCCCTGACACAGTGTTTCGCTCTAATTAGAGCTCTTCAGAGAGGTATAGCTTTGTCCAGACACAAGGGCGCACCCAGTAAAAGTCAAAAGAATACCCTTTCAGGCATAGAGTTACGAATAAATTATGCAAAAAAAGAAGTAGAGAACTCTGGGTAGTTCTCAAGTTTAGGTGGAAAGCAGCCCCTGTATAGAGCACTCTCAACACCAGCGACACTCTAGATCTGCTCATCTCAAATGTCTGCTTTTCTATCAAAGTTTTTAAGCATAGGATTAGCACAGTGCTATCCACTTCGAGATAGAAATGGACAAAATCTTTTGCCATTTTTACAGCAATGTCTTTAAGCATAGGACTAACACAGGGCTGTCCTTGCCGAGCTGTAAAATGACAAACGCCATTCATCACTCCAGGCACAGTATTACAGCTTTGAATTGGTAAAATACCAATCAAGCCAACCTGAAATGATTAAAAGCAAACCCTGACACAGTGTTTCGCTCTAATTAGAGCTCTTCAGAGAGGTATAGCTTTGTCCAGACACAAGGGCGCACCCAGTATAAGTCAAAAGAATACCCTTTCAGGCATAGTTTAACGAATACATTGTGCAAATAAAGAAGTAGAGAACTCTGGGTAGTTCTCAAGTTTAGGTGGAAAGCAGCCCCTGTATAGAGCACTCTCAACACCAGCGACACTCTAGATCTGCTCAGCTCAAATGTCTGCTTTTGTATCAAAGTTTTTAAGCATAGGATTAGCACAGTGCTATCCACGCCGAGGTAGAAATGGACAAACTCTTTTGCCATTTTTACAGCAAAGTCTTTAAGCATAGGAATAACACAGGGCTGTCCTTGCCGAGCTGTAAAATGACAAAAGCCATTTATCACTCCAGGCACATTACAGCTTCGAATTGGTAAAATACCAATCAAGCCAATCTGAAATGAGTAAACGCAACCCCTGACACAGTGTTTCGCTCTAATTAGAGCTCTTCAGAGAGGTATAGCTTTGTCCAGACACAAGGGCGCACCCAGTATAAGTCAAAAGAATACCCTTTCAGGCATAGAGTGACGAATAAATTATGCAAAAAAAGAAGTAGAGAACTCCTGGTAGTTCTCAAGTTTAGGTGGAAAACAGCCCCTGTATAGAGCACTCTCAACACCAGCGACACTCTAGATCTGCTCACCTCAAATGTCTGCTTTTCTATCAAAGTTTTTAAGCATAGGATTAGCACAGTGCTATCCACGCCGAGATAGAAATGGACAAAGTCTTTTGCCATTTTTACAGCAAGGTCTTTAAGCATATGACTAACACAGGGCTGTCTTTGCCGAGCTGTAAAATGACAAAAGCCATTTATCACTCCAGGCACAGTATTACAGCTTTGAATTGGTAAAATACCAATCAAGCCAACCTGAAATGAGTAAACGCAACCCCTGACACAGTGTTTCGCTCTAATTAGAGCTCTTCAGAGAGGTATAGCTTTGTCCAGACACAAGGGCGCACCCTGTATAAGTCAAAAGAATACCCTTTCAGGCATAGAGTGACGAATAAATTATGCAAAAAAAGAAGTAGAGAACTCTGGGTAGTTCTCAAGTTTAGGTGGAAAGCAGCCCCTGTATAGAGCACTCTCAACACCAGCGACACTCTAGATCTGCTCAGCTCAAATGTCTGCTTTTGTATCAAAGTTTTTAAGCATAGGATTAGCACAGTGCTATCCACGCCGAGATAGAAATGGAAAAACTCTTTTGCCATTTTTACAGCAAAGTCTTTAAGCATAGGACTAACACAGGGCTGTCCTTGCCGAGCTGTAAAATGACAAAAGCCATTTATAACTCCTGGCACATTACAGCTTTGAATTGGTAAAATACCAATCAAGCCAACCTGAAATGAGTAAAAGCAACCCCTGACACAGTGTTTCGCTCTAATTAGAGCTCTTCAGAGAGGTATAGCTTTGTCCAGACACAAGGGCGCACCCAGTATAAGTCAAAAGAATACCCTTTCAGGCATAGAGTGACGAATAAATTATGCAAAAAAAGAAGTAGAGAACTCTGGGTAGTTCTCAAGTTTAGGTGGAAAACAGCCCCTGTATAGAGCACTCTCAACACCAGCGACACTCTAGATCTGCTCACCTCAAATGTCTGCTTTTCTATCAAAGTTTTTAAGCATAGGATTAGCACAGTGCTATCCACGCCGAGATAGAAATGGACAAAGTCTTTTGTCATTTTTACAGCAAAGTCTTTAAGCATATGACTAACACAGGGCTGTCCTCGCCGAGCTGTAAAATGACAAAAGCCATTTATCACTCCAGGCACAGTATTACAGCTTTGAATTGGTAAAATACCAATCAAGCCAACCTGAAATGATTAAAAGCAACCCCTGACACAGTGTTTCGCTCTAATTAGAGCTCTTCAGAGAGGTATAGCGTTGTCCAGACACAAGGGCGCACCCAGTATAAGTCAAAAGAATACCCTTTCAGGCATAGAGTGACGAATAAATTATGCAAAAAAAGAAGTAGAGCACTCTGGGTAGTTCTCAAGTTTAGGTGGAAAGCAGCCCCTGTATAGAGCACTCTCAACACCAGCAACACTCTAGATCTGCTCACCTCAAATGTCTGCTTTTCTATCAAAGTTTTTAAGCATAGGATTAGCACAGTGCTATCCACGCCGCGATAGAAATGGACAAAGTCTTTTGCCATTTTTACAGCAAAGTCTTTAAGCATAGAACTAACACAGGGCTGTCCTTGCCGAGCTGTAAAATGACAAAAGCCATTTATCACTCCAGGCACAGTATTACAGCTTTGAATTGGTAAAATACCAATCAAGCCAACCTGAAATGAGTAAAAGCAACCCCTGACACAGTGTTTCGCTCTAATTAGAGCTCTTCAGAGATGTATAGCTTTGTCCAGACTCAAGGGCGCACCCAGTATAAGTCAAAAGAATACCCTTTCAGGCATAGAGTGACGAATAAATTGTGCAAAAAAAGAAGTAGAGAACTCTGGGTAGTTCTCAAGTTTAGGTGGAAAGCAGCCCCTGTATAGAGCACTCTGAACACCAGAGACACTCTAGATCTGCTCACCTCAAATGTCTGCTTTTATATCAAAGTTTTTAAGCATATGATTAGCACAGTGCTATCCACGCCGAGATAGAAATGGACAAAGTCTTTAAGCATAGGACTAACACAGGGCTGTCCTTGCCAAGCTGTAAAATGACAAAAGCCATTTATCACTCCAGGCACATTACAGCTTTGAATTGGTAAAATACCAATCAAGCCAACCTGAAATGAGTAAAAGCAACCCCTGACACAGTGTTTCGCTCTAATTAGAGCTCTTCAGAGAGGTATAGCTTTGTCCAGACACAAGGGCGCACCCAGTATAAGTCAAAAGAATACCCTTTCAGGCATAGAGTGACGAATAAATTATGCAAAAAAAGAAGTAGAGAACATTGGGTAGTTCTCAAGTTTAGGTGGAAAACAGCCCCTGTATAGAGCACTCTCCACACCAGCGACACTCTAGATCTGCTCACCTCAAATGTCTGCTTTTCTATCAAAGTTTTTAAGCATACGATTAGCACAGTGCTATCCACGCCGAGATAGAAATGGACAAAGTCTTTTGCCATTTTTACAGCAAAGTCTTTAAGCATATGACTAACACAGGACTGTCCTTGCCGAGCTGTAAAATGACAAAAGCCATTTATCACTCCAGGCACAGTATTTCAGCTTTGAATTGGTAAAATACCAATCAAGCCAACCTGAAATGATTAAAAGCAACCCCTGACACAGTGTTTCGCTCTAATTAGAGCTCTTCAGAGAGGTATAGCTTTGTCCAGACACAAGGGCGCACCCAGTATAAGTCAAAAGAATACCCTTTCAGGCATAGAGTGACGAATAAATTATGCAAAAAAAGAAGTAGAGAACTCTGGGTAGTTCTCAAGTTTAGGTGGAAAGCAGCCCATGTATAGAGCACTCTCAACACCAGCAACACTCTAGATCTGCTCACCTCAAATGTCTGCTTTTCTATCAAAGTTTTTAAGCATAGGATTAGCACAGTGCTATCCACGCCGAGATAGAAATGAACAAAGTCTTTTGCCATTTTTACAGCAAAGTCTTTAAGCATAGAACTAACACAGGGCTGTCCTTGCCGAGCTGTAAAATGACAAAAGCCATTTATCACTCCAGGCACAGTATTACAGCTTTGAATTGGTAAAATACCAATCAAGCCAACCTAAAATGATTAAAAGCAACCCCTGACACAGTGTTTCGCTCTAATTAGAGCTCTTCAGAGAGGTATAGTGTTGTCCAGACACAAGGGCGCACCCAGTATAAGTCAAAAGAATACCCTTACAGGCATAGAGTGACGAATAAATTATGCAAAAAAAGAAGTAGAGCACTCTGGGTAGTTCTCAAGTTTAGGTGGAAAGCAGCCCCTGTATAGAGCACTCTCAACACCAGCGACACTCTAGATCTGCTCACCTCAAATGTCTGCTTTTCTATCAAAGTTTTTAAGCATATGATTAGCACAGTGCTATCCACGCCGAGATAGAAATGGACAAAGTCTTTTGCCACTTGTACAGCAAAGTCTTTAAGCATAGGACTAACACAGGGCTGTCCTTGCCGAGCTGTAAAATGACAAAAGCCATTTAGCACTCCAGGCACAGTATTACAGCTTTGAATTGGTAAAATACCAATCAAGCCAACCTGAAATGAGTAAAAGAAACCCCTGACACAGTGTTTCGCTCTAATTAGAGCTCTTCAGAGAGGTATAGCTTTGTCCAGACACAAGGGCGCACCCAGTATAAGTCAAAAGAATACCCTTTCAGGCATAGAGTGACGAATAAAGTATGCAAAAAAAGAAGTAGAGAACTCTGGGTAGTTCTCAAGTTTAGGTGAAAAGCAGCCTCTGTATAGAGCACTCTCAACACCAGCGACACTCTAGATCTGCTCACCTCAAATGTCTGCTTTTCTATCAAAGTTTTTAAGCATAGGATTAGCACAGTGCTATCCACGCCGAGATAGAAATGGACAAAGTCTTTTGCCATTTTTACAGCAAAGTCTATAATCATAGGACTAACACAGGGCTGTCTTTGCCGAGCTGTAAAATGACAAAAGCCATTTATCACTCCAGGCACAGTATTACAGCTTTGAATTGGTAAAATATCAATCAAGCCAACCTGAAATGAGTAAAAGCAACCCCTGACACAGTGTTTCGCTCTAATTAGAGCTCTTCAGAGAGGTATAGCTTTGTCCAGACACAAGGGCGCACCCAGTAAAAGTCAAAAGAATACCCTTTCAGGCATAGAGTTACGAATAAATTATGCAAAAAAAGAAGTAGAGAACTCTGGGTAGTTCTCAAGTTTAGGTGGAAAGCAGCCCCTGTATAGAGCACTCTCAACACCAGCGACACTCTAGATCTGCTCATCTCAAATGTCTGCTTTTCTATCAAAGTTTTTAAGCATAGGATTAGCACAGTGCTATCCACTTCGAGATAGAAATGGACAAAATCTTTTGCCATTTTTACAGCAATGTCTTTAAGCATAGGACTAACACAGGGCTGTCCTTGCCGAGCTGTAAAATGACAAACGCCATTCATCACTCCAGGCACAGTATTACAGCTTTGAATTGGTAAAATACCAATCAAGCCAACCTGAAATGATTAAAAGCAAACCCTGACACAGTGTTTCGCTCTAATTAGAGCTCTTCAGAGAGGTATAGCTTTGTCCAGACACAAGGGCGCACCCAGTATAAGTCAAAAGAATACCCTTTCAGGCATAGAGTAACGAATACATTGTGCAAATAAAGAAGTAGAGAACTCTGGGTAGTTCTCAAGTTTAGGTGGAAAGCAGCCCCTGTATAGAGCACTCTCAACACCAGCGACACTCTAGATCTGCTCAGCTCAAATGTCTGCTTTTGTATCAAAGTTTTTAAGCATAGGATTAGCACAGTGCTATCCACGCCGAGGTAGAAATGGACAAACTCTTTTGCCATTTTTACAGCAAAGTCTTTAAGCATAGGAATAACACAGGGCTGTCCTTGCCGAGCTGTAAAATGACAAAAGCCATTTATCACTCCAGGCACATTACAGCTTCGAATTGGTAAAATACCAATCAAGCCAACCTGAAATGAGTAAACGCAACCCCTGACACAGTGTTTCGCTCTAATTAGAGCTCTTCAGAGAGGTATAGCTTTGTCCAGACACAAGGGCGCACCCAGTATAAGTCAAAAGAATACCCTTTCAGGCATAGAGTGACGAATAAATTATGCAAAAAAAGAAGTAGAGAACTCTGGGTAGTTCTCAAGTTTAGGTGGAAAACAGCCCCTGTATAGAGCACTCTCAACACCAGCGACACTCTAGATCTGCTCACCTCAAATGTCTGCTTTTCTATCAAAGTTTTTAAGCATAGGATTAGCACAGTGCTATCCACGCCGAGATAGAAATGGACAAAGTCTTTTGCCATTTTTACAGCAAAGTCTTTAAGCATATGACTAACACAGGGCTGTCTTTGCCGAGCTGTAAAATGACAAAAGCCATTTATCACTCCAGGCACAGTATTACAGCTTTGAATTGGTAAAATACCAATCAAGCCAACCTGAAATGAGTAAACGCAACCCCTGACACAGTGTTTCGCTCTAATTAGAGCTCTTCAGAGAGGTATAGCTTTGTCCAGACACAAGGGCGCACCCTGTATAAGTCAAAAGAATACCCTTTCAGGCATAGAGTGACGAATAAATTATGCAAAAAAAGAAGTAGAGAACTCTGGGTAGTTCTCAAGTTTAGGTGGAAAGCAGCCCCTGTATAGAGCACTCTCAACACCAGCGACACTCTAGATCTGCTCAGCTCAAATGTCTGCTTTTGTATCAAAGTTTTTAAGCATAGGATTAGCACAGTGCTATCCACGCCGAGATAGAAATGGAAAAACTCTTTTGCCATTTTTACAGCAAAGTCTTTAAGCATAGGACTAACACAGGGCTGTCCTTGCCGAGCTGTAAAATGACAAAAGCCATTTATAACTCCTGGCACATTACAGCTTTGAATTGGTAAAATACCAATCAAGCCAACCTGAAATGAGTAAAAGCAACCCCTGACACAGTGTTTCGCTCTAATTAGAGCTCTTCAGAGAGGTATAGCTTTGTCCAGACACAAGGGCGCACCCAGTATAAGTCAAAAGAATACCCTTTCAGGCATAGAGTGACGAATAAATTATGCAAAAAAAGAAGTAGAGAACTCTGGGTAGTTCTCAAGTTTAGGTGGAAAACAGCCCCTGTATAGAGCACTCTCAACACCAGCGACACTCTAGATCTGCTCACCTCAAATGTCTGCTTTTCTATCAAAGTTTTTAAGCATAGGATTAGCACAGTGCTATCCACGCCGAGATAGAAATGGACAAAGTCTTTTGTCATTTTTACAGCAAAGTCTTTAAGCATATGACTAACACAGGGCTGTCCTCGCCGAGCTGTAAAATGACAAAAGCCATTTATCACTCCAGGCACAGTATTACAGCTTTGAATTGGTAAAATACCAATCAAGCCAACCTGAAATGATTAAAAGCAACCCCTGACACAGTGTTTCGCTCTAATTAGAGCTCTTCAGAGAGGTATAGCGTTGTCCAGACACAAGGGCGCACCCAGTATAAGTCAAAAGAATACCCTTTCAGGCATAGAGTGACGAATAAATTATGCAAAAAAAGAAGTAGAGCACTCTGGGTAGTTCTCAAGTTTAGGTGGAAAGCAGCCCCTGTATAGAGCACTCTCAACACCAGCAACACTCTAGATCTGCTCACCTCAAATGTCTGCTTTTCTATCAAAGTTTTTAAGCATAGGATTAGCACAGTGCTATCCACGCCGCGATAGAAATGGACAAAGTCTTTTGCCATTTTTACAGCAAAGTCTTTAAGCATAGAACTAACACAGGGCTGTCCTTGCCGAGCTGTAAAATGACAAAAGCCATTTATCACTCCAGGCACAGTATTACAGCTGTGAATTGGTAAAATACCAATCAAGCCAACCTGAAATGAGTAAAAGCAACCCCTGACACAGTGTTTCGCTCTAATTAGAGCTCTTCAGAGATGTATAGCTTTGTCCAGACTCAAGGGCGCACCCAGTATAAGTCAAAAGAATACCCTTTCAGGCATAGAGTGACGAATAAATTGTGCAAAAAAAGAAGTAGAGAACTCTGGGTAGTTCTCAAGTTTAGGTGGAAAGCAGCCCCTGTATAGAGCACTCTGAACACCAGAGACACTCTAGATCTGCTCACCTCAAATGTCTGCTTTTATATCAAAGTTTTTAAGCATATGATTAGCACAGTGCTATCCACGCCGAGATAGAAATGGACAAAGTCTTTAAGCATAGGACTAACACAGGGCTGTCCTTGCCGAGCTGTAAAATTACAAAAGCCATTTATCACTCCAGGCACATTACAGCTTTGAATTGGTAAAATACCAATCAAGCCAACCTGAAATGAGTAAAAGAACCCCTGACACAGTGTTTCGCTCTAATTAGAGCTCTTCAGAGAGGTATAGCTTTGTCCAGACACAAGGGCGCACCCAGTATAAGTCAAAAGAATACCCTTTCAGGCATAGAGTGACGAATAAATTATGCAAAAAAAGAAGTAGAGAACATTGGGTAGTTCTCAAGTTTAGGTGGAAAACAGCCCCTGTATAGAGCACTCTCCACACCAGCGACACTCTAGATCTGCTCACCTCAAATGTCTGCTTTTCTATCAAAGTTTTTAAGCATAGGATTAGCACAGTGCTATCCACGCCGAGATAGAAATGAACAAAGTCTTTTGCCATTTTTACAGCAAAGTCTTTAAGCATAGAACTAACACAGGGCTGTCCTTGCCGAGCTGTAAAATGACAAAAGCCATTTATCACTCCAGGCACAGTATTACAGCTTTGAATTGGTAAAATACCAATCAAGCCAACCTGAAATGAGTAAAAGCAACCCCTGACACAGTGTTTCGCTCTAATTAGAACTCTTCAGAGAGGTATAGCTTTGTCCAGACACAAGGGCGCACCCAGTATAAGTCAAAAGAATACCCTTTCAGGCGTAGAGTGACGAATAAATTATGCAAAAAAAGAAGTAGAGAACTCTGGGTAGTTCTCAAGTTTAGGTGGAAAGCAGCCCCTGTATAGAGCACTCTCAACACCAGCGACACTCTAGATCTGCTCACCTCAAATGTCTGCTTTTCTATCAAAGTTTTTAAGCATAGGATTAGCACAGTGCTATCCACGCCGAGATAGAAATGGACAAAGTCTTTTGCCATTTTTACAGGAAAGTCTTTAAGCATAGAACTAACACAGGGCTGTTCTTGCCGAGCTGTAAAATGACAAAAGCCATTTATCACTCCAGGCACAGTATTACAGCTTTTAATTGGTAAAATACCAATCAAGCCAACCTGAAATGAGTAAAAGCAACCCCTGACACAGTGTTTCGCTCTAATTAGAGCTCTTCAGAGAGGTATAGCTTTGTCTAGACACAAGGGCGCACCCAGTATAAGTCAAAAGAATACCCTTTCAGGCATAGAGTGACGAATAAATTGTGCAAAAAAAGAAGTAGAGAACTCTGGGTAGTTCTCAAGTTTAGGTGGAAAGCAGCCCCTGTATAGAGCACTCTCAACACCAGCGACACTCTAGATCTGCTCACCTCAAATGTCTGCTTTTCTATCAAAGTTTTTAAGCATAGGATTAGCACAGTGCTATCCACACCGAGATAGAAATGGACAAAGTCTTTTACCAATTTTACAGCAAAGTCTTTAAGCATAGGACTAACACAGGGCTGTCCTTGCCGAGCTGTAAAATGACAAAAGCCATTTATCACTCCAGGCACAGTATTACAGCTTTGAATTGGTAAAATACCAATCAAGCCAACCTGAAATGAGTAAAAGCAACCCCTGACACAGTGGTTCGCTCTAATTAGAGCTCTTCAGAGATGTATAGCTTTGTCCAGACACAAGGGCGCACCCAGTATAAGTCAAAAGAATACCCTTTCAGGCATAGAGTGACGAATAAATTGTGCAAAAAAAGAAGTAGAGAACTCTGGGTAGTTCTCAAGTTTAGGTGGAAAGTAGCCCCTGTGTAGAGCACTCTCAACACCAGCGACACTCTAGATCTGCTCACCTCAAATGTCTGCTTTTATATCAAAGTTTTTAAGCATAGGATTAGCACAGTGCTATCCACGCCGAGATAGAAATGGACAAAGTCTTTTGCCACTTGTACAGCAAAGTCTTTAAGCATAGGACTAACACAGGGCTGACCTTGCCGAGCTGTAAAATGACAAAAGCCATTTATCACTCCAGGCACAGTATTACAGCTTTGAATTGGTAAAATACCAATCAAGCCAACCTGAAATGAGTAAAAGCAACCCCTGACACAGTGTTTCACTCTAATTAGAGCTCTTCAGAGATGTATAGCTTTGTCCAGACACAAGGGCGCACCCAGTATAAGTCAAAAGAATACCCTTTCAGGCATAGAGTGACCAATAAATTATGCAAAAAAAGAAGTAAAGAACTTTGGGTAGTTCTCAAGTTTAGGTGGAAAGCAGCCCCTGTATAGAGCACTCTCAACACCAGCGACACTCTAGATCTGCTCACCTCAAATGTCTGCTTTTCTATCAAAGTTTTTAAGCATAGGATTAGCACAGTGCTATCCACGCCGAGATAGAAATGGACAAAGTCTTTTGCCATTTTTACAGCAAAGTCTTTAAGCATAGGACTAATACAGGGCTGTCCTTGCCGAGCTGTAAAATGACAAAAGCCATTTATCACTCCAGACACAGTATTACAGCTTTGAATTGGTAGAATACCAATCAAGCCAACCTGAAAGGAGTAAAAGCAACCCCTGACACAGTGTTTCGCTCTAATTAGAGCTCTTCAGAGAGGTATAGCTTTGTCCAGACACAAGGGCGCACCCAGTATAAGTCAAAAGAATACCCTTTCAGGCATAGAGTGACGAATAAATTATGCAAAAAAAGAAGTAGAGAACTCTGGGTAGTTCTCAAGTTTAGGTGGAAAGCAGCCCCTGTATAGAGCACTCTCAACACCAGCGACACTCTAGATCTGCTCACCTCAAATGTCTGTTTTTCTATCAAAGTTTTTAAGCATAGGATTAGCACAGTGCTATCCACGCCGAGATAGAAATGGACAAAGTCTTTTGCCATTTTTACAGCAAAGTCTTTAAGCATAGGACTAACACAGGGCTGTCCTTGCCGAGCTGTAAAATGACAAAAGCCATTTATCACTCCAGGCACAGTATTACAGCTTTGAATTGGTAAAATTCCAATCAAGCCAACCTGAAATGATTAAAAGCAACCCCTGACACAGTGTTTCGCTCTAATTAGAGCTCTTCAGAGAGGTATAGCGTTGTCCGGACATAAGGGCGCACCCAGTATAAGTCAAAAGAATACCCTTTCAGGCATAGAGTGACGAATAAATTATGCAAAAAAAGAAGTAGAGCACTCTGGGTAGTTCTCAAGTTTAGGTGGAAAGCAGCCCCTGTATAGAGCACTCTCAACACCAGCGACACTCTAGATCTGCTCACCTCAAATGTCTGCTTTTCTATCAAAGTTTTTAAGCATACGATTAGCACAGTGCTATCCACGCCGAGATAGAAATGGACAAAGTCTTTTGCCACTTGTACGGCAAAGTCTTTAAGCATAGGACTAACACAGGGCTGTCCTTGCCGAGCTGTAAAATGACAAAAGCCATTTATCACTCCAGGCACAGTATTACAGCTTTTAATTGGTAAAATACCAATCAAGCCAACCTGAAATGAGTAAAAGAAACCCCTGACACAGTGTTTCGCTCTAATTAGAGCTCTTCAGAGAGGTATAGCTTTGTCTAGACACAAGGGCGCACCCAGTATAAGTCAAAAGAATACCCTTTCAGGCATAGAGTGACGAATAAATTGTGCAAAAAAAGAAGTAGAGAACTCTGGGTAGTTCTCAAGTTTAGGTGGAAAGCAGCCCCTGTATAGAGCACTCTCAACACCAGCGACACTCTAGATCTGCTCACCTCAAATGTCTGCTTTTCTATCAAAGTTTTTAAGCATAGGATTAGCACAGTGCTATCCACACCGAGATAGAAATGGACAAAGTCTTTTACCAATTTTACAGCAAAGTCTTTAAGCATAGGACTAACACAGGGCTGTCCTTGCCGAGCTGTAAAATGACAAAAGCCATTTATCACTCCAGGCACAGTATTACAGCTTTGAATTGGTAAAATACCAATCAAGCCAACCTGAAATGATTAAAAGCAACTCCTGACACAGTGTTTCGCTCTAATTAGAGCTCTTCAGAGAGGTATAGCGTTGTCCGGACACAAGGGCGCACCCAGTATAAGTCAAAAGAATACCCTTTCAGGCATAGAGTGACGAATAAATTATGCAAAAAAAGAAGTAGAGCACTCTGGGTAGTTCTCAAGTTTAGGTGGAAAGCAGCCCCTGTATAGAGCACTCTCAACACCAGCGACACTCTAGATCTGCTCACCTCAAATGTCTGCTTTTCTATCAAAGTTTTTAAGCATATGATTAGCACAGTGCTATCCACGCCGAGATAGAAATGGACAAAGTCTTTTGCCACTTGTACAGCAAAGTCTTTAAGCATAGGACTAACACAGGGCTGTCCTTGCCGAGCTGTAAAATGACAAAAGCCATTTATCACTCCAGGCACAGTATTACAGCTTTTAATTGGTAAAATACCAATCAAGCCAACCTGAAATGAGTAAAAGAAACTCCTGACACAGTGTTTCGCGCTAATTAGAGCTCTTCAGAGAGGTATAGCTTTGTCTAGACACAAGGGCGCACCCAGTATAAGTCAAAAGAATACCCTTTCAGGCATAGAGTGACGAATAAATTGTGCAAAAAAAGAAGTAGAGAACTCTGGGTAGTTCTCAAGTTTAGGTGGAAAGTAGCCCCTGTGTAGAGCACTCTCAACACCAGCGACACTCTAGATCTGCTCACCTCAAATGTCTGCTTTTATATCAAAGTTTTTAAGCATAGGATTAGCACAGTGCTATCCACGCCGAGATAGAAATGGACAAACTCTTTTGCCACTTGTACAGCAAAGTCTTTAAGCATAGGACTAACACAGGGCTGACCTTGCCGAGCTGTAAAATGACAAAAGCCATTTATCACTCCAGGCACAGTATTACAGCTTTGAATTGGTAAAATACCAATCAAGCCAACCTGAAATGAGTAAAAGCAACCCCTGACACAGTGTTTCGCTCTAATTAGAGCTCTTCAGAGAGGTATAGCTTTGTCCAGACACAAGGGCGCACCCAGTATAAGTCAAAAGAATACCCTTTCAGGCATAGAGTGACCAATAAATTATGCAAAAAAAGAAGTAGAGAACTTTGGGTAGTTCTCAAGTTTAGGTGGAAAGCAGCCCATGTATAGAGCACTCTCAACACCAGCGACACTCTAGATCTGCTCACCTCAAATGTCTGCTTTTCTATCAAAGTTTTTAAGCATAGGATTAGCACAGTGCTATCCACGCCGAGATAGAAATGGACAAAGTCTTTTGCCATTTTTACAGCAAAGTCTTTAAGCATAGGACTAATACAGGGCTGTCCTTGCCGAGCTGTAAAATGACAAAAGCCATTTATCACTCCAGACACAGTATTACAGCTTTGAATTGGTAGAATACCAATCAAGCCAACCTGAAAGGAGTAAAAGCAACCCCTGACACAGTGTTTCGCTCTAGTTAGAGCTTTTCAGAGAGGTATAGCTTTGTCCAGACACAAGGGCGCACCCAGTATAAGTCAAAAGAATACCCTTTCAGGCATAGAGTGACGAATAAATTGTTCAAAAAAAAAAAGTAGAGAACTCTGGGTAGTTCTCAAGTTTAGGTGGAAAGCAGCCCCTGTATAGAGCACTCTCAACACCAGCGACATCTAGATCTGCTCACCTCAAATGTCTGCTTTTGTATCAAAGTTTTTAAGGATAGGATTAGCACAGTGCTATCCACGCCGAGATAGAAATGGACAAAGTCTTTTGCCATTTTTACAGCAAAGTCTTTAAGCATAGGACTAACACAGGGCTGTCCTTGCCGAGCTGTAAAATGACAAAAGCCATTTATCACTCCAGGCACAGTATTACAGCTTTGAATTGGTAAAATACCAATCAAGCCAACCTGAAATGAGCAAAAGCAACCCCTGACACAGTGTTTCGCTCTAATTAGAGCTCTTCAGAGAGGTATAGCTTTGTCCAGACACAAGGGCGCACCCAGTATAAGTCAAAAGAATACCCTTTCAGGCATAGAGTGACGAATAAATTATGCAAAAAAAGAAGTAGAGAACTCTGGGTAGTTCTCAAGTTTAGGTGGAAAGCAGCCCCTGTATAGAGCACTCTCAACACCAGCGACACTCTAGATCTGCTCACCTCAAATGTCTGCTTTTCTATCAAAGTTTTTAAGCATAGGATTAGCACAGTGCTATCTACGCCGAGATAGAAATGGACAAAGTCTTTTGCCATTTTTACAGCAAAGTCTTTAAGCATAGGACTAACACAGGGCTGTCCTTGCCGAGCTGTAAAATGACAAAAGCCATTTATCACTCCAGGCACAGTATTACAGCTTTGAATTGGTAAAATACCAATCAAGCCAACCTGAAATGAGTAAAAGAAACCCCTGACACAGTGTTTCGCTCTAATTAGAGCTCTTCAGAGAGGTATAGCTTTGTCCAGACACAAGGGCGCACCCAGTATAAGTCAAAAGAATACCCTTTCAGGCATAGAGTGACGAATAAATTATGCAAAAAAAGAAGTAGAGAACTCTGGGTAGTTCTCAAGTTTAGGTGAAAAGCAGCCTCTGTATAGAGCACTCTCAACACCAGCGACACTCTAGATCTGCTCACCTCAAATGTCTGCTTTTCTATCAAAGTTTTTAAGCATAGGATTAGCACAGTGCTATCCACGCCGAGATAGAAATGGACAAAGTCTTTTGCCATTTTTACAGCAAAGTCTATAATCATAGGACTAACACAGGGCTGTCTTTGCCGAGCTGTAAAATGACAAAAGCCATTTATCACTCCAGGCACAGTATTACAGCTTTGAATTGGTAAAATACCAATCAAGCCAACCTGAAATGAGTAAAAGCAACCCCTGACACAGTGTTTCGCTCTAATTAGAGCTCTTCAGAGAGGTATAGCTTTGTCCAGACACAAGGGCACACCCAGTATAAGTCAAAAGAATACCCTTTCAGGCCTAGAGTTACGAATAAATTATGCAAAAAAAGAAGTAGAGAACTCTGGGTAGTTCTCAAGTTTAGGTGGAAAGCAGCCCCTGTATAGAGCACTCTCAACACCAGCGACACTCTAGATCTGCTCATCTCAAATGTCTGCTTTTCTATCAAAGTTTTTAGGCATAGGATTAGCACAGTGCTATCCACTTCGAGATAGAAATGGACAAAATCTTTTGCCATTTTTACAGCAATGTCTTTAAGCATAGGACTAACACAGGGCTGTCCTTGCCGAGCTGTAAAATGACAAAAGCCATTTATCACTCCAGGCACAGTATTACAGCTTTGAATTGGTAAAATACCAATCAAGCCAACCTGAAATGATTAAAAGCAAACCCTGACACAGTGTTTCGCTCTAATTAGAGCTCTTCAGAGAGGTATAGCTTTGTCCAGACACAAGGGCGCACCCAGTATAAGTCAAAAGAATACCCTTTCAGGCATAGAGTAACGAATACATTGTGCAAAAAAAGAAGTAGAGAACTCTGGGTAGTTCTCAAGTTTAGGTGGAAAGCAGCCCCTGTATAGAGCACTCTCAACACCAGCGACACTCTAGATCTGCTCAGCTCAAATGTCTGCTTTTGTATCAAAGTTTTTAAGCATAGGATTAGCACAGTGCTATCCACGCCGAGGTAGAAATGGACAAACTCTTTTGCCATTTTTACAGCAAAGTCTTTAAGCATAGGAATAACACAGGGCTGTCCTTGCCGAGCTGTAAAATGACAAAAGCCATTTCTCACTCCAGGCACATTACAGCTTCGAATTGGTAAAATACCAATCAAGCCAACCTGAAATGAGTAAACGCAACCCCTGACACAGTGTTTCGCTCTAATTAGAGCTCTTCAGAGAGGTATAGCTTTGTCCAGACACAAGGGCGCACCCAGTATAAGTCAAAAGAATACCCTTTCAGGCATAGAGTGACGAATAAATTATGCAAAAAAAGAAGTAGAGAACTCTGGGTAGTTCTCAAGTTTAGGTGGAAAACAGCCCCTGTATAGAGCACTCTCAACACCAGCGACACTCTAGATCTGCTCACTTCAAATGTCTGCTTTTCTATCAAAGTTTTTAAGCATAGGAGTAGCACAGTGCTATCCACGCCGAGATAGAAATGGACAAAGTCTTTTGCCATTTTTACAGCAAAGTCTTTAAGCATATGACTAACACAGGGCTGTCTTTGCCGAGCTGTAAAATGACAAAAGCCATTTATCACTCCAGGCACAGTATTACAGCTTTGAATTGGTAAAATACCAATCAAGCCAACCTGAAATGAGTAAACGCAACCCCTGACACAGTGTTTCGCTCTAATTAGAGCTCTTCAGAGAGGTATAGCTTTGTCCAGACACAAGGGCGCACCCTGTATAAGTCAAAAGAATACCCTTTCAGGCATGGAGTGATGAATACATTGTGCAAAAAAAGAAGTAGAGAACTCTGGGTAGTTCTCAAGTTTAGGTGGAAAGCAGCCCCTGTATAGAGCACTCTCAACACCAGCGACACTCTAGATCTGCTCAGCTCAAATGTCTGCTTTTGTATCAAAGTTTTTAAGCATAGGATTAGCACAGTGCTATCCACGCCGAGATAGAAATGGAAAAACTCTTTTGCCATTTTTACAGCAAAGTCTTTAAGCATAGGACTAACACAGGGCTATCCTTGCCGAGCTGTAAAATGACAAAAGCCATTTATAACTCCTGGCACATTACAGCTTTGAATTGGTAAAATACCAATCAAGCCAACCTGAAATGAGTAAAAGCAACCCCTGACACAGTGTTTCGCTCTAATTAGATCTCTTCAGAGAGGTATAGCTTTGTCCAGACACAAGGGCGCACCCAGCATAAGTCAAAAGAATACCCTTTCAGGCATAGAGTGACGAATAAATTATGCAAAAAAAGAAGTAGAGAACTCTGGGTAGTTCTCAAGTTTAGGTGGAAAACAGCCCCTGTATAGAGCACTCTCAACACCAGCGACACTCTAGATCTGCTCACCTCAAATGTCTGCTTTTCTATCAAAGTTTTTAAGCATAGGATTAGCACAGTGCTATCCACGCCGAGATAGAAATGGACAAAGTCTTTTGTCATTTTTACAGCAAAGTCTTTAAGCATATGACTAACACAGGGCTGTCCTCGCCGAGCTGTAAAATGACAAAAGCCATTTATCACTCCAGGCACAGTATTACAGCTTTGAATTGGTAAAATACCAATCAAGCCAACCTGAAATGATTAAGAACAACCCCTGACACAGTGTTTCGCTCTAATTAGAGCTCTTCAGAGAGGTATAGCTTTGTCCAGACACAAGGGCGCACCCAGTATAAGTCAAAAGAATACCCTTTCAGGCATAGAGTGACCAATAAATTATGCAAAAAAAGAAGTAAAGAACTTTGGGTAGTTCTCAAGTTTAGGTGGAAAGCAGCCCCTGTATAGAGCACTCTCAACACCAGCGACACTCTAGATCTGCTCACCTCAAATGTCTGCTTTTCTATCAAAGTTTTTAAGCATAGGATTAGCACAGTGCTATCCACGCCGAGATAGAAATGGACAAAGTCTTTTGCCATTTTTACAGCAAAGTCTTTAAGCATAGGACTAATACAGGGCTGTCCTTGCCCAGCTGTAAAATGACAAAAGCCATTTATCACTCCAGACACAGTATTACAGCTTTGAATTGGTAGAATACCAATCAAGCCAACCTGAAAGGAGTAAAAGCAACCCCTGACACAGTGTTTCGCTCTAATTAGAGCTCTTCAGAGAGGTATAGCTTTGTCCAGACACAAGGGCGCACCCAGTATAAGTCAAAAGAATACCCTTTCAGGCATAGAGTGACGAATAAATTATGCAAAAAAAGAAGTAGAGAACTCTGGGTAGTTCTCAAGTTTAGGTGGAAAGCAGCCCCTGTATAGAGCACTCTCAACACCAGCGACACTCTAGATCTGCTCACCTCAAATGTCTGTTTTTCTATCAAAGTTTTTAAGCATAGGATTAGCACAGTGCTATCCACGCCGAGATAGAAATGGACAAAGTCTTTTGCCATTTTTACAGCAAAGTCTTTAAACATAGGACTAACACAGGGCTGTCCTTGCCGAGCTGTAAAATGACAAAAGCCATTTATCACTCCAGGCACAGTATTACAGCTTTGAATTGGTAAAATTCCAATCAAGCCAACCTGAAATGATTAAAAGCAACCCCTGACACAGTGTTTCGCTCTAATTAGAGCTCTTCAGAGAGGTATAGCGTTGTCCGGACACAAGGGCGCACCCAGTATAAGTCAAAAGAATACCCTTTCAGGCATAGAGTGACGAATAAATTATGCAAAAAAAGAAGTAGAGCACTCTGGGTAGTTCTCAAGTTTAGGTGGAAAGCAGCCCCTGTATAGAGCACTCTCAACACCAGCGACACTCTAGATCTGCTCACCTCAAATGTCTGCTTTTCTATCAAAGTTTTTAAGCATATGATTAGCACAGTGCTATCCACGCCGAGATAGAAATGGACAAAGTCTTTTGCCACTTGTACGGCAAAGTCTTTAAGCATAGGACTAACACAGGGCTGTCCTTGCCGAGCTGTAAAATGACAAAAGCCATTTATCACTCCAGGCACAGTATTACAGCTTTTAATTGGTAAAATACCAATCAAGCCAACCTGAAATGAGTAAAAGAAACCCCTGACACAGTGTTTCGCTCTAATTAGAGCTCTTCAGAGAGGTATAGCTTTGTCTAGACACAAGGGCGCACCCAGTATAAGTCAAAAGAATACCCTTTCAGGCATAGAGTGACGAATAAATTGTGCAAAAAAAGAAGTAGAGAACTCTGGGTAGTTCTCAAGTTTAGGTGGAAAGCAGCCCCTGTATAGAGCACTCTCAACACCAGCGACACTCTAGATCTGCTCACCTCAAATGTCTGCTTTTCTATCAAAGTTTTTAAGCATAGGATTAGCACAGTGCTATCCACACCGAGATAGAAATGGACAAAGTCTTTTACCAATTTTACAGCAAAGTCTTTAAGCATAGGACTAACACAGGGCTGTCCTTGCCGATCTGTAAAATGACAAAAGCCATTTATCACTCCAGGCACAGTATTACAGCTTTGAATTGGTAAAATACCAATCAAGCTAACCTGAAATGATTAAAAGCAACTCCTGACACAGTGTTTCGCTCTAATTAGAGCTCTTCAGAGAGGTATAGCGTTGTCCGGACACAAGGGCGCACCCAGTATAAGTCAAAAGAATACCCTTTCAGGCATAGAGTGACGAATAAATTATGCAAAAAAAGAAGTAGAGCACTCTGGGTAGTTCTCAAGTTTAGGTGGAAAGCAGCCCCTGTATAGAGCACTCTCAACACCAGCGACACTCTAGATCTGCTCACCTCAAATGTCTGCTTTTCTATCAAAGTTTTTAAGCATATGATTAGCACAGTGCTATCCACGCCGAGATAGAAATGGACAAAGTCTTTTGCCACTTGTACAGCAAAGTCTTTAAGCATAGGACTAACACAGGGCTGTCCTTGCCGAGCTGTAAAATGACAAAAGCCATTTATCACTCCAGGCACAGTATTACAGCTTTTAATTGGTAAAATACCAATCAAGCCAACCTGAAATGAGTAAAAGAAACTCCTGACACAGTGTTTCGCGCTAATTAGAGCTCTTCAGAGAGGTATAGCTTTGTCTAGACACAAGGGCGCACCCAGTATAAGTCAAAAGAATACCCTTTCAGGCATAGAGTGACGAATAAATTGTGCAAAAAAAGAAGTAGAGAACTCTGGGTAGTTCTCAAGTTTAGGTGGAAAGCAGCCCCTGTATAGAGCACTCTCAACACCAGCGACACTCTAGATCTGCTCACCTCAAATGTCTGCTTTTCTATCAAAGTTTTGAAGCATAGGATTAGCACAGTGCTATCCACACCGAGATAGAAATGGACAAAGTCTTTTACCAATTTTACAGCAAAGTCTTTAAGCATAGGACTAACACAGCGCTGTCCTTGCCGAGCTGTAAAATGACAAAAGCCATTTATCACTCCAGGCACAGTATTACAGCTTTGAATTGGTAAAATACCAATCAAGCCAACCTGAAATGAGTAAAAGCAACCCCTGACACAGTGGTTCGCTCTAATTAGAGCTCTTCAGAGATGTATAGCTTTGTCCAGACACAAGGGCGCACCCAGTATAAGTCAAAAGAATACCCTTTCAGGCATAGAGTGACGAATAAATTGTGCAAAAAAAGAAGTAGAGAACTCTGGGTAGTTCTCAAGTTTAGGTGGAAAGTAGCCCCTGTGTAGAGCACTCTCAACACCAGCGACACTCTAGATCTGCTCACCTCAAATGTCTGCTTTTATATCAAAGTTTTTAAGCATAGGATTAGCACAGTGTTATCCACGCCGAGATAGAAATGGACAAACTCTTTTGCCACTTGTACAGCAAAGTCTTTAAGCATAGGACTAACACAGGGCTGACCTTGCCGAGCTGTAAAATGACAAAAGCCATTTATCACTCCAGGCACAGTATTACAGCTTTGAATTGGTAAAATACCAATCAAGCCAACCTGAAATGAGTAAAAGCAACCCCTGACACAGTGTTTCGCTCTAATTAGAGCTCTTCAGAGAGGTATAGCTTTGTCCAGACACAAGGGCGCACCCAGTATAAGTCAAAAGAATACCCTTTCAGGCATAGAGTGACCAATAAATTATGCAAAAAAAGAAGTAGAGAACTTTGGGTAGTTCTCAAGTTTAGGTGGAAAGCAGCCCATGTATAGAGCACTCTCAACACCAGCGACACTCTAGATCTGCTCACCTCAAATGTCTGCTTTTCTATCAAAGTTTTTAAGCATAGGATTAGCACAGTGCTATCCACGCCGAGATAGAAATGGACAAAGTCTTTTGCCATTTTTACAGCAAAGTCTTTAAGCATAGGACTAATACAGGGCTGTCCTTGCCGAGCTGTAAAATGACAAAAGCCATTTATCACTCCAGACACAGTATTACAGCTTTGAATTGGTAGAATACCAATCAAGCCAACCTGAAAGGAGTAAAAGCAACCCCTGACACAGTGTTTCGCTCTAGTTAGAGCTTTTCAGAGAGGTATAGCTTTGTCCAGACACAAGGGCGCACCCAGTATAAGTCAAAAGAATACCCTTTCAGGCATAGAGTGACGAATAAATTGTTCAAAAAAAAAAAGTAGAGAACTCTGGGTAGTTCTCAAGTTTAGGTGGAAAGCAGCCCCTGTATAGAGCACTCTCAACACCAGCGACATCTAGATCTGCTCACCTCAAATGTCTGCTTTTGTATCAAAGTTTTTAAGGATAGGATTAGCACAGTGCTATCCACGCCGAGATAGAAATGGACAAAGTCTTTTGCCATTTTTACAGCAAAGTCTTTAAGCATAGGACTAACACAGGGCTGTCCTTGCCGAGCTGTAAAATGACAAAAGCCATTTATCACTCCAGGCACAGTATTACAGCTTTGAATTGGTAAAATACCAATCAAGCCAACCTGAAATGAGCAAAAGCAACCCCTGACACAGTGTTTCGCTCTAATTAGAGCTCTTCAGAGAGGTATAGCTTTGTCCAGACACAAGGGCGCACCCAGTATAAGTCAAAAAAATACCCTTTCAGGCATAGAGTGACGAATAAATTATGCAAAAAAAGAAGTAGAGAACTCTGGGTAGTTCTCAAGTTTAGGTGGAAAGCAGCCCCTGTATAGAGCACTCTCAACACCAGCGACACTCTAGATCTGCTCACCTCAAATGTCTGCTTTTCTATCAAAGTTTTTAAGCATAGGATTAGCACAGTGCTATCCACGCCGAGATAGAAATGGACAAAGTCTTTTGCCATTTTTACAGCAAAGTCTTTAAGCATAGGACTAACACAGGGCTGTCCTTGCCGAGCTGTAAAATGACAAAAGCCATTTATCACTCCAGGCACAGTATTACAGCTTTGAATTGGTAAAATACCAATCAAGCCAACCTGAAATGAGTAAAAGAAACCCCTGACACAGTGTTTCGCTCTAATTAGAGCTCTTCAGAGAGGTATAGCTTTGTCCAGACACAAGGGCGCACCCAGTATAAGTCAAAAGAATACCCTTTCAGGCATAGAGTGACGAATAAATTATGCAAAAAAAGAAGTAGAGAACTCTGGGTAGTTCTCAAGTTTAGGTGAAAAGCAGCCTCTGTATAGAGCACTCTCAACACCAGCGACACTCTAGATCTGCTCACCTCAAATGTCTGCTTTTCTATCAAAGTTTTTAAGCATAGGATTAGCACAGTGCTATCCACGCCGAGATAGAAATGGACAAAGTCTTTTGCCATTTTTACAGCAAAGTCTATAATCATAGGACTAACACAGGGCTGTCTTTGCCGAGCTGTAAAATGACAAAAGCCATTTATCACTCCAGGCACAGTATTACAGCTTTGAATTGGTAAAATACCAATCAAGCCAACCTGAAATGAGTAAAAGCAACCCCTGACACAGTGTTTCGCTCTAATTAGAGCTCTTCAGAGAGGTATAGCTTTGTCCAGACACAAGGGCGCACCCAGTATAAGTCAAAAGAATACCCTTTCAGGCATAGAGTTACGAATAAATTATGCAAAAAAAGAAGTAGAGAACTCTGGGTAGTTCTCAAGTTTAGGTGGAAAGCAGCCCCTGTATAGAGCACTCTCAACACCAGCGACACTCTAGATCTGCTCATCTCAAATGTC
The DNA here is from genome assembly GCF_964204655.1 of Triturus cristatus. Taxonomy (NCBI): domain Eukaryota; kingdom Metazoa; phylum Chordata; class Amphibia; order Caudata; family Salamandridae; genus Triturus; species Triturus cristatus. The sequence goes on from NC_140591.1 coordinate 685,846,612, forward strand.
TGCTTTTCTATCAAAGTTTTTAGGCATAGGATTAGCACAGTGCTATCCACTTCGAGATAGAAATGGACAAAATCTTTTGCCATTTTTACAGCAATGTCTTTAAGCATAGGACTAACACAGGGCTGTCCTTGCCGAGCTGTAAAATGACAAAAGCCATTTATCACTCCAGGCACAGTATTACAGCTTTGAATTGGTAAAATACCAATCAAGCCAACCTGAAATGATTAAAAGCAAACCCTGACACAGTGTTTCGCTCTAATTAGAGCTCTTCAGAGAGGTATAGCTTTGTCCAGACACAAGGGCGCACCCAGTATAAGTCAAAAGAATACCCTTTCAGGCATAGAGTGACGAATAAATTGTTCAAAAAAAAAAAGTAGAGAACTCTGGGTAGTTCTCAAGTTTAGGTGGAAAGCAGCCCCTGTATAGAGCACTCTCAACACCAGCGACATCTAGATCTGCTCACCTCAAATGTCTGCTTTTGTATCAAAGTTTTTAAGGATAGGATTAGCACAGTGCTATCCACGCCGAGATAGAAATGGACAAAGTCTTTTGCCATTTTTACAGCAAAGTCTTTAAGCATAGGACTAACACAGGGCTGTCCTTGCCGAGCTGTAAAATGACAAAAGCCATTTATCACTCCAGGCACAGTATTACAGCTTTGAATTGGTAAAATACCAATCAAGCCAACCTGAAATGAGCAAAAGCAACCCCTGACACAGTGTTTCGCTCTAATTAGAGCTCTTCAGAGAGGTATAGCTTTGTCCAGACACAAGGGCGCACCCAGTATAAGTCAAAAAAATACCCTTTCAGGCATAGAGTGACGAATAAATTATGCAAAAAAAGAAGTAGAGAACTCTGGGTAGTTCTCAAGTTTAGGTGGAAAGCAGCCCCTGTATAGAGCACTCTCAACACCAGCGATACTCTAGATCTGCTCACCTCAAATGTCTGCTTTTCTATCAAAGTTTTTAAGCATAGGATTAGCACAGTGCTATCCACGCCGAGATAGAAATGGACAAAGTCTTTTGCCATTTTTACAGCAAAGTCTTTAAGCATAGGACTAACACAGGGCTGTCCTTGCCGAGCTGTAAAATGACAAAAGCCATTTATCACTCCAGGCACAGTATTACAGCTTTGAATTGGTAAAATACCAATCAAGCCAACCTGAAATGAGTAAAAGAAACCCCTGACACAGTGTTTCGCTCTAATTAGAGCTCTTCAGAGAGGTATAGCTTTGTCCAGACACAAGGGCGCACCCAGTATAAGTCAAAAGAATACCCTTTCAGGCATAGAGTGACGAATAAATTATGCAAAAAAAGAAGTAGAGAACTCTGGGTAGTTCTCAAGTTTAGGTGAAAAGCAGCCTCTGTATAGAGCACTCTCAACACCAGCGACACTCTAGATCTGCTCACCTCAAATGTCTGCTTTTCTATCAAAGTTTTTAAGCATAGGATTAGCACAGTGCTATCCACGCCGAGATAGAAATGGACAAAGTCTTTTGCCATTTTTACAGCAAAGTCTATAATCATAGGACTAACACAGGGCTGTCTTTGCCGAGCTGTAAAATGACAAAAGCCATTTATCACTCCAGGCACAGTATTACAGCTTTGAATTGGTAAAATACCAATCAAGCCAACCTGAAATGAGTAAAAGCAACCCCTGACACAGTGTTTCGCTCTAATTAGAGCTCTTCAGAGAGGTATAGCTTTGTCCAGACACAAGGGCGCACCCAGTATAAGTCAAAAGAATACCCTTTCAGGCATAGAGTTACGAATAAATTATGCAAAAAAAGAAGTAGAGAACTCTGGGTAGTTCTCAAGTTTAGGTGGAAAGCAGCCCCTGTATAGAGCACTCTCAACACCAGCGACACTCTAGATCTGCTCATCTCAAATGTCTGCTTTTCTATCAAAGTTTTTAGGCATAGGATTAGCACAGTGCTATCCACTTCGAGATAGAAATGGACAAAATCTTTTGCCATTTTTACAGCAATGTCTTTAAGCATAGGACTAACACAGGGCTGTCCTTGCCGAGCTGTAAAATGACAAAAGCCATTTATCACTCCAGGCACAGTATTACAGCTTTGAATTGGTAAAATACCAATCAAGCCAACCTGAAATGATTAAAAGCAAACCCTGACACAGTGTTTCGCTCTAATTAGAGCTCTTCAGAGAGGTATAGCTTTGTCCAGACACAAGGGCGCACCCAGTATAAGTCAAAAGAATACCCTTTCAGGCATAGAGTAACGAATACATTGTGCAAAAAAAGAAGTAGAGAACTCTGGGTAGTTCTCAAGTTTAGGTGGAAAGCAGCCCCTGTATAGAGCACTCTCAACACCAGCGACACTCTAGATCTGCTCAGCTCAAATGTCTGCTTTTGTATCAAAGTTTTTAAGCATAGGATTAGCACAGTGCTATCCACGCCGAGGTAGAAATGGACAAACTCTTATGCCATTTTTACAGCAAAGTCTTTAAGCATAGGAATAACACAGGGCTGTCCTTGCCGAGCTGTAAAATGACAAAAGCCATTTCTCACTCCAGGCACATTACAGCTTCGAATTGGTAAAATACCAATCAAGCCAACCTGAAATGAGTAAACGCAACCCCTGACACAGTGTTTCGCTCTAATTAGAGCTCTTCAGAGAGGTATAGCTTTGTCCAGACACAAGGGCGCACCCAGTATAAGTCAAAAGAATACCCTTTCAGGCATAGAGTGACGAATAAATTATGCAAAAAAAGAAGTAGAGAACTCTGGGTAGTTCTCAAGTTTAGGTGGAAAACAGCCCCTGTATAGAGCACTCTCAACACCAGCGACACTCTAGATCTGCTCACTTCAAATGTCTGCTTTTCTATCAAAGTTTTTAAGCATAGGAGTAGCACAGTGCTATCCACGCCGAGATAGAAAGGGACAAAGTCTTTTGCCATTTTTACAGCAAAGTCTTTAAGCATATGACTAACACAGGGCTGTCTTTGCCGAGCTGTAAAATGACAAAAGCCATTTATCACTCCAGGCACAGTATTACAGCTTTGAATTGGTAAAATACCAATCAAGCCAACCTGAAATGAGTAAACGCAACCCCTGACACAGTGTTTCGCTCTAATTAGAGCTCTTCAGAGAGGTATAGCTTTGTCCAGACACAAGGGCGCACCCTGTATAAGTCAAAAGAATACCCTTTCAGGCATGGAGTGATGAATACATTGTGCAAAAAAAGAAGTAGAGAACTCTGGGTAGTTCTCAAGTTTAGGTGGAAAGCAGCCCCTGTATAGAGCACTCTCAACACCAGCGACACTCTAGATCTGCTCAGCTCAAATGTCTGCTTTTGTATCAAAGTTTTTAAGCATAGGATTAGCACAGTGCTATCCACGCCGAGATAGAAATGGAAAAACTCTTTTGCCATTTTTACAGCAAAGTCTTTAAGCATAGGACTAACACAGGGCTGTCCTTGCCGAGCTGTAAAATGACAAAAGCCATTTATAACTCCTGGCACATTACAGCTTTGAATTGGTAAAATACCAATCAAGCCAACCTGAAATGAGTAAAAGCAACCCCTGACACAGTGTTTCGCTCTAATTAGAGCTCTTCAGAGAGGTATAGCTTTGTCCAGACACAAGGGCGCACCCAGCATAAGTCAAAAGAATACCCTTTCAGGCATAGAGTGACGAATAAATTATGCAAAAAAAGAAGTAGAGAACTCTGGGTAGTTCTCAAGTTTAGGTGGAAAACAGCCCCTGTATAGAGCACTCTCAACACCAGCGACACTCTAGATCTGCTCACCTCAAATGTCTGCTTTTCTATCAAAGTTTTTAAGCATAGGATTAGCACAGTGCTATCCACGCCGAGATAGAAATGGACAAAGTCTTTTGTCATTTTTACAGCAAAGTCTTTAAGCATATGACTAACACAGGGCTGTCCTCGCCGAGCTGTAAAATGACAAAAGCCATTTATCACTCCAGGCACAGTATTACAGCTTTGAATTGGTAAAATACCAATCAAGCCAACCTGAAATGATTAAAAACAACCCCTGACACAGTGTTTCGCTCTAATTAGAGCTCTTCAGAGAGGTATAGCTTTGTCCAGACACAAGGGCGCACCCAGTATAAGTCAAAAGAATACCCTTTCAGGCATAGAGTGACGAATAAATTATGCAAAAAAAGAAGTAGAGAACTCTGGGTAGTTCTCAAGTTTAGGATGAAAGCAGCCCCTGTATAGAGCACTCTCAACACCAGCAACACTCTAGATCTGCTCACCTCAAATGTCTGCTTTTCTAGCAAAGTTTTTAAGCATAGGATTAGCAGAGTGCTATCCACGCCGAGATAGAAATGGACAAAGTCTTTTGCCATTTTTACAGCAAAGTCTTTAAGCATAGAACTAACACAGGGCTGTCCTTGCCGAGCTGTAAAATGACAAAAGCCATTTATCACTCCAGGCACAGTATTACAGCTTTGAATTGGTAAAATACCAATCAAGCCAACCTGATATGAGTAAAAGCAACCCCTGACACAGTGTTTCGCTCTAATTAGAGCTCTTCAGAGAGGTATAGCTTTGTCCAGACACAAGGGCGCACCCAGTATAAGTCAAAAAAATACCCTTTCAGGCATAGAGTGGCGAATAAATTATGCAAAAAAAGAAGTAGAGAACTCTGGGTAGTTCTCAAGTTTAGGTGGAAAGCAGCCCCTGTATAGAGCACTCTCAACACCAGCGACACTCTAGATCTGCTCACCTCAAATGTCTGCTTTTCTATCAAAGTTTTTAAGCATAGGATTAGCACAGTGCTATCCACGCCGAGATAGAAATGGACAAAGTCTTTTGTCATTTTTACAGCAAAGTCTTTAAGCATATGACTAACACAGGGCTGTCCTCGCCGAGCTGTAAAATGACAAAAGCCATTTATCACTCCAGGCACAGTATTACAGCTTTGAATTGGTAAAATACCAATCAAGCCAACCTGAAATGATTAAAAACAACCCCTGACACAGTGTTTCGCTCTAATTAGAGCTCTTCAGAGAGGTATAGCTTTGTCCAGACACAAGGGCGCACCCAGTATAAGTCAAAAGAATACCCTTTCAGGCATAGAGTGACGAATAAATTATGCAAAAAAAGAAGTAGAGAACTCTGGGTAGTTCTCAAGTTTAGGATGAAAGCAGCCCCTGTATAGAGCACTCTCAACACCAGCAACACTCTAGATCTGCTCACCTCAAATGTCTGCTTTTCTAGCAAAGTTTTTAAGCATAGGATTAGCAGAGTGCTATCCACGTCGAGATAGAAATGGACAAAGTCTTTTGCCATTTTTACAGCAAAGTCTTTAAGCATAGAACTAACACAGGGCTGTCCTTGCCGAGCTGTAAAATGACAAAAGCCATTTATCGCTCCAGGCACAGTATTACAGCTTTGAATTGGTAAAATACCAATCAAGCCAACCTGATATGAGTAAAAGCAACCCCTGACACAGTGTTTCGCTCTAATTAGAGCTCTTCAGAGAGGTATAGCTTTGTCCAGACACAAGTGCGCACCCAGTATAAGTCAAAAAAATACCCTTTCAGGCATAGAGTGGCGAATAAATTATGCAAAAAAAGAAGTAGAGAACTCTGGGTAGTTCTCAAGTTTAGGTGGAAAGCAGCCCCTGTATAGAGCACTCTCAACACCAGCGACACTCTAGATCTGCTCACCTCAAATGTCTGCTTTTCTATCAAAGTTTTTAAGCATAGGATTAGCACAATGCTATCCACGCCGAGATAGAAATGGACAAAGTCTTTTGCCATTTTTACAGCAAAGTCTTTAAGCATAGGACTAACACAGGGCTGTTCTTGCCGAGCTGTAAAATGACAAAAGCCATTTATCACTCCAGGCACAGTATTACAGCTTTGAATTGGTAAAATGCCAATCAAGCCAACCTGAAATGAGTAAAAGCAACCCCTGACACAGTGTTTCGCTCTAATTAGAGCTCTTCAGAGAGGTATAGCTTTGTCTAGACACAAGGGCGCACCCAGTATAAGTCAAAAGAATACCCTTTCAGGCATAGAGTGAAGAATAAATTGTGCAAAAAAAGAAGTAGAGAACTCTGGGTAGTTCTCAAGTTTAGGTGGAAAGCAGCCCCTGTATAGAGCACTCTCAACACCAGCGACACTCTATATCTGCTCACCTCAAATGTCTGCTTTTCTATCAAAGTTTTTAAGCATAGGATTAGCACAGTGCTATCCACGTCGAGATAGAAATGGACAAAGTCTTTTACCAATTTTACAGCAAAGTCTTTAAGCATAGGACTAACACAGGGCTGTCCTTGCCGAGCTGTAAAATGACAAAAGCCATTTATCACTCCAGGCACAGTATTACAGCTTTGAATTGGTAAAATACCAATCAAGCCAACCTGAAATGATTAAAAGCAACCCCTGACACAGTGTTTCGCTCTAATTAGAGCTCTTCAGAGAGAGGTATAGCTTTGTACAGACACAAGGGGGCACCCAGTATAAGTCAAAAGAATACACTTTCAGGCATAGAGTGACGAATAAATTATGCAAAAAAAGAAGTAGAGAACTCTGGATAGTTCTCAAGTTTAGGTGGAAAGCAGCCCCTGTATAGAGCACTCTCAACACCAGCGACACTCTAGATCTGCTCACCTCAAATGTCTGCTTTTCTATCAAAGTTTTTAAGCATAGGATTAGCACAGTGCTATCCACGCCGAGATAGAAATGGACAAACTCTTTTGCCATTTTTACAGCAAAGTCTTTAAGCATAGGACTAACACAGGGTTGTCCTTGCCGAGCTGTAAAATGACAAAAGCCATTTATCACTCCAGGCACATTACAGCTTTGAATTGGTAAAATACCAATCAAGCCAACCTGAAATGAATAAAAGCAACCCCTGACACAGTGTTTCGCTCTAATTAGAGCTCTTCAGAGAGGTATAGCTTTGTCCAGACCCAAGGGCGCACCCAGTATAAGTCAAAAGAATACCCTTTCCGGCATAGAGTGACGAATAAATTATGCAAAAAAAGAAGTAGAGAACTCTGGGTAGTTCTCAAGTTTAGGTGGAAAGCAGCCCCTGTATAGAGCACTCTCAACACCAGCGACACTCTAGATCTGCTCACCTCAAATGTATGCTTTTATATCAAAGTTTTTAAGCATAGGATTAGCACAGTGCTATCCACGCCGAGATAGAAATGGACAAAGTCTTTTGCCATTTTTACAGCAAAGTCTTTAAGCATAGGACTAACACAGGGCTGTCCTTGCCGAGCTGTAAAATGACAAAAGCCATTTATCACTCCAGGCACAGTATTCCAGCTTTGAATTGGTAAAATACCAATCAAGCCAACCTGAAATGATTATAAGCAACCCCTGACACAGTGTTTCGCTCTAATTAGAGCTCTTCAGAGAGGTATAGCTTTGTCCAGACACAAGGGCGCACCCAGTATAAGTCAAAAGAATACCCTTTCAGGCATAGAGTGACGAATAAATTATGCAAAAAAAGAAGTAGAGAACTCTGGGTAGTTCTCAAGTTTAGCTGAAAAGCAGCCTCTGTATAGAGCACTCTCAACACCAGCGACACTCTAGATCTGCTCACCTCAAATGTCTGCTTTTCTATCAAAGTTTTTAAGCATAGGATTAGCACAGTGCTATCCACGCCGAGATAGAAATGGACAAAGTCTTTTGCCATTTTTACAGCAAAGTCTATAATCATAGGACTAACACAGGGCTGTCTTTGCCGACCTGTAAAATGACAAAAGCCATTTATCACTCCAGGCACAGTATTACAGCTTTGAATTGGTAAAATACCAATCAAGCCAACCTGAAATGAGTAAAAGCAACCCCTGACACAGTGTTTCGCTCTAATTAGAGCTCTTCAGAGAGGTATAGCTTTGTCCAGACACAAGGGCGCACCCAGTATAAGTCAAAAGAATACCCTTTCAGGCATAGAGTTACGAATAAATTATGCAAAAAAAGAAGTAGAGAACTCTGGGTAGTTCTCAAGTTTAGGTGGAAAGCAGCCCCTGTATAGAGCACTCTCAACACCAGCGACACTCTAGATCTGCTCATCTCAAATGTCTGCTTTTCTATCAAAGTTTTTAAGCATAGGATTAGCACAGTGCTATCCACTTCGAGATAGAAATGGACAAAATCTTTTGCCATTTTTACAGCAATGTCTTTAAGCATAGGACTAACACAGGGCTGTCCTTGCCGAGCTGTAAAATGACAAAAGCCATTTATCACTCCAGGCACAGTATTACAGCTTTGAATTGGTAAAATACCAATCAAGCCAACCTGAAATGATTAAAAGCAAACCCTGACACAGTGTTTCGCTCTAATTAGAGCTCTTCAGAGAGGTATAGCTTTGTCCAGACACAAGGGCGCACCCAGTATAAGTCAAAAGAATACCCTTTCAGGCATAGAGTAACGAATACATTGTGCAAAAAAAGAAGTAGAGAACTCTGGGTAGTTCTCAAGTTTAGGTGGAAAGCAGCCCCTGTATAGAGCACTCTCAACACCAGCGACACTCTAGATCTGCTCAGCTCAAATGTCTGCTTTTGTATCAAAGTTTTTAAGCATAGGATTAGCACAGTGCTATCCACGCCGAGGTAGAAATGGACAAACTCTTTTGCCATTTTTACAGCAAAGTCTTTAAGCATAGGAATAACACAGGGCTGTCCTTGCCGAGCTGTAAAATGACAAAAGCCATTTATCACTCCAGGCACATTACAGCTTCGAATTGGTAAAATACCAATCAAGCCAACCTGAAATGAGTAAACGCAACCCCTGACACAGTGTTTCGCTCTAATTAGAGCTCTTCAGAGAGGTATAGCTTTGTCCAGACACAAGGGCGCACCCAGTATAAGTCAAAAGAATACCCTTTCAGGCATAGAGTGACGAATAAATTATGCAAAAAAAGAAGTAGAGAACTCTGGGTAGTTCTCAAGTTTAGGTGGAAAACAGCCCCTGTATAGAGCACTCTCAACACCAGCGACACTCTAGATCTGCTCACTTCAAATGTCTGCTTTTCTATCAAAGTTTTTAAGCATAGGATTAGCACAGTGCTATCCACGCCGAGATAGAAATGGACAAAGTCTTTTGCCATTTTTACAGCAAAGTCTTTAAGCATATGACTAACACGGGGCTGTCTTTGCCGAGCTGTAAAATGACAAAAGCCATTTATCACTCCAGGCACAGTATTACAGCTTTGAATTGGTAAAATACCAATCAAGCCAACCTGAAATGAGTAAACGCAACCCCTGACACAGTGTTTCGCTCTAATTAGAGCTCTTCAGAGAGGTATAGCTTTGTCCAGACACAAGGGCGCACCCTGTATAATTCAAAAGAATACCCTTTCAGGCATAGAGTGATGAATACATTGTGCAAAAAAAGAAGTAGAGAACTCTGGGTAGTTCTCAAGTTTAGGTGGAAAGCAGCCCCTGTATAGAGCACTCTCAACACCAGCGACACTCTAGATCTGCTCAGCTCAAATGCCTGCTTTTGTATCAAAGTTTTTAAGCATAGGATTAGCACAGTGCTATCCACGCCGAGATAGAAATGGAAAAACTCTTTTGCCATTTTTACAGCAAAGTCTTTAAGCATAGGACTAACACAGGGCTGTCCTTGCCGAGCTGTAAAATGACAAAAGCCATTTATAACTCCTGGCACATTACAGCTTTGAATTGGTAAAATACCAATCAAGCCAACCTGAAATGAGTAAAAGCAACCCCTGACACAGTGTTTCGCTCTAATTAGAGCTCTTCAGAGAGGTATAGCTTTGTCCAGACACAAGGGCGCACCCAGCATAAGTCAAAAGAATACCCTTTCAGGCATAGAGTGACGAATAAATTATGCAAAAAAAGAAGTAGAGAACTCTGGGTAGTTCTCAAGTTTAGGTGGAAAACAGCCCCTGTATAGAGCACTCTCAACACCAGCGACACTCTAGATCTGCTCACCTCAAATGTCTGCTTTTCTATCAAAGTTTTTAAGCATAGGATTAGCACAGTGCTATCCACGCCGAGATAGAAATGGACAAAGTCTTTTGTCATTTTTACAGCAAAGTCTTTAAGCATATGACTAACACAGGGCTGTCCTCGCCGAGCTGTAAAATGACAAAAGCCATTTATCACTCCAGGCACAGTATTACAGCTTTGAATTGGTAAAATACCAATCAAGCCAACCTGAAATGATTAAAAACAACCCCTGACACAGTGTTTCGCTCTAATTAGAGCTCTTCAGAGAGGTATAGCTTTGTCCAGACACAAGGGCGCACCCAGTATAAGTCAAAAGAATACCCTTTCAGGCATAGAGTGACGAATAAATTATGCAAAAAAAGAAGTAGAGAACTCTGGGTAGTTCTCAAGTTTAGGATGAAAGCAGCCCCTGTATAGAGCACTCTCAACACCAGCAACACTCTAGATCTGCTCACCTCAAATGTCTGCTTTTCTAGCAAAGTTTTTAAGCATAGGATTAGCAGAGTGCTATCCACGCCGAGATAGAAATGGACAAAGTCTTTTGCCATTTTTACAGCAAAGTCTTTAAGCATAGAACTAACACAGGGCTGTCCTTGCCGAGCTGTAAAATGACAAAAGCCATTTATCACTCCAGGCACAGTATTACAGCTTTGAATTGGTAAAATACCAATCAAGCCAACCTGAAATGAGTAAAAGCAACCCCTGACACAGTGTTTCGCTCTAATTAGAGCACTTCAGAGAGGTATAGCTTTGTCCAGACACAAGGGCGCACCCAGTATAAGTCAAAAGAATACCCTTTCAGGCATAGAGTGGCGAATAAATTATGCAAAAAAAGAAGAAGAGAACTCTGGGTAGTTCTCAAGTTTAGGTGGAAAGCAGCCCCTGTATAGAGCACTCTCAACACCAGCGACACTCTAGATCTGCTCACCTCAAATGTCTGCTTTTCTATCAAAGTTTTTAAGCATAGGATTAGCACAGTGCTATCCACGCCGAGATAGAAATGGACAAAGTCTTTTGCCATTTTTACAGCAAAGTCTTTAAGCATAGGACTAACACAGGGCTGTTCTTGCCGAGCTGTAAAATGACAAAAGCCATTTATCACTCCAGGCACAGTATTACAGCTTTGAATTGGTAAAATGCCAATCAAGCCAACCTGAAATGAGTAAAAGCAACCCCTGACACAGTGTTTCGCTCTAATTAGAGCTCTTCAGAGTGGTATAGCTTTGTCTAGACACAAGGGCGCACCCAGTATAAGTCAAAAGAATACCCTTTCAGCGATAGAGTGAAGAATAAATTGTGCAAAAAAAGAAGTAGAGAACTCTGGGTAGTTCTCAAGTTTAGGTGGAAAGCAGCCCCTGTATAGAGCACTCTCAACACCAGCGACACTCTAGATCTGCTCACCTCAAATGTCTGCTTTTCTATCAAAGTTTTTAAGCATAGGATTAGCACAGTGCTATCCACGTCGAGATAGAAATGGACAAAGTCTTTTACCAATTTTACAGCAAAGTCTTTAAGCATAGGACTAACACAGGGCTGTCCTTGCCGAGCTGTAAAATGACAAAAGCCATTTATCACTCCAGGCACATTACAGCTTTAAATTGGTAAAATACCAATCAAGCCAACCTGAAATGAATAAAAGCAACCCCTGACACAGTGTTTCGCTCTAATTAGAGCTCTTCAGAGAGGTATAGCTTTGTCCAGACCCAAGGGCGCACCCAGTATAAGTCAAAAGAATACCCTTTCCGGCATAGAGTGACGAATAAATTATGCAAAAAAAGAAGTAGAGAACTCTGGGTAGTTCTCAAGTTTAGGTGGAAAGCAGCCCCTGTATAGAGCACTCTCAACACCAGTGACACTCTAGATCTGCTCACCTCAAATGTATGCTTTTATATCAAAGTTTTTAAGCATAGGATTAGCACAGTGCTATCCACGCCGAGATAGAAATGGACAAAGTCTTTTGCCATTTTTACAGCAAAGTCTTTAAGCATAGGACTAACACAGGGCTGTCCTTGCCGAGCTGTAAAATGACAAAAGCCATTTATCACTCCAGGCACAGTATTCCAGCTTTGAATTGGTAAAATACCAATCAAGCCAACCTGAAATGATTATAAGCAACCCCTGACACAGTGTTTCGCTCTAATTAGAGCTCTTCAGAGAGGTATAGCTTTGTCCAGACACAAGGGCGCACCCAGTATAAGTCAAAAGAATACCCTTTCAGGCATAGAGTGACGAATAAATTATGCAAAAAAAGAAGTAGAGAACTCTGGGTAGTTCTCAAGTTTAGGTTGAAAGCAGCCCCTGTATAGAGCACTCTCAACACCAGCAACACTCTAGATCTGCTCACCTCAAATGTCTGCTTTTCTATCAAAGTTTTTAAGCATAGGATTAGCACAGTGCTATCCACGCCGAGATAGAAATGAACAAAGTCTTTTACCATTTTTACAGCAAAGTCTTTAAGCATAGGACTAACACAGGGCTGTCCTTGCCGAGCTGTAAAATGACAAAAGCCATTTATCACTCCAGGCACAGTATTACAGCTTTGAATTGGTAAAATACCAATCAAGCCAACCTGAAATGATTAAAAGCAACCCCTGACACAGTGTTTCGGTCTAATTAGAGCTCTTCAGAGAGAGGTATAGCTTTGTCCAGACACAAGGGCGCACCCAGTATAAGTCAAAAGAATACCCTTTCAGGCATAGAGTGACGAATAAATTATGCAAAAAAAGAAGTAGAGAACTCTGGATAGTTCTCAAGTTTAGGTGGAAAGCAGCCCCTGTATAAAGCACTCTCAACACCAGCAACACTCTAGATCTGCTCACCTCAAATGTCTGCTTTTCTATCAAAGTTTTTAAGCATAGGATTAGCACAGTGCTATCCACGCCGAGATAGAAATGGACAAAGTCTTTTGCCATTTTTACAGCAAAGTCTTTATGCATAGAAGTAACACAGGGCTGTCCTTGCCGAGCTGTAAAATGACAAAAGCCATTTATCACTCCAGGCACAGTATTACAGCTTTGAATTGGTAAAATACCAATCAAGCCAACCTGAAATGAGTAAAAGCAATCCCTGACACAGTGTTTCGCTCTAATTAGAGCTCTTCAGAGAGGTATAGCTTTGTCCAGACACAAGGGCGCACCCAGTATAAGTCAAAAGAATACCCTTTCAGGCATAGAGTGACGAATAAATTATGCAAAAAAAGAAGTAGAGAACTCTGGGTAGTTCTCAAGTTTAGGTGGAAAGCAGCCCCTGTATAGACCACTCTCAACACCAGCGACACTCTAGATCTGCTCACCTCAAATGTCTGCTTTTCTATCAAAGTTTTTAAGCATAGGAATAGCACAGTGCTATCCACGCCGAGATAGAAATGGACAAAGTCTTTTGCCATTTTTACAGCAAAGTTTTTAAGAATAGGACTAACACAGGGCTGTCCTTGCCGAGCTGTAAAATGACAAAAGCCATTTATCACTCCAGGCACAGTATTACAGCTTTGAATTGGTAAAATACCAATCAAGCCAACCTGAGATGATTAAAAGCAAACCCTGACACAGTGTTTCGCTCTAATTAGAGCTCTTCAGAGAGGTATAGCTTTGTCCAGACACAAGGGCGCACCCAGTATAAGTCAAAAGAATACCCTTTCAGGCATAGAGTGACGAATACATTGTGCAAAAAAAGAAGTAGAGAACTCTGGGTAGTTCTCAAGTTTAGGTGTAAAGCAGCCCCTGTATAGAGCACTCTCAACACCAGCGACACTCTAGATCTGCTCACCTCAAATGTCTGCTTTTGTATCAAAGTTTTTAAGCATAGGATTAGCACAGTGCTATCCACGCCGAGATAGAAATGGACAAACTCTTTTGCCATTTTTACAGCAAAGTCTTTAAGCATAGGACTAACACAGGGCTGTCCTTGCCGAGCTGTAAAATGACAAAAGCCATTTATCACTCCAGGCACATTACAGCTTTGAATTGGTAAAATACCAATCAAGCCAACCTGAAATGAGTAAAAGCAACCCCTGACACAGTGTTTCGCTCTAATTAGAACTCTTCAGAGAGGTATAGCTTTGTCCAGATACAAGGGCGCACCCAGTATAAGTCAAAAGAATACCCTTTCAGGCATAGAGTGACGAATAAATTATGCAAAAAAAGAAGTAGAGAACTCTGGGTAGTTCTCAAGTTTAGGTGGAAAGCAGCCCCTGTATAGAGCACTCTCAACACCAGCCACACTCTAGATCTGCTCACCTCAAATGTCTGCTTTTCTATCAAAGTTTTTAAGCATAGGATTAGCACAGTGCTATCCACGCCGAGATAGAAATGGACAAAGTCTTTTGCCATTTTTACAGCAAAGTCTTTAAGCATAGGACTAACAAAGGGCTGTCCTTGCCGAGCGGTAAAATGACAAAAGCCATTTATCACTCCAGGCACAGTATTACAGCTTTGAATTGGTAAAATACCAATCAAGCAAACCTGAAATGATTAAAAACAACCGCTGACACAGTGTTTCGTTCTAATTAGAGCTCTTCAGAGAGGTAAAGCTTTGTCCAGACACAAGGGCGCACCCAGTATAAGTCAAAAGAATACCCTTTCAGGCATAGAGTGACGAATAAATTATGCAAAAAAAGAAGTAGAGAACTCTGGGTAGTTCTCAAGTTTAGGTGGAAAGCAGCCCCTGTATAGAGCACTCTCAACACCAGCAACACTCTAGATCTGCTCACCTCAAATGTCTGCTTTTCTATCAAAGTTTTTAAGCATAGGATTAGCACAGTGCTATCCACGCCGAGATAGAAATGGACAAACTCTTTTGCCATTTTTACAGCAAAGTCTTTAAGCATAGGACTAACACAGGGCTGTCCTTGCCGAGCTGTAAAATGACAAAAGCCATTTATCACTCTAGGCACATTACAGCTTTGAATTGGTAAAATACCAATCAAGCCAACCTTAAATGAGTAAAAGCAACCCCTGACACAGTGTTTCACTCTAATTAGAGCTCTTCAGAGAGGTATAGCTTTGTCCAGACACAAGGGCGCACCCAGTATAAGTCAAAAGAATACCCTTTCAGGCATAGAGTGACGAATAAATTATGCAAAAAAAGAAGTAGAGAACTCTGGGTAGTTCTCAAGTTTAGGTGGAAAACAGCCCCTGTATAGAGCACTCTCAACACCAGCGACACTCTAGATCTGCTCACCTCAAATTTCTGCTTTTCTATCAAAGTTTTTAAGCATAGGATTAGCACAGTGCTATCCACGCCGAGATAGAAATGGACAAAGTCTTTTGCCATTTTTACAGCAAAGTCTTTAAGCAGAGGACTAACACAGGGCTGTCCTTGCCGAGCTGTAAAATGACAAAAGCCATTTATCACTCCAGGCACAGTATTACAGCTTTGAATTGGTAAAATACCAATCAAGCCAACCTGAAATGATTAAAAGCAACCCCTGACACAGTGTTTCACTCTAATTAGAGCTCTTCAGAGAGGTATAGCTTTGTCCAGACACAAGGGCGCACCCAGTATAAGTCAAAAGAATACCCTTTCAGGCATAGAGTGACGAATAAATTATGCAAAAAAAGAAGTAGAGAACTCTGGGTAGTTCTCAAGTTTAGGTGGAAAGCAGCCCCTGTATAGAGCACTCTCAACACCAGCAACACTCTAGATCTGCTCACCTCAAATGTCTGCTTTTGTATCAAAGTTTTTAAGCATAGGATTAGCACAGTGCTATCCACGCCGAGATAGAAATGGACAAAGTCTTTTGCCATTTTTACAGCAAAGTCTTTAAGCATAGGACTAACACAGGGCTGTCCTTGCCGAGCTGTAAAATGACAAAAGCCATTTATCACTCCAGGCACATTACAGCTTTGAATTGGTAAAATACCAATCAAGCCAACCTGAAATGAGTAAAAGCAACCCCTGACACAGTGTTTCGCTCTAATTAGAGCTCTTCAGAGAGGTATAGCTTTGTCCAGACACAAGGGCGCACCCAGTATAAGTCAAAAGAATACCCTTTCAGGCATAGAGTGACGAATAAATTATGCAAAAAAAGAAGTAGAGAACTCTGGGTAGTTCTCAAGTTTAGGTTGAAAGCAGCCCCTGTATAGAGCACTCTCAACACCAGCAACACTCTAGATCTGCTCACCTCAAATGTCTGCTTTTCTATCAAAGTTTTTAAGCATAGGATTAGCACAGTGCTATCCACGCCGAGATAGAAATGAACAAAGTCTTTTACCATTTTTACAGCAAAGTCTTTAAGCATAGGACTAACACAGGGCTGTCCTTGCCGAGCTGTAAAATGACAAAAGCCATTTATCACTCCAGGCACAGTATTACAGCTTTGAATTGGTAAAATACCAATCAAGCCAACCTGAAATGATTAAAAGCAACCCCTGACACAGTGTTTCGGTCTAATTAGAGCTCTTCAGAGAGAGGTATAGCTTTGTCCAGACACAAGGGCGCACCCAGTATAAGTCAAAAGAATACCCTTTCAGGCATAGAGTGACGAATAAATTATGCAAAAAAAGAAGTAGAGAACTCTGGGTAGTTCTCAAGTTTAGGTGGAAAGCAGCCCCTGTATAGACCACTCTCAACACCAGCGACACACTAGATCTGCTCACCTCAAATGTCTGCTTTTCTATCAAAGTTTTTAAGCATAGGAATAGCACAGTGCTATCCACGCCGAGATAGAAATGGACAAAGTCTTTTGCCATTTTTACAGCAAAGTTTTTAAGCATAGGACTAACACAGGGCTGTCCTTGCCGAGCTGTAAAACGACAAAAGCCATTTATCACTCCAGGCACAGTATTACAGCTTTGAATTGGTAAAATACCAATCAAGCCAACCTGAGATGATTAAAAGCAAACCCTGACACAGTGTTTCGCTCTAATTAGAGCTCTTCAGAGAGGTATAGCTTTGTCCAGACACAAGGGCGCACCCAGTATAAGTCAAAAGAATACCCTTTCAGGCATAGAGTGACGAATACATTGTGCAAAAAAAGAAGTAGAGAACTCTGGGTAGTTCTCAAGTTTAGGTGTAAAGCAGCCCCTGTATAGAGCACTCTCAACACCAGCGACACTCTAGATCTGCTCACCTCAAATGTCTGCTTTTGTATCAAAGTTTTTAAGCATAGGATTAGCACAGTGCTATCCACGCCGAGATAGAAATGGACAAACTCTTTTGCCATTTTTACAGCAAAGTCTTTAAGCATAGGACTAACACAGGGCTGTCCTTGCCGAGCTGTAAAATGACAAAAGCCATTTATCACTCCAGGCACATTACAGCTTTGAATTGGTAAAATACCAATCAAACCAACCTGAAATGAGTAAAAGCAACCCCTGACACAGTGTTTCGCTCTAATTAGAGCTCTTCAGAGAGGTATAGCTTTGTCCAGACACAAGGGCGCACCCAGTATAAGTCAAAAGAATACCCTTTCAGGCATAGAGTGACGAATAAATTATGCAAAAAAAGAAGTAGAGAACTCTGGGTAGTTCTCAAGTTTAGGTGGAAAGCAGCCCCTGTATAGAGCACTCTCAACACCAGCCACACTCTAGATCTGCTCACCTCAAATGTCTGCTTTTCTATCAAAGTTTTTAAGCATAGGATTAGCACAGTGCTATCCACGCCGAGATAGAAATGGACAAAGTCTTTTGCCATTTTTACAGCAAAGTCTATAATCATAGGACTAACACAGGGCTGTCTTTGCCGAGCTGTAAAATGACAAAAGCCATTTATCACTCCAGGCACAGTATTACAGCTTTGAATTGGTAAAATACCAATCAAGCCAACCTGAAATGAGTAAAAGCAACCCCTGACACAGTGTTTCGCTCTAATTAGAGCTCTTCAGAGAGGTATAGCTTTGTCCAGACACAAGGGCGCACCCAGTATAAGTCAAAAGAATACCCTTTCAGGCATAGAGTTACGAATAAATTATGCAAAAAAAGAAGTAGAGAACTCTGGGTATTTCTCAAGTTTAGGTGGAAAGCAGCCCCTGTATAGAGCACTCTCAACACCAGCGACACTCTAGATCTGCTAATCTCAAATGTCTGCTTTTCTATCAAAGTTTTTAAGCATAGGATTAGCACAGTGCTATCCACTTCGAGATAGAAATGGACAAAATCTTTTGCCATTTTTACAGCAATGTCTTTAAGCATAGGACTAACACAGGGCTGTCCTTGCCGAGCTGTAAAATGACAAAAGCCATTTATCACTCCAGGCACAGTATTACAGCTTTGAATTGGTAAAATACCAATCAAGCCAACCTGAAATGATTAAAAGCAAACCCTGACACAGTGTTTCGCTCTAATTAGAGCTCTTCAGAGAGGTATAGCTTTGTCCAGACACAAGGGCGCACCCAGTATAAGTCAAAAGAATACCCTTTCAGGCATAGAGTAACGAATACATTGTGCAAAAAAAGAAGTAGAGAACTCTGGGTAGTTCTCAAGTTTAGGTGGAAAGCAGCCCCTGTATAGAGCACTCTCAACACCAGCGACACTCTAGATCTGCTCAGCTCAAATGTCTGCTTTTGTATCAAAGTTTTTAAGCATAGGATTAGCACAGTGCTATCCACGCCGAGGTAGAAATGGACAAACTCCTTTGCCATTTTTACAGCAAAGTCTTTAAGCATAGGAATAACACAGGGCTGTCCTTGCCGAGCTGTAAAATGACAAAAGCCATTTATCACTCCAGGCACATTACAGCTTCGAATTGGTAAAATACCAATCAAGCCAACCTGAAATGAGTAAACGCAACCCCTGACACAGTGTTTCGCTCTAATTAGAGCTCTTCAGAGAGGTATAGCTTTGTCCAGACACAAGGGCGCACCCAGTATAAGTCAAAAGAATACCCTTTCAGGCATAGAGTGACGAATAAATTATGCAAAAAAAGAAGTAGAGAACTCTGGGTAGTTCTCAAGTTTAGGTGGAAAACAGCCCCTGTATAGAGCACTCTCAACACCAGCGACACTCTAGATCTGCTCACTTCAAATGTCTGCTTTTCTATCAAAGTTTTTAAGCATAGGATTAGCACAGTGCTATCCACGCCGAGATAGAAATGGACAAAGTCTTTTGCCATTTTTACAGCAAAGTCTTTAAGCATATGACTAACACAGGGCTGTCTTTGCCGAGCTGTAAAATGACAAAAGCCATTTATCACTCCAGGCACAGTATTACAGCTTTGAATTGGTAAAATACCAATCAAGCCAACCTGAAATGAGTAAACGCAACCCCTGACACAGTGTTTCGCTCTAATTAGAGCTCTTCAGAGAGGTATAGCTTTGTCCAGACACAAGGGCGCACCCTGTATAAGTCAAAAGAATACCCTTTCAGGCATAGAGTGATGAATACATTGTGCAAAAAAAGAAGTAGAGAACTCTGGGTAGTTCTCAAGTTTAGGTGGAAAGCAGCCCCTGTATAGAGCACTCTCAACACCAGCGACACTCTAGATATGCTCAGCTCAAATGTCTGCTTTTGTATCAAAGTTTTTAAGCATAGGATTAGCACAGTGCTATCCACGCCGAGATAGAAATGGAAAAACTCTTTTGCCATTTTTACAGCAAAGTCTTTAAGCATAGGACTAACACAGGGCTGTCCTTGCCGAGCTGTAAAATGACAAAAGCCATTTATAACTCCTGGCACATTACAGCTTTGAATTGGTAAAATACCAATCAAGCCAACCTGAAATGAGTAAAAGCAACCCCTGACACAGTGTTTCGCTCTAATTAGAGCTCTTCAGAGAGGTATAGCTTTGTCCAGACACAAGGGCGCACCCAGCATAAGTCAAAAGAATACCCTTTCAGGCATAGAGTGACGAATAAATTATGCAAAAAAAGAAGTAGAGAACTCTGGGTAGTTCTCAAGTTTAGGTGGAAAACAGCCCCTGTATAGAGCACTCTCAACACCAGCGACACTCTTGATCTGCTCACCTCAAATGTCTGCTTTTCTATCAAATTTTTTAAGCATAGGATTAGCACAGTGCTATCCACGCCGAGATAGAAATGGACAAAGTCTTTTGTCATTTTTACAGCAAAGTCTTTAAGCATATGACTAACACAGGGCTGTCTTCGACGAGCTGTAAAATGACAAAAGCCATTTATCACTCCAGGCACAGTATTACAGCTTTGAATTGGTAAAATACCAATCAAGCCAACCTGAAATGATTAAAAACAACCCCTGACACAGTGTTTCGCTCTAATTAGAGCTCTTCAGAGAGGTATAGCTTTGTCCAGACACAAGGGCGCACCCAGTATAAGTCAAAAGAATACCCTTTCAGGCATAGAGTGACGAATAAATTATGCAAAAAAAGAAGTAGAGAACTCTGGGTAGTTCTCAAGTTTAGGATGAAAGCAGCCCCTGTATAGAGCACTCTCAACACCAGCAACACTCTAGATCTGCTCACCTCAAATGTCTGCTTTTCTAGCAAAGTTTTTAAGCATAGGATTAGCAGAGTGCTATCCACGCCGAGATAGAAATGGACAATTTTTTTTGCCATTTTTACAGCAAAGTCTTTAAGCATAGAACTAACACAGGGCTGTCCTTGCCGAGCTGTAAAATGACAAAAGCCATTTATCACTCCAGGCACAGTTTTACAGCTTTGAATTGGTAAAATACCAATCAAGCCAACCTGAAATGAGTAAAAGCAACCCCTGACACAGTGTTTCGCTCTAATTAGAGCTCTTCAGAGAGGTATAGCTTTGTCCAGACACAAGGGCGCACCCAGTATAAGTCAAAAGAATACCCTTTCAGGCATAGAGTGGTGAATAAATTATGCAAAAAAAGAAGTAGAGAACTCTGGGTAGTTCTCAAGTTTAGGTGGAAAGCAGCCCCTGTATAGAGCACTCTCAACACCAGCGACACTCTAGATCTGCTCACCTCAAATGTCTGCTTTTCTATCAAAGTTTTTAAGCATAGGATTAGCACAGTGCTATCCACGCCGAGATAGAAATGGACAAAGTCTTTTGCCATTTTTACAGCAAAGTCTTTAAGCATAGGACTAACACAGGGCTGTTCTTGCCGAGCTGTAAAATGACAAAAGCCATTTATCACTCCAGGCACAGTATTACAGCTTTGAATTGGTAAAATGCCAATCAAGCCAACCTGAAATGAGTAAAAGCAACCCCTGACACAGTGTTTCGCTCTAATTAGAGCTCTTCAGAGAGGTATAGCTTTGTCTAGACACAAGGGCGCACCCAGTATAAGTCAAAAGAATACCCTTTCAACGATAGAGTGAAGAATAAATTGTGCAAAAAAAGAAGTAGAGAACTCTGGGTAGTTCTCAAGTTTAGGTGGAAAGCAGCCCCTGTATAGAGCACTCTCAACACCAGCGACACTCTAGATCTGCTCACCTCAAATGTATGCTTTTATATCAAAGTTTTTAAGCATAGGATTAGCACAGTGCTATCCACGCCGAGATAGAAATGGACAAAGTCTTTTGCCATTTTTACAGCAAAGTCTTTAAGCATAGGACTAACACAGGGCTGTCCTTGCCGAGCTGTAAAATGACAAAAGCCATTTATCACTCCAGGCACAGTATTCCAGCTTTGAATTGGTAAAATACCAATCAAGCCAACCTGAAATGATTATAAGCAACCCCTGACACAGTGTTTCGCTCTAATTAGAGCTCTTCAGAGAGGTATAGCTTTGTCCAGACACAAGGGCGCACCCAGTATAAGTCAAAAGAATACACTTTCAGGCATAGAGTGACGAATAAATTATGCAAAAAAAGAAGTAGAGAACTCTGGGTAGTTCTCAAGTTTAGGTTGAAAGCAGCCCCTGTATAGAGCACACTCAACACCAGCCACACTCTAGATCTGCTCACCTCAAATGTCTGCTTTTCTATCAAAGCTTTTAAGCATAGGATTAGCACAGTGCTATCCACGCCGAGATAGAAATGGACAAAGTCTTTTGCCATTTTTACAGCAAAGTCTATAATCATAGGACTAACACAGGGCTGTCTTTGCCGAGCTGTAAAATGACAAAAGCCATTTATCACTCCAGGCACAGTATTACAGCTTTGAATTGGTAAAATACCAATCAAGCCAACCTGAAATGAGTAAAAGCAACCCCTGACACAGTGTTTCGCTCTAATTAGAGCTCTTCAGAGAGGTATAGCTTTGTCCAGACACAAGGGCGCACCCAGTATAAGTCAAAAGAATACCCTTTCAGGCATAGAGTTACGAATAAATTATGCAAAAAAAGAAGTAGAGAACTCTGGGTATTTCTCAAGTTTAGGTGGAAAGCAGCCCCTGTATAGAGCACTCTCAACACCAGCGACACTCTAGATCTGCTAATCTCAAATGTCTGCTTTTCTATCAAAGTTTTTAAGCATAGGATTAGCACAGTGCTATCCACTTCGAGATAGAAATGGACAAAATCTTTTGCCATTTTTACAGCAATGTCTTTAAGCATAGGACTAACACAGGGCTGTCCTTGCCGAGCTGTAAAATGACAAAAGCCATTTATCACTCCAGGCACAGTATTACAGCTTTGAATTGGTAAAATACCAATCAAGCCAACCTGAAATGATTAAAAGCAAACCCTGACACAGTGTTTCGCTCTAATTAGAGCTCTTCAGAGAGGTATAGCTTTGTCCAGACACAAGGGCGCACCCAGTATAAGTCAAAAGAATACCCTTTCAGGCATAGAGTAACGAATACATTGTGCAAAAAAAGAAGTAGAGAACTCTGGGTAGTTCTCAAGTTTAGTTGGAAAGCAGCCCCTGTATAGAGCACTCTCAACACCAGCGACACTCTAGATCTGCTCAGCTCAAATGTCTGCTTTTGTATCAAAGTTTTTAAGCATAGGATTAGCACAGTGCTATCCACGCCGAGGTAGAAATGGACAAACTCTTTTGCCATTTTTACAGCAAAGTCTTTAAGCATAGGAATAACACAGGGCTGTCCTTGCCGAGCTGTAAAATGACAAAAGCCATTTATCACTCCAGGCACATTACAGCTTCGAATTGGTAAAATACCAATCAAGCCAACCTGAAATGAGTAAACGCAACCCCTGACACAGTGTTTCGCTCTAATTAGAGCTCTTCAGAAAGGTATAGCTTTGTCCAGACACAAGGGCGCACCCAGTATAAGTCAAAAGAATACCCTTTCAGGCATAGAGTGACGAATAAATTATGCAAAAAAAGAAGTAGAGAACTCTGGGTAGTTCTCAAGTTTAGGTGGAAAACAGCCCCTGTATAGAGCACTCTCAACACCAGCGACACTCTAGATCTGCTCACTTCAAATGTCTGCTTTTCTATCAAAGTTTTTAAGCATAGGATTAGCACAGTGCTATCCACGCCGAGATAGAAATGGACAAAGTCTTTTGCCATTTTTACAGCAAAGTCTTTAAGCATATGACTAACACAGGGCTGTCTTTGCCGAGCTGTAAAATGACAAAAGCCATTTATCACTCCAGGCACAGTATTACAGCTTTGAATTGGTAAAATACCAATCAAGCCAACCTGAAATGAGTAAACGCAACCCCTGACACAGTGTTTCGCTCTAATTAGAGCTCTTCAGAGAGGTATAGCTTTGTCCAGACACAAGGGCGCACCCTGTATAAGTCAAAAGAATACCCTTTCAGGCATAGAGTGATGAATACATTGTGCAAAAAAAGAAGTAGAGAACTCTGGGTAGTTCTCAAGTTTAGGTGGAAAGCAGCCCCTGTATAGAGCACTCTCAACACCAGCGACACTCTAGATATGCTCAGCTCAAATGTCTGCTTTTGTATCAAAGTTTTTAAGCATAGGATTAGCACAGTGCTATCCACGCCGAGATAGAAATGGAAAAACTCTTTTGCCATTTTTACAGAAAAGTCTTTAAGCATAGGACTAACACAGGGCTGTCCTTGCCGAGCTGTAAAATGACAAAAGCCATTTATAACTCCTGGCACATTACAGCTTTGAATTGGTAAAATACCAATCAAGCCAACCTGAAATGAGTAAAAGCAACCCCTGACACAGTGTTTCGCTCTAATTAGAGCTCTTCAGAGAGGTATAGCTCTGTCCAGACACAAGGGCGCACCCAGCATAAGTCAAAAGAATACCCTTTCAGGCATAGAGTGACGAATAAATTATGCAAAAAAAGAAGTAGAGAACTCTGGGTAGTTCTCAAGTTTAGGTGGAAAACAGCCCCTGTATAGAGCACTCTCAACACCAGCGACACTCTTGATCTGCTCACCTCAAATGTCTGCTTTTCTATCAAATTTTTTAAGCATAGGATTAGCACAGTGCTATCCACGCCGAGATAGAAATGGACAAAGTCTTTTGTCATTTTTACAGCAAAGTCTTTAAGCATATGACTAACACAGGGCTGTCTTCGACGAGCTGTAAAATGACAAAAGCCATTTATCACTCCAGGCACAGTATTACAGCTTTGAATTGGTAAAATACCAATCAAGCCAACCTGAAATGATTAAAAACAACCCCTGTCACAGTGTTTCGCTCTAATTAGAGCTCTTCAGAGAGGTATAGCTTTGTCCAGACACAAGGGCGCACCCAGTATAAGTCAAAAGAATACCCTTTCAGGCATAGAGTGACGAATAAATTATGCAAAAAAAGAAGTAGAGAACTCTGGGTAGTTCTCAAGTTTAGGATGAAAGCAGCCCCTGTATAGAGCACTCTCAACACCAGCAACACTCTAGATCTGCTCACCTCAAATGTCTGCTTTTCTAGCAAAGTTTTTAAGCATAGGATTAGCAGAGTGCTATCCACGCCGAGATAGAAATGGACAAAGTCTTTTGCCATTTTTACAGCAAAGTCTTTATGCATAGAACTAACACAGGGCTGTCCTTGCCGAGCTGTAAAATGACAAAAGCCATTTATCACTCCAGGCACAGTTTTACAGCTTTGAATTGGTAAAATACCAATCAAGCCAACCTGAAATGAGTAAAAGCAACCCCTGACACAGTGTTTCGCTCTAATTAGAGCTCTTCAGAGAGGTATAGCTTTGTCCAGACACAAGGGCGCACCCAGTATAAGTCAAAAGAATACCCTTTCAGGCATAGAGTGGCGAATAAATTATGCAAAAAAAGAAGTAGAGAACTCTGGGTAGTTCTCAAGTTTAGGTGGAAAGCAGCCCCTGTATAGAGCACTCTCAACACCAGCGACACTCTAGATCTGCTCACCTCAAATGTCTGCTTTTCTATCAAAGTTTTTAAGCATAGGATTAGCACAGTGCTATCCACGACGAGATAGAAATGGTCAAAGTCTTTTGCCACTTGTACAGCAAAGTCTTTAAGCATAGGACTAACACAGGGCTGTCCTTGCCGAGCTGTAAAATGACAAAAGCCATTTATCACTCCAGGCACAGTATTCCAGCTTTGAATTGGTAAAATACCAATCAAGCCAACCTGAAATGATTATAAGCAACCCCTGACACAGTGTTTCGCTCTAATTAGAGCTCTTCAGAGAGGTATAGCTTTGTCCAGACACAAGGGCGCACCCAGTATAAGTCAAAAGAATACACTTTCAGGCATAGAGTGACGAATAAATTATGCAAAAAAAGAAGTAGAGAACTCTGGGTAGTTCTCAAGTTTAGGTTGAAAGCAGCCCCTGTATAGAGCACTCTCAACACCAGCCACACTCTAGATCTGCTCACCTCAAATGTCTGCTTTTCTATCAAAGTTTTTAAGCATAGGATTAGCACAGTGCTATCCACGCCGAGATAGAAATGGACAAAGTCTTTTGCCATTTTTACAGCAAAGTCTATAATCATAGGACTAACACAGGGCTGTCTTTGCCGAGCTGTAAAATGACAAACGCCATTTATCACTCCAGGCACAGTATTACAGCTTTGAATTGGTAAAATACCAATCAAGCCAACCTGAAATGAGTAAAAGCAACCCCTGACACAGTGTTTCGCTCTAATTAGAGCTCTTCAGAGAGGTATAGCTTTGTCCAGACACAAGGGCGCACCCAGTATAAGTCAAAAGAATACCCTTTCAGGCATAGAGTTACGAATAAATTATGCAAAAAAAGAAGTAGAGAACTCTGGGTATTTCTCAAGTTTAGGTGGAAAGCAGCCCCTGTATAGAGCACTCTCAACACCAGCGACACTCTAGATCTGCTAATCTCAAATGTCTGCTTTTCTATCAAAGTTTTTAAGCATAGGATTAGCACAGTGCTATCCACTTCGAGATAGAAATGGACAAAATCTTTTGCCATTTTTACAGCAATGTCTTTAAGCATAGGACTAACACAGGGCTGTCCTTGCCGAGCTGTAAAATGACAAAAGCCATTTATCACTCCAGGCACAGTATTACAGCTTTGAATTGGTAAAATACCAATCAAGCCAACCTGAAATGAGTAAAAGCAACCCCTGACACAGTGTTTCGCTCTAATTAGAACTCTTCAGAGAGGTATAGCTTTGTCCAGACACAAGGGCGCACCCAGTATAAGTCAAAAGAATACCCTTTCAGGCATAGAGTTACGAATAAATTATGCAAAAAAAGAAGTAGAGAACTCTGGGTATTTCTCAAGTTTAGGTGGAAAGCAGCCCCTGTATAGAGCACTCTCAACACCAGCGACACTCTAGATCTGCTAATCTCAAATGTCTGCTTTTCTATCAAAGTTTTTAAGCATAGGATTAGCACAGTGCTATCCACTTCGAGATAGAAATGGACAAAATCTTTTGCCATTTTTACAGCAATGTCTTTAAGCATAGGACTAACACAGGGCTGTCCTTGCCGAGCTGTAAAATGACAAAAGCCATTTATCACTCCAGGCACAGTATTACAGCTTTGAATTGGTAAAATACCAATCAAGCCAACCTGAAATGATTAAAAGCAAACCCTGACACAGTGTTTCGCTCTAATTAGAGCTCTTCAGAGAGGTATAGCTTTGTCCAGACACAAGGGCGCACCCAGTATAAGTCAAAAGAATACCCTTTCAGGCATAGAGTAACGAATACATTGTGCAAAAAAAGAAGTAGAGAACTCTGGGTAGTTCTCAAGTTTAGGTGGAAAGCAGCCCCTGTATAGAGCACTCTCAACACCAGCGACACTCTAGATCTGCTCAGCTCAAATGTCTGCTTTTGTATCAAAGTTTTTAAGCATAGGATTAGCACAGTGCTATCCACGCCGAGGTAGAAATGGACAAACTCTTTTGCCATTTTTACAGCAAAGTCTTTAAGCATATGACTAACACAGGGCTGTCTTTGCCGAGCTGTAAAATGACAAAAGCCATTTATCACTCCAGGCACAGTATTACAGCTTTGAATTGGTAAAATACCAATCAAGCCAACCTGAAATGAGTAAACGCAACCCCTGACACAGTGTTTCGCTCTAATTAGAGCTCTTCAGAGAGGTATAGCTTTGTCCAGACACAAGGGCGCACCCTGTATAAGTCAAAAGAATACCCTTTCAGGCATAGAGTGATGAATACATTGTGCAAAAAAAGAAGTAGAGAACTCTGGGTAGTTCTCAAGTTTAGGTGGAAAGCAGCCCCTGTATAGAGCACTCTCAACACCAGCGACACTCTAGATATGCTCAGCTCAAATGTCTGCTTTTGTATCAAAGTTTTTAAGCATAGGATTAGCACAGTGCTATCCACGCCGAGATAGAAATGGAAAAACTCTTTTGCCATTTTTACAGCAAAGTCTTTAAGCATAGGACTAACACAGGGCTGTCCTTGCCGAGCTGTAAAATGACAAAAGCCATTTATAACTCCTGGCACATTACAGCTTTGAATTGGTAAAATACCAATCAAGCCAACCTGAAATGATTAAAAACAACCCCTGACACAGTGTTTCGCTCTAATTAGAGCTCTTCAGAGAGGTATAGCTTTGTCCAGACACAAGGGCGCACCCAGTATAAGTCAAAAGAATACCCTTTCAGGCATAGAGTGACGAATAAATTATGCAAAAAAAGAAGTAGAGAACTCTGGGTAGTTCTCAAGTTTAGGATGAAAGCAGCCCCTGTATAGAGCACTCTCAACACCAGCAACACTCTAGATCTGCTCACCTCAAATGTCTGCTTTTCTAGCAAAGTTTTTAAGCATAGGATTAGCAGAGTGCTATCCACGCCGAGATAGAAATGGACAAAGTCTTTTGCCATTTTTACAGCAAAGTCTTTAAGCATAGAACTAACACAGGGCTGTCCTTGCCGAGCTGTAAAATGACAAAAGCCATTTATCACTCCAGGCACAGTTTTACAGCTTTGAATTGGTAAAATACCAATCAAGCCAACCTGAAATGAGTAAAAGCAACCCCTGACACAGTGTTTCGCTCTAATTAGAGCTCTTCAGAGAGGTATAGCTTTGTCCAGACACAAGGGCGCACCCAGAATAAGTCAAAAGAATACACTTTCAGGCATAGAGTGACAAATAAATTATGCAAAAAAAGAAGTAGAGAACTCTGGGTAGTTCTCAAGTTTAGGTGGAAAGCAGCCCCTGTATAGAGCACTCTCAACACCAGCGACACTCTAGATCTGCTCACCTCAAATGTCTGCTTTTCTATCAAAGTTTTTAAGCATAGGATTAGCACAGTGCTATCCACGCCGAGATAGAAATGGACAAAGTCTTTTGCCATTTTTACAGCAAAGTCTTTAAGCATAGGACTAACACAGGGCTGTTCTTGCCGAGCTGTAAAATGACAAAAGCCATTTATCACTCCAGGCACAGTATTACAGCTTTGAATTGGTAAAATGCCAATCAAGCCAACCTGAAATGAGTAAAAGCAACCCCTGACACAGTGTTTCGCTCTAATTAGAGCTCTTCAGAGAGGTATAGCTTTGTCTAGACACAAGGGCGCACCCAGTATAAGTCAAAAGAATACCCTTTCAGCGATAGAGTGAAGAATAAATTGTGCAAAAAAAGAAGTAGAGAACTCTGGGTAGTTCTCAAGTTTAGGTGGAAAGCAGCCCCTGTATAGAGCACTCTCAACACCAGCGACACTCTAGATCTGCTCACCTCAAATGTATGCTTTTATATCAAAGTTTTTAAGCATAGGATTAGCACAGTGCTATCCACGCCGAGATAGAAATGGACAAAGTCTTTTGCCATTTATACAGCAAAGTCTTTAAGCATAGGACTAACACAGGGCTGTCCTTGCCGAGCTGTAAAATGACAAAAGCCATTTATCACTCCAGGCACAGTATTCCAGCTTTGAATTGGTAAAATACCAATCAAGCCAACCTGAAATGATTATAAGCAACCCCTGACACAGTGTTTCGCTCTAATTAGAGCTCTTCAGAGAGGTATAGCTTTGTCCAGACACAAGGGCGCACCCAGTATAAGTCAAAAGAATACACTTTCAGGCATAGAGTGACGAATAAATTATGCAAAAAAAGAAGTAGAGAACTCTGGGTAGTTCTCAAGTTTAGGTTGAAAGCAGCCCCTGTATAGAGCACTCTCAACACCAGCAACACTCTAGATCTGCTCACCTCAAATGTCTGCTTTTCTATCAAAGTTTTTAAGCATAGGATTAGCACAGTGCTATCCACGCCGAGATAGAAATGAACAAAGTCTTTTACCATTTTTACAGCAAAGTCTTTAAGCATAGGACTAACACAGGGCTGTCCTTGCCGAGCTGTAAAATGACAAAAGCCATTTATCACTCCAGGCACAGTATTACAGCTTTGAATTGGTAAAATACCAATCAAGCCAACCTGAAATGATTAAAAGCAACCCCTGACACAGTGTTTCGGTCTAATTAGAGCTCTTCAGAGAAAGGTATAGCTTTGTCCAGACACAAGGGCGCACCCAGTATAAGTCAAAAGAATACCCTTTCAGGCATAGAGTGACGAATAAATTATGCAAAAAAAGAAGTAGAGAACTCTGGATAGTTCTCAAGTTTAGGTGGAAAGCAGCCCCTGTATAAAGCACTCTCAACACCAGCAACACTCTAGATCTGCTCACCTCAAATGTCTGCTTTTCTATCAAAGTTTTTAAGCATAGGATTAGCACAGTGCTATCCACGCCGAGATAGAAATGGACAAAGTCTTTTGCCATTTTTACAGCAAAGTCTTTAAGCATAGAAGTAACACAGGGCTGTCCTTGCCGAGCTGTAAAATGACAAAAGCCATTTATCACTCCAGGCACAGTATTACAGCTTTGAATTGGTAAAATACCAATCAAGCCAACCTGAAATGAGTAAAAGCAATCCCTGACACAGTGTTTCGCTCTAATTAGAGCTCTTCAGAGAGGTATAGCTTTGTCCAGACACAAGGGCGCACCCAGTATAAGTCAAAAGAATACCCTTTCAGGCATAGAGTGACGAATAAATTATGCAAAAAAAGAAGTAGAGAACTCTGGGTAGTTCTCAAGTTTAGGTGGAAAGCAGCCCCTGTATAGACCACTCTCAACACCAGCGACACTCTAGATCTGCTCACCTCAAATGTCTGCTTTTCTATCAAAGTTTTTAAGCATAGGAATAGCACAGTGCTATCCACGCCGAGATAGAAATGGACAAAGTCTTTTGCCATTTTTACAGCAAAGTTTTTAAGCATAGGACTAACACAGGGCTGTCCTTGCCGAGCTGTAAAATGACAAAAGCCATTTATCACTCCAGGCACAGTATTACAGCTTTGAATTGGTAAAATACCAATCAAGCCAACCTGAGATGATTAAAAGCAAACCCTGACACAGTGTTTCGCTCTAATTAGAGCTCTTCAGAGAGGTATAGCTTTGTCCAGACACAAGGGCGCACCCAGTATAAGTCAAAAGAATACGCTTTCAGGCATAGAGTGACGAATACATTGTGCAAAAAAAGAAGTAGAGAACTCTGGGTAGTTCTCAAGTTTAGGTGTAAAGCAGCCCCTGTATAGAGCACTCTCAACACCAGCGACACTCTAGATCTGCTCACCTCAAATGTTTGCTTTTGTATCAAAGTTTTTAAGCATAGGATTAGCACAGTGCTATCCACGCCGAGATAGAAATGGACAAACTCTTTTGCCATTTTTACAGCAAAGTCTTTAAGCATAGGACTAACACAGGGCTGTCCTTGCCGAGCTGTAAAATGACAAAAGCCATTTATCACTCCAGGCACATTACAGCTTTGAATTGGTAAAATACCAATCAAGCCAACCTGAAATGAGTAAAAGCAACCCCTGACACAGTGTTTCGCTCTAATTAGAGCTCTTCAGAGAGGTATAGCTTTGTCCAGACACAAGGGCGCACCCAGTATAAGTCAAAAGAATACCCTTTCAGGCATAGAGTGACGAATAAATTATGCAAAAAAAGAAGTAGAGAACTCTGGGTAGTTCTCAAGTTTAGGTGGAAAGCAGCCCCTGTATAGAGCACTCTCAACACCAGCCACACTCTAGATCTGCTCACCTCAAATGTCTGCTTTTCTATCAAAGTTTTTAAGCATAGGATTAGCACAGTGCTATCCACGCCGAGATAGAAATGGACAAAGTCTTTTGCCATTTTTACAGCAAAGTCTTTAAGCATAGGACTAACAAAGGGCTGTCCTTGCCGAGCGGTAAAATGACAAAAGCCATTTATCACTCCAGGCACAGTATTACAGCTTTGAATTGGTAAAATACCAATCAAGCAAACCTGAAATGATTAAAAACAACCGCTGACACAGTGTTTCGTTCTAATTAGAGCTCTTCAGAGAGGTATAGCTTTGTCCAGACACAAGGGCGCACCCAGTATAAGTCAAAAGAATACCCTTTCAGGCATAGAGTGACGAATAAATTATGCAAAAAAAGAAGTAGAGAACTCTGGGTAGTTCTCAAGTTTAGGTGGAAAGCAGCCCCTGTATAGAGCACTCTCAACACCAGCAACACTCTAGATCTGCTCACCTCAAATGTCTGCTTTTCTATCAAAGTTTTTAAGCATAGGATTAGCACAGTGCTATCCACGCCGAGATAGAAATGGACAAACTCTTTTGCCATTTTTACAGCAAAGTCTTTAAGCATAGGACTAACACAGGGCTGTCCTTGCCGAGCTGTAAAATGACAAAAGCCATTTATCACTCTAGGCACATTACAGCTTTGAATTGGTAAAATACCAATCAAGCCAACCTGAAATGAGTAAAAGCAACCCCTGACACAGTGTTTCACTCTAATTAGAGCTCTTCAGAGAGGTATAGCTTTGTCCAGACACAAGGGCGCACCCAGTATAAGTCAAAAGAATACCCTTTCAGGCATAGAGTGACGAATAAATTATGCAAAAAAAGAAGTAGAGAACTCTGGGTAGTTCTCAAGTTTAGGTGGAAAACAGCCCCTGTATAGAGCACTCTCAACACCAGCGACACTCTAGATCTGCTCACCTCAAATTTCTGCTTTTCTATCAAAGTTTTTAAGCATAGGATTAGCACAGTGCTATCCACGCCGAGATAGAAATGGACAAAGTCTTTTGCCATTTTTACAGCAAAGTCTTTAAGCAGAGGACTAACACAGGGCTGTCCTTGCCGAGCTGTAAAATGACAAAAGCCATTTATCACTCCAGGCACAGTATTACAGCTTTGAATTGGTAAAATACCAATCAAGCCAACCTGAAATGATTAAAAGCAACCCCTGACACAGTGTTTCGCTCTAATTAGAGCTCTTCAGAGAGGTATAGCTTTGTCCAGACACAAGGGCGCACCCAGTATAAGTCAAAAGAATACCCTTTCAGGCATAGAGTGACGAATAAATTATGCAAAAAAAGAAGTAGAGAACTCTGGGTAGTTCTCAAGTTTAGGTGGAAAGCAGCCCCTGTATAGAGCACTCTCAACACCAGCAACACTCTAGATCTGCTCACCTCAAATGTCTGCTTTTGTATCAAAGTTTTTAAGCATAGGATTAGCACAGTGCTATCCACGCCGAGATAGAAATGGACAAAGTCTTTTGCCATTTTTACAGCAAAGTCTTTAAGCATAGGACTAACACAGGGCTGTCCTTGCCGAGCTGTAAAATGACAAAAGCCATTTATCACTCCAGGCACATTACAGCTTTGAATTGGTAAAATACCAATCAAGCCAACCTGAAATGAGTAAAAGCAACCCCTGACACAGTGTTTCGCTCTAATTAGAGCTCTTCAGAGAGGTATAGCTTTGTCCAGACACAAGGGCGCACCCAGTATAAGTCAAAAGAATACCCTTTCAGGCATAGAGTGACGAATAAATTATGCAAAAAAAGAAGTAGAGAACTCTGGGTAGTTCTCAAGTTTAGGTTGAAAGCAGCCCCTGTATAGAGCACTCTCAACACCAGCAACACTCTAGATCTGCTCACCTCAAATGTCTGCTTTTCTATCAAAGTTTTTAAGCATAGGATTAGCACAGTGCTATCCACGTCGAGATAGAAATGAACAAAGTCTTTTACCATTTTTACAGCAAAGTCTTTAAGCATAGGACTAACACAGGGCTGTCCTTGCCGAGCTGTAAAATGACAAAAGCCATTTATCACTCCAGGCACAGTATTACAGCTTTGAATTGGTAAAATACCAATCAAGCCAACCTGAAATGATTAAAAGCAACCCCTGACACAGTGTTTCGGTCTAATTAGAGCTCTTCAGAGAGAGGTATAGCTTTGTCCAGACACAAGGGCGCACCCAGTATAAGTCAAAAGAATACCCTTTCAGGCATAGAGTGACGAATAAATTATGCAAAAAAAGAAGTAGAGAACTCTGGATAGTTCTCAAGTTTAGGTGGAAAGCAGCCCCTGTATGAAGCACTCTCAACACCAGCAACACTCTAGATCTGCTCACCTCAAATGTCTGCTTTTCTATCAAAGTTTTTAAGCATAGGATTAGCACAGTGCTATCCACGCCGAGATAGAAATGGACAAAGTCTTTTGCCATTTTTACAGCAAAGTCTTTAAGCATAGAAGTAACACAGGGCTGTCCTTGCCGAGCTGTAAAATGACAAAAGCCATTTATCACTCCAGGCACAGTATTACAGCTTTGAATTGGTAAAATACCAATCAAGCCAACCTGAAATGAGTAAAAGCAATCCCTGACACAGTGTTTCGCTCTAATTAGAGCTCTTCAGAGAGGTATAGCTTTGTCCAGACACAAGGGCGCACCCAGTATAAGTCAAAAGAATACCCTTTCAAGCATAGAGTGACGAATAAATTATGCAAAAAAAGAAGTAGAGAACTCTGGGTAGTTCTCAAGTTTAGGTGGAAAGCAGCCCCTGTATAGACCACTCTCAACACCAGCGACACTCTAGATCTGCTCACCTCAAATGTCTGCTTTTCTATCAAAGTTTTTAAGCATAGGAATAGCACAGTGCTATCCACGCCGAGATAGAAATGGACAAAGTCTTTTGCCATTTTTACAGCAAAGTTTTTAAGCATAGGACTAACACAGGGCTGTCCTTGCCGAGCTGTAAAATGACAAAAGCCATTTATCACTCCAGGCAGATTACAGCTTTGAATTGGTAAAATACCAATCAAACCAACCTGAAATGAGTAAAAGCAACCCCTGACACAGTGTTTCGCTCTAATTAGAGCTCTTCAGAGAGGTATAGCTTTGTCCAGACACAAGGGCGCACCCAGTATAAGTCAAAAGAATACCCTTTCAGGCATAGAGTGACGAATAAATTATGCAAAAAAAGAAGTAGAGAACTCTGAGTAGTTCTCAAGTTTAGGTGGAAAGCAGCCCCTGTATAGAGCACTCTCAACACCAGCCACACTCTAGATCTGCTCACCTCAAATGTCTGCTTTTCTATCAAAGTTTTTAAGCATAGGATTAGCACAGTGCTATCCACGCCGAGATAGAAATGGACAAAGTCTTTTGCCATTTTTACAGCAAAGTCTATAATCATAGGACTAACACAGGGCTGTCTTTGCCGAGCTGTAAAATGACAAAAGCCATTTATCACTCCAGGCACAGTATTACAGCTTTGAATTGGTAAAATACCAATCAAGCCAACCTGAAATGAGTAAAAGCAACCCCTGACACAGTGTTTCGCTCTAATTAGAGCTCTTCAGAGAGGTATAGCTTTGTCCAGACACAAGGGCGCACCCAGTATAAGTCAAAAGAATACCCTTTCAGGCATAGAGTTACGAATAAATTATGCAAAAAAAGAAGTAGAGAACTCTGGGTATTTCTCAAGTTTAGGTGGAAAGCAGCCCCTGTATAGAGCACTCTCAACACCAGCGACACTCTAGATCTGCTCATCTCAAATGTCTGCTTTTCTATCAAAGTTTTTAAGCATAGGATTAGCACAGTGCTATCCACTTCGAGATAGAAATGGACAAAATCTTTTGCCATTTTTACAGCAATGTCTTTAAGCATAGGACTAACACAGGGCTGTCCTTGCCGAGCTGTAAAATGACAAAAGCCATTTATCACTCCAGGCACAGTATTACAGCTTTGAATTGGTAAAATACCAATCAAGCCAACCTGAACTGATTAAAAGCAAACCCTGACACAGTGTTTCGCTCTAATTAGAGCTCTTCAGAGAGGTATAGCTTTGTCCAGACACAAGGGCGCACCCAGTATAAGTCAAAAGAATACCCTTTCAGGCATAGAGTGACGAATAAATTGTGCAAAAAAAGAAGTAGAGAACTCTGGATAGTTCTCAAGTTTAGGTGGAAAGCAGCCCCTGTATAGAGCACTCTCAACACCAGCGACACTCTAGATCTGCTCACCTCAAATGTCTGCTTTTCTATCAAAGTTTTTAAGCATAGGATTAGCACAGTGCTATCCACGCCGAGATAGAAATGGACAAACTCTTTTGCCATTTTTACAGCAAAGTCTTTAAGCATAGGACTAACACAGGGTTGTCCTTGCCGAGCTGTAAAATGACAAAAGCCATTTATCACTCCAGGCACATTACAGCTTTGAATTGGTAAAATACCAATCAAGCCAACCTGAAATGAATAAAAGCAACCCCTGACACAGTGTTTCGCTCTAATTAGAGCTCTTCAGAGAGGTATAGCTTTGTCCAGACACAAGGGCGCACCCAGTATAAGTCAAAAGAATACCCTTTCAGGCATAGAGTGACGAATAAATTATGCAAAAAAAGAAGTAGAGAACTCTGGGTAGTTCTCAAGTTTAGGTGGAAAGCAGCCCCTGTATAGAGCACTCTCAACACCAGCCACACTCTAGATCTGTTCACCTCAAATGTCTGCTTTTCTATCAAAGTTTTTAAGCATAGGATTAGCACAGTGCTATCCACGCCGAGATAGAAATGGACAAAGTCTTTTGCCATTTTTACAGCAAAGTCTATAATCATAGGACTAACACAGGGCTGTCTTTGCCGAGCTGTAAAATGACAAAAGCCATTTATCACTCCAGGCACAGTATTACAGCTTTGAATTGGTAAAATACCAATCAAGCCAACCTGAAATGAGTAAAAGCAACCCCTGACACAGTGTTTCGCTCTAATTAGAGCTCTTCAGAGAGGTATAGCTTTGTCCAGACACAAGGGCGCACCCAGTATAAGTCAAAAGAATACCCTTTCAGGCATAGAGTTACGAATAAATTATGCAAAAAAAGAAGTAGAGAACTCTGGGTATTTCTCAAGTTTAGGTGGAAAGCAGCCCCTGTATAGAGCACTCTCAACACCAGCGACACTCTAGATCTGCTCATCTCAAATGTCTGCTTTTCTATCAAAGTTTTTAAGCATAGGATTAGCACAGTGCTATCCACTTCGAGATAGAAATGGACAAAATCTTTTGCCATTTTTACAGCAATGTCTTTAAGCATAGGACTAACACAGGGCTGTCCTTGCCGAGCTGTAAAATGACAAAAGCCATTTATCACTCCAGGCACAGTATTACAGCTTTGAATTGGTAAAATACCAATCAAGCCAACCTGAAATGATTAAAAGCAAACCCTGACACAGTGTTTCGCTCTAATTAGAGCTCTTCAGAGAGGTATAGCTTTGTCCAGACACAAGGGCGCACCCAGTATAAGTCAAAAGAATACCCTTTCAGGCATAGAGTAACGAATACATTGTGCAAAAAAAGAAATAGAGAACTCTGGGTAGTTCTCAAGTTTAGGTGGAAAGCAGCCCCTGTATAGAGCACTCTCAACACCAGCGACACTCTAGATCTGCTCAGCTCAAATGTCTGCTTTTGTATCAAAGTTATTAAGCATAGGATTAGCACAGTGCTATCCACGCCGAGGTAGAAATGGACAAACTCTTTTGCCATTTTTACAGCAAAGTCTTTAAGCATAGGAATAACACAGGGCTGTCCTTGCCGAGCTGTAAAATGACAAAAGCCATTTATCACTCCAGGCACATTACAGCTTCGAATTGGTAAAATACCAATCAAGCCAACCTGAAATGAGTAAACGCAACCCCTGACACAGTGTTTCGCTCTAATTAGAGCTCTTCAGAGAGGTATAGCTTTGTCCAGACACAAGGGCGCACCCAGCATAAGTCAAAAGAATACCCTTTCAGGCATAGAGTGACGAATAAATTATGCAAAAAAAGAAGTAGAGAACTCTGGGTAGTTCTCAAGTTTAGGTGGAAAACAGCCCCTGTATAGAGCACTCTCAACACCAGCGACACTCTAGATCTGCTCACCTCAAATGTCTGCTTTTCTATCAAAGTTTTTAAGCATAGGATTAGCACAGTGCTATCCACGCCGAGATAGAAATGGACAAAGTCTTTTGTCATTTTTACAGCAAAGTCTTTAAGCATATGACTAACACAGGGCTGTCCTCGCCGAGCTGTAAAATGACAAAAGCCATTTATCACTCCAAGCACAGTATTACATTTTTGAATTAGTAAAATACCAATCAAGCCAACCTGAAATGATTAAAAACAACCC
Organism: Triturus cristatus; assembly: GCF_964204655.1. Taxonomy (NCBI): domain Eukaryota; kingdom Metazoa; phylum Chordata; class Amphibia; order Caudata; family Salamandridae; genus Triturus; species Triturus cristatus. Next base: position 685,884,163 of record NC_140591.1, read on the forward strand.
CTGACACAGTGTTTCGCTCTAATTAGAGCTCTTCAGAGAGGTATAGCTTTGTCCAGACACAAGGGCGCACCCAGTATAAGTCAAAAGAATACCCTTTCAGGCATAGAGTGACGAATAAATTATGCAAAAAAAGAAGTAGAGAACTCTGGGTAGTTCTCAAGTTTAGGATGAAAGCAGCCCCTGTATAGAGCACTCTCAACACCAGCAACACTCTAGATCTGCTCACCTCAAATGTCTGCTTTTCTAGCAAAGTTTTTAAGCATAGGATTAGCAGAGTGCTATCCACGCCGAGATAGAAATGGACAAAGTCTTTTGCCATTTTTACAGCAAAGTCTTTAAGCATAGGACTAACACAGGGCTGTTCTTGCCGAGCTGTAAAATGACAAAAGCCATTTATCACTCCAGGCACAGTATTACAGCTTTGAATTGGTAAAATGCCAATCAAGCCAACCTGAAATGAGTAAAAGCAACCCCTGACACAGTGTTTAGCTCTAATTAGAGCTCTTCAGAGAGGTATAGCTTTGTCTAGACACAAGGGCGCACCCAGTATAAGTCAAAAGAATACCCTTTCAGCGATAGAGTGAAGAATAAATTGTGCAAAAAAAGAAGTAGAGAACTCTGGGTAGTTCTCAAGTTTAGGTGGAAAGCAGCCCCTGTATAGAGCACTCTCAACACCAGCGACACTCTAGATCTGCTCACCTCAAATGTCTGCTTTTCTATCAAAGTTTTTAAGCATAGGATTAGCACAGTGCTATCCACGTCGAGATAGAAATGGACAAAGTCTTTTACCAATTTTACAGCAAAGTCTTTAAGCATAGGACTAACACAGGGCTGTCCTTGCCGAGCTGTAAAATGACAAAAGCCATTTATCACTCCAGGCACAGTATTACAGCTTTGAATTGGTAAAATACCAATCAAGCCAACCTGAAATGATTAAAAGCAACCCCTGACACAGTGTTTCGCTCTAATTAGAGCTCTTCAGAGAGGTATAGCTTTGTCCAGACACAAGGGCGCACCCAGTATAAGTCAAAAGAATACCCTTTCAGGCATAGAGTAATGAATACATTGTGCAAAAAAAGAAGTAGAGAACTCTGGGTAGTTCTCAAGTTTAGGTGGAAAGCAGCCCCTGTATAGAGCACTCTCAACACCAGCGACACTCTAGATCTGCTCAGCTCAAATGTCTGCTTTTGTATCAAAGTTTTTAAGCATAGGATTAGCACAGTGCTATCCACGCCGAGGTAGAAATGGACAAACTCTTTTGCCATTTTTACAGCAAAGTCTTTAAGCATATGACTAACACAGGGCTGTCTTTGCCGAGCTGTAAAATGACAAAAGCCATTTATCACTCCAGGCACAGTATTACAGCTTTGAATTGGTAAAATACCAATCAAGCCAACCTGAAATGAGTAAACGCAACCCCTGACACAGTGTTTCGCTCTAATTAGAGCTCTTCAGAGAGGTATAGCTTTGTCCAGACACAAGGGCGCACCCTGTATAAGTCAAAAGAATACCCTTTCAGGCATAGAGTGATGAATACATTGTGCAAAAAAAGAAGTAGAGAACTCTGGGTAGTTCTCAAGTTTAGGTGGAAAGCAGCCCCTGTATAGAGCACTCTCAACACCAGCGACACTCTAGATATGCTCAGCTCAAATGTCTGCTTTTGTATCAAAGTTTTTAAGCATAGGATTAGCACAGTGCTATCCACGCCGAGATAGAAATGGAAAAACTCTTTTGCCATTTTTACAGCAAAGTCTTTAAGCATAGGACTAACACAGGGCTGTCCTTGCCGAGCTGTAAAATGACAAAAGCCATTTATAACTCCTGGCACATTACAGCTTTGAATTGGTAAAATACCAATCAAGCCAACCTGAAATGATTAAAAACAACCCCTGACACAGTGTTTCGCTCTAATTAGAGCTCTTCAGAGAGGTATAGCTTTGTCCAGACACAAGGGCGCACCCAGTATAAGTCAAAAGAATACCCTTTCAGGCATAGAGTGACGAATAAATTATGCAAAAAAAGAAGTAGAGAACTCTGGGTAGTTCTCAAGTTTAGGATGAAAGCAGCCCCTGTATAGAGCACTCTCAACACCAGCAACACTCTAGATCTGCTCACCTCAAATGTCTGCTTTTCTAGCAAAGTTTTTAAGCATAGGATTAGCAGAGTGCTATCCACGCCGAGATAGAAATGGACAAAGTCTTTTGCCATTTTTACAGCAAAGTCTTTAAGCATAGAACTAACACAGGGCTGTCCTTGCCGAGCTGTAAAATGACAAAAGCCATTTATCACTCCAGGCACAGTTTTACAGCTTTGAATTGGTAAAATACCAATCAAGCCAACCTGAAATGAGTAAAAGCAACCCCTGACACAGTGTTTCGCTCTAATTAGAGCTCTTCAGAGAGGTATAGCTTTGTCCAGACACAAGGGCGCACCCAGAATAAGTCAAAAGAATACACTTTCAGGCATAGAGTGACAAATAAATTATGCAAAAAAAGAAGTAGAGAACTCTGGGTAGTTCTCAAGTTTAGGTGGAAAGCAGCCCCTGTATAGAGCACTCTCAACACCAGCGACACTCTAGATCTGCTCACCTCAAATGTCTGCTTTTCTATCAAAGTTTTTAAGCATAGGATTAGCACAGTGCTATCCACGCCGAGATAGAAATGGACAAAGTCTTTTGCCATTTTTACAGCAAAGTCTTTAAGCATAGGACTAACACAGGGCTGTTCTTGCCGAGCTGTAAAATGACAAAAGCCATTTATCACTCCAGGCACAGTATTACAGCTTTGAATTGGTAAAATGCCAATCAAGCCAACCTGAAATGAGTAAAAGCAACCCCTGACACAGTGTTTCGCTCTAATTAGAGCTCTTCAGAGAGGTATAGCTTTGTCTAGACACAAGGGCGCACCCAGTATAAGTCAAAAGAATACCCTTTCAGCGATAGAGTGAAGAATAAATTGTGCAAAAAAAGAAGTAGAGAACTCTGGGTAGTTCTCAAGTTTAGGTGGAAAGCAGCCCCTGTATAGAGCACTCTCAACACCAGCGACACTCTAGATCTGCTCACCTCAAATGTATGCTTTTATATCAAAGTTTTTAAGCATAGGATTAGCACAGTGCTATCCACGCCGAGATAGAAATGGACAAAGTCTTTTGCCATTTATACAGCAAAGTCTTTAAGCATAGGACTAACACAGGGCTGTCCTTGCCGAGCTGTAAAATGACAAAAGCCATTTATCACTCCAGGCACAGTATTCCAGCTTTGAATTGGTAAAATACCAATCAAGCCAACCTGAAATGATTATAAGCAACCCCTGACACAGTGTTTCGCTCTAATTAGAGCTCTTCAGAGAGGTATAGCTTTGTCCAGACACAAGGGCGCACCCAGTATAAGTCAAAAGAATACACTTTCAGGCATAGAGTGACGAATAAATTATGCAAAAAAAGAAGTAGAGAACTCTGGGTAGTTCTCAAGTTTAGGTTGAAAGCAGCCCCTGTATAGAGCACTCTCAACACCAGCAACACTCTAGATCTGCTCACCTCAAATGTCTGCTTTTCTATCAAAGTTTTTAAGCATAGGATTAGCACAGTGCTATCCACGCCGAGATAGAAATGAACAAAGTCTTTTACCATTTTTACAGCAAAGTCTTTAAGCATAGGACTAACACAGGGCTGTCCTTGCCGAGCTGTAAAATGACAAAAGCCATTTATCACTCCAGGCACAGTATTACAGCTTTGAATTGGTAAAATACCAATCAAGCCAACCTGAAATGATTAAAAGCAACCCCTGACACAGTGTTTCGGTCTAATTAGAGCTCTTCAGAGAAAGGTATAGCTTTGTCCAGACACAAGGGCGCACCCAGTATAAGTCAAAAGAATACCCTTTCAGGCATAGAGTGACGAATAAATTATGCAAAAAAAGAAGTAGAGAACTCTGGATAGTTCTCAAGTTTAGGTGGAAAGCAGCCCCTGTATAAAGCACTCTCAACACCAGCAACACTCTAGATCTGCTCACCTCAAATGTCTGCTTTTCTATCAAAGTTTTTAAGCATAGGATTAGCACAGTGCTATCCACGCCGAGATAGAAATGGACAAAGTCTTTTGCCATTTTTACAGCAAAGTCTTTAAGCATAGAAGTAACACAGGGCTGTCCTTGCCGAGCTGTAAAATGACAAAAGCCATTTATCACTCCAGGCACAGTATTACAGCTTTGAATTGGTAAAATACCAATCAAGCCAACCTGAAATGAGTAAAAGCAATCCCTGACACAGTGTTTCGCTCTAATTAGAGCTCTTCAGAGAGGTATAGCTTTGTCCAGACACAAGGGCGCACCCAGTATAAGTCAAAAGAATACCCTTTCAGGCATAGAGTGACGAATAAATTATGCAAAAAAAGAAGTAGAGAACTCTGGGTAGTTCTCAAGTTTAGGTGGAAAGCAGCCCCTGTATAGACCACTCTCAACACCAGCGACACTCTAGATCTGCTCACCTCAAAAGTCTGCTTTTCTATCAAAGTTTTTAAGCATAGGAATAGCACAGTGCTATCCACGCCGAGATAGAAATGGACAAAGTCTTTTGCCATTTTTACAGCAAAGTTTTTAAGCATAGGACTAACACAGGGCTGTCCTTGCCGAGCTGTAAAATGACAAAAGCCATTTATCACTCCAGGCACAGTATTACAGCTTTGAATTGGTAAAATACCAATCAAGCCAACCTGAGATGATTAAAAGCAAACCCTGACACAGTGTTTCGCTCTAATTAGAGCTCTTCAGAGAGGTATAGCTTTGTCCAGACACAAGGGCGCACCCAGTATAAGTCAAAAGAATACGCTTTCAGGCATAGAGTGACGAATACATTGTGCAAAAAAAGAAGTAGAGAACTCTGGGTAGTTCTCAAGTTTAGGTGTAAAGCAGCCCCTGTATAGAGCACTCTCAACACCAGCGACACTCTAGATCTGCTCACCTCAAATGTTTGCTTTTGTATCAAAGTTTTTAAGCATAGGATTAGCACAGTGCTATCCACGCCGAGATAGAAATGGACAAACTCTTTTGCCATTTTTACAGCAAAGTCTTTAAGCATAGGACTAACACAGGGCTGTCCTTGCCGAGCTGTAAAATGACAAAAGCCATTTATCACTCCAGGCACATTACAGCTTTGAATTGGTAAAATACCAATCAAGCCAACCTGAAATGAGTAAAAGCAACCCCTGACACAGTGTTTCGCTCTAATTAGAGCTCTTCAGAGAGGTATAGCTTTGTCCAGACACAAGGGCGCACCCAGTATAAGTCAAAAGAATACCCTTTCAGGCATAGAGTGACGAATAAATTATGCAAAAAAAGAAGTAGAGAACTCTGGGTAGTTCTCAAGTTTAGGTGGAAAGCAGCCCCTGTATAGAGCACTCTCAACACCAGCCACACTCTAGATCTGCTCACCTCAAATGTCTGCTTTTCTATCAAAGTTTTTAAGCATAGGATTAGCACAGTGCTATCCACGCCGAGATAGAAATGGACAAAGTCTTTTGCCATTTTTACAGCAAAGTCTTTAAGCATAGGACTAACAAAGGGCTGTCCTTGCCGAGCGGTAAAATGACAAAAGCCATTTATCACTCCAGGCACAGTATTACAGCTTTGAATTGGTAAAATACCAATCAAGCAAACCTGAAATGATTAAAAACAACCGCTGACACAGTGTTTCGTTCTAATTAGAGCTCTTCAGAGAGGTATAGCTTTGTCCAGACACAAGGGCGCACCCAGTATAAGTCAAAAGAATACCCTTTCAGGCATAGAGTGACGAATAAATTATGCAAAAAAAGAAGTAGAGAACTCTGGGTAGTTCTCAAGTTTAGGTGGAAAGCAGCCCCTGTATAGAGCACTCTCAACACCAGCGACACTCTAGATCTGCTCACCTCAAATGTCTGCTTTTCTATCAAAGTTTTTAAGCATAGGATTAGCACAGTGCTATCCACGCCGAGATAGAAATGGACAAACTCTTTTGCCATTTTTACAGCAAAGTCTTTAAGCATAGGACTAACACAGGGTTGTCCTTGCCGAGCTGTAAAATGACAAAAGCCATTTATCACTCCAGGCACATTACAGCTTTGAATTGGTAAAATACCAATCAAGCCAACCTGAAATGAATAAAAGCAACCCCTGACACAGTGTTTCGCTCTAATTAGAGCTCTTCAGAGAGGTATAGCTTTGTCCAGACACAAGGGCGCACCCAGTATAAGTCAAAAGAATACCCTTTCAGGCATAGAGTGACGAATAAATTATGCAAAAAAAGAAGTAGAGAACTCTGGGTAGTTCTCAAGTTTAGGTGGAAAGCAGCCCCTGTATAGAGCACTCTCAACACCAGCCACACTCTAGATCTGTTCACCTCAAATGTCTGCTTTTCTATCAAAGTTTTTAAGCATAGGATTAGCACAGTGCTATCCACGCCGAGATAGAAATGGACAAAGTCTTTTGCCATTTTTACAGCAAAGTCTATAATCATAGGACTAACACAGGGCTGTCTTTGCCGAGCTGTAAAATGACAAAAGCCATTTATCACTCCAGGCACAGTATTACAGCTTTGAATTGGTAAAATACCAATCAAGCCAACCTGAAATGAGTAAAAGCAACCCCTGACACAGTGTTTCGCTCTAATTAGAGCTCTTCAGAGAGGTATAGCTTTGTCCAGACACAAGGGCGCACCCAGTATAAGTCAAAAGAATACCCTTTCAGGCATAGAGTTACGAATAAATTATGCAAAAAAAGAAGTAGAGAACTCTGGGTATTTCTCAAGTTTAGGTGGAAAGCAGCCCCTGTATAGAGCACTCTCAACACCAGCGACACTCTAGATCTGCTCATCTCAAATGTCTGCTTTTCTATCAAAGTTTTTAAGCATAGGATTAGCACAGTGCTATCCACTTCGAGATAGAAATGGACAAAATCTTTTGCCATTTTTACAGCAATGTCTTTAAGCATAGGACTAACACAGGGCTGTCCTTGCCGAGCTGTAAAATGACAAAAGCCATTTATCACTCCAGGCACAGTATTACAGCTTTGAATTGGTAAAATACCAATCAAGCCAACCTGAAATGATTAAAAGCAAACCCTGACACAGTGTTTCGCTCTAATTAGAGCTCTTCAGAGAGGTATAGCTTTGTCCAGACACAAGGGCGCACCCAGTATAAGTCAAAAGAATACCCTTTCAGGCATAGAGTAACGAATACATTGTGCAAAAAAAGAAATAGAGAACTCTGGGTAGTTCTCAAGTTTAGGTGGAAAGCAGCCCCTGTATAGAGCACTCTCAACACCAGCGACACTCTAGATCTGCTCAGCTCAAATGTCTGCTTTTGTATCAAAGTTATTAAGCATAGGATTAGCACAGTGCTATCCACGCCGAGGTAGAAATGGACAAACTCTTTTGCCATTTTTACAGCAAAGTCTTTAAGCATAGGAATAACACAGGGCTGTCCTTGCCGAGCTGTAAAATGACAAAAGCCATTTATCACTCCAGGCACATTACAGCTTCGAATTGGTAAAATACCAATCAAGCCAACCTGAAATGAGTAAACGCAACCCCTGACACAGTGTTTCGCTCTAATTAGAGCTCTTCAGAGAGGTATAGCTTTGTCCAGACACAAGGGCGCACCCAGCATAAGTCAAAAGAATACCCTTTCAGGCATAGAGTGACGAATAAATTATGCAAAAAAAGAAGTAGAGAACTCTGGGTAGTTCTCAAGTTTAGGTGGAAAACAGCCCCTGTATAGAGCACTCTCAACACCAGCGACACTCTAGATCTGCTCACCTCAAATGTCTGCTTTTCTATCAAAGTTTTTAAGCATAGGATTAGCACAGTGCTATCCACGCCGAGATAGAAATGGACAAAGTCTTTTGTCATTTTTACAGCAAAGTCTTTAAGCATATGACTAACACAGGGCTGTCCTCGCCGAGCTGTAAAATGACAAAAGCCATTTATCACTCCAAGCACAGTATTACATTTTTGAATTAGTAAAATACCAATCAAGCCAACCTGAAATGATTAAAAACAACCCCTGACACAGTGTTTCGCTCTAATTAGAGCTCTTCAGAGAGGTATAGCTTTGTCCAGACACAAGGGCGCACCCAGTATAAGTCAAAAGAATACCCTTTCAGGCATAGAGTGACGAATAAATTATGCAAAAAAAGAAGTAGAGAACTCTGGGTAGTTCTCAAGTTTAGGATGAAAGCAGCCCCTGTATAGAGCACTCTCAACACCAGCAACACTCTAGATCTGCTCACCTCAAATGTCTGCTTTTCTAGCAAAGTTTTTAAGCATAGGATTAGCAGAGTGCTATCCACGCCGAGATAGAAATGGACAAAGTCTTTTGCCATTTTTACAGCAAAGTCTTTAAGCATAGGACTAACACAGGGCTGTTCTTGCCGAGCTGTAAAATGACAAAAGCCATTTATCACTCCAGGCACAGTATTACAGCTTTGAATTGGTAAAATGCCAATCAAGCCAACCTGAAATGAGTAAAAGCAACCCCTGACACAGTGTTTAGCTCTAATTAGAGCTCTTCAGAGAGGTATAGCTTTGTCTAGACACAAGGGCGCACCCAGTATAAGTCAAAAGAATACCCTTTCAGCGATAGAGTGAAGAATAAATTGTGCAAAAAAAGAAGTAGAGAACTCTGGGTAGTTCTCAAGTTTAGGTGGAAAGCAGCCCCTGTATAGAGCACTCTCAACACCAGCGACACTCTAGATCTGCTCACCTCAAATGTCTGCTTTTCTATCAAAGTTTTTAAGCATAGGATTAGCACAGTGCTATCCACGTCGAGATAGAAATGGACAAAGTATTTTACCAATTTTACAGCAAAGTCTTTAAGCATAGGACTAACACAGGGCTGTCCTTGCCGAGCTGTAAAATGACAAAAGCCATTTATCACTCCAGGCACAGTATTACAGCTTTGAATTGGTAAAATACCAATCAAGCCAACCTGAAATGATTAAAAGCAACCCCTGACACAGTGTTTCGCTCTAATTAGAGCTCTTCAGAGAGAGGTATAGCTTTGTCCAGACACAAGGGCGCACCCAGTATAAGTCAAAAGAATACCCTTTCAGGCATAGAGTGACGAATAAATTATGCAAAAAAAGAAGTAGAGAACTCTGGATAGTTCTCAAGTTTAGGTGGAAAGCAGCCCCTGTATAGAGCACTCTCAACACCAGCGACACTCTAGATCTGCTCACCTCAAATGTCTGCTTTTCTATCAAAGTTTTTAAGCATAGGATTAGCACCGTGCTATCCACGCCGAGATAGAAATGGACAAACTCTTTTGCCATTTTTACAGCAAAGTCTTTAAGCATAGGACTAACACAGGGTTGTCCTTGCCGAGCTGTAAAATGACAAAAGCCATTTATCACTCCAGGCACATTACAGCTTTGAATTGGTAAAATACCAATCAAGCCAACCTGAAATGAATAAAAGCAACCCCTGACACAGTGTTTCGCTCTAATTAGAGCTCTTCAGAGAGGTATAGCTTTGTCCAGACCCAAGGGCGCACCCAGTATAAGTCAAAAGAATACCCTTTCCGGCATAGAGTGACGAATAAATTATGCAAAAAAAGAAGTAGAGAACTCTGGGTAGTTCTCAAGTTTAGGTGGAAAGCAGCCCCTGTATAGAGCACTCTCAACACCAGCGACACTCTAGATCTGCTCACCTCAAATGTATGCTTTTATATCAAAGTTTTTAAGCATAGGATTAGCACAGTGCTATCCACGCCGAGATAGAAATGGACAAAGTCTTTTGCCATTTTTACAGCAAAGTCTTTAAGCATAGGACTAACACAGGGCTGTCCTTGCCGAGCTGTAAAATGACAAAAGCCATTTATCACTCCAGGCACAGTATTCCAGCTTTGAATTGGTAAAATACCAATCAAGCCAACCTGAAATGATTATAAGCAACCCCTGACACAGTGTTTCGCTCTAATTAGAGCTCTTCAGAGAGGTATAGCTTTGTCCAGACACAAGGGCGCACCCAGTATAAGTCAAAAGAATACCCTTTCAGGCATAGAGTGACGAATAAATTATGCAAAAAAAGAAGTAGAGAACTCTGGGTAGTTCTCAAGTTTAGGTTGAAAGCAGCCCCTGTATAGAGCACTCTCAACACCAGCAACACTCTAGATCTGCTCACCTCAAATGTCTGCTTTTCTATCAAAGTTTTTAAGCATAGGATTAGCACAGTGCTATCCACGCCGAGATAGAAATGAACAAAGTCTTTAAGCATAGGACTAACACAGGGCTTTCCTTGCCGAGCTGTAAAATGACAAAAGCCATTTATCACTCCAGGCACAGTATTACAGCTTTGAATTGGTAAAATACCAATCAAGCCAACCTGAAATGATTAAAAGCAACCCCTGACACAGTGTTTCGGTCTAATTAGAGCTCTTCAGAGAGAGGTATAGCTTTGTCCAGACACAAGGGCGCACCCAGTATAAGTTAAAAGAATACCCTTTCAGGCATAGAGTGACGAATAAATTATGCAAAAAAAGAAGTAGAGAACTCTGCTAGTTCTCAAGTTTAGGTGGAAAGCAGCCCCTGTATAAAGCACTCTCAACACCAGCAACACTCTAGATCTGCTCACCTCAAATGTCTGCTTTTCTATCAAAGTTTTTAAGCATAGGATTAGCACAGTGCTATCCACGCCGAGATAGAAATGGACAAAGTCTTTTGCCATTTTTACAGCAAAGTCTTTAAGCATAGAAGTAACACAGGGCTGTCCTTGCCGAGCTGTAAAATGACAAAAGCCATTTATCACTCCAGGCACAGTATTACAGCTTTGAATTGGTAAAATACCAATCAAGCCAACCTGAAATGAGTAAAAGCAATCCCTGACACAGTGTTTCGCTCTAATTAGAGCTCTTCAGAGAGGTATAGCTTTGTCCAGACACAAGGGCGCACCCAGTATAAGTCAAAAGAATACCCTTTCAGGCATAGAGTGACGAATACATTGTGCAAAAAAAGAAGTAGAGAACTCTGGGTAGTTCTCAAGTTTAGGTGTAAAGCAGCCCCTGTATAGAGCACTCTCAACACCAGCGACACTCTAGATCTGCTCACCTCAAATGTCTGCTTTTGTATCAAAGTTTTTAAGCATAGGATTAGCACAGTGCTATCCACGCAGAGATAGAAATGGACAAAGTCTTTTGCCATTTTTACAGCAAAGTCTTTAAGCAGAGGACTAACACAGGGCTGTCCTTGCCGAGCTGTAAAATGACAAAAGCCATTTATCACTCCAGGCACAGTATTACAGCTTTGAATTGGTAAAATACCAATCAAGCCAACCTGAAATGATTAAAAGCAACCCCTGACACAGTGTTTCGCTCTAATTAGAGCTCTTCAGAGAGGTATAGCTTTGTCCAGACACAAGGGCGCACCCAGTATAAGTCAAAAGAATACCCTTTCAGGCATAGAGTGACGAATAAATTATGCAAAAAAAGAAGTAGAGAACTCTGGGTAGTTCTCAAGTTTAGGTTGAAAGCAGCCCCTGTATAGAGCACTCTCAACACCAGCAACACTCTAGATCTGCTCACCTCAAATGTCTGCTTTTCTATCAAAGTTTTTAAGCATAGGATTAGCACAGTGCTATCCACGCCGAGATAGAAATGAACAAAGTCTTTTACCATTTTTACAGCAAAGTCTTTAAGCATAGGACTAACACAGGGCTGTCCTTGCCGAGCTGTAAAATGACAAAAGCCATTTATCACTCCAGGCACAGTATTACAGCTTTGAATTGGTAAAATACCAATCAAGCCAACCTGAAAAGATTAAAAGCAACCCCTGACACAGTGTTTCGGTCTAATTAGAGCTCTTCAGAGAGAGGTATAGCTTTGTCCAGACACAAGGGCGCACCCAGTATAAGTCAAAAGAATACCCTTTCAGGCATAGAGTGACGAATAAATTATGCAAAAAAAGAAGTAGAGAACTCTGGATAGTTCTCAAGTTTAGGTGGAAAGCAGCCCCTGTATAAAGCACTCTCAACACCAGCAACACTCTAGATCTGCTCACCTCAAATGTCTGCTTTTCTATCAAAGTTTTTAAGCATAGGATTAGCACAGTGCTATCCACGTCGAGATAGAAATGGACAAAGTCTTTTGCCATTTTTACAACAAAGTCTTTAAGCATAGAAGTAACACAGGGCTGTCCTTGCCGAGCTGTAAAATGACAAAAGCCATTTATCACTCCAGGCACAGTATTACAGCTTTGAATTGGTAAAATACCAATCAAGCCAACCTGAAATGAGTAAAAGCAATCCCTGACACAGTGTTTCGCTCTAATTAGAGCTCTTCAGAGAGGTATAGCTTTGTCCAGACACAAGGGCGCACCCAGTATAAGTCAAAAGAATACCCTTTCAGGCATAGAGTGACGAATAAATTATGCAAAAAAAGAAGTAGAGAACTCTGGGTAGTTCTCAAGTTTAGGTGGAAAGCAGCCCCTGTATAGACCACTCTCAACACCAGTGACACTCTAGTCCTGCTCACCTCAAATGTCTGCTTTTCTATCAAAGTTTTTAAGCATAGGAATAGCACAGTGCTATCCACGCCGAGATAGAAATGGACAAAGTCTTTTGCCATTTTTACAGCAAAGTTTTTAAGCATAGGACTAACACAGGGCTGTCCTTGCCGAGCTGTAAAATGACAAAAGCCATTTATCACTCCAGGCACAGTATTACTGCTTTGAATTGGTAAAATACCAATCAAGCCAGCCTGAGATGATTAAAAGCAAACCCTGACACAGTGTTTCGCTCTAATTAGAGCTCTTCAGAGAGGTATAGCTTTGTCCAGACACAAGGGCGCACCCAGTATAAGTCAAAAGAATACCCTTTCAGGCATAGAGTGACGAATACATTGTGCAAAAAAAGAAGTAGAGAACTCTGGGTAGTTCTCAAGTTTAGGTGTAAAGCAGCCCCTGTATAGAGCACTCTCAACACCAGCGACACTCTAGATCTGCTCACCTCAAATGTCTGCTTTTGTATCAAAGTTTTTAAGCATAGGATTAGCACAGTGCTATCCACGCCGAGATAGAAATGGACAAACTCTTTTGCCATTTTTACAGCAAAGTCTTTAAGCATAGGACTAACACAGGGCTGTCCTTGCCGAGCTGTAAAATGACAAAAGCCATTTATCACTCCAGGCACATTACAGCTTTGAATTGGTAAAATACCAATCAAGCCAACCTGAAATGAGTAAAAGCAACCCCTGACACAGTGTTTCGCTCTAATTAGAGCTCTTCAGAGAGGTATAGCTTTGTCCAGACACAAGGGCGCACCCAGTATAAGTCAAAAGAATACCCTTTCAGGCATAGAGTGACGAATAAATTATGCAAAAAAAGAAGTAGAGAACTCTGGGTAGTTCTCAAGTTTAGGTGGAAAGCAGCCCCTGTATAGAGCACTCTCAACACCAGCAACACTCTAGATCTGCTCACCTCAAATGTCTGCTTTTCTATCAAAGTTTTTAAGCATAGGATTAGCACAGTGCTATCCACGCCGAGATAGAAATGGACAAACTCTTTTGCCATTTTTACAGCAAAGTCTTTAAGCATAGGACTAACACAGGGCTGTCCTTGCCGAGCTGTAAAATGACAAAAGCCATTTATCACTCTAGGCACATTACAGCTTTGAATTGGTAAAATACCAATCAAGCCAACCTGAAATGAGTAAAAGCAACCCCTGACACAGTGTTTCACTTTAATTAGAGCTCTTCAGAGAGGTATAGCTTTGTCCATACACAAGGGCGCACCCAGTATAAGTCAAAAGAATACCCTTTCAGGCATAGAGTGACGAATAAATTATGCAAAAAAAGAAGTAGAGAACTCTGGGTAGTTCTCAAGTTTAGGTGGAAAACAGCCCCTGTATAGAGCACTCTCAACACCAGCGACACTCTAGATCTGCTCACCTCAAATTTCTGCTTTTCTATCAAAGTTTTTAAGCATAGGATTAGCACAGTGCTATCCACGCCGAGATAGAAATGGATAAAGTCTTTTGCCATTTTTACAGCAAAGTCTTTAAGCAGAGGACTAACACAGGGCTGTCCTTGCCGAGCTGTAAAATGACAAAAGCCATTTATCACTCCAGGCACAGTATTACAGCTTTGAATTGGTAAAATACCAATCAAGCCAACCTGAAATGATTAAAAGCAACCCCTGACACAGTGTTTCACTCTAATTAGAGCTCTTCAGAGAGGTATAGCTTTGTCCAGACACAAGGGCGCACCCAGTATAAGTCAAAAGAATACCCTTTCAGGCATAGAGTGACGAATAAATTATGCAAAAAAAGAAGTAGAGAACTCTGGGTAGTTCTCAAGTTTAGGTGGAAAGCAGCCCCTGTATAGAGCACTCTCAACACCAGCAACACTCTAGATCTGCTCACCTCAAATGTCTGCTTTTGTATCAAAGTTTTTAAGCATAGGATTAGCACAGTGCTATCCACGCCGAGATAGAAATGGACAAAGTCTTTTGCCATTTTTACAGCAAAGTCTTTAAGCATAGGACTAACACAGGGCTGTCCTTGCCGAGCTGTAAAATGACAAAAGCCATTTATCACTCCAGGCACATTACAGCTTTGAATTGGTAAAATACCAATCAAGCCAACCTGAAATGAGTAAAAGCAACCCCTGACACAGTGTTTCGCTCTAATTAGAGCTCTTCAGAGAGGTATAGCTTTGTCCAGACACAAGGGCGCACCCAGTATAAGTCAAAAGAATACCCTTTCAGGCATAGAGTGACGAATAAATTATGCAAAAAAAGAAGTAGAGAACTCTGGGTAGTTCTCAAGTTTAGGTTGAAAGCAGCCCCTGTATAGAGCACTCTCAACACCAGCAACACTCTAGATCTGCTCACCTCAAATGTCTGCTTTTCTATCAAAGTTTTTAAGCATAGGATTAGCACAGTGCTATCCACGCCGAGATAGAAATGAACAAAGTCTTTTACCATTTTTACAGCAAAGTCTTTAAGCATAGGACTAACACAGGGCTGTCCTTGCCGAGCTGTAAAATGACAAAAGCCATTTATCACTCCAGGCACAGTATTACAGCTTTGAATTGGTAAAATACCAATCAAGCCAACCTGAAATGATTAAAAGCAACCCCTGACACAGTGTTTCGGTCTAATTAGAGCTCTTCAGAGAGAGGTATAGCTTTGTCCAGACACAAGGGCGCACCCAGTATAAGTCAAAAGAATACCCTTTCAGGCATAGAGTGACGAATAAATTATGCAAAAAAAGAAGTAGAGAACTCTGGATAGTTCTCAAGTTTAGGTGGAAAGCAGCCCCTGTATGAAGCACTCTCAACACCAGCAACACTCTAGATCTGCTCACCTCAAATGTCTGCTTTTCTATCAAAGTGTTTAAGCATAGGATTAGCACAGTGCTATCCACGCCGAGATAGAAATGGACAAAGTCTTTTGCCATTTTTACAGCAAAGTCTGTAAGCATAGAAGTAACACAGGGCTGTCCTTGCCGAGCTGTAAAATGACAAAAGCCATTTATCACTCCAGGCACAGTATTACAGCTTTGAATTGGTAAAATACCAATCAAGCCAACCTGAAATGAGTAAAAGCAATCCCTGACACAGTGTTTCGCTCTAATTAGAGCTCTTCAGAGAGGTATAGCTTTGTCCAGACACAAGGGCGCACCCAGTATAAGTCAAAAGAATACCCTTTCAGGCATAGAGTGACGAATAAATTATGCAAAAAAAGAAGTAGAGAACTCTGGGTAGTTCTCAAGTTTAGGTGGAAAGCAGCCCCTGTATAGACCACTCTCAACACCAGCGACACTCTAGATCTGCTCACCTCAAATGTCTGCTTTTCTATCAAAGTTTTTAAGCATAGGAATAGCACAGTGCTATCCACGCCGAGATAGAAATGGACAAAGTCTTTTGCCATTTTTACAGCAAAGTTTTTAAGCATAGGACTAACACAGGGCTGTCCTTGCCGAGCTGTAAAATGACAAAAGCCATTTATCACTCCAGGCACAGTATTACAGCTTTGAATTGGTAAAATACCAATCAAGCCAACCTGAGATGATTAAAAGCAAACCCTGACACAGTGTTTCGCTCTAATTAGAGCTCTTCAGAGAGGTATAGCTTTGTCCAGACACAAGGGCGCACCCAGTATAAGTCAAAAGAATACCCTTTCAGGCATAGAGTGACGAATACATTGTGCAAAAAAAGAAGTAGAGAACTCTGGGTAGTTCTCAAGTTTAGGTGTAAAGCAGCCCCTGTATAGAGCACTCTCAACACCAGCGACACTCTAGATCTGCTCACCTCAAATGTCTGCTTTTGTATCAAAGTTTTTAAGCATAGGATTAGCACAGTGCTATCCACGCCGAGATAGAAATGGACAAACTCTTTAGCCATTTTTACAGCAAAGTCTTTAAGCATAGGACTAACACAGGGCTGTCCTTGCCGAGCTGTAAAATGACAAAAGCCATTTATCACTCCAGGCACATTACAGCTTTGAATTGGTAAAATACCAATCAAGCCAACCTGAAATGAGTAAAAGCAACCCCTGACACAGTGTTTCGCTCTAATTAGAGCTCTTCAGAGAGGTATAGCTTTGTCCAGACACAAGGGCGCACCCAGTATAAGTCAAAAGAATACCTTTTCAGGCATAGAGTGATGAATAAATTATGCAAAAAAAGAAGTAGAGAACTCTGGGTAGTTCTCAAGTTTAGGTGGAAAGCAGCCCCTGTATAGAGCACTCTCAACACCAGCCACACTCTAGATCTGCTCACCTCAAATGTCTGCTTTTCTATCAAAGTTTTTAAGCATAGGATTAGCACAGTGCTATCCACGCCGAGATAGAAATGGACAAAGTCTTTTGCCATTTTTACAGCAAAGTCTTTAAGCATAGGACTAACACAGGGCTGTCCTTGCCGAGCTGTAAAATGACAAAAGCCATTTATCACTCCAGGCACAGTATTACAGCTTTGAATTGGTAAAATACCAATCAAGCCAACCTGAAATGATTAAAAGCAACCCCTGACACAGTGTTTCGCTCTAATTAGAGCTCTTCAGAGAGGTATAGCTTTGTCCAGACACAAGGGCGCACCCAGTATAAGTCAAAAGAATACCCTTTCAGGCATAGAGTGACGAATAAATTATGCAAAAAAAGAAGTAGAGAACTCTGGGTAGTTCTCAAGTTTAGGTGGAAAGCAGCCCCTGTATAGAGCACTCTCAACACCAGCAACACTCTAGATCTGCTCACCTCAAATGTCTGCTTTTCTATCAAAGTTTTTAAGCATAGGATTAGCACAGTGCTATCCACGCCGAGATAGAAATGGACAAACTCTTTTGCCATTTTTACAGCAAAGTCTTTAAGCATAGGACTAACACAGGGCTGTCCTTGCCGAGCTGTAAAATGACAAAAGCCATTTATCACTCTAGGCACATGACATTACAGCTTTGAATTGGTAAAATACCAATCAAGCCAACCTGAAATGAGTAAAAGCAACCCCTGACACAGTGTTTCACTCTAATTAGAGCTCTTCAGAGAGGTATAGCTTTGTCCAGACACAAGGGCGCACCCAGTATAAGTCAAAAGAATACCCTTTCAGGCATAGAGTGACGAATAAATTATGCAAAAAAAGAAGTAGAGAACTCTGGGTAGTTCTCAAGTTTAGGTGGAAAACAGCCCCTGTATAGAGCACTCTCAACACCAGCGACACTCTAGATCTGCTCACCTCAAATTTCTGCTTTTCTATCAAAGTTTTTAAGCATAGGATTAGCACAGTACTATCCACGCCGAGATAGAAATGGACAAAGTCTTTTGCCATTTTTACAGCAAAGTCTTTAAGCAGAGAACTAACACAGGGCTGTCCTTGCCGAGATGTAAAATGACAAAAGCCATTTATCACTCCAGGCACAGTATTACAGCTTTGAATTGGTAAAATACCAATCAAGCCAACCTGAAATGAGTAAAAGCAACCCCTGACACAGTGTTTCGCTCTAATTAGAGCTCTTCAGAGAGGTATAGCTTTGTCCAGACACAAGGGCGCACCCAGTATAAGTCAAAAGAATACCCTTTCAGGCATAGAGTGACGAATAAATTATGCAAAAAAAGAAGTAGAGAACTCTGGGTAGTTCTCAAGTTTAGGTGGAAAGCAGCCCCTGTATAGAGCACTCTCAACACCAGCAACACTCTAGATCTGCTCACCTCAAATGTCTGCTTTTCTATCAAAGTTTTTAAGCATAGGATTAGCACAGTACTATCCACGCCGAGATAGAAATGGACAAACTCTTTTGCCATTTTTACAGCAAAGCCTTTAAGCATAGGACTAACACAGGGCTGTCCTTGCCGAGCTGTAAAATGACAAAAGCCATTTATCACTCTAGGCACATTACAGCTTTGAATTGGTAAAATACCAATCAAGCCAACCTGAAATGAGTAAAAGCAACCCCTGACACAGTGTTTCACTCTAATTAGAGCTCTTCAGAGAGGTATAGCTTTGTCCAGACACAAGGGCGCACCCAGTATAAGTCAAAAGAATACCCTTTCAGGCATAGAGTGACGAATAAATTATGCAAAAAAAGAAGTAGAGAACTCTGGGTAGTTCTCAAGTTTAGGTGGAAAACAGCCCCTGTATAGAGCACTCTCAACACCAGCGACACTCTAGATCTGCTCACCTCAAATTTCTGCTTTTCTATCAAAGTTTTTAAGCATAGGATTAGCACAGTGCTATCCACGCCGAGATAGAAATGGACAAAGTCTTTTGCCATTTTTACAGCTAAGTCTTTAAGCAGAGAACTAACACAGGGCTGTCCTTGCCGAGCTGTAAAATGACAAAAGCCATTTATCACTCCAGGCACAGTATTACAGCTTTGAATTGGTAAAATACCAATCAAGCCAACCTGAAATGATTAAAAGCAACCCCTGACACAGTGTTTCACTCTAATTAGAGCTCTTCAGAGAGGTATAGCTTTGTCCAGACACAAGGGCGCACCCAGTATAAGTCAAAAGAATACCCTTTCAGGCATAGAGTGACGAATAAATTATGCAAAAAAAGAAGTAGAGAACTCTGGGTAGTTCTCAAGTTTAGGTGGAAAGCAGCCCCTGTATAGAGCACTCTCAACACCAGCAACACTCTAGATCTGCTCACCTCAAATGTCTGCTTTTGTATCAAAGTTTTTAAGCATAGGATTAGCACAGTGCTATCCACGCCGAGATAGAAATGGACAAAGTCTTTTGCCATTTTTACAGCAAAGTCTTTAAGCATAGGACTAACACAGGGCTGTCCTTGCCGAGCTGTAAAATGACAAAAGCCATTTATCACTCCAGGCACATTACAGCTTTGAATTGGTAAAATACCAATCAAGCCAACCTGAAATGAGTAAAAGCAACCCCTGACACAGTGTTTCGCTCTAATTAGAGCTCTTCAGAGAGGTATAGCTTTGTCCAGACACAAGGGCGCACCCAGTATAAGTCAAAAGAATACCCTTTCAGGCATAGAGTGACGAATAAATTATGCAAAAAAAGAAATAGAGAACTCTGGGTAGTTCTCAAGTTTAGGTTGAAAGCAGCCCCTGTATAGAGCACTCTCAACACCAGCAACACTCTAGATCTGCTCACCTCAAATGTCTGCTTTTCTATCAAAGTTTTTAAGCATAGGATTAGCACAGTGCTATCCACGCCGAGATAGAAATGAACAAAGTCTTTTACCATTTTTACAGCAAAGTCTTTAAGCATAGGACTAACACAGGGCTGTCCTTGCCGAGCTGTAAAATGACAAAAGCCATTTATCACTCCAGGCACAGTATTACAGCTTTGAATTGGTAAAATACCAATCAAGCCAACCTGAAATGATTAAAAGCAACCCCTGACACAGTGTTTCGGTCTAATTAGAGCTCTTCAGAGAGAGGTATAGCTTTGTCCAGACACAAGGGCGCACCCAGTATAAGTCAAAAGAATACCCTTTCAGGCATAGAGTGACGAATAAATTATGCAAAAAAAGAAGTAGAGAACTCTGGATAGTTCTCAAGTTTAGGTGGAAAGCAGCCCCTGTATGAAGCACTCTCAACACCAGCAACACTCTAGATCTGCTCACCTCAAATGTCTGCTTTTCTATCAAAGTTTTTAAGCATAGGATTAGCACAGTGCTATCCACGCCGAGATAGAAATGGACAAAGTCTTTTGCCATTTTTACAGCAAAGTCTTTAAGCATAGAAGTAACACAGGGCTGTCCTTGCCGAGCTGTAAAATGACAAAAGCCATTTATCACTCCAGGCACAGTATTACAGCTTTGAATTGGTAAAATACCAATCAAGCCAACCTGAAATGAGTAAAAGCAATCCCTGACACAGTGTTTCGCTCTAATTAGAGCTCTTCAGAGAGGTATAGCTTTGTCCAGACACAAGGGCGCACCCAGTATAAGTCAAAAGAATACCCTTTCAGGCATAGAGTGACGAATAAATTATGCAAAAAAAGAAGTAGAGAACTCTGGGTAGTTCTCAAGTTTAGGTGGAAAGCAGCCCCTGTATAGACCACTCTCAACACCAGCGACACTCTAGATCTGCTCACCTCAAATGTCTGCTTTTCTATCAAAGTTTTTAAGCATAGGAATAGCACAGTGCTATCCACGCCGAGATAGAAATGGACAAAGTCTTTTGCCATTTTTACAGCAAAGTTTTTAAGCATAGGACTAACACAGGGCTGTCCTTGCCGAGCTGTAAAATGACAAAAGCCATTTATCACTCCAGGCACAGTATTACAGCTTTGAATTGGTAAAATACCAATCAAGCCAACCTGAGATGATTAAAAGCAAACCCTGACACAGTGTTTCGCTCTAATTAGAGCTCTTCAGAGAGGTATAGCTTTGTCCAGACACAAGGGCGCACCCAGTATAAGTCAAAAGAATACCCTTTCAGGCATAGAGTGACGAATACATTGTGCAAAAAAAGAAGTAGAGAACTCTGGGTAGTTCTCAAGTTTAGGTGTAAAGCAGCCCCTGTATAGAGCACTCTCAACACCAGCGACACTCTAGATCTGCTCACCTCAAATGTCTGCTTTTGTATCAAAGTTTTTAAGCATAGGATTAGCACAGTGCTATCCACGCCGAGATAGAAATGGACAAACTCTTTTGCCATTTTTACAGCAAAGTCTTTAAGCATAGGACTAACACAGGGCTGTCCTTGCCGAGCTGTAAAATGACAAAAGCCATTTATCACTCCAGGCACATTACAGCTTTGAATTGGTAAAATACCAATCAAGCCAACCTGAAATGAGTAAAAGCAACCCCTGACACAGTGTTTCACTCTAATTAGAGCTCTTCAGAGAGGTATAGCTTTGTCCAGACACAAGGGCGCACCCAGTATAAGTCAAAAGAATACCCTTTCAGGCATAGAGTGACGAATAAATTATGCAAAAAAAGAAGTAGAGAACTCTGGGTAGTTCTCAAGTTTAGGTGGAAAGCAGCCCCTGTATAGAGCACTCTCAACACCAGCCACACTCTAGATCTGCTCACCTCAAATGTCTGCTTTTCTATCAAAGTTTTTAAGCATAGGATTAGCACAGTGCTATCCACGCCGAGATAGAAATGGACAAAGTCTTTTGCCATTTTTACAGCAAAGTCTTTAAGCATAGGACTAACACAGGGCTGTCCTTGCCGAGCTGTAAAATGACAAAAGCCATTTATCACTCCAGGCACAGTATTACAGCTTTGAATTGGTAAAATACCAATCAAGCCAACCTGAAATGATTAAAAGCAACCCCTGACACAGTGTTTCGCTCTAATTAGAGCTCTTCAGAGAGGTATAGCTTTGTCCAGACACAAGGGCGCACCCAGTATAAGTCAAAAGAATACCCTTTCAGGCATAGAGTGACGAATAAATTATGCAAAAAAAGAAGTAGAGAACTCTGGATAGTTCTCAAGTTTAGGTGGAAAGCAGCCCCTGTATAGAGCACTCTCAACACCAGCAACACTCTAGATCTGCTCACCTCAAATGTCTGCTTTTCTATCAATGTTTTTAAGCATAGGATTAGCACAGTGCTATCCACGCCGAGATAGAAATGGACAAACTCTTTTGCCATTTTTACAGCAAAGTCTTTAAGCATAGGACTAACACAGGGCTGTCCTTGCCGAGCTGTAAAATGACAAAAGCCATTTATCACTCTAGGCACATTACAGCTTTGAATTGGTAAAATACCAATCAAGCCAACCTGAAATGAGTAAAAGCAACCCCTGACACAGTGTTTCACTCTAATTAGAGCTCTTCAGAGAGGTATAGCTTTGTCCAGACACAAGGGCGCACCCAGTATAAGTCAAAAGAATACCCTTTCAGGCATAGAGTGACGAATAAATTATGCAAAAAAAGAAGTAGAGAACTCTGGGTAGTTCTCAAGTTTAGGTGGAAAACAGCCCCTGTATAGAGCACTCTCAACACCAGCGACACTCTAGATCTGCTCACCTCAAATTTCTGCTTTTCTATCAAAGTTTTTAAGCATAGGATTAGCACAGTGCTATCCACGCCGAGATAGAAATGGACAAAGTCTTTTGCCATTTTTACAGCAAAGTCTTTAAGCAGAGGACTAACACAGGGCTGTCCTTGCCGAGCTGTAAAATGACAAAAGCCATTTATCACTCCAGGCACAGTATTACAGCTTTGAATTGGTAAAATACCAATCAAGCCAACCTGAAATGATTAAAAGCAACCCCTGACACAGTGTTTCGCTCTAATTAGAGCTCTTCAGAGAGGTATAGCTTTGTCCAGACACAAGGGCGCACCCAGTATAAGTCAAAAGAATACCCTTTCAGGCATAGAATGACGAATAAATTATGCAAAAAAAGAAGTAGAGAACTCTGGGTAGTTCTCAAGTTTAGGTGGAAAGCAGCCCCTGTATAGAGCACTCTCAACACCAGCAACACTCTAGATCTGCTCACCTCAAATGTCTGCTTTTGTATCAAAGTTTTTAAGCATAGGATTAGCACAGTGCTATCCACGCCGAGATAGAAATGGACAAACTCTTTTGCCATTTTTACAGCAAAGTCTTTAAGCATAGGACTAACACAGGGCTGTCCTTGCCGAGCTGTAAAATGACAAAAGCCATTTATCACTCCAGGCACATTACAGCTTTGAATTGGTAAAATACCAATCAAGCCAACCTGAAATGAGTAAAAGCAACCCCTGACACAGTGTTTCACTCTAATTAGAGCTCTTCAGAGAGGTATAGCTTTGTCCAGACACAAGGGCGCACCCAGTATAAGTCAAAAGAATACCCTTTCAGGCATAGAGTGACGAATAAATTATGCAAAAAAAGAAGTAGAGAACTCTGGGTAGTTCTCAAGTTTAGGTGGAAAGCAGCCCCTGTATAGAGCACTCTCAACACCAGCCACACTCTAGATCTGCTCACCTCAAATGTCTGCTTTTCTATCAAAGTTTTTAAGCATAGGATTAGCACAGTGCTATCCACGCCGAGATAGAAATGGACAAAGTCTTTTGCCATTTTTACAGCAAAGTCTTTAAGCATAGGACTAACACAGGGCTGTCCTTGCCGAGCTGTAAAATGACAAAAGCCATTTATCACTCCAGGCACAGTATTACAGCTTTGAATTGGTAAAATACCAATCAAGCCAACCTGAAATGATTAAAAGCAACCCCTGACACAGTGTTTCGCTCTAATTAGAGCTCTTCAGAGAGGTATAGCTTTGTCCAGACACAAGGGCGCACCCAGTATAAGTCAAAAGAATACCCTTTCAGGCATAGAGTGACGAATAAATTATGCAAAAAAAGAAGTAGAGAACTCTGGATAGTTCTCAAGTTTAGGTGGAAAGCAGCCCCTGTATAGAGCACTCTCAACACCAGCAACACTCTAGATCTGCTCACCTCAAATGTCTGCTTTTCTATCAATGTTTTTAAGCATAGGATTAGCACAGTGCTATCCACGCCGAGATAGAAATGGACAAACTCTTTTGCCATTTTTACAGCAAAGTCTTTAAGCATAGGACTAACACAGGGCTGTCCTTGCCGAGCTGTAAAATGACAAAAGCCATTTATCACTCTAGGCACATTACAGCTTTGAATTGGTAAAATACCAATCAAGCCAACCTGAAATGAGTAAAAGCAACCCCTGACACAGTGTTTCACTCTAATTAGAGCTCTTCAGAGAGGTATAGCTTTGTCCAGACACAAGGGCGCACCCAGTATAAGTCAAAAGAATACCCTTTCAGGCATAGAGTGACGAATAAATTATGCAAAAAAAGAAGTAGAGAACTCTGGGTAGTTCTCAAGTTTAGGTGGAAAACAGCCCCTGTATAGAGCACTCTCAACACCAGCGACACTCTAGATCTGCTCACCTCAAATTTCTGCTTTTCTATCAAAGTTTTTAAGCATAGGATTAGCACAGTGCTATCCACGCCGAGATAGAAATGGACAAAGTCTTTTGCCATTTTTACAGCAAAGTCTTTAAGCAGAGGACTAACACAGGGCTGTCCTTGCCGAGCTGTAAAATGACAAAAGCCATTTATCACTCCAGGCACAGTATTACAGCTTTGAATTGGTAAAATACCAATCAAGCCAACCTGAAATGATTAAAAGCAACCCCTGACACAGTGTTTCGCTCTAATTAGAGCTCTTCAGAGAGGTATAGCTTTGTCCAGACACAAGGGCGCACCCAGTATAAGTCAAAAGAATACCCTTTCAGGCATAGAATGACGAATAAATTATGCAAAAAAAGAAGTAGAGAACTCTGGGTAGTTCTCAAGTTTAGGTGGAAAGCAGCCCCTGTATAGAGCACTCTCAACACCAGCAACACTCTAGATCTGCTCACCTCAAATGTCTGCTTTTGTATCAAAGTTTTTAAGCATAGGATTAGCACAGTGCTATCCACGCCGAGATAGAAATGGACAAACTCTTTTGCCATTTTTACAGCAAAGTCTTTAAGCATAGGACTAACACAGGGCTGTCCTTGCCGAGCTGTAAAATGACAAAAGCCATTTATCACTCCAGGCACATTACAGCTTTGAATTGGTAAAATACCAATCAAGCCAACCTGAAATGAGTAAAAGCAACCCCTGACACAGTGTTTCGCTCTAATTAGAGCTCTTCAGAGAGGTATAGCTTTGTCCAGACACAAGGGCGTACCCAGTATAAGTCAAAAGAATACCCTTTCAGGCATAGAGCGACAAATAAATTATGTAAAAAAAGAAGTAGAGAACTCTGGGTAGTTCTCAAGTTTAGGTGGAAAGCAGCCCCTCTATAGAGCACTCTCAACACCAGCCACACTCTAGATCTGCTCACCTCAAATGTCTGCTTTTCTATCAAAGTTTTTAAGCATAGGATTAGCACAGTGCTATCCACGCCGATATAGAAATGGACAAAGTCTTTTGCCATTTTTACAGCAAAGTCTTTAAGCATAGGACTAACACAGGGCTGTTCTTGCCGAGCTGTAAAATGACAAAAGCCATTTATCACTCCAGGCACAGTATTACAGCTTTGAATTGGTAAAATACCAATCAAGCCAACCTGAAATGAGTAAAAGCAACCCCTTACACAGTGTTTCGCTCTAATTAGAGCTCTTCAGAGAGGTATAGCTTTGTCTAGACACAAGGGCGCACCCAGTATAAGTCAAAAGAATACCCTTTCAGGCATAGAGTGACGAATAAATTGTGCAAAAAAAGAAGCAGAGAACTCTGGGTAGTTCTCAAGTTTAGGTGGAAAGCAGCCCCTGTATAGAGCACTCTCAACACCAGCGACACTCTAGATCTGCTCACCTCAAATGTCTGCTTTTCTATCAAAGTTTTTAAGCATAGGATTAGCACAGTGCTATCCACGCCGAGATAGAAATGGACAAAGTCTTTTACCATATTTACAGCAAAGTCTTTAAGCATAGGACTAACACAGGGCTGTCCTTGCCGAGCTGTAAAATGACAAAAGCCATTTATCACTCCAGGCACAGTATTACAGCTTTGAATTGGTAAAATACCAATCAAGCCAACCTGAAATGATTAAAAGCAACCCCTGACACAGTGTTTCGCTCTAATTAGAGCTCTTCAGAGAGAGGTATAGCTTTGTCCAGAAACAAGGGCGCACCCAGTATAAGTCAAAAGAATACCCTATCAGGCATAGAGTGACGAATAAATTATGCAAAAAAAGAAGTAGAGAACTCTGGATAGTTCTCAAGTTTAGGTGGAAAACAGCCCCTGTATAGAGCACTCTCAACACCAGCGACACTCTAGATCTGCTCACCTCAAATGTCTGCTTTTCTATCAAAGTTTTTAAGCATAGGATTAGCACAGTGCTATCCACGCCGAGATTGAAATGGACAAAGTCTTTTGTCATTTTTACAGCAAAGTCTTTAAGCATATGACTAACACAGGGCTGTCCTCGCCGAGCTGTAAAATGACAAAAGCCATTTATCACTCCAGGCACAGTATTACAGCTTTGAATTGGTAAAATACCAATCAAGCCAACCTGAAATGATTAAAAGCAACCCCTGACACAGTGTTTCGCTCTAATTAGAGCTCTTCAGAGAGGTATAGCTTTGTCCAGACACAAGGGCGCACCCAGTATAAGTCAAAAGAATACCCTTTCAGGCATAGAGTGACAAATAAATTATGTAAAAAAAGAAGTAGAGAACTCTGGGTAGTTCTCAAGTTTAGGTGGAAAGCAGCCCCTCTATAGAGCACTCTCAACACCAGCCACACTCTAGATCTGCTCACCTCAAATGTCTGCTTTTCTATCAAAGTTTTTAAGCATAGGATTAGCACAGTGCTATCCACGCCGAGATAGAAATGGTCAAAGTCTTTTGCCATTTTTACAGCAAAGTCTTTAAGCATAGGACTAACACAGGGCTGTTCTTGCCGAGCTGTAAAATAACAAAAGCCATTTATCACTCCAGGCACAGTATTACAGCTTTGAATTGGTAAAATACCGATCAAGCCAACCTGAAATGAGTAAAAGCAACCCCTTACACAGTGTTTCGCTCTAATTAGAGCTCTTCAGAGAGGTATAGCTTTGTCTAGACACAAGGGCGCACCCAGTATAAGTCAAAAGAATACCCTTTCAGGCATAGAGTGACAAATAAATTGTGCAAAAAAAGAAGTAGAGAACTCTGGGTAGTTCTCAAGTTTAGGTGGAAAGCAGCCCCTGTATAGAGCACTCTCAACACCAGCGACACTCTAGATCTGCTCACCTCAAATGTCTGCTTTTCTATCAAAGTTTTTAAGCATAGGATTAGCACAGTGCTATCCACGCCGAGATAGAAATGGACAAAGTCTTTTACCATTTTTACAGCAAAGTCTTAAAGCATAGGACTAACACAGGGCTGTCCTTGCCGAGCTGTAAAATGACAAAAGCCATTTATCACTCCAGGCACAGTATTACAGCTTTGAATTGGTAAAATACCAATCAAGCCAACCTGAAATGATTAAAAGCAACCCCTGACACAGTGTTTCGCTCTAATTAGAGCTCTTCAGAGAGAGGTATAGCTTTGTCCAGACACAAGGGCGCACCCAGTATAAGTCAAAAGAATACCCTTTCAGGCATAGAGTGACGAATAAATTATGCAAAAAAAGAAGTAGAGAACTCTGGATAGTTCTCAAGTTTAGGTGGAAAACAGCCCCTGTATAGAGCACTCTCAACACCAGCGACACTCTAGATCTGCTCACCTCAAATGTCTGCTTTTCTATCAAAGTTTTTAAGCATAGGATTAGCACAGTGCTATCCACGCCGAGATAGAAATGGACAAAGCCTTTTGTCATTTTTACAGCAAAGTCTTTAAGCATATGACTAACACAGGGCTGTCCTCGCCGAGCTGTAAAATGACAAAAGCCATTTATCACTCCAGGCACAGTATTACAGCTTTGAATTGGTAAAATACCAATCAAGCCAACCTGAAATGATTAAAAACAACCCCTGACACAGTGTTTCGCTCTAATTAGAGCTCTTCAGAGAGGTATAGCTTTGTCCAGACACAAGGGCGCACCCAGTATAAGTCAAAAGAATACCCTTTCAGGCATAGAGTGACGAATAAATTATGCAAAAAAAGAAGTAGAGAACTCTGGGTAGTTCTCAAGTTTAGGATGAAAGCAGCCCCTGTATAGAGCACTCTCAACACCAGCAACACTCTAGATCTGCTCACCTCAAATGTCTGCTTTTCTAGCAAAGTTTTTAAGCATAGGATTAGCACAGTGCTATCCACGCCGAGATAGAAATGGACAAAGTCTTTTGCCATTTTTACAGCAAAGTCTTTAAGCATAGAACTAACACAGGGCTGTCCTTGCCGAGCTGTAAAATGACAAAAGCCATTTATCACTCCAGGCACAGTATTACAGCTTTGAATTGGTAAAATACCAATCAAGCCAACCTGAAATGAGTAAAAGCAACCCCTGACACAGTGTTTCGCTCTAATTAGAGCTCTTCAGAGAGGTATAGCTTTGTCCAGACACAAGGGCGCACCCAGTATAAGTCAAAAGAATACCCTTTCAGGCATAGAGTGGCGAATAAATTATGCAAAAAAAGAAGTAGAGAACTCTGGGTAGTTCTCAAGTTTAGGTGGAAAGCAGCCCCTGTATAGAGCACTCTCAACACCAGCGACACTCTAGATCTGCTCACCTCAAATGTCTGCTTTTCTATCAAAGTTTTTAAGCATAGGATTAGCACAGTGCTATCCACGTCAAGATAGAAATGGACAAAGTCTTTTACCAATTTTACAGCAAAGTCTTTAAGCATAGGACTAACACAGGGCTGTCCTTGCCGAGCTGTAAAATGACAAAAGCCATTTATCACTCCAGGCACAGTATTACAGCTTTGAATTGGTAAAATACCAATCAAGCCAACCTGAAATGATTAAAAGCAACCCCTGACACAGTGTTTCGCTCTAATTAGAGCTTTTCAGAGAGAGGTATAGCTTTGTCCAGACACAAGGGCGCACCCAGTATAAGTCAAAAGAATACCCTTTCAGGCATAGAGTGACGAATAAATTATGCAAAAAAAGAAGTAGAGAACTCTGGATAGTTCTCAAGTTTAGGTGGAAAGCAGCCCCTGTATAGAGCACTCTCAACACCAGCAACACTCTAGATCTGCTCACCTCAAATGTCTGCTTTTCTATCAAAGTTTTTAAGCATAGGATTAGCACAGTGCTATCCACGCCAAGATAGAAATGGACAAACTC
The DNA here is from genome assembly GCF_964204655.1 of Triturus cristatus. Taxonomy (NCBI): domain Eukaryota; kingdom Metazoa; phylum Chordata; class Amphibia; order Caudata; family Salamandridae; genus Triturus; species Triturus cristatus. The sequence goes on from NC_140591.1 coordinate 685,913,273, forward strand.
TTTTGCCATTATTACAGCAAAGTCTTTAAGCATAGGACTAACACAGGGTTGTCCTTGCCGAGCTGTAAAATGACAAAAGCCATTTATCACTCCAGGCACATTACAGCTTTGAATTGGTAAAATACCAATCAAGCCAACCTGAAATGAATAAAAGCAACCCCTGACACAGTGTTTCGCTCTAATTAGAGCTCTTCAGAGAGGTATAGCTTTGTCCAGACACAAGGGCGCACCCAGTATAAGTCAAAAGAATACCCTTTCCGGCATAGAGTGACGAATAAATTATGCAAAAAAAGAAGTAGAGAACTCTGGGTAGTTCTCAAGTTTAGGTGGAAAGCAGCCCCTGTATAGAGCACTCTCAACACCAGCGACACTCTAGATCTGCTCACCTCAAATGTATGCTTTTATATCAAAGTTTTTAAGCATAGGATTAGCACAGTGCTATCCACGCCGAGATAGAAATGGACAAAGTCTTTAAGCATAGGACTAACACAGGGCTGTCCTTGCCGAGCTGTAAAATGACAAAAGCCATTTATCACTCCAGGCACAGTATTCCAGCTTTGAATTGGTAAAATACCAATCAAGCCAACCTGAAATGATTATAAGCAACCCCTGACACAGTGTTTCGCTCTAATTAGAGCTCTTCAGAGAGGCATAGCTTTGTCCAGACACAAGGGCGCACCCAGTATAAGTCAAAAGAATACCCTTTCAGGCATAGAGTGACGAATAAATTATGCAAAAAAAGAAGTAGAGAACTCTGGGTAGTTCTCAAGTTTAGGTGGAAAGCAGCCCCTGTATAGAGCACTCTCAACACCAGCAACACTCTAGATCTGCTCACTTCAAATGTCTGCTTTTCTATCAAAGTTTTTAAGCATAGGATTAGCACAGTGCTATCCACGCCGAGATAGAAATGGGCACAGTCTTTTACCATTTTTACAGCAAAGTCTTTAAGCATAGGACTAACACAGGGCTGTCCTTGCGGAGCTGTAAAATGACAAAAGCCATTTATCACTCCAGGCACAGTATTACAGCTTTGAATTGGTAAAATACCAATCAAGCCAACCTGAAATGATTAAAAGCAACCCCTGACACAGTGTTTCAGTCTAATTAGAGCTCTTCAGAGAGAGGTATAGCTTTGTCCAGACACAAGGGCGCACCCAGTATAAGTCAAAAGAATACCCTTTCAGGCATAGAGTGACGAATAAATTATGCAAAAAAAGAAGTAGAGAACTCTGGATAGTTCTCAAGTTTAGGTGGAAAGCAGCCCCTGTATAAAGCACTCTCAACACCAGCAACACTCTAGATCTGCTCACCTCAAATGTCTGCTTTTCTATCAAAGTTTTTAAGCATAGGATTAGCACAGTGCTATCCACGCCGAGATAGAAATGGACAAAGTCTTTTGCCATTTTTACAGCAAAGTCTTTAACTATAGAAGTAACACAGGGCTGTCCTTGCCGAGCTGTAAAATGACAAAAGCCATTTATCACTCCAGGCACAGTATTACAGCTTTGAATTGGTAAAATACCAATCAAGCCAACCTGAAATGAGTAAAAGCAATCCCTGACACAGTGTTTCGCTCTAATTAGAGCTCTTCAGAGAGGAATAGCTTTGTCCAGACACAAGGGCGCACCCAGTATAAGTCAAAAGAATACCCTTTCAGGCATAGAGTGACGAATAAATTATGCAAAAAAAGAAGTAGAGAACTCTGGGTAGTTCTCAAGTTTAGGTGGAAAGCAGCCCCTGTATAGACCACTCTCAACACCAGCGACACTCTAGATCTGCTCACCTCAAATGTCTGCTTTTCTATCAAAGTTTTTAAGCATAGGAATAGCACAGTGCTATCCACGCCGAGATAGAAATGGACAAAGTCTTTTGCCATTTTTACAGCAAAGTTTTTAAGCATAGGACTAACACAGGGCTGTCCTTGCCGAGCTGTAAAATGACAAAAGCCATTTATCACTCCAGGCACAGTATTACAGCTTTGAATTGGTAAAATACCAATCAAGCCAACCTGAAATGATTAAAAGCAAACCCTGACACAGTGTTTCGCTCTAATTAGAGCTCTTCAGAGAGGTATAGCTTTGTCCAGACACAAGGGCGCACCCAGTATAAGTCAAAAGAATACCCTTTCAGGCATAGAGTGACGAATACATTGTGCAAAAAAAGAAGTAGAGAACTCTGGGTAGTTCTCAAGTTTAGGTGTAAAGCAGCCCCTGTATAGAGCACTCTCAACACCAGCGACACTCTAGATCTGCTCACCTCAAATGTCTGCTTTTCTATCAAAGTTTTTAAGCATAGGATTAGCACAGTGCTATCCACGCCGAGATAGAAATGGACAAACTCTTTTGCCATTTTTACAGCAAAGTCTTTAAGCATAGGACTAACACAGGGCTGTCCTTGCCGAGCTGTAAAATGACAAAAGCCATTTATCACTCTAGGCACATTACAGCTCTGAATTGGTAAAATACCAATCAAGCCAACCTGAAATGAGTAAAAGCAACCCCTGACACAGTGTTTCACTCTAATTAGAGCTCTTCAGAGAGGTATAGCTTTGTCCAGACACAAGGGCGCACCCAGTATAAGTCAAAAGAATACCTTTCAGGCATAGAGTGACGAATAAATTATGCAAAAAAAGAAGTAGAGAACTCTGGGTAGTTCTCAAGTTTAGGTGGAAAACAGCCCCTGTATAGAGCACTCTCAACACTAGCGACACTCTAGATCTGCTCACCTCAAATTTCTGCTTTTCTATCAAAGTTTTTAAGCATAGGATTAGCACAGTGCTATCCACGCCGAGATAGAAATGGACGAAGTCTTTTGCCATTTTTACAGCAAAGTCTTTAAGCAGAGGACTAACACAGCGCTCTCCTTGCCGAGCTGTAAAATGACAAAAGCCATTTATCACTCCAGGCACAGTATTACAGCTTTGAATTGGTAAAATACCAATCAAGCCAACCTGAAATGATTAAAAGCAACTCCTGACACAGTGTTTCGCTCTAATTAGAGCTCTTCAGAGAGGTATAGCTTTGTCCAGACACCAGGGCGCACCCAGTATAAGTCAAAAGAATACCCTTTCAGGCATAGAGTGACGAATAAATTATGCAAAAAAAGAAGTAGAGAACTCTGGGTAGTTCTCAAGTTTAGGTGGAAAGCAGCCCCTGTATAGAGCACTCTCAACACCAGCAACACTCTAGATCTGCTCACCTCAAATTTCTGCTTTTGTATCAAAGTTTTTAAGCATAGGATTAGCACAGTGCTATCCACGCCGAGATAGAAATGGACAAACTCTTTTGCCATTTTTACAGCAAAGTCTTTAAGCATAGGACTAACACAGGGCTGTCCTTGCCGAGCTGTAAAATGACAAAAGCCATTTATCACTCCAGGCACATTACAGCTTTGAATTGGTAAAATACCAATCAAGCCAACCTGAAATGAGTAAAAGCAACCCCTGACACAGTGTTTCGCTCTAATTAGAGCTCTTCAGAGAGGTATAGCTTTGTCCAGACACAAGGGCGCACCCAGTATAAGTCAAAAGAATACCCTTTCAGGCATAGAGTGACAAATAAATTATGTAAAAAAAGAAGTAGAGAACTCTGGGTAGTTCTCAAGTTTAGGTGGAAAGCAGCCCCTCTATAGAGCACTCTCAACACCAGCCACACTCTAGATCTGCTCACCTCAAATGTCTGCTTTTCTATCAAAGTTTTTAAGCATAGGATTAGCACAGTGCTATCCACGCCGAGATAGAAATGGACAAAGTCTTTTGCCATTTTTACAGCAAAGTCTTTAAGCATAGGACTAACACAGGGCTGTCCTTGCCGAGCTGTAAAATGACAAAAGCCATTTATCACTCCAGGCACAGTATTACAGCTTTGAATTGGTAAAATACCAATCAAGCCAACCTGAAATGAGTAAAAACAACCCCTGGCACAGTGTTTCGCTGTAATTAGAGCTCTTCAGAGAGGTATAGCTTTGTCCAGACGCAAGGGCGCACCCAGTATAAGTCAAAAGAATACCCTTTCAGGCATAGAGTGACGAATAAATTAATCAAAAAAAGAAGTAGAGAACTCTGGGTAGTTCTCAAGTTTAGGTGGAAAGCAGCCCCTGTATAGAGCACTCTCAACACCAGCGACACTCTAGATCTGCTCACCTCAAATGTCTGCTTTTCTATCAAAGTTTTTAAGCATAGGATTAGCACAGTGCTATCCACGCCGAGATAGAAATGGTCAAAGTCTTTTGCCATTTTTACAGCAAAGTCTTTAAGCATAGGACTAACACAGGGCTGTTTTTGCCGAGCTGTAAAATGACAAAAGCCATTTATCACTCCAGGCACAGTATTACAGCTTTGAATTGTTAAAATACCAATCAAGCCAACCTGAGATGATTAAAAGCAAACCCTGACACAGTGTTTCGCTCTAATTAGAGCTCTTCAGAGAGGTATAGCTTTGTCCAGACACAAGGGCGCACCCAGTATAAGTCAAAAGAATACCCTTTCAGGCATAGAGTGACGAATACATTGTGCAAAAAAAGAAGTAGAGAACTCTGGGTAGTTCTCAAGTTTAGGTGTAAAGCAGCCCCTGTATAGAGCACTCTCAACACCAGCGACACTCTAGATCTGCTCACCTCAAATGTCTGCTTTTGTATCAAAGTTTTTAAGCATAGGATTAGCACAGTGCTATCCACGCCAAGATAGAAATGGACAAACTCTTTTGCCATTTTTACAGCAAAGTCTTTAAGCATAGGACTAACACAGGGCTGTCCTTGCCGAGCTGTAAAATGACAAAAGCCATTTATCACTCCAGGCACAGTATTACAGCTTTGAATTGGTAAAATACCAATCAAGCCAACCTGAAATGAGTAAAAGCAACCCCTGACACAGTGTTTCGCTCTAATTAGAGCTCTTCAGAGAGGTATAGCTTTGTCCTGACACAAGGGCGCACCCAGTATAAGTCAAAAGAATACCCTTTCAGGCATAGAGTGACGAATAAATTATGCAAAAAAAGAAGTAGAGAACTCTGGGTAGTTCTCAAGTTTAGGTGGAAAGCAGCCCCTGTATAGAGCACTCTCAACACCAGCAACACTCTAGATCTGCTCACCTCAAATGTCTGCTTTTCTATCAAAGTTTTTAAGCATAGGATTAGCACAGTGCTATCCACGCCGAGATAGAAATGGACAAACTCTTTTGCCATTTTTACAGCAAAGTCTTTAAGCATAGGACTAACACAGGGCTGTCCTTGCCGAGCTGTAAAATGACAAAAGCCATTTATCACTCCAGGCACAGTATTACAGCTTTGAATTGGTAAAATACCAATCAAGCCAACCTGAAATGATTAAAAGCAACCCCTGACACAGTGTTTCGCTCTAATTAGAGCTCTTCAGAGAGGTATAGCTTTGTCCAGACACAAGGGCGCACCCAGTATAAGTCAAAAGAATACCCTTTCAGGCATAGAGTGACGAATAAATTATGCAAAAAAAGAAGTAGAGAACTCTGGGTAGTTCTCAAGTTTAGGTGGAAAGCAGCCCCTGTATAGAGCACTCTCAACACCAGCAACACTCTAGATCTGCTCACCTCAAATGTCTGCTTTTGTATCAAAGTTTTTAAGCATAGGATTAGCACAGTGCTATCCACGCCGAGATAGAAATGGACAAACTCTTTTGCCATTTTTACAGCAAAGTCTTTAAGCATAGGACTAACACAGGGCTGTCCTTGCCGAGCTGTAAAATGACAAAAGCCATTTATCACTCCAGGCACATTACAGCTTTGAATTGGTAAAATACCAATCAAGCCAACCTGAAATGAGTAAAAGCAACCCCTGACACAGTGTTTCGCTCTAATTAGAGCTCTTCAGAGAGGTATAGCTTTGTCCAGACACAAGGGCGCACCCAGTATAAGTCAAAAGAATACCCTTTCAGGCATAGAGTGACAAATAAATTATGTAAAAAAAGAAGTAGAGAACTCTGGGTAGTTCTCAAGTTTAGGTGGAAAGCAGCCCCTCTATAGAGCACTCTCAACACCAGCCACACTCTAGATCTGCTCACCTCAAATGTCTGCTTTTCTATCAAAGTTTTTAAGCATAGGATTAGCACAGTGCTATCCACGCCGAGATAGAAATGGACAAAGTCTTTTGCCATTTTTACAGCAAAGTCTTTAAGCATAGGACTAACACAGGGCTGTCCTTGCCGAGCTGTAAAATGACAAAAGCCATTTATCACTCCAGGCACAGTATTACAGCTTTGAATTGGTAAAATACCAATCAAGCCAACCTGAAATGAGTAAAAGCAACCCCTGGCACAGTGTTTCGCTCTAATTAGAGCTCTTCAGAGAGGTATAGCTTTGTCCAGACGCAAGGGCGCACCCAGTATAAGTCAAAAGAATACCCTTTCAGGCATAGAGTGACGAATAAATTATGCAAAAAAAGAAGTAGAGAACTCTGGGTAGTTCTCAAGTTTAGGTGGAAAGCAGCCCCTGTATAGAGCACTCTCAACACCAGCAACACTCTAGATCTGCTCACCTCAAATGTCTGCTTTTCTATCAAAGTTTTTAAGCATAGGATTAGCACAGTGCTATCCACGCCGAGATAGAAATGGTCAAAGTCTTTTGCCATTTTTACAGCAAAGTCTTTAAGCATAGGACTAACACAGGGCTGTTCTTGCCGAGCTGTAAAATGACAAAAGCCATTTATCACTCCAGGCACAGTATTACAGCTTTGAATTGGTAAAATACCAATCAAGCCAACCTGAAATGAGTAAAAGCAACCCCTTACACAGTGTTTCGCTCTAATTAGAGCTCTTCAGAGAGGTATAGCTTTGTCTAGACACAAGGGCGCACCCAGTATAAGTCAAAAGAATACCCTTTCAGGCATAGAGTGACGAATAAATTGTGCAAAAAAAGAAGTAGAGAACTCTGGGTAGTTCTCAAGTTTAGGTGGAAAGCAGCCCCTGTATAGAGCACTCTCAACACCAGCGACACTCTAGATCTGCTCACCTCAAATGTCTGCTTTTCTATCAAAGTTTTTAAGCATAGGATTAGCACAGTGCTATCCACGCCGAGATAGAAATGGACAAAGTCTTTTACCATATTTACAGCAAAGTCTTTAAGCATAGGACTAACACAGGGCTGTCCTTGCCGAGCTGTAAAATGACAAAAGCCATTTATCACTCCAGGCACAGTATTACAGCTTTGAATTGGTAAAATACCAATCAAGCCAACCTGAAATGATTAAAAGCAACCCCTGACACAGTGTTTCGCTCTAATTAGAGCTCTTCAGAGAGAGGTATAGCTTTGTCCAGACACAAGGGCGCACCCAGTATAAGTCAAAAGAATACCCTTTCAGGCATAGAGTGACGAATACATTGTGCAAAAAAAGAAGTACAGAACTCTGGGTAGTTCTCAAGTTTAGGTGTAAAGCAGCCCCTGTATAGAGCACTCTCAACACCAGCGACACTTTAGATCTGCTCACCTCAAATGTCTGCTTTTCTATCAAAGTTTTTAAGCATAGGATTAGCACAGTGCTATCCACGCCGAGATAGAAATGGACAAAGTCTTTTGCCATTTTTACAGCAAAGTCTTTAAGCATAGGACTAACACAGGGCTGTCCTTGCCGAGCTGTAAAATGACAAAAGCCATTTATCACTCTAGGCACATTACAGCTCTGAATTGGTAAAATACCAATCAAGCCAACCTGAAATGAGTAAAAGCAACCCCTGACACAGTGTTTCATTCTAATTAGAGCTCTTCAGAGAGGTATAGCTTTGTCCAGACACAAGGGCGCACCCAGTATAAGTCAAAAGAATACCCTTTCAGGCATAGAGTGACGAATAAATTATGCAAAAAAAGAAGTAGAGAACTCTGGGTAGTTCTCAAGTTTAGGTGGAAAACAGCCCCTGTATAGAGCACTCTCAACACTAGCGACACTCTAGATCTGCTCACCTCAAATTTCTGCTTTTCTATCAAAGTTTTTAAGCATAGGATTAGCACAGTGCTATCCACGCAGAGATAGAAATGGACAAAGTCTTTTGCCATTTTTACAGCAAAGTCTTTAAGCAGAGGACTAACACAGGGCTGTCCTTGCCGAGCTGTAAAATGACAAAAGCCATTTATCACTCCAGGCACAGTATTACAGCTTTGAATTGGTAAAATACCAATCAAGCCAACCTGAAATGATTAAAAGCAACCCCTGACACAGTGTTTCGCTCTAATTAGAGCTCTTCAGAGAGGTATAGCTTTGTCCAGACACAAGGGCGCACCCAGTATAAGTCAAAAGAATACCCTTTCAGGCATAGAGTGACGAATAAATTATGCAAAAAAAGAAGTAGAGAACTCTGGGTAGTTCTCAAGTTTAGGTGGAAAGCAGCCCCTGTATAGAGCACTCTCAACACCAGCAACACTCTAGATCTGCTCACCTCAAATGTCTGCTTTTGTATCAAAGTTTTTAAGCATAGGATTAGCACAGTGCTATCCACGCCGAGATAGAAATGGACAAACTCTTTTGCCATTTTTACAGCAAAGTCTTTAAGCATAGGACTAACACAGGACTGTCCTTGCCGAGCTGTAAAATGACAAAAGCCATTTATCACTCCAGGCACATTACAGCTTTGAATTGGTAAAATACCAATCAAGCCAACCTGAAATGAGTAAAAGCAAGCCCTGACACAGTGTTTCGCTCTAATTAGAGCTCTTCAGAGAGGTATAGGTTTGTCCAGACACAAGGGCGCACCCAGTATAAGTCAAAAGAATACCCTTTCAGGCATAGAGTGACAAATAAATTATGTAAAAAAAGAAGTAGAGAACTCTGGGTAGTTCTCAAGTTTAGGTGGAAAGCAGCCCCTCTATAGAGCACTCTCAACACCAGCCACACTCTAGATCTGCTCACCTCAAATGTCTGCTTTTCTATCAAAGTTTTTAAGCATAGGATTAGCACAGTGCTATCCACGCCGAGATAGAAATGGCCAAAGTCTTTTGCCATTTTTACAGCAAAGTCTTTAAGCATAGGACTAACACAGGGCTGTCCTTGCCGAGCTGTAAAATGACAAAAGCCATTTATCACTCCAGGCACAGTATTACAGCTTTGAATTGGTAAAATACCAATCAAGCCAACCTGAAATGAGTAAAAACAACCCCTGGCACAGTGTTTCGCTGTAATTAGAGCTCTTCAGAGAGGTATAGCTTTGTCCAGACGCAAGGGCGCACCCAGTATAAGTCAAAAGAATACCCTTTCAGGCATAGAGTGACGAATAAATTAATCAAAAAAAGAAGTAGAGAACTCTGGGTAGTTCTCAAGTTTAGGTGGAAAGCAGCCCCTGTATAGAGCACTCTCAACACCAGCGACACTCTAGATCTGCTCACCTCAAATGTCTGCTTTTCTATCAAAGTTTTTAAGCATAGGATTAGCACAGTGCTATCCACGCCGAGATAGAAATGGTCAAAGTCTTTTGCCATTTTTACAGCAAAGTCTTTAAGCATAGGACTAACACAGGGCTGTTTTTGCCGAGCTGTAAAATGACAAAAGCCATTTATGACTCCAGGCACAGTATTACAGCTTTGAATTGGTAAAATACCAATCAAGCCAACCTGAGATGATTAAAAGCAAACCCTGACACAGTGTTTCGCTCTAATTAGAGCTCTTCAGAGAGGTATAGCTTTGTCCAGACACAAGGGCGCACCCAGTATAAGTCAAAAGAATCCCCTTTCAGGCATAGAGTGACGAATACATTGTGCAAAAAAAGAAGTAGAGAACTCTGGGTAGTTCTCAAGTTTAGGTGTAAAGCAGCCCCTGTATAGAGCACTCTCAACACCAGAGACACTCTAGATCTGCTCACCTCAAATGTCTGCTTTTGTATCAAAGTTTTTAAGCATAGGATTAGCACAGTGCTATCCACGCCGAGATAGAAATGGACAAACTCTTTTGCCATTTTTACAGCAAAGTCTTTAAGCATAGGACTAACACAGGGCTGTCCTTGCCGAGCTGTAAAATGACAAAAGCCATTTATCACTCCAGGCACATTACAGCTTTGAATTGGTAAAATACCAATCAAGCCAACCTGAAATGAGTAAAAGCAACCCCTGACACAGTGTTTCGCTCTAATTAGAGCTCTTCAGAGAGGTATAGCTTTGTCCAGACACAAGGGCGCACCCAGTATAAGTCAAAAGAATACCCTTTCAGGCATAGAGTGACGAATAAATTATGCAAAAAAAGAAGTAGAGAACTCTGGGTAGTTCTCAAGTTTAGGTGGAAAGCAGCCCCTGTATAGAGCACTCTCAACACCAGCCACACTCTAGATCTGCTCACCTCAAATGTCTGCTTTTCTATCAAAGTTTTTAAGCATAGGATTAGCACAGTGCTATCCACGCCGAGATAGAAATGGACAAAGTCTTTTGCCATTTTTACAGCAAAGTCTTTAAGCATAGGACTAACACAGGGCTGTCCTTGCCGAGCTGTAAAATGACAAAAGCCATTTATCACTCCAGGCACAGTATTACAGCTTTGAATTGGTAAAATACCAATCAAGCCAACCTGAAATGATTAAAAGCAACCCCTGACACAGTGTTTCGCTCTAATTAGAGCTCTTCAGAGAGGTATAGCTTTGTCCAGACACAAGGGCGCACCCAGTATAAGTCAAAAGAATACCCTTTCAGGCATATAGTGACGAATAAATTATGCAAAAAAAGAAGTAGAGAACTCTGGGTAGTTCTCAAGTTTAGGTGGAAAGCAGCCCCTGTATAGAGCACTCTCAACACCAGCAACACTCTAGATCTGCTCACCTCAAATGTCTGCTTTTCTATCAAAGTTTTTAAGCATAGGATTAGCACAGTGCTATCCACGCCGAGATAGAAATGGACAAACTCTTTTGCCATTTTTACAGCAAAGTCGTTAAGCATAGGACTAACACAGGGCTGTCCTTGCCGAGCTGTAAAATGACAAAAGCCATTTATCACTCTAGGCACATTACAGCTTTGAATTGGTAAAATACCAATCAAGCCAACCTGAAATGAATAAAAGCAACCCCTGACACAGTGTTTCACTCTAATTAGAGCTCTTCAGAGAAGTATAGCTTTGTCCAGACACAAGGGCGCACCCAGTATAAGTCAAAAGAATACCCTTTCAGGCATAGAGTGACGAATAAATTATGCAAAAAAAGAAGTAGAGAACTCTGGGTAGTTCTCAAGTTTAGGTGGAAAACAGCCCCTGTATAGAGCACTTTCAACACCAGCGACACTCTAGATCTGCTCACCTCAAATTTCTGCTTTTCTATCAAAGTTTTTAAGCATAGGATTAGCACAGTGCTATCCACGCCGAGATAGAAATGGACAAAGTCTTTTGCCATTTTTACAGCAAAGTCTTTAAGCAGAGGACTAACACAGGGCTGTCCTTGCCGAGCTGTAAAATGACAAAAGCCATTTATCACTCCAGGCACAGTATTACAGCTTTGAATTGGTAAAATACCAATCAAGCCAACCTGAAATGATTAAAAGCAACCCCTGACACAGTGTTTCGCTCTAATTAGAGCTCTTCAGAGAGGTATAGCTTTGTCCAGACACAAGGGCGCACCCAGTATAAGTCAAAAGAATACCCTTTCAGGCATAGAGTGACGAATAAATTATGCAAAAAAAGAAGTAGAGAACTCTGGGTAGTTCTCAAGTTTAGGTGGAAAGCAGCCCCTGTATAGAGCACTCTCAACACCAGCAACACTCTAGAGCTGCTCACCTCAAATGTCTGCTTTTGTATCAAAGTTTTTAAGCATAGGATTAGCACAGTGCTATCCACGCCGAGATAGAAATGGACAAACTCTTTTGCCATTTTTACAGCAAAGTCTTTAAACATAGGACTAACACAGGGCTGTCCTTGCCGAGCTGTAAAATGACAAAAGCCATTTATCACTCTAGGCACATTACAGCTTTGAATTGGTAAAATACCAATCAAGCCAACCTGAAATGAGTAAAAGCAACCCCTGACACAGTGTTTCACTCTAATTAGAGCTCTTCAGAGAGGTATAGCTTTGTCCAGACACAAGGGCGCACCCAGTATAAGTCAAAAGAATACCCTTTCAGGCATAGAGTGACGAATAAATTATGCAAAAAAAGAAGTAGAGAACTCTGGGTAGTTCTCAAGTTTAGGTGGAAAACAGCCCCTGTATAGAGCACTCTCAACACCAGCGACACTCTAGATCTGCTCACCTCAAATTTCTGCTTTTCTATCAAAGTTTTTAAGCATAGGATTAGCACAGTGCTATCCACGCCGAGATAGAAATGGACAAAGTCTTTTGCCATTTTTACAGCAAAGTCTTTAAGCAGAGAACTAACACAGGGCTGTCCTTGCCGAGCTGTAAAATGACAAAAGCCATTTATCACTCCAGGCACAGTATTACAGCTTTGAATTGGTAAAATACCAATCAAGCCAACCTGAAATGATTAAAAGCAACCCCTGACACAGTGTTTCGCTCTAATTAGAGCTCTTCAGAGAGGTATATCTTTGTCCAGACACAAGGGCGCACCCAGTATAAGTCAAAAGAATACCCTTTCAGGCATAGAGTGACGAATAAATTATGCAAAAAAAGAAGTAGAGAACTCTGGGTAGTTCTCAAGTTTAGGTGGAAAGCAGCCCCTGTATAGAGCACTCTCAACACCAGCAACACTCTAGATCTGCTCACCTCAAATGTCTGCTTTTCTATCAAAGTTTTTAAGCATAGGTTTAGCACAGTGCTATCCACGCCGAGATAGAAATGGACAAAGTCTTTTGCCATTTTTACAGCAAAGTCTTTAAGCATAGGAGTAACAAAGGGCTGTCCTTGCCGAGCGGTAAAATGACAAAAGCCATTTATCACTCCAGGCACAGTATTACAGCTTTGAATTGGTAAAATACCAATCAAGCAAACCTGAAATGATTAAAAACAACCGCTGACACAGTGTTTCGTTCTAATTAGAGCTCTTCAGAGAGGTATAGCTTTGTCCAGACACAAGGGCGCACCCAGTATAAGTCAAAAGAATACCCTTTCAGGCATAGAGTGACGAATAAATTATGCAAAAAAAGAAGTAGAGAACTCTGGGTAGTTCTCAAGTTTAGGTGGAAAGCAGCCCCTGTATAGAGCACTCTCAACACCAGCAACACTCTAGATCTGCTCACCTCAAATGTCTGCTTTTCTATCAAAGTTTTTAAGCATAGGATTAGCACAGTGCTATCCACGCCGAGATAGAAATGGACAAACTCTTTTGCCATTTTTACAGTAAAGTCTTTAAGCATAGGACTAACACAGGGCTGTCCTTGCCGAGCTGTAAAATGACAAAAGCCATTTATCACTCTAGGCACATTACAGCTTTGAATTGGTAAAATACCAATCAAGCCAACCTGAAATGAGTAAAAGCAACCCCTGACACAGTGTTTCACTCTAATTAGAGCTCTTCAGAGAGGTATAGCTTTGTCCAGACACAAGGGCGCACCCAGTATAAGTCAAAAGAATACCCTTTCAGGCATAGAGTGACGAATAAATTATGCAAAAAAAGAAGTAGAGAACTCTGGGTAGTTCTCAAGTTTAGGTGGAAAACAGCCCCTGTATAGAGCACTCTCAACACCAGCGACACTCTAGATCTGCTCACCTCAAATTTCTGCTTTTCTATCAAAGTTTTTAAGCATAGGATTAGCACAGTGCTATCCACGCCGAGATAGAAATGGACAAAGTCTTTTGCCATTTTTACAGCAAAGTCTTTAAGCAGAGGACTAACACAGGGCTGTCCTTGCCGAGCTGTAAAATGACAAAAGCCATTTATCACTCCAGGCACAGTATTACAGCTTTGAATTGGTAAAACACCAATCAAGCCAACCTGAAATGATTAAAAGCAACCCCTGACACAGTGTTTCACTCTAATTAGAGCTCTTCAGAGAGGTATAGCTTTGTCCAGACACAAGGGCGCACCCAGTATAAGTCAAAAGAATACCCTTTCAGGCATAGAGTGACGAATAAATTATGCAAAAAAAGAAGTAGAGAACTCTGGGTAGTTCTCAAGTTTAGGTGGAAAGCAGCCCCTGTATAGAGCACTCTCAACACCAGCAACACTCTAGATCTGCTCACCTCAAATGTCTGCTTTTGTATCAAAGTTTTTAAGCATAGGATTAGCACAGTGCTATCCACGCCGAGATAGAAATGGACAAAGTCTTTAAGCATAGGACTAACACAGGGCTGTCCTTGCCGAGCTGTAAAATGACAAAAGCCATTTATCACTCCAGGCACATTACAGCTTTGAATTGGTAAAATACCAATCAAGCCAACCTGAAATGAGTAAAAGCAACCCCTGACACAGTGTTTCGCTCTAATTAGAGCTCTTCAGAGAGGTATAGCTTTGTCCAGACACAAGGGCGCACCCAGTATAAGTCAAAAGAATACCCTTTCAGGCATAGAGTGACGAATAAATTATGCAAAAAAAGAAGTAGAGAACTCTGGGTAGTTCTCAAGTTTAGGTTGAAAGCAGCCCCTGTATAGAGCACTCTCAACACCAGCAACACTCTAGATCTGCTCACCTCAAATGTCTGCTTTTCTATCAAAGTTTTTAAGCATAGGATTAGCACAGTGCTATCCACGCCGAGATAGAAATGAACAAAGTCTTTTACCATTTTTACAGCAAAGTCTTTAAGCATAGGACTAACACAGGGCTGTCCTTGCCGAGCTGTAAAATGACAAAAGCCATTCATCACTCCAGGCACAGTATTACAGCTTTGAATTGGTAAAATACCAATCAAGCCAACCTGAAATGATTAAAAGCAACCCCTGACACAGTGTTTCGGTCTAATTAGAGCTCTTCAGAGAGAGGTATAGCTTTGTCCAGACACAAGGGCGCACCCAGTATAAGTCAAAAGAATACCCTTTCAGGCATAGAGTGACGAATAAATTATGCAAAAAAAGAAGTAGAGAACTCTGGATAGTTCTCAAGTTTAGGTGGAAAGCAGCCCCTGTATGAAGCACTCTCAACACCAGCAACACTCTAGATCTGCTCACCTCAAAGGTCTGCTTTTCTATCAAAGTTTTTAAGCATAGGATTAGCACAGTGCTATCCACGCCGAGATAGAAATGGACAAAGTCTTTTGCCATTTTTACAGCAAAGTCTTTAAGCATAGAAGTAACACAGGGCTGTCCTTGCCGAGCTGTAAAATGACAAAAGCCATTTATCACTCCAGGCACAGTATTACAGCTTTGAATTGGTAAAATACCAATCAAGCCAACCTGAAATGAGTAAAAGCAATCCCTGACACAGTGTTTTGCTCTAATTAGAGCTCTTCAGAGAGGTATAGCTTTGTCCAGACACAAGGGCGCACCCAGTATAAGTCAAAAGAATACCCTTTCAGGCATAGAGTGACGAATAAATTATGCAAAAAAAGTAGTAGAGAACTCTGGGTAGTTCTCAAGTTTAGGTGGAAAGCAGCCCCTGTATAGACCACTCTCAACACCAGCGACACTCTAGATCTGCTCACCTCAAATGTCTGCTTTTCTATCAAAGTTTTTAAGCATAGGAATAGCACAGTGCTATCCACGCCGAGATAGAAATGGACAAAGTCTTTTGCCATTTTTACAGCAAAGTTTTTAAGCATAGGACTAACACAGGGCTGTCCTTGCCGAGCTGTAAAATGACAAAAGCCACTTATCACTCCAGGCACAGTATTACAGCTTTGAATTGGTAAAATACCAATCAAGCCAACCTGAGATGATTAAAAGCAAACCCTGACACAGTGTTTCGCTCTAATTAGAGCTCTTCAGAGAGGTATAGCTTTGTCCAGACACAAGGGCGCACCCAGTATAAGTCAAAAGAATACCCTTTCAGGCATAGAGTGACGAATACATTGTGCAAAAAAAGAAGTGGAGAACTCTGGGTAGTTCTCAAGTTTAGGTGTAAAGCAGCCCCTGTATAGAGCACTCTCAACACCAGCGGCACTCTAGATCTGCTCACCTCAAATGTCTGCTTTTGTATCAAAGTTTTTAAGCATAGGATTAGCACAGTGCTATCCACGCCGAGATAGAAATGGACAAACTCTTTTGCCATTTTTACAGCAAAGTCTTTAAGCATAGGACTAACACAGGGCTGTCCTTGCCGAGCTGTAAAATGACAAAAGCCATTTATCACTCCAGGCACATTACAGCTTTGAATTGGTAAAATACCAATCAAGCCAACCTGAAATGAGTAAAAGCAACCCCTGACACAGTGTTTCGCTCTAATTAGAGCTCTTCAGAGAGGTATAGCTTTGTCCAGACACAAGGGCGCACCCAGTATAAGTCAAAAGAATACCCTTTCAGGCATAGAGTGACGAATAAATTATGCAAAAAAAGAAGTAGAGAACTCTGGGTAGTTCTCAAGTTTAGGTGGAAAGCAGCCCCTGTATAGAGCACTCTCAACACCAGCCACACTCTAGATCTGCTCACCTCAAATGTCTGCTTTTCTATTAAAGTTTTTAAGCATAGGATTAGCACAGTGCTATCCACGCCGAGATAGAAATGGACAAAGTCTTTTGCCATTTTTACAGCAAAGTCTTTAAGCATAGGACTAACACAGGGCTGTCCTTGCCGAGCTGTAAAATGACAAAAGCCATTTATCACTCCAGGCACAGTATTACAGCTTTGAATTGGTAAAATACCAATCAAGCCAACCTGAAATGAGTAAAAGCAACCCCTGACACAGTGTTTCACTCTAATTAGAGCTCTTCAGAGAGGTATAGCTTTGTCCAGACACAAGGGCGCACCCAGTATAAGTCAAAAGAATACCCTTTCAGGCATAGAGTGACGAATAAATTATGCAAAAAAAGAAGTAGAGAACTCTGGGTAGTTCTCAAGTTTAGGTGGAAAACAGCCCCTGTATAGAGCACTCTCAACACCAGCGACACTCTAGATCTGCTCACCTCAAATTTCTGCTTTTCTATCAAAGTTTTTAAGCCTAGGATTAGCACAGTGCTATCCACGCCGAGATAGAAATGGACAAAGTCTTTTGCCATTTTTACAGCAAAGTCTTTAAGCAGAGGACTAACACAGGGCTGTCCTTGCCGAGCTGTAAAATGACAAAAGCCATTTATCACTCCAGGCACAGTATTACAGCTTTGAATAGGTAAAATACCAATCAAGCCAACCTGAAATTATTAAAAGCAACCCCTGACACAGTGTTTCGCTCTAATTAGAGCTCTTCAGAGAGGTATAGCTTTGTCCAGACACAAGGGCGCACCCAGTATAAGTCAAAAGAATACCCTTTCAGGCATAGAGTGACGAATAAATTATGCAAAAAAAGAAGTAGAGAACTCTGGGTAGTTCTCAAGTTTAGGTGGAAAGCAGCCCCTGTATAGAGCACTCTCAACACCAGCAACACTCTAGATCTGCTCACCTCAAATGTCTGCTTTTGTATCAAAGTTTTTAAGCATAGGATTAGCACAGTGCTATCCACGCCGAGATAGAAATGGACAAACTCTTTTGCCATTTTTACAGCAAAGTCTTTAAGCATAGGACTAACACAGGGCTGTCCTTGCCGAGCTGTAAAATGACAAAAGCCATTTATCACTCCAGGCACATTACAGCTTTGAATTGGTAAAATACCAATCAAGCCAACCTGAAATGAGTAAAAGCAACCCCTGACACAGTGTTTCGCTCTAATTAGAGCTCTTCAGAGAGGTATAGCTTTGTCCAGACACAAGGGCGCACCCAGTATAAGTCAAAAGAATACCCTTTCAGGCATAGAGTGACAAATAAATTATGTAAAAAAAGAAGTAGAGAACTCTGGGTAGTTCTCAAGTTTAGGTGGAAAGCAGCCCCTCTATAGAGCACTCTCAACACCAGCCACACTCTAGATCTGCTCACCTCAAATGTCTGCTTTTCTATCAAAGTTTTTAAGCATAGGATTAGCACAGTGCTATCCACGCCGATATAGAAATGGACAAAGTCTTTTGCCATTTTTACAGCAAAGTCTTTAAGCATAGGACTAACACAGGGCTGTTCTTGCCGAGCTGTAAAATGACAAAAGCCATTTATCACTCCAGGCACAGTATTACAGCTTTGAATTGGTAAAATACCAATCAAGCCAACCTGAAATGAGTAAAAGCAACCCCTTACACAGTGTTTCGCTCTAATTAGAGCTCTTCAGAGAGGTATAGCTTTGTCTAGACACAAGGGCGCACCCAGTATAAGTCAAAAGAATACCCTTTCAGGCATAGAGTGACGAATAAATTGTGCAAAAAAAGAAGTAGAGAACTCTGGGTAGTTCTCAAGTTTAGGTGGAAAGCAGCCCCTGTATAGAGCACTCTCAACACCAGCGACACTCTAGATCTGCTCACCTCAAATGTCTGCTTTTCAATCAAAGTTTTTAACCATAGGATTAGCACAGTGCTATCCACGCCGAGATAGAAATGGACAAAGTTTTTTACCATATTTACAGCAAAGTCTTTAAGCATAGGACTAACACAGGGCTGTCCTTGCCGAGCTGTAAAATGACAAAAGCCATTTATCACTCCAGGCACAGTATTACAGCTTTGAATTGGTAAAATACCAATCAAGCCAACCTGAAATGATTAAAAGCAACCCCTGACACAGTGTTTCACTCTAATTAGAGCTCTTCAGAGAGAGGTATAGCTTTGTCCAGAAACAAGGGCGCACCCAGTATAAGTCAAAAGAATACCCTTTCAGGCATAGAGTGACGAATAAATTATGCAAAAAAAGAAGTAGAGAACTCTGGATAGTTCTCAAGTTTAGGTGGAAAACAGCCCCTGTATAGAGCACTCTCAACACCAGCGACACTCTAGATCTGCTCACCTCAAATGTCTGCTTTTCTATCAAAGTTTTTAAGCATAGGATTAGCACAGTGCTATCCACGCCGAGATTGAAATGGACAAAGTCTTTTGTCATTTTTACAGCAAAGTCTTTAAGCATATGACTAACACAGGGCTGTCCTCGCCGAGCTGTAAAATGACAAAAGCCATTTATCACTCCAGGCACAGTATTACAGCTTTGAATTGGTAAAATACCAATCAAGCCAACCTGAAATGATTAAAAGCAACCCCTGACACAGTGTTTCGCTCTAATTAGAGCTCTTCAGAGAGGTATAGCTTTGTCCAGACACAAGGGCGCACCCAGTATAAGTCAAAAGAATACCCTTTCAGGCATAGAGTGACAAATAAATTATGTGAAAAAAGAAGTAGAGAACTCTGGGTAGTTCTCAAGTTTAGGTGGAAAGCAGCCCCTCTATAGAGCACTCTCAACACCAGCCACACTCTAGATCTGCTCACCTCAAATGTCTGCTTTTCTATCAAAGTTTTTAAGCATAGGATTAGCACAGTGCTATCCACGCCGAGATAGAAATGGACAAAGTCTTTTGCCATTTTTACAGCAAAGTCTTTAAGCATAGGACTAACACAGGGCTGTCCTTGCCGAGCTGTAAAATGACAAAAGCCATTTATCACTCCAGGCACAGTATTACAGCTTTGAATTGGTAAAATACCAATCAAGCCAACCTGAAATGAGTAAAAACAACCCCTGGCACAGTGTTTCGCTCGAATTAGAGCTCTTCAGAGAGGTATAGCTTTGTCCAGACGCAAGGGCGCACCCAGTATAAGTCAAAAGAATACCCTTTCAGGCATAGAGTGACGAATAAATTATGCAAAAAAAGAAGTAGAGAACTCTGGGTAGTTCTCAAGTTTAGGTGGAAAGCAGCCCCTGTATAGAGCACTCTCAACACCAGCGACACTCTAGATCTGCTCACCTCAAATGTCTGCTTTTCTATCAAAGTTTTTAAGCATAGGATTAGCACAGTGCTATCCACGCCGAGATAGAAATGGTCAAAGTCTTTTGCCATTTTTACAGCAAAGTCTTTAAGCATAGGACTAACACAGGGCTGTTCTTGCCGAGCTGTAAAATAACAAAAGCCATTTATCACTCCAGGCACAGTATTACAGCTTTGAATTGGTAAAATACCAATCAAGCCAGCCTGAAATGATTAAAAGCAACCCCTGACACAGTGTTTCGCTCTAATTAGAGCTCTACAGAGAGAGGTATAGCTTTGTCCAGACACAAGGGCGCACCCAGTATAAGTCAAAAGAATACCCTTTCAGGCATAGAGTGACGAATAAATTATGCAAAAAAAGAAGTAGAGAACTCTGGATAGTTCTCAAGTTTAGGTGGAAAACAGCCCCTGTATAGAGCACTCTCAACACCAGCGACACTCTAGATCTGCTCACCTCAAATGTCTGCTTTTCTATCAAAGTTTTTAAGCATAGGATTAGCACAGTGCTATCCACGCCGAGATAGAAATGGACAAAGTCTTTTGTCATTTTTACAGCAAAGTCTTTAAGCATATGACTAACACAGGGCTGTCCTCGCCGAGCTGTAAAATGACAAAAGCCATTTATCACTCCAGGCACAGTATTACAGCTTTGAATTGGTAAAATACCAATCAAGCCAACCTGAAATGATTAAAAACAAGCCCTGACACAATGTTTCGCTCTAATTAGAGCTCTTCAGAGAGGTATAGCTTTGTCCAGACACAAGGGCGCACCCAGTATAAGTCAAAAGAATACCCTTTCAGGCATAGAGTGACGAATAAATTATGCAAAAAAAGAAGTAGAGAACTCTGGGTAGTTCTCAAGTTTAGGATGAAAGCAGCCCCTGTATAGAGCACTCTCAACACCAGCAACACTCTAGATCTGCTCACCTCAAATGTCTGCTTTTCTAGCAAAGTTTTTAAGCATAGGATTAGCACAGTGCTATCCACGCCGAGATAGAAATGGACAAAGTCTTTTGCCGTTTTTACAGCAAAGTCTTTAAGCATAGAACTAACACAGGGCTGTCCTTGCCGAGCTGTAAAATGACAAAAGCCATTTATCACTCCAGGCACAGTATTACAGCTTTGAATTGGTAAAATACCAATCAAGCCAACCTGAAATGAGTAAAAGCAACCCCTGACACAGTGTTTCGCTCTAATTAGAGCTCTTCAGAGAGGTATAGCTTTGTCCAGACACAAGGGCGCACCCAGTATAAGTCAAAAGAATACCCTTTCAGGCATAGAGTGGCGAATAAATTATGCAAAAAAAGAAGTAGAGAACTCTGGGTAGTTCTCAAGTTTAGGTGGAAAGCAGCCCCTGTATAGAGCACTCTCAACACCAGCGACACTCTAGATCTGCTCACCTCAAATGTCTGCTTTTCTATCAAAGTTTTTAAGCATAGGATTAGCACAGTGCTATCCACGCCGAGATAGAAATGGACAAAGTCTTTTGCCATTTTTACAGCAAAGTCTTTAAGCATAGGACTAACACAGGGCTGTTCTTGCCGAGCTGTAAAATGACAAAAGCCATTCATCACACCAGGCACAGTATTACAGCTTTGAATTGGTAAAATGCCAATCAAGCCAAGCTGAAATGAGTAAAAGCAACCCCTGACACAGTGTTTCGCTCTAATTAGAGCTCTTCAGAGAGGTATAGCTTTGTCTAGACACAAGGGCGCACCCAGTATAAGTCAAAAGAATACCCTTTCAGGCATAGAGTGAAGAATAAATTGTGCAAAAAAAGAAGTAGAGAACTCTGGGTAGTTCTCAAGTTTAGGTGGAAAGCAGCCCCTGTATAGAGCACTCTCAACACCAGCGACACTCTAGATCTGCTCACCTCAAATGTCTGCTTTTCTATCAAAGTTTTTAAGCATAGGATTAGCACAGTGCTATCCACGCCGAGATAGAAATGGACAAAGTCTTTTGCCATTTTTACAGCAAAGTCTTTAAGCATAGGACTAACACAGGGCTGTTCTTGCCGAGCTGTAAAATGACAAAAGCCATTTATCACTCCAGGCACAGTATTACAGCTTTGAATTGGTAAAATGCCAATCAAGCCAAGCTGAAATGAGTAAAAGCAACCCCTGACACAGTGTTTCGCTCTAATTAGAGCTCTTCAGAGAGGTATAGCTTTGTCTAGACACAAGGGCGCACCCAGTATAAGTCAAAAGAATACCCTTTCAGGCATAGAGTGAAGAATAAATTGTGCAAAAAAAGAAGTAGAGAACTCTGGGTAGTTCTCTAGTTTAGGTGGAAAGCAGCCCCTGTATAGAGCACTCTCAACACCAGCGACACTCTAGATCTGCTCACCTCAAATGTCTGCTTTTCTATCAAAGTTTTTAAGCATAGGATTAGCACAGTGCTATCCACGTCGAGATAGAAATGGACAAAGTCTTTTACCAATTTTACAGCAAAGTCTTTAAGCATAGGACTAACACAGGGCTGTCCTTGCCGAGCTGTAAAATGACAAAAGCCATTTATCACTCCAGGCACAGTATTACAGCTTTGAATTGGTAAAATACCAATCAAGCCAACCTGAAATGATTAAAAGCAACCCCTGACACAGTGTTTCGCTCTAATTAGAGCTCTTCAGAGAGAGGTATAGCTTTGTCCAGACACAAGGGCGCACCCAGTATAAGTCAAAAGAATACCCTTTCAGGCATAGAGTGACGAATAAATTATGCAAAAAAAGAAGTAGAGAACTCTGGATAGTTCTCAAGTTTAGGTGGAAAGCAGCCCCTGTATAGAGCACTCTCAACACCAGCGACACTCTAGATCTGCTCACCTCAAATGTCTGCTTTTCTATCAAAGTTTTTAAGCATAGGATTAGCACAGTGCTATCCACGCCGAGATAGAAATGGACAAACTCTTTTGCCATTTTTACAGCAAAGTCTTTAAGCATAGGACTAACACAGGGTTGTCCTTGCCGAGCTGTAAAATGACAAAAGCCATTTATCACTCCAGGCACATTACAGCTTTGAATTGGTAAAATACCAATCAAGCCAACCTGAAATGAATAAAAGCAACCCCTGACACAGTGTTTCGCTCTAATTAGAGCTCTTCAGAGAGGTATAGCTTTGTCCAGACACAAGGGCGCACCCAGTATAAGTCAAAAGAATACCCTTTCCGGCATAGAGTGACGAATAAATTATGCAAAAAAAGAAGTAGAGAACTCTGGGTAGTTCTCAAGTTTAGGTGGAAAGCAGCCCCTGTATAGAGCACTCTCAACACCAGCGACACTCTAGATCTGCTCACCTCAAATGTATGCTTTTATATCAAAGTTTTTAAGCATAGGATTAGCACAGTGCTATCCACGCCGAGATAGAAATGGACAAAGTCTTTAAGCATAGGACTAACACAGGGCTGTCCTTGCCGAGCTGTAAAATGACAAAAGCCATTTATCACTCCAGGCACAGTATTCCAGCTTTGAATTGGTAAAATACCAATCAAGCCAACCTGAAATGATTATAAGCAACCCCTGACACAGTGTTTCCCTCTAATTAGAGCTCTTCAGAGAGGTATAGCTTTGTCCAGACACAAGGGCGCACCCAGTATAAGTCAAAAGAATATCCTTTCAGGCATAGAGTGACGAATAAATTATGCAAAAAAAGAAGTAGAGAACTCTGGGTAGTTCTCAAGTTTAGGTGGAAAGCAGCCCCTGTATAGAGCACTCTCAACACCAGCAACACTCTAGATCTGCTCACCTCAAATGTCTGCTTTTCTATCAAAGTTTTTAAGCATAGGATTAGCACAGTGCTATCCACGCCGAGATAGAAATGGGCACAGTCTTTTACCATTTTTACAGCAAAGTCTTTAAGCATAGGACTAACACAGGGCTGTCCTTGCCGAGCTGTAAAATGACAAAAGCCATTTATCACTCCAGGCACAGTATTACAGCTTTGAATTGGTAAAATACCAATCAAGCCAACCTGAAATGATTAAAAGCAACCCCTGACACAGTGTTTCGGTCTAATTAGAGCTCTTCAGAGAGAGGTATAGCTTTGTCCAGACACAAGGGCACACCCAGTATAAGTCAAAAGAATACCCTTTCAGGCATAGAGTGACGAATAAATTATGCAAAAAAAGAAGTAGAGAACTCTGGATAGTTCTCAGGTTTAGGTGGAAAGCAGCCACTGTATAAAGCACTCTCAACACCAGCAACACTCTAGATCTGCTCACCTCAAATGTCTGCTTTTCTATCAAAGTTTTTAAGCATAGGATTAGCACAGTGCTATCCACGCCGAGATAGAAATGGACAAAGTCTTTTGCCATTTTTACAGCAAAGTCTTTAACTATAGAAGTAACACAGGGCTGTCCTTGCCGAGCTGTAAAATGACAAAAGCCATTTATCACTCCAGGCACAGTATTACAGCTTTGAATTGGTAAAATACCAATCAAGCCAACCTGAAATGAGTAAAAGCAATCCCTGACACAGTGTTTCGCTCTAATTAGAGCTCTTCAGAGAGGTATAGCTTTGTCCAGACACAAGGGCGCACCCAGTATAAGTCAAAAGAATACCCTTTCAGGCATAGAGTGACGAATAAATTACGCAAAAAAAGAAGTAGAGAACTCTGGGTAGTTCTCAAGTTTAGGTGGAAAGCAGCCCCTGTATAGACCACTCTCAACACCAGCGACACTCTAGATCTGCTCACATCAAATGTCTGCTTTTCTATCAAAGTTTTTAAGCATAGGAATAGCACAGTGCTATCCACGCCGAGATAGAAATGGACAAAGTCTTTTGCCATTTTTACAGCAAAGTTTTTAAGCATAGGACTAACACAGGGCTGTCCTTGCCGAGCTGTAAAATGACAAAAGCCATTTATCACTCCAGGCACAGTATTACAGCTTTGAATTGGTAAAATACCAATCAAGCCAACCTGAAATGATTAAAAGCAAACCCTGACACAGTGTTTCGCTCTAATTAGAGCTTTTCAGAGAGGTATAGCTTTGTCCAGACACAAGGGCGCACCCAGTATAAGTCAAAAGAATACCCTTTCAGGCATAGAGTGACGAATACATTGTGCAAAAAAAGAAGTAGAGAACTCTGGGTAGTTCTCAAGTTTAGGTGTAAAGCAGCCCCTGTATAGAGCACTCTCAACACCAGCGACACTCTAGATCTGCTCACCTCAAATGTCTGCTTTTCTATCAAAGTTTTTAAGCATAGGATTAGCACAGTGCTATCCACGCCGAGATAGAAATGGACAAAGTCTTTTGCCATTTTTACAGCAAAGTCTTTAAGCATAGGACTAACACAGGGCTGTCCTTGCCGAGCTGTAAAATGACAAAAGCCATTTATCACTCCAGGCACAGTATTACAGCTTTGAATTGGTAAAATACCAATCAAGCCAACCTGAAATGATTAAAAGCAACCCCTGACACAGTGTTTCGCTCTAATTAGAGCTCTTCAGAGAGGTATAGCTTTGTCCAGACACAAGGGCGCACCCAGTATAAGTCAAAAGAATACCCTTTCAGGCATAGAGTGACGAATAAATTATGCAAAAAAAGAAGTAGAGAACTCTGGGTAGTTCTCAAGTTTAGGTGGAAAGCAGCCCCTGTATAGAGCACTCTCAACACCAGCAACACTCTAGATCTGCTCACCTCAAATGTCTGCTTTTCTATCAAAGTTTTTAAGCATAGGATTAGCACAGTGCTATCCACGCCGAGATAGAAATGGACAAACTCTTTTGCCATTTTTACAGCAAAGTCTTTAAGCATAGGACTAACACAGGGCTGTCCTTGCCGAGCTGTAAAATGACAAAAGCCATTTATCACTCTAGGCACATTACAGCTCTGAATTGGTAAAATACCAATCAAGCCAACCTGAAATGAGTAAAAGCAACCCCTGACACAGTGTTTCACTCTAATTAGAGCTCTTCAGAGAGGTATAGCTTTGTCCAGACACAAGGGCGCACCCAGTATAAGTCAAAAGAATACCCTTTCAGGCATAGAGTGACGAATAAATTATGCAAAAAAAGAAGTAGAGAACTCTGGGTAGTTCTCAAGTTTAGGTGGAAAACAGCCCCTGTATAGAGCACTCTCAACACTAGCGACACTCTAGATCTGCTCACCTCAAATTTCTGCTTTTCTATCAAAGTTTTTAAGCATAGGATTAGCACAGTGCTATCCACGCCGAGATAGAAATGGACAAAGTCTTTTGCCATTTTTACAGCAAAGTCTTTAAGCAGAGGACTAACACAGGGCTCTCCTTGCCGAGCTGTAAAATGACAAAAGCCATTTATCACTCCAGGCACAGTATTACAGCTTTGAATTGGTAAAATACCAATCAAGCCAACCTGAAATGATTAAAAGCAACCCCTGACAAAGTGTTTCGCTCTAATTAGAGCTCTTCAGAGAGGTATAGCTTTGTCCAGACACAAGGGCGCACCCAGTATAAGTCAAAAGAATACCCTTTCAGGCATAGAGTGACGAATAAATTATGCAAAAAAAGAAGTAGAGAACTCTGGGTAGTTCTCAAGTTTAGGTGGAAAGCAGCCCCTGTATAGAGCACTCTCAACACCAGCAACACTCTAGATCTGCTCACCTCAAATGTCTGCTTTTGTATCAAAGTTTTTAAGCATAGGATTAGCACAGTGCTATCCACGCCGAGATAGAAATGGACAAACTCTTTTGCCATTTTTACAGCAAAGTCTTTAAGCATAGGACTAACACAGGGCTGTCCTTGCCGAGCTGTAAAATGACAAAAGCCATTTATCACTCCAGGCACATTACAGCTTTGAATTGGTAAAATACCAATCAAGCCAACCTGAAATGAGTAAAAGCAACCCCTGACACAGTGTTTCGCTCTAATTAGAGCTCTTCAGAGAGGTATAGCTTTGTCCAGACACAAGGGCGCACCCAGTATAAGTCAAAAGAATACCCTTTCAGGCATAGAGTGACAAATAAATTATGTAAAAAAAGAAGTAGAGAACTCTGGGTAGTTCTCAAGTTTAGGTGGAAAGCAGCCCCTCTATAGAGCACTCTCAACACCAGCCACACTCTAGATCTGCTCACCTCAAATGTCTGCTTTTCTATCAAAGTTTTTAAGCATAGGATTAGCACAGTGCTATCCACGCCGAGATAGAAATGGACAAAGTCTTTTGCCATTTTTACAGCAAAGTCTTTAAGCATAGGACTAACACAGGGCTGTCCTTGCCGAGCTGTAAAATGACAAAAGCCATTTATCACTCCAGGCACAGTATTACAGCTTTGAATTGGTAAAATACCAATCAAGCCAACCTGAAATGAGTAAAAACAACCCCTGGCACAGTGTTTCGCTGTAATTAGAGCTCTTCAGAGAGGTATAGCTTTGTCCAGACGCAAGGGCGCACCCAGTATAAGTCAAAAGAATACCCTTTCAGGCATAGAGTGACGAATAAATTAATCAAAAAAAGAAGTGGAGAACTCTGGGTAGTTCTCAAGTTTAGGTGGAAAGCAGCCCCTGTATAGAGCACTCTCAACACCAGCGACACTCTAGATCTGCTCACCTCAAATGTCTGCTTTTCTATCAAAGTTTTTAAGCATAGGATTAGCACAGTGCTATCCACGCCGAGATAGAAATGGTCAAAGTCTTTTGCCATTTTTACAGCAAAGTCTTTAAGCATAGGACTAACACAGGGCTGTTTTTGCCGAGCTGTAAAATGACAAAAGCCATTTATCACTCCAGGCACAGTATTACAGCTTTGAATTGGTAAAATACCAATCAAGCCAGCCTGAGATGATTAAAAGCAAACCCTGACACAGTGTTTCGCTCTAATTAGAGCTCTTCAGAGAGGTATAGCTTTGTCCAGACACAAGGGCGCACCCAGTATAAGTCAAAAGAATACCCTTTCAGGCATAGAGTGACGAATACATTGTGCAAAAAAAGAAGTAGAGAACTCTGGGTAGTTCTCAAGTTTAGGTGTAAAGCAGCCCCTGTATAGAGCACTCTCAACACCAGCGACACTCTAGATCTGCTCACCTCAAATGTCTGCTTTTGTATCAAAGTTTTTAAGCATAGGATTAGCACAGTGCTATCCACGCCGAGATAGAAATGGACAAACTCTTTTGCCATTTTTACAGCAAAGTCTTTAAGCATAGGACTAACACAGGGCTGTCCTTGCCGAGCTGTAAAATGACAAAAGCCATTTATCACTCCAGGCACAGTATTACAGCTTTGAATTGGTAAAATACCAATCAAGCCAACCTGAAATGAGTAAAAGCAACCCCTGACACAGTGTTTCGCTCTAATTAGAGCTCTTCAGAGAGGTATAGCTTTGTCCTGACACAAGGGCGCACCCAGTATAAGTCAAAAGAATACCCTTTCAGGCATAGAGTGACGAATAAATTATGCAAAAAAAGAAGTAGAGAACTCTGGGTAGTTCTCAAGTTTAGGTGGAAAGCAGCCCCTGTATAGAGCACTCTCAACACCAGCAACACTCTAGATCTGCTCACCTCAAATGTCTGCTTTTCTATCAAAGTTTTTAAGCATAGGATTAGCACAGTGCTATCCACGCCGAGATAGAAATGGACAAACTCTTTTGCCATTTTTACAGCAAAGTCTTTAAGCATAGGACTAACACAGGGCTGTCCTTGCCGAGCTGTAAAATGACAAAAGCCATTTATCACTCTAGGCACATTACAGCTTTGAATTGGTAAAATACCAATCAAGCCAACCTGAAATGAGTAAAAGCAACCCCTGACACAGTGTTTCACTCTAATTAGAGCTCTTCAGAGAGGTATAGCTTTGTCCAGACACAAGGGCGCACCCAGTATAAGTCAAAAGAATACCCTTTCAGGCATAGAGTGACGAATAAATTATGCAAAAAAAGAAGTAGAGAACTCTGGGTAGTTCTCAAGTTTAGGTGGAAAACAGCCCCTGTATAGAGCACTCTCAACACCAGCGACACTCTAGATCTGCTCACCTCAAATTTCTGCTTTTCTATCAAAGTTTTTAAGCATAGGATTAGCACAGTGCTATCCACGCCGAGATAGAAATGGACAAAGTCTTTTGCCATTTTTACAGCAAAGTCTTTAAGCAGAGGACTAACACAGGGCTGTCCTTGCCGAGCTGTAAAATGACAAAAGCCATTTATCACTCCAGGCACAGTATTACAGCTTTGAATTGGTAAAATACCAATCAAGCCAACCTGAAATGATGTGGTAAATAGAATAAATATTACCGGACTGAATTTCATGCGGAATCTTAAATTAAAGTAAATAGCTCAAAATAACAAGAGGCAGAATCCGTGGTATAAGAGGTTTCTAATGGGCTTTATTCCATTCAAAATGGCCGACTCGAGTCGCGGCCCTCAGGTTCCGTCACCACGAAGGTTCAGGAAGTGAAGTACAATAATTTATTAACAGACATGTATTTTTATAATAAGTACATTACAATGAAACGAATGTAGAAGGCGTAACATTTGATAAGAAAAATGACGTGACAGTGACATAATCGAAACTAGGCGTAATAAGGAATAAAAGAAACATGATTGGTTAGAATTATCAGGCATAGGTGGATCTATAAGATAATACTTGGCATAGATGCGCGCGCGGCAGCATGACGTGTAATTGACGTGCAACTAGGGGGTGAAGGGGACTTGACATTTAGCTCTACATGTGGAGACGAGAAGTCTGGGGTCAAGTCATCCTAATCCCAAATCATATCTAACATCCTATGTTTAAAGAACTATGTTATCCACAAGGAAGGACTCTCGGACAGAATCTATTCTATACTGACTGTGTGCGTGTACAAGCGTCTAAGTGTCTATATGAGATGCGAGGGGCAGAAAACTTTCCATGGCAACAGGACTATGAATCACTTGCAGGAGGACGGAAAGGCTGAGTCCTTTGCTTGTGAGCTAAAGGAAATGTTTACCTAAATCACTGGACAGGAATGCATCGGCTGGAGAGCAAAATAGATAATTCGAAGGTGAAATACAACTTCTTGGCAGACAGGCGAAAACTAGCCGAGGCAGGCACCGTTAGCTGCACAGGGAGTAGGACAAAGTTCATGGATACAGATGCGAGCTCAAGCTGAAGCTGTCAGAGACAGAGAGCAGGGAAAGGCTTTGAGGACAGAATCGGGCCTACTCGCCTGAACTGTAAAAATGGAGTAACTTAGCCATATAAAGTCGGTGGCCTTTCCTATTTAGGAATTAACTATCCGGCCCATTGATGGCGGATCTGACAGAGAACATGTTGACGGTGGCCGCACATGTATTTGCGTCTTCAAAACTGGAACTGGAGAGAACATACATGTACTTGTAACATGCATATAGAACCGTTGGGGTCCAAGATAGGGGACATAACTGACCAGGGAAATCCACTTTTCCACATTCCCTCCTTGTCCCCTTACTTGCCCATCAAGAAACATTAATCTTCATCATTCCATTGATTTGCTCATGGAGCATCATTTCTTCTTCTTTCTTCTTCCGGGATCTTGAGCGAAAACCTTGATGTGGAATACACGATGTGGCACACAGACCACAAATCGCTGGTCCACATTGCAGGCATAGACAACAACTGAAGAGCATAAGAAGGCCAATACCTAGGAAGGATAGAACTCTCCATCCCCAGGCTGATATCACACTCCAAAACCACCCGGACCACGTCCAAGTGCCTGGATTCTCGTGTATCTGGCTTACAATCTTATGAAGGCGTGTTATAGCTTTATATACAGATGGCGAATTTTCTGGTATGAATATACAGCAGCTGGATCCGATGACCCTACAAGCTCCGCCCCTATCGGCCAGGATGACGTCAAGGACAAGACGATTCTGGAGAACAACAATTCTCATCACTGATTGTTCCTCTGTCAGATTGCCTAGGGCGGCTATAGTCTCGTTTACTACAGCTTCAAGAGTCTTGGTGAGTCTGCGTATCAGCTTACTATTTGATATAGTACCTATATAGGGAAAGATACCTTTATTGAAATCTACATACTTGTCCCATGTTGTCTCAGTATAATCGACAACTGGGAGATCTCTTCGCTCTCTATTGTGTACTAAATGAACATTTCGATAATAATCAGGGGGAGCTAGGAAAACAGGTGGCAAAAGGAATGCTATGTAACAGGTACCATCCCAATCTAGAGGCAGACGCATATATGCCGTCTGACCACATATGAAGTAGGAATGGCGAGAAGCTCTAAATGAAGATTTGCCTTGATCACTATATTCTACTGTAGTAACGCATTGGCTATGGCCCATATGTATGGAACCAACTTTTCTCACACATAATTCACCCTTAACTGGAAATACTGACATAGTGGGCAAAATTAGTTCAACTTCGGATTTGACATTCAGAATCATAAGATTAGGTGTAAAATTACCTAATCTATACACTTCATTTTCTAAATCAGTTCCTGTTCTACTGAGGTGACCCTCCTTATTAGGGTGACAGACTTTGAATAAAACTAGATTCAGATTTCCCCATATCCAATGTTGTTGATAATTTAATAAACTAAACCATGCTCCACAGGAGCCATTGTGTGTGAATGGATGTGGAAAGAAAGGCAGAACTCCTTTGTTATTCTGATAGGGAGGGAGTCGGCCACACACCCAACAATTGGTTGCATTACTAGTCTGATGGGAATGATGTAACATACTAATGAATGTGTTATTGCGCAGCGCAAGTCTATAAGATAATTCATGTGGCGGTAGGTCACTAAAAGAATGTTCATCCGTTATATTGAAAACACGTTTGGAAACAGGATGATATATGTGCAAAATCATACTCGTAATAATTACTAAAATACTCAATAAAAACAAAATTAATAATGTCACAATACAGTGGTTACGCAGTAATTTACAATAAGCATGTCGTTTCATTATGATTCTGGACTCTACATGATTCAGACCTAAGGGATACATGTCGGGACAGATTCAACCGCTTCACCTTGGAGAGGACTTAAACAATCAAATCGTCCGACAGTTTAGATCTGGACCTGAGTTTCTGTTTATAGCACTGAGAGTCATTCAGTTCAACAAAAGGAAGTTTTGAATCAGTCTGTGAGGGAGTGCAGGGCACAGTGTCTATATCTGAAGGTAGTCCATGAAATTTTTTTATATGGGTGGAATGCACCCATCCTTTCCGTCCTTCGATCTTCACAGCTGTTCTGGTCGTCAGCAGGACCTGCTTAGGCAACTTCCACCTAGGATCCAATTGGCTTTTCCTATCAAAATTCCGAACCAGGACAAAGTCCCCGGGGACCACGTCATGGGGTTTCGCCTCAGTGTTGTCGGGAAAGGCTGCAGCTACCTGTGAACGAGAAGATTGTAGTGCAGACATCAAGGAAGCCAGGTAATCTGTCAGCATATTACAGTCAACATCAGTTATTTTACGTGGTATAGGCGTCCCCCACATATTCGGTGGTCTACCAAAGATCACCTCATACGGGGATAGCCCTGTTCTAGAGTGTGCTACCATTCTCATGTAAAAGAGTGCAACTGGTAATGCTACTATCCAGTCGACACCTTTCTCTCTACATATTTTGGACAGTCTGATTTTCAGTGTCTGGTTATGTCTTTCTACGAGACCTGCTGCTTCGGGGTGTCGGACACAGTGGAATTTCCACTGATATCCCAACAAGAGTGAGACATGTTTCATTAATTCGGATGAGAAAGGCTGACCGTTATCTGAATATACAACACGTGGTAAACCGTACCGTGGGAAGAATTCTCGAACTAGCTGCTTGGCAGTAGTCGGGGCAGTGTAATCTGATACGGGATACGCCTCTGTCCAACGGGAGAGAGCGCAGACAACTACAAGGACATATTTGAATCCTCGACAACGTTCCATCTGAATATAATCCATCTGGAGGACTTCAAAAGGATGGTCAGGAGGCTGAAATCCACCCTGCTCTACGGGAACACTCTTTCCTGGATTAAACTGACAACATATCATACAGGTACGAACTTTTTGTTTAGCTGCTGCTCGTAAATGTTTGTTGAACCAAATGTGCTGAATGCTGTCTAGCATAGCCTTCTCTCCTAAATGTGCTGGACTGTGAACTGTAGCTATAATGGCTTGAACCATGGAATCAGGGAGAAACCACACGGATTTCTCTTTCGTCATCCATCCTTGATCTGTCTGGATCCCTCCTAGTTCAGTCCACTTCTTTATTTCTTCTGCTGTGGCATGTGTCTGTATGTCAATTACGTCAAGTGCGGGATCCTTAATTGTCATACACTGTGTTGGTGTCTGAACTATTGGCTTTGTCATGTCGGATGTGCGATTCTGAGCAGTCTGTTTAGCTGTTCTGTCAGCTAAATCATTGCCTTGAGAAATGGTATCAGTAACCTTCGTGTGTGCTTTGCATTTCATAATCGATATTGCAGTCGGTAAATGAATCGCGTCTAACAAAGCATGAATGAGGGACCCGTGTTGAATATGTGTTCCATGAGAAGTTAAATAACCCCTCTCCCGCCAAAGCACTCCGAAGTCATGTACGACTCCAAATGCATAACGTGAATCAGTATATATGTTGACTTTCTTATTTGTGGCTTGAATACAGGCTTGTGTTAGAGCAACAAGTTCTGCTGCTTGGGCTGACAGAATATCTATACAGTTTGTTTCAATAACTTCAGTGTCTGTTGTGACTGCATACGCGGCCACTAAATCTCCTTTACTTGTTCTCATGCATGATCCGTCTACATACAACGTCAGGTCTGGATCTAACAATGGAACGTCTGTCAAGTCTTGTCTAGGTTTCGTCTTTATTTCAATGATTTCAACACAATCATGAGCTAGTGGGTCTGTTCCAATTACAGGTAATAGTGTAGCAGGATTCAATGTATTACACCGTCGGATCTCTATGTGTGGTTGAAACAATGTCAGTTCATAACCGGTAAGTCTTGCTATGGTCAAGTGTTGCGTTTGTGTTCGGTTCACAAGAACCTCTACTGCATGTGGTACTTGTACTGTCAATGGGTGTCCTAATACTATGGCATCGCTTTGTCTGATTGCTAAAGCTGTCGCTGCCACTGATTTCAGGCATGCAGGCAAAGCCTGAGCTACGGGATCTAATGTACTGGAAAAATAAGCACATGGCTTGCGTGATCCTGCTTGATCCTGAGTGAGTACTGATAAGGCAGTACCTTCGCGTTCTGTAACAAAGAGTGTAAAAGGTTTGCTATAACATGGTGTTGCTAAAACAGGTGCTTGACATAAAGCTTCCTTTAGGCTTTCAAAAGCTTGTGTATGTTCCTGAGTCCAAGGGAGAACAGTCGATGTGGCTGCCTCCTGTGTGGTTAACTGAATGAGTGGCTTCGCTAGAAATGCATATTGGGGAATCCACTGTCTACAGTATGAAGTGAGGCCTATAAAAGCCCGCACTTCCTTTTGCGTCTGCGGTATTGGCATGTTTGCAATTAACTGAATGCGATCAGGTGTAAGCTGCCTTCCCTCCTTGGACAGCGAGTGACCAAGATAAATAACTCGCTGAACACAGAATTGCAGCTTAGAAGGGGACACCTTGTGCCCCTTGTCGGCTAGGAAATGTAAAACTGTCAGAGAAGCTTTTTCACATTCTGGCTCGCTTCTCGCGGTGATCAGCAGATCATCGACATATTGAAGCAGTGCAGTATTGACTGGCATGTGTATACTGTCAAGTTCTCGTTTCAGTGCTTGGCTGTAGATGCTGGGGCTTTCTGTAAATCCTTGGGGAGCGCGTGAGAATTTAAAGCTGCGCCCATTTAAACTGAATCCGAACAAGTATTGGCTTTCCGGATCTATTGGGACGCTGAAAAAGGCATTCTTGAGATCAATTACAGTAAAGAATGTTGCTTCGGAATCAATTGCTGTCAACAATGATGATATATCAGGGACCACAGGGAATTGTGGTACAATACACTTGTTTAGTTCACGCAAATCAATAACCAATCGGTACACTGGGGGAGCAGTAGGATCAGTTCGTTTAAGAATCGGAATTATCGGTGAATTACATACATTGGAGTCTGTTTCTACAACTACTCCCTGGGCAATTAACTCATCAATGATTTTCAACAAAGCCACTACAGCATCATGCGGTAACTTGTATTGTCGCATTCGTGGTAATACCACTCCTGCTTTCAATGTAACTCGATAGGGTGTAATGTTCATGCAGCCAACATCCGTAGGGCCTTGTGCCCATAGATGTATTGGTAAAATCTGTAGTCGGGGATCCATGTCTCTAGACACATAGTGACCTTTAAAATCACGCAAAAACAACCTTACTCCTTCCGGAGAACAACATATTATGGCTCCTAGTGCTTTCAGAGTTTTAATTCCTAACAAATTTTCTGGGCATGATTTAGTAAGCAATAAATCTGTAATTCGTGTCAAAGGTCCTATCGTAAGTGGTAGAGGCTGTGATACTTCATTAACAATAGGTTTTCCTGAAAAACCAAGGGAAACATTTTGAGAGCCTGAGAGGGGTGCCCCTGGAACTTCACTACGTTTTATGGTTGTTCGACTTGCCCCTGTATCGAGTAAAAATTTTCTGTCATGACCTAATAATTCACTATGGACATAAGGTCCTTCTTGATCTACTGGAATCTCGATAAGGGGTAAGTCAACTTCCCTCTCTAGGCTGGTTCATGCGTAACGCTGATACTCAGGGTATTCATACTGTGCAGTCTGATACATTTGTTGTGTTGTGGTTTGTGTGGCAGTAGCAGGCAACGGTGGTGCAGCTGGCACAAACTGTATGGGTTGCTGTGAGGCTGGCATGGACTGTTGCTGAACTGGCACGGACTGTCCATGCTGCATAGCTCCTTTTTCATTCTGATCTTGTCTAACTAATCGTGGTCTCTCTTTTGCAATACCTGTAGCTATATTTCGTTTCAGGACTTGACAATCATGTACATAATGGCCTAGTTGTTTACAGTAATTGCAGGTTCCCTTTACAGGAACTGCAGAATCACCAGAATGTGTCACACCCTTTTTGTGACCATCTGCTGGTACTGTCTGAGAAACTAGCATTTTCATTTTTGTATCCTTCATGCGTCTATGCTCGTGTTCTTGTTCATCCCTAATTCTATTGTGATGATACTGTAACATTTGTAGCATTTGCGACGGAGTGTTACTTTGCCAGGTACTCTCGAATTTCAATATTCTATTCTTCACTGGAGGCAATGCATTTTCCACTAATTTTGTCACAAATAAATGTGGATATGAGTCACTACTTGCTTTTATACCACTATTTATACCAAAACATTTTTCAAATCGAGCATAATAATCACTTGTGTCTTCATCTTGCTTTTGTTTACAGGCTGTGATTGCACCCCAATCTTCCTTTTTTGTAGTTAATAAACGTGGCAGTACCTGTACTAGTAAACCTGGTAATAGTTTAACTTTATCCCCGAGCCCTGAACCTGCGGCTCGGCCCCTTTCTTCCTCTGCTAATGCTGTCCAGTCTATCTTTTGGTCTCCCACTTCCCACTCTTTTTCTTTCAGTTTTTCATAAATGCCAGCAGGCAAAAGCACCTTTAATATTGTCATAATATCAGGAAAGGTGTACTCTCCCATCAGTAACATGTCTTTAATTTCTCGGTGGAAACCCGCTGGGTCTTTATCATGGCTAGGTACTACTTTCTTCATTTCTAATAATTCCATTTTTGATATAGGTGTGTAAACAAATACACGGTGAAACTCATTGTCTTCGCCTTTTATTGGGTGCACTTCTCGTAGAGGATTTTGTCTATCCATGTAGTACGGTGCTCTTTCTCTGGGGGCCAGGGAGAGAGAATCCGGACTTACAAAAAGAACATACTGCTTACGTGACACTAATATCTCTTTAATTAGCTTGTTACTAGAACCTCTCCATCTGTACGTAAGTAGTTCCGTTAATATATCAGGTAAGGGACCAGGATCAGCATGTTGGCTCTTATATAATATGAGGAGTTGCTGAATCATATAGATTCCAGCTAAACGTTGTTCATCTGTACTGAGGTTGAGAAACGTGTGTGCTACGGTCTCATCACCGTATTTTTCAGGACTAACGATCCAGTGAACGGCTGATCTGGCTAATTCTTGCTCATCCATGGAATCGAGGAGGTGGTAACCTCTTCGTTCTCGTAGTATTTTATCTGCGGCTTGAAACGAATGTTCAGGAGACTTCAGATTTATTACAGGCGTCGGATACGTTTTGCTATTATTTGGACATACAGAGTGTATTGGATCAGAAAAACATCTAGTATTTTCACAAGATCTTCCTCTGCCTACATAGGCTATGGTCTCTGACTGTCTTGCAGAGTCCCCTGATTCGGACACTTCATCTTGCTCAAACTCGTCTGTTCCCAATCTCTCTTCATGAATACGCTCTATTTCTTTACGTATTTTTCGGCACATGGCTATTATACAATTTTGCTTATCGTGTCTCCCTTCTGATATATTCTGACTCCATCTTGTAAGAATAAGCATTGCATTCCGGTCTACCCCCGGACGATCTTGATTTCTGATCACACAGTTTATGAGGAAACGTAACAGTTCCCCTTGTATCTCTACTTTCTGGAATTCCATAGCTCTGTTAATACATCCTGGATCTCGTCCTGTTTGAACAAAATGATATATGTTATCTAGATGCGTAGTCATCCCTGGTAACCTTGCTAAATACTCTGCGGCTCGTCTGATACGTAATGATGCCAGGACCATTTCGTCCTCTTTACCAACCACTGGGTCATATCTACAATTTACAAGAAGTTCCTTAAGCGTACGTTCATTTACGAACTTAGGTGTGCGTGAATGTGCTGACTCTTGAAAAACAAGTTTATTTATTCTAGGTGGTGTAAAAATACTGCTAGCACCTCCCGTGGCCCCATCTGGGGCGTCGGGTGTGAAAGGGTTCGTCGAACGTGATACAGCAACTATGGGTGTCGATACCCCTGTAGAGTCGACTGCGGAGACAGATGCGGAAACAGATGTGCTTGCCGGAGCTTGCATCGGGACTTGCTGTTGCACGGGGACAGATACCTGATCCTGACGTTGAATCCCTCCGCCAGACGATCTATGTGGTGTGGCGTTAGCATACTCGGGGGCTGCATCGTCTAGATATGAGGAAAGGAAAACATCTTCTGCGGTTCTGGGATGCCCCTTTGGATGTACCTTAATTGGAAATAATGGGGGTGGCAAGTCTTTTGGCACCTCCGTAACAGCCTTAGGTAGTCCTTCGGCTAGAAGGGGATACATACCATTCATAAGAGCATTTCTTTGTCTATTTACTTGTTCTGATTTCACTCGGATACCTTCCTCAATTAATAGATTTTCTTGAACTTTATTTGAACTTTCTTTACTCCTCTCTTCTTGTCTACGTGCTTTTTCTGTTCGTCTATGAGATTCTTTACGCCATAACTCAACGGCGTCTTTCTGTGACTGTCTGACCTTTCTTTTCCATAACTCTTCCTCCACTTTCATGATGCACTCTGCATCCCAGGTTCCCGCTATGGGCCACCTTTGACTTTCCGGTAATCCTTTGGTATAATCTACCCATAGATCAAGAAACAATATGGCATCTAAGCCATGTTTATGGTACATGAAATGTCCTGGAGTGTCTCTAGGAGGAATAGGAACTGCTTCTTCAAGCACCCCTTTTCTGGTAGTAATCTGTCTTAACTTCGAGAAGAGCGGCATATTGACAACTGATCTGATACTTACTCTTGAACTTACTTAATACGAGAAACACAATAATGAACAGTGAACAATGAACAGTCATTCATACCACAATATGCAAGACATTTTCTGAATACTTTAAACATTAAACATTAAACATTATAACAATGATCGACAATGATGACAGTCTGCCTAACTAATCACCACGCTGAATTCTTGACAATAACTGAATACTTCGGAATACTTGATATACTGCTAAACAGTACATATACACTGCTAAACAGTGCAGACCGGATTTGTGTACCCAAATCCGTCTTGACCGGCACAACCTATGTGCGCGTCAACACGCCTCCTCGGCGATGGTACTCACCGAGTAGCTCCTTGAAACGGAAGGCCTCAGAGAATGGACAGGACTCGATAACTGCGGACATCGGACCCTCTGGACGTCGGAATTTCGGAAAACCTGGTGGGCCTCTGTATACCTCGGATCTTGCTCTCTCAGCTAGGCTCTGGTCGGGATACTTCGCACTTCTCACCGCCTCGTCTGGGTTGATCGCAGCCTCAGTCGCCCCCGCTTGACCGGAGGGAGCTTACAGGAAATCCTGCTGGTACGCGTTTATGGTCCGTCCAGCTGTGGCAGGAGACCGGGCCTGCAACGCACCGCCGGCGCGTGAGATGAGAAAGTGTCCCTATTCGGGCGCCATTATGTGGTAAATAGAATAAATATTACCGGACTGAATTTCATGCGGAATCTTAAATTAAAGTAAATAGCTCAAAATAACAAGAGGCAGAATCCGTGGTATAAGAGGTTTCTAATGGGCTTTATTCCATTCAAAATGGCCGACTCGAGTCGCGGCCCTCAGGTTCCGTCACCACGAAGGTTCAGGAAGTGAAGTACAATAATTTATTAACAGACATGTATTTTTATAATAAGTACATTACAATGAAACGAATGTAGAAGGCGTAACATTTGATAAGAAAAATGACGTGACAGTGACATAATCGAAACTAGGCGTAATAAGGAATAAAAGAAACATGATTGGTTAGAATTATCAGGCATAGGTGGATCTATAAGATAATACTTGGCATAGATGCGCGCGCGGCAGCATGACGTGTAATTGACGTGCAACTAGGGGGTGAAGGGGACTTGACATTTAGCTCTACATGTGGAGACGAGAAGTCTGGGGTCAAGTCATCCTAATCCCAAATCATATCTAACATCCTATGTTTAAAGAACTATGTTATCCACAAGGAAGGACTCTCGGACAGAATCTATTCTATACTGACTGTGTGCGTGTACAAGCGTCTAAGTGTCTATATGAGATGCGAGGGGCAGAAAACTTTCCATGGCAACAGGACTATGAATCACTTGCAGGAGGACGGAAAGGCTGAGTCCTTTGCTTGTGAGCTAAAGGAAATGTTTACCTAAATCACTGGACAGGAATGCATCGGCTGGAGAGCAAAATAGATAATTCGAAGGTGAAATACAACTTCTTGGCAGACAGGCGAAAACTAGCCGAGGCAGGCACCGTTAGCTGCACAGGGAGTAGGACAAAGTTCATGGATACAGATGCGAGCTCAAGCTGAAGCTGTCAGAGACAGAGAGCAGGGAAAGGCTTTGAGGACAGAATCGGGCCTACTCGCCTGAACTGTAAAAATGGAGTAACTTAGCCATATAAAGTCGGTGGCCTTTCCTATTTAGGAATTAACTATCCGGCCCATTGATGGCGGATCTGACAGAGAACATGTTGACGGTGGCCGCACATGTATTTGCGTCTTCAAAACTGGAACTGGAGAGAACATACATGTACTTGTAACATGCATATAGAACCGTTGGGGTCCAAGATAGGGGACATAACTGACCAGGGAAATCCACTTTTCCACAATGATTAAAAGCAACCCCTGACACAGTGTTTCGCTCTAATTAGAGCTCTTCAGAGAGGTATAGCTTTGTCCAGACACAAGGGCGCACCCAGTATAAGTCAAAAGAATACCCTTTCAGGCATAGAGTGACGAATAAATTATGCAAAAAAAGAAGTAGAGAACTCTGGGTAGTTCTCAAGTTTAGGTGGAAAGCAGCCCCTGTATAGAGCACTCTCAACACCAGCAACACTCTAGATCTGCTCACCTCAAATGTCTGCTTTTGTATCAAAGTTTTTAAGCATAGGATTAGCACAGTGCTATCCACGCCGAGATAGAAATGGACAAACTCTTTTGCCATTTTTACAGCAAAGTCTTTAAGCATAGGACTAACACAGGGCTGTCCTTGCCGAGCTGTAAAATGACAAAAGCCATTTATCATTCCAGGCACATTACAGCTTTGAATTGGTAAAATACCAATCAAGCCAACCTGAAATGAGTAAAAGCAACCCCTGACACAGTGTTTCGCTCTAATTGGAGCTCTTCAGAGAGGTATAGCTTTGTCCAGACACAAGGGCGCACCCAGTATAAGTCAAAAGAATACCCTTTCAGGCATAGAGTGACAAATAAATTATGTAAAAAAAGAAGTAGAGAACTCTGGGTAGTTCTCAAGTTTAGGTGGAAAGCAGCCCCTCTATAGAGCACTCTCAACACCAGCCACACTCTAGATCTGCTCACCTCAAATGTCTGCTTTTCTATCAAAGTTTTTAAGCATAGGATTAGCACAGTGCTATCCACGCCGAGATAGAAATGGACAAAGTCTTTTGCCATTTTTACAGCAAAGTCTTTAAGCATAGGACTAACACAGGGCTGTCCTTGCCGAGCTGTAAAATGACAAAAGCCATTTATCACTCCAGGCACAGTATTACAGCTTTGAATTGGTAAAATACCAATCAAGCCAACCTGAAATGAGTAAAAGCAACCCCTGGCACAGTGTTTCGCTCTAATTAGAGCTCTTCAGAGAGGTATAGCTTTGTCCAGACGCAAGGGCGCACCCAGTATAAGTCAAAAGAATACCCTTTCAGGCATAGAGTGACGAATAAATTATGCAAAAAAAGAAGTAGAGAACTCTGGGTAGTTCTCAAGTTTAGGTGGAAAGCAGCCCCTGTATAGAGCACTCTCAACACCAGCAACACTCTAGATCTGCTCACCTCAAATGTCTGCTTTTCTATCAAAGTTTTTAAGCATAGGATTAGCACAGTGCTATCCACGCCGAGATAGAAATGGTCAAAGTC
The DNA here is from genome assembly GCF_964204655.1 of Triturus cristatus. Lineage (NCBI taxonomy): Eukaryota > Metazoa > Chordata > Amphibia > Caudata > Salamandridae > Triturus > Triturus cristatus. The sequence continues at coordinate 685,954,751 of NC_140591.1, forward strand.
TTTTGCCATTTTTACAGCAAAGTCTTTAAGCATAGGACTAACACAGGGCTGTTCTTGCCGAGCTGTAAAATGACAAAAGCCATTCATCACTCCAGGCACAGTATTACAGCTTTGAATTGGTAAAATACCAATCAAGCCAACCTGAAATGAGTAAAAGCAACCCCTTACACAGTGTTTCGCTCTAATTAGAGCTCTTCAGAGAGGTATAGCTTTGTCTAGACACAAGGGCGCACCCAGTATAAGTCAAAAGAATACCCTTTCAGGCATAGAGTGACGAATAAATTGTGCAAAAAAAGAAGTAGAGAACTCTGGGTAGTTCTCAAGTTTAGGTGGAAAGCAGCCCCTGTATAGAGCACTCTCAACACCAGCGACACTCTAGATCTGCTCACCTCAAATGTCTGCTTTTCTATCAAAGTTTTTAAGCATAGGATTAGCACAGTGCTATCCACGCCGAGATAGAAATGGACAAAGTCTTTTACCATATTTACAGCAAAGTCTTTAAGCATAGGACTAACACAGGGCTGTCCTTGCCGAGCTGTAAAATGACAAAAGCCATTTATCACTCCAGGCACAGTATTACAGCTTTGAATTGGTAAAATACCAATCAAGCCAACCTGAAATGATTAAAAGCAACCCCTGACACAGTGTTTCGCTCTAATTAGAGCTCTTCAGAGAGAGGTATAGCTTTGTCCAGACACAAGGGCGCACCCAGTATAAGTCAAAAGAATACCCTTTCAGGCATAGAGTGACGAATACATTGTGCAAAAAAAGAAGTAGAGAACTCTGGGTAGTTCTCAAGTTTAGGTGTAAAGCAGCCCCTGTATAGAGCACTCTCAACACCAGCGACACTCTAGATCTGCTCACCTCAAATGTCTGCTTTTCTATCAAAGTTTTTAAGCATAGGATTAGCACAGTGCTATCCACGCCGAAATAGAAATGGACAAAGTCTTTTGCCATTTTTACAGCAAAGTCTTTAAGCATAGGACTAACACAGGGCTGTCCTTGCCGAGCTGTAAAATGACAAAAGCCATTTATCACTCTAGGCACATTACAGCTCTGAATTGGTAAAATACCAATAAAGCCAACCTGAAATGAGTAAAAGCAACCCCTGACACAGTGTTTCACTCTAATTAGAGCTCTTCAGAGAGGTATAGCTTTGTCCAGACACAAGGGCGCACCCAGTATAAGTCAAAAGAATACCCTTTCAGGCATAGAGTGACGAATAAATTATGCAAAAAAAGAAGTAGAGAACTCTGGGTAGTTCTCAAGTTTAGGTGGAAAACAGCCCCTGTATAGAGCACTCTCAACACTAGCGACACTCTAGATCTGCTCACCTCAAATTTCTGCTTTTCTATCAAAGTTTTTAAGCATAGGATTAGCACAGTGCTATCCACGCCGAGATAGAAATGGACAAAGTCTTTTGCCATTTTTACAGCAAAGTCTTTAAGCAGAGGACTAACACAGGGCTGTCCTTGCCGAGCTGTAAAATGACAAAAGCCATTTATCACTCCAGGCACAGTATTACAGCTTTGAATTGGTAAAATACCAATCAAGCCAACCTGAAATGATTAAAAGCAACCCCTGACACAGTGTTTCGCTCTAATTAGAGCTCTTCAGAGAGGTATAGCTTTGTCCAGACACAAGGGCGCACCCAGTATAAGTCAAAAGAATACCCTTTCAGGCATAGAGTGACGAATAAATTATGCAAAAAAAGAAGTAGAGAACTCTGGGTAGTTCTCAAGTTTAGGTGGAAAGCAGACCCTGTATAGAGCACTCTCAACACCAGCAACACTCTAGATCTGCTCACCTCAAATGTCTGCTTTTGTATCAAAGTTTTTAAGCATAGGATTAGCACAGTGCTATCCACGCCGAGATAGAAATGGACAAACTCTTTTGCCATTTTTACAGCAAAGTCTTTAAGCATAGGACTAACACAGGGCTGTCCTTGCCGAGCTGTAAAATGACAAAAGCCATTTATCACTCCAGGCACATTACAGCTTTGAATTGGTAAAATACCAATCAAGCCAACCTGAAATGAGTAAAAGCAAGCCCTGACACAGTGTTTCGCTCTAATTAGAGCTCTTCAGAGAGGTATAGCTTTGTCCAGACACAAGGGCGCACCCAGTATAAGTCAAAAGAATACCCTTTCAGGCATAGAGTGACAAATAAATTATGTAAAAAAAGAAGTAGAGAACTCTGGGTAGTTCTCAAGTTTAGGTGGAAAGCAGCCCCTCTATAGAGCACTCTCAACACCAGCCACACTCTAGATCTGCTCACCTCAAATGTCTGCTTTTCTATCAAAGTTTTTAAGCATAGGATTAGCACAGTGCTATCCACGCCGAGATAGAAATGGCCAAAGTCTTTTGCCATTTTTACAGCAAAGTCTTTAAGCATAGGACTAACACAGGGCTGTCCTTGCCGAGCTGTAAAATGACAAAAGCCATTTATCACTCCAGGCACAGTATTACAGCTTTGAATTGGTAAAATACCAATCAAGCCAACCTGAAATGAGTAAAAACAACCCCTGGCACAGTGTTTCGCTGTAATTAGAGCTCTTCAGAGAGGTATAGCTTTGTCCAGACGCAAGGGCGCACCCAGTATAAGTCAAAAGAATACCCTTTCAGGCATAGAGTGACGAATAAATTAATCAAAAAAAGAAGTAGAGAACTCTGGGTAGTTCTCAAGTTTAGGTGGAAAGCAGCCCCTGTATAGAGCACTCTCAACACCAGCGACACTCTAGATCTGCTCACCTCAAATGTCTGCTTTTCTATCAAAGTTTTTAAGCATAGGATTAGCACAGTCCTATCCACGCCGAGATAGAAATGGTCAAAGTCTTTTGCCATTTTTACAGCAAAGTCTTTAAGCATAGGACTAACACAGGGCTGTTTTTGCCGAGCTGTAAAATGACAAAAGCCATTTATGACTCCAGGCACAGTATTACAGCTTTGAATTGGTAAAATACCAATCAAGCCAACCTGAGATGATTAAAAGCAAACCCTGACACAGTGTTTCGCTCTAATTAGAGCTCTTCAGAGAGGTATAGCTTTGTCCAGACACAAGGGCGCACCCAGTATAAGTCAAAAGAATACCCTTTCAGGCATAGAGTGACGAATACATTGTGCAAAAAAAGAAGTAGAGAACTCTGGGTAGTTCTCAAGTTTAGGTGTAAAGCAGCCCCTGTATAGAGCACTCTCAACACCAGCGACACTCTAGATCTGCTCACCTCAAATGTCTGCTTTTGTATCAAAGTTTTTAAGCATAGGATTAGCACAGTGCTATCCACGCCGAGATAGAAATGGACAAACTCTTTTGCCATTTTTACAGCAAAGTCTTTAAGCATAGGACTAACACAGGGCTGTCCTTGCCGAGCTGTAAAATGACAAAAGCCATTTATCACTCCAGGCATATTACAGCTTTGAATTGGTAAAATACCAAACAAGCCAACCTGAAATGAGTAAAAGCAACCCCTGACACAGTGTTTCGCTCTCATTAGAGCTCTTCAGAGAGGTATAGCTTTGTCCAGACACAAGGGCGCACCCAGTATAAGTCAAAAGAATACCCTTTCAGGCATAGAGTGACGAATAAATTATGCAAAAAAAGAAGTAGAGAACTCTGGGTAGTTCTCAAGTTGAGGTGGAAAGCAGCCCCTGTATAGAGCACTCTCAACACCAGCCACACTCTAGATCTGCTCACCTCAAATGTCTGCTTTTCTATCAAAGTTTTTAAGCATAGGATTAGCACAGTGCTATCCACGCCGAGATAGAAATGGACAAAGTCTTTTGCCATTTTTACAGCAAAGTCTTTAAGCATAGGACTAACACAGGGCTGTCCTTGCCGAGCTGTAAAATGACAAAAGCCATTTATCACTCCAGGCACAGTATTACAGCTTTGAATTGGTAAAATACCAATCAAGCCAACCTGAAATGATTAAAAGCAACCCCTGACACAGTGTTTCGCTCTAATTAGAGCTCTTCAGAGAGGTATAGCTTTGTCCAGACACAAGGGCGCACCCAGTATAAGTCAAAAGAATACCCATTTCAGGCATAGAGTGACGAATAAATTATGCAAAAAAAGAAGTAGAGAACTCTGGGTAGTTCTCAAGTTTAGGTGGAAAGCAGCCCCTGTATAGAGCACTCTCAACACCAGCAACACTCTAGATCTGCTCACCTCAAATGTCTGCTTTTCTATCAAAGTTTTTAAGCATAGGATTAGCACAGTGCTATCCACGCCGAGATAGAAATGGACAAACTCTTTTGCCATTTTTACAGCAAAGTCGTTAAGCATAGGACTAACACAGGGCTGTCCTTGCCGAGCTGTAAAATGACAAAAGCCATTTATCACTCTAGGCACATTACAGCTTTGAATTGGTAAAATACCAATCAAGCCAACCTGAAATGAGTAAAAGCAACCCCTGACACAGTGTTTCACTCTAATTAGAGCTCTTCAGAGAGGTATAGCTTTGTCCAGACACAAGGGCGCACCCAGTATAAGTCAAAAGAATACCCTTTCAGGCATAGAGTGACGAATAAATTATGCAAAAAAAGAAGTAGAGAACTCTGGGTAGTTCTCAAGTTTAGGTGTAAAACAGCCCCTGTATAGAGCACTTTCAACACCAGCGACACTCTAGATCTGCTCACCTCAAATTTCTGCTTTTCTATCAAAGTTTTTAAGCATAGGATTAGCACAGTGCTATCCACGCCGAGATAGAAATGGACAAATTCTTTTGCCATTTTTACAGCAAAGTCTTTAAGCAGAGGACTAACACAGGGCTGTCCTTGCCGAGCTGTAAAATGACAAAAGCCATTTATCACTCCAGGCACAGTATTACAGCTTTGAATTGGTAAAATACCAATCAAGCCAACCTGAAATGATTAAAAGCAACCCCTGACACAGTGTTTCGCTCTAATTAGAGCTCTTCAGAGAGGTATAGCTTTGTCCAGACACAAGGGCGCACCCAGTATAAGTCAAAAGAATACCCTTTCAGGCATAGAGTGACGAATAAATTATGCAAAAAAAGAAGTAGAGAACTCTGGGTAGTTCTCAAGTTTAAGTGGAAAGCAGCCCCTGTATAGAGCACTCTCAACACCAGCAACACTCTAGATCTGCTCACCTCAAATGTCTGCTTTTGTATCAAAGTTTTTAAGCATAGGATTAGCACAGTGCTATCCACGCCGAGATAGAAATGGACAAACTCTTTTGCCATTTTTACAGCAAAGTCTTTAAGCATAGGACTAACACAGGGCTGTCCTTGCCGAGCTGTAAAATGACAAAAGCCATTTATCACTCCAGGCACATTACAGCTTTGAATTGGTAAAATACCAATCAAGCCAACCTGAAATGAGTAAAAGCAACCCCTGACACAGTGTTTTGCTCTAATTAGAGCTCTTCAGAGAGGTATAGCTATGTCCAGACACAAGGGCGCACCCAGTATAAGTCAAAAGAATACCCTTTCAGGCATAGAGTGACAAATAAATTATGTAAAAAAAGAAGTAGAGAACTCTGGGTAGTTCTCAAGTTTAGGTGGAAAGCAGCCCCTGTATAGAGCACTCTCAACACCAGCAACACTCTAGATCTGCTCACCTCAAATGTCTGCTTTTCTATCAAAGTTTTTAAGCATAGGATTAGCACAGTGCTATCCACGCCGAGATAGAAATGGACAAAGTCTTTTACCATATTTACAGCAAAGTCTTTAAGCATAGGACTAACACAGGGCTGTCCTTGCCGAGCTGTAAAATGACAAAAGCCATTTATCACTCCAGGCACAGTATTACAGCTTTGAATTGGTAAAATACCAATCAAGCCAACCTGAAATGATTAAAAGCAACCCCTTACACAGTGTTTCGCTCTAATTAGAGCTCTTCAGAGAGAGGTATAGCTTTGTCCAGACACAAGGGCGCACCCAGTATAAGTCAAAAGAATACCCTTTCAGGCATAGAGTGACGAATAAATTATGCAAAAAAAGAAGTAGAGAACTCTGGATAGTTCTCAAGTTTAGGTGGAAAACAGCCCCTGTATAGAGCACTCTCAACACCAGCGACACTCTAGATCTGCTCACCTCAAATGTCTGCTTTTCTATCAAAGTTTTTAAGCATAGGATTAGCACAGTGCTATCCACGCCGAGATAGAAATGGACAAAATCTTTTGCCATTTTTACAGCAAAGTCTTTAAGCATAGGACTAACACAGGGCTGTCCTTGCCGAGCTGTAAAATGACAAAAGCCATTTATCACTCCAGGCATATTACAGCTTTGAATTGGTAAAATACCAAACAAGCCAACCTGAAATGAGTAAAAGCAACCCCTGACACAGTGTTTCGCTCTAATTAGAGCTCTTCAGAGAGGTATAGCTTTGTCCAGACACAAGGGCGCACCCAGTATATGTCAAAAGAATACCCTTTCAGGCATAGAGTGACGAATAAATTATGCAAAAAAAGAAGTAGAGAACTCTGGGTAGTTCTCAAGTTTAGGTGGAAAGCAGCCCCTGTATAGAGCACTCTCAACACCAGCCACACTCTAGATCTGCTCACCTCAAATGTCTGCTTTTCTATCAAAGTTTTTAAGCATAGGATTAGCACAGTGCTATCCACGCCGAGATAGAAATGGACAAAGTCTTTTGCCATTTTTACAGCAAAGTCTTTAAGCATAGGACTAACACAGGGCTGTCCTTGCCGAGCTGTAAAATGACAAAAGCCATTTATCACTCCAGGCACAGTATTACAGCTTTGAATTGGTAAAATACCAATCAAGCCAACCTGAAATGATTAAAAGCAACCCCTGACACAGTGTTTCGCTCTAATTAGAGCTCTTCAGAGAGGTATAGCTTTGTCCAGACACAAGGGCACACCCAGTATAAGTCAAAAGAATACCCATTTCAGGCATAGAGTGACGAATAAATTATGCAAAAAAAGAAGTAGAGAACTCTGGGTAGTTCTCAAGTTTAGGTGGAAAGCAGCCCCTGTATAGAGCACTCTCAACACCAGCAACACTCTAGATCTGTTCACCTCAAATGTCTGCTTTTCTATCAAAGTTTTTAAGCATAGGATTAGCACAGTGCTATCCACGCCGAGATAGAAATGGACAAACTCTTTTGCCATTTTTACAGCAAAGTCGTTAAGCATAGGACTAACACAGGGCTGTCCTTGCCGAGCTGTAAAATGACAAAAGCCATTTATCACTCTAGGCACATTACAGCTTTGAATTGGTAAAATACCAATCAAGCCAACCTGAAATGAGTAAAAGCAACCCCTGACACAGTGTTTCACTCTAATTAGAGCTCTTCAGAGAGGTATAGCTTTGTCCAGACACAAGGGCGCACCCAGTATAAGTCAAAAGAATACCCTTTCAGGCATAGAGTGACGAATAAATTATGCAAAAAAAGAAGTAGAGAACTCTGGGTAGTTCTCAAGTTTAGGTGTAAAACAGCCCCTGTATAGAGCACTTTCAACACCAGCGACACTCTAGATCTGCTCACCTCAAATTTCTGCTTTTCTATCACAGTTTTTAAGCATAGGATTAGCACAGTGCTATCCACGCCGAGATAGAAATGGACAAAGTCTTTTGCCATTTTTACAGCAAAGTCTTTAAGCAGAGGACTAACACAGGGCTGTCCTTGCCGAGCTGTAAAATGACAAAAGCCATTTATCACTCCAGGCACAGTATTACAGCTTTGAATTGGTAAAATACCAATCAAGCCAACCTGAAATGATTAAAAGCAACCCCTGACACAGTGTTTCGCTCTAATTAGAGCTCTTCAGAGAGGTATAGCTTTGTCCAGACACAAGGGCGCACCCAGTATAAGTCAAAAGAATACCCTTTCAGGCATAGAGTGACGAATAAATTATGCAAAAAAAGAAGTAGAGAACTCTGGGTAGTTCTCAAGTTTAAGTGGAAAGCAGCCCCTGTATAGAGCACTCTCAACACCAGCAACACTCTAGATCTGCTCACCTCAAATGTCTGCTTTTGTATCAAAGTTTTTAAGCATAGGATTAGCACAGTGCTATCCACGCCGAGATAGAAATGGACAAACTCTTTTGCCATTTTTACAGCAAAGTCTTTAAGCATAGGACTAACACAGGGCTGTCCTTGCCGAGCTGTAAAATGACAAAAGCCATTTATCACTCCAGGAACATTACAGCTTTGAATTGGTAAAATACCAATCAAGCCAACCTGAAATGAGTAAAAGCAACCCCTGACACAGTGTTTTGCTCTAATTAGAGCTCTTCAGAGAGGTATAGCTTTGTCCAGACACAAGGGCGCACCCAGTATAAGTCAAAAGAATACCCTTTCAGGCATAGAGTGACAAATAAATTATGTAAAAAAAGAAGTAGAGAACTCTGGGTAGTTCTCAAGTTTAGGTGGAAAGCAGCCCCTCTATAGAGCACTCTCAACACCAGCCACACTCTAGATCTGCTCACCTCAAATGTCTGCTTTTCTATCAAAGTTTTTAAGCATAGGATTAGCACAGTGCTATCCACGCCGAGATAGAAATGGACAAAGTCTTTTGCCATTTTTACAGCAAAGTCTTTAAGCATAGGACTAACACAGGGCTGTCCTTGCCGAGCTGTAAAATGACAAAAGCCATTTATCACTCCAGGCACAGTATTACAGCTTTGAATTGGTAAAATACCAATCAAGCCAACCTGAAATGAGTAAAAGCAACCCCTGGCACAGTGTTTCGCTCTAATTAGAGCTCTTCAGAGAGGTATAGCTTTGTCCAGACGCAAGGGCGCACCCAGTATAAGTCAAAAGAATACCCTTTCAGGCATAGAGTGACGAATAAACTATGCAAAAAAAGAAGTAGAGAACTCTGGGTAGTTCTCAAGTTTAGGTGGAAAGCAGCCCCTGTATAGAGCACTCTCAACACCAGCAACACTCTAGATCTGCTCACCTCAAATGTCTGCTTTTCTATCAAAGTTTTTAAGCATAGGATTAGCACAGTGCTATCCACGCCGAGATAGAAATGGACAAAGTCTTTTACCATATTTACAGCAAAGTCTTTAAGCATAGGACTAACACAGGGCTGTCCTTGCCGAGCTGTAAAATGACAAAAGCCATTTATCACTCCAGGCACAGTATTACAGCTTTGAATTGGTAAAATACCAATCAAGCCAACCTGAAATGATTAAAAGCAACCCCTTACACAGTGTTTCGCTCTAATTAGAGCTCTTCAGAGAGAGGTATAGCTTTGTCCAGACACAAGGGCGCACCCAGTATAAGTCAAAAGAATACCCTTTCAGGCATAGAGTGACGAATAAATTATGCAAAAAAAGAAGTAGAGAACTCTGGATAGTTCTCAAGTTTAGGTGGAAAACAGCCCCTGTATAGAGCACTCTCAACACCAGCGACACTCTAGATCTGCTCACCTCAAATGTCTGCTTTTCTACCAAAGTTTTTAAGCATAGGATTAGCACAGTGCTATCCAGGCCGAGATAGAAATGGACAAAATCTTTTGTCATTTTTACAGCAAAGTCTTTAAGCATATGACTAACACAGGGCTGTCCTCGCCGAGCTGTAAAATGACAAAAGCCATTTATCACTCCAGGCACAGTATTACAGCTTTGAATTGGTAAAATACCAATCAAGCCAACCTGAAATGATTAAAAGCAACCCCTGACACAGTGTTTCGCTCTAATTAGAGCTCTTCAGAGAGGTATAGCTTTGTCCAGACACAAGGGCGCACCCAGTATAAGTCAAAAGAATACCCTTTCAGGCATAGAGTGACAAATAAATTATGTAAAAAAAGAAGTAGAGAACTCTGGGTAGTTCTCAAGTTTAGGTGGAAAGCAGCCCCTCTATAGAGCACTCTCAACACCAGCCACACTCTAGATCTGCTCACCTCAAATGTCTGCTTTTCTATCAAAATTTTTAAGCATAGGATTACCACAGTGCTATCCACGCCGAGATAGAAATGGACAAAGTCTTTTGCCATTTTTACAGCAAAGTCTTTAAGCATAGGACTAACACAGGGCTGTCCTTGCCGAGCTGTAAAATGACAAAAGCCATTTATCACTCCAGGCACAGTATTACTTCTTTGAATTGGTAAAATACCAATCAAGCCAACCTGAAATGAGTAAAAGCAACCCCTGGCACAGTGTTTCGCTCGAATTAGAGCTCTTCAGAGAGGTATAGCTTTGTCCAGACGCAAGGGCGCACCCAGTATAAGTCAAAAGAATACCCTTTCAGGCATAGAGTGACGAATAAATTATGCAAAAAAAGAAGTAGAGAACTCTGGGTAGTTCTCAAGTTTAGGTGGAAAGCAGCCCCTGTATAGAGCACTCTCAACACCAGCGACACTCTAGATCTGCTCACCTCAAATGTCTGCTTTTCTATCAAAGTTTTTAAGCATAGGATTAGCACAGTGCTATCCACGCCGAGATAGAAATGGTCAAAGTCTTTTGCCATTTTTACAGCAAAGTCTTTAAGCATAGGACTAACACAGGGCTGTTCTTGCCGAGCTGTAAAATAACAAAAGCCATTTATCACTCCAGGCACAGTATTACAGCTTTGAATTGGTAAAATACCAATCAAGCCAACCTGAAATGAGTAAAAGCAACCCCTTACACAGTGTTTCGCTCTAATTAGAGCTCTTCAGAGAGGTATAGCTTTGTCCAGACACAAGGGTGCACCCGGTATAAGTCAAAAGAATACCCTTTCAGGCATAGAGTGACGAATAAATTATGCAAAAAAAGAAGTAGAGCACTCTGGGTAGTTCTCAAGTTTAGGTGGAAAGCAGCCCCTGTATAGAGCACTCTCAACACCAGCGACACTCTAGATCTGCTCACCTCAAATGTCTGCTTTTCTATCAAAGTTTTTAAGCATAGGATTAGCACAGTGCTATCCACGCCGAGATAGAAATGGACAAAGTCTTTTACCATTTTTACAGCAAAGTCTTTAAGCATAGGACTAACACAGGGCTGTCCTTGCCTAGATGTAAAATGACAAAAGCCATTTATCACTCCAGGCACAGTATTACAGCTTTGAATTGGTAAAATACCAATCAAGCCAACCTGAAATGATTAAAAGCAAACCCTGACACAGTGTTTCACTCTAATTATAGCTCTTCAGAGAGGTATAGCTTTGTCCAGACACAAGGGCGCACCCAGTATAAGTCAAAAGAATACCCTTTCAGGCATAGAGTGACGAATACATTGTGCAAAAAAAGAAGTAGAGAACTCTGGGTAGTTCTCAAGTTTAGGTGGAAAGCAGCCCCTGTATAGAACACTCTCAACACCAGCAACACTCTAGATCTGCTCACCTCAAATGTCTGCTTTTCTATCAAAGTTTTTAAGCATAGGATTAGCACAGTGCTATCCACGCCAAGATAGAAATGGACAAAGTCTTTTTCCACTTGTACAGCAAAGTCTTTAAGCATAGGACTAACACAGGGCTGTCCTTGCCGAGCTGTAAAATGACAAAAGCCATTTATTCCTCCAGGCACAGTATTACAGCTTTGAATTGGTAAAATACCAATCATGCCAACCTGAAATGATTAAAAGCAACCCCTGACACAGTGTTTCGCTCTAATTAGAGCTCTTCAGAGAGGTATAGCTTTGTCCAGACACAAGGGCGCACCCAGTATAAGTCAAAAGAATACCCTTTCAGGCATAGAGTGACGAATAAATTATGCAAAAAAAGAAGTAGAGAACTCTGGGTAGTTCTCAAGTTTAGGTGGAAAGCAGCCCCTGTATAGAGCACTCTCAACACCAGCAACACTCTAGATCTGCTCACCTCAAATGTCTGCTTTTCTATCAAAGTTTTTAAGCATAGGATTAGCACAGTGCTATCCACGCCGAGATAGAAATGGACAAAGTCTTTTGCCATTTTTATAGCAAAGTCTTTAAGCATAGACCTAACACAGGGCTGTCCTTGCCGAGCTGTAAAATGACAAAAGCCATTTATCACTCCAGGCACAGTATTACAGCTTTGAATTGGTAAAATACCAATCAAGCCAACCTGAAATGAGTAAAAGCAACCCCTGACACAGTGTTTCGCTCTAATTGGAGCTCTTCAGAGAGGTATAGCTTTGTCCAGACACAAGGGCGCACCCGGTATAAGTCAAAAGAATACCCTTTCAGGCATAGAGTGACGAATAAATTATGCAAAAAAAGAAGTAGAGCACTCTGGGTAGTTCTCAAGTTTAGGTGGAAAGCAGCCCCTGTATAGAGCACTCTCAACACCAGCGACACTCTAGATCTGCTCACCTCAAATGTCTGCTTTTCTATCAAAGTTTTTAAGCATAGGATTAGCACAGTGCTATCCACGCCGAGATAGAAATGGACAAAGTCTTTTGCCATTTTTACAGCAAAGTCTTTAAGCATAGGACTAACACAGGGCTGTCCTTGCCGAGCTGTAAAATGACAAAAGCCATTTATCACTCCAGGCACAGTATTACAGCTTTGAATTGGTAAAATACCAATCAAGCCAACCTGAAATGATTAAAAGCAAACCCTGACACAGTGTTTCACTCTAATTAGAGCTCTTCAGAGAGGTATAGCTTTGTCCAGACACAAGGGCGCACCCAGTATAAGTCAAAAGAATACCCTTTCAGGCATAGAGTGACGAATACATTGTGCAAAAAAAGAAGTAGAGAACTCTGGGTAGTTCTCAAGTTTAGGTGGAAAGCAGCCCCTGTATAGAGCACTCTCAACACCAGCGACACTCTAGATCTGCTCACCTCAAATGTCTGCTTTTCTATCAAAGTTTTTAAGCATAGGATTAGCACAGTGCTATCCACGCCGAGATAGAAATGGACAAAGTCTTTTGCCATTTTTACAGCAAAGTCTTTAAGCATAGAACTAACACATGGCTGTCCTTGCCGAGCTGTAAAATGACAAAAGCCATTTATCACTCCAGGCACAGTATTACAGCTTTGAATTGGTAAAATATCAATCAAGCCAACCTGAAATGAGTAAAAGCAACCCCTGACACAGTGTTTCGCTCTAATTAGAGCTCTTCAGAGAGGTATAGCTTTGTCCAGACACAAGGGCGCACCCAGTATAAGTCAAAAGAATACCCTTTCAGGCATAGAGTGACGAATAAATTATGCAAAAAAAGAAATAGAGAACTCTGGGTAGTTCTCAAGTTTAGGTGGAAAGCAGCCCCTGTATAGAGCACTCTCAACACCAGCGACACTCTAGATCTGCTCACCTCAAATGTCGGCTTTTCTATCACAGTTTTTAAGCATAGGATTAGCACAGTGCTATCCACGCCAAGATAGAAATGGACAAAGTCTTTTTCCACTTGTACAGCAAAGTCTTTAAGCATAGGACTAACAAAAGGCTGTCCTTGCCGAGCTGTAAAATGACAAAAGCCATTTATCACTCCAGGCACAGTATTACAGCTTTGAATTGGTAAAATACCAATCAAGCCAACCTGAAATGATTAAAAGCAACCCCTGACACAGTGTTTCGCTCTAATTAGAGCTCTTCAGAGAGGTATAGCTTTGTCCAGACACAAGGGCGCACCCAGTATTAGTCAAAAGAATACCCTTTCAGGCATAGAGTAACGAATAAATTATTCAAAAAAAGAAGTAGAGAACTCTGGGTAGTTCTCAAGTTTAGGTGGAAAGCAGCCCCTGTATAGAGCACTCTCAACACCAGCAACACTCTAGATCTACTCACCTCAAATGTCTGCTTTTCTATCAAAGTTTTTAAGCATAGGATTAGCACAGTGCTATCCACGCCGAGATAGAAATGGACAAAGTCTTTTGCCATTTTTACAGCAAAGTCTTTAAGCATAGGTCTAACACTGGGCTGTCCTTGTCGAGCTGTAAAATGACAAAAGCCATTTATCACTCCAGGCACAGTATTACAGCTTTGAATTGGTAAAATACCAATCAAGCCAACCTGAAATGAGTAAAAGCAACCCCTGACACAGTGTTTCGCTCTAATTAGAGCTCTTCAGAGAGGTATAGCTTTGTCCAGACACAAGGGCGCACCCAGTATAAGTCAAAAGAATACCCTTTCAGGCATAGAGTGACGAATACATTGTGCAAAAAAAGAAGTGTAGAACTCTGGGTAGTTCTCAAGTTTAGGTGGAAAGCAGCCCCTGCATAGAGCACTCTCAACACCAGCGACACTCAAGATCTGCTCACCTCAAATGTCTGCTTTTGTATCAAAGTTTTTAAGCATAGGATTAGCACAGTGCTATCCACGCCGAGATAGAAATGGACAAACTCTTTTGCCATTTTTACAGCAAAGTCTTTAAGCATAGGACTAACACAGGGCTGTCCTTGCCGAGCTGTAAAATGACAAAAGCCATTTATCACTCCAGGCACAGTATTACAGCTTTGAATTGGTAAAATACCAATCAAGCTAACCTGAAATGATTAAAAGCAACCCCTGACACAGTGTTTCGCTCTAATTAGAGCTCTTTAGAGAGGTATAGCTTTGTCCAGACACAAGGGCGCACCCAGTATAAGTCAAAAGAATACCCTTTCAGGCATAGAGTGACGAATAAATTATGCAAAAAAAGAAGTAGAGAACTCTGGGTAGTTCTCAAGTTTAGGTGGAAAGCAGCCCCTGTATAGAGCACTCTCAACACCAGCAACACTCTAGATCTGCTCACCTCAAATGTCTGCTTTTCTATCAAAGTTTTTAAGCATAGGATTAGCACAGTGCTATCCACGCCGAGATAGAAATGGACAAAGTCTTTTGCCATTTTTATAGCAAAGTCTTTAAGCATAGAACTAACACAGGGCTGTCCTTGCCGAGCTGTAAAATGACAAAAGCCATTTATCGCTCCAGGCACAGTATTACAGCTTTGAATTGGTAAAATACCAATCAAGCCAACCTGAAATGATTAAAAAGCAACCCCTGACACAGTGTTTCGCTCTAATTAGAGCTCTTCAGAGAGGTATAGCTTTTTCCAGACACAAGGGCGCACCCAGTATAAGTCAAAAGAATACCCTTTCAGGCATAGAGTGACGAATAAGTTATTCAAAAAAAGAAGTAGAGAACTCTGGGTAGTTCTCAAGTTTAGGTGGAAAGCAGCCCCTGTATAGAGCACTCTCAACACCAGCAACACTCTAGATCTGCTCACCTCAAATGTCTGCTTTTCTATCAAAGTTTTTAAGCATAGGATTAGCACAGTGCTATCCACGCCGAGATAGAAATGGACAAAGTCTTTTGCCATTTTTACAGCAAAGTCTTTAAGCATAGAACTAACACATGGCTGTCCTTGCCGAGCTGTAAAATGACAAAAGCCATTTATCACTCCAGGCACAGTATTACAGCTTTGAATTGGTAAAATATCAATCAAGCCAACCTGAAATGAGTAAAAGCAACCCCTGACACAGTGTTTCGCTCTAATTAGAGCTCTTCAGAGAGGTATAGCTTTGTCCAGACACAAGGGCGCACCCAGTATAAGTCAAAAGAATACCCTTTCAGGCATAGAGTTACGAATAAATTATGCAAAAAAAGAAGTAGAGAACTCTGGGTATTTCTCAAGTTTAGGTGGAAAGCAGCCCCTGTATAGAGCACTCTCAACACCAGCGACACTCTAGATCTGCTCACCTCAAATGTCGGCTTTTCTATCACAGTTTTTAAGCATAGGATTAGCACAGTGCTATCCACGCCAAGATAGAAATGGACAAAGTCTTTTTCCACTTGTACAGCAAAGTCTTTAAGCATAGGACTAACACAAGGCTGTCCTTGCCGAGCTGTAAAATGACAAAAGCCATTTATCACTCCAGGCACAGTATTACAGCTTTGAATTGGTAAAATACCAATCAAGCCAACCTGAAATGATTAAAAGCAACCCCTGACACAGTGTTTCGCTCTAATTAGAGCTCTTCAGAGAGGTATAGCTTTGTCCAGACACAAGGGCGCACCCAGTATAAGTTAAAAGAATACCCTTTCAGGCATAGAGTAACGAATAAATTATTCAAAAAAAGAAGTAGAGAACTCTGGGTAGTTCTCAAGTTTAGGTGGAAAGCAGCCCCTGTATAGAGCACTCTCAACACCAGCAACACTCTAGATCTACTCACCTCAAATGTCTGCTTTTCTATCAAAGTTTTTAAGCATAGGATTAGCACAGTGCTATCCACGCCGAGATAGAAATGGACAAAGTCTTTTGCCATTTTTACAGCAAAGTCTTTAAGCATAGGTCTAACACTGGGCTGTCCTTGTCGAGCTGTAAAATGACAAAAGCCATTTATCACTCCAGGCACAGTATTACAGCTTTGAATTGGTAAAATACCAATCAAGCCAACCTGAAATGAGTAAAAGCAACCCCTGACACAGTGTTTCGCTCTAATTAGAGCTCTTCAGAGAGGTATAGCTTTGTCCAGACACAAGGGCGCACCCAGTATAAGTCAAAAGAATACCCTTTCAGGCATAGAGTGACGAATACATTGTGCAAAAAAAGAAGTGTAGAACTCTGGGTAGTTCTCAAGTTTAGGTGGAAAGCAGCCCCTGCATAGAGCACTCTCAACACCAGCGACACTCTAGATCTGCTCACCTCAAATGTCTGCTTTTGTATCAAAGTTTTTAAGCATAGGATTAGCACAGTGCTATCCACGCCGAGATAGAAATGGACAAACTCTTTTGCCATTTTTACAGCAAAGTCTTTAAGCATAGGACTAACACAGGGCTGTCCTTGCCGAGCTGTAAAATGACAAAAGCCATTTATCACTCCAGGCACAGTATTACAGCTTTGAATTGGTAAAATACCAATCAAGCCAACCTGAAATGATTAAAAGCAACCCCTGACACAGTGTTTCGCTCTAATTAGAGCTCTTTAGAGAGGTATAGCTTTGTCCAGACACAAGGGTGCACCCAGTATAAGTCAAAAGAATACCCTTTCAGGCATAGAATGACGAATAAATTATGCAAAAAAAGAAGTAGAGAACTCTGGGTAGTTCTCAAGTTTAGGTGGAAAGCAGCCCCTGTATAGAGCACTCTCAACACCAGCAACACTCTAGATCTGCTCACCTCAAATGTCTGCTTTTCTATCAAAGTTTTTAAGCATGGGATTAGCACAGTGCTATCCACGCCGAGATAGAAATGGACAAAGTCTTTTGCCATTTTTATAGCAAAGTCTTTAAGCATAGAACTAACACAGGGCTGTCCTTGCCGAGCTGTAAAATGACAAAAGCCATTTATCACTCCAGGCACAGTATTACAGCTTTGAATTGGTAAAATACCAATCAAGCCAACCTGAAATGAGTAAAAGCAACCCCTGACACAGTGTTTCGCTCTAATTAGAGCTCTTCAGAGAGGTATAGCTTTGTCCAGACACAAGGGCGCACCCAGTATAAGTCAAAAGAATACCCTTTCAGGCATAGAGTGACGAATAAATTGTGCAAAAAAAGAAGTAGAGAACTCTGGGTAGTTCTCAAGTTTAGGTTGAAAGCAGCCCCTGTATAGAGCACTCTCAACACCAGCGACACTCTAGATCTGCTCACCTCAAATGTCTGCTTTTATATCAAAGTTTTTAAGCATAGGATTAGCACAGTGCTATCCACGCCGAGATAGAAATGGACAAAGTCTTTTGCCACTTGTACAGCAAAGTCTTTAAGCATAGACCTAACACAGGGCTGTCCTTGCCGAGCTGTAAAATGACAAAAGCCATTTATCACTCCAGGCACAGTATTACAGCTTTGAATTGGTAAAATACCAATCAAGCCAACCTGAAATGAATAAAAGCAACCCCTGACACAGTGTTTCGCTCTAATTGGAGCTCTTCAGAGAGGTATAGCTTTGTCCAGACACAAGGGCGCACCCGGTATAAGTCAAAAGAATACCCTTTCAGGCATAGAGTGACGAATAAATTATACAAAAAAAGTAGAGCACTCTGGGTAGTTCTCAAGTTTAGGTGGAAAGCAGCCCCTGTATAGAGCACTCTCAACACCAGCGACACTCTAGATCTGCTCACCTCAAATGTCTGCTTTACTATCAAAGTTTTTAAGCATAGGATTAGCACAGTGCTATCCACGCCGAGATAGAAATGGACAAAGTCTTTTGCCATTTTTACAGCAAAGTCTTTAAGCATAGGACTAACACAGGGCTGTCCTTGCCGAGCTGTAAAATGACAAAAGCCATTTATCAC
Organism: Triturus cristatus; assembly: GCF_964204655.1. Taxonomy (NCBI): domain Eukaryota; kingdom Metazoa; phylum Chordata; class Amphibia; order Caudata; family Salamandridae; genus Triturus; species Triturus cristatus. The sequence continues at coordinate 685,972,797 of NC_140591.1, forward strand.
TCCAGGCACAGTATTACAGCTTTGAATTGGTAAAATACCAATCAAGCCAACCTGAAATGATTAAAAGCAAACCCTGACACAGTATTTCGCTCTAATTAGAGCTCTTCAGAGAGGTATAGCTTTGTCCAGACACAAGGGCGCACCCAGTATAAGTCAAAAGAATACCCTTTCAGGCATAGAGTGACGAATACATTGTGCAAAAAAAGAAGTAGAGAACTCTGGGTAGTTCTCAAGTTTAGGTGGAAAGCAGCCCCTGTATAGAGCACTCTCAACACCAGCGACACTCTAGATCTGCTCACCTCAAATGTCTGCTTTTGTATCAAAGTTTTTAAGCATAGGATTAGCACAGTGCTATCCACGCCGAGATAGAAATGGACAAAGTCTTTTGCCATTTTTACAGCAAAGTCTTTAAGCATAGGACTAACACAGGGCTGTCCTTGCCGAGGTGTAAAATGACAAAAGCCATTTATCACTCCAGGCACAGTATTACAGCTTTGAATTGGTAAAATACCAATCAAGCCAACCTGAAATGATTAAAAGCAACCCCTGACACAGTGTTTCGCTCTAATTAGAGCTCTTCAGAGAGGTATAGCTTTTTCCAGACACAAGGGCGCACCCAGTATAAGTCAAAAGAATACCCTTTGAGGCATAGAGTGACGAATAAGTTATTCAAAAAAAGAAGTAGAGAACTCTGGGTAGTTCTCAAGTTTAGGTGGAAAGCAGCCCCTGTATAGAGCACTCTCAACACCAGCAACACTCTAGATCTGCTCACCTCAAATGTCTGCTTTTCTATCAAAGTTTTTAAGCATAGGATTAGCACAGTGCTATCCACGCCGAGATAGAAATGGACAAAGTCTTTTGCCATTTTTACAGCAAAGTCTTTAAGCATAGAACTAACACATGGCTGTCCTTGCCGAGCTGTAAATTGACAAAAGCCATTTATCACTCCAGGCACAGTATTACAGCTTTGAATTGGTAAAATATCAATCAAGCCAACCTGAAATGAGTAAAAGCAACCCCTGACACAGTGTTTCGCTCTAATTAGAGCTCTTCAGAGAGGTATAGCTTTGTCCAGACACAAGGGCGCACCCAGTATAAGTCAAAAGAATACCCTTTCAGGCATAGAGTGACGAATAAATTATGCAAAAAAAGAAGTAGAGAACTCTGGGTAGTTCTCAAGTTTAGGTGGAAAGCAGCCCCTGTATAGAGCACTCTCAACACCAGCAACACTCTAGATCTACTCACCTCAAATGTCTGCTTTTCTATCAAAGTTTTTAAGCATAGGATTAGCACAGTGCTATCCACGCCGAGATAGAAATGGACAAAGTCTTTTGCCATTTTTACAGCAAAGTCTTTAAGCATAGGTCTAACACTGGGCTGTCCTTGCCGAGCTGTAAAATGACAAAAGCCATTTATCACTCCAGGCACAGTATTACAGGTTTGAATTGGTAAAATACCAATCAAGCCAACCTGAAATGAGTAAAAGCAACCCCTGACACAGTGTTTCGCTCTAATTAGAGCTCTTCAGAGAGGTATAGCTTTGTCCAGACACAAGGGCGCACCCAGTATAAGTCAAAAGAATACCCTTTCAGGCATAGAGTGACGAATACATTGTGCAAAAAAAGAAGTAGAGAACTCTGGGTAGTTCTCAAGTTTAGGTGGAAAGCAGCCCCTGTATAGAGCACTCTCAACACCAGCGACACTCTAGATCTGCTCACCTCAAATGTCTGCTTTTGTATCAAAGTTTTTAAGCATAGGATTAGCACAGTGCTATTCACGCCGAGATAGAAATGGACAAAGTCTTTTGCCATTTTTACAGCAAAGTCTTTAAGCATAGGACTAACACAGGGCTGTCCTTGCCGAGCTGTAAAATGACAAAAGCCATTTATCACTCCAGGCACAATATTACAGCTTGAATTGGTAAAATATCAATCAAGCCAACCTGAAATGATTAAAAGCAACCCCTGACAGTGTTGCGCTCTAATTAGAGCTCTTCAGAGAGAGGTATAGCTTTGTCCAGACACAAGGGCGCACCCAGTATAAGTCAAAAGAATACCCTTTCAGGCATAGAGTGACGAATAAATTATGCAAAAAAAGAAGTAGAGTACTCTGGGTAGTTCTCAAGTTTAGGTGGAAAGCAGCCCCTGTATAGAGCACTCTCAACACCAGCGATACTCTAGATCTGCTCACCTCAAATATCTGCTTTTTTATCAAAGTTTTTAAGCATAGGATTAGCACAGTGCTATCCACGCCGAGATAGAAATGGACAAAGTCTTTTGCCATTTTTACAGCAAAGTCTTTAAGCATAGGACTAACACAGGTCTGTCCTTGCCAAGCTGTAAAATGACAAAAGCCATTTATCACTCCAGGCACAGTATTACAGCTTTGAATTGGTAAAATACCAATCAAGCCAACCTGAAATTATTAAAAGCAAACCCTGACACAGTGTTTCGCTCTAATTAGAGCTCTTCAGAGAGGTATAGCTTTGTCCAGACTCAAGGGCGCACCCAGTATAAGTCAAAAGAATACTCTTTCAGGCATAGAGTGACGAATACATTGTGCAAAAAAAGAAGTAGAGAACTCTGGGTAGTTCTCAAGTTTAGGTGGAAAGCAGCCCCTGTATAGAGCACTCTCAACACCAGCGACACTCTAGATCTGCTCACCTCAAATGTCTGCTTTTGTATCAAAGTTTTTAAGCATAGGATTAGCACAGTGCTATCCACGCCGAGATAGAAATGGACAAACTCTTTTGCCATTTTTACAGCAAAGTCTTTAAGCATAGGACTAACACAGGGCTGTCCTTGCCGAGCTGTAAAATGACAAAAGCCATTTATCACTCCAGGCACATTACAGCTTTGAATTGGTAAAATACCAATCAAGCCAACCTGAAATGAGTAAAAGCAACCCCTGACACAGTGTTTCGCTCTAATTAGAGCTCTTCAGAGAGGTATAGCTTTGTCCAGACACAAGGGCGCACCCAGTATAAGTCAAAAGAATACCCTTTCCGGCATAGAGTGACGAATAAATTATGCAAAAAAAGAAGTAGAGAACTCTGGGTAGTTCTCAAGTTTAGGTGGAAAGCAGCCCCTGTATAGAGCACTCTGAACACCAGCGACACTCTAGATCTGCTCACCTCAAATGTCTGCTTTTATATCAAAGTTTTTAAGCATAGGATTAGCACAGTGCTATCCACGCCGAGATAGATATGGACAAAGTCTTTTGCCATTTTTACAGCAAAGTCTTTAAGCATAGGACTAACACAGTGCTGTCCTTGCCGAGCTGTAAAATGACAAAAGCCATTTATCACTCCAGGCACAGTATTACAGCTTTGAATTGGTAAAATACCAATCAAGCCAACCTGAAATGAGTAAAAGCAACCTCTGACACAGTGTATCGCTCTAATTAGAGCTCTTCAGAGAGGTATAGCTTTGTCCAGACACAAGGGCGCACCCAGTATAAGTCAAAAGAATACCCTTTCAGGCATAGAGTGAGGAATAAATTGTGCAAAAAAAGAAGTAGAGAACTCTGGGTAGTTCTCAAGTTTAGGTGGAAAGCAGCCCCTGTATAGAGCACTCTCAACACTAGCGACACTCTAGATCTGCTCACCTCAAATGTCTGCTTTTATATCAAAGTTTTTAAGCATAGGATTAGCACAGTGCTATCCACGCCGAGATAGAAATGGACAAAGTCTTTTGCCACTTGTACAGCAAAGTCTTTAAGCATAGGACTAACACAGGGCTGTCCTTGCCGAGCTGTAAAATGACAAAAGCCATTTATCACTCCAGGCACAGTATTACAGCTTTGAATTGGTAAAATACCAATCAGGCCAACCTGAAATGAGTAAAAGCAACCCCTGACACAGTGTTTCGCTCTAATTAGAGCTCTGCAGAGAGGTATAGCTTTGTCCAGACACAAGGGCGCACCCAGTATAAGTCAAAAGAATACCCTTTCAGACATAGAGTGACGAATAAATTAGGCAAAAAAATAAGTAGAGAACTCTGGGTAGTTCTCAAGTTTAGGTGGAAAGCAGCCCCTGTATAGAGCACTCTCAACACCAGCGACACTCTAGACCTGCTCACCTCAAATGTCTGCTTTTCTATCAAAGTGTTTAAACATAGGATTAGCACAGTGCTATCCACGCCGAGATAGAAATGGACAAACTCTTTTGCCATTTTTACAGCAAAGTCTTTAAGCATAGGACTAACACAGGGCTGTCCTTGCCGAGCTGTAAAATGACAAAAGCCATTTATCACTCCATGTACAGTATTACAGCTTTGAATTGGTAAAATACCAATCAAGCCAACCTGAAATGATTAAAAGCAACCCCTGACACAGTGTTTCGCTCTAATTAGAGCTCTTCAGAGAGGTATAGCTTTGTCCAGACACAAGGGCGCACCCAGTATAAGTCAAAAGAATACCCTTTCAGGCATAGAGTGACGAATAAATTATGCAAAAAAAGAAGTAGAGAACTCTGGGTAGTTCTCAAGTTTAGGTGGAAAGCAGCCCCTGTATAGAGCACTCTCAACACCAGCAACACTCTAGATCTGCTCACCTCAAATGTCTGCTTTTCTATCAAAGTTTTTAAGCATAGGATTAGCACAGTGCTATCCACGCCAAGATAGAAATGGACAAAGTCTTTTTCCACTTGTACAGCAAAGTCTTTAAGCATAGGACTAACACAGGGCTGTCCTTGCCGAGCTGTAAAATGACAAAAGCCATTTATTCCTCCAGGCACAGTATTACAGCTTTGAATTGGTAAAATACCAATCAAGCCAACCTGAAATGATTAAAAGCAACCCCTGACACAGTGTTTCGCTCTAATTAGAGCTCTTCAGAGAAGTATAGCTTTGTCCAGACACAAGGGCGCACCCAGTATAAGTCAAAAGAATAGCCTTTCAGGCATAGAGTGACGAATAAATTATGCAAAAAAAGAAGTAGAGAACTCTGGGTAGTTCTCAAGTTTAGGTGGAAAGCAGCCCCTGTATAGAGCACTCTCAACACCAGCAACACTCTAGATCTGCTCACCTCAAATGTCTGCTTTTCTATCAAAGTTTTTAAGCATAGGATTAGCACAGTGCTATCCACGCCGAGATAGAAATGGACAAAATATTTTCCCATTTTTATAGCAAAGTCTTTAAGCATAGACCTAACACAGGGCTCTCCTTGCCGAGCTGTAAAATGACAAAAGCCATTTATCACTCCAGGCACAGTATTACAGCTTTGAATTTGTAAAATACCAATCAAGCCAACCTGAAATGAGTAAAAGCAACCCCTGACACAGTGTTTCGCTCTAATTGGAGCTCTTCAGAGAGGTATAGCTTTGTCCAGACACAAGGGCGCACCCGGTATAAGTCAAAAGAATACCCTTTCAGGCATAGAGTGACGAATAAATTATGCAAAAAAAGAAGTAGAGCACTCTGGGTAGTTCTCAAGTTTAGGTGGAAAGCAGCCCCTGTATAGAGCACTCTCAACACCAGCAACACTCTAGATCTGCTCACCTCAAATGTCTGCTTTTCTATCAAAGTTTTTAAGCATAGGATTAGCACAGTGCTATCCACGCCGAGATAGAAATGGACAAAGTCTTTTGCCATTTTTACAGCAAAGTCTTTAAGCATAGGACTAACACAGGGCTGTCCTTGCCGAGCTGTAAAATGACAAAAGCCATTTATCACTCCAGGCACAGTATTACAGCTTTGAATTGGTAAAATACCAATCAAGCCAACCTGAAATGATTAAAAGCAAACCCTGACACAGTGTTTCACTCTAATTAGAGCTCTTCAGAGAGGTATAGCTTTGTCCAGACACAAGGGCGCACCCAGTATAAGTCAAAAGAATACCCTTTCAGGCATAGAGTGACGAATACATTGTGCAAAAAAAGAAGTAGAGAACTCTGGGTAGTTCTCAAGTTTAGGTGGAAAGCAGCCCCTGTATAGAGCACTCTCAACACCAGCAACACTCTAGATCTGCTCACCTCAAATGTCTGCTTTTCTATCAAAGTTTTTAAGCATAGGATTAGCACAGTGCTATCCACGCCAAGATAGAAATGGACAAAGTCTTTTTCCACTTGTACAGCAAAGTCTTTAAGCATAGGACTAACACAGGGCTGTCCTTGCCGAGCTGTAAAATGACAAAAGCCATTTATTCCTCCAGGCACAGTATTACAGCTTTGAATTGGTAAAATACCAATCATGCCAACCTGAAATGATTAAAAGCAACCCCTGACACAGTGTTTCGCTCTAATTAGAGCTCTTCAGAGAGGTATAGCTTTGTCCAGGCACAAGGGCGCACCCAGTATAAGTCAAAAGAATACCCTTTCAGGCATAGAGTGACGAATAAATTATGCAAAAAAAGAAGTAGAGAACTCTGGGTAGTTCTCAAGTTTAGGTGGAAAGCAGCCCCTGTATAGAGCACTCTCAACACCAGCAACACTCTAGATCTGCTCACCTCAAATGTCTGCTTTTCTATCAAAGTTTTTAAGCATAGGATTAGCACAGTGCTATCCACGCCGAGATAGAAATGGACAAAGTCTTTTGCCATTTTTATAGCAAAGTCTTTAAGCATAGACCTAACACAGGGCTGTCCTTGCCGAGCTGTAAAATGACAAAAGCCATTTATCACTCCAGGCACAGTATTACAGCTTTGAATTGGTAAAATACCAATCAAGCCAACCTGAAATGAGTAAAAGCAACCCCTGACACAGTGTTTCGCTCTAATTGGAGCTCTTCAGAGAGGTATAGCTTTGTCCAGACACAAGGGCGCACCCGGTATAAGTCAAAAGAATACCCTTTCAGGCATAGAGTGACGAATAAATTATGCAAAAAAAGAAGTAGAGCACTCTGGGTAGTTCTCAAGTTTAGGTGGAAAGCAGCCCCTGTATAGAGCACTCTCAACACCAGCGACACTCTAGATCTGCTCACCTCAAATGTCTGCTTTTCTATCAAAGTTTTTAAGCATAGGATTAGCACAGTGCTATCCACGCCGAGATAGAAATGGACAAAGTCTTTTGCCATTTTTACAGCAAAGTCTTTAAGCATAGGACTAACACAGGGCTGTCCTTGCCGAGCTGTAAAATGACAAAAGCCATTTATCACTCCAGGCACAGTATTACAGCTTTGAATTGGTAAAATACCAATCAAGCCAACCTGAAATGATTAAAAGCAAACCCTGACACAGTGTTTCACTCTAATTAGAGCTCTTCAGAGAGGTATAGCTTTGTCCAGACACAAGGGCGCACCCAGTATAAGTCAAAAGAATACCCTTTCAGGCATAGAGTGACAAATACATTGTGCAAAAAAAGAAGTAGAGAACTCTGGGTAGTTCTCAAGTTTAGGTGGAAAGCAGCCCCTGTATAGAGCACTCTCAACACCAGCGACACTCTAGATCTGCTCACCTCAAATGTCTGCTTTTGTATCAAAGTTTTTAAGCATAGGATTAGCACAGTGCTATCCACGCCGAGATAGAAATGGACAAAGTCTTTTGCCATTTTTACAGCAAAGTCTTTAAGCATAGGACTAACACAGGGCTGTCCTTGCCGAGGTGTAAAATGACAAAAGCCATTTATCACTCCAGGCACAGTATTACAGCTTTGAATTGGTAAAATACCAATCAAGCCAACCTGAAATGATTAAAAGCAACCCCTGACACAGTGTTTCGCTCTAATTAGAGCTCTTCAGAGAGGTATAGCTTTTTCCAGACACAAGGGCGCACCCAGTATAAGTCAAAAGAATACCCTTTCAGGCAAAGAGTGACGAATAAGTTATTCAAAAAAAGAAGTAGAGAACTCTGGGTAGTTCTCAAGTTTAGGTGGAAAGCAGCCCCTGTATAGAGCACTCTCAACACCAGCAACACTCTAGATCTGCTCACCTCAAATGTCTGCTTTTCTATCAAAGTTTTTAAGCATAGGATTAGCACAGTGCTATCCACGCCGAGATAGAAATGGACAAAGTCTTTTGCCATTTTTACAGCAAAGTCTTTAAGCATAGAACTAACACATGGCTGTCCTTGCCGAACTGTAAAATGACAAAAGCCATTTATCACTCCAGGCACAGTATTACAGCTTTGAATTGGTAAAATATCAATCAAGCCAACCTGAAATGAGTAAAAGCAACCCCTGACACAGTGTTTCGCTCTAATTAGAGCTCTTCAGAGAGGTATAGCTTTGTCCAGACACAAGGGCGCACCCAGTATAAGTCAAAAGAATACCCTTTCAGGCATAGAGTGACGAATAAATTATGCAAAAAAAGAAATAGAGAACTCTGGGTAGTTCTCAAGTTTAGGTGGAAAGCAGCCCCTGTATAGAGCACTCTCAACACCAGCGACACTCTAGATCTGCTCACCTCAAATGTCGGCTTTTCTATCAAAGTTTTTAAGCATAGGATTAGCACAGTGCTATCCACGCCAAGATAGAAATGGACAAAGTCTTTTTCCACTTGTACAGCAAAGTCTTTAAGCATAGGACTAACACAGGGCTGTCCTTGCCGAGCTGTAAAATGACAAAAGCCATTTATCACTCCAGGCACAGTATTACAGCTTTGAATTGGTAAAATACCAATCAAGCCAACCTGAAATGATTAAAAGCAACCCCTGACACAGTGTTTCGCTCTAATTAGAGCTTTTCAGAGAGGTATAGCTTTGTCCAGACACAAGGGCGCACCCAGTATAAGTCAAAAGAATACCCTTTCAGGCATAGAGTAACGAATAAATTATTCAAAAAAAGAAGTAGTGAACTCTGGGTAGTTCTCAAGTTTAGGTGGAAAGCAGCCCCTGTATAGAGCACTCTCAACACCAGCGACACTCTAGATCTGCTCACCTCAAATGTCTGCTTTTATATCAAAGTTTTTAAGCATAGGATTAGCACAGTGTTATCCACGCCGAGATAGAAATGGACAAAGTCTTTTGCCATTTTTACAGCAAAGTCTTTAGGCATAGGACTAACACAGGGCTGTCCTTGCCGAGCTGTAAAATGACAAAAGCCATTTATCATTCCAGGCACAGTATTACAGCTTTGAATTGGTAAAATACCAATCAAGCCAACCTGAAATGAGTAAAAGCAACCCCTGACACAGTGTTTCGCTCTAATTAGAGCTCTTCAGAGAGGTATAGCTTTGTCCAGGCACAAGGGCGCACCCAGTATAAGTCAAAAGAATACCCTTTCAGGCATAGAGTGACGAATAAATTATGCAAAAAAAGAAGTAGAGTACTCTGGGTAGTTCTCAAGTTTAGGTGGAAAGCTGCCCCTGTATAGAGCACTCTCAACACCAGCGATACTCTAGATCTGCTCACCTCAAATGTCTGCTTTTCTATCAAAGTTTTTAAGCATAGGATTAGCACAGTGCTATCCACGCCAATATAGAAATGGACAAAGTCTTTTGCCATTTTTACAGCAAAGTCTTTAAGCATAGGACTAACACAGGGCTGTCCTTGCCGAGCTGTAAAATGACAAAAGCCATTTATCACTCCAGGCACAGTATTACAGCTTTGAATTGGTAAAATACCAATCAAGCCAACCTGAAATGAGTAAAAGCAACCCCTGACACAGTGTATCGCTCTAATTAAAGCTCTTCAGAGAGGTATAGCTTTGTCCAGACACAAGGGCGCACCCAGTATAAGTCAAAAGAATACCCTTTCAGGCATAGAGTGACGAATTAATTATGCAAAAAAAGAAGTAGAGAACTCTGGGTAGTTCTCAAGTTTAGGTGGAAAACAGCCCCTGTATAGAGCACTCTCAACACCAGCGACACTCTAGATCTCCTCACCTCAAATGTCTGCTTTTCTATCAAAGTTCTTAAGCATAGGATTAGCACAGTGCTATCCATGCCGAGATAGAAATGGACAAAGTCTTTTACCATTTTTACAGCAAAGTCTTTAAGCATAGAACTAACACAGGGCTGTCCTTGCCGAGCTGTAAAATGACAAAAGCCATTTATCACTCCAGGCACAGTATTACAGCTTGAATTGGTAAAATACCAATCAAGCCAACCTGAAATGATTTAAAGCAACCCCTGACACAGTGTTTCGCTATAATTAGAGCTCTTCAGAGAGAGGTATAGCTTTGTCCAGACACAAGGGCGCACCCAGTATAAGTCAAAAGAATACCCTTTCAGGCATAGAGTGAGGAATAAATTATGCAAAAAAAGAAGTAGAGAACTCTGGGTAGTTCTCAAGTTTAGGTGGAATGCAGCCCCTGTATAGAGCACTCTCAACACTAGCGACACTCTAGATCTGCTCACCTCAAATGTCTGCTTTTCTATCAAAGTTTTTAAGCATAGGATTAGCACAGTGCTATCCACGCCGAGATAGAAATGGACAAAGTCTTTTGCCATTTTTATAGCAAAGTCTTTAAGCATAGAACTAACACAGGGCTGTCCTTGCCGAGCTGTAAAATGACAAAAGCCATTTATCACTCCAGGCACAGTATTACAGCTTTGAATTGGTAAAATACCAATCAAGCCAACCTGAAATGAGTAAAAGCAACCCCTGACACAGTGTTTCGCTCTAATTAGAGCTCTTCAGAGAGGTATAGCTTTGTCCAGACACAAGGGCGCACCCAGTATAAGTCAAAAGAATACCCTTTCAGGCATAGAGTGACGAATAAATTGTGCAAAAAAAGAAGTAGAGAACTCTGGGTAGTTCTCAAGTTTAGGTGGAAAGCAGCCCCTGTATAGAGCACTCTCAACACCAGCAACACTCTAGATCTGCTCACCTCAAATGTCTGCTTTTCTATCAAAGTTTTTAAGCATAGGATTAGCACAGTGCTATCCACGCCAAGATAGAAATGGACAAAGTCTTTTTCCACTTGTACAGCAAAGTCTTTAAGCATAGGACTAACACAGGGCTGTCCTTGCCGAGCTGTAAAATGACAAAAGCCATTTATTCCTCCAGGCACAGTATTACAGCTTTGAATTGGTAAAATACCAATCAAGCCAACCTGAAATGATTAAAAAGCAACCCCTGACACAGTGTTTCGCTCTAATTAGAGCTCTTCAGAGAGGTATAGCTTTGTCCAGACACAAGGGCGCACCCAGTATAAGTCAAAAGAATACCCTTTCAGGCATAGAGTGACGAATAAATTATGCAAAAAAAGAAGTAGAGAACTCTGGGTAGTTCTCAAGTTTAGGTGGAAAGCAGCCCCTGTATAGAGCACTCTCAACACCAGCAACACTCCAGATCTACTCACCTCAAATGTCTGCTTTTCTATCAAAGTTTTTAAGCATAGGATTAGCACAGTGCTATCCACGCCGAGATAGAAATGGACAAAGTCTTTTGCCATTTTTACAGCAAAGTCTTTAAGCATAGGTCTAACACTGGGCTGTCCTTGCCGAGCTGTAAAATGACAAAAGCCATTTATCACTCCAGGCACAGTATTACAGGTTTGAATTGGTAAAATACCAATCAAGCCAACCTGAAATGAGTAAAAGCAACCCCTGACACAGTGTTTCGCTCTAATTAGAGCTCTTCAGAGAGGTATAGCTTTGTCCAGACACAAGGGCGCACCCAGTATAAGTCAAAAGAATACCCTTTCAGGCATAGAGTGACGAATAAATTATGCAAAAAAAGAAGTAGAGTACTCTGGGTAGTTCTCAAGTTTAGGTGGAAAGCAGCCCCTGTATAGAGCACTCTCAACACCAGCGATACTCTAGATCTGCTCACCTCAAATATCTGCTTTTTTATCAAAGTTTTTAAGCATAGGATTAGCACAGTGCTATTCACGCCGAGATAGAAATGGACAAAGTCTTTTGCCATTTTTACAGCAAAGTCTTTAAGCATAGGACTAACACAGGGCTGTCCTTGCCGAGCTGTAAAATGACAAAAGCCATTTATCACTCCAGGCACAATATTACAGCTTGAATTGGTAAAATACCAATCAAGCCAACCTGAAATGATTAAAAGCAACCCCTGACAGTGTTGCGCTCTAATTAGAGCTCTTCAGAGAGAGGTATAGCTTTGTCCAGACACAAGGGCGCACCCAGTATAAGTCAAAAGAATACCCTTTCAGGCATAGAGTGACGAATAAATTATGCAAAAAAAGAAGTAGAGTACTCTGGGTAGTTCTCAAGTTTAGGTGGAAAGCAGCCCCTGTATAGAGCACTCTCAACACCAGCGATACACTAGATCTGCTCACCTCAAATATCTGCTTTTTTATCAAAGTTTTTAAGCATAGGATTAGCACAGTGCTATCCACGCCGAGATAGAAATGGACAAAGTCTTTTGCCATTTTTACAGCAAAGTCTTTAAGCATAGGACTAACACAGGTCTGTCCTTGCCAAGCTGTAAAATGACAAAAGCCATTTATCACTCCAGGCACAGTATTACAGCTTTGAATTGGTAAAATACCAATCAAGCCAACCTGAAATTATTAAAAGCAAACCCTGACACAGTGTTTCGCTCTAATTAGAGCTCTTCAGAGAGGTATAGCTTTGTCCAGACTCAAGGGCGCACCCAGTATAAGTCAAAAGAATACTCTTTCAGGCATAGAGTGACGAATACATTGTGCAAAAAAAGAAGTAGAGAACTCTGGGTAGTTCTCAAGTTTAGGTGGAAAGCAGCCCCTGTATAGAGCACTCTCAACACCAGCGACACTCTAGATCTGCTCACCTCAAATGTCTGCTTTTGTATCAAAGTTTTTAAGCATAGGATTAGCACAGTGCTATCCACGCCGAGATAGAAATGGACAAACTCTTTTGCCATTTTTACAGCAAAGTCTTTAAGCATAGGACTAACACAGGGCTGTCCTTGCCGAGCTGTAAAATGACAAAAGCCATTTATCACTCCAGGCACATTACAGCTTTGAATTGGTAAAATACCAATCAAGCCAACCTGAAATGAGTAAAAGCAACCCCTGACACAGTGTTTCGCTCTAATTAGAGCTCTTCAGAGAGGTATAGCTTTGTCCAGACACAAGGGCGCACCCAGTATAAGTCAAAAGAATACCCTTTCCGGCATAGAGTGACGAATAAATTATGCAAAAAAAGAAGTAGAGAACTCTGGGTAGTTCTCAAGTTTAGGTGGAAAGCAGCCCCTGTATAGAGCACTCTGAACACCAGCGACACTCTAGATCTGCTCACCTCAAATGTCTGCTTTTATATCAAAGTTTTTAAGCATAGGATTAGCACAGTGCTATCCACGCCGAGATAGATATGGACAAAGTCTTTTGCCATTTTTACAGCAAAGTCTTTAAGCATAGGACTAACACAGTGCTGTCCTTGCCGAGCTGTAAAATGACAAAAGCCATTTATCACTCCAGGCACAGTATTACAGCTTTGAATTGGTAAAATACTAATCAAGCCAACCTGAAATGAGTAAAAGCAACCTCTGACACAGTGTATCGCTCTAATTAGAGCTCTTCAGAGAGGTATAGCTTTGTCCAGACACAAGGGCGCACCCAGTATAAGTCAAAAGAATACCCTTTCAGGCATAGAGTGAGGAATAAATTGTGCAAAAAAAGAAGTAGAGAACTCTGGGTAGTTCTCAAGTTTAGGTGGAAAGCAGCCCCTGTATAGAGCACTCTCAACACTAGCGACACTCTAGATCTGCTCACCTCAAATGTCTGCTTTTATATCAAAGTTTTTAAGCATAGGATTAGCACAGTGCTATCCACGCCGAGATAGAAATGGACAAAGTCTTTTGCCACTTGTACAGCAAAGTCTTTAAGCATAGGACTAACACAGGGCTGTCCTTGCCGAGCTGTAAAATGACAAAAGCCATTTATCACTCCAGGCACAGTATTACAGCTTTGAATTGGTAAAATACCAATCAAGCCAACCTGAAATGAGTAAAAGCAACCCCTGACACAGTGTTTCGCTCTAATTAGAGCTCTTCAGAGAGGTATAGCTTTGTCCAGACACAAGGGCGCACCCAGTATAAGTCAAAAGAATACCCTTTCAGGCATAGAGTGACGAATAAATTAGGCAAAAAAATAAGTAGAGAACTCTGGGTAGTTCTCAAGTTTAGGTGGAAAGCAGCCCCTGTATAGAGCACTCTCAACACCAGCGACACTCTAGACCTGCTCACCTCAAATGTCTGCTTTTCTATCAAAGTGTTTAAACATAGGATTAGCACAGTGCTATCCACGCCGAGATAGAAATGGACAAACTCTTTTGCCATTTTTACAGCAAAGTCTTTAAGCATAGGACTAACACAGGGCTGTCCTTGCCGAGCTGTAAAATGACAAAAGCCATTTATCACTCCAGGTACAGTATTACAGCTTTGAATTGGTAAAATACCAATCAAGCCAACCTGAAATGATTAAAAGCAACCCCTGACACAGTGTTTCGCTCTAATTAGAGCTCTTCAGAGAGGTATAGCTTTGTCCAGACACAAGGGCGCACCCAGTATAAGTCAAAAGAATACCCTTTCAGGCATAGAGTGACGAATAAATTATGCAAAAAAAGAAGTAGAGAACTCTGGGTAGTTCTCAAGTTTAGGTGGAAAGCAGCCCCTGTATAGAGCACTCTCAACACCAGCAACACTCTAGATCTGCTCACCTCAAATGTCTGCTTTTCTATCAAAGTTTTTAAGCATAGGATTAGCACAGTGCTATCCACGCCAAGATAGAAATGGACAAAGTCTTTTTCCACTTGTACAGCAAAGTCTTTAAGCATAGGACTAACACAGGGCTGTCCTTGCCGAGCTGTAAAATGACAAAAGCCATTTATTCCTCCAGGCACAGTATTACAGCTTTGAATTGGTAAAATACCAATCAAGCCAACCTGAAATGATTAAAAGCAACCCCTGACACAGTGTTTCGCTCTAATTAGAGCTCTTCAGAGAGGTATAGCTTTGTCCAGACACAAGGGCGCACCCAGTATAAGTCAAAAGAATACCCTTTCAGGCATAGAGTGACGAATAAATTATGCAAAAAAAGAAGTAGAGAACTCTGGGTAGTTCTCAAGTTTAGGTGGAAAGCAGCCCCTGTATAGAGCACTCTCAACACCAGCAACACTCTAGATCTGCTCACCTCAAATGTCTGCTTTTCTATCAAAGTTTTTAAGCATAGGATTAGCACAGTGCTATCCACGCCGAGATAGAAATGGACAAAATCTTTTGCCATTTTTATAGCAAAGTCTTTAAGCATAGACCTAACACAAGGCTCTCCTTGCCGAGCTGTAAAATGACAAAAGCCATTTATCACTCCAGGCACAGTATTACAGCTTTGAATTTGTAAAATACCAATCAAGCCAACCTGAAATGAGTAAAAGCAACCCCTGACACAGTGTTTCGCTCTAATTGGAGCTCTTCAGAGAGGTATAGCTTTGTCCAGACACAAGGGCGCACCCGGTATAAGTCAAAAGAATACCCTTTCAGGCATAGAGTGACGAATAAATTATGCAAAAAAAGAAGTAGAGCACTCTGGGTAGTTCTCAAGTTTAGGTGGAAAGCAGCCCCTGTATAGAGCACTCTCAACACCAGCGACACTCTAGATCTGCTCACCTCAAATGTCTGCTTTTCTATCAAAGTTTTTAAGCATAGGATTAGCACAGTGCTATCCACGCCGAGATAGAAATGGACAAAGTCTTTTGCCATTTTTACAGCAAAGTCTTTAAGCATAGGACTAACACAGGGCTGTCCTTGCCGAGCTGTAAAATGACAAAAGCCATTTATCACTCCAGGCACAGTATTACAGCTTTGAATTGGTAAAATACCAATCAAGCCAACCTGAAATGATTAAAAGCAAACCCTGACACAGTGTTTCACTCTAATTAGAGCTCTTCAGAGAGGTATAGCTTTGTCCAGACACAAGGGCGCACCCAGTATAAGTCAAAAGAATACCCTTTCAGGCATAGAGTGACGAATACATTGTGCAAAAAAAGAAGTAGAGAACTCTGGGTAGTTCTCAAGTTTAGGTGGAAAGCAGCCCCTGTATAGAGCACTCTCAACACCAGCAACACTCTAGATCTGCTCACCTCAAATGTCTGCTTTTCTATCAAAGTTTTTAAGCATAGGATTAGCACAGTGCTATCCACGCCAAGATAGAAATGGACAAAGTCTTTTTCCACTTGTACAGCAAAGTCTTTAAGCATAGGACTAACACAGGGCTGTCCTTGCCGAGCTGTAAAATGACAAAAGCCATTTATTCCTCCAGGCACAGTATTACAGCTTTGAATTGGTAAAATACCAATCATGCCAACCTGAAATGATTAAAAGCAACCCCTGACACAGTGTTTCGCTCTAATTAGAGCTCTTCAGAGAGGTATAGCTTTGTCCAGGCACAAGGGCGCACCCAGTATAAGTCAAAAGAATACCCTTTCAGGCATAGAGTGACGAATAAATTATGCAAAAAAAGAAGTAGAGAACTCTGGGTAGTTCTCAAGTTTAGGTGGAAAGCAGCCCCTGTATAGAGCACTCTCAACACCAGCAACACTCTAGATCTGCTCACCTCAAATGTCTGCTTTTCTATCAAAGTTTTTAAGCATAGGATTAGCACAGTGCTATCCACGCCGAGATAGAAATGGACAAAGTCTTTTGCCATTTTTATAGCAAAGTCTTTAAGCATAGACCTAACACAGGGCTGTCCTTGCCGAGCTGTAAAATGACAAAAGCCATTTATCACTCCAGGCACAGTATTACAGCTTTGAATTGGTAAAATACCAATCAAGCCAACCTGAAATGAGTA
Source organism: Triturus cristatus (assembly GCF_964204655.1). NCBI lineage: Eukaryota > Metazoa > Chordata > Amphibia > Caudata > Salamandridae > Triturus > Triturus cristatus. Next base: position 685,989,409 of record NC_140591.1, read on the forward strand.
AAAGCAACCCCTGACACAGTGTTTCGCTCTAATTGGAGCTCTTCAGAGAGGTATAGCTTTGTCCAGACGCAAGGGCGCACCCGGTATAAGTCAAAAGAATACCCTTTCAGGCATAGAGTGACGAATAAATTATGCAAAAAAAGAAGTAGAGCACTCTGGGTAGTTCTCAAGTTTAGGTGGAAAGCAGCCCCTGTATAGAGCACTCTCAACACCAGCGACACTCTAGATCTGCTCACCTCAAATGTCTGCTTTTCTATCAAAGTTTTTAAGCATAGGATTAGCACAGTGCTATCCACGCCGAGATAGAAATGGACAAAGTCTTTTGCCATTTTTACAGCAAAGTCTTTAAGCATAGGACTAACACAGGGCTGTCCTTGCCGAGCTGTAAAATGACAAAAGCCATTTATCACTCCAGGCACAGTATTACAGCTTTGAATTGGTAAAATACCAATCAAGCCAACCTGAAATGATTAAAAGCAAACCCTGACACAGTGTTTCACTCTAATTAGAGCTCTTCAGAGAGGTATAGCTTTGTCCAGACACAAGGGCGCACCCAGTATAAGTCAAAAGAATACCCTTTCAGGCATAGAGTGACAAATACATTGTGCAAAAAAAGAAGTAGAGAACTCTGGGTAGTTCTCAAGTTTAGGTGGAAAGCAGCCCCTGTATAGAGCACTCTCAACACCAGCGACACTCTAGATCTGCTCACCTCAAATGTCTGCTTTTGTATCAAAGTTTTTAAGCATAGGATTAGCACAGTGCTATCCACGCCGAGATAGAAATGGACAAAGTCTTTTGCCATTTTTACAGCAAAGTCTTTAAGCATAGGACTAACACAGGGCTGTCCTTGCCGAGGTGTAAAATGACAAAAGCCATTTATCACTCCAGGCACAGTATTACAGCTTTGAATTGGTAAAATACCAATCAAGCCAACCTGAAATGATTAAAAGCAACCCCTGACACAGTGTTTCGCTCTAATTAGAGCTCTTCAGAGAGGTATAGCTTTTTCCAGACACAAGGGCGCACCCAGTATAAGTCAAAAGAATACCCTTTCAGGCAAAGAGTGACGAATAAGTTATTCAAAAAAAGAAGTAGAGAACTCTGGGTAGTTCTCAAGTTTAGGTGGAAAGCAGCCCCTGTATAGAGCACTCTCAACACCAGCAACACTCTAGATCTGCTCACCTCAAATGTCTGCTTTTCTATCAAAGTTTTTAAGCATAGGATTAGCACAGTGCTATCCACGCCGAGATAGAAATGGACAAAGTCTTTTGCCATTTTTACAGCAAAGTCTTTAAGCATAGAACTAACACATGGCTGTCCTTGCCGAACTGTAAAATGACAAAAGCCATTTATCACTCCAGGCACAGTATTACAGCTTTGAATTGGTAAAATATCAATCAAGCCAACCTGAAATGAGTAAAAGCAACCCCTGACACAGTGTTTCGCTCTAATTAGAGCTCTTCAGAGAGGTATAGCTTTGTCCAGACACAAGGGCGCACCCAGTATAAGTCAAAAGAATACCCTTTCAGGCATAGAGTGACGAATAAATTATGCAAAAAAAGAAATAGAGAACTCTGGGTAGTTCTCAAGTTTAGGTGGAAAGCAGCCCCTGTATAGAGCACTCTCAACACCAGCGACACTCTAGATCTGCTCACCTCAAATGTCGGCTTTTCTATCAAAGTTTTTAAGCATAGGATTAGCACAGTGCTATCCACGCCAAGATAGAAATGGACAAAGTCTTTTTCCACTTGTACAGCAAAGTCTTTAAGCATAGGACTAACACAGGGCTGTCCTTGCCGAGCTGTAAAATGACAAAAGCCATTTATCACTCCAGGCACAGTATTACAGCTTTGAATTGGTAAAATACCAATCAAGCCAACCTGAAATGATTAAAAGCAACCCCTGACACAGTGTTTCGCTCTAATTAGAGCTTTTCAGAGAGGTATAGCTTTGTCCAGACGCAAGGGCGCACCCAGTATAAGTCAAAAGAATACCCTTTCAGGCATAGAGTAACGAATAAATTATTCAAAAAAAGAAGTAGTGAACTCTGGGTAGTTCTCAAGTTTAGGTGGAAAGCAGCCCCTGTATAGAGCACTCTCAACACCAGCGACACTCTAGATCTGCTCACCTCAAATGTCTGCTTTTATATCAAAGTTTTTAAGCATAGGATTAGCACAGTGTTATCCACGCCGAGATAGAAATGGACAAAGTCTTTTGCCATTTTTACAGCAAAGTCTTTAGGCATAGGACTAACACAGGGCTGTCCTTGCCGAGCTGTAAAATGACAAAAGCCATTTATCATTCCAGGCACAGTATTACAGCTTTGAATTGGTAAAATACCAATCAAGCCAACCTGAAATGAGTAAAAGCAACCCCTGACACAGTGTTTCGCTCTAATTAGAGCTCTTCAGAGAGGTATAGCTTTGTCCAGGCACAAGGGCGCACCCAGTATAAGTCAAAAGAATACCCTTTCAGGCATAGAGTGACGAATAAATTATGCAAAAAAAGAAGTAGAGTACTCTGGGTAGTTCTCAAGTTTAGGTGGAAAGCTGCCCCTGTATAGAGCACTCTCAACACCAGCGATACTCTAGATCTGCTCACCTCAAATGTCTGCTTTTCTATCAAAGTTTTTAAGCATAGGATTAGCACAGTGCTATCCACGCCAATATAGAAATGGACAAAGTCTTTTGCCATTTTTACAGCAAAGTCTTTAAGCATAGGACTAACACAGGGCTGTCCTTGCCGAGCTGTAAAATGACAAAAGCCATTTATCACTCCAGGCACAGTATTACAGCTTTGAATTGGTAAAATACCAATCAAGCCAACCTGAAATGAGTAAAAGCAACCCCTGACACAGTGTATCGCTCTAATTAAAGCTCTTCAGAGAGGTATAGCTTTGTCCAGACACAAGGGCGCACCCAGTATAAGTCAAAAGAATACCCTTTCAGGCATAGAGTGACGAATTAATTATGCAAAAAAAGAAGTAGAGAACTCTGGGTAGTTCTCAAGTTTAGGTGGAAAACAGCCCCTGTATAGAGCACTCTCAACACCAGCGACACTCTAGATCTCCTCACCTCAAATGTCTGCTTTTCTATCAAAGTTCTTAAGCATAGGATTAGCACAGTGCTATCCATGCCGAGATAGAAATGGACAAAGTCTTTTACCATTTTTACAGCAAAGTCTTTAAGCATAGAACTAACACAGGGCTGTCCTTGCCGAGCTGTAAAATGACAAAAGCCATTTATCACTCCAGGCACAGTATTACAGCTTGAATTGGTAAAATACCAATCAAGCCAACCTGAAATGATTTAAAGCAACCCCTGACACAGTGTTTCGCTATAATTAGAGCTCTTCAGAGAGAGGTATAGCTTTGTCCAGACACAAGGGCGCACCCAGTATAAGTCAAAAGAATACCCTTTCAGGCATAGAGTGAGGAATAAATTATGCAAAAAAAGAAGTAGAGAACTCTGGGTAGTTCTCAAGTTTAGGTGGAATGCAGCCCCTGTATAGAGCACTCTCAACACTAGCGACACTCTAGATCTGCTCACCTCAAATGTCTGCTTTTCTATCAAAGTTTTTAAGCATAGGATTAGCACAGTGCTATCCACGCCGAGATAGAAATGGACAAAGTCTTTTGCCATTTTTATAGCAAAGTCTTTAAGCATAGAACTAACACAGGGCTGTCCTTGCCGAGCTGTAAAATGACAAAAGCCATTTATCACTCCAGGCACAGTATTACAGCTTTGAATTGGTAAAATACCAATCAAGCCAACCTGAAATGAGTAAAAGCAACCCCTGACACAGTGTTTCGCTCTAATTAGAGCTCTTCAGAGAGGTATAGCTTTGTCCAGACACAAGTGCGCACCCAGTATAAGTCAAAAGAATACCCTTTCAGGCATAGAGTGACGAATAAATTGTGCAAAAAAAGAAGTAGAGAACTCTGGGTAGTTCTCAAGTTTAGGTGGAAAGCAGCCCCTGTATAGAGCACTCTCAACACCAGCAACACTCTAGATCTGCTCACCTCAAATGTCTGCTTTTCTATCAAAGTTTTTAAGCATAGGATTAGCACAGTGCTATCCACGCCAAGATAGAAATGGACAAAGTCTTTTTCCACTTGTACAGCAAAGTCTTTAAGCATAGGACTAACACAGGGCTGTCCTTGCCGAGCTGTAAAATGACAAAAGCCATTTATTCCTCCAGGCACAGTATTACAGCTTTGAATTGGTAAAATACCAATCAAGCCAACCTGAAATGATTAAAAAGCAACCCCTGACACAGTGTTTCGCTCTAATTAGAGCTCTTCAGAGAGGTATAGCTTTGTCCAGACACAAGGGCGCACCCAGTATAAGTCAAAAGAATACCCTTTCAGGCATAGAGTGACGAATAAATTATGCAAAAAAAGAAGTAGAGAACTCTGGGTAGTTCTCAAGTTTAGGTGGAAAGCAGCCCCTGTATAGAGCACTCTCAACACCAGCAACACTCCAGATCTACTCACCTCAAATGTCTGCTTTTCTATCAAAGTTTTTAAGCATAGGATTAGCACAGTGCTATCCACGCCGAGATAGAAATGGACAAAGTCTTTTGCCATTTTTACAGCAAAGTCTTTAAGCATAGGTCTAACACTGGGCTGTCCTTGCCGAGCTGTAAAATGACAAAAGCCATTTATCACTCCAGGCACAGTATTACAGGTTTGAATTGGTAAAATACCAATCAAGCCAACCTGAAATGAGTAAAAGCAACCCCTGACACAGTGTTTCGCTCTAATTAGAGCTCTTCAGAGAGGTATAGCTTTGTCCAGACACAAGGGCGCACCCAGTATAAGTCAAAAGAATACCCTTTCAGGCATAGAGTGACGAATAAATTATGCAAAAAAAGAAGTAGAGTACTCTGGGTAGTTCTCAAGTTTAGGTGGAAAGCAGCCCCTGTATAGAGCACTCTCAACACCAGCGATACTCTAGATCTGCTCACCTCAAATGTCTGCTTTTCTATCAAAGTTTTTAAGCATAGGATTAGCACAGTGCTATCCACGCCGAGATAGAAATGGACAAAGTCTTTTGCCATTTTTACAGCAAAGTCTTTAAGCATAGGACTAACACAGGGCTGTCCTTGCCGAGCTGTAAAATGACAAAAGCCATTTATCACTCCAGGCACAGTATTACAGCTTTGAATTGGTAAAATACCAATCAAGCCAACCTGAAATGAGTAAAAGCAACCCCTGACACAGTGTTTCGCTCTAATTAGATCTCTTCAGAGAGGTATAGCTTTGTCCAGACACAAGGGCGCACCCGGTATAAGTCAAAAGAATACCCTTTCAGGCATAAAGTGACGAATAAATTATGCAAAAAAAGAAGTAGAGCACTCTGGGTAGTTCTCAAGTTTAGGTGGAAAGCAGCCCCTGTATAGAGCACTCTCAACACCAGCGACACTCTAGATCTGCTCACCTCAAATGTCTGCTTTTCTATCAAAGTTTTTAAGCATAGGATTAGCACAGTGCTATCCACGCCGAGATAGAAATGGACAAAGTCTTTTGCCATTTTTACAGCAAAGTCTTTAAGCATAGGACTAACACAGGGCTGTCCTTGCCGAGCTGTAAAATGACAAAAGCCATTTATCACTCCAGGCACAGTATTACAGCTTTGAATTGGTAAAATACCAATCAAGCCAACCTGAAATGATTAAAAGCAAACCCTGACACAGTGTTTCACTCTAATTAGAGCTCTTCAGAGAGGTATAGCTTTGTCCAGACACAAGGGCGCACCCAGTATAAGTCAAAAGAATACCCTTTCAGGCATAGAGTGACGAATACATTGTGCAAAAAAAGAAGTAGAGAACTCTGGGTAGTTCTCAAGTTTAGGTGGAAAGCAGCCCCTGTATAGAGCACTCTCAACACCAGCGACACTCTAGATCTGCTCACCTCAAATGTCTGCTTTTGTATCAAAGTTTTTAAGCATAGGATTAGCACAGTGCTATCCACGCCGAGATAGAAATGGACAAAGTCTTTTGCCATTTTTACAGCAAAGTCTTTAAGCATAGGACTAACACAGGGCTGTCCTTGCCGAGGTGTAAAATGACAAAAGCCATTTATCACTCCAGGCACAGTATTACAGCTTTGAATTGGTATAATACCAATCAAGCCAACCTGAAATGATTAAAAGCAACCCCTGACACAGTGTTTCGCTCTAATTAGAGCTCTTCAGAGAGGTATAGCTTTTTCCAGACACAAGGGCGCACCCAGTATAAGTCAAAAGAATACCCTTTCAGGCAAAGAGTGACGAATAAGTTATTCAAAAAAAGAAGTAGAGAACTCTTGGTAGTTCTAAAGTTTAGGTGGAAAGCAGCCCCTGTATAGAGCACTCTCAACACCAGCAACACTCTAGATCTGCTCACCTCAAATGTCTGCTTTTCTATCAAAGTTTTTAAGCATAGGATTAGCACAGTGCTATCCACGCCGAGATAGAAATGGACAAAGTCTTTTGCCATTTTTACAGCAAAGTCTTTAAGCATAGAACTAACACATGGCTGTCCTTGCCGAACTGTAAAATGACAAAAGCCATTTATCACTCCAGGCACAGTATTACAGCTTTGAATTGGTAAAATATCAATCAAGCCAATCTGAAATGAGTAAAAGCAACCCCTGACACAGTGTTTCGCTCTAATTAGAGCTCTTCAGAGAGGTATAGCTTTGTCCAGACACAAGGGCGCACCCAGTATAAGTCAAAAGAATACCCTTTCAGGCATAGAGTGACGAATAAATTATGCAAAAAAAGAAATAGAGAACTCTGGGTAGTTCTCAAGTTTAGGTGGAAAGCAGCCCCTGTATAGAGCACTTTTAACACCAGCGACACTCTAGATCTGCTCACCTCAAATGTCGGCTTTTCTATCAAAGTTTTTAAGCATAGGATTAGCACAGTGCTATCCACGCCAAGATAGAAATGGACAAAGTTTTTTTCCACTTGTACAGCAAAGTCTTTAAGCATAGGACTAACACAGGGCTGTCCTTGCCGAGCTGTAAAATGACAAAAGCCATTTATCACTCCAGGCACAGTATTACAGCTTTGAATTGGTAAAATACCAATCAAGCCAACCTGAAATGATTAAAAGCAACCACTGACACAGTGTTTCGCTCTAATTAGAGCTTTTCAGAGAGGTATAGCTTTGTCCAGACACAAGGGCGCACCCAGTATAAGTCAAAAGAATACCCTTTCAGGCATAGAGTAACGAATAATTTATTCAAAAAAAGAAGTAGTGAACTCTGGGTAGTTCTCAAGTTTAGGTGGAAAGCAGCCCCTGTATAGAGCACTCTCAACACCAGCGACACTCTAGATCTGCTCACCTCAAATGTCTGCTTTTATATCAAAGTTTTTAAGCATAGGATTAGCACAGTGTTATCCACGCCGAGATAGAAATGGACAAAGTCTTTTGCCATTTTTACAGCAAAGTCTTTAGGCATAGGACTAACACAGGGCTGTCCTTGCCGAGCTGTAAAATGACAAAAGCCATTTATCATTCCAGGCACAGTATTACAGCTTTGAATTGGTAAAATACCAATCAAGCCAACCTGAAATGAGTAAAAGCAACCCCTGACACAGTGTTTCGCTCTAATTAGAGCTCTTCAGAGAGGTATAGCTTTGTCCAGGCACAAGGGCGCACCCAGTATAAGTCAAAAGAATACCCTTTCAGGCATAGAGTGACGAATAAATTATGCAAAAAAAGAAGTAGAGTACTCTGGGTAGTTCTCAAGTTTAGGTGGAAAGCTGCCCCTGTATAGAGCACTCCCAACACCAGCGATACTCTAGATCTGCTCACCTCAAATGTCTGCTTTTCTATCAAAGTTTTTAAGCATAGGATTAGCACAGTGCTATCCACGCCGAGATAGAAATGGACAAAGTCTTTTGCCATTTTTACAGCAAAGTCTTTAAGCATAGGACTAACACAGGGCTGTCCTTGCCGAGCTGTAAAATGACAAAAGCCATTTTTAACTCCAGGCACAGTATTACAGCTTTGAATTGGTAAAATACCAATCAAGCCAACCTGAAATGAGTAAAAGCAACCCCTGACACAGTGTATCGCTCTAATTAAAGCTCTTCAGAGAGGTATAGCTTTGTCCAGACACAAGGGCGCACCCAGTATAAGTCAAAAGAATACCCTTTCAGGCATAGAGTGACGAATTAATTATGCAAAAAAAGAAGTAGAGAACTCTGGGTAGTTCTCAAGTTTAGGTGGAAAACAGCCCCTGTATAGAGCACTCTCAACACCAGCGACACTCTAGATCTCCTCACCTCAAATGTCTGCTTTTCTATCAAAGTTCTTAAGCATAGGATTAGCACAGTGCTATCCATGCCGAGATAGAAATGGACAAAGTCTTTTACCATTTTTACAGCAAAGTCTTTAAGCATAGAACTAACACAGGGCTGTCCTTGCCGAGCTGTAAAATGACAAAAGCCATTTATCACTCCAGGCACAGTATTACAGCTTGAATTGGTAAAATACCAATCAAGCCAACCTGAAATGATTTAAAGCAACCCCTGACACAGTGTTTCGCTATAATTAGAGCTCTTCAGAGAGAGGTATAGCTTTGTCCAGACACAAGGGCGCACCCAGTATAAGTCAAAAGAATACCCTTTCAGGCATAGAGTGAGGAATAAATTATGCAAAAAAAGAAGTAGAGAACTCTGGGTAGTTCTCAAGTTTAGGTGGAAAGCAGCCCCTGTATAGAGCACTCTCAACACTAGCGACACTCTAGATCTGCTCACCTCAAATGTCTGCTTTTCTATCAAAGTTTTTAAGCATAGGATTAGCACAGTGCTATCCACGCCGAGATAGAAATGGACAAAGTCTTTTGCCATTTTTATAGCAAAGTCTTTAAGCATAGAACTAACACAGGGCTGTCCTTGCCGAGCTGTAAAATGACAAAAGCCATTTATCACTCCAGGCACAGTATTACAGCTTTGAATTGGTAAAATACCAATCAAGCCAACCTGAAATGAGTAAAAGCAACCCCTGACACAGTGTTTCGCTCTAATTAGAGCTCTTCAGAGAGGTATAGCTTTGTCCAGACACAAGGGCGCACCCAGTATAAGTCAAAAGAATACCCTTTCAGGCATAGAGTGACGAATAAATTGTGCAAAAAAAGAAGTAGAGAACTCTGGGTAGTTCTCAAGTTTAGGTGGAAAGCAGCCCCTGTATAGAGCACTCTCAACACCAGCAACACTCTAGATCTGCTCACCTCAAATGTCTGCTTTTCTATCAAAGTTTTTAAGCATAGGATTAGCACAGTGCTATCCACGCCAAGATAGAAATGGACAAAGTCTTTTTCCACTTGTACAGCAAAGTCTTTAAGCATAGGACTAACACAGGGCTGTCCTTGCCGAGCTGTAAAATGACAAAAGCCATTTATTCCTCCAGGCACAGTATTACAGCTTTGAATTGGTAAAATACCAATCAAGCCAACCTGAAATGATTAAAAGCAACCCCTGACACAGTGTTTCGATCTAATTAGAGCTCTTCAGAGAGGTATAGCTTTGTCCAGACACAAGGGCGCACCCAGTATAAGTCAAAAGAATACCCTTTCAGGCATAGAGTGACGAATAAATTATGCAAAAAAAGAAGTAGAGAACTCTGGGTAGTTCTCAAGTTTAGGTGGAAAGCAGCCCCTGTATAGAGCACTCTCAACACCAGCAACCCTCCAGATCTACTCACCTCAAATGTCTGCTTTTCTATCAAAGTTTTTAAGCATAGGATTAGCACAGTGCTATCCACGCCGAGATAGAAATGGACAAAGTCTTTTGCCATTTTTACAGCAAAGTCTTTAAGCATAGGTCTAACACTGGGCTGTCTTTGCCGAGCTGTAAAATGACAAAAGCCATTTATCACTCCAGGCACAGTATTACAGGTTTGAATTGGTAAAATACCAATCAAGCCAACCTGAAATGAGTAAAAGCAACCCCTGACACAGTGTTTCGCTCTAATTAGAGCTCTTCAGAGAGGTATAGCTTTGTCCAGACACAAGGGCGCACCCAGTATAAGTCAAAAGAATACCCTTTCAGGCATAGAGTGACGAATAAATTATGCAAAAAAAGAAGTAGAGTACTCTGGGTAGTTCTCAAGTTTAGGTGGAAAGCAGCCCCTGTATAGAGCACTCTCAACACCAGCGATACTCTAGATCTGCTCACCTCAAATGTCTGCTTTTCTATCAAAGTTTTTAAGCATAGGATTAGCACAGTGCTATCCACGCCGAGATAGAAATGGACAAAGTCTTTTGCCATTTTTACAGCAAAGTCTTTAAGCATAGGACTAACACAGGGCTGTCCTTGCCGAGCTGTAAAATGACAAAAGCCATTTATCACTCCAGGCACAGTATTACAGCTTTGAATTGGTAAAACACCAATCAAGCCAACCTGAAATGAGTAAAAGCAACCCCTGACACAGTGTTTCGCTCTAATTAGATCTCTTCAGAGAGGTATAGCTTTGTCCAGACACAAGGGCGCACCCAGTATAAGTCAAAAGAATACCCTTTCAGGCATAGAGTGACGAATAAATTATGCAAAAAAAGAAGTAGAGAACTCTGGGTAGTTCTCAAGTTTAGGTGGAAAGCAGCCCCTGTATAGAGCACTCTCAACACCAGCAACACTCCAGATCTACTCACCTCAAATGTCTGCTTTTCTATCAAAGTTTTTAAGCATAGGATTAGCACAGTGCTATCCACGCCGAGATAGAAATGGACAAAGTCTTTTGCCATTTTTACAGCAAAGTCTTTAAGCATAGGTCTAACACTGGGCTGTCTTTGCCGAGCTGTAAAATGACAAAAGCCATTTATCACTCCAGGCACAGTATTACAGGTTTGAATTGGTAAAATACCAATCAAGCCAACCTGAAATGAGTAAAAGCAACCCCTGACACAGTGTTTCGCTCTAATTAGAGCTCTTCAGAGAGGTATAGCTTTGTCCAGACACAAGGGCGCACCCAGTATAAGTCAAAAGAATACCCTTTCAGGCATAGAGTGACGAATAAATTATGCAAAAAAAGAAGTAGAGAACTCTGGGTAGTTCTCAAGTTTAGGTGGAAAGCAGCCCCTGTATAGAGCACTCTCAACACCAGCGACACTCTAGATCTGCTCACCTCAAATGTCTGCTTTTCTATCAAAGTTTTTAAGCATAGGATTAGCACAGTGCTATCCACGCCGAGATAGAAATGGACAAAGTCTTTTGCCATTTTTACAGCAAAGTCTTTAAGCATAGGACTAACACAGGTCTGTCCTTGCCGAGCTGTAAAATGACAAAAGCCATTTATCACTCCAGGCACAGTATTACAGCTTTGAATTGGTAAAATACCAATCAAGCCAACCTGAAATGATTAAAAGCAAACCCTGACACAGTGTTTCGCTCTAATTAGAGCTCTTCAGAGAGGTATAGCTTTGTCCAGACACAAGGGCGCACCCAGTATAAGTCAAAAGAATACCCTTTCAGGCATAGAGTGACGAATACATTGTGCAAAAAAAGAAGTAGAGAACTCTGGGTAGTTCTCAAGTTTAGGTGGAAAGCAGCCCCTGTATAGAGCACTCTCAACACCAGCGACACTCTAGATCTGCTCACCTCAAATGTCTGCTTTTGTATCAAAGGTTTTAAGCATAGGATTAGCACAGTGCTATCCACGCCGAGATAGAAATGGACAAACTCTTTTGCCATTTTTACAGCAAAGTCTTTAAGCATAGGACTAACACAGGGCTGTCCTTGCCGAGCTGTAAAATGACAAAAGCCATTTATCACTCCAGGCACATTACAGCTTTGAATTGGTAAAATACCAATCAAGCCAACCTGAAATGAGTAAAAGCAACCCCTGACACAGTGTTTCGCTCTAATTAGAGCTCTTCAGAGAGGTATAGCTTTGTCCAGACACAAGGGCGCACCCAGTATAAGTCAAAAGAATACCCTTTCCGGCATAGAGTGACGAATAAATTATGCAAAAAAAGAAGTAGAGAACTCTGGGTAGTTCTCAAGTTTAGGTGGAAAGCAGCCCCTGTATAAAGCACTCTGAACACCAGCGACACTCTAGATCTGCTCACCTCAAATGTCTGCTTTTCTATCAAAGTTTTTAAGCATAGGATTAGCACAGTGCTATCCACGCCGAGATAGAAATGGACAAAGTCTTTTGCCATTTTTACAGCAAAGTCTTTAAGCATAGGACTAACACAGGGCTGTCCTTGCCGAGCTGTAAAATGACAAAAGCCATTTATCACTCCAGGCACAGTATTACATCTTTGAATTGGTAAAATACCAATCAAGCCAACCTGAAATGAGTAAAAGCAACCCCTGACACAGTGTTTCGCTCTAATTGGAGCTCTTCAGAGAGGTATAGCTTTGTCCAGACACAAGGGCGCACCCAGTATAAGTCAAAAGAATACCCTTTCAGGCATAGAGTGACGAATAAATTATGCAAAAAAATAAGTAGAGAACTCTGGGTAGTTCTCAAGTTTAGGTAGAAAGCAGCCCCTGTATAGAGCACTCTCAACACCAGCGACACTCTAGACCTGCTCACCTCAAATGTCTGCTTTTCTATCAAAGTGTTTAAGCATAGGATTAGCACAGTGCTATCCACGCCGAGATAGAAATGGACAAAGTCTTTTGCCATTTTTACAGCAAAGTCTTTAAGCATAGGACTAACACAGGGCTGTCCTTGCCGAGCTGTAAAATGACAAAAGCCATTTATCACTCCAGGCACAGTATTACAGCTTTGAATTGGTAAAATACCAATCAAGCCAACCTGAAATGAGTAAAAGCAACCCCTGACACAGTGTATCGCTCTAATTAGAGCTCTTCAGAGAGGTATAGCTTTGTCCAGACACAAGGGCGCACCCAGTATAAGTCAAAAGAATACCCTTTCAGGCATAGAGTGAGGAATAAATTGTGCAAAAAAAGAAGTAGAGAACTCTGGGTAGTTCTCAAGTTTAGGTGGAAAGCAGCCCCTGTATAGAGCACTCTCAACACTAGCGACACTCTAGATCTGCTCACCTCAAATGTCTGCTTTTATATCAAAGTTTTTAAGCATAGGATTAGCACAGTGCTATCCACGCCGAGATAGAAATGGACAAAGTCTTTTGCCACTTGTACAGCAAAGTCTTTAAGCATAGGACTAACACAGGGCTGTCCTTGCCGAGCTGTAAAATGACAAAAGCCATTTATCACTCCAGGCACAGTATTACAGCTTTGAATTGGTAAAATACCAATCAAGCCAACCTGAAATGAGTAAAAGCAACCCCTGACACAGTGTTTCGCTCTAATTAGAGCTCTTCAGAGAGGTATAGCTTTGTCCAGACACAAGGGCGCACCCAGTATAAGTCAAAAGAATACCCTTTCAGGCATAGAGTGACGAATAAATTATGCAAAAAAATAAGTAGAGAACTCTGGGTAGTTCTCAAGTTTAGGTGGAAAGCAGCCCCTGTATAGAGCACTCTCAACACCAGCGACACTCTAGACCTGCTCACCTCAAATGTCTGCTTTTCTATCAAAGTGTTTAAGCATAGGATTAGCACAGTGCTATCCACGCCGAGATAGAAATGGACAAAGTCTTTTGCCATTTTTACAGCAAAGTCTTTAAGCATAGGACTAACACAGGGCTGTCCTTGCCGAGCTGTAAAATGACAAAAGCCATTTATCACTCCAGGCACAGTATTACAGCTTTGAATTGGTAAAATACCAATCAAGCCAACCTGAAATGATTAAAAGCAACCCCTGACACAGTGTTTCGCTCTAATTAGAGCTCTTCAGAGAGGTATAGCTTTGTCCAGACACAAGGGCGCACCCAGTATAAGTCAAAAGAATACCCTTTCAGGCATAGAGTGACGAATAAATTATGCAAAAAAAGAAGTAGAGAACTCTGGGTAGTTCTCAAGTTTAGGTGGAAAGCAGCCCCTGTATAGAGCACTCTCAACACCAGCAACACTCTAGATCTGCTCACCTCGAATGTCTGCTTTTCTATCAAAGTTTTTAAGCATAGGATTAGCACAGTGCTATCCACGCCGAGATAGAAATGGACAAAGTCTTTTGCCATTTTTATAGCAAAGTCTTTAAGCATAGAACTAACACAGGGCTGTCCTTGCCAAGCTGTAAAATGACAAAAGCCATTTATCACTCCAGGCACAGTATTACAGCTTTGAATTGGTAAAATACCAATCAAGCCAACCTGAAATGATTAAAAGCAAACCCTGACACAGTGTTTCGCTCTAATTAGAGCTCTTCAGAGAGGTATAGCTTTGTCCAGACACAAGGGCGCAACCAGTATAAGTCAAAAGAATACCCTTTCATGCATAGAGTTACGAATAAATTATGCAAAAAAAGAAGTAGAGAACTCTGGGTAGTTCTCAAGTTTAGGTGGAAAGCAGCCCCTGTATAGAGCACTCTCAACACCAGCGACACTCTAGATCTGCTCACCTCAAATGTCTGCTTTTCTATCAAAGTTTTTAAGCATAGGATTAGCACAGTGCTATCCACGCCGAGATAGAAATGGACAAAGTCTTTTGCCATTTTTACAGCAAAGTCTTTAAGCAGAGGACTAACACAGGGCTGTCCTTGCCGAGCTGTAAAATGACAAAAGCCATTTATCACTCCAGGCACAGTATTACAGCTTTGAATTGGTAAAATACCAATCAAGCCAACCTGAAATGAGTAAAAGCAACCCCTGACACAGTGTATCGCTCTAATTAGAGCTCTTCAGAGAGGTATGGTTTTGTCCAGACACAAGGGCGCACCCAGTATAAGTCAAAAGAATACACTTTCAGGCAGAGAGTGACGAATAAATTAGGCAAAAAAAGAAGTAGAGAACTCTGGGTAGTTCTCAAGTTTAGGTGGAAAGCAGCCCCTGTATAGAGCACTCTCAACACCAGCGACACTCTAGATCTGCTCACCTCAAATGTCTGCTTTTCTATCAAAGTTTTTAAGCATAGGATTAGCAGAGTGCTATCCACGCCGAGATAGAAACGGACAAAGTTTTTTGCCATTTTTACAGCAAAGTCTTTAAGAATAGGACTAACACAGGGCTGTCCTTGCCGAGCTGTAAAATGACAAAAGCCATTTATCACTCCAGGCACAGTATTACAGCTTTGAATTGGTAAAATACCAATCAAGCCAACCTGAAATGAGTAAAAGCAACCCCTGACACAGTGCTTCGCTCTAATTAGAGCTCTTCAGAGAGGTATAGCTTTGTCCAGACACAAGGGCGCACCCAGTATAAGTCAAAAGAATACCCTTTCAGGCATAGAGTGACGAATAAATTATGCAAAAAAAGAAGTAGAGAACTCTGGGTAGTTCTCAAGTTTAGGTGGAAAGCAGCCCCTGTATAGAGCACTCTCAACACCAGCGACACTCTAGATCTGCTCACCTCAAATGTCTGCTTTTCTATCAAAGTTTTTAAGCATCGGATTAGCACAGTGCTATCCACGCCAAGATAGAAATGGACAAAGTCTTTTGCCATTTTTACAGCAAAGTCTTTAGGCTTAGGACTAACACAGGGCTGTCCTTGCCGAGCTGTAAAATGACAAAAGCCATTTATCACTCCAAGCACAGTATTACAGCTTCGAATTGGTAAAATACCAATCAAGCCAACCTGAAATGAGTAAAAGCAACCCCTGACACAGTGTTTCGCTTTAATTAGAGCTCTTCAGAGAGGTATAGCTTTGTCCAGACACAAGGGCGCGCCCAGTATAAGTCAAAATAATACCCTTTCAGGCATAGAGTGACGAATAAATTATGCAAAAAAAGAAGTAGAGAACTCTGGGTAGTTCTCAAGTTTAGGTGGAAAGCAGCCCCTGTATAGAGCACTCTCAACACCAGCGACACTCTAGATCTGCTCACCTCAAATGCCTGCTTTTCTATCAACGTTTTTAAGCATAGGATTAGCACAGTGCTATCCACGCCGAGATAGAAATGGACAAAGTCTTTAAGCATAGGACTAACACAGGGCTGTCCTTGCTGAGCTGTAAAATGACAAAAGCCATTTATCACTCCAGGCACAGTATTACAGCTTTGAATTGGTAAAATACCAATCAAGCCAACCTGAAATGAGTAAAAGCAACCCCTGACACAGTGTTTTGCTCTAATTAGAGCTCTTCAGAGAGGTATAGCTTTGTCCAGACACAAGGGCGCACCCAGTATAAGTCAAAAGAATACCTTTTCAGGCATAGACTGACGAATAAATTATGCAAAAAAAGAAGAAGAGAACTCTGGGTAGTTCTCAAGTTTAGGTGGAAAGCAGCCCCTGTATAGAGCACTCTCAACACCAGCGACACTCTAGATCTGCTCTCCTCAAATGTCTGCTTTTCTATCAAAGTTTTTAAGCATAGGATTAGCACAGTGCTATCCACGCCGAGATAGAAATGGACAAAGTCTTTTGCCATTTTTACAGCAAAGTCTTTAAGCATAGGACTAACACAGGGCTGTCCTTGCCGAGCTGTAAAATGACAAAAGCCATTTATCACTCCAGGCACAGTATTACAGCTTTGAATTGGTAAAATACCAATCACGCCAACCTGAAATGATTAAAAGCAAACCCTGACACAGTGTTTCGCTCTAATTAGAGCTCTTCAGAGAGGTATAGCTTTGTCCAGACACAAGGGCGCACCCAGTATAAGTCAAAAGAATACCCTTTCAGGCATAGAGTGACGAATTAATTATGCAAAAAAAGAAGTAGAGAACTCTGGGTAGTTCTCAAGTTTAGGTGGAAAGCAGCCCCTGTATAGAGCACTCTCAACACCAGCGATACTCTAGATCTGCTCACCTCAAATGTCTGCTTTTCTATCAAAGTTTTTAAGCATAGGATTAGCACAGTGCTATCCACGCCAAGATAGAAACGGACAAAGTCTTTAAGCATAGGACTAACACAGGGCTGTCCTTGCGGAGCTGTAAAATGACAAAAGCCATTTATCACTCCAGGCACAGTATTACAGCTTTGAATTGGTAAAATACCAATCAAGCCAACCTGAAATGAGTAAAAGCAACACCTGACACAGTGTTTTGCTCTATTTAGAGCTCTTCAGAGAAGTATAGCTTTGTCCAGACACAAGGGCGCACCCAGTATAAGTCAAAAGAATACCCTTTCAGGCATAGAGTGGCGAATAAATTATGCAAAAAAAGAAGTAGAGAACTCTGGGTAGTTCTCAAGTTTAGGTGGAAAGCAGCCCCTGTATAGAGCACTCTCAACACCAGCGACACTCTAGATCTGCTCACCTCAAATGTCTGCTTTTCTATCAAAGTTTTTAAGCATAGGATTAGCACAGTGCTATCCACGCCGAGATAGAAATGGACAAAGTCTTTTGCCATTTTTACAGCAAAGTCTTTAAGCATAGGACTAACACAGGGCTGTCCTTGCCGAGCTGTAAAATGACAAAAGCCATTTATCACTCCAGGCACAGTATTACAGCTTTGATTTGATAAAATATTAATCAAACCAACCTGAAATGAGTAAAAGCAACCCCTGACACAGTGTTTCGCTCTAATTAGAGCTCTACAGTGAGATTGAAATGGACAAAGCTTGGCTCGATTGGTATTTTACCAATTCAAAGCTGTAATACTGTGCCTGGAGTGATAAATGGCTTTTGTCATTTTACAGCTCGGCAAGGACAGCCCTGTGTTAGTCCTATGCTTGAAGACTTTGCTGTAAAAATGGCAAAAGACTTTGTCCATTTCTATCTCGGCGTGGATAGCACTGTGCTAATCCTATGCTTAAAAACTTTGATATAAAAGCAGACATTTGAGGTGAGCAGATCTAGAGTGTCGCTGGTGTTGAGAGTGCTCTATACAGGGGCTGCTTTCCACCTAAACTTGAGAACTACCCAGAGTTCTCTACTTCTTTTTTTGCATAATTTATTCGTCACTCTATGCCTGAAAGGGTATTCTTTTGACTTATACTGGGTGCGCCCTTGTGTCTGGACAAAGCTATACCTCTCTGAAGAGCTCTAATTAGAGAGAAACACTGTGTCAGGGGTTGCTTTTACTCATTTCAGGTTGGCTTGATTGGTATTTTACCAATTCAAAGCTGTCATGTGCCTGGAGTGATAAATGGCTTTTGTCATTTTTACAGCTCGGCAAGGACAGCCCTGTGTTAGTCCTATGCTTAAAGACTTTGCTGTAAAAATGGCAAAAGACTTTGTCCGTTTCTATCTCGGCGTGGATAGCACTGTGCTAATCCTATGCTTAAAAACTTTGATAGAAAAGCAGACATTTGAGGTGAGCAGGTCTAGAGTGTCGCTCGTGTTGAGAGTGCTCTATACAGGGGCTGCTTTCCACCTAAACTTGAGAACTACCCAGAGTTCTCTACTTCTTTTTTTGCATAATTTATTCGTCACTCTATGCCTGAAAGGGTATTCTTTTGACTTATACTGGGTGCACCCTTGTGTTTGGACAAAGCTATATCTCTCTGAAGAGCTCTAATTAGAGCGAAACACTGTGTCAGGGGTTGCTTTTACTCATTTCAGGTTGGCTTGATTGGTATTTTACCAATTCAAAGCTGTAATACTGTGTCTGGAGTGATAAATGGCTTTTGTCATTTTACAGCTCGGCAAGGACAGCCCTGTGTTAGTCCTATGCTTAAAGACTTTGCTGTACAAGTGGCAAAAGACTTTGTCCATTTCTATCTCGGCGTGGATAGCACTGTGCTAATCCTATGCTTAAAAACTTTGATATAAAAGCAGACATTTGAGGTGAGCAGATCTAGAGTGTCGCTAGTGTTGAGAGTGCTCTATACAGGGGCTGCTTTCCACCTAAACTTGAGAACTACTCAGAGTTCTCTACTTCTTTTTTTGCACAATTTATTCATCACTCTATGCCTGAAAGGGTATTCTTTTGACTTATACTGGGTGCGCCCTTGTGTCTGGACAAAGCTATACCTCTCTGAAGAGCTCTAATTAGAGCGAAACACTGTGTCAGGGGTTGCTTTTACTCATTTCAGGTTGGCTTGATTGGTATTTTACCAATTCAAAGCTGTAATACTGTGCCTGGAGTGATAAATGGCTTTTGTCATTTTACAGCTCGGCAAGGACAGCCCTGTGTTAGTTCTATGCTTAAAGACTTTGCTGTAAAAATGGCAAAAAGACTTTGTCCATTTCTATCTCGGCGTGGATAGCACTGTGCTAATCCTATGCTTAAAAACTTTGATCCAAAAGCAGACATTTGAGGTGAGCAGATCTAGAGTGTCGCTGGTGTTGAGAGTGCTCTATACAGGGGCTGCTTTCCACCTAAACTTGAGAACTACCCAGAGTTCTCTACTTCTTTTTTTGCACAATGTATTCGTCACTTTATGCCTGAAAGGGTATTCTTTTGACTTATACTGGGTGCGCCCTTGTGTCTGGACAAAGCTATACCTCTCTGAAGAGCTCTAATTAGAGCGAAACACTGTGTCAGGGTTTGCTTTTAATCATTTCAGGTTGGCTTGATTTGTATTTTACCAATTCAAAGCTGTAATACTGTGCCTGGAATGATAACTGGCTTTTGTCATTTTACAGCTCGGCAAGGACAGCCCTGTGTTAGTCCTATGCCTAAAGACTTTACTGTAAAAATGCCAAAAGACTTTGTCCATTTCTATCTCGGCGTGGATAGCACTGTGCTAATCCTATGCTTAAAAACTTTGATAGAAAAGCAGACATTTGAGATGAGCAGATCTAGAGTGTCGCTGGTGTTGAGAGTGCTCTATACAGGGGCTGCTTTCCACCTAAACTTGAGAACTTCCCAGAGTACTCTACTTCTTTTTTTTGCATAATTTATTCGTCACTCTATGCCTGAAAGGGTATTCTTTTGACTTATACTGGGTGCGCCCTTGTGTCTGGACAAAGCTATACCTCTCTGAAGAGCTCTAATTAGAGCGAAACACTGTGTCAGGGGTTGCTTTTACTCATTTCAGGTTGGCTTGATTGGTATTTTACCAATTCAAAGCTGTAATACTGTGCCTGGAGTGATGAATGGCTTTTGTCATTTTACAGCTCGGCAAGGACAGCCCTGTGTTAATCCTATGCTTAAAGACTTTGCTGTAAAAATGGCAAAAGACTTTGTCCATTTCTATCTCGGCGTGGATAGCACTGTGCTAATCCTATGCTTAAAAACTTTGATAGAAAAGCAGACATTTGAGGTGAGCAGATCTAGAGTGTCGCTGGTGTTGAGAGTGCTCTATACAGGGGCTGCTTTCCACCTAAACTTGAGAACTGCCCAGAGTTCTCTACTTCTTTTTTTGCATAATTTATTTGTCACTCTATGCCTGAAAGGGTATTCTTTTGACTTATACTGGGTGCGCCCTTGTGTCTGGACAAAGCTATACCTCTCTGAAGAGCTCTTATTAGATCGAAACACTGCGTCAGGGGTTGCTTTTACTCATTTCAGGTTGGCTTGATTGGTATTTTACCAATTCAAAGCTGCAATACTGTGCCTGGAGTGATAAATGGCTTTTGTCATTTTACAGCTCGGCAAGGACAGCCCTGTGTTAATCCTATGCTTAAAGACTTTGCTGTAAAAATGGCAAAAGACTTTGTCCATTTCTATCTCGGCGTGGATAGCACTGTGCTAATCCTATGCTTAAAAACTTTGATAGAAAAGCAGACATTTTAGGTGAGCAGATCTAGAGTGTCGCTGGTTTTGAGAGTGCTCTATACAGGGGCTGCTTTCCACCTAAACTTGAGACCTACCCAGAGTTCTCTACTTCTTTTTTTTTGCATAATTTATTCGTCAGTCTATGCCTGAAAGGCTATTCTTTTGACTTATACTGGATGCGCCCTTGTGTCTGGACAAAGCTATACCTCTCTGAAAAGCTCTAATTAGAGCGAAACACTGTGTCAGGGGTTGCTTTTACTCATTTCAGGTTGGCTTGATTGGTATTTTACCAATTCAAAGCTGTAATACTGTGCCTGGAGTGATAAATGGCTTTTATCATTTTACAGCTCGGCAAGGACAGCCCTGTGTTAGTCCTATGCTGAAAGACTTTGTTGTAAAAATGGCAAAAGACTTTGTCCATTTCTATCTCGGCGTGGATAGCACTGTGCTAATCCTATGCTTAAAAACTTTGATAGAAAAGCAGACATTTGAGGTGAGCAGATCTAGAGTGTCGCTGGTGTTGAGAGTGCTCTATACAGGGGCTGCTTTCCACCTAAACTTGAGAACAACCCAGAGTTCTCTACTTCTTTTTTTGCATAATTTATTCGTCACTCTATGCCTGAAAGGGTATTCTTTTGACTTATCTGGGTGCACCCTTGTGTCTGGACAAAACTATAACTCTCTGAAGAGCTCTAATTAGAGCGAAACACTGTGTCAGGGGTTGCTTTTACTCATTTCAGGTTGGCTTGATTGGTATTTTTCCAATTCAAAGCTGTAATACTGTGCCTGGAGTGATAAATGACTTTTGTCATTTTACAGCTCGGCAAGGACAGCCCTGTGTTAGTCCTATGCTTGAAGACTTTGCTGTAAAAATGGCAAAAGACTTTGTCCGTTTCTATCTCGGCGTGGATAGCACTGTGCTAATCCTATGCTTAAAAACTTTGATAGAAAAGCAGACATTTGAGGTGAGCAGATCTAGAGTGTCGCTGGTGTTGAGAGTGCACTATACAGGGGCTGCTTTCCACCTAAACTTGAGAACTACCCAGAGTTCTCTACTTCTTATTTTGCATAATTTATTCGTCACTCTCTGCCTGAAAGGGTATTCTTTTGACTTATACTGGGTGCACCCTTGTGTCTGGACAAAGCCATACCTCTCTGAAGAGCTCTAATTAGAGCGAAACACTGTGTCAGGGGTTGCTTTTACTCATTTCAGGTTGGCTTGATTGGTATTTTACCAATTCAAAGCTGTAATACTGTGCCTGGAGTGATAAATGGCTTTTGTCATTTTACAGCTTTGCAAGGACAGCCCTGTGTTAGTCCTATGCTTAAAGACTTTGCTGTAAAAATGGCAAAAGACGTTGTCCATTTCTATCTCGGCGTGGATAGCACTGTGCTAATCCTATGCTTAAAAACTTTTATAGAAAAGCAGACATTTGAGGTGAGCAGATCTAGAGTGTCGCTGGTGTTGAGAGTGCTCTATACAGGGGCTGCTTTCCACCTAAACTTGAGAACAACCCAGAGTTCTCTACTTCTTTTTTTGCATAATTTATTCGTCACTCTATGCCTGAAAGGGTATTCTTTTGACTTATACTGGGTGCGCCCTTGTGTCTGGACAAAGCTATACCTCTCTGAAGAGCTTTAATTAGATCGAAACACTGCGTCAGGGGTTGCTTTTACTCATTTCAGGTTGGCTTGATTGGTATTTTACCAATTCAAAGCTGTAATACTGTGCCTGGAGTGATAAATGGCTTTTGTCATTTTACAGCTCGGCAAGGACAGCCCTGTGTTAGTCCTATGCTTAAAGACTTTGTTGTAAAAATGGCAAAAGACTTTGTCCATTTCTATCTCGGCGTGGATAGCACTGTGCTAATCCTATGCTTAAAAACTTTGATAGAAAAGCAGACATTTGAGGTGAGCAGATCTAGAGTGTCGCTGGTGTTGAGAGTGCTCTATACAGGGGCTGCTTTCCACCTAAACTTGAGAACAGCCCAGAGTTCTCTACTTCTTTTTTTGCATAATTTATTTGTCACTCTATGCCTGAAAGGGTATTCTTTTGACTTATACTGGGTGCGCCCTTGTGTCTGAACAAAGCTATACCTCTCTGAAGAGCTCTTATTAGATCGAAACACTGCGTCAGGGGTTGCTTTTACTCATTTCAGGTTGGCTTGATTGGTATTTTACCAATTCAAAGCTGTAATACTGTGCCTGGAGTGATAAATGGCTTTTGTCATTTTACAGCTCGGCAAGGACAGCCCTGTGTTAGTCCTATGCTTAAAGACTTTGCTGTAAAAATGGCAAAAGACTTTGTCCATTTCTATCTCGGCGTGGATAGCACTGTGCTAATCCTATGCTTAAAAACTTTGATAGAAAAGCAGACATTTGAGGTGAGCAGATCTAGAGTGACGCTGGTGTTGAGAGTGCTCTATACAGGGGCTGCTTTCCACCTAAACTTGAGAACTACCCAGAGTTCTCTACTTCTTTTTTTTTTGCATAATTTATTCGTCACTCTATGCCTGAAAGGGTATTCTTTTGACTTATACTGGATGCACCCTTGTGTCTGGACAAAGCTATACCTCTCTGAAAAGCTCTAATTAGAGCGAAACACTGTGTCAGGGGTTGCTTTTACTCATTTCAGGTTGGCTTGATTGGTATTTTACCAATTCAAAGCTGTAATACTGTGCCTGGAGTGATAAATGGCTTTTGTCATTTTACAGCTCGGCAAGGACAGCCCTGTGTTAGTCCTATGCTTAAAGACTTTGTTGTAAAAATGGCAAAAGACTTTGTCCATTTCCATCTCGGTGTGGATAGCACTGTGCTAATCCTATGCTTAAAAACTTTGATAGAAAAGCAGACATTTGAGGTGAGCAGATCTAGAGTGTCGCTGGTGTTGAGAGTGCTCTATACAAGGGCTGCTTTCCACCTAAACTTGAGAACAACCCAGAGTTCTCTACTTCTTTTTTTGCATAATTTATTCGTCACTCTATGCCTGAAAGGGTATTCTTTTGACTTATCTGGGTGCGCCCTTGTGTCTGGACAAAACTATAACTCTCTGAAGAGCTCTAATTAGAGCGAAACACTGTGTCAGGGGTTGCTTTTACTCATTTCAGGTTGACTTGATTGGTATTTTTCCAATTCAAAGCTGTAATACTGTGCCTGGAGTGATAAATGACTTTTGTCATTTTACAGCTCGGCAAGGACAGCCCTGTGTTAGTCCTATGCTCGAAGACTTTGCTGTAAAAATGGCAAAAGACTTTGTCCGTTTCTATCTCGGCGTGGATAGCACTGTGCTAATCCTATGCTTAAAAACTTTGATAGAAAAGCAGACATTTGAGGTGAGCAGATCTAGAGTGTCGCTGGTGTTGAGAGTGCACTATACAGGGGCTGCTTTCCACCTAAACTTGAGAACTACCCAGAGTTCTCTACTTCTTATTTTGCATAATTTATTCGTCACTCTCTGCCTGAAAGGGTATTCTTTTGACTTATACTGGGTGCGCCCTTGTGTCTGGACAAAGCCATACCTCTCTGAAGAGCTCTAATTAGAGCGAAACACTGTGTCAGGGGTTGCTTTTACTCATTTCAGGTTGGCTTGATTGGTATTTTACCAATTCAAAGCTGTAATACTGTGCCTGGAGTGATAAATGGCTTTTGTCATTTTACAGGTTTGCAAGGACAGCCCTGTGTTAGTCCTATGCTTAAAGACTTTGCTGTAAAAATGTCAAAAGATGTTGTCCATTTCTATCTCGGCGTGGATAGCACTGTGCTAATCCTATGCTTAAAAACTTTTATAGAAAAGCAGACATTTGAGGTGAGCAGATCTAGAGTGTCGCTGGTGTTGAGAGTGCTCTATACAGGGGCTGCTTTCCACCTAAACTTGAAAACAACCCAGAGTTCTCTACTTCTTTTTTTGCATAATTTATTCGTCACTCTATGCCTGAAAGGGTATTCTTTTGACTTATACTGGGTGCGCCCTTGTGTCTGGACAAAGCTATACCTCTCTGAAGAGCTTTAATTAGATCGAAACACTGCGTCAGGGGTTGCTTTTACTCATTTCAGGTTGGCTTGATTGGTATTTTACCAATTCAAAGCTGTAATACTGTGCCTGGAGTGATAAATGGCTTTTGTCATTTTACAGCTCGGCAAGGACAGCCCTGTGTTAGTCCTATGC
This sequence comes from Triturus cristatus, assembly GCF_964204655.1. Lineage (NCBI taxonomy): Eukaryota > Metazoa > Chordata > Amphibia > Caudata > Salamandridae > Triturus > Triturus cristatus. The sequence goes on from NC_140591.1 coordinate 686,014,138, forward strand.
TTAAAGACTTTGTTGTAAAAATGGCAAAAGACTTTGTCCATTTCTATCTCGGCGTGGATAGCACTGTGCTAATCCTATGCTTAAAAACTTTGATAGAAAAGCAGACATTTGAGGTGAGCAGATCTAGAGTGTCGCTGGTGTTGAGAGTGCTCTATACAGGGGCTGCTTTCCACCTAAACTTGAGAACAGCCCAGAGTTCTCTACTTCTTTTTTTGCATAATTTATTTGTCACTCTATGCCTGAAAGGGTATTCTTTTGACTTATACTGGGTGCGCCCTTGTGTCTGGACAAAGCTATACCTCTCTGAAGAGCTCTTATTAGATCGAAACACTGCGTCAGGGGTTGCTTTTACTCATTTCAGGTTGGCTTGATTGGTATTTTACCAATTCAAAGCTGCAATACTGTGCCTGGAGTGATAAATGGCTTTTGTCATTTTACAGCTCGGCAAGGACAGCCCTGTGTTAATCCTATGCTTAAAGACTTTGCTGTAAAAATGGCAAAAGACTTTGTCCATTTCTATCTCGGCGTGGATAGCACTGTGCTAATCCTATGCTTAAAAACTTTGATAGAAAAGCAGACATTTTAGGTGAGCAGATCTAGAGTGTCGCTGGTTTTGAGAGTGCTCTATACAGGGGCTGCTTTCCACCTAAACTTGAGAACTACCCAGAGTTCTCTACTTCTTTTTTTTTGCATAATTTATTCGTCACTCTATGCCTGAAAGGCTATTCTTTTGACTTATACTGGATGCGCCCTTGTGTCTGGACAAAGCTATACCTCTCTGAAAAGCTCTAATTAGAGCGAAACACTGTGTCAGGGGTTGCTTTTACTCATTTCAGGTTGGCTTGATTGGTATTTTACCAATTCAAAGCTGTAATACTGTGCCTGGAGTGATAAATGGCTTTTTTCATTTTACAGCTCGGCAAGGACAGCCCTGTGTTAGTCCTATGCTGAAAGACTTTGTTGTAAAAATGGCAAAAGACTTTGTCCATTTCTATCTCGGCGTGGATAGCACTGTGCTAATCCTATGCTTAAAAACTTTGATAGAAAAGCAGACATTTGAGGTGAGCAGATCTAGAGTGTCGCTGGTGTTGAGAGTGCTCTATACAGGGGCTGCTTTCCACCTAAACTTGAGAACAACCCAGAGTTCTCTACTTCTTTTTTTGCATAATTTATTCGTCACTCTATGCCTGAAAGGGTATTCTTTTGACTTATCTGGGTGCGCCCTTGTGTCTGGACAAAACTATAACTCTCTGAAGAGCTCTAATTAGAGCGAAACACTGTGTCAGGGGTTGCTTTTACTCATTTCAGGTTGACTTGATTGGTATTTTTCCAATTCAAAGCTGTAATACTGTGCCTGGAGTGATAAATGACTTTTGTCATTTTACAGCTCGGCAAGGACAGCCCTGTGTTAGTCCTATGCTCGAAGACTTTGCTGTAAAAATGGCAAAAGACTTTGTCCGTTTCTATCTCGGCGTGGATAGCACTGTGCTAATCCTATGCTTAAAAACTTTGATAGAAAAGCAGACATTTGAGGTGAGCAGATCTAGAGTGTCGCTGGTGTTGAGAGTGCACTATACAGGGGCTGCTTTCCACCTAAACTTGAGAACTACCCAGAGTTCTCTACTTCTTATTTTGCATAATTTATTCGTCACTCTCTGCCTGAAAGGGTATTCTTTTGACTTATACTGGGTGCGCCCTTGTGTCTGGACAAAGCCATACCTCTCTGAAGAGCTCTAATTAGAGCGAAACACTGTGTCAGGGGTTGCTTTTACTCATTTCAGGTTGGCTTGATTGGTATTTTACCAATTCAAAGCTGTAATACTGTGCCTGGAGTGATAAATGGCTTTTGTCATTTTACAGGTTTGCAAGGACAGCCCTGTGTTAGTCCTATGCTTAAAGACTTTGCTGTAAAAATGTCAAAAGATGTTGTCCATTTCTATCTCGGCGTGGATAGCACTGTGCTAATCCTATGCTTAAAAACTTTTATAGAAAAGCAGACATTTGAGGTGAGCAGATCTAGAGTGTCGCTGGTGTTGAGAGTGCTCTATACAGGGGCTGCTTTCCACCTAAACTTGAAAACAACCCAGAGTTCTCTACTTCTTTTTTTGCATAATTTATTCGTCACTCTATGCCTGAAAGGGTATTCTTTTGACTTATACTGGGTGCGCCCTTGTGTCTGGACAAAGCTATACCTCTCTGAAGAGCTTTAATTAGATCGAAACACTGCGTCAGGGGTTGCTTTTACTCATTTCAGGTTGGCTTGATTGGTATTTTACCAATTCAAAGCTGTAATACTGTGCCTGGAGTGATAAATGGCTTTTGTCATTTTACAGCTCGGCAAGGACAGCCCTGTGTTAGTCCTATGCTTAAAGACTTTGTTGTAAAAATGGCAAAAGACTTTGTCCATTTCTATCTCGGCGTGGATAGCACTGTGCTAATCCTATGCTTAAAAACTTTGATAGAAAAGCAGACATTTGAGGTGAGCAGATCTAGAGTGTCGCTGGTGTTGAGAGTGCTCTATACAGGGGCTGCTTTCCACCTAAACTTGAGAACAGCCCAGAGTTCTCTACTTCTTTTTTTGCATAATTTATTTGTCACTCTATGCCTGAAAGGGTATTCTTTTGACTTATACTGGGTGCGCCCTTGTGTCTGGACAAAGCTATACCTCTCTGAAGAGCTCTTATTAGATCGAAACACTGCGTCAGGGGTTGCTTTTACTCATTTCAGGTTGGCTTGATTGGTATTTTACCAATTCAAAGCTGCAATACTGTGCCTGGAGTGATAAATGGCTTTTGTCATTTTACAGCTCGGCAAGGACAGCCCTGTGTTAATCCTATGCTTAAAGACTTTGCTGTAAAAATGGCAAAAGACTTTGTCCATTTCTATCTCGGCGTGGATAGCACTGTGCTAATCCTATGCTTAAAAACTTTGATAGAAAAGCAGACATTTTAGGTGAGCAGATCTAGAGTGTCGCTGGTTTTGAGAGTGCTCTATACAGGGGCTGCTTTCCACCTAAACTTGAGAACTACCCAGAGTTCTCTACTTCTTTTTTTTTGCATAATTTATTCGTCACTCTATGCCTGAAAGGCTATTCTTTTGACTTATACTGGATGCGCCCTTGTGTCTGGACAAAGCTATACCTCTCTGAAAAGCTCTAATTAGAGCGAAACACTGTGTCAGGGGTTGCTTTTACTCATTTCAGGTTGGCTTGATTGGTATTTTACCAATTCAAAGCTGTAATACTGTGCCTGGAGTGATAAATGGCTTTTTTCATTTTACAGCTCGGCAAGGACAGCCCTGTGTTAGTCCTATGCTGAAAGACTTTGTTGTAAAAATGGCAAAAGACTTTGTCCATTTCTATCTCGGCGTGGATAGCACTGTGCTAATCCTATGCTTAAAAACTTTGATAGAAAAGCAGACATTTGAGGTGAGCAGATCTAGAGTGTCGCTGGTGTTGAGAGTGCTCTATACAGGGGCTGCTTTCCACCTAAACTTGAGAACAACCCAGAGTTCTCTACTTCTTTTTTTGCATAATTTATTCGTCACTCTATGCCTGAAAGGGTATTCTTTTGACTTATACTGGGTGCGCCCTTGTGTCTGGACAAAGCTATACCTCTCTGAAGAGCTTTAATTAGATCGAAACACTGCGTCAGGGGTTGCTTTTACTCATTTCAGGTTGGCTTGATTGGTATTTTACCAATTCAAAGCTGTAATACTGTGCCTGGAGTGATAAATGGCTTTTGTCATTTTACAGCTTTGCAAGGACAGCCCTGTGTTAGTCCTATGCTTAAAGACTTTGCTGTAAAAATGTCAAAAGATGTTGTCCATTTCTATCTCGGCGTGGATAGCACTGTGCTAATCCTATGCTTAAAAACTTTTATAGAAAAGCAGACATTTGAGGTGAGCAGATCTAGAGTGTCGCTGGTGTTGAGAGTGCTCTATACAGGGGCTGCTTTCCACCTAAACTTGAAAACAACCCAGAGTTCTCTACTTCTTTTTTTGCATAATTTATTCGTCACTCTATGCCTGAAAGGGTATTCTTTTGACTTATACTGGGTGCGCCCTTGTGTCTGGACAAAGCTATACCTCTCTGAAGAGCTTTAATTAGATCGAAACACTGCGTCAGGGGTTGCTTTTACTCATTTCAGGTTGGCTTGATTGGTATTTTACCAATTCAAAGCTGTAATACTGTGCCTGGAGTGATAAATGGCTTTTGTCATTTTACAGCTCGGCAAGGACAGCCCTGTGTTAGTCCTATGCTTAAAGACTTTGTTGTAAAAATGGCAAAAGACTTTGTCCATTTCTATCTCGGCGTGGATAGCACTGTGCTAATCCTATGCTTAAAAACTTTGATAGAAAAGCAGACATTTGAGGTGAGCAGATCTAGAGTGTCGCTGGTGTTGAGAGTGCTCTATACAGGGGCTGCTTTCCACCTAAACTTGAGAACAGCCCAGAGTTCTCTACTTCTTTTTTTGCATAATTTATTTGTCACTCTATGCCTGAAAGGGTATTCTTTTGACTTATACTGGGTGCGCCCTTGTGTCTGAACAAAGCTATACCTCTCTGAAGAGCTCTTATTAGATCGAAACACTGCGTCAGGGGTTGCTTTTACTCATTTCAGGTTGGCTTGATTGGTATTTTACCAATTCAAAGCTGCAATACTGTGCCTGGAGTGATAAATGGCTTTTGTCATTTTACAGCTCGGCAAGGACAGCCCTGTGTTAATCCTCTGCTTAAAGACTTTGCTGTAAAAATGGCAAAAGACTTTGTCCATTTCTATCTCGGCGTGGATAGCACTGTGCTAATCCTATGCTTAAAAACTTTGATAGAAAAGCAGACATTTTAGGTGAGCAGATCTAGAGTGTCGCTGGTTTTGAGAGTGCTCTATACAGGGGCTGCTTTCCACCTAAACTTGAGAACTACCCAGAGTTCTCTACTTCTTTTTTTTTGCATAATTTATTCGTCACTCTATGCCTGAAAGGGTATTCTTTTGACTTATACTGGATGCGCCCTTGTGTCTGGACAAAGCTATACCTCTCTGAAAAGCTCTAATTAGAGCGAAACACTGTGTCAGGGAATGCTTTTACTCATTTCAGGTTGGCTTGATTGGTATTTTACCAATTCAAAGCTGTAATACTGTGCCTGGAGTGATAAATGGCTTTTGTCATTTTACAGCTCGGCAAGGACAGCCCTGTGTTAGTCCTATGCTTAAAGACTTTGTCCATTTCTATCTCGGCGTGGATAGCACTGTGCTAATCCTATGCTTAAAAACTTTGATAGAAAAGCAGACATTTGAGGTAAGCAGATCTAGAGTGTTGCTGGTGTTGAGAGTGCTCTATACAGGGGCTACTTTCCACCTAAACTTGAGAACAACCCAGAGTTCTCTACTTCTTTTTTTGCATAATTTATTCGTCACTCTATGCCTGAAAGGGTATTCTTTTGACTTATACTGGGTGCGCCCTTGTGTCTGGACAAAGCTATACCTCTCTGAAGAGCTTTAATTAGATCGAAACACTGCGTCAGGGGTTGCTTTTACTCATTTCAGGTTGGCTTGATTGGTATTTTACCAATTCAAAGCGGTAATATTGTGCCTGGAGTGATAAATGGCTTTTGTCATTTTACAGCTCGGCAAGGACAGCCCTGTGTTAGTCCTATGCTTAAAGACTTTGCTGTAAAAATGGCAAAAGACTTTGTCCATTTCTATCTCGGCGTGGATAGCACTGTGCTAATCCTATGCTTAAAAACTTTGATAGAAAAGCAGACATTTGAGGTGAGCAGATCTAGAGTGTCGCTGGTGTTGAGAGTGCTCTATACAGGGGCTGCTTTCCACCTAAACTTGAGAACTACCCAGAGTTCTCTACTTCTTTTTTTTTTGCATAATTTATTCGTCACTCTATGCCTGAAAGGGTATTCTTTTGACTTATACTGGATGCGCCCTTGTGTCTGGACAAAGCTATACCTCTCTGAAAAGCTCTAATTAGAGCGAAACACTGTGTCAGGGGTTGCTTTTACTCATTTCAGGTTGGCTTGATTGGTATTTTACCAATTCAAAGCTGTAATACTGTGCCTGGAGTGATAAATGGCTTTTGTCATTTTACAGCTCGGCAAGGACAGCCCTGTGTTAGTCCTATGCTTAAAGACTTTGTTGTAAAAATGGCAAAAGACTTTGTCCATTTCTATCTCGGTGTGGATAGCACTGTGCTAATCCTATGCTTAAAAACTTTGATAGAAAAGCAGACATTTGAGGTGAGCAGATCTAGAGTGTCGCTGGTGTTGAGAGTGCTCTATACAAGGGTTGCTTTCCACCTAAACTTGAGAACAACCCAGAGTTCTCTACTTCTTTTTTTGCATAATTTATTCGTCACTCTATGCCTGAAAGGGTATTCTTTTGACTTATACTGGGTGCGCCCTTGTGTCTGGACAAAACTATACCTCTCTGAAGAGCTCTAATTAGAGCGAAACACTGTGTCAGGGGTTGCTTTTACTCATTTCAGGTTGGCTTGATTGGTATTTTTCCAATTCAAAGCTGTAATACTGTGCCTGGAGTGATAAATGGTTTTTGTCATTTTACAGCTCGGCAAGGACAGCCCTGTGTTAGTCCTATGCTCGAAGACTTTGCTGTAAAAATGGCAAAAGACTTTGTCCGTTTCTATCTCGGCGTGGATAGCACTGTGCTAATCCTATGCTTAAAAACTTTGATAGAAAAGCAGACATTTGAGGTGAGCAGATCTAGAGTGTCGCTGGTGTTGAGAGTGCACTATACAGGGGCTGCTTTCCACCTAAACTTGAGAACTACCCAGAGTTCTCTACTTCTTATTTTGCATAATTTATTCGTCACTCTCTGCCTGAAAGGGTATTCTTTTGACTTATACTGGGTGCGCCCTTGTGTCTGGACAAAGCCATACCTCTCTGAAGAGCTCTAATTAGAGCGAAACACTGTGTCAGGGGTTGCTTTTACTCATTTCAGGTTGGCTTGATTGGTATTTTACCAATTCAAAGCTGTAATACTGTGCCTGGAGTGATAAATGGCTTTTGTCATTTTACAGCTCTGCAAGGACAGTCCTGTGTTAGTCCTATGCTTAAAGACTTTGCTGTAAAAATGGCAAAAGACATTGTCCATTTCTATCTCGGCGTGGATAGCACTGTGCTAATCCTATGCTTAAAAACTTTTATAGAAAAGCAGACATTTGAGGTGAGCAGATCTAGAGTGTCGCTGGTGTTGAGAGTGCTCTATACAGGGGCTGCTTTCCACCTAAACTTGAGAACAACCCAGAGTTCTCTACTTCTTTTTTTGCATAATTTATTCGTCACTCTATGCCTGAAAGGGTATTCTTTTGACTTATACTGGGTGCGCCCTTGTGTCTGGACAAAGCTATACTTCTCTGAAGAGCTTTAATTAGATCGAAACACTGCGTCAGGGGTTGCTTTTACTCATTTCAGGTTGGCTTGATTGGTATTTTACCAATTCAAAGCTGTAAAACTGTGCCTGGAGTGATAAATGGCTTTTGTCATTTTACAGCTCGGCAAGGACAGCCCTGTGTTAGTCCTATGCTTAAAGACTTTGCTGTAAAAATGGCAAAAGACTTTGTCCATTTCTATCTCCGCGTGGATAGCACTGTGCTAATCCTATGCTTAAAAACTTTGATAGAAAAGCAGACATTTGAGGTGAGCAGATCTAGAGTGTCGCTGGTGTTGAGAGTGCTCTATACAGGGGCTGCTTTCCACCTAAACTTGAGAACTACCCTGAGTTCTCTACTTCTTTTTTTTGGCATAATTTATTCGTCACTCTATGCCTGAAAGAGTATTCTTTTGACTTATACTGGGTGCGCCCTTGTGTCTGGACAAAGCTATACCTCTCTGAAGAGCTCTTATTAGATCGAAACACTGCGTCAGGGGTTGCTTTTACTCATTTCAGGATGGCTTGATTGGTATTTTACCAATTCAAAGATGTAATACTGTGCCTGGAGTGATAAATGGCTTTTGTCATTTTACAGCTCAGCAAGGACAGCCCTGTGTTAGTCCTATGCTCTAAGACTTTGCTGTAAAAATGGCAAAAGACTTTGTCCATTTCTATCTCGGCGTGGATAGCACTGTGCTAATCCTATGCTTAAAAGCTTTGATAGTAAAGCAGACATTTGAGGTGAGCAGATCTAGAGTGTCGCTGGTGTTGAGAGTGCACTATACAGGGGCTGCTTTCCACCTAAACTTGAGAACTACCCAGAGTTCTCTACTTCTTATTTTGCATAATTTATTCGTCACTCTCTGCCTGAAAGGGTATTCTTTTGACTTATACTGGGTGCGCCCTTGTGTCTGGACAAAGCCATACCTCTCTGAAAAGCTCTAATTAGAGCGAAACACTGTGTCAGGGGTTGCTTTTACTCATTTCAGGTTGGCTTGATTGGTATTTTACCAATTCAAAGATGTAATACTGTGCCTGGAGTGATAAATGGCTTTTGTCATTTTACAGCTCGGCAAGGACAGCCCTGTGTTAGTCCTATGCTTAAAGACTTTGCTGTAAAAATGGCAAAAGACTTTGTCCATTTCTATCTCGGCGTGGATAGCACTGTGCTAATCCTATGCTTAAAAACTTTGATAGAAAAGCAGACATTTGAGGTGAGCAGATCTCGAGTGTCGCTGGTGTTGAGAGTGCTCTATACAGAGGCTGCTTTCCACCTAAACTTGAGAACTACCCAGAGTTCTCTACTTCTTTTTTTTTGCATAATTTATTCGTCACTCTATGCCTGAATGGGTATTCTTCTGACTTACACTGGGTGCGCCCTTGTGTCTGGACAAAGCTATACCTCTCTGAAGAGCTCTAATTAGAGCGAAACACTGTGTCAGGGGTTGCTTTTACTCATTTCAGGTTGGCTTGATTGGTATTTTACCAATTCAAAGCTGTAATGCTGTGCTTGGAGTGATAAATGGCTTTTGTCGTTTTACAGCTCGGCAAGGACAGCTCTGTGTTAGTCCTATGCTTAAAGACTTTGCTGTAAAAATGGCAAAAGACTTTGTCCATTTCTATCTCGGCGTGGATAGCACTGTGCTAATCCTATGCTTAAAAACTTTGATAGAAAAGCATACATTTGAGGTGAACAGATCTAGAGTGTTGCTGGTGTTGAGAGTGCTCTATACAGGGGCTGCTTTCCACCTAAACTTGAGAACTACCCAGAGTTCTCTACTTCTTTTTTTTTGCATAATTTATTCGTCACTCTATGCCTGAAAGGGTATTCTTTTGACTTATACTGGATGCGCCCTTGTGTCTGGACAAAGCTATACCTCTCTGAAGAGCTCTAATTAGAGCGAAACACTGTGTCAGGGGTTGCTTTTACTCATTTCAGATTGGCTTGATTGGTATTTTACCAATTCAAAGCTGTAATACTGTGCCTGGAGTGATGAATGGCTTTTGTCATTTTACAGCTCGGCAAGGACAGCCCTGTGTTAATCCTATGCTTAAAGACTTTGCTGTAAAAATGGCAAAAGACTTTGTCCATTTCTATCTCGGCGTGGATAGCACTGTGCTAATCCTATGCTTAAAAACTTTGATAGAAAAGCAGACATTTGAGGTGAGCAGATCTAGAGTGTCGCTGGTTTTGAGAGTGCTCTATACAGGGGCTGCTTTCCACCTAAACTTGTGAACTACCCAGAGTTCTCTACTTCTTTTTTTTTGCATAATTTATTCGTCACTCTATGCCTGAAAGGGTATTCTTTTGACTTATACTGGATGCGCCCTTGTGTCTGGACAAAGCTATACCTCTCTGAAGAGCTCTAATTAGAGCGAAAAACTGTGTCTGGGGTTGCTTTTACTCATTTCAGGTTGGCTTGATTGGTATTTTACCAATTCAAAGCTGTAATACTGTGCCTGGAGTGATGAATGGCTTTTGTCATTTTACAGCTCGGCAAGGACAGCCCTGTGTTAATCCTATGCTTAAAGACTTTGCTGTAAAAATGGCAAAAGACTTTGTCCATTTCTATCTCGGCGTGGATAGCACTGTGCTAATCCTATGCTTAAAAACTTTGATAGAAAAGCAGACATTTGAGGTGAGCAGATCTAGAGTGTCGCTGGTGTTGAGAGTGCTCTATACAGGGGCTGCTTTCCACCTAAACTTGAGAACAACCCAGAGTTCTCTACTTCTTTTTTTGCATAATTTATTCGTCACTCTATGCCTGAAAGGGTATTCTTTTGACTTATACTGGGTGCGCCCTTGTGTCTGGACAAAGCTATACCTCTCTGAAGAGCTTTAATTAGATCGAAACACTGCGTCAGGGGTTGCTTTTACTCATTTCAGGTTGGCTTGATTGGTATTTTACCAATTCAAAGCTGTAATACTGTGCCTGGAGTGATAAATGGCTTTTGTCATTTTACAGGTTTGCAAGGACAGCCCTGTGTTAGTCCTATGCTTAAAGACTTTGCTGTAAAAATGTCAAAAGATGTTGTCCATTTCTATCTCGGCGTGGATAGCACTGTGCTAATCCTATGCTTAAAAACTTTTATAGAAAAGCAGACATTTGAGGTGAGCAGATCTAGAGTGTCGCTGGTGTTGAGAGTGCTCTATACAGGGGCTGCTTTCCACCTAAACTTGAAAACAACCCAGAGTTCTCTACTTCTTTTTTTGCATAATTTATTCGTCACTCTATGCCTGAAAGGGTATTCTTTTGACTTATACTGGGTGCGCCCTTGTGTCTGGACAAAGCTATACCTCTCTGAAGAGCTCTAATTAGAGAGAAACACTGTGTCAGGGGTTGCTTTTACTCATTTCAGGTTGGCTTGATTGGTATTTTACCAATTCAAAGCTGTCATGTGCCTGGAGTGATAAATGGCTTTTGTCATTTTTACAGCTCGGCAAGGACAGCCCTGTGTTAGTCCTATGCTTAAAGACTTTGCTGTAAAAATGGCAAAAGACTTTGTCCGTTTCTATCTCGGCGTGGATAGCACTGTGCTAATCCTATGCTTAAAAACTTTGATAGAAAAGCAGACATTTGAGGTGAGCAGGTCTAGAGTGTCGCTCGTGTTGAGAGTGCTCTATACAGGGGCTGCTTTCCACCTAAACTTGAGAACTACCCAGAGTTCTCTACTTCTTTTTTTGCATAATTTATTCGTCACTCTATGCCTGAAAGGGTATTCTTTTGACTTATACTGGGTGCACCCTTGTGTTTGGACAAAGCTATATCTCTCTGAAGAGCTCTAATTAGAGCGAAACACTGTGTCAGGGGTTGCTTTTACTCATTTCAGGTTGGCTTGATTGGTATTTTACCAATTCAAAGCTGTAATACTGTGTCTGGAGTGATAAATGGCTTTTGTCATTTTACAGCTCGGCAAGGACAGCCCTGTGTTAGTCCTATGCTTAAAGACTTTGCTGTACAAGTGGCAAAAGACTTTGTCCATTTCTATCTCGGCGTGGATAGCACTGTGCTAATCCTATGCTTAAAAACTTTGATATAAAAGCAGACATTTGAGGTGAGCAGATCTAGAGTGTCGCTAGTGTTGAGAGTGCTCTATACAGGGGCTGCTTTCCACCTAAACTTGAGAACTACTCAGAGTTCTCTACTTCTTTTTTTGCACAATTTATTCATCACTCTATGCCTGAAAGGGTATTCTTTTGACTTATACTGGGTGCGCCCTTGTGTCTGGACAAAGCTATACCTCTCTGAAGAGCTCTAATTAGAGCGAAACACTGTGTCAGGGGTTGCTTTTACTCATTTCAGGTTGGCTTGATTGGTATTTTACCAATTCAAAGCTGTAATACTGTGCCTGGAGTGATAAATGGCTTTTGTCATTTTACAGCTCGGCAAGGACAGCCCTGTGTTAGTTCTATGCTTAAAGACTTTGCTGTAAAAATGGCAAAAAGACTTTGTCCATTTCTATCTCGGCGTGGATAGCACTGTGCTAATCCTATGCTTAAAAACTTTGATCCAAAAGCAGACATTTGAGGTGAGCAGATCTAGAGTGTCGCTGGTGTTGAGAGTGCTCTATACAGGGGCTGCTTTCCACCTAAACTTGAGAACTACCCAGAGTTCTCTACTTCTTTTTTTGCACAATGTATTCGTCACTTTATGCCTGAAAGGGTATTCTTTTGACTTATACTGGGTGCGCCCTTGTGTCTGGACAAAGCTATACCTCTCTGAAGAGCTCTAATTAGAGCGAAACACTGTGTCAGGGTTTGCTTTTAATCATTTCAGGTTGGCTTGATTTGTATTTTACCAATTCAAAGCTGTAATACTGTGCCTGGAATGATAACTGGCTTTTGTCATTTTACAGCTCGGCAAGGACAGCCCTGTGTTAGTCCTATGCCTAAAGACTTTACTGTAAAAATGCCAAAAGACTTTGTCCATTTCTATCTCGGCGTGGATAGCACTGTGCTAATCCTATGCTTAAAAACTTTGATAGAAAAGCAGACATTTGAGATGAGCAGATCTAGAGTGTCGCTGGTGTTGAGAGTGCTCTATACAGGGGCTGCTTTCCACCTAAACTTGAGAACTTCCCAGAGTACTCTACTTCTTTTTTTTGCATAATTTATTCGTCACTCTATGCCTGAAAGGGTATTCTTTTGACTTATACTGGGTGCGCCCTTGTGTCTGGACAAAGCTATACCTCTCTGAAGAGCTCTAATTAGAGCGAAACACTGTGTCAGGGGTTGCTTTTACTCATTTCAGGTTGGCTTGATTGGTATTTTACCAATTCAAAGCTGTAATACTGTGCCTGGAGTGATGAATGGCTTTTGTCATTTTACAGCTCGGCAAGGACAGCCCTGTGTTAATCCTATGCTTAAAGACTTTGCTGTAAAAATGGCAAAAGACTTTGTCCATTTCTATCTCGGCGTGGATAGCACTGTGCTAATCCTATGCTTAAAAACTTTGATAGAAAAGCAGACATTTGAGGTGAGCAGATCTAGAGTGTCGCTGGTGTTGAGAGTGCTCTATACAGGGGCTGCTTTCCACCTAAACTTGAGAACTGCCCAGAGTTCTCTACTTCTTTTTTTGCATAATTTATTTGTCACTCTATGCCTGAAAGGGTATTCTTTTGACTTATACTGGGTGCGCCCTTGTGTCTGGACAAAGCTATACCTCTCTGAAGAGCTCTTATTAGATCGAAACACTGCGTCAGGGGTTGCTTTTAGTCATTTCAGGTTGGCTTGATTGGTATTTTACCAATTCAAAGCTGCAATACTGTGCCTGGAGTGATAAATGGCTTTTGTCATTTTACAGCTCGGCAAGGACAGCCCTGTGTTAATCCTATGCTTAAAGACTTTGCTGTAAAAATGGCAAAAGACTTTGTCCATTTCTATCTCGGCGTGGATAGCACTGTGCTAATCCTATGCTTAAAAACTTTGATAGAAAAGCAGACATTTTAGGTGAGCAGATCTAGAGTGTCGCTGGTTTTGAGAGTGCTCTATACAGGGGCTGCTTTCCACCTAAACTTGAGACCTACCCAGAGTTCTCTACTTCTTTTTTTTTGCATAATTTATTCGTCAGTCTATGCCTGAAAGGCTATTCTTTTGACTTATACTGGATGCGCCCTTGTGTCTGGACAAAGCTATACCTCTCTGAAAAGCTCTAATTAGAGCGAAACACTGTGTCAGGGGTTGCTTTTACTCATTTCAGGTTGGCTTGATTGGTATTTTACCAATTCAAAGCTGTAATACTGTGCCTGGAGTGATAAATGGCTTTTATCATTTTACAGCTCGGCAAGGACAGCCCTGTGTTAGTCCTATGCTGAAAGACTTTGTTGTAAAAATGGCAAAAGACTTTGTCCATTTCTATCTCGGCGTGGATAGCACTGTGCTAATCCTATGCTTAAAAACTTTGATAGAAAAGCAGACATTTGAGGTGAGCAGATCTAGAGTGTCGCTGGTGTTGAGAGTGCTCTATACAGGGGCTGCTTTCCACCTAAACTTGAGAACAACCCAGAGTTCTCTACTTCTTTTTTTGCATAATTTATTCGTCACTCTATGCCTGAAAGGGTATTCTTTTGACTTATCTGGGTGCACCCTTGTGTCTGGACAAAACTATAACTCTCTGAAGAGCTCTAATTAGAGCGAAACACTGTGTCAGGGGTTGCTTTTACTCATTTCAGGTTGGCTTGATTGGTATTTTTCCAATTCAAAGCTGTAATACTGTGCCTGGAGTGATAAATGACTTTTGTCATTTTACAGCTCGGCAAGGACAGCCCTGTGTTAGTCCTATGCTTGAAGACTTTGCTGTAAAAATGGCAAAAGACTTTGTCCGTTTCTATCTCGGCGTGGATAGCACTGTGCTAATCCTATGCTTAAAAACTTTGATAGAAAAGCAGACATTTGAGGTGAGCAGATCTAGAGTGTCGCTGGTGTTGAGAGTGCACTATACAGGGGCTGCTTTCCACCTAAACTTGAGAACTACCCAGAGTTCTCTACTTCTTATTTTGCATAATTTATTCGTCACTCTCTGCCTGAAAGGGTATTCTTTTGACTTATACTGGGTGCACCCTTGTGTCTGGACAAAGCCATACCTCTCTGAAGAGCTCTAATTAGAGCGAAACACTGTGTCAGGGGTTGCTTTTACTCATTTCAGGTTGGCTTGATTGGTATTTTACCAATTCAAAGCTGTAATACTGTGCCTGGAGTGATAAATGGCTTTTGTCATTTTACAGCTTTGCAAGGACAGCCCTGTGTTAGTCCTATGCTTAAAGACTTTGCTGTAAAAATGGCAAAAGACGTTGTCCATTTCTATCTCGGCGTGGATAGCACTGTGCTAATCCTATGCTTAAAAACTTTTATAGAAAAGCAGACATTTGAGGTGAGCAGATCTAGAGTGTCGCTGGTGTTGAGAGTGCTCTATACAGGGGCTGCTTTCCACCTAAACTTGAGAACAACCCAGAGTTCTCTACTTCTTTTTTTGCATAATTTATTCGTCACTCTATGCCTGAAAGGGTATTCTTTTGACTTATACTGGGTGCGCCCTTGTGTCTGGACAAAGCTATACCTCTCTGAAGAGCTTTAATTAGATCGAAACACTGCGTCAGGGGTTGCTTTTACTCATTTCAGGTTGGCTTGATTGGTATTTTACCAATTCAAAGCTGTAATACTGTGCCTGGAGTGATAAATGGCTTTTGTCATTTTACAGCTCGGCAAGGACAGCCCTGTGTTAGTCCTATGCTTAAAGACTTTGTTGTAAAAATGGCAAAAGACTTTGTCCATTTCTATCTCGGCGTGGATAGCACTGTGCTAATCCTATGCTTAAAAACTTTGATAGAAAAGCAGACATTTGAGGTGAGCAGATCTAGAGTGTCGCTGGTGTTGAGAGTGCTCTATACAGGGGCTGCTTTCCACCTAAACTTGAGAACAGCCCAGAGTTCTCTACTTCTTTTTTTGCATAATTTATTTGTCACTCTATGCCTGAAAGGGTATTCTTTTGACTTATACTGGGTGCGCCCTTGTGTCTGAACAAAGCTATACCTCTCTGAAGAGCTCTTATTAGATCGAAACACTGCGTCAGGGGTTGCTTTTACTCATTTCAGGTTGGCTTGATTGGTATTTTACCAATTCAAAGCTGTAATACTGTGCCTGGAGTGATAAATGGCTTTTGTCATTTTACAGCTCGGCAAGGACAGCCCTGTGTTAGTCCTATGCTTAAAGACTTTGCTGTAAAAATGGCAAAAGACTTTGTCCATTTCTATCTCGGCGTGGATAGCACTGTGCTAATCCTATGCTTAAAAACTTTGATAGAAAAGCAGACATTTGAGGTGAGCAGATCTAGAGTGACGCTGGTGTTGAGAGTGCTCTATACAGGGGCTGCTTTCCACCTAAACTTGAGAACTACCCAGAGTTCTCTACTTCTTTTTTTTTTGCATAATTTATTCGTCACTCTATGCCTGAAAGGGTATTCTTTTGACTTATACTGGATGCACCCTTGTGTCTGGACAAAGCTATACCTCTCTGAAAAGCTCTAATTAGAGCGAAACACTGTGTCAGGGGTTGCTTTTACTCATTTCAGGTTGGCTTGATTGGTATTTTACCAATTCAAAGCTGTAATACTGTGCCTGGAGTGATAAATGGCTTTTGTCATTTTACAGCTCGGCAAGGACAGCCCTGTGTTAGTCCTATGCTTAAAGACTTTGTTGTAAAAATGGCAAAAGACTTTGTCCATTTCCATCTCGGTGTGGATAGCACTGTGCTAATCCTATGCTTAAAAACTTTGATAGAAAAGCAGACATTTGAGGTGAGCAGATCTAGAGTGTCGCTGGTGTTGAGAGTGCTCTATACAAGGGCTGCTTTCCACCTAAACTTGAGAACAACCCAGAGTTCTCTACTTCTTTTTTTGCATAATTTATTCGTCACTCTATGCCTGAAAGGGTATTCTTTTGACTTATCTGGGTGCGCCCTTGTGTCTGGACAAAACTATAACTCTCTGAAGAGCTCTAATTAGAGCGAAACACTGTGTCAGGGGTTGCTTTTACTCATTTCAGGTTGACTTGATTGGTATTTTTCCAATTCAAAGCTGTAATACTGTGCCTGGAGTGATAAATGACTTTTGTCATTTTACAGCTCGGCAAGGACAGCCCTGTGTTAGTCCTATGCTCGAAGACTTTGCTGTAAAAATGGCAAAAGACTTTGTCCGTTTCTATCTCGGCGTGGATAGCACTGTGCTAATCCTATGCTTAAAAACTTTGATAGAAAAGCAGACATTTGAGGTGAGCAGATCTAGAGTGTCGCTGGTGTTGAGAGTGCACTATACAGGGGCTGCTTTCCACCTAAACTTGAGAACTACCCAGAGTTCTCTACTTCTTATTTTGCATAATATATTCGTCACTCTCTGCCTGAAAGGGTATTCTTTTGACTTATACTGGGTGCGCCCTTGTGTCTGGACAAAGCCATACCTCTCTGAAGAGCTCTAATTAGAGCGAAACACTGTGTCAGGGGTTGCTTTTACTCATTTCAGGTTGGCTTGATTGGTATTTTACCAATTCAAAGCTGTAATACTGTGCCTGGAGTGATAAATGGCTTTTGTCATTTTACAGGTTTGCAAGGACAGCCCTGTGTTAGTCCTATGCTTAAAGACTTTGCTGTAAAAATGTCAAAAGATGTTGTCCATTTCTATCTCGGCGTGGATAGCACTGTGCTAATCCTATGCTTAAAAACTTTTATAGAAAAGCAGACATTTGAGGTGAGCAGATCTAGAGTGTCGCTGGTGTTGAGAGTGCTCTATACAGGGGCTGCTTTCCACCTAAACTTGAAAACAACCCAGAGTTCTCTACTTCTTTTTTTGCATAATTTATTCGTCACTCTATGCCTGAAAGGGTATTCTTTTGACTTATACTGGGTGCGCCCTTGTGTCTGGACAAAGCTATACCTCTCTGAAGAGCTTTAATTAGATCGAAACACTGCGTCAGGGGTTGCTTTTACTCATTTCAGGTTGGCTTGATTGGTATTTTACCAATTCAAAGCTGTAATACTGTGCCTGGAGTGATAAATGGCTTTTGTCATTTTACAGCTCGGCAAGGACAGCCCTGTGTTAGTCCTATGCTTAAAGACTTTGTTGTAAAAATGGCAAAAGACTTTGTCCATTTCTATCTCGGCGTGGATAGCACTGTGCTAATCCTATGCTTAAAAACTTTGATAGAAAAGCAGACATTTGAGGTGAGCAGATCTAGAGTGTCGCTGGTGTTGAGAGTGCTCTATACAGGGGCTGCTTTCCACCTAAACTTGAGAACAGCCCAGAGTTCTCTACTTCTTTTTTTGCATAATTTATTTGTCACTCTATGCCTGAAAGGGTATTCTTTTGACTTATACTGGGTGCGCCCTTGTGTCTGGACAAAGCTATACCTCTCTGAAGAGCTCTTATTAGATCGAAACACTGCGTCAGGGGTTGCTTTTACTCATTTCAGGTTGGCTTGATTGGTATTTTACCAATTCAAAGCTGCAATACTGTGCCTGGAGTGATAAATGGCTTTTGTCATTTTACAGCTCGGCAAGGACAGCCCTGTGTTAATCCTATGCTTAAAGACTTTGCTGTAAAAATGGCAAAAGACTTTGTCCATTTCTATCTCGGCGTGGATAGCACTGTGCTAATCCTATGCTTAAAAACTTTGATAGAAAAGCAGACATTTTAGGTGAGCAGATCTAGAGTGTCGCTGGTTTTGAGAGTGCTCTATACAGGGGCTGCTTTCCACCTAAACTTGAGAACTACCCAGAGTTCTCTACTTCTTTTTTTTTGCATAATTTATTCGTCACTCTATGCCTGAAAGGCTATTCTTTTGACTTATACTGGATGCGCCCTTGTGTCTGGACAAAGCTATACCTCTCTGAAAAGCTCTAATTAGAGCGAAACACTGTGTCAGGGGTTGCTTTTACTCATTTCAGGTTGGCTTGATTGGTATTTTACCAATTCAAAGCTGTAATACTGTGCCTGGAGTGATAAATGGCTTTTTTCATTTTACAGCTCGGCAAGGACAGCCCTGTGTTAGTCCTATGCTGAAAGACTTTGTTGTAAAAATGGCAAAAGACTTTGTCCATTTCTATCTCGGCGTGGATAGCACTGTGCTAATCCTATGCTTAAAAACTTTGATAGAAAAGCAGACATTTGAGGTGAGCAGATCTAGAGTGTCGCTGGTGTTGAGAGTGCTCTATACAGGGGCTGCTTTCCACCTAAACTTGAGAACAACCCAGAGTTCTCTACTTCTTTTTTTGCATAATTTATTCGTCACTCTATGCCTGAAAGGGTATTCTTTTGACTTATCTGGGTGCGCCCTTGTGTCTGGACAAAACTATAACTCTCTGAAGAGCTCTAATTAGAGCGAAACACTGTGTCAGGGGTTGCTTTTACTCATTTCAGGTTGACTTGATTGGTATTTTTCCAATTCAAAGCTGTAATACTGTGCCTGGAGTGATAAATGACTTTTGTCATTTTACAGCTCGGCAAGGACAGCCCTGTGTTAGTCCTATGCTCGAAGACTTTGCTGTAAAAATGGCAAAAGACTTTGTCCGTTTCTATCTCGGCGTGGATAGCACTGTGCTAATCCTATGCTTAAAAACTTTGATAGAAAAGCAGACATTTGAGGTGAGCAGATCTAGAGTGTCGCTGGTGTTGAGAGTGCACTATACAGGGGCTGCTTTCCACCTAAACTTGAGAACTACCCAGAGTTCTCTACTTCTTATTTTGCATAATTTATTCGTCACTCTCTGCCTGAAAGGGTATTCTTTTGACTTATACTGGGTGCGCCCTTGTGTCTGGACAAAGCCATACCTCTCTGAAGAGCTCTAATTAGAGCGAAACACTGTGTCAGGGGTTGCTTTTACTCATTTCAGGTTGGCTTGATTGGTATTTTACCAATTCAAAGCTGTAATACTGTGCCTGGAGTGATAAATGGCTTTTGTCATTTTACAGGTTTGCAAGGACAGCCCTGTGTTAGTCCTATGCTTAAAGACTTTGCTGTAAAAATGTCAAAAGATGTTGTCCATTTCTATCTCGGCGTGGATAGCACTGTGCTAATCCTATGCTTAAAAACTTTTATAGAAAAGCAGACATTTGAGGTGAGCAGATCTAGAGTGTCGCTGGTGTTGAGAGTGCTCTATACAGGGGCTGCTTTCCACCTAAACTTGAAAACAACCCAGAGTTCTCTACTTCTTTTTTTGCATAATTTATTCGTCACTCTATGCCTGAAAGGGTATTCTTTTGACTTATACTGGGTGCGCCCTTGTGTCTGGACAAAGCTATACCTCTCTGAAGAGCTTTAATTAGATCGAAACACTGCGTCAGGGGTTGCTTTTACTCATTTCAGGTTGGCTTGATTGGTATTTTACCAATTCAAAGCTGTAATACTGTGCCTGGAGTGATAAATGGCTTTTGTCATTTTACAGCTCGGCAAGGACAGCCCTGTGTTAGTCCTATGCTTAAAGACTTTGTTGTAAAAATGGCAAAAGACTTTGTCCATTTCTATCTCGGCGTGGATAGCACTGTGCTAATCCTATGCTTAAAAACTTTGATAGAAAAGCAGACATTTGAGGTGAGCAGATCTAGAGTGTCGCTGGTGTTGAGAGTGCTCTATACAGGGGCTGCTTTCCACCTAAACTTGAGAACAGCCCAGAGTTCTCTACTTCTTTTTTTGCATAATTTATTTGTCACTCTATGCCTGAAAGGGTATTCTTTTGACTTATACTGGGTGCGCCCTTGTGTCTGGACAAAGCTATACCTCTCTGAAGAGCTCTTATTAGATCGAAACACTGCGTCAGGGGTTGCTTTTACTCATTTCAGGTTGGCTTGATTGGTATTTTACCAATTCAAAGCTGCAATACTGTGCCTGGAGTGATAAATGGCTTTTGTCATTTTACAGCTCGGCAAGGACAGCCCTGTGTTAATCCTATGCTTAAAGACTTTGCTGTAAAAATGGCAAAAGACTTTGTCCATTTCTATCTCGGCGTGGATAGCACTGTGCTAATCCTATGCTTAAAAACTTTGATAGAAAAGCAGACATTTTAGGTGAGCAGATCCAGAGTGTCGCTGGTTTTGAGAGTGCTCTATACAGGGGCTGCTTTCCACCTAAACTTGAGAACTACCCAGAGTTCTCTACTTCTTTTTTTTTGCATAATTTATTCGTCACTCTATGCCTGAAAGGCTATTCTTTTGACTTATACTGGATGCGCCCTTGTGTCTGGACAAAGCTATACCTCTCTGAAAAGCTCTAATTAGAGCGAAACACTGTGTCAGGGGTTGCTTTTACTCATTTCAGGTTGGCTTGATTGGTATTTTACCAATTCAAAGCTGTAATACTGTGCCTGGAGTGATAAATGGCTTTTTTCATTTTACAGCTCGGCAAGGACAGCCCTGTGTTAGTCCTATGCTGAAAGACTTTGTTGTAAAAATGGCAAAAGACTTTGTCCATTTCTATCTCGGCGTGGATAGCACTGTGCTAATCCTATGCTTAAAAACTTTGATAGAAAAGCAGACATTTGAGGTGAGCAGATCTAGAGTGTCGCTGGTGTTGAGAGTGCTCTATACAGGGGCTGCTTTCCACCTAAACTTGAGAACAACCCAGAGTTCTCTACTTCTTTTTTTGCATAATTTATTCGTCACTCTATGCCTGAAAGGGTATTCTTTTGACTTATACTGGGTGCGCCCTTGTGTCTGGACAAAGCTATACCTCTCTGAAGAGCTTTAATTAGATCGAAACACTGCGTCAGGGGTTGCTTTTACTCATTTCAGGTTGGCTTGATTGGTATTTTACCAATTCAAAGCTGTAATACTGTGCCTGGAGTGATAAATGGCTTTTGTCATTTTACAGCTTTGCAAGGACAGCCCTGTGTTAGTCCTATGCTTAAAGACTTTGCTGTAAAAATGTCAAAAGATGTTGTCCATTTCTATCTCGGCGTGGATAGCACTGTGCTAATCCTATGCTTAAAAACTTTTATAGAAAAGCAGACATTTGAGGTGAGCAGATCTAGAGTGTCGCTGGTGTTGAGAGTGCTCTATACAGGGGCTGCTTTCCACCTAAACTTGAAAACAACCCAGAGTTCTCTACTTCTTTTTTTGCATAATTTATTCGTCACTCTATGCCTGAAAGGGTATTCTTTTGACTTATACTGGGTGCGCCCTTGTGTCTGGACAAAGCTATACCTCTCTGAAGAGCTTTAATTAGATCGAAACACTGCGTCAGGGGTTGCTTTTACTCATTTCAGGTTGGCTTGATTGGTATTTTACCAATTCAAAGCTGTAATACTGTGCCTGGAGTGATAAATGGCTTTTGTCATTTTACAGCTCGGCAAGGACAGCCCTGTGTTAGTCCTATGCTTAAAGACTTTGTTGTAAAAATGGCAAAAGACTTTGTCCATTTCTATCTCGGCGTGGATAGCACTGTGCTAATCCTATGCTTAAAAACTTTGATAGAAAAGCAGACATTTGAGGTGAGCAGATCTAGAGTGTCGCTGGTGTTGAGAGTGCTCTATACAGGGGCTGCTTTCCACCTAAACTTGAGAACAGCCCAGAGTTCTCTACTTCTTTTTTTGCATAATTTATTTGTCACTCTATGCCTGAAAGGGTATTCTTTTGACTTATACTGGGTGCGCCCTTGTGTCTGAACAAAGCTATACCTCTCTGAAGAGCTCTTATTAGATCGAAACACTGCGTCAGGGGTTGCTTTTACTCATTTCAGGTTGGCTTGATTGGTATTTTACCAATTCAAAGCTGCAATACTGTGCCTGGAGTGATAAATGGCTTTTGTCATTTTACAGCTCGGCAAGGACAGCCCTGTGTTAATCCTCTGCTTAAAGACTTTGCTGTAAAAATGGCAAAAGACTTTGTCCATTTCTATCTCGGCGTGGATAGCACTGTGCTAATCCTATGCTTAAAAACTTTGATAGAAAAGCAGACATTTTAGGTGAGCAGATCTAGAGTGTCGCTGGTTTTGAGAGTGCTCTATACAGGGGCTGCTTTCCACCTAAACTTGAGAACTACCCAGAGTTCTCTACTTCTTTTTTTTTGCATAATTTATTCGTCACTCTATGCCTGAAAGGGTATTCTTTTGACTTATACTGGATGCGCCCTTGTGTCTGGACAAAGCTATACCTCTCTGAAAAGCTCTAATTAGAGCGAAACACTGTGTCAGGGAATGCTTTTACTCATTTCAGGTTGGCTTGATTGGTATTTTACCAATTCAAAGCTGTAATACTGTGCCTGGAGTGATAAATGGCTTTTGTCATTTTACAGCTCGGCAAGGACAGCCCTGTGTTAGTCCTATGCTTAAAGACTTTGTTGTAAAAATGGCAAAAGACTTTGTCCATTTCTATCTCGGCGTGGATAGCACTGTGCTAATCCTATGCTTAAAAACTTTGATAGAAAAGCAGACATTTGAGGTAAGCAGATCTAGAGTGTTGCTGGTGTTGAGAGTGCTCTATACAGGGGCTACTTTCCACCTAAACTTGAGAACAACCCAGAGTTCTCTACTTCTTTTTTTGCATAATTTATTCGTCACTCTATGCCTGAAAGGGTATTCTTTTGACTTATACTGGGTGCGCCCTTGTGTCTGGACAAAGCTATACCTCTCTGAAGAGCTTTAATTAGATCGAAACACTGCGTCAGGGGTTGCTTTTACTCATTTCAGGTTGGCTTGATTGGTATTTTACCAATTCAAAGCGGTAATATTGTGCCTGGAGTGATAAATGGCTTTTGTCATTTTACAGCTCGGCAAGGACAGCCCTGTGTTAGTCCTATGCTTAAAGACTTTGCTGTAAAAATGGCAAAAGACTTTGTCCATTTCTATCTCGGCGTGGATAGCACTGTGCTAATCCTATGCTTAAAAACTTTGATAGAAAAGCAGACATTTGAGGTGAGCAGATCTAGAGTGTCGCTGGTGTTGAGAGTGCTCTATACAGGGGCTGCTTTCCACCTAAACTTGAGAACTACCCAGAGTTCTCTACTTCTTTTTTTTTTGCATAATTTATTCGTCACTCTATGCCTGAAAGGGTATTCTTTTGACTTATACTGGATGCGCCCTTGTGTCTGGACAAAGCTATACCTCTCTGAAAAGCTCTAATTAGAGCGAAACACTGTGTCAGGGGTTGCTTTTACTCATTTCAGGTTGGCTTGATTGGTATTTTACCAATTCAAAGCTGTAATACTGTGCCTGGAGTGATAAATGGCTTTTGTCATTTTACAGCTCGGCAAGGACAGCCCTGTGTTAGTCCTATGCTTAAAGACTTTGTTGTAAAAATGGCAAAAGACTTTGTCCATTTCTATCTCGGTGTGGATAGCACTGTGCTAATCCTATGCTTAAAAACTTTGATAGAAAAGCAGACATTTGAGGTGAGCAGATCTAGAGTGTCGCTGGTGTTGAGAGTGCTCTATACAAGGGTTGCTTTCCACCTAAACTTGAGAACAACCCAGAGTTCTCTACTTCTTTTTTTGCATAATTTATTCGTCACTCTATGCCTGAAAGGGTATTCTTTTGACTTATACTGGGTGCGCCCTTGTGTCTGGACAAAACTATACCTCTCTGAAGAGCTCTAATTAGAGCGAAACACTGTGTCAGGGGTTGCTTTTACTCATTTCAGGTTGGCTTGATTGGTATTTTTCCAATTCAAAGCTGTAATACTGTGCCTGGAGTGATAAATGGTTTTTGTCATTTTACAGCTCGGCAAGGACAGCCCTGTGTTAGTCCTATGCTCGAAGACTTTGCTGTAAAAATGGCAAAAGACTTTGTCCGTTTCTATCTCGGCGTGGATAGCACTGTGCTAATCCTATGCTTAAAAACTTTGATAGAAAAGCAGACATTTGAGGTGAGCAGATCTAGAGTGTCGCTGGTGTTGAGAGTGCACTATACAGGGGCTGCTTTCCACCTAAACTTGAGAACTACCCAGAGTTCTCTACTTCTTATTTTGCATAATTTATTCGTCACTCTCTGCCTGAAAGGGTATTCTTTTGACTTATACTGGGTGCGCCCTTGTGTCTGGACAAAGCCATACCTCTCTGAAGAGCTCTAATTAGAGCGAAACACTGTGTCAGGGGTTGCTTTTACTCATTTCAGGTTGGCTTGATTGGTATTTTACCAATTCAAAGCTGTAATACTGTGCCTGGAGTGATAAATGGCTTTTGTCATTTTACAGCTCTGCAAGGACAGTCCTGTGTTAGTCCTATGCTTAAAGACTTTGCTGTAAAAATGGCAAAAGACATTGTCCATTTCTATCTCGGCGTGGATAGCACTGTGCTAATCCTATGCTTAAAAACTTTTATAGAAAAGCAGACATTTGAGGTGAGCAGATCTAGAGTGTCGCTGGTGTTGAGAGTGCTCTATACAGGGGCTGCTTTCCACCTAAACTTGAGAACAACCCAGAGTTCTCTACTTCTTTTTTTGCATAATTTATTCGTCACTCTATGCCTGAAAGGGTATTCTTTTGACTTATACTGGGTGCGCCCTTGTGTCTGGACAAAGCTATACTTCTCTGAAGAGCTTTAATTAGATCGAAACACTGCGTCAGGGGTTGCTTTTACTCATTTCAGGTTGGCTTGATTGGTATTTTACCAATTCAAAGCTGTAAAACTGTGCCTGGAGTGATAAATGGCTTTTGTCATTTTACAGCTCGGCAAGGACAGCCCTGTGTTAGTCCTATGCTTAAAGACTTTGCTGTAAAAATGGCAAAAGACTTTGTCCATTTCTATCTCCGCGTGGATAGCACTGTGCTAATCCTATGCTTAAAAACTTTGATAGAAAAGCAGACATTTGAGGTGAGCAGATCTAGAGTGTCGCTGGTGTTGAGAGTGCTCTATACAGGGGCTGCTTTCCACCTAAACTTGAGAACTACCCTGAGTTCTCTACTTCTTTTTTTTGGCATAATTTATTCGTCACTCTATGCCTGAAAGAGTATTCTTTTGACTTATACTGGGTGCGCCCTTGTGTCTGGACAAAGCTATACCTCTCTGAAGAGCTCTTATTAGATCGAAACACTGCGTCAGGGGTTGCTTTTACTCATTTCAGGATGGCTTGATTGGTATTTTACCAATTCAAAGATGTAATACTGTGCCTGGAGTGATAAATGGCTTTTGTCATTTTACAGCTCAGCAAGGACAGCCCTGTGTTAGTCCTATGCTCTAAGACTTTGCTGTAAAAATGGCAAAAGACTTTGTCCATTTCTATCTCGGCGTGGATAGCACTGTGCTAATCCTATGCTTAAAAGCTTTGATAGTAAAGCAGACATTTGAGGTGAGCAGATCTAGAGTGTCGCTGGTGTTGAGAGTGCACTATACAGGGGCTGCTTTCCACCTAAACTTGAGAACTACCCAGAGTTCTCTACTTCTTATTTTGCATAATTTATTCGTCACTCTCTGCCTGAAAGGGTATTCTTTTGACTTATACTGGGTGCGCCCTTGTGTCTGGACAAAGCCATACCTCTCTGAAAAGCTCTAATTAGAGCGAAACACTGTGTCAGGGGTTGCTTTTACTCATTTCAGGTTGGCTTGATTGGTATTTTACCAATTCAAAGATGTAATACTGTGCCTGGAGTGATAAATGGCTTTTGTCATTTTACAGCTCGGCAAGGACAGCCCTGTGTTAGTCCTATGCTTAAAGACTTTGCTGTAAAAATGGCAAAAGACTTTGTCCATTTCTATCTCGGCGTGGATAGCACTGTGCTAATCCTATGCTTAAAAACTTTGATAGAAAAGCAGACATTTGAGGTGAGCAGATCTCGAGTGTCGCTGGTGTTGAGAGTGCTCTATACAGAGGCTGCTTTCCACCTAAACTTGAGAACTACCCAGAGTTCTCTACTTCTTTTTTTTTGCATAATTTATTCGTCACTCTATGCCTGAATGGGTATTCTTCTGACTTACACTGGGTGCGCCCTTGTGTCTGGACAAAGCTATACCTCTCTGAAGAGCTCTAATTAGAGCGAAACACTGTGTCAGGGGTTGCTTTTACTCATTTCAGGTTGGCTTGATTGGTATTTTACCAATTCAAAGCTGTAATGCTGTGCTTGGAGTGATAAATGGCTTTTGTCGTTTTACAGCTCGGCAAGGACAGCTCTGTGTTAGTCCTATGCTTAAAGACTTTGCTGTAAAAATGGCAAAAGACTTTGTCCATTTCTATCTCGGCGTGGATAGCACTGTGCTAATCCTATGCTTAAAAACTTTGATAGAAAAGCATACATTTGAGGTGAACAGATCTAGAGTGTTGCTGGTGTTGAGAGTGCTCTATACAGGGGCTGCTTTCCACCTAAACTTGAGAACTACCCAGAGTTCTCTACTTCTTTTTTTTTGCATAATTTATTCGTCACTCTATGCCTGAAAGGGTATTCTTTTGACTTATACTGGATGCGCCCTTGTGTCTGGACAAAGCTATACCTCTCTGAAGAGCTCTAATTAGAGCGAAACACTGTGTCAGGGGTTGCTTTTACTCATTTCAGATTGGCTTGATTGGTATTTTACCAATTCAAAGCTGTAATACTGTGCCTGGAGTGATGAATGGCTTTTGTCATTTTACAGCTCGGCAAGGACAGCCCTGTGTTAATCCTATGCTTAAAGACTTTGCTGTAAAAATGGCAAAAGACTTTGTCCATTTCTATCTCGGCGTGGATAGCACTGTGCTAATCCTATGCTTAAAAACTTTGATAGAAAAGCAGACATTTGAGGTGAGCAGATCTAGAGTGTCGCTGGTTTTGAGAGTGCTCTATACAGGGGCTGCTTTCCACCTAAACTTGTGAACTACCCAGAGTTCTCTACTTCTTTTTTTTTGCATAATTTATTCGTCACTCTATGCCTGAAAGGGTATTCTTTTGACTTATACTGGATGCGCCCTTGTGTCTGGACAAAGCTATACCTCTCTGAAGAGCTCTAATTAGAGCGAAAAACTGTGTCTGGGGTTGCTTTTACTCATTTCAGGTTGGCTTGATTGGTATTTTACCAATTCAAAGCTGTAATACTGTGCCTGGAGTGATGAATGGCTTTTGTCATTTTACAGCTCGGCAAGGACAGCCCTGTGTTAATCCTATGCTTAAAGACTTTGCTGTAAAAATGGCAAAAGACTTTGTCCATTTCTATCTCGGCGTGGATAGCACTGTGCTAATCCTATGCTTAAAAACTTTGATAGAAAAGCAGACATTTGAGGTGAGCAGATCTAGAGTGTCGCTGGTTTTGAGAGTGCTCTATACAGGGGCTGCTTTCCACCTAAACTTGAGAACTACCCTGAGTTCTCTACTTCTTTTTTTTGGCATAATTTATTCGTCACTCTATGCCTGAAAGGGTATTCTTTTGACTTATACTGCATGCGCCCTTGTGTCTGGACAAAGCTATACCTCTCTGAAGAGCTCTTATTAGATCGAAACACTGCGTCAGGGGTTGCTTTTACTCATTTCAGGTTGGCTTGATTGGTATTTTACCAATTCAAAGATGTAATACTGTGCCTGGAGTGATAAATGGCTTTTGTCATTTTACAGCTCAGCAAGGACAGCCCTGTGTTAGTCCTATGCTCTAAGACTTTGCTGTAAAAATGGCAAAAGACTTTGTCCATTTCTATCTCGGCGTGGATAGCACTGTGCTAATCCTATGCTTAAAAGCTTTGATAGTAAAGCAGACATTTGAGGTGAGCAGATCTAGAGTGTCGCTGGTGTTGAGAGTGCACTATACAGGGGCTGCTTTCCACCTAAACTTGAGAACTACCCAGAGTTCTCTACTTCTTATTTTGCATAATTTATTCGTCACTCTCTGCCTGAAAGGGTATTCTTTTGACTTATACTGGGTGCGCCCTTGTGTCTGGACAAAGCCATACCTCTCTGAAAAGTTCTAATTAGAGCGAAACACTGTGTCAGGGGTTGCTTTTACTCATTTCAGGTTGGCTTGATTGGTATTTTACCAATTCAAAGATGTAATACTGTGCCTGGAGTGATAAATGGCTTTTGTCATTTTACAGCTCGGCAAGGACAGCCCTGTGTTAGTCTTATGCTTAAAGACTTTGCTGTAAAAATGGCAAAAGACTTTGTCCATTTCTATCTCGGCGTGGATAGCACTGTGCTAATCCTATGCTTAAAAACTTTGATAGAAAAGCAGACATTTGAGGTGAGCAGATCTCGAGTGTCGCTGGTGTTGAGAGTGCTCTATACAGAGGCTGCTTTCCACCTAAACTTGAGAACTACCCAGAGTTCTCTACTTCTTTTTTTTTGCATAATTTATTCGTCACTCTATGCCTGAATGGGTATTCTTCTGACTTACACTGGGTGCGCCCTTGTGTCTGGACAAAGCTATACCTCTCTGAAGAGCTCTAATTAGAGCGAAACACTGTGTCAGGGGTTGCTTTTACTCATTTCAGGTTGGCTTGATTGGTATTTTACCAATTCAAAGCTGTAATGCTGTGCTTGGAGTGATAAATGGCTTTTGTCGTTTTACAGCTCGGCAAGGACAGCTCTGTGTTAGTCCTATGCTTAAAGACTTTGCTGTAAAAATGGCAAAAGACTTTGTCCATTTCTATCTCGGCGTGGATAGCACTGTGCTAATCCTATGCTTAAAAACTTTGATAGAAAAGCATACATTTGAGGTGAACAGATCTAGAGTGTTGCTGGTGTTGAGAGTGCTCTATACAGGGGCTGCTTTCCACCTAAACTTGAGAACTACCCAGAGTTCTCTACTTCTTTTTTTTTGCATAATTTATTCGTCACTCTATGCCTGAAAGGGTATTCTTTTGACTTATACTGGATGCGCCCTTGTGTCTGGACAAAGCTATACCTCTCTGAAGAGCTCTAATTAGAGCGAAACACTGTGTCAGGGGTTGCTTTTACTCATTTCAGATTGGCTTGATTGGTATTTTACCAATTCAAAGCTGTAATACTGTGCCTGGAGTGATGAATGGCTTTTGTCATTTTACAGCTCG
Organism: Triturus cristatus; assembly: GCF_964204655.1. NCBI lineage: Eukaryota > Metazoa > Chordata > Amphibia > Caudata > Salamandridae > Triturus > Triturus cristatus. Next base: position 686,043,452 of record NC_140591.1, read on the forward strand.
GCAAGGACAGCCCTGTGTTAATCCTATGCTTAAAGACTTTGCTGTAAAAATGGCAAAAGACTTTGTCCATTTCTATCTCGGCGTGGATAGCACTGTGCTAATCCTATGCTTAAAAACTTTGATAGAAAAGCAGACATTTGAGGTGAGCAGATCTAGAGTGTCGCTGGTTTTGAGAGTGCTCTATACAGGGGCTGCTTTCCACCTAAACTTGTGAACTACCCAGAGTTCTCTACTTCTTTTTTTTTGCATAATTTATTCGTCACTCTATGCCTGAAAGGGTATTCTTTTGACTTATACTGGATGCGCCCTTGTGTCTGGACAAAGCTATACCTCTCTGAAGAGCTCTAATTAGAGCGAAAAACTGTGTCAGGGGTTGCTTTTACTCATTTCAGGTTGGCTTGATTGGTATTTTACCAATTCAAAGCTGTAATACTGTGCCTGGAGTGATGAATGGCTTTTGTCATTTTACAGCTCGGCAAGGACAGCCCTGTGTTAATCCTATGCTTAAAGACTTTGCTGTAAAAATGGCAAAAGACTTTGTCCATTTCTATCTCGGCGTGGATAGCACTGTGCTAATCCTATGCTTAAAAACTTTGATAGAAAAGCAGACATTTGAGGTGAGCAGATCTAGAGTGTCGCTGGTTTTGAGAGTGCTCTATACAGGGGCTGCTTTCCACCTAAACTTGAGAACTACCCAGAGTTATCTACTTCTTTTTTTTGGCATAATTTATTTGTCACTCTATGCCTGAAAGGGTATTCTTTTGACTTATACTGCATGCGCCCTTGTGTCTGGACAAAGCTATACCTCTCTGAAAAGCTCTAATTAGAGCGAAACACTGTGTCAGGGGTTGCTTTTACTCATTTCAGGTTGGCTTGATTGGTATTTTACCAATTCAAAGCTGTAATACTGTGCCTGGAGTAATAAATGGCTTTTAGCATTTTATAGCTCGGCAAGGACAGCCTTGTGTTAGTCCTATGCTTAAAGACTTTGTTGTAAAAATGGCAAAAGACTTTGTCCATTTCTATCTCGGCGTGGATAGCACTGTGCTAATCCTATGCTTAAAAACTTTGATAGAAAAGCAGACATTTGAGGTGAGCAGATCTAGAGTGTCGCTGGTGTTGAGAGTGCTCTATACAGGGGCTGCTTTCCACCTAAACGTGAGAACAGCCCAGAGTTCTCTACTTCTTTTTTTGCATAATTTATTTGTCACTCTATGCCTGAAAGGGTATTCTTTTGACTTATACTGGGTGCGCCCTTGTGTCTGGACAAAGCTATACCTCTCTGAAGAGCTCTTATTAGATCGAAACACTGCGTCAGGGGTTGTTTTTACTCATTTCAGGTTGGCTTGATTGGTATTTTACCAATTCAAAGCTGCAATACTGTCCCTGGAGTGATAAATGGCTTTTGTCATTTTACAGCTCGGCAAGGACAGCCCTGTGTTAATCCTATGCTTAAAGACTTTGCTCTAAAAATGGCAAAAGACTTTGTCCATTTCTATCTCGGCGTGGATAGCACTGTGCTAATCCTATGCTTAAAAACTTTGATAGAAAAGCAGACATTTTAGGTGAGCAGATCTAGAGTGTCGCTGGTTTTGAGAGTGCTCTATACAGGGGCTGCTTTCCACCTAAACTTGAGAACTACCCAGAGTTCTCTACTTCTTTTTTTTTGCATAATTTATTCGTCACTCTATGCCTGAAAGGGTATTCTTTTGACTTATACTGGATGCGCCCTTGTGTCTGGACAAAGCTATACCTCTCTGAAAAGCTCTAATTAGAGCAAAACACTGTGTCAGGGGTTGCTTTTACTCATTTCAGGTTGGCTTGATTGGTATTTTACCAATTCAAAGCTGTAATACTGTGCCTGGAGTGATAAATGGCTTTTGTCATTTTACAGCTCGGCAAGGACAGCCCTGTGTTAGTCCTATGCTTAAAGACTTTGTTGTAAAAATGGCAAAAGACTTTGTCCATTTCTATCTCGGCGTGGATAGCACTGTGCTAATCCTATGCTTAAAAACTTTGATAGAAAAGCAGACATTTGAGGTGAGCAGATCTAGAGTGTCGCTGGTGTTGAGAGTGCTCTATACAGGGGCTGCTTTCCACCAAAACTTGAGAACAACCCAGAGTTCTCTACTTCTTTTTTTGCATAATTTATTCGTCACTCTATGCCTGAAAGGGTATTCTTTTGACTTATACTGGGTGCGCCCTTGTGTCTGGACAAAGCTATACCTCTCTGAAGAGCTTTAATTAGATCGAAACACTGCGTCAGGGGTTGCTTTTACTCATTTCAGGTTGGCTTGATTGGTATTTTTCCAATTCAAAGCTGTAATACTGTGCCTGGAGTGATAAATGGCTTTTGTCATTTTACAGCTCGGCAAGGACAGCCCTGTGTTAGTCCTATGCTCGAAGACTTTGCTGTAAAAATGGCAAAAGACTTTGTCCGTTTCTATCTCGGCGTGGATAGCACTGTGCTAATCCTATGCTTAAAAACTTTGATAGAAAAGCAGACATTTGAGGTGAGCAGATCTAGAGTGTCGCTGGTGTTGAGAGTGCACTATACAGGGGCTGCTTTCCACCTAAACTTGAGAACTACCCAGAGTTCTCTACTTCTTATTTTGCATAATTTATTCGTCACTCTCTGCCTGAAAGGGTATTCTTTTGACTTATACTGGGTGCGCCCTTGTGTCTGGACAAAGCCATACCTCTCTGAAGAGCTCTAATTAGAGCGAAACACTGTGTCAGGGGTTGCTTTTACTCATTTCAGGTTGGCTTGATTGGTATTTTACCAATTCAAAGCTGTAATACTGTGCCTGGAGTGATAAATGGCTTTTGTCATTTTACAGCTCTGCAAGGACAGCCATGTATTAGTCCTATGCTTAAAGACTTTGCTGTAAAAATGGCAAAAGACGTTGTCCATTTCTATCTCAGCGTGGATAGCACTGTGCTAATCCTATGCTTAAAAACTTTTATAGAAAAGCAGACATTTGAGGTGAGCAGATCTAGAGTGTCGCTGGTGTTGAGAGTGCTCTATACAGGGGCTGCTTTCCACCTAAACTTGAGAACAACCCAGAGTTCTCTACTTCTTTTTTTGCATAATTTATTCGTCACTCTATGCCTGAAAGGGTATTCTTTTGACTTATACTGGGTGCGCCCTTGTGTCTGGACAAAGCTATACCTCTCTGAAGAGCTTTAATTAGATCGAAACACTGCGTTAGGGGTTGCTTTTACTCATTTCAGGTTGGCTTGATTGGTATTTTACCAATTCAAAGCTGTAATACTGTGCCTGGAGTGATAAATGGCTTTTGTCATTTTACAGCTCGGCAAGGACAGCCCTGTGTTAGTCCTATGCTTAAAGACTTTGCTGTAAAAATGGCAAAAGACTTTGTCCATTTCTATCTCGGCGTGGATAGCACTGTGCTAATCCTATGCTTAAAAACTTTGATAGAAAAGCAGACATTTGAGGTGAGCAGATCTAGAGTGTCGCTGGTGTTGAGAGTGCTCTATACAGGGGCTGCTTTCCACCTAAACTTGAGAACAACCAAGAGTTCTCTACTTCTTTTTTTGCATAATTTATTTGTCACTCTATGCCTGAAAGAGTATTTTTTTGACTTATACTGGGTGCGCCCTTGTGTCTGGACAACGCTATACCTCTCTGAAGAGCTCTTATTAGATCGAAACACTGCGTTAGAGGTTGCTTTTACTCATTTCAGGTTGGCTTGATTGGTATTTTACCAATTCAAAGATGTAATACTGTGCCTGGAGTGATAAATGGCTTTTGTCATTTTACAGCTCAGCAAGGACAGCCCTGTGTTAGTCCTATGCTCTAAGACTTTGCTGTAAAAATGGCAAAAGACTTTGTCCATTTCTATCTCGGCGTGGATAGCACTGTGCTAATCCTATGCTTAAAAACTTTGATAGTAAAGCAGACATTTGAGGTGAGCAGATCTAGAGTGTCGCTGGTGTTGAGAGTGCACTATACAGGGGCTGCTTTCCACCTAAACTTGAGAACTACCCAGAGTTCTCTACTTCTTATTTTGCATAATTTATTCGTCACTCTCTGCCTGAAAGGGTATTCTTTTGACTTATACTGGGTGCGCCCTTGTGTCTGGACAAAGCCATACCTCTCTGAAAAGCTCTAATTAGAGCGAAACACTGTGTCAGGGGTTGCTTTTACTCATTTCAGGTTGGCTTGATTGGTATTTTACCAATTCAAAGATGTAATACTGTGCCTGGAGTGATAAATGGCTTTTGTCATTTTACAGCTCGGCAAAGACAGCCCTGTGTTAGTTCTATGCTTAAAGACTTTGCTGTAAAAATGGCAAAAGACTTTGTCCATTTCTATCTCAGCGTGGATAGCACTGTGCTAATCCTATGCTTAAAAACTTTGATAGAAAAGCAGACATTTGAGGTGAGCAGATCTAGAGTGTCGCTGGTGCTGAGAGTGCTCTATACAGGGGCTGCTTTCCACCTAAACTTGAGAACTACCCAGAGTTCTCTACTTCTTTTTTTGCCTAATTTATTCGTCACTCTCTGCCTGAAAGGGTATTCTTTTGACTTATACTGGGTGCGCCCTTGTGTCTGGACAAAGCCATACCTCTCTGAAGAGCTCTAATTAGAGCGAAACACTGTGTCAGGGGTTGCTTTTACTCATTTCAGGTTGGCTTGATTGGTATTTTACCAATTCAAAGCTGTAATACTGTGCCTGTAGTGATAAATGGCTTTTGTCATTTTACAGCTCGGCAAGGACAGCCCGTTGTTAGTCCTATGCTTAAAGACTTTGCTGTAAAAATGGTAAAAGACTTTGTCCATTTCTATCTCGGCATGGATAGCACTGTGCTAATCCTATGCTTAAAAACTTTGATAGAAAAGCAGACATTTGAGGTGAGCAGATCTCGAGTGTCGCTGGTGTTGAGAGTGCTCTATACAGAGGCTGCTTTCCACCTAAACTTGAGAACTACCCAGAGTTCTCTACTTCTTTTTTTTTGCATAATTTATTCATCACTCTATGCCTGAAAGGGTATTCTTCTGACTTACACTGGGTGCGCCCTTGTGTCTGGACAAAGCTATACCTCTCTGAAGAGCTCTAATTAGAGCGAAACACTGTGTCAGGGGTTGCTTTTACTCATTTCAGGTTGGCTTGATTGGTATTTTACCAATTCAAAGCTGTAATGCTGTGCTTGGAGTGATAAATGGCTTTTGTCGTTTTACAGCTCGGCAAGGACAGCTCTGTGTTAGTCCTATGCTTAAAGACTTTGCTGTAAAAATGGCAAAAGACTTTGTCCATTTCTATCTCGGCGTGGATAGCACTGTGCTAATCCTATGCTTAAAAACTTTGATAGAAAAGCAGACATTTGAGGTGAACAGATCTAGAGTGTCGCTGGTGTTGAGAGTGCTCTATACAGGGGCTGCTTTCCACCTAAACTTGAGAACTACCCAGAGTTCTCTACTTCTTTTTTTTTTGCATAATTTATTCGTCACTCTATGCCTGAAAGGGTATTCTTTTGACTTATACTGGATGCGCCCTTGTGTCTGGACAAAGCTATACCTCTCTGAAGAGCTCTAATTAGAGCGAAACACTGTGTCAGGGGTTGCTTTTACTCATTTCAGGTTGGCTTGATTGGTATTTTACCAATTCAAAGCTGTAATACTGTGCCTGGAGTGATGAATGGCTTTTGTCATTTTACAGCTCGGCAAGGACAGCCCTGTGTTAATCCTATGCTTAAAGACTTTGCTGTAAAAATGGCAAAAGACTTTGTCCATTTCTATCTCGGCGTGGATAGCACTGTGCTAATCCTATGCTTAAAAACTTTGATAGAAAAGCAGACATTTGAGGTGAGCAGATCTAGAGTGTCGCTGGTTTTGAGAGTGCTCTATACAGGGGCTGCTTTCCACCTAAACTTGAGAACTACCCAGAGTTCTCTACTTCTTTTTTTTTGCATAATTTATTCATCACTCTATGCCTAAAAGGGTATTCTTTTGACTTATACTGGATGCGCCCTTGTGTCTGGACAAAGCTATACCTCTCTGAAGAGCTCTAATTAGAGCGCAAAAACTGTGTCAGGGGTTGCTTTTACTCATTTCAGGTTGGCTTGATTGGTATTTTACCAATTCAAAGCTGTAATACTGTGCCTGGAGTGATGAATGGCTTTTGTCATTTTACAGCTCGGCAAGGACAGCCCTGTGTTAATCCTATGCTTAAAGACTTTGCTGTAAAAATGGCAAAAGACTTTGTCCATTTCTATCTCGGCGTGGATAGCACTGTGCTAATCCTATGCTTAAAAACTTTGATAGAAAAGCAGACATTTGAGGTGAGCAGATCTAGAGTGTCGCTGGTTTTGAGAGTGCTCTATACAGGGGCTGCTTTCCACCTAAACTTGAGAACTACCCAGAGTTATCTACTTCTTTTTTTTTGCATAATTTATTTGTCACTCTATGCCTGAAAGGGTATTCTTTTGACTTATACTGCATGCGCCCTTGTGTCTGGACAAAGCTATACCTCTCTGAAAAGCTCTAATTAGAGCGAAACACTGTGTCAGGGGTTGCTTTTACTCATTTCAGGTTGGCTTGATTGGTATTTTACCAATTCAAAGCTGTAATACTGTGCCTGGAGTAATAAATGGCTTTTGTCATTTTATAGCTCGGCAAGGACAGCCCTGTGTTAGTCCTATGCTTAAAGACTTTGTTGTAAAAATGGCAAAAGACTTTGTCCATTTCTATCTCGGCGTGGATAGCACTGTGCTAATCCTATGCTTAAAAACTTTGATAGAAAAGCAGACATTTGAGGTGAGCAGATCTAGAGTGTCGCTGGTGTTGAGAGTGCTCTATACAGGGGCTGCTTTCCACCAAAACTTGAGAACAACCCAGAGTTCTCTACTTCTTTTTTTGCATAATTTATTCGTCACTCTATGCCTGAAAGGGTATTCTTTTGACTTATACTGGGTGCGCCCTTGTGTCTGGACAAAGCTATACCTCTCTGAAGAGCTTTAATTAGATCGAAACACTGCGTCAGGGGTTGCTTTTACTCATTTCAGGTTGGCTTGATTGGTATTTTTCCAATTCAAAGCTGTAATACTGTGCCTGGAGTGATAAATGGCTTTTGTCATTTTACAGCTCGGCAAGGACAGCCCTGTGTTAGTCCTATGCTCGAAGACTTTGCTGTAAAAATGGCAAAAGACTTTGTCCGTTTCTATCTCGGCGTGGATAGCACTGTGCTAATCCTATGCTTAAAAACTTTGATAGAAAAGCAGACATTTGAGGTGAGCAGATCTAGAGTGTCGCTGGTGTTGAGAGTGCACTATACAGGGGCTGCTTTCCACCTAAACTTGAGAACTACCCAGAGTTCTCTACTTCTTATTTTGCATAATTTATTCGTCACTCTCTGCCTGAAAGGGTATTCTTTTGACTTATACTGGGTGCGCCCTTGTGTCTGGACAAAGCCATACCTCTCTGAAGAGCTCTAATTAGAGCGAAACACTGTGTCAGGGGTTGCTTTTACTCATTTCAGGTTGGCTTGATTGGTATTTTACCAATTCAAAGCTGTAATACTGTGCCTGGAGTGATAAATGGCTTTTGTCATTTTACAGCTCTGCAAGGACAGCCATGTATTAGTCCTATGCTTAAAGACTTTGCTGTAAAAATGGCAAAAGACGTTGTCCATTTCTATCTCAGCGTGGATAGCACTGTGCTAATCCTATGCTTAAAAACTTTTATAGAAAAGCAGACATTTGAGGTGAGCAGATCTAGAGTGTCGCTGGTGTTGAGAGTGCTCTATACAGGGGCTGCTTTCCACCTAAACTTGAGAACAACCCAGAGTTCTCTACTTCTTTTTTTGCATAATTTATTCGTCACTCTATGCCTGAAAGGGTATTCTTTTGACTTATACTGGGTGCGCCCTTGTGTCTGGACAAAGCTATACCTCTCTGAAGAGCTTTAATTAGATCGAAACACTGCGTCAGGGGTTGCTTTTACTCATTTCAGGTTGGCTTGATTGGTATTTTACCAATTCAAAGCTGTAATACTGTGCCTGGAGTGATAAATGGCTTTTGTCATTTTACAGCTCGGCAAGGACAGCCCTGTGTTAGTCCTATGCTTAAAGACTTTGCTGTAAAAATGGCAAAAGACTTTGTCCATTTCTATCTCGGCGTGGATAGCACTGTGCTAATCCTATGCTTAAAAACTTTGATAGTAAAGCAGACATTTGAGGTGAGCAGATCTAGAGTGTCGCTGGTGTTGAGAGTGCACTATACAGGGGCTGCTTTCCACCTAAACTTGAGAACTACCCAGAGTTCTCTACTTCTTATTTTGCATAATTTATTCGTCACTCTCTGCCTGAAAGGGTATTCTTTTGACTTATACTGGGTGCGCCCTTGTGTCTGGACAAAGCCATACCTCTCTGAAAAGCTCTAATTAGAGCGAAACACTGTGTCAGGGGTTGCTTTTACTCATTTCAGGTTGGCTTGATTGGTATTTTACCAATTCAAAGATGTAATACTGTGCCTGGAGTGATAAATGGCTTTTGTCATTTTACAGCTCGGCAAGGACAGCCCTGTGTTAGTCCTATGCTTAAAGACTTTGCTGTAAAAATGGCAAAAGACTTTGTCCATTTCTATCTCGGCGTGGATAGCACTGTGCTAATCCTATGCTTAAAAACTTTGATAGAAAAGCAGACATTTGAGGTGAGCAGATCTAGAGTGTCGCTGGTGCTGAGAGTGCTCTATACAGGGGCTGCTTTCCACCTAAACTTGAGAACTACCCAGAGTTCTCTACTTCTTTTTTTGCCTAATTTATTCGTCACTCTCTGCCTGAAAGGGTATTCTTTTGACTTATACTGGGTGCGCCCTTGTGTCTGGACAAAGCCATACCTCTCTGAAGAGCTCTAATTAGAGCGAAACACTGTGTCAGGGGTTGCTTTTACTCATTTCAGGTTGGCTTGATTGGTATTTTACCAATTCAAAGCTGTAATACTGTGCCTGTAGTGATAAATGGCTTTTGTCATTTTATAGCTCGGCAAGGACAGCCCTGTGTTAGTCCTATGCTTAAAGACTTTGCTGTAAAAATGGTAAAAGACTTTGTCCATTTCTATCTCGGCATGGATAGCACTGTGCTAATCCAATGCTTAAAAACTTTGATAGAAAAGCAGACATTTGAGGTGAGCAGATCTCGAGTGTCGCTGGTGTTGAGAGTGCTCTATACAGAGGCTGCTTTCCACCTAAACTTGAGAACTACCCAGAGTTCTCTACTTCTTTTTTTTTGCATAATTTATTCATCACTCTATGCCTGAAAGGGTATTCTTCTGACTTACACTGGGTGCGCCCTTGTGTCTGGACAAAGCTATACCTCTCTGAAGAGCTCTAATTAGAGCGAAACACTGTGTCAGGGGTTGCTTTTACTCATTTCAGGTTGGCTTGATTGGTATTTTACCAATTCAAAGCTGTAATGCTGTGCTTGGAGTGATAAATGGCTTTTGTCGTTTTACAGCTCGGCAAGGACAGCTCTGTGTTAGTCCTATGCTTAAAGACTTTGCTGTAAAAATGGCAAAAGACTTTGTCCATTTCTATCTCGGCGTGGATAGCACTGTGCTACTCCTATGCTTAAAAACTTTGATAGAAAAGCAGACATTTGAGGTGAACAGATCTAGAGTGTCGCTGGTGTTGAGAGTGCTCTATACAGGGGCTGCTTTCCACCTAAACTTGAGAACTACCCAGAGTTCTCTACTTCTTTTTTTTTGCATAATTTATTCGTCACTCTATGCCTGAAAGGGTATTCTTTTGACTTATACTGGATGCGCCCTTGTGTCTGGACAAAGCTATACCTCTCTGAAGAGCTCTAATTAGAGCGAAAAACTGTGTCAGGGGTTGCTTTTACTCATTTCAGGTTGGCTTGATTGGTATTTTACCAATTCAAAGCTGTAATACTGTGCCTGGAGTGATGAATGGCTTTTGTCATTTTACAGCTCGGCAAGGACAGCCCTGTGTTAATCCTATGCTTAAAGACTTTGCTGTAAAAATGGCAAAAGACTTTGTCCATTTCTATCTCGGCGTGGATAGCACTGTGCTAATCCTATGCTTAAAAACTTTGATAGAAAAGCAGACATTTGAGGTGAGCAGATCTAGAGTGTCGCTGGTTTTGAGAGTGCTCTATACAGGGGCTGCTTTCCACCTAAACTTGAGAATTACCCAGAGTTATCTACTTCTTTTTTTTTGCATAATTTATTCGTCACTCTATGCCTGAAAGGGTATTCTTTTGACTTATACTGCATGCGCCCTTGTGTCTGGACAAAGCTATACCTCTCTGAAAAGCTCTAATTAGAGCGAAACACTGTGTCAGGGGTTGCTTTTACTCATTTCAGGTTGGCTTGATTGGTATTTTACCAATTCAAAGCTGTAATACTGTGCCTGGAGTGATAAATGGCTTTTGTCATTTTATAGCTCGGCAAGGACAGCCCTGTGTTAGTCCTATGCTTAAAGACTTTGTTGTAAAAATGGCAAAAGACTTTGTCCATTTTTATCTCGGCGTGGATAGCACTGTTCTAATCCTATGCTTAAAAACTTTGATAGAAAAGCAGACATTTGAGGTGAGCAGATCTAGAGTGTCGCTGGTGTTAAGAGTGCTCTATACAGGGGCTGCTTTCCACCTAAACTTGAGAACAGCCCAGAGTTCTCTACTTCTTTTTTTGCATAATTTATTTGTCACTCTATGCCTGAAAGGGTATTCTTTTGACTTATACTGGATGCGCCCTTGTGTCTGGACAAAGCTATACCTCTCTGAAAAGCTCTAATTAGATCGAAACACTGCGTCAGGGGTTGTTTTTACTCATTTCAGGTTGGCTTGATTGGTATTTTACCAATTCAAAGCTGTAATACTGTGCCTGGAGTGATAAATGGCTTTTGTCATTTTACAGCTCGGCAAGGACAGCCCTGTGTTAATCCTATGCTTAAAGACTTTGCTGTAAAAATGGCAAAAGACTTTGTCCATTTCTATCTCGGCGTGGATAGCACTGTGCTAATCCTATGCTTAAAAACTTTGATAGAAAAGCAGACATTTGAGGTGAGCAGATCTAGAGTGTCGCTGGTGTTGAGAGTGCTCTATACAGGGGCTGCTTTCCACCTAAACTTGAGAACAACCAAGAGTTCTCTACTTCTTTTTTTGCATAATTTATTTGTCACTCTATGCCTGAAAGAGTATTTTTTTGACTTATACTGGGTGCGCCCTTGTGTCTGGACAACGCTATACCTCTCTGAAGAGCTCTTATTAGATCGAAACACTGCGTCAGAGGTTGCTTTTACTCATTTCAGGTTGGCTTGATTGGTATTTTACCAATTCAAAGATGTAATACTGTGCCTGGAGTGATAAATGGCTTTTGTCATTTTACAGCTCAGCAAGGACAGCCCTGTGTTAGTCCTATGCTCTAAGACTTTGCTGTAAAAATGGCAAAAGACTTTGTCCATTTCTATCTCGGCGTGGATAGCACTGTGCTAATCCTATGCTTAAAAACTTTGATAGTAAAGCAGACATTTGAGGTGAGCAGATCTAGAGTGTCGCTGGTGTTGAGAGTGCACTATACAGGGGCTGCTTTCCACCTAAACTTGAGAACTACCCAGAGTTCTCTACTTCTTATTTTGCATAATTTATTCGTCACTCTCTGCCTGAAAGGGTATTCTTTTGACTTATACTGGGTGCGCCCTTGTGTCTGGACAAAGCCATACCTCTCTGAAAAGCTCTAATTAGAGCGAAACACTGTGTCAGGGGTTGCTTTTACTCATTTCAGGTTGGCTTGATTGGTATTTTACCAATTCAAAGATGTAATACTGTGCCTGGAGTGATAAATGGCTTTTGTCATTTTACAGCTCGGCAAAGACAGCCCTGTGTTAGTCCTATGCTTAAAGACTTTGCTGTAAAAATGGCAAAAGACTTTGTCCATTTCTATCTCAGCGTGGATAGCACTGTGCTAATCCTATGCTTAAAAACTTTGATAGAAAAGCAGACATTTGAGGTGAGCAGATCTAGAGTGTCGCTGGTGCTGAGAGTGCTCTATACAGGGGCTGCTTTCCACCTAAACTTGAGAACTACCCAGAGTTCTCTACTTCTTTTTTTGCCTAATTTATTCGTCACTCTCTGCCTGAAAGGGTATTCTTTTGACTTATACTGGGTGCGCCCTTGTGTCTGGACAAAGCCATACCTCTCTGAAGAGCTCTAATTAGAGCGAAACACTGTGTCAGGGGTTGCTTTTACTCATTTCAGGTTGGCTTGATTGGTATTTTACCAATTCAAAGCTGTAATACTGTGCCTGTAGTGATAAATGGCTTTTGTCATTTTACAGCTCGGCAAGGACAGCCCGTTGTTAGTCCTATGCTTAAAGACTTTGCTGTAAAAATGGTAAAAGACTTTGTCCATTTCTATCTCGGCATGGATAGCACTGTGCTAATCCTATGCTTAAAAACTTTGATAGAAAAGCAGACATTTGAGGTGAGCAGATCTCGAGTGTCGCTGGTGTTGAGAGTGCTCTATACAGAGGCTGCTTTCCACCTAAACTTGAGAACTACCCAGAGTTCTCTACTTCTTTTTTTTTGCATAATTTATTCATCACTCTATGCCTGAAAGGGTATTCTTCTGACTTACACTGGGTGCGCCCTTGTGTCTGGACAAAGCTATACCTCTCTGAAGAGCTCTAATTAGAGCGAAACACTGTGTCAGGGGTTGTTTTTACTCATTTCAGGTTGGCTTGATTGGTATTTTACCAATTCAAAGCTGTAATGCTGTGCTTGGAGTGATAAATGGCTTTTGTCGTTTTACAGCTCGGCAAGGACAGCTCTGTGTTAGTCCTATGCTTAAAGACTTTGCTGTAAAAATGGCAAAAGACTTTGTCCATTTCTATCTCGGCGTGGATAGCACTGTGCTAATTCTATGCTTAAAAACTTTGATAGAAAAGCAGACATTTGAGGTGAACAGATCTAGAGTGTCGCTGGTGTTGAGAGTGCTCTATACAGGGGCTGCTTTCCACCTAAACTTGAGAACTACCCAGAGTTCTCTACTTCTTTTTTTTTTGCATAATTTATTCGTCACTCTATGCCTGAAAGGGTATTCTTTTGACTTATACTGGATGCGCCTTTGTGTCTGGACAAAGCTATACCTCTCTGAAGAGCTCTAATTAGAGCGAAACACTGTGTCAGGGGTTGCTTTTACTCATTTCAGGTTGGCTTGATTGGTATTTTACCAATTCAAAGCTGTAATACTGTGCCTGGAGTGATGAATGGCTTTTGTCATTTTACAGCTCGGCAAGGACAGCCCTGTGTTAATCCTATGCTTAAAGACTTTGCTGTAAAAATGGCAAAAGACTTTGTCCATTTCTATCTCGGCGTGGATAGCACTGTGCTAATCCTATGCTTAAAAACTTTGATAGAAAAGCAGACATTTGAGGTGAGCAGATCTAGAGTGTCGCTGGTTTTGAGAGTGCTCTATACAGGGGCTGCTTTCCACCTAAACTTGAGAACTACCCAGAGTTCTCTACTTCTTTTTTTTTGCATAATTTATTCGTCACTCTATGCCTGAAAGGGTATTCTTTTGACTTATACTGGATGCGCCCTTGTGTCTGGACAAAGCTATACCTCTCTGAAGAGCTCTAATTAGAGCGCAAAAACTGTGTCAGGGGTTGCTTTTACTCATTTCAGGTTGGCTTGATTGGTATTTTACCAATTCAAAGCTGTAATACTGTGCCTGGAGTGATGAATGGCTTTTGTCATTTTACAGCTCGGCAAGGACAGCCCTGTGTTAATCCTATGCTTAAAGACTTTGCTGTAAAAATGGCAAAAGACTTTGTCCATTTCTATCTCGGCGTGGATAGCACTGTGCTAATCCTATGCTTAAAAACTTTGATAGAAAAGCAGACATTTGAGGTGAGCAGATCTAGAGTGTCGCTGGTGTTGAGAGTGCTCTATACAGGGGCTGCTTTCCACCTAAACGTGAGAACAGCCCAGAGTTCTCTACTTCTTTTTTTGCATAATTTATTTGTCACTCTATGCCTGAAAGGGTATTCTTTTGACTTATACTGGGTGCGCCCTTGTGTCTGGACAAAGCTATACCTCTCTGAAGAGCTCTTATTAGATCGAAACACTGCGTCAGGGGTTGCTTTTACTCATTTCAGGTTGGCTTGATTGGTATTTTACCAATTCAAAGCTGTAATACTGTGCCTGGAGTGATAAATGGCTGTTGTCATTTTACAGCTCGGCAAGGACAGCCCTGTGTTAGTCCTATGCTTAAAGACTTTGTTGTAAAAATGGCAAAAGACTTTGTCCATTTCTATCTCGGCGTGGATAGCACTGTGCTAATCCTATGCTTAAAAACTTTGATAGAAAAGCAGACATTTGAGGTGAGCAGATCTAGAGTGTCGCTGGTGTTGAGAGTGCTCTATACAGGGGCTGCTTTCCACCAAAACTTGAGAACAACCCAGAGTTCTCTACTTCTTTTTTTGCATAATTTATTCGTCACTCTATGCCTGAAAGGGTATTCTTTTGACTTATACTGGGTGCGCCCTTGTGTCTGGACAAAGCTATACCTCTCTGAAGAGCTTTAATTAGATCGAAACACTGCGTCAGGGGTTGCTTTTACTCATTTCAGGTTGGCTTGATTGGTATTTTTCCAATTCAAAGCTGTAATACTGTGCCTGGAGTGATAAATGGCTTTTGTCATTTTACAGCTCGGCAAGGACAGCCCTGTGTTAGTCCTATGCTCGAAGACTTTGCTGTAAAAATGGCAAAAGACTTTGTCCGTTTCTATCTCGGCGTGGATAGCACTGTGCTAATCCTATGCTTAAAAACTTTGATAGAAAAGCAGACATTTGAGGTGAGCAGATCTAGAGTGTCGCTGGTGTTGAGAGTGCACTATACAGGGGCTGCTTTCCACCTAAACTTGAGAACTACCCAGAGTTCTCTACTTCTTATTTTGCATAATTTATTCGTCACTCTCTGCCTGAAAGGGTATTCTTTTGACTTATACTGGGTGCGCCCTTGTGTCTGGACAAAGCCATACCTCTCTGAAGAGCTCTAATTAGAGCGAAACACTGTGTCAGGGGTTGCTTTTACTCATTTCAGGTTGGCTTGATTGGTATTTTACCAATTCAAAGCTGTAATACTGTGCCTGGAGTGATAAATGGCTTTTGTCATTTTACAGCTCTGCAAGGACAGCCATGTATTAGTCCTATGCTTAAAGACTTTGCTGTAAAAATGGCAAAAGACGTTGTCCATTTCTATCTCAGCGTGGATAGCACTGTGCTAATCCTATGCTTAAAAACTTTTATAGAAAAGCAGACATTTGAGGTGAGCAGATCTAGAGTGTCGCTGGTGTTGAGAGTGCTCTATACAGGGGCTGCTTTCCACCTAAACTTGAGAACAACCCAGAGTTCTCTACTTCTTTTTTTGCATAATTTATTTGTCACTCTATGCCTGAAAGGGTATTCTTTTGACTTATACTGGGTGCGCCCTTGTGTCTGGACAAAGCTATACCTCTCTGAAGAGCTTTAATTAGATCGAAACACTGCGTCAGGGGTTGCTTTTACTCATTTCAGGTTGGCTTGATTGGTATTTTACCAATTCAAAGCTGTAATACTGTGCCTGGAGTGATAAATGGCTTTTGTCATTTTACAGCTCGGCAAGGACAGCCCTGTGTTAGTCCTATGCTTAAAGACTTTGCTGTAAAAATGGCAAAAGACTTTGTCCATTTCTATCTCGGCGTGGATAGCACTGTGCTAATCCTATGCTTAAAAACTTTGATAGTAAAGCAGACATTTGAGGTGAGCAGATCTAGAGTGTCGCTGGTGTTGAGAGTGCACTATACAGGGGCTGCTTTCCACCTAAACTTGAGAACTACCCAGAGTTCTCTACTTCTTATTTTGCATAATTTATTCGTCACTCTCTGCCTGAAAGGGTATTCTTTTGACTTATACTGGGTGCGCCCTTGTGTCTGGACAAAGCCATACCTCTCTGAAAAGCTCTAATTAGAGCGAAACACTGTGTCAGGGGTTGCTTTTACTCATTTCAGGTTGGCTTGATTGGTATTTTACCAATTCAAAGATGTAATACTGTGCCTGGAGTGATAAATGGCTTTTGTCATTTTACAGCTCGGCAAGGACAGCCCTGTGTTAGTCCTATGCTTAAAGACTTTGCTGTAAAAATGGCAAAAGACTTTGTCCATTTCTATCTCGGCGTGGATAGCACTGTGCTAATCCTATGCTTAAAAACTTTGATAGAAAAGCAGACATTTGAGGTGAGCAGATCTAGAGTGTCGCTGGTGCTGAGAGTGCTCTATACAGGGGCTGCTTTCCACCTAAACTTGAGAACTACCCAGAGTTCTCTACTTCTTTTTTTGCCTAATTTATTCGTCACTCTCTGCCTGAAAGGGTATTCTTTTGACTTATACTGGGTGCGCCCTTGTGTCTGGACAAAGCCATACCTCTCTGAAGAGCTCTAATTAGAGCGAAACACTGTGTCAGGGGTTGCTTTTACTCATTTCAGGTTGGCTTGATTGGTATTTTACCAATTCAAAGCTGTAATACTGTGCCTGTAGTGATAAATGGCTTTTGTCATTTTACAGCTCGGCAAGGACAGCCCTGTGTTAGTCCTATGCTTAAAGACTTTGCTGTAAAAATGGTAAAAGACTTTGTCCATTTCTATCTCGGCATGGATAGCACTGTGCTAATCCTATGCTTAAAAACTTTGATAGAAAAGCAGACATTTGAGGTGAGCAGATCTCGAGTGTCGCTGGTGTTGAGAGTGCTCTATACAGAGGCTGCTTTCCACCTAAACTTGAGAACTACCCGGAGTTCTCTACTTCTTTTTTTTTGCATAATTTATTCATCACTCTATGCCTGAAAGGGTATTCTTCTGACTTACACTGGGTGCGCCCTTGTGTCTGGACAAAGCTATACCTCTCTGAAGAGCTCTAATTAGAGCGAAACACTGTGTCAGGGTTTGCTTTTACTCATTTCAGGTTGGCTTGATTGGTATTTTACCAATTCAAAGCTGTAATGCTGTGCTTGGAGTGATAAATGGCTTTTGTCGTTTTACAGCTCGGCAAGGACAGCTCTGTGTTAGTCCTATGCTTAAAGACTTTGCTGTAAAAATGGCAAAAGACTTTGTCCATTTCTATCTCGGCGTGGATAGCACTGTGCTAATCCTATGCTTAAAAACTTTGATAGAAAAGCAGACATTTGAGGTGAACAGATCTAGAGTGTCGCTGGTGTTGAGAGTGCTCTATACAGGGGCTGCTTTCCACCTAAACTTGAGAACTACCCAGAGTTCTCTACTTCTTTTTTTTTTGCATAATTTATTCGTCACTCTATGCCTGAAAGGGTATTCTTTTGACTTATACTGGATGCGCCCTTGTGTCTGGACAAAGCTATACCTCTCTGAAGAGCTCTAATTAGAGCGAAACACTGTGTCAGGGGTTGCTTTTACTCATTTCAGGTTGGCTTGATTGGTATTTTACCAATTCAAAGCTGTAATACTGTGCCTGGAGTGATGAATGGCTTTTGTCATTTTACAGCTCGGCAAGGACAGCCCTGTGTTAATCCTATGCTTAAAGACTTTGCTGTAAAAATGGCAAAAGACTTTGTCCATTTCTATCTCGGCGTGGATAGCACTGTGCTAATCCTATGCTTAAAAACTTTGATAGAAAAGCAGACATTTGAGGTGAGCAGATCTAGAGTGTCGCTGGTTTTGAGAGTGCTCTATACAGGGGCTGCTTTCCACCTAAACTTGAGAACTACCCAGAGTTCTCTACTTCTTTTTTTTTGCATAATTTATTCGTCACTCTATGCCTGAAAGGGTATTCTTTTGACTTATACTGGATGCGCCCTTGTGTCTGGACAAAGCTATACCTCTCTGAAGAGCTCTAATTAGAGCGAAAAACTGTGTCAGGGGTTGCTTTTACTCATTTCAGGTTGGCTTGATTGGTATTTTACCAATTCAAAGCTGTAATACTGTGCCTGGAGTGATGAATGGCTTTTGTCATTTTACAGCTCGGCAAGGACAGCCCTGTGTTAATCCTATGCTTAAAGACTTTGCTGTAAAAATGGCAAAAGACTTTGTCCATTTCTATCTCGGCATGGATAGCACTGTGCTAATCCTATGCTTAAAAACTTTGATAGAAAAGCAGACATTTGAGGTGAGCAGATCTAGAGTGTCGCTGGTTTTGAGAGTGCTCTATACAGGGGCTGCTTTCCACCTAAACTTGAGAATTACCCAGAGTTATCTACTTCTTTTTTTTTGCATAATTTATTCGTCACTCTATGCCTGAAAGGGTATTCTTTTGACTTATACTGCATGCGCCCTTGTGTCTGGACAAAGCTATACCTCTCTGAAAAGCTCTAATTAGAGCGAAACACTGTGTCAGGGGTTGCTTTTACTCATTTCAGGTTGGCTTGATTGGTATTTTACCAATTCAAAGCTGTAATACTGTGCCTGGAGTGATAAATGGCTTTTGTCATTTTATAGCTCGGCAAGGACAGCCCTGTGTTAGTCCTATGCTTAAAGACTTTGTTGTAAAAATGGCAAAAGACTTTGTCCATTTCTATCTCGGCGTGGATAGCACTGTTCTAATCCTATGCTTAAAAACTTTGATAGAAAAGCAGACATTTGAGGTGAGCAGATCTAGAGTGTCGCTGGTGTTAAGAGTGCTCTATACAGGGGCTGCTTTCCACCTAAACTTGAGAACAGCCCAGAGTTCTCTACTTCTTTTTTTGCATAATTTATTTGTCACTCTATGCCTGAAAGGGTATTCTTTTGACTTATACTGGATGCGCCCTTGTGTCTGGACAAAGCTATACCTCTCTGAAATGCTCTAATTAGATCGAAACACTGCGTCAGGGGTTGTTTTTACTCATTTCAGGTTGGCTTGATTGGTATTTTACCAATTCAAAGCTGTAATACTGTGCCTGGAGTGATAAATGGCTTTTGTCATTTTACAGCTCGGCAAGGACAGCCCTGTGTTAATCCTATGCTTAAAGACTTTGCTGTAAAAATGGCAAAAGACTTTGTCCATTTCTATCTCGGCGTGGATAGCACTGTGCTAATCCTATGCTTAAAAACTTTGATAGAAAAGCAGACATTTGAGGTGAGCAGATCTAGAGTGTCGCTGGTGTTGAGAGTGCTCTATACAGGGGCTGCTTTCCACCTAAACTTGAGAACAACCCAGAGTTCTCTACTTCTTTTTTTGCATAATATATTCGTCACTCTATGCCTGAAAGGGTATTCTTTTGACTTATACTGGGTGCGCCCTTGTGTCTGGACAAAGCTATACCTCTCTGAAGAGCTTTAATTAGATCGAAACACTGCGTCAGGGGTTGCTTTTACTCATTTCAGGTTGGCTTGATTGGTATTTTACCAATTCAAAGCTGTAATACTGTGCCTGGAGTGATAAATGGCTTTTGTCATTTTACAGCTCGGCAAGGACAGCCCTGTGTTAGTCCTATGCTTAAAGACTTTGCTGTAAAAATGGCAAAAGACTTTGTCCATTTCTATCTCGGCGTGGATAGCACTGTGCTAATCCTATGCTTGAAAACTTTGATAGAAAAGCAGACATTTGAGGTGAGCAGATCTAGAGTGTCGCTGGTGTTGAGAGTGCTCTATACAGGGGCTGCTTTCCACCTAAACTTGAGAACTACCCAGAGTTCTCTACTTCTTTTTTTTTTGCATAATTTATTCGTCACTCTATGCCTGAAAGGGTATTCTTTTGACTTATACTGGATGCGCCCTTGTGTCTGGACAAAGCTATACCTCTCTGAAAAGCTCTAATTAGAGCGAAACACTGTGTCAGGGGTTGCTTTTACTCATTTCTGGTTGGCTTGATTGGTATTTTACCAATTCAAAGCTGTAATACTGTGCCTGGAGTGATAAATGGCTTTTGTCATTTTACAGCTCGGCAAGGACAGCCCTGTGTTAGTCCTATGCTTAAAGACTTTGTTGTAAAAATGGCAAAAGACTTTGTCCATTTCTATCTCGGTGTGGATAGCACTGTGCTAATCCTATGCTTAAAAACTTTGATAGAAAAGCAGACATTTGAGGTGAGCAGATCTAGAGTGTCGCTGGTGTTGAGAGTGCTCTATACAAGGGCTGCTTTCCACCTAAACTTGAGAACAACCCAGAGTTCTCTACTTCTTTTTTTGCATAATTTATTCGTCACTCTATGCCTGAAAGGGTATTCTTTTGACTTATACTGGGTGCGCCCTTGTGTCTGGACAAAACTATACCTCTCTGAAGAGCTCTAATTAGAGCGAAACACTGTGTCAGGGGTTGCTTTTACTCATTTCAGGTTGGCTTGATTGGTATTTTTCCAATTCAAAGCTGTAATACTGTCCCTGGAGTGATAAATGGCTTTTGTCATTTTACAGCTCGGCAAGGACAGCCCTGTGTTAGTCCTATGCTCGAAGACTTTGCTGTAAAAATGGCAAAAGACTTTGTCCGTTTCTATCTCGGCGTGGATAGCACTGTGCTAATCCTATGCTTAAAAACTTTGATAGAAAAGCAGACATTTGAGGTGAGCAGATCTAGAGTGTCGCTGGTGTTGAGAGTGCACTATACAGGGGCTGCTTTCCACATAAACTTGAGAACTACCCAGAGTTCTCTACTTCTTATTTTGCATAATTTATTCGTCACTCTCTGCCTGAAAGGGTATTCTTTTGACTTATACTGGGTGCGCCCTTGTCTCTGGACAAAGCCATACCTCTCTGAAGAGCTCTAATTAGAGCGAAACACTGTGTCAGGGGTTGCTTTTACTCATTTCAGGTTGGCTTGATTGGTATTTTACCAATTCAAAGCTGTAATACTGTGCCTGGAGTGATAAATGGCTTTTGTCATTTTACAGCTCGGCAAGGACAGCACTGTGTTAGTCCTCTGCTTAAAGACTTTGTTGTAAAAATGGCAAAAGACGTTGTCCATTTCTATCTCGGCGTGGATAGCACTGTGCTAATCCTATGCTTAAAAACTTTCATAGAAAAGCAGACATTTGAGGTGAGCAGATCTAGAGTGTCGCTGGTGTTGAGAGTGCTCTATACAGGGGCTGCTTTCCACCTAAACTTGAGAACAGCCCAGAGTTCTCTACTTCTTTTTTTGCATAATTTATTCGTCACTCTATGCCTGAAAGGGTATTCTTTTGACTTATACTGGGTGCGCCCTTGTGTCTGGACAAAGCTATACCTCTCTGAAGAGCTCTTATTAGATCGAAACACTGCGTCAGGGGTTGCTTTTACTCATTTCAGGTTGGCTTGATTGGTATTTTACCAATTCAAAGCTGCAATACTGTGCCTGGAGTGATAAATGGCTTTTGTCATTTTACAGCTCGGCAAGGACAGCCCTGTGTTAATCCTATGCTTAAAGACTTTGCTGTAAAAATGGCAAAAGACTTTGTCCATTTCTATCTCGGCGTGGATAGCACTGTGCTAATCCTATGCTTAAAAACTTTGATAGAAAAGCAGACATTTTAGGTGAGCAGATCTAGAGTGTCGCTGGTTTTGAGAGTGCTCTATACAGGGGCTGCTTTCCACCTAAACTTGAGAACTACCCAGAGTTCTCTACTTCTTTTTTTTTGCATAATTTATTCGTCACTCTATGCCTGAAAGGGTATTCTTTTGACTTATACTGGATGCGCCCTTGTGTCTGGACAAAGCTATACCTCTCTGAAAAGCTCTAATTAGAGCGAAACACTGTGTCAGGGGTTGCTTTTACTCATTTCAGGTTGGCTTGATTGGTATTTTACCAATTCAAAGCTGTAATACTGTGCCTGGAGTGATAAATGGCTTTTGTCATTTTACAGCTCGGCAAGGACAGCCCTGTGTTAGTCCTATGCTTAAAGACTTTGTTGTAAAAATGGCAAAAGACTTTGTCCATTTCTATCTCGGCGTGGATAGCACTGTGCTAATCCTATGCTTAAAAACTTTGATAGAAAAGCAGACATTTGAGGTGAGCAGATCTAGAGTGTCGCTGGTGTTGAGAGTGCTCTATACAGGGGCTGCTTTCCACCTAAACTTGAGAACAACCCAGAGTTCTCTACTTCTTTTTTTGCATAATTTATTCGTCACTCTATGCCTGAAAGGGTATTCTTTTGACTTATACTGGGTGCGCCCTTGTGTCTGGACAAAGCTATACCTCTCTGAAGAGCTTTAATTAGATCGAAACACTGCGTCAGGGGTTGCTTTTACTCATTTCAGGTTGGCTTGAGTGGTATTTTACCAATTCAAAGCTGTAATACTGTGCCTGGAGTGAAAAATGGCTTTTGTCATTTTACAGCTCGGCAAGGACAGCTCTGTGTTAGTCCTATGCTTAAAGACTTTGCTGTAAAAATGGCAAAAGACTTTGTCCATTTCTATCTCGGCGTGGATAGCACTGTGCTAATCCTATGCTTAAAAACTTTGATAGAAAAGCAGACATTTGAGGTGAGCAGATCTAGAGTGTCGCTGGTGTTGAGAGTGCTCTATACAGGGGCTGCTTTCCACCTAAACTTGAGAACTACCCAGAGTTCTCTACTTCTTTTTTTTTTGCATAATTTATTCGTCACTCTATGCCTGAAAGGGTATTCTTTTGACTTATACTGGATGCACCCTTGTGTCTGGACAAAGCTATACCTCTCTGAAAAGCTCCAATTAGAGCGAAACACTGTGTCAGGGGTTGCTTTTACTCATTTCAGGTTGGCTTGATTGGTATTTTACCAATTCAAAGCTGTAATACTGTGCCTGGAGTGATAAATGGCTTTTGTCATTTTACAGCTCGGCAAGGACAGCCCTGTGTTAGTCCTATGCTTAAAGACTTTGTTGTAAAAATGGCAAAAGACTTTGTCCATTTCTATCTCGGTGTGGATAGCACTGTGCTAATCCTATGCTTAAAAACTTTGATAGAAAAGCAGACATTTGAGGTGAGCAGATCTAGAGTGTCGCTGGTGTTGAGAGTGCTCTATACAAGGGTTGCTTTCCACCTAAACTTGAGAACAACCCAGAGTTCTCTACTTCTTTTTTTGCATAATTTATTCGTCACTCTATGCCTGAAAGGGTATTCTTTTGACTTATACTGGGTGCGCCCTTGTGTCTGGACAGAACTATACCTCTCTGAAGAGCTCTAATTAGAGCGAAACACTGTGTCAGGGGTTGCTTTTACTCATTTCAGGTTGGCTTGATTGGTATTTTTCCAATTCAAAGCTGTAATACTGTGCCTGGAGTGATAAATGGCTTTTGTCATTTTACAGCTCGGCAAGGACAGCCCTGTGTTAGTCCTATGCTCGAAGACTTTGCTGTAAAAATGGCAAAAGACTTTGTCCGTTTCTATCTCGGCGTGGATAGCACTGTGCTAATCCTATGCTTAAAAACTTTGATAGAAAAGCAGACATTTGAGGTGAGCAGATCTAGAGTGTCGCTGGTGTTGAGAGTGCACTATACAGGGGCTGCTTTCCACCTAAACTTGAGAACTACCCAGAGTTCTCTACTTCTTATTTTGCATAATTTATTCGTCACTCTATGCCTGAAAGGGTATTCTTTTGACTTATACTGGGTGCGCCCTTGTGTCTGGACAAAGCCATACCTCTCTGAAGAGCTCTTATTAGATCGAAACACTGCGTCAGGGGTTGCTTTTGCTCATTTCAGGTTGGCTTGATTGGTATTTTACCAATTCAAAGCTGCAATACTGTGCCTGGAGTGATAAATGGCGTTTGTCATTTTACAGCTCGGCAAGGACAGCCCTGTGTTAATCCTATGCTTAAAGACTTTGCTGTAAAAATGGCAAAAGACTTTGTCCATTTCTATCTCGGCGTGGATAGCACTGTGCTAATCCTATGCTTAAAAACTTTGATAGAAAAGCAGACATTTTAGGTGAGCAGATCTAGAGTGTCGCTGGTTTTGAGAGTGCTCTATACAGGGGCTGCTTTCCACCTAAACTTGAGAACTACCCAGAGTTCTCTACTTCTTTTTTTTTGCATAATTTATTCGTCACTCTATGCCTGAAAGGGTATTCTTTTGACTTATACTGGATGCGCCCTTGTGTCTGGACAAAGCTATACCTCTCTGAAAAGCTCTAATTAGAGCGAAACACTGTGTCAGGGGTTGCTTTTACTCATTTCAGGTTGGCTTGATTGGTATTTTACCAATTCAAAGCTGTAATACTGTGCCTGGAGTGATAAATGGCTTTTGTCATTTTACAGCTCGGCAAGGACAGCCCTGTGTTAGTCCTATGCTTAAAGACTTTGTTGTAAAAATGGCAAAAGACTTTGTCCATTTCTATCTCGGCGTGGATAGCACTGTGCTAATCCTATGCTTAAAAACTTTGATAGAAAAGCAGACATTTGAGGTGAGCAGATCTAGAGTGTCGCTGGTGTTGAGAGTGCTCTATACAGGGGCTGCTTTCCACCTAAACTTGAGAACAACCCAGAGTTCTCTACTTCTTTTTTTGCATAATTTATTCGTCACTCTATGCCTGAAAGGGTATTCTTTTGACTTATACTGGGTGCGCCCTTGTGTCTGGACAAAGCTATACCTCTCTGAAGAGCTTTAATTAGATCGAAACACTGCGTCAGGGGTTGCTTTTACTCATTTCAGGTTGGCTTGATTGGTATTTTACCAATTCAAAGCTGTAATACTGTGCCTGGAGTGAAAAATGGCTTTTGTCATTTTACAGCTCGGCAAGGACAGCCCTGTGTTAGTCCTATGCTTAAAGACTTTGCTGTAAAAATGGCAAAAGACTTTGTCCATTTCTATCTCGGCGTGGATAGCACTGTGCTAATCCTATGCTTAAAAACTTTGATAGAAAAGCAGACATTTGAGGTGAGCAGATCTAGAGTGTCGCTGGTGTTGAGAGTGCTCTATACAGGGGCTGCTTTCCACCTAAACTTGAGAACTACCCAGAGTTCTCTACTTCTTTTTTTTTTGCATAATTTATTCGTCACTCTATGCCTGAAAGGGTATTCTTTTGACTTATACTGGATGCGCCCTTGTGTCTGGACAAAGCTATACCTCTCTGAAAAGCTCCAATTAGAGCGAAACACTGTGTCAGGGGTTGCTTTTACTCATTTCAGGTTGGCTTGATTGGTATTTTACCAATTCAAAGCTGTAATACTGTGCCTGGAGTGATAAATGGCTTTTGTCATTTTACAGCTCGGCAAGGACAGCCCTGTGTTAGTCCTATGCTTAAAGACTTTGTTGTAAAAATGGCAAAAGACTTTGTCCATTTCTATCTCGGTGTGGATAGCACTGTGCTAATCCTATGCTTAAAAACTTTGATAGAAAAGCAGACATTTGAGGTGAGCAGATCTAGAGTGTCGCTGGTGTTGAGAGTGCTCTATACAAGGGTTGCTTTCCACCTAAACTTGAGAACAACCCAGAGTTCTCTACTTCTTTTTTTGCATAATTTATTCGTCACTCTATGCCTGAAAGGGTATTCTTTTGACTTATACTGGGTGCGCCCTTGTGTCTGGACAGAACTATACCTCTCTGAAGAGCTCTAATTAGAGCGAAACACTGTGTCAGGGGTTGCTTTTACTCATTTCAGGTTGGCTTGATTGGTATTTTTCCAATTCAAAGCTGTAATACTGTGCCTGGAGTGATAAATGGCTTTTGTCATTTTACAGCTCGGCAAGGACAGCCCTGTGTTAGTCCTATGCTCGAAGACTTTGCTGTAAAAATGGCAAAAGACTTTGTCCGTTTCTATCTCGGCGTGGATAGCACTGTGCTAATCCTATGCTTAAAAACTTTGATAGAAAAGCAGACATTTGAGGTGAGCAGATCTAGAGTGTCGCTGGTGTTGAGAGTGCACTATACAGGGGCTGCTTTCCACCTAAACTTGAGAACTACCCAGAGTTCTCTACTTCTTATTTTGCATAATTTATTCGTCACTCTCTGCCTGAAAGGGTATTCTTTTGACTTATACTGGGTGCGCCCTTGTGTCTGGACAAAGCCATACCTCTCTGAAGAGCTCTAATTAGAGCGAAACACTGTGTCAGGGGTTGCTTTTACTCATTTCAGGTTGGCTTGATTGGTATTTTACCAATTCAAAGCTGTAATACTGTGCCTGGAGTGATAAATGGCTTTTGTCATTTTACAGCTCTGCAAGGACAGCCCTGTGTTAGTCCTATGCTTAAAGACTTTGCTGTAAAAATGGCAAAAGACGTTGTCCATTTCTATCTCGGCGTGGATAGCACTGTGCTAATCCTATGCTTAAAAACTTTTATAGAAAAGCAGACATTTGAGGTGAGCAGATCTAGAGTGTCGCTGGTGTTGGGAGTGCTCTATACAGGGGCTGCTTTCCACCTAAACTTGAGAACAACCCAGAGTTCTCTACTTCTTTTTTTGCATAATTTATTCGTCACTCTATGCCTGAAAGAGTATTCTTTTGACTTATACTGGGTGCGCCCTTGTGTCTGGACAAAGCTATACCTCTCTGAAGAGCTTTAATTAGATCAAAACACTGCGTCAGGGGTTGCTTTTACTCATTTCAGGTTGGCTTGATTGGTATTTTACCAATTCAAAGCTGTAATACTGTGCCTGGAGTGATAAATGGCTTTTGTCATTTTACAGCTCGGCAAGGACAGCCCTGTTTTAGTCCTATGCTTAAAGACTTTGCTGTAAAAATGGCAAAATACTTTGTCCATTTCTATCTCGGCGTGGATAGCACTGTGCTAATCCTATGCTTAAAAACTTTGATAGAAAAGCAGACATTTGAGGTGAGCAGATCTAGAGTGTCGCTGGTGTTGAGAGTGCTCTATACAGGGGCTGCTTTCCACCTAAACTTGAGAACTACCCAGAGTTCTCTACTTCTTTTTTTTTTGCATAATTTATTCGTCACTCTATGCCTGAAAGGGTATTCTTTTGACTTATACTGGATGCGCCCTTGTGTCTGGACAAAGCTATACCTCTCTGAAAAGCTCTAATTAGAGCGAAACACTGTGTCAGGGGTTGCTTTTACTCATTTCAGGTTGGCTTGATTGGTATTTTACCAATTCAAAGCTGTAATACTGTGCCTGGAGTGATAAATGGCTTTTGTCATTTTACAGCTCGGCAAGGACAGCCCTGTGTTAGTCCTATGCTTAAAGACTTTGTTGTAAAAATGGCAAAAGACTTTGTTCATTTCTATCTCGGCGTGGATAGCACTGTGCTAATCCTATGCTTAAAAACTTTGATAGAAAAGCAGACATTTGAGGTGAGCAGATCTAGAGTGTCGCTGGTGTTGAGAGTGCTCTATACAAGGGCTGCTTTCCACCTAAACTTGAGAACAACCCAGAGTTCTCTACTTCTTTTTTTGCATAATTTATTCGTCACTCTATGCCTGAAAGGGTATTCTTTTGACTTATACTGGGTGCGCCCTTGTGTCTGGACAAAACTATACCTCTCTGAAGAGCTCTAATTAGAGCGAAACACTGTGTCAGGGGTTGCTTTTACTCATTTCAGGTTGGCTTGATTGGTATTTTTCCAATTCAAAGCTGTAATACTGTGCCTGGAGTGATAAATGGCTTTTGTCATTTTACAGCTCGGCAAGGACAGCCCTGTGTTAGTCCTATGCTCGAAGACTTTGCTGTAAAAATGGCAAAAGACTTTGTCCGTTTCTATCTCGGCGTGGATAGCACTGTGCTAATCCTATGCTTAAAAACTTTGATAGAAAAGCAGACATTTGAGGTGAGCAGATCTAGAGTGTCGCTGGTGTTGAGAGTGCACTATACAGGGGCTGCTTTCCACCTAAACTTGAGAACTACCCAGAGTTCTCTACTTCTTATTTTGCATAATTTATTCGTCACTCTCTGCCTGAAAGGGTATTCTTTTGACTTATACTGGGTGCGCCCTTGTGTCTGGACAAAGCCATACCTCTCTGAAGAGCTCTAATTAGAGCGAAACATTCTGTCAGGGGTTGCTTTTACTCATTTCAGGTTGGCTTGATTGGTATTTTACCAATTCAAAGCTGTAATACTGTGCCTGGAGTGATAAATGGCTTTTGTCATTTTACAGCTCTGCAAGGACAGCCCTGTGTTAGTCCTATGCTTAAAGACTTTGCTGTAAAAATGGCAAAAGACGTTGTCCATTTCTATCTCGGCGTGCATAGCACTGTGCTAATCCTATGCTTAAAAACTTTTATAGAAAAGCAGACATTTGAGGTGAGCAGATCTAGAGTGTCGCTGGTGTTGAGAGTGCTCTATACAGGGGCTGCTTTCCACCTAAACTTGAGAACTAGCCAGAGTTCTCTACTTCTTTTTTTTTGCATAATTTATTCGTCACTCTATGCCTGAAAGGGTATTCTTTTGACTTATACTGGATGCGCCCTTGTGTCTGGACAAAGCTATACCTCTCTGAAGAGCTCTAATTAGAGCGAAACACTGTGTCAGGGGTTGCTTTTACTCATTTCAGGTTGGCTTGATTGGTATTTTACCAATTCAAAGCTGTAATACTGTGCCTGGAGTGATAAATGGCTTTTGTCATTTTACAGCTCGGCAAGGACAGCCCTGTGTTAGTCCTATGCTTTAAGACTTTGCTGTAAAAATGGCAAAAGACTTTGTCCATTTCTATCTCGGCGTGGATAGCACTGTGCTAATCCTATGCTTAAAAACTTTGATAGAAAAGCAGACATTTGAGGTGAGCAGATCTAGAGTGTCGCTGGTGTTGAGAGTGCTCTATACAGGGGCTGCTTTCCATCTAAACTTGAGAACTACCCAGAGTTCTCTACTTCTTTTTTTGCCTAATTTATTCGTCACTCTCTGCCTGAAAGGGTATTCTTTTGACTTATACTGGGTGCGCCCTTGTGTCTGGACAAAGCCATACCTCTCTGAAAAGCTCTAATTAGAGCGAAACACTGTGTCAGGGGTTGCTTTTACTCATTTCAGGTTGGCTTGATTGGTATTTTACCAATTCAAAGCTGTAATACTGTGCCTGGAGTGATAAATGGCTTTTGTCATTTTACAGCTCGGCAAGGACAGCCCTGTGTTAGTCCTATGCTTAAAGACTTTGTTGTAAAAATGGCAAAAGACTTTGTCCATTTCTATCTCGGCGTGGATAGCACTGTGCTAATCCTATGCTTAAAAACTTTGATAGAAAAGCAGACATTTGAGGTGAGCAGATCCAGAGTGTCGCTGGTGTTGAGAGTGCTCTATACAGGGGCTGCTTTCCACCTAAACTTGAGAACAACCCAGAGTTCTCTACTTCTTTTTTTGCATAATTTATTCGTCACTCTATGCCTGAAAGGGTATTCTTTTGACTTATACTGGGTGCGCCCTTGTGTCTGGACAAAGCTATACCTCTCTGAAGAGCTTTAATTAGATCGAAACACTGCGTCAGGGGTTGCTTTTACTCATTTCAGGTTGGCTTGATTGGTATTTTACCAATTCAAAGCTGTAATACTGTGCCTGGAGTGAAAAATGGCTTTTGTCATTTTACAGCTCGGCAAGGACAGCCCTGTGTTAGTCCTATGCTTAAAGACTTTGCTGTAAAAATGGCAAAAGACTTTGTCCATTTCTATCTCGGCGTGGATAGCACTGTGCTAATCCTATGCTTAAAAACTTTGATAGAAAAGCAGACATTTGAGGTGAGCAGATCTAGAGTGTCGCTGGTGTTGAGAGTGCTCTATACAGGGGCTGCTTTCCACCTAAACTTGAGAACTACCCAGAGTTCTCTACTTCTTTTTTTTTTGCATAATTTATTCGTCACTCTATGCCTGAAAGGGTATTCTTTTGACTTATACTGGATGCGCCCTTGTGTCTGGACAAAGCTATACCTCTCTGAAAAGCTCCAATTAGAGCGAAACACTGTGTCAGGGGTTGCTTTTACTCATTTCAGGTTGGCTTGATTGGTATTTTACCAATTCAAAGCTGTAATACTGTGCCTGGAGTGATAAATGGCTTTTGTCATTTTACAGCTCGGCAAGGACAGCCCTGTGTTAGTCCTATGCTTAAAGACTTTGTTGTAAAAATGGCAAAAGACTTTGTCCATTTCTATCTCGGTGTGGATAGCACTGTGCTAATCCTATGCTTAAAAACTTTGATAGAAAAGCAGACATTTGAGGTGAGCAGATCTAGAGTGTCGCTGGTGTTGAGAGTGCTCTATACAAGGGTTGCTTTCCACCTAAACTTGAGAACAACCCAGAGTTCTCTACTTCTTTTTTTGCATAATTTATTCGTCACTCTATGCCTGAAAGGGTATTCTTTTGACTTATACTGGGTGCGCCCTTGTGTCTGGACAGAACTATACCTCTCTGAAGAGCTCTAATTAGAGCGAAACACTGTGTCAGGGGTTGCTTTTACTCATTTCAGGTTGGCTTGATTGGTATTTTTCCAATTCAAAGCTGTAATACTGTGCCTGGAGTGATAAATGGCTTTTGTCATTTTACAGCTCGGCAAGGACAGCCCTGTGTTAGTCCTATGCTCGAAGACTTTGCTGTAAAAATGGCAAAAGACTTTGTCCGTTTCTATCTCGGCGTGGATAGCACTGTGCTAATCCTATGCTTAAAAACTTTGATAGAAAAGCAGACATTTGAGGTGAGCAGATCTAGAGTGTCGCTGGTGTTGAGAGTGCACTATACAGGGGCTGCTTTCCACCTAAACTTGAGAACTACCCAGAGTTCTCTACTTCTTATTTTGCATAATTTATTCGTCACTCTCTGCCTGAAAGGGTATTCTTTTGACTTATACTGGGTGCGCCCTTGTGTCTGGACAAAGCCATACCTCTCTGAAGAGCTCTAATTAGAGCGAAACACTGTGTCAGGGGTTGCTTTTACTCATTTCAGGTTGGCTTGATTGGTATTTTACCAATTCAAAGCTGTAATACTGTGCCTGGAGTGATAAATGGCTTTTGTCATTTTACAGCTCTGCAAGGACAGCCCTGTGTTAGTCCTATGCTTAAAGACTTTGCTGTAAAAATGGCAAAAGACGTTGTCCATTTCTATCTCGGCGTGGATAGCACTGTGCTAATCCTATGCTTAAAAACTTTTATAGAAAAGCAGACATTTGAGGTGAGCAGATCTAGAGTGTCGCTGGTGTTGGGAGTGCTCTATACAGGGGCTGCTTTCCACCTAAACTTGAGAACAACCCAGAGTTCTCTACTTCTTTTTTTGCATAATTTATTCGTCACTCTATGCCTGAAAGAGTATTCTTTTGACTTATACTGGGTGCGCCCTTGTGTCTGGACAAAGCTATACCTCTCTGAAGAGCTTTAATTAGATCAAAACACTGCGTCAGGGGTTGCTTTTACTCATTTCAGGTTGGCTTGATTGGTATTTTACCAATTCAAAGCTGTAATACTGTGCCTGGAGTGATAAATGGCTTTTGTCATTTTACAGCTCGGCAAGGACAGCCCTGTGTTAGTCCTATGCTTAAAGACTTTGCTGTAAAAATGGCAAAATACTTTGTCCATTTCTATCTCGGCGTGGATAGCACTGTGCTAATCCTATGCTTAAAAACTTTGATAGAAAAGCAGACATTTGAGGTGAGCAGATCTAGAGTGTCGCTGGTGTTGAGAGTGCTCTATACAGGGGCTGCTTTCCACCTAAACTTGAGAACTACCCAGAGTTCTCTACATCTTTTTTTTTTGCATAATTTATTCGTCACTCTATGCCTGAAAGGGTATTCTTTTGACTTATACTGGATGCGCCCTTGTGTCTGGACAAAGCTATACCTCTCTGAAAAGCTCTAATTAGAGCGAAACACTGTGTCAGGGGTTGCTTTTACTCATTTCAGGTTGGCTTGATTGGTATTTTACCAATTCAAAGCTGTAATACTGTGCCTGGAGTGATAAATGGCTTTTGTCATTTTACAGCTCGGCAAGGACAGCCCTGTGTTAGTCCTATGCTTAAAGACTTTGTTGTAAAAATGGCAAAAGACTTTGTTCATTTCTATCTCGGCGTGGATAGCACTGTGCTAATCCTATGCTTAAAAACTTTGATAGAAAAGCAGACATTTGAGGTGAGCAGATCTAGAGTGTCGCTGGTGTTGAGAGTGCTCTATACAAGGGCTGCTTTCCACCTAAACTAGAGAACAACCCAGAGTTCTCTACTTCTTTTTTTGCATAATTTATTCGTCACTCTATGCCTGAAAGGGTATTCTTTTGACTTATACTGGGTGCGCCCTTGTGTCTGGACAAAACTATACCTCTCTGAAGAGCTCTAATTAGAGCGAAACACTGTGTCAGGGGTTGCTTTTACTCATTTCAGGTTGGCTTGATTGGTATTTTTCCAATTCAAAGCTGTAATACTGTGCCTGGAGTGATAAATGGCTTTTGTCATTTTACAGCTCGGCAAGGACAGCCCTGTGTTAGTCCTATGCTCGAAGACTTTGCTGTAAAAATGGCAAAAGACTTTGTCCGTTTCTATCTCGGCGTGGATAGCACTGTGCTAATCCTATGCTTAAACACTTTGATAGAAAAGCAGACATTTGAGGTGAGCAGATCTAGAGTGTCGCTGGTGTTGAGAGTGCACTATACAGGGGCTGCTTTCCACCTAAACTTGAGAACTACCCAGAGTTCTCTACTTCTTATTTTGCATAATTTATTCGTCACTCTCTGCCTGAAAGGGTATTCTTTTGACTTATACTGGGTGCGCCCTTGTGTCTGGACAAAGCCATACCTCTCTGAAGAGCTCTAATTAGAGCGAAACATTCTGTCAGGGGTTGCTTTTACTCATTTCAGGTTGGCTTGATTGGTATTTTACCAATTCAAAGCTGTAATACTGTGCCTGGAGTGATAAATGGCTTTTGTCATTTTACAGCTCTGCAAGGACAGCCCTGTGTTAGTCCTATGCTTAAAGACTTTGCTGTAAAAATGGCAAAAGACGTTGTCCATTTCTATCTCGGCGTGCATAGCACTGTGCTAATCCTATGCTTAAAAACTTTTATAGAAAAGCAGACATTTGAGGTGAGCAGATCTAGAGTGTCGCTGGTGTTGAGAGTGCTCTATACAGGGGCTGCTTTCCACCTAAACTTGAGAACTAGCCAGAGTTCTCTACTTCTTTTTTTTTGCATAATTTATTCGTCACTCTATGCCTGAAAGGGTATTCTTTTGACTTATACTGGATGCGCCCTTGTGTCTGGACAAAGCTATACCTCTCTGAAGAGCTCTAATTAGAGCGAAACACTGTGTCAGGGGTTGCTTTTACTCATTTCAGGTTGGCTTGATTGGTATTTTACCAATTCAAAGCTGTAATACTGTGCCTGGAGTGATAAATGGCTTTTGTCATTTTACAGCTCGGCAAGGACAGCCCTGTGTTAGTCCTATGCTTTAAGACTTTGCTGTAAAAATGGCAAAAGACTTTGTCCATTTCTATCTCGGCGTGGATAGCACTGTGCTAATCCTATGCTTAAAAACTTTGATAGAAAAGCAGACATTTGAGGTGAGCAGATCTAGAGTGTCGCTGGTGTTGAGAGTGCTCTATACAGGGGCTGCTTTCCACCTAAACTTGAGAACTACCCAGAGTTCTCTACTTCTTTTTTTGCCTAATTTATTCGTCACTCTCTGCCTGAAAGGGTATTCTTTTGACTTATACTGGGTGCGCCCTTGTGTCTGGACAAAGCCATACCTCTCTAAGGAGATCTAATTAGAGCGAAACACTGTGTCAGGGGTTGCTTTTACTCATTTCAGGTTGGCTTGATTGGTATTTTACCAATTCAAAGCTGTAATACTGTGCCTGGAGTGATAAATGGCTTTTGTCATTTTACAGCTCGGCAAGGACAGCCCTGTGTTAGTCCTATGCTTAAAGACTTTGCTGTAAAAATGGCAAAAGACTTTGTCCATTTCTATCTCGGCGTGGATAGCACTGTGCTAATCCTATGCTTAAAAACTTTGATAGAAAAGCAGACATTTGAGGTGAGCAGATCTAGAGTGTCGCTGGTGTTGAGAGTGCTCTATACAGAGGCTGCTTTCCACCTAAACTTGAGAATTACCCAGAGTTCTCTACTTCTTTTTTTGCATAATTTATTCGTCACTCTATGCCTGAAAGGGTATTCTTCTGACTTATACTGGTTGCGCCCTTGTGTCTGGACAAAGCTATACCTCTCTGAAGAGCTCTAATTAGAGCGAAACACTGTGTCAGGGGTTGCTTTTACTCATTTCAGGTTGGCTTGATTGGTATTTTACCAATTCAAAGCTGTAATACGGTGCCTGGAGTGATAAATGGCTTTTGTCATTTTACAGCTCGGCAAGGACAGCCCTGTGTTAGTCCTATGCTTAAAGACTTTGCTGTAAAAATGGCAAAAGACTTTGTCCGTTTCTATCTCGGCGTGGATAGCACTGTGCTAATCCTATGCTTAAAAACTTTGATAGAAAAGCAGACATTTGAGGTGAGCAGATCTAGAGTGTCGCTGGTGTTGAGAGTGCTTTATACAAGGGCTGCTTTCCACCTAAACTTGAGAACTACCCAGAGTTCTCTACTTCTTTTTTTGCATAATTTATTCGTCACTCTATGCCTGAAAGGGTATTCTTTTGACTTATACTGGGTGCGCCCTTGTGTCTGGACAAAACTATACCTCTCTGAAGAGCTCTAATTAGAGCGAAACACTGTGTCAGGGGTTGCTTTTACTCATTTCAGGTTGGCTTGATTGGTATTTTTCCAATTCAAAGCTGTAATACTGTGCCTGGAGTTATAAGCGGCTTTTGTCATTTTACAGCTCGGCAAGGACAGCCCTGTGTTAGTCCTATGCTCGAAGACTTTGCTGTAAAAATGGCAAAAGACTTTGTCCGTTTCTATCTCGGCGTGGATAGCACTGTGCTAATCCTATGCTTAAAAACTTTGATAGAAAAGCAGACATTTGAGGTGAGCAGATCTAGAGTGTCGCTGGTGTTGAGAGTGCACTATACAGGGGCTGCTTTCCACCTAAACTTGAGAACTACCCAGAGTTCTCTACTTCTTTTTTTTGCATAATTTATTCGTCACTCTATGCCTGAAAGGGTATTCTTTTGACTTATACTGGATGCGCCCTTGTGTCTGGACAAAGCTATACCTCTCTGAAAAGCTCTAATTAGAGCGAAACACTGTGTCAGGGGTTGCTTTTACTCATTTCAGGTTGGCTTGATTGGTATTTTACCAATTCAAAGCTGTAATACTGTGCCTGGAGTGATAAATGGCTTTTGTCATTTTACAGCTCGGCAAGGACAGCCCTGTGTTAGTCCTATGCTTAAAGACTTTGTTGTAAAAATGGCAAAAGACTTTGTCCATTTCTATCTCGGCGTGGATAGCACTGTGCTAATCCTATGCTTAAAAACTTTGATAGAAAAGCAGACATTTGAGGTGAGCAGATCTAGAGTGTCGCTGGTGTTGAGAGTGCTCTATACAGGGGCTGCTTTCCACCTAAACTTGAGAACAACCCAGAGTTCTCTACTTCTTTTTTTGCATAATTTATTCGTCACTCTATGCCTGAAAGGGTATTCTTTTGACTTATACTGGGTGCGCCCTTGTGTCTGGACAAAGCTATACCTCTCTGAAGAGCTTTAATTAGATCGAAACACTGCGTCAGGGGTTGCTTTTACTCATTTCAGGTTGGCTTGATTGGTATTTTACCAATTCAAAGCTGTAATACTGTGCCTGGAGTGAAAAATGGCTTTTGTCATTTTACAGCTCGGCAAGGACAGCCCTGTGTTAGTCCTATGCTTAAAGACTTTGCTGTAAAAATGGCAAAAGACTTTGTCCATTTCTATCTCGGCGTGGATAGCACTGTGCTAATCCTATGCTTAAAAACTTTGATAGAAAAGCAGACATTTGAGGTGAGCAGATCTAGAGTGTCGCTGGTGTTGAGAGTGCTCTATACAGGGGCTGCTTTCCACCTAAACTTGAGAACTACCCAGAGTTCTCTACTTCTTTTTTTTTTGCATAATTTATTCGTCACTCTATGCCTGAAAGGGTATTCTTTTGACTTATACTGGATGCGCCCTTGTGTCTGGACAAAGCTATACTTCTCTGAAAAGCTCCAATTAGAGCGAAACACTGTGTCAGGGGTTGCTTTTACTCATTTCAGGTTGGCTTGATTGGTATTTTACCAATTCAAAGCTGTAATACTGTGCCTGGAGTGATAAATGGCTTTTGTCATTTTACAGCTCGGCAAGGACAGCCCTGTGTTAGTCCTATGCTTAAAGACTTTGTTGTAAAAATGGCAAAAGACTTTGTCCATTTCTATCTCGGTGTGGATAGCACTGTGCTAATCCTATGCTTAAAAACTTTGATAGAAAAGCAGACATTTGAGGTGAGCAGATCTAGAGTGTCGCTGGTGTTGAGAGTGCTCTATACAAGGGTTGCTTTCCACCTAAACTTGAGAACAACCCAGAGTTCTCTACTTCTTTTTTTGCATAATTTATTCGTCACTCTATGCCTGAAAGGGTATTCTTTTGACTTATACTGGGTGCGCCCTTGTGTCTGGACAGAACTATACCTCTCTGAAGAACTCTAATTAGAGCGAAACACTGTGTCAGGGGTTGCTTTTACTCATTTCAGGTTGGCTTGATTGGTATTTTTCCAATTCAAAGCTGTAATACTGTGCCTGGAGTGATAAATGGCTTTTGTCATTTTACAGCTCGGCAAGGACAGCCCTGTGTTAGTCCTATGCTCGAAGACTTTGCTGTAAAAATGGCAAAAGACTTTGTCCGTTTCTATCTCGGCGTGGATAGCACTGTGCTAATCCTATGCTTAAAAACTTTGATAGAAAAGCAGACATTTGAGGTGAGCAGATCTAGAGTGTCGCTGGTGTTGAGAGTGCACTATACAGGGGCTGCTTTCCACCTAAACTTGAGAACTACCCAGAGTTCTCTACTTCTTATTTTGCATAATTTATTCGTCACTCTCTGCCTGAAAGGGTATTCTTTTGACTTATACTGGATGCGCCCTTGTGTCTGGACAAAGCCATACCTCTCTGAAGAGCTCTAATTAGAGCGAAACACTGTGTCAGGGGTTGCTTTTACTCATTTCAGGTTGGCTTGATTGGTATTTTACCAATTCAAAGCTGTAATACTGTGCCTGGAGTGATAAATGGCTTTTGTCATTTTACAGCTCGGCAAGGACAGCCCTGTGTTAGTCCTATGCTTAAAGACTTTGTTGTAAAAATGGCAAAAGACTTTGTTCATTTCTATCTCGGCATGGATAGCACTGTGCTAATCCTATGCTTAAAAACTTTGATAGAAAAGCAGACATTTGAGGTGAGCAGATCTAGAGTGTCGCTGGTGTTGAGAGTGCTCTATACAAGGGCTGCTTTCCACCTAAACTTGAGAACAACCCAGAGTTCTCTACTTCTTTTTTTGCATAATTTATTCGTCACTCTATGCCTGAAAGGGTATTCTTTTGACTTATACTGGGTGCGCCCTTGTGTCTGGACAAAACTATACCTCTCTGAAGAGCTCTAATTAGAGCGAAACACTGTGTCAGGGGTTGCTTTTACTCATTTCAGGTTGGCTTGATTGGTATTTTTCCAATTCAAAGCTGTAATACTGTGCCTGGAGTGATAAATGGCTTTTGTCATTTTACAGCTCGGCAAGGACAGCCCTGTGTTAGTCCTATGCTCGAAGACTTTGCTGTAAAAATGGCAAAAGACTTTGTCCTTTTCTATCTCGGCGTGGATAGCACTGTGCTAATCCTATGCTTAAAAACTTTGATAGAAAAGCAGACATTTGAGGTGAGCAGATCTAGAGTGTCGCTGGTGTTGAGAGTGCACTATACAGGGGCTGCTTTCCACCTAAACTTGAGAACTACCCAGAGTTCTCTACTTCTTATTTTGCATAATTTATTCGTCACTCTCTGCCTGAAAGGGTATTCTTTTGACTTATACTGGGTGCGCCCTTGTGTCTGGACAAAGCCATACCTCTCTGAAGAGCTCTAATTAGAGCGAAACATTCTGTCAGGGGTTGCTTTTACTCATTTCAGGGTGGCTTGATTGGTATTTTACCAATTCAAAGCTGTAATACTGTGCCTGGAGTGATAAATGGCTTTTGTCATTTTACAGCTCTGCAAGGACAGCCCTGTGTTAGTCCTATGCTTAAAGACTTTGCTGTAAAAATGGCAAAAGACGTTGTCCATTTCTATCTCGGCGTGCATAGCACTGTGCTAATCCTATGCTTAAAAACTTTTATAGAAAAGGACATTTGAGGTGAGCAGATCTAGAGTGTCGCTGGTGTTGAGAGTGCTCTATACAGGGGCTGCTTTCCACCTAAACTTGAGAACTAGCCAGAGTTCTCTACTTCTTTTTTTTTGCATAATTTATTCGTCACTCTATGCCTGAAAGGGTATTCTTTTGACTTATACTGGATGCGCCCTTGTGTCTGGACAAAGCTATACCTCTCTGAAGAGCTCTAATTAGAGCGAAACACTATGTCAGGGGTTGCTTTTACTCATTTCAGGTTGGCTTGATTGGTATTTTACCAATTCAAAGCTGTAATACTGTGCCTGGAGTGATAAATGGCTTTTGTCATTTTACAGCTCGGCAAGGACAGCCCTGTGTTAGTCCTATGCTTTAAGACTTTGCTGTAAAAATGGCAAAAGACTTTGTCCATTTCTATCTCGGCGTGGATAGCACTGTGCTAATCCTATGCTTAAAAACTTTGATAGAAAAGCAGACATTTGAGGTGAGCAGATCTAGAGTGTCGCTGGTGTTGAGAGTGCTCTATACAGGGGCTGCTTTCCACCTAAACTTGAGAACTACCCAGAGTTCTCTACTTCTTTTTTTGCCTAATTTATTCGTCACTCTCTGCCTGAAAGGGTATTCTTTTGACTTATACTGGGTGCGCCCTTGTGTCTGGACAAAGCCATACCTCTCTGAAGAGCTCTAATTAGAGCGAAACACTGTGTCAGGGGTTGCTTTTACTCATTTCAGGTTGGCTTGATTGGTATTTTACCAATTCAAAGCTGTAATACTGTGCCTGGAGTGATAAATGGCTTTTGTCATTTTACAGCTCGGCAAGGACAGCCCTGTGTTAGTCCTATGCTTAAAGACTTTGCTGTAAAAATGGCAAAAGACTTTGTCCATTTCTATCTCGGCGTGGATAGCACTGTGCTAATCCTATGCTTAAAAACTTTGATAGAAAAGCAGACATTTGAGGTGAGCAGATCTAGAGTGTCGCTGGTGTTGAGAGTGCTCTATACAGAGGCTGCTTTCCACCTAAACTTGAGAACTACCCAGAGTTCTCTACTTCTTTTTTTGCATAATTTATTCGTCACTCTATGCCTGAAAGGGTATTCTTCTGACTTATACTGGTTGCGCCCTTGTGTCTGGACAAAGCTATACCTCTCTGAAGAGCTCTAATTAGAGCGAAGCACTGTGTCAGGGGTTGCTTTTACTCATTTCAGGTTGGCTTGATTGGTATTTTACCAATTCAAAGCTGTAATACGGTGCCTGGAGTGATAAATGGCTTTTGTCATTTTACAGCTCGGCAAGGACAGCCCTGTGTTAGTCCTATGCTTAAAGACTTTGCTGTAAAAATGGCAAAAGACTTTGTCCGTTTCTATCTCGGCGTGGATAGCACTGTGCTAATCCTATGCTTAAAAACTTTGATAGAAAAGCAGACATTTGAGGTGAGCAGATCTAGAGTGTCGCTGGTGTTGAGAGTGCTTTATACAAGGGCTGCTTTCCACCTAAACTTGAGAACTACCCAGAGTTCTCTACTTCTTTTTTTGCATAATTTATTCGTCACTCTATGCCTGAAAGGGTATTCTTTTGACTTGTACTGGGTGCGCCCTTGTGTCTGGACAAAACTATACCTCTCTGAAGAGCTCTAATTAGAGCGAAACACTGTGTCAGGGGTTGCTTTTACTCATTTCAGGTTGGCTTGATTGGTATTTTTCCAATTCAAAGCTGTAATACTGTGCCTGGAGTTATAAATGGCTTTTGTCATTTTACAGCTCGGCAAGGACAGCCCTGTGTTAGTCCTATGCTCGAAGACTTTGCTGTAAAAATGGCAAAAGACTTTGTCCGTTTCTATCTCGGCGTGGATAGCACTGTGCTAATCCTATGCTTAAAAACTTTGATAGAAAAGCAGACATTTGAGGTGAGCAGATCTAGAGTGTCGCTGGTGTTGAGAGTGCACTATACAGGGGCTGCTTTCCACCTAAACTTGAGAACTACCCAGAGTTCTCTACTTCTTATTTTGCATAATTTATTCGTCACTCTCTGCCTGAAAGGGTATTCTTTTGACTTATACTGGGTGCGCCCTTGTGTCTGGACAAAGCCATACCTCTCTGAAGAGCTCTAATTAGAGCGAAACACTGTGTCCGGGGTTGCTTTTACTCATTTCAGGTTGGCTTGATTGGTATTTTACCAATTCAAAGCTGTAATACTGTGCCTGGAGTGATAAATGGCTTTTGTCATTTTACAGCTCGGCAAGGACAGCCCTGTGTTAGTCCTATGCTTAAAGACTTTGCTGTAAAAATGGCAAAAGACTTTGTCCATTTCTATCTCGGCGTGGATAGCACTGTGCTAATCCTATGCTTAAAAACTTTGATAGAAAAGCAGACATTTGAGGTGAGCAGATCTAGAGTGCCGCTGGTGTTGAGAGTGTTCTATACAGGGGCTGCTTTCCACCTAAACTTGAGAACTACCCAGAGTTCTCTACTTCTTTTTTTTGCATAATTTATTCGTCACTCTATGCCTGAAAGGGTATTCTTTTGACTTATACTGGATGCGCCCTTGTGTCTGGACAAAGCTATACCTCTCTGAAGAGCTCTAATTAGAGCGAAACACTGTGTCAGGGGTTGCTTTTACTCATTTCAGGTTGGCTTGATTGGTATTTTACCAATTCAAAGCTGTAATACTGTGCCTGGAGTGATAAATGGCTTTTGTCATTTTACAGCTCGGCAAGGACAGCCCTGTGTTAGTCCTATGCTTAAAGACTTTGCTGTAAAAATGGCAAAAGACTTTCTCCATTTCTATCTCGGCGTGGATAGCACTGTGCTAATCCTATGCTTAAAAACTTTGATAGAAAAGCAGACATTTGAGGTGAGCAGATCTAGAGTGTCGCTGGTGTTGAGAGTGCTCTATACAGGGACTGCTTTCCACCTAAACTTGAGAACAACCCAGAGTTCTCTACTTCTTTTTTTGCATAATTTATTCGTCACTCTATGCCTGAAAGGGTATTCTTTTGACTTATACTGGGTGCACCCTTGTGTCTGGACAAAGCTATACCTCTCTGAAGAGCTCTAATTAGATCGAAACTCTGTGTCAGGGGTTGCTTTTACTCATTTCAGGTTGGCTTGATTGGTATTTTACCAATTCAAAGCTGTAATACTGTGCCTGGAGTGATAAATGGCTTTTGTCATTTTACAGCTCGGCAAGGACAGCCCTGTGTTAGTCCTATGCTTAAAGACTTTGCTGTAAAAATGGCAAA
Source organism: Triturus cristatus (assembly GCF_964204655.1). Classification (NCBI taxonomy): domain Eukaryota; kingdom Metazoa; phylum Chordata; class Amphibia; order Caudata; family Salamandridae; genus Triturus; species Triturus cristatus. Next base: position 686,084,730 of record NC_140591.1, read on the forward strand.
AGACTTTGTCCATTTCTATCTCGGCGTGGATAGCACTGTGCTAATCCTATGCTTAAAAACTTTGATAGAAAAGCAGACATTTGAGGTGAACAGATCTAGAGTATCGCTGGTGGTGAGAGTGCTCTATACAGGGGCTGCTTTCCACCTAAACTTGAGAACTACCCAGAGTTCTCTACTTCTTTTTTTTTGCATAATTTATTCGTCACTCTATGCCTGAAAGGGTATTCTTTTGACTTATACTGGATGCGCCCTTGTGTCTGGACAAAGCTATACCTCTCTGAAGAGCTCTAATTAGAGCGAAACACTGTGTCAGGGGTTGCTTTTACTCATTTCAGGTTGGCTTGATTGGTATTTTACCAATTCAAAGCTGTAATACTGTGCCTGGAGTGATAAATGGCTTTTGTCATTTTACAGCTCGGCAAGGACAGCCCTGTGTTAGTCCTATGCTTAAAGACTTTGTTGTAAAAATAGCAAAAGACTTTGTCCGTTTCTATCTCGGCGTGGATAGCACTGTGCTAATCCTATGCTTAAAAACTTTGATAGAAAAGCAGACATTTGAGGTGAGCAGATCTAGAGTGTCGCTGGTGTTGAGAGTGCTCTATACAGGGGCTGCTTTCCACCTAAACTTGAGAACTACCCAGAGTTCCCTACTTCTTTTTTTGCCTAATTTATTCGTCACTCTCTGCCTGAAAGGGTATTCTTTTGACTTATACTGGGTGCGCCCTTGTGTCTGGACAAAGCCATACCTCTCTGAAGAGCTCTAAATAGAGCGAAACACTGTGTCAGGGGTTGCTTTTACTCATTTCAGGTTGGCTTGATTGGTATTTTACCAATTCAAAGCTGTAATACTGTGCCTGTAGTGATAAATGGCTTTTGTCATTTTACAGCTCGGCAAGGACATCCCTGTGTTAGTCCTATGCTTAAAGACTTTGCTGTAAAAATGGTAAAAGACTTTGTCCATTTCTATCTCGGCATGGATAGCACTGTGCTAATACTATGCTTAAAAACTTTGATAGAAAAGCAGACATTTGAGGTGAGCAGATCTCGAGTGTCGCTGGTGTTGAGAGTGCTCTATACAGAGGCTGCTTTCCACCTAAACTTGAGAACTACCCAGAGTTCTCTACTTCTTTTTTTTTGCATAATTTATTCGTCACTCTATGCCTGAAAGGGTATTCTTCTGACTTATACTGGGTGCGCCCTTGTGTCTGGACAAAGCTATACCTCTCTGAAGAGCTCTAATTAGAGCGAAACACTGTGTCAGGGGTTGCTTTTACTCATTTCAGGTTGGCTTGATTGGTATTTTACCAATTCAAAGCTGTAATGCTGTGCTTGGAGTGATAAATGGCTTTTGTCGTTTTACAGCTCGGCAAGGACAGCTCTGTGCTAGTCCTATGCTTAAAGACTTTGCTGTAAAAATGGCAAAAGACTTTGTCCATTTCTATCTCGGCGTGGATAGCACTGTGCTAATCCTATGCTTAAAAACTTTGATAGAAAAGCAGACATTTGAGGTGAACAGATCTAGAGTGTCGCTGGTGTTGAGAGTGCTCTATACAGGGGCTGCTTTCCACCTAAACTTGAGAACTACCCAGAGTTCTCTACTTCTTTTTTTTTGCATAATTTATTCGTCACTCTATGCCTGAAAGGGTATTCTTTTGACTTATACTGGATGCGCCCTTGTGTCTGGACAAAGCTATGCCTCTCTGAAGAGCTCTAATTAGAGCGAAACACTGTGTCAGGGGTTGCTTTTACTCATTTCAGGTTGGCTTGATTGGTATTTTACCAATTCAAAGCTGTAATACTGTGCCTGGAGTGATGAATGGCTTTTGTCATTTTACAGCTCGGCAAGGACAGCCCTGTGTTAATCCTATGCTTAAAGACTTTGCTGTAAAAATGGCAAAACACTTTGTCCATTTCTATCTCGGCGTGGATAGCACTGTGCTAATCCTATGCTTAAAAACTTTGATAGAAAAGCAGACATTTGAGGTGAGCAGATCTAGAGTGTCGCTGGTGTTGAGAGTGCTCTATACAGGGGCTGCTTTCCACCTAAACTTGAGAACAGCCCAGAGTTCTCTACTTCTTTTTTTGCATAATTTATTCGTCACTCTATGCCTGAAAGGGTATTCTTTTGACTTATACTGGGTGCGCCCTTGTGTCTGGACAAAGCTATACTTCTCTGAAGAGCTCTTATTAGATCGAAACACTGCGTCAGGGGTTGCTTTTACTCATTTCAGGTTGGCTTGATTGGTATTTTACCAATTCAAAGCTGCAATACTGTGCCTGGAGTGATAAATGGCTTTTGTCATTTTACAGCTCGGCAAGGACAGCCGTGTGTTAATCCTATGCTTAAAGACTTTGCTGTAAAAATGGCAAAAAACTTTGTCCATTTCTATCTCGGCGTGGATAGCACTGTGCTAATCCTATGCTTAAAAACTTTGATTGAAAAGCAGACATTTGAGGTGAACAGATCTAGAGTGTCGCTGGTTTTGAGAGTGCTCTATACAGGGGCTGCTTTCCACCTAAACTTGAGAACTACCCAGAGTTCTCTACTTCTTATTTTGCATAATTTATTCGTCACTCTCTGCCTGAAAGGGTATTCTTTTGACTTATACTGGATGCGCCCTTGTGTCTGGACAAAGCTATACCTCTCTGAAGAGCTCTAATTAGAGCGAAACACTGTGTCAGGGGTTGCTTTTACTCATTTCAGGTTGGCTTGATTGGTATTTTACCAATTCAAAGCTGTAATACTGTGCCTGGAGTGATAAATGGCTTTTGTCATTTTACAGCTCGGCAAGGACAGCCCTGTGTTAGTCCTATGCTTAAAGACTTTGCTGTAAAAATGGCAAAAGACTTTGTCCATTTCTATCTCGGCGTGGATAGCACTGTGCTAATCCTATGCTTAAAAACTTTGATAGAAAAGCAGACATTTGAGGTGAGCAGATCTAGAGTGCCGCTGGTGTTGAGAGTGTTCTATACAGGGGCTGCTTTCCACCTAAACTTGAGAACTACCCAGAGTTCTCTACTTCTTTTTTTTGCATAATTTATTCGTCACTCTATGCCTGAAAGGGTATTCTTTTGACTTATACTGGATGCGCCCTTGTGTCTGGACAAAGCTATACCTCTCTGAAGAGCTCTAATTAGAGCGAAACACTGTGTCAGGGGTTGCTTTTACTCATTTCAGGTTGGCTTGATTGGTATTTTACCAATTCAAAGCTGTAATACTGTGCCTGGAGTGATAAATGGCTTTTGTCATTTTACAGCTCGGCAAGGACAGCCCTGTGTTAGTCCTATGCTTAAAGACTTTGCTGTAAAAATGGCAAAAGACTTTCTCCATTTCTATCTCGGCGTGGATAGCACTGTGCTAATCCTATGCTTAAAAACTTTGATAGAAAAGCAGACATTTGAGGTGAGCAGATCTAGAGTGTCGCTGGTGTTGAGAGTGCTCTATACAGGGACTGCTTTCCACCTAAACTTGAGAACAACCCAGAGTTCTCTACTTCTTTTTTTGCATAATTTATTCGTCACTCTATGCCTGAAAGGGTATTCTTTTGACTTATACTGGGTGCACCCTTGTGTCTGGACAAAGCTATACCTCTCTGAAGAGCTCTAATTAGATCGAAACTCTGTGTCAGGGGTTGCTTTTACTCATTTCAGGTTGGCTTGATTGGTATTTTACCAATTCAAAGCTGTAATACTGTGCCTGGAGTGATAAATGGCTTTTGTCATTTTACAGCTCGGCAAGGACAGCCCTGTGTTAGTCCTATGCTTAAAGACTTTGCTGTAAAAATGGCAAAAGACTTTGTCCATTTCTATCTCGGCGTGGATAGCACTGTGCTAATCCTATGCTTAAAAACTTTGATAGAAAAGCAGACATTTGAGGTGAACAGATCTAGAGTATCGCTGGTGGTGAGAGTGTTCTATACAGGGGCTGCTTTCCACCTAAACTTGAGAACTACCCAGAGTTCTCTACTTCTTTTTTTTTGCATAATTTATTCGTCACTCTATGCCTGAAAGGGTATTCTTTTGACTTATACTGGATGCGCCCTTGTGTCTGGACAAAGCTATACCTCTCTGAAGAGCTCTAATTAGAGCGAAACACTGTGTCAGGGGTTGCTTTTACTCATTTCAGGTTGGCTTGATTGGTATTTTACCAATTCAAAGCTGTAATACTGTGCCTGGAGTGATAAATGGCTTTTGTCATTTTACAGCTCGGCAAGGACAGCCCTGTGTTAGTCCTATGCTTAAAGACTTTGTTGTAAAAATAGCAAAAGACTTTGTCCGTTTCTATCTCGGCGTGGATAGCACTGTGCTAATCCTATGCTTAAAAACTTTGATAGAAAAGCAGACATTTGAGGTGAGCAGATCTAGAGTGTCGCTGGTGTTGAGAGTGCTCTATACAGGGGCTGCTTTCCACCTAAACTTGAGAACTACCCAGAGTTCCCTACTTCTTTTTTTGCCTAATTTATTCGTCACTCTCTGCCTGAAAGGGTATTCTTTTGACTTATACTGGGTGCGCCCTTGTGTCTGGACAAAGCCATACCTCTCTGAAGAGCTCTAAATAGAGCGAAACACTGTGTCAGGGGTTGCTTTTACTCATTTCAGGTTGGCTTGATTGGTATTTTACCAATTCAAAGCTGTAATACTGTGCCTGTAGTGATAAATGGCTTTTGTCATTTTACAGCTCGGCAAGGACATCCCTGTGTTAGTCCTATGCTTAAAGACTTTGCTGTAAAAATGGTAAAAGACTTTGTCCATTTCTATCTCGGCATGGATAGCACTGTGCTAATACTATGCTTAAAAACTTTGATAGAAAAGCAGACATTTGAGGTGAGCAGATCTCGAGTGTCGCTGGTGTTGAGAGTGCTCTATACAGAGGCTGCTTTCCACCTAAACTTGAGAACTACCCAGAGTTCTCTACTTCTTTTTTTTTGCATAATTTATTCGTCACTCTATGCCTGAAAGGGTATTCTTCTGACTTATACTGGGTGCGCCCTTGTGTCTGGACAAAGCTATACCTCTCTGAAGAGCTCTAATTAGAGCGAAACACTGTGTCAGGGGTTGCTTTTACTCATTTCAGGTTGGCTTGATTGGTATTTTACCAATTCAAAGCTGTAATGCTGTGCTTGGAGTGATAAATGGCTTTTGTCGTTTTACAGCTCGGCAAGGACAGCTCTGTGCTAGTCCTATGCTTAAAGACTTTGCTGTAAAAATGGCAAAAGACTTTGTCCATTTCTATCTCGGCGTGGATAGCACTGTGCTAATCCTATGCTTAAAAACTTTGATAGAAAAGCAGACATTTGAGGTGAACAGATCTAGAGTGTCGCTGGTGTTGAGAGTGCTCTATACAGGGGCTGCTTTCCACCTAAACTTGAGAACTACCCAGAGTTCTCTACTTCTTTTTTTTTGCATAATTTATTCGTCACTCTATGCCTGAAAGGGTATTCTTTTGACTTATACTTGATGCGCCCTTGTGTCTGGACAAAGCTATGCCTCTCTGAAGAGCTCTAATTAGAGCGAAACACTGTGTCAGGGGTTGCTTTTACTCATTTCAGGTTGGCTTGATTGGTATTTTACCAATTCAAAGCTGTAATACTGTGCCTGGAGTGATGAATGGCTTTTGTCATTTTACAGCTCGGCAAGGACAGCCCTGTGTTAATCCTATGCTTAAAGACTTTGCTGTAAAAATGGCAAAACACTTTGTCCATTTCTATCTCGGCGTGGATAGCACTGTGCTAATCCTATGCTTAAAAACTTTGATAGAAAAGCAGACATTTGAGGTGAGCAGATCTAGAGTGTCGCTGGTGTTGAGAGTGCTCTATACAGGGGCTGCTTTCCACCTAAACTTGAGAACAGCCCAGAGTTCTCTACTTCTTTTTTTGCATAATTTATTCGTCACTCTATGCCTGAAAGGGTATTCTTTTGACTTATACTGGGTGCGCCCTTGTGTCTGGACAAAGCTATACCTCTCTGAAGAGCTCTTATTAGATCGAAACACTGCGTCAGGGGTTGCTTTTACTCATTTCAGGTTGGCTTGATTGGTATTTTACCAATTCAAAGCTGCAATACTGTGCCTGGAGTGATAAATGGCTTTTGTCATTTTACAGCTCGGCAAGGACAGCCGTGTGTTAATCCTATGCTTAAAGACTTTGCTGTAAAAATGGCAAAAAACTTTGTCCATTTCTATCTCGGCGTGGATAGCACTGTGCTAATCCTATGCTTAAAAACTTTGATTGAAAAGCAGACATTTGAGGTGAACAGATCTAGAGTGTCGCTGGTTTTGAGAGTGCTCTATACAGGGGCTGCTTTCCACCTAAACTTGAGAACTACCCAGAGTTCTCTACTTCTTATTTTGCATAATTTATTCGTCACTCTCTGCCTGAAAGGGTATTCTTTTGACTTATACTGGGTGCGCCCTTGTGTCTGGACAAAGCCATACCTCTCTGAAGAGCTCTAATTAGAGCGAAACACTGTGTCAGGGGTTGCTTTTACTCATTTCAGGTTGGCTTGATTGGTATTTTACCAATTCAAAGCTGTAATACTGTGCCTGGAGTGATAAATGGCTTTTGTCATTTTACAGCTCTGCAAGGACAGCCCTGTGTTAGTCCTAAGCTTAAAGACTTTGCTGTAAAAATGGCAAAAGACGTTGTCCATTTCTATCTCGGCGTGGATAGCACTGTGCTAATCCTATGCTTAAAAACTTTTAAAGAAAAGCAGACATTTGAGGTGAGCAGATCTAGAGTGTCGCTGGTGTTGAGAGTGCTCTATACAGGGGCTGCTTTCCACCTAAACTTGAGAACTACCCAGAGTTCTCTACTTCTTTTTTTTTGCATAATTTATTCGTCACTCTATGCCTGAAAGGGTATTCTTTTGACTTATACTGGATGCGCCCTTGTGTCTGGACAAAGCTATACCTCTCTGAAGAGCTATAATTAGAGCGAAACACTGTGTCAGGGGTTGCTTTTACTCATTTCAGGTTGGCTTGATTGGTATTTTACCAATTCAAAGCTGTAATACTGTGCCTGGAGTGATAAATGGCTTTTGTCATTTTACAGCTCGGCAAGGACAGCCCTGTGTTAGTCCTATGCTTAAAGACTTTGCTGTAAAAATGGCAAAAGACTTTGTCCATTTCTATCTCGGCGTGGATAGCACTGTGCTAATCCTATGCTTAAAAACTTTGATAGAAAAGCAGACATTTGAGGTGAGCAGATCTAGAGTGTCGCTGGTGTTGAGAGTGCTCTATACAGGGGCTGCTTTCCACCTAAACTTGAGAACTACCCAGAGTTCTCTACTTCTTTTTTTGCCTAATTTATTCGTCACTCTCTGCCTGAAAGGGTATTCTTTTGACTTATACTGGGTGCGCCCTTGTGTCTGGACAAAGCCATACCTCTCTGAAGAGCTCTAATTAGAGCGAAACACTGTGTCAGGGGTTGCTTTTACTCATTTCAGGTTGGCTTGATTGGTATTTTACCAATTCAAAGCTGTAATACTGTGCCTGGAGTGATAAATGGCTTTTGTCATTTTACAGCTCGGCAAGGACAGCCCTGTGTTAGTCCTATGCTTAAAGACTTTGCTGTAAAAATGGCAAAAAACTTTGTCCATTTCTATCTCGGCGTGGATAGCACTGTGCTAATCCTATGCTTAAAAACTTTGATAGAAAAGCAGACATTTGAGGTGAGCAGATCTAGAGTGTCGCTGGTGTTGAGAGTGCTCTATACAGAGGCTGCTTTCCGCCTAAACTTGAGAACTACCCAGAGTTCTCTACTTCTTTTTTTGCATAATTTATTCGTCACTCTATGCCTGAAAGGGTATTCTTCTGACTTATACTGGTTGCGCCCTTGTGTCTGGACAAAGCTATACTTCTCTGAAGAGCTCTAATTAGAGCGAAACACTGTGTCAGGGGTTGCTTTTACTCATTTCAGGTTGGCTTGATTGGTATTTTACCAATTCAAAGCTGTAATACTGTGCCTGGAGTGATAAATGGCTTTTGTCATTTTACAGCTCGGCAAGGACAGCCCTCTGTTAGTCCTATGCTTAAAGACTTTGCTGTAAAAATGGCAAAAGACTTTGTCCGTTTCTATCTCGGCGTGGATAGCACTGTGCTAATCCTATGCTTAAAAACTTTGATAGAAAAGCAGACATTTGAGGTGAGCAGATCTAGAGTGTCGCTGGTGTTGAGAGTGCTCTATACAAGGGCTGCTTTCCACCTAAACTTGAGAACTACCCAGAGTTCTCTACTTCTTTTTTTGCACAATTTATTCGTCACTCTATGCCTGAAAGGGTATTCTTTTGACTTATACTGGGTGCGCCCTTGTGTCTGGACAAAGCTATACCTCTCTGAAGAGCTCTTATTAGATCGAAACACTGCGTCAGGGGTTGCTTTTACTCATTTCAGGTTGGCTTGATTGGTATTTTACCAATTCAAAGCTGCAATACTGTGCCTGGAGTGATAAATGGCTTTTGTCATTTTACAGCTCGGCAAGGACAGCCGTGTGTTAATCCTATGCTTAAAGACTTTGCTGTAAAAATGGCAAAAAACTTTGTCCATTTCTATCTCGGCGTGGATAGCACTGTGCTAATCCTATGCTTAAAAACTTTGATTGAAAAGCAGACATTTGAGGTGAACAGATCTAGAGTGTCGCTGGTTTTGAGAGTGCTCTATACAGGGGCTGCTTTCCACCTAAACTTGAGAACTACCCAGAGTTCTCTACTTCTTATTTTGCATAATTTATTCGTCACTCTCTGCCTGAAAGGGTATTCTTTTGACTTATACTGGGTGCGCCCTTGTGTCTGGACAAAGCCATACCTCTCTGAAGAGCTCTAATTAGAGCGAAACACTGTGTCAGGGGTTGCTTTTACTCATTTCAGGTTGGCTTGATTGGTATTTTACCAATTCAAAGCTGTAATACTGTGCCTGGAGTGATAAATGGCTTTTGTCATTTTACAGCTCTGCAAGGACAGCCCTGTGTTAGTCCTAAGCTTAAAGACTTTGCTGTAAAAATGGCAAAAGACGTTGTCCATTTCTATCTCGGCGTGGATAGCACTGTGCTAATCCTATGCTTAAAAACTTTTAAAGAAAAGCAGACATTTGAGGTGAGCAGATCTAGAGTGTCGCTGGTGTTGAGAGTGCTCTATACAGGGGCTGCTTTCCACCTAAACTTGAGAACTACCCAGAGTTCTCTACTTCTTTTTTTTTGCATAATTTATTCGTCACTCTATGCCTGAAAGGGTATTCTTTTGACTTATACTGGATGCGCCCTTGTGTCTGGACAAAGCTATACCTCTCTGAAGAGCTATAATTAGAGCGAAACACTGTGTCAGGGGTTGCTTTTACTCATTTCAGGTTGGCTTGATTGGTATTTTACCAATTCAAAGCTGTAATACTGTGCCTGGAGTGATAAATGGCTTTTGTCATTTTACAGCTCGGCAAGGACAGCCCTGTGTTAGTCCTATGCTTAAAGACTTTGCTGTAAAAATGGCAAAAGACTTTGTCCATTTCTATCTCGGCGTGGATAGCACTGTGCTAATCCTATGCTTAAAAACTTTGATAGAAAAGCAGACATTTGAGGTGAGCAGATCTAGAGTGTCGCTGGTGTTGAGAGTGCTCTATACAGGGGCTGCTTTCCACCTAAACTTGAGAACTACCCAGAGTTCTCTACTTCTTTTTTTGCCTAATTTATTCGTCACTCTCTGCCTGAAAGGGTATTCTTTTGACTTATACTGGGTGCGCCCTTGTGTCTGGACAAAGCCATACCTCTCTGAAGAGCTCTAATTAGAGCGAAACACTGTGTCAGGGGTTGCTTTTACTCATTTCAGGTTGGCTTGATTGGTATTTTACCAATTCAAAGCTGTAATACTGTGCCTGGAGTGATAAATGGCTTTTGTCATTTTACAGCTCGGCAAGGACAGCCCTGTGTTAGTCCTATGCTTAAAGACTTTGCTGTAAAAATGGCAAAAAACTTTGTCCATTTCTATCTCGGCGTGGATAGCACTGTGCTAATCCTATGCTTAAAAACTTTGATAGAAAAGCAGACATTTGAGGTGAGCAGATCTAGAGTGTCGCTGGTGTTGAGAGTGCTCTATACAGAGGCTGCTTTCCGCCTAAACTTGAGAACTACCCAGAGTTCTCTACTTCTTTTTTTGCATAATTTATTCGTCACTCTATGCCTGAAAGGGTATTCTTCTGACTTATACTGGTTGCGCCCTTGTGTCTGGACAAAGCTATACTTCTCTGAAGAGCTCTAATTAGAGCGAAACACTGTGTCAGGGGTTGCTTTTACTCATTTCAGGTTGGCTTGATTGGTATTTTACCAATTCAAAGCTGTAATACTGTGCCTGGAGTGATAAATGGCTTTTGTCATTTTACAGCTCGGCAAGGACAGCCCTCTGTTAGTCCTATGCTTAAAGACTTTGCTGTAAAAATGGCAAAAGACTTTGTCCGTTTCTATCTCGGCGTGGATAGCACTGTGCTAATCCTATGCTTAAAAACTTTGATAGAAAAGCAGACATTTGAGGTGAGCAGATCTAGAGTGTCGCTGGTGTTGAGAGTGCTCTATACAAGGGCTGCTTTCCACCTAAACTTGAGAACTACCCAGAGTTCTCTACTTCTTTTTTTGCATAATTTATTCGTCACTCTATGCCTGAAAGGGTATTCTTTTGACTTATACTGGGTGCGCCCTTTTGTCTGGACAAAACTATACCTCTCTGAAGAGCTCTAATTAGAGCGAAACACTGTGTCAGGGGTTGCTTTTACTCATTTCAGGTTGGCTTGATTGGTATTTTTCCAATTCAAAGCTGTAATACTGTGCCTGGAGTGATAAATGGCTTTTGTCATTTTACAGCTCGGCAAGGACAGCCCTTTGTTAGTCCTATGCTCGAAGACTTTGCTGTAAAAATGGCAAAAGACTTTGTCCGTTTCTATCTCGGCGTGGATAGCACTGTGCTAATCCTATGCTTAAAAACTTTGATAGAAAAGCAGACATTTGAGGTGAGCAGATCTAGAGTGTCGCTGGTGTTGAGAGTGCACTATACAGGGGCTGCTTTCCACCTAAACTTGAGAACTACCCAGAGTTCTCTACTTCTTATTTTGCATAATTTATTCGTCACTCTCTGCCTGAAAGGGTATTCTTTTGACTTATACTGGGTGCGCCCTTGTGTCTGGACAAAGCCATACCTCTCTGAAGAGCTCTAAATAGAGCGAAACACTGTGTCTGGGGTTGCTTTTACTCATTTCAGGTTGGCTTGATTGGAATTTTACCAATTCAAAGCTGTAATACTGTGCCTGGAGTGATAAATGGCTTTTGTCATTTTACAGCTCGGCAAGGACAGCCCTGGGTTAGTCCTATGCTTAAAGACTTTGCTGTAAAAATGGCAAAAGACTTTGTCCATTTCTATCTCGGCGTGGATAGCACTGTGCTAATCCTATGCTTAAAAACTTTGATAGAAAAGCAGACATTTGAGGTGAGCAAATCTAGAGTGCCGCTGGTGTTGAGAGTGTTCTATACAGGGGCTGCTTTCCACCTAAACTTGAGAACTACCCAGAGTTCTCTACTTCTTTTTTTTGCATAATTTATTCGTCACTCTATGCCTGAAAGGGTATTCTTTTGACTTATACTGGATGCGCCCTTGTGTCTGGACAAAGCTATACCTCTCTGAAGAGCTCTAATTAGAGCGAAATACTGTGTCAGGGGTTGCTTTTACTCATTTCAGGTTGGCTTGATTGGTATTTTACCAATTCAAAGCTGTAATACTGTGCCTGGAGTGATAAATGGCTTTTGTCATTTTACAGCTCGGCAAGGACAGCCCTGTGTTAGTCCTATGCTTAAAGACTTTGCTGTAAAAATGGCAAAAGACTTTGTCCGTTTCTATCTCGGCGTGGATAGCACTGTGCTAATCCTATGCTTAGAAACTTTGATAGAAAAGCAGACATTTGAGGTGAGCAGATCTAGAGTGTCGCTGGTGTTGAGAGTGCTCTATACAGGGACTGCTTTCCACCTAAACTTGAGAACAACCCAGAGTTCTCTACTTCTTTTTTTGCATAATTTATTCGTCACTCTATGCCTGAAAGGGTATTCTTTTGACTTATACTGGGTGCGCCCTTGTATCTGGACAAAGCTATACCTCTCTGAAGAGCTCTAATTAGATCGAAACTCTGTGTCAGGGGTTGCTTTTACTCATTTCAGGTTGGCTTGATTGGTATTTTACCAATTCAAAGCTGTAATACTGTGCCTGGAGTGATAAATGGCTTTTGTCATTTTACAGCTCGGCAAGGACAGCCCTGTGTTAGTCCTATGCTTAAAGACTTTGCTGTAAAAATGGCAAAAGACTTTGTCCATTTCTATCTCGGCGTGGATAGCACTGTGCTAATCCTATGCTTAAAAACTTTGATAGAAAAGCAGACATTTGAGGTGAGCAGATCTAGAGTGCCGCTGGTGTTGAGAGTGTTCTATACAGGGGCTGCTTTCCACCTAAACTTGAGAACTACCCAGAGTTCTCTACTTCTTTTTTTTGCATAATTTATTCGTCACTCTATGCCTGAAAGGGTATTCTTTTGACTTATACTGGGTGCGCCCTTGTGTCTGGACAAAGCTATACCTCTCTGAAGAGCTCTAATTAGAGCGAAACACTGTGTCAGGGGTTGCTTTTACTCATTTCAGGTTGGCTTGATTGGTATTTTACCAATTCAAAGCTGTAATATTGTGCCTGGAGTGATAAATGGCTTTTGTCATTTTACAGCTCGGCAAGGACAGCCTTGTGTTAGTCTTATGCTTAAAGACTTTGTCCATTTCTATCTCGGCGTGGATAGCACTGTGCTAATCCTTTGCTTAAAAACTTTGATAGAAAAGCAGACATTTGAGGTGAGCAGATGTAGAGTGTCGCTGGTGTTGATAGTGCTCTATACAGGGGCTGATTTCCACCTAAACTTGAGAACTACCCAGAGTTCTCTACTTCTTTATTTTTGCATAATTTATTGGTCACTCTATGCCTGAAAGGGTATTCTTTTGACTTATACTGGATGCGCCCTTGTGTCTGGACAAAGCTATACCTCTCTGAAGAGCTCTAATTAGAGCGAAATACTGTGTCAGGGGTTGCTTTTACTCATTTCAGGTTGGCTTGATTGGTATTTTACCAATTCAAAGCTGTAATACTGTGCCTGGAGTGATAAATGGCTTTTGTCATTTTACAGCTCGGCAAGGACAGCCCTGTGTTAGTCCTATGCTTAAAGACTTTGCTGTAAAAATGGCAAAAGACTTTGTCCGTTTCTATCTCGGCGTGGATAGCACTGTGCTAATCCTATGCTTAGAAACTTTGATAGAAAAGCAGACATTTGAGGTGAGCAGATCTAGAGTGTCGCTGGTGTTGAGAGTGCTCTATACAGGGACTGCTTTCCACCTAAACTTGAGAACAACCCAGAGTTCTCTACTTCTTTTTTTGCATAATTTATTCGTCACTCTATGCCTGAAAGGGTATTCTTTTGACTTATACTGGGTGCGCCCTTGTATCTGGACAAAGCTATACCTCTCTGAAGAGCTCTAATTAGATCGAAACTCTGTGTCAGGGGTTGCTTTTACTCATTTCAGGTTGGCTTGATTGGTATTTTACCAATTCAAAGCTGTAATACTGTGCCTGGAGTGATAAATGGCTTTTGTCATTTTACAGCTCGGCAAGGACAGCCCTGTGTTAGTCCTATGCTTAAAGACTTTGCTGTAAAAATGGCAAAAGACTTTGTCCATTTCTATCTCGGCGTGGATAGCACTGTGCTAATCCTGTGCTTAAAAACTTTGATAGAAAAGCAGACATTTGAGGTGAGCAGATCTAGAGTGTCGCTGGTGTTGAGAGTGCTCTATACAGGGGCTGCTTTCCACCTAAACTTGAGAACTACCCAGAGTTCTCTACTTCTTTTTTTGCATAATTTATTCGTCTCTCTATGCCTGAAAGGGTATTCTTTTGACTTATACTGGGTGCGCCCTTGTGTCTGGACAAAGCTATACCTCTCTGAAGAGCTCTAATTAGAGCGAAACACTGTGTCAGGGGTTGCTTTTACTCATTTCAGGTTGGCTTGATTGGTATTTTACCAATTCAAAACTGTAATACTGTGCCTGGAGTGATAAATGGATTTTGTCATTTTACAGCTCGGCAAGGACAGCCCTGTGTTAGTCCTATGCTTAAAGACTGCTGTAAAAATGGCCAAAGACTTTGTCCATTTCTATCTCGGCGTGGATAGCACTGTGCTAATTCTATGCTTAAAAACTTTGATTGAAAAGCAGACATTTGAGGTGAACAGATCTAGAGTGTCGCTGGTTTTGAGAGTGCTCTATACAGGGGCTGCTTTCCACCTAAACTTGAGAACTACCCAGAGTTCTCTACTTCTTATTTTGCATAATTTATTCGTCACTCTCTGCCTGAAAGGGTATTCTTTTGACTTATACTGGGTGCGCCCTTGTGTCTGGACAAAGCCATACCTCTCTGAAGAGCTCTAATTAGAGCAAAACACTGTGTCAGGGGTTGCTTTTACTCATTTCAGGTTGGCTTGATTGGTATTTTACCAATTCAAAGCTGTAATACTGTGCCTGGAGTGATAAATGGCTTTTGTCATTTTACAGCTCTGCAAGGACAGCCCTGTGTTAGTCCTAAGCTTAAAGACTTTGCTGTAAAAATGGCAAAAGACGTTGTCCATTTCTATCTCGGCGTGGATAGCACTGTGCTAATCCTATGCTTAAAAACTTTTATAGAAAAGCAGACATTTGAGGTGAGCAGATCTAGAGTGTCGCTGGTGTTGAGAGTGCTCTATACAGGGGCTGCTTTCCACCTAAACTTGAGAACTACCCAGAGTTCTCTACTTCTTTTTTTTTGCATAATTTATTCGTCACTCTATGCCTGAAAGGGTATTCTTTTGACTTATACTGGATGCGCCCTTGTGTCTGGACAAAGCTATACCTCTCTGAAGAGCTCTAATTAGAGCGAAACACTGTGTCAGGGGTTGCTTTTACTCATTTCAGGTTGGCTTGATTGGTATTTTACCAATTCAAAGCTGTAATACTGTGCCTGGAGTGATAAATGGCTTTTGTCATTTTACAGCTCGGCAAGGACAGCCCTGTGTTAGTCCTATGCTTAAAGACTTTGCTGTAAAAATGGCAAAAGACTTTGTCCATTTCTATCTCGGCGTGGATAGCACTGTGCTAATCCTATGCTTAAAAACTTTGATAGAAAAGCAGACATTTGAGGTGAGCAGATCTAGAGTGCCGCTGGTGTTGAGAGTGTTCTATACAGGGGCTGCTTTCCACCTAAACTTGAGAACTACCCAGAGTTCTCTACTTCTTTTTTTTGCATAATTTATTCGTCACTCTATGCCTGAAAGGGTATTCTTTTGACTTATACTGGATGCGCCCTTGTGTCTGGACAAAGCTATACCTCTCTGAAGAGCTCTAATTAGAGCGAAACACTGTGTCAGGGGTTGCTTTTACTCATTTCAGGTTGGCTTGATTGGTATTTTACCAATTCAAAGCTGTAATACTGTGCCTGGAGTGATAAATGGCTTTTGTCATTTTACAGCTCGGCAAGGACAGCCCTGTGTTAGTCCTATGCTTAAAGACTTTGCTGTAAAAATGGCAAAAGACTTTCTCCATTTCTATCTCGGCGTGGATAGCACTGTGCTAATCCTATGCTTAAAAACTTTGATAGAAAAGCAGACATTTGAGGTGAGCAGATCTAGAGTGTCGCTGGTGTTGAGAGTGCTCTATACAGGGACTGCTTTCCACCTAAACTTGAGAACAACCCAGAGTTCTCTACTTCTTTTTTTGCATAATTTATTCGTCACTCTATGCCTGAAAGGGTATTCTTTTTGACTTATACTGGGTGCACCCTTGTGTCTGGACAAAGCTATACCTCTCTGAAGAGCTCTAATTAGATCGAAACTCTGTGTCAGGGGTTGCTTTTACTCATTTCAGGTTGGCTTGATTGGTATTTTACCAATTCAAAGCTGTAATACTGTGCCTGGAGTGATAAATGGCTTTTGTCATTTTACAGCTCGGCAAGGACAGCCCTGTGTTAGTCCTATGCTTAAAGACTTTGTTGTAAAAATAGCAAAAGACTTTGTCCGTTTCTATCTCGGCGTGGATAGCACTGTGCTAATCCTATGCTTAAAAACTTTGATAGAAAAGCAGACATTTGAGGTGAGCAGATCTAGAGTGTCGCTGGTGTTGAGAGTGCTCTATACAGGGGCTGCTTTCCACCTAAACTTGAGAACTACCCAGAGTTCCCTACTTCTTTTTTTGCCTAATTTATTCGTCACTCTCTGCCTGAAAGGGTATTCTTTTGACTTATACTGGGTGCGCCCTTGTGTCTGGACAAAGCCATACCTCTCTGAAGAGCTCTAAATAGAGCGAAACACTGTGTCAGGGGTTGCTTTTACTCATTTCAGGTTGGCTTGATTGGTATTTTACCAATTCAAAGCTGTAATACTGTGCCTGTAGTGATAAATGGCTTTTGTCATTTTACAGCTCGGCAAGGACATCCCTGTGTTAGTCCTATGCTTAAAGACTTTGCTGTAAAAATGGTAAAAGACTTTGTCCATTTCTATCTCGGCATGGATAGCACTGTGCTAATACTATGCTTAAAAACTTTGATAGAAAAGCAGACATTTGAGGTGAGCAGATCTCGAGTGTCGCTGGTGTTGAGAGTGCTCTATACAGAGGCTGCTTTCCACCTAAACTTGAGAACTACCCAGAGTTCTCTACTTCTTTTTTTTTGCATAATTTATTCGTCACTCTATGCCTGAAAGGGTATTCTTCTGACTTATACTGGGTGCGCCCTTGTGTCTGGACAAAGCTATACCTCTCTGAAGAGCTCTAATTAGAGCGAAACACTGTGTCAGGGGTTGCTTTTACTCATTTCAGGTTGGCTTGATTGGTATTTTACCAATTCAAAGCTGTAATGCTGTGCTTGGAGTGATAAATGGCTTTTGTCGTTTTACAGCTCGGCAAGGACAGCTCTGTGCTAGTCCTATGCTTAAAGACTTTGCTGTAAAAATGGCAAAAGACTTTGTCCATTTCTATCTCGGCGTGGATAGCACTGTGCTAATCCTATGCTTAAAAACTTTGATAGAAAAGCAGACATTTGAGGTGAACAGATCTAGAGTGTCGCTGGTGTTGAGAGTGCTCTATACAGGGGCTGCTTTCCACCTAAACTTGAGAACTACCCAGAGTTCTCTACTTCTTTTTTTTTGCATAATTTATTCGTCACTCTATGCCTGAAAGGGTATTCTTTTGACTTATACTGGATGCGCCCTTGTGTCTGGACAAAGCTATGCCTCTCTGAAGAGCTCTAATTAGAGCGAAACACTGTGTCAGGGGTTGCTTTTACTCATTTCAGGTTGGCTTGATTGGTATTTTACCAATTCAAAGCTGTAATACTGTGCCTGGAGTGATGAATGGCTTTTGTCATTTTACAGCTCGGCAAGGACAGCCCTGTGTTAATCCTATGCTTAAAGACTTTGCTGTAAAAATGGCAAAACACTTTGTCCATTTCTATCTCGGCGTGGATAGCACTGTGCTAATCCTATGCTTAAAAACTTTGATAGAAAAGCAGACATTTGAGGTGAGCAGATCTAGAGTGTCGCTGGTGTTGAGAGTGCTCTATACAGGGGCTGCTTTCCACCTAAACTTGAGAACAGCCCAGAGTTCTCTACTTCTTTTTTTGCATAATTTATTCGTCACTCTATGCCTGAAAGGGTATTCTTTTGACTTATACTGGGTGCGCCCTTGTGTCTGGACAAAGCTATACCTCTCTGAAGAGCTCTTATTAGATCGAAACACTGCGTCAGGGGTTGCTTTTACTCATTTCAGGTTGGCTTGATTGGTATTTTACCAATTCAAAGCTGCAATACTGTGCCTGGAGTGATAAATGGCTTTTGTCATTTTACAGCTCGGCAAGGACAGCCGTGTGTTAATCCTATGCTTAAAGACTTTGCTGTAAAAATGGCAAAAAACTTTGTCCATTTCTATCTCGGCGTGGATAGCACTGTGCTAATCCTATGCTTAAAAACTTTGATTGAAAAGCAGACATTTGAGGTGAACAGATCTAGAGTGTCGCTGGTTTTGAGAGTGCTCTATACAGGGGCTGCTTTCCACCTAAACTTGAGAACTTCCCAGAGTTCTCTACTTCTTATTTTGCATAATTTATTCGTCACTCTCTGCCTGAAAGGGTATTCTTTTGACTTATACTGGGTGCGCCCTTGTGTCTGGACAAAGCCATACCTCTCTGAAGAGCTCTAATTAGAGCGAAACACTGTGTCAGGGGTTGCTTTTACTCATTTCAGGTTGGCTTGATTGGTATTTTACCAATTCAAAGCTGTAATACTGTGCCTGGAGTGATAAATGGCTTTTGTCATTTTACAGCTCTGCAAGGACAGCCCTGTGTTAGTCCTAAGCTTAAAGACTTTGCTGTAAAAATGGCAAAAGACGTTGTCCATTTCTATCTCGGCGTGGATAGCACTGTGCTAATCCTATGCTTAAAAACTTTTAAAGAAAAGCAGACATTTGAGGTGAGCAGATCTAGAGTGTCGCTGGTGTTGAGAGTGCTCTATACAGGGGCTGCTTTCCACCTAAACTTGAGAACTACCCAGAGTTCTCTACTTCTTTTTTTTTGCATAATTTATTCGTCACTCTATGCCTGAAAGGGTATTCTTTTGACTTATACTGGATGCGCCCTTGTGTCTGGACAAAGCTATACCTCTCTGAAGAGCTCTAATTAGAGCGAAACACTGTGTCAGGGGTTGCTTTTACTCATTTCAGGTTGGCTTGATTGGTATTTTACCAATTCAAAGCTGTAATACTGTGCCTGGAGTGATAAATGGCTTTTGTCATTTTACAGCTCGGCAAGGACAGCCCTGTGTTAGTCCTATGCTTAAAGACTTTGCTGTAAAAATGGCAAAAGACTTTGTCCATTTCTATCTCGGCGTGGATAGCACTGTGCTAATCCTATGCTTAAAAACTTTGATAGAAAAGCAGACATTTGAGGTGAGCAGATCTCGAGTGTCGCTGGTGTTGAGAGTGCTCTATACAGAGGCTGCTTTCCACCTAAACTTGAGAACTACCCAGAGTTCTCTACTTCTTTTTTTTTGCATAATTTATTCGTCACTCTATGCCTGAAAGGGTATTCTTCTGACTTATACTGGGTGCGCCCTTGTGTCTGGACAAAGCTATACCTCTCTGAAGAGCTCTAATTAGAGCGAAACACTGTGTCAGGGGTTGCTTTTACTCATTTCAGGTTGGCTTGATTGGTATTTTACCAATTCAAAGCTGTAATGCTGTGCTTGGAGTGATAAATGGCTTTTGTCGTTTTACAGCTCGGCAAGGACAGCTCTGTGCTAGTCCTATGCTTAAAGACTTTGCTGTAAAAATGGCAAAAGACTTTGTCCATTTCTATCTCGGCGTGGATAGCACTGTGCTAATCCTATGCTTAAAAACTTTGATAGAAAAGCAGACATTTGAGGTGAACAGATCTAGAGTGTCGCTGGTGTTGAGAGTGCTCTATACAGGGGCTGCTTTCCACCTAAACTTGAGAACTACCCAGAGTTCTCTACTTCTTTTTTTTTGCATAATTTATTCGTCACTCTATGCCTGAAAGGGTATTCTTTTGACTTATACTGGATGCGCCCTTGTGTCTGGACAAAGCTATGCCTCTCTGAAGAGCTCTAATTAGAGCGAAACACTGTGTCAGGGGTTGCTTTTACTCATTTCAGGTTGGCTTGATTGGTATTTTACCAATTCAAAGCTGTAATACTGTGCCTGGAGTGATGAATGGCTTTTGTCATTTTACAGCTCGGCAAGGACAGCCCTGTGTTAATCCTATGCTTAAAGACTTTGCTGTAAAAATGGCAAAACACTTTGTCCATTTCTATCTCGGCGTGGATAGCACTGTGCTAATCCTATGCTTAAAAACTTTGATAGAAAAGCAGACATTTGAGGTGAGCAGATCTAGAGTGTCGCTGGTGTTGAGAGTGCTCTATACAGGGGCTGCTTTCCACCTAAACTTGAGAACAGCCCAGAGTTCTCTACTTCTTTTTTTGCATAATTTATTCGTCACTCTATGCCTGAAAGGGTATTCTTTTGACTTATACTGGGTGCGCCCTTGTGTCTGGACAAAGCTATACCTCTCTGAAGAGCTCTTATTAGATCGAAACACTGCGTCAGGGGTTGCTTTTACTCATTTCAGGTTGGCTTGATTGGTATTTTACCAATTCAAAGCTGCAATACTGTGCCTGGAGTGATAAATGGCTTTTGTCATTTTACAGCTCGGCAAGGACAGCCGTGTGTTAATCCTATGCTTAAAGACTTTGCTGTAAAAATGGCAAAAAACTTTGTCCATTTCTATCTCGGCGTGGATAGCACTGTGCTAATCCTATGCTTAAAAACTTTGATTGAAAAGCAGACATTTGAGGTGAACAGATCTAGAGTGTCGCTGGTTTTGAGAGTGCTCTATACAGGGGCTGCTTTCCACCTAAACTTGAGAACTACCCAGAGTTCTCTACTTCTTATTTTGCATAATTTATTCGTCACTCTCTGCCTGAAAGGGTATTCTTTTGACTTATACTGGGTGCGCCCTTGTGTCTGGACAAAGCCATACCTCTCTGAAGAGCTCTAATTAGAGCGAAACACTGTGTCAGGGGTTGCTTTTACTCATTTCAGGTTGGCTTGATTGGTATTTTACCAATTCAAAGCTGTAATACTGTGCCTGGAGTGATAAATGGCTTTTGTCATTTTACAGCTCTGCAAGGACAGCCCTGTGTTAGTCCTAAGCTTAAAGACTTTGCTGTAAAAATGGCAAAAGACGTTGTCCATTTCTATCTCGGCGTGGATAGCACTGTGCTAATCCTATGCTTAAAAACTTTTAAAGAAAAGCAGACATTTGAGGTGAGCAGATCTAGAGTGTCGCTGGTGTTGAGAGTGCTCTATACAGGGGCTGCTTTCCACCTAAACTTGAGAACTACCCAGAGTTCTCTACTTCTTTTTTTTTGCATAATTTATTCGTCACTCTATGCCTGAAAGGGTATTCTTTTGACTTATACTGGATGCGCCCTTGTGTCTGGACAAAGCTATACCTCTCTGAAGAGCTCTAATTAGAGCGAAACACTGTGTCAGGGGTTGCTTTTACTCATTTCAGGTTGGCTTGATTGGTATTTTACCAATTCAAAGCTGTAATACTGTGCCTGGAGTGATAAATGGCTTTTGTCATTTTACAGCTCGGCAAGGACAGCCCTGTGTTAGTCCTATGCTTAAAGACTTTGCTGTAAAAATGGCAAAAGACTTTGTCCATTTCTATCTCGGCGTGGATAGCACTGTGCTAATCCTATGCTTAAAAACTTTGATAGAAAAGCAGACATTTGAGGTGAGCAGATCTAGAGTGTCGCTGGTGTTGAGAGTGCTCTATACAGGGGCTGCTTTCCACCTAAACTTGAGAACTACCCAGAGTTCTCTACTTCTTTTTTTGCCTAATTTATTCGTCACTCTCTGCCTGAAAGGGTATTCTTTTGACTTATACTGGGTGCGCCCTTGTGTCTGGACAAAGCCATACCTCTCTGAAGAGCTCTAATTAGAGCGAAACACTGTGTCAGGGGTTGCTTTTACTCATTTCAGGTTGGCTTGATTGGTATTTTACCAATTCAAAGCTGTAATACTGTGCCTGGAGTGATAAATGGCTTTTGTCATTTTACAGCTCGGCAAGGACAGCCCTGTGTTAGTCCTATGCTTAAAGACTTTGCTGTAAAAATGGCAAAAAACTTTGTCCATTTCTATCTCGGCGTGGATAGCACTGTGCTAATCCTATGCTTAAAAACTTTGATAGAAAAGCAGACATTTGAGGTGAGCAGATCTAGAGTGTCGCTGGTGTTGAGAGTGCTCTATACAGAGGCTGCTTTCCGCCTAAACTTGAGAACTACCCAGAGTTCTCTACTTCTTTTTTTGCATAATTTATTCGTCACTCTATGCCTGAAAGGGTATTCTTCTGACTTATACTGGTTGCGCCCTTGTGTCTGGACAAAGCTATACCTCTCTGAAGAGCTCTAATTAGAGCGAAACACTGTGTCAGGGGTTGCTTTTACTCATTTCAGGTTGGCTTGATTGGTATTTTACCAATTCAAAGCTGTAATACTGTGCCTGGAGTGATAAATGGCTTTTGTCATTTTACAGCTCGGCAAGGACAGCCCTCTGTTAGTCCTATGCTTAAAGACTTTGCTGTAAAAATGGCAAAAGACTTTGTCCGTTTCTATCTCGGCGTGGATAGCACTGTGCTAATCCTATGCTTAAAAACTTTGATAGAAAAGCAGACATTTGAGGTGAGCAGATCTAGAGTGTCGCTGGTGTTGAGAGTGCTCTATACAAGGGCTGCTTTCCACCTAAACTTGAGAACTACCCAGAGTTCTCTACTTCTTTTTTTGCATAATTTATTCGTCACTCTATGCCTGAAAGGGTATTCTTTTGACTTATACTGGGTGCGCCCTTTTGTCTGGACAAAACTATACCTCTCTGAAGAGCTCTAATTAGAGCGAAACACTGTGTCAGGGGTTGCTTTTACTCATTTCAGGTTGGCTTGATTGGTATTTTTCCAATTCAAAGCTGTAATACTGTGCCTGGAGTGATAAATGGCTTTTGTCATTTTACAGCTCGGCAAGGACAGCCCTGTGTTAGTCCTATGCTCGAAGACTTTGCTGTAAAAATGGCAAAAGACTTTGTCCGTTTCTATCTCGGCGTGGATAGCACTGTGCTAATCCTATGCTTAAAAACTTTGATAGAAAAGCAGACATTTGAGGTGAGCAGATCTAGAGTGTCGCTGGTGTTGAGAGTGCACTATACAAGGGCTGCTTTCCACCTAAACTTGAGAACTACCCAGAGTTCTCTACTTCTTATTTTGCATAATTTATTCGTCACTCTCTGCCTGAAAGGGTATTCTTTTGACTTATACTGGGTGCGCCCTTGTGTCTGGACAAAGCCATACCTCTCTGAAGAGCTCTAAATAGAGCGAAACACTGTGTCTGGGGTTGCTTTTACTCATTTCAGGTTGGCTTGATTGGAATTTTACCAATTCAAAGCTGTAATACTGTGCCTGGAGTGATAAATGGCTTTTGTCATTTTACAGCTCGGCAAGGACAGCCCTGGGTTAGTCCTATGCTTAAAGACTTTGCTGTAAAAATGGCAAAAGACTTTGTCCATTTCTATCTCGGCGTGGATAGCACTGTGCTAATCCTATGCTTAAAAACTTTGATAGAAAAGCAGACATTTGAGGTGAGCAGATCTAGAGTGCCGCTGGTGTTGAGAGTGTTCTATACAGGGGCTGCTTTCCACCTAAACTTGAGAACTACCCAGAGTTCTCTACTTCTTTTTTTTTGCATAATTTATTCGTCACTCTATGCCTGAAAGGGTATTCTTTTGACTTATACTGGATGCGCCCTTGTGTCTGGACAAAGCTATACCTCTCTGAAGAGCTCTAATTAGAGCGAAATACTGTGTCAGGGGTTGCTTTTACTCATTTCTGGTTGGCTTGATTGGTATTTTACCAATTCAAAGCTGTAATACTGTGCCTGGAGTGATAAATGGCTTTTGTCATTTTACAGCTCGGCAAGGACAGCCCTGTGTTAGTCCTATGCTTAAAGACTTTGCTGTAAAAATGGCAAAAGACTTTGTCCGTTTCTATCTCGGCGTGGATAGCACTGTGCTAATCCTATGCTTAGAAACTTTGATAGAAAAGCAGACATTTGAGGTGAGCAGATCTAGAGTGTCGCTGGTGTTGAGAGTGCTCTATACAGGGACTGCTTTCCACCTAAACTTGAGAACAACCCAGAGTTCTCTACTTCTTTTTTTGCATAATTTATTCGTCACTCTATGCCTGAAAGGGTATTCTTTTGACTTATACTGGGTGCGCCCTTGTATCTGGACAAAGCTATACCTCTCTGAAGAGCTCTAATTAGATCGAAACTCTGTGTCAGGGGTTGCTTTTACTCATTTCAGGTTGGCTTGATTGGTATTTTACCAATTCAAAGCTGTAATACTGTGCCTGGAGTGATAAATGGCTTTTGTCATTTTACAGCTCGGCAAGGACAGCCCTGTGTTAGTCCTATGCTTAAAGACTTTGCTGTAAAAATGGCAAAAGACTTTGTCCATTTCTATCTCGGCGTGGATAGCACTGTGCTAATCCTATGCTTAAAAACTTTGATAGAAAAGCAGACATTTGAGGTGAGCAGATCTAGAGTGCCGCTGGTGTTGAGAGTGTTCTATACAGGGGCTGCTTTCCACCTAAACTTGAGAACTACCCAGAGTTCTCTACTTCTTTTTTTTTGCATAATTTATTCGTCACTCTATGCCTGAAAGGGTATTCTTTTGACTTATACTGGATGCGCCCTTGTGTCTGGACAAAGCTATACCTCTCTGAAGAGCTCTAATTAGAGCGAAATACTGTGTCAGGGGTTGCTTTTACTCATTTCAGGTTGGCTTGATTGGTATTTTACCAATTCAAAGCTGTAATACTGTGCCTGGAGTGATAAATGGCTTTTGTCATTTTACAGCTCGGCAAGGACAGCCCTGTGTTAGTCCTATGCTTAAAGACTTTGCTGTAAAAATGGCAAAAGACTTTGTCCGTTTCTATCTCGGCGTGGATAGCACTGTGCTAATCCTATGCTTAGAAACTTTGATAGAAAAGCAGACATTTGAGGTGAGCAGATCTAGAGTGTCGCTGGTGTTGAGAGTGCTCTATACAGGGGCTGCTTTCCACCTAAACTTGAGAACTACCCAGAGTTCTCTACTTCTTTTTTTGCATAATTTATTCGTCACTCTATGCCTGAAAGGGTATTCTTTTGACTTATACTGGGTGCGCCCTTGTGTCTGGACAAAGCTATACCTCTCTGAAGAGCTCTAATTAGAGCGAAACACTGTGTCAGGGGTTGCTTTTACTCATTTCAGGTTGGCTTGATTGGTATTTTACCAATTCAAAGCTGTAATATTGTGCCTGGAGTGATAAATGGCTTTTGTCATTTTACAGCTCGGCAAGGACAGCCTTGTGTTAGTCTTATGCTTAAAGACTTTGTCCATTTCTATCTCGGCGTGGATAGCACTGTGCTAATCCTTTGCTTAAAAACTTTGATAGAAAAGCAGACATTTGAGGTGAGCAGATGTAGAGTGTCGCTGGTGTTGATAGTGCTCTATACAGGGGCTGATTTCCACCTAAACTTGAGAACTACCCAGAGTTCTCTACTTCTTTATTTTTGCATAATTTATTCGTCACTCTATGCCTGAAAGGGTATTCTTTTGACTTATACTGGATGCGCCCTTGTGTCTGGACAAAGCTATACCTCTCTGAAGAGCTCTAATTAGAGCAAAATACTGTGTCAGGGGTTTCTTTTACTCATTTCAGGTTGGCTTGATTGGTATTTTACCAATTCAAAGCTGTAATACTGTGCCTGGAGTGATAAATGGCTTTTGTCATTTTACAGCTCGGCAAGGACAGCCCTGTGTTAGTCCTATGCTTAAAGACTTTGCTGTAAAAATGGCAAAAGACTTTGTCCGTTTCTATCTCGGCGTGGATAGCACTGTGCTAATCCTATGCTTAGAAACTTTGATAGAAAAGCAGACATTTGAGGTGAGCAGATCTAGAGTGTCGCTGGTGTTGAGAGTGCTCTATACAGGGACTGCTTTCCACCTAAACTTGAGAACAACCCAGAGTTCTCTACTTCTTTTTTTGCATAATTTATTCGTCACTCTATGCCTGAAAGGGTATTCTTTTGACTTATACTGGGTGCGCCCTTGTATCTGGACAAAGCTATACCTCTCTGAAGAGCTCTAATTAGATCGAAACTCTGTGTCAGGGGTTGCTTTTACTCATTTCAGGTTGGCTTGATTGGTATTTTACCAATTCAAAGCTGTAATACTGTGCCTGGAGTGATAAATGGCTTTTGTCATTTTACAGCTCGGCAAGGACAGCCCTGTGTTAGTCCTATGCTTAAAGACTTTGCTGTAAAAATGGCAAAAGACTTTGTCCATTTCTATCTCGGCGTGGATAGCACTGTGCTAATCCTGTGCTTAAAAACTTTGATAGAAAAGCAGACATTTGAGGTGAGCAGATCTAGAGTGTCGCTGGTGTTGAGAGTGCTCTATACAGGGGCTGCTTTCCACCTAAACTTGAGAACTACCCAGAGTTCTCTACTTCTTTTTTTGCATAATTTATTCGTCTCTCTATGCCTGAAAGGGTATTCTTTTGACTTATACTGGGTGCGCCCTTGTGTCTGGACAAAGCTATACCTCTCTGAAGAGCTCTAATTAGAGCGAAACACTGTGTCAGGGGTTGCTTTTACTCATTTCAGGTTGGCTTGATTGGTATTTTACCAATTCAAAACTGTAATACTGTGCCTGGAGTGATAAATGGCTTTTGTCATTTTACAGCTCGGCAAGGACAGCCCTGTGTTAGTCCTATGCTTAAAGACTGCTGTAAAAATGGCCAAAGACTTTGTCCATTTCTATCTCGGCGTGGATAGCACTGTGCTAATCCTATGCTTAAAAACTTTGATAGAAAAGCAGACATTTGAGGTGAGCAGATCTAGAGTGTCGCTGGTGTTGAGAGTGCTCTATACAGGGGCTGCTTTCCACCTAAACTTGAGAACTACCCAGAATTCTCTACTTCTTTTTTTTTGCATAATTTATTCGTCACTCTATGCCTGAAAGGGTATTCTTTTGACTTATACTGGATGCGCCCTTGTGTCTGGACAAAGCTATACCTCTCTGAAGAGCTCTAATTAGAGCGTAACACTGTGTCAGGGGTTGCTTTTACTCATTTCAGATTGGCTTGATTGGTATTTTACCAATTCAAAGCTGTAATACTGTGCCTGGAGTGATAAATGGCTTTTGTCATTTTACAGCTCGGCAAGGACAGCCCTGTGTTAGTCCTATGCTTAAAGACTTTGCTGTAAAAATGGCAAAAGACTTTGTCCATTTCTATCTCAGCGTGGATAGCACTGTGCTAATCCTATGCTTAAAAACTTTGATAGAAAAGCAGACATTTGAGGTGAGCAGATCTAGAGTGTCGCTGGTGTTGAGAGTGCTCTATACAGGGACTGCTTTCCACCTAAACTTGAGAACAACCCAGAGTTCTCTACTTCTTTTTTTGCATAATTTATTCGTCACTCTATGCCTGAAAGGGTATTCTTTTGACTTATACTGGGTGCGCCCTTGTATCTGGACAAAGCTATACCTCTCTGAAGAGCTCTAATTAGATCGAAACTCTGTGTTAGGGGTTGCTTTTACTCATTTCAGGTTGGCTTGATTGGTATTTTACCAATTCAAAGCTGTAATACTGTGCCTGGAGTGATAAATGGCTTTTGTCATTTTACAGCTCGGCAAGGACAGCCCTGTGTTAGTCCTATGCTTAAAGACTTTGCTGTAAAAATGGCAAAAGACTTTGTCCATTTCTATCTCGGCGTGGATAGCACTGTGCTAATCCTATGCTTAAAAACTTTGATAGAAAAGCAGACATTTGAGGTGAGCAGATCTAGAGTGCCGCTGGTGTTGAGAGTGTTCTATACAGGGGCTGCTTTCCACCTAAACTTGAGAACTACCCAGAGTTCTCTACTTCTTTTTTTTTGCATAATTTATTCGTCACTCTATGCCTGAAAGGGTATTCTTTTGACTTATACTGGATGCGCCCTTGTGTCTGGACAAAGCTATACCTCTCTGAAGAGCTCTAATTAGAGCGAAATACTGTGTCAGGGGTTGCTTTTACTCATTTCAGGTTGGCTTGATTGGTATTTTACCAATTCAAAGCTGTAATACTGTGCCTGGAGTGATAAATGGCTTTTGTCATTTTACAGCTCGGCAAGGACAGCCCTGTGTTAGTCCTATGCTTAAAGACTTTGCTGTAAAAATGGCAAAAGACTTTGTCCGTTTCTATCTCGGCGTGGATAGCACTGTGCTAATCCTATGCTTAGAAACTTTGATAGAAAAGCAGACATTTGAGGTGAGCAGATCTACAGTGTCGCTGGTGTTGAGAGTGCTCTATACAGGGGCTGCTTTCCACCTAAACTTGAGAACTACCCAGAGTTCTCTACTTCTTTTTTTGCATAATTTATTCGTCACTCTATGCCTGAAAGGGTATTCTTTTGACTTATACTGGGTGCGCCCTTGTGTCTGGACAAAGCTATACCTCTCTGAAGAGCTCTAATTAGAGCGAAACACTGTGTCAGGGGTTGCTTTTACTCATTTCAGGTTGGCTTGATTGGTATTTTACCAATTCAAAGCTGTAATATTGTGCCTGGAGTGATAAATGGCTTTTGTCATTTTACAGCTCGGCAAGGACAGCCTTGTGTTAGTCTTATGCTTAAAGACTTTGTCCATTTCTATCTCGGCGTGGATAGCACTGTGCTAATCCTTTGCTTAAAAACTTTGATAGAAAAGCAGACATTTGAGGTGAGCAGATGTAGAGTGTCGCTGGTGTTGATAGTGCTCTATACAGGGGCTGATTTCCACCTAAACTTGAGAACTACCCAGAGTTCTCTACTTCTTTATTTTTGCATAATTTATTCGTCACTCTATGCCTGAAAGGGTATTCTTTTGACTTATACTGGATGCGCCCTTGTGTCTGGACAAAGCTATACCTCTCTGAAGAGCTCTAATTAGAGTGAAATACTGTGTCAGGGGTTGCTTTTACTCATTTCAGGTTGGCTTGATTGGTATTTTACCAATTCAAAGCTGTAATACTGTGCCTGGAGTGATAAATGGCTTTTGTCATTTTACAGCTCGGCAAGGACAGCCCTGTGTTAGTCCTATGCTTAAAGACTTTGCTGTAAAAATGGCAAAAGACTTTGTCCATTTCTATCTCGGCGTGGATAGCACTGTGCTAATCCTATGCTTAAAAACTTTGATAGAAAAGCAGACATTTGAGGTGAGCAGATCTAGAGTGCCGCTGGTGTTGAGAGTGTTCTATACAGGGGCTGCTTTCCACCTAAACTTGAGAACTACCCAGAGTTCTCTACTTCTTTTTTTTTGCATAATTTATTCGTCACTCTATGCCTGAAAGGGTATTCTTTTGACTTATACTGGATGCGCCCTTGTGTCTGGACAAAGCTATACCTCTCTGAAGAGCTCTAATTAGAGCGAAATACTGTGTCAGGGGTTGCTTTTACTCATTTCAGGTTGGCTTGATTGGTATTTTACCAATTCAAAGCTGTAATACTGTGCCTGGAGTGATAAATGGCTTTTGTCATTTTACAGCTCGGCAAGGACAGCCCTGTGTTAGTCCTATGCTTAAAGACTTTGCTGTAAAAATGGCAAAAGACTTTGTCCGTTTCTATCTCGGCGTGGATAGCACTGTGCTAATCCTATGCTTAGAAACTTTGATAGAAAAGCAGACATTTGAGGTGAGCAGATCTAGAGTGTCGCTGGTGTTGAGAGTGCTCTATACAGGGGCTGCTTTCCACCTAAACTTGAGAACTACCCAGAGTTCTCTACTTCTTTTTTTGCATAATTTATTCGTCACTCTATGCCTGAAAGGGTATTCTTTTGACTTATACTGGGTGCGCCCTTGTGTCTGGACAAAGCTATACCTCTCTGAAGAGCTCTAATTAGAGCGAAGCACTGTGTCAGGGGTTGCTTTTACTCATTTCAGGTTGGCTTGATTGGTATTTTACCAATTCAAAGCTGTAATATTGTGCCTGGAGTGATAAATGGCTTTTGTCATTTTACAGCTCGGCAAGGACAGCCTTGTGTTAGTCTTATGCTTAAAGACTTTGTCCATTTCTATCTCGGCGTGGATAGCACTGTGCTAATCCTTTGCTTAAAAACTTTGATAGAAAAGCAGACATTTGAGGTGAGCAGATGTAGAGTGTCGCTGGTGTTGATAGTGCTCTATACAGGGGCTGATTTCCACCTAAACTTGAGAACTACCCAGAGTTCTCTACTTCTTTATTTTTGCATAATTTATTCGTCACTCTATGCCTGAAAGGGTATTCTTTTGACTTATACTGGATGCGCCCTTGTGTCTGGACAAAGCTATACCTCTCTGAAGAGCTCTAATTAGAGTGAAATACTGTGTCAGGGGTTGCTTTTACTCATTTCAGGTTGGCTTGATTGGTATTTTACCAATTCAAAGCTGTAATACTGTGCCTGGAGTGATAAATGGCTTTTGTCATTTTACAGCTCGGCAAGGACAGCCCTGTGTTAGTCCTATGCTTAAAGACTTTGCTGTAAAAATGGCAAAAGACTTTGTCCGTTTCTATCTCGGCGTGGATAGCACTGTGCTAATCCTATGCTTAGAAACTTTGATAGAAAAGCAGACATTTGAGGTGAGCAGATCTAGAGTGTCGCTGGTGTTGAGAGTGCTCTATACAGGGACTGCTTTCCACCTAAACTTGAGAACAACCCAGAGTTCTCTACTTCTTTTTTTGCATAATTTATTCGTCACTCTATGCCTGAAAGGGTATTCTTTTGACTTATACTGGGTGCGCCCTTGTATCTGGACAAAGCTATACCTCTCTGAAGAGCTCTAATTAGATCGAAACTCTGTGTCAGGGGTTGCTTTTACTCATTTCAGGTTGGCTTGATTGGTATTTTACCAATTCAAAGCTGTAATACTGTGCCTGGAGTGATAAATGGCTTTTGTCATTTTACAGCTCGGCAAGGACAGCCCTGTGTTAGTCCTATGCTTAAAGACTTTGCTGTAAAAATGGCAAAAGACTTTGTCCATTTCTATCTCGGCGTGGATAGCACTGTGCTAATCCTATGCTTAAAAACTTTGATAGAAAAGCAGATATTTGAGGTGAGCAGATCTAGAGTGTCGCTGGTGTTGAGAGTGCTCTATACAGGGGCTGCTTTCCACCTAAACTTGAGAACTACCCAGAGTTCTCTACTTCTTTTTTTGCATAATTTATTCGTCTCTCTATGCCTGAAAGGGTATTCTTTTGACTTATACTGGGTGCGCCCTTGTGTCTGGACAAAGCTATACCTCTCTGAAGAGCTCTAATTAGAGCGAAACACTGTGTCAGTGGTTGCTTTTACTCATTTCAGGTTGGCTTGATTGGTATTTTACCAATTCAAAACTGTAATACTGTGCCTGGAGTGATAAATGGCTTTTGTCATTTTACAGCTCGGCAAGGATAGCCCTGTGTTAGTCCTATGCTTAAAGACTGCTGTAAAAATGGCCAAAGACTTTGTCCATTTCTATCTCGGCGTGGATAGCACTGTGCTAATCCTATGCTTAAAAACTTTGATAGAAAAGCAGACATTTGAGGTGAGCAGATCTAGAGTGTCGCTGGTGTTGAGAGTGCTCTATACAGGGGCTGCTTTCCACCTAAGCTTGAGAACTACCCAGAATTCTCTACTTCTTTTTTTTTGCATAATTTATTCGTCACTCTATGCCTGAAAGGGTATTCTTTTGACTTATACTGGATGCGCCCTTGTGTCTGGACAAAGCTATACCTCTCTGAAGAGCTCTAATTAGAGCGTAACACTGTGTCAGGGGTTGCTTTTACTCATTTCAGATTGGCTTGATTGGTATTTTACCAATTCAAAGCTGTAATACTGTGCCTGGAGTGATAAATGGCTTTTGTCATTTTACAGCTCGGCAAGGACAGCCCTGTGTTAGTCCTATGCTTAAAGACTTTGCTGTAAAAATGGCAAAAGACTTTGTCCATTTCTATCTCAGCGTGGATAGCACTGTGCTAATCCTATGCTTAAAAACTTTGATAGAAAAGCAGACATTTGAGGTGAGCAGATCTAGAGTGTCGCTGGTGTTGAGAGTGCTCTATACAGGGGCTGCTTTCCACCTAAACTTGAGAACTACCCAGAGTTCTCTACTTCTTTTTTTTTGCATAATTTATTCGTCACTCTATGCCTGAAAGGGTATTCTTTTGACTTATACTGGATGCGCCCTTGTGTCTGGACAAAGCTATACCTCTCTGAAAAGCTCTAATTAGAGCGAAACACTGTGTCAGGGGTTGCTTTTACTCATTTCAGGTTGGCTTGATTGGTATTTTACCAATTCAAAGCTGTAATACTGTGCCTGGAGTGATAAATGGCTTTTGTCATTTTACAGCTCGGCAAGGACAGCCCTGTGTTAGTCCTATGCTTAAAGACTTTGTTGTAAAAATGGCAAAAGACTTTGTCCATTTCTATCTCGGCGTGGATAGCACTGTGCTAATCCTATGCTTAAAAACTTTGATAGAAAAGCAGACATTTGAGGTGAGCAGATCTAGAGTGTCGCTGGTGTTGAGAGTACTCTATACAGGGGCTGCTTTCCACCTAAACTTGAGAACAACCCAGAGTTCTCTACTTCTTTTTTTGCATAATTTATTCGTCACTCTATGCCTGAAAGGGTATTCTTTTGACTTATACTGGATGCGCCCTTGTGTCTGGACAAAGCTATACCTCTCTGAAGAGCTCTAATTAGATCGAAACACTGTGTCAGGGGTTGCTTTTACTCATTTCAGGTTGGCTTGATTGGTATTTTACCAATTCAAAGCTGTAATACTGTGCCTGGAGTGATAAATGGCTTTTGTCATTTTACAGCTCGGCAAGGACAGCCCTGTGTTAGTACTATGCTTAAAGACTTTGCTGTAAAAATGGCAAAAGACTTTGTCCATTTCTATCTCGGCGTGGATAGCACTGTGCTAATCCTGTGCTTAAAAACTTTGATAGAAAAGCAGACATTTGAGGTGAGCAGATCTAGAGTGTCGCTGGTGTTGAGAGTGCTCTATACAGGGGCTGCTTTCCACCTAAACTTGAGAACTACCCAGAATTCTCTACTTCTTTTTTTTTGCATAATTTATTCGTCACTCTATGCCTGAAAGGGTATTCTTTTGACTTATACTGGATGCGCCCTTGTGTCTGGACAAAGCTATACCTCTCTGAAGAGCTCTAATTAGAGCGTAACACTGTGTCAGGGGTTGCTTTTACTCATTTCAGATTGGCTTGATTGGTATTTTACCAATTCAAAGCTGTAATACTGTGCCTGGAGTGATAAATGGCTTTTGTCATTTTACAGCTCGGCAAGGACAGCCCTGTGTTAGTCCTATGCTTAAAGACTTTGCTGTAAAAATGGCAAAAGACTTTGTCCATTTCTATCTCAGCATGGATAGCACTGTGCTAATCCTATGCTTAAAAACTTTGATAGAAAAGCAGACATTTGAGGTGAGCGGATCTAGAGTGTCGCTGGTGTTGAGAGTGCTCTATACAGGGACTGCTTTCCACCTAAACTTGAGAACAACCCAGAGTTCTCTACTTCTTTTTTTGCATAATTTATTCGTCACTCTATGCCTGAAAGGGTATTCTTTTGACTTATACTGGGTGCGCCCTTGTATCTGGACAAAGCTATACCTCTCTGAAGAGCTCTAATTAGATCGAAACTCTGTGTTAGGGGTTGCTTTTACTCATTTCAGGTTGGCTTGATTGGTATTTTACCAATTCAAAGCTGTAATACTGTGCCTGGAGTGATAAATGGCTTTTGTCATTTTACAGCTCGGCAAGGACAGCCCTGTGTTAGTCCTATGCTTAAAGACTTTGCTGTAAAAATGGCAAAAGACTTTGTCCATTTCTATCTCGGCGTGGATAGCACTGTGCTAATCCTATGCTTAAAAACTTTGATAGAAAAGCAGACATTTGAGGTGAGCAGATCTAGAGTGCCGCTGGTGTTGAGAGTGTTCTATACAGGGGCTGCTTTCCACCTAAACTTGAGAACTACCCAGAGTTCTCTACTTCTTTTTTTTTGCATAATTTATTCGTCACTCTATGCCTGAAAGGGTATTCTTTTGACTTATACTGGATGCGCCCTTGTGTCTGGACAAAGCTATACCTCTCTGAAGAGCTCTAATTAGAGCGAAATACTGTGTCAGGGGTTGCTTTTACTCATTTCAGGTTGGCTTGATTGGTATTTTACCAATTCAAAGCTGTAATACTGTGCCTGGAGTGATAAATGGCTTTTGTCATTTTACAGCTCGGCAAGGACAGCCCTGTGTTAGTCCTATGCTTAAAGACTTTGCTGTAAAAATGGCAAAAGACTTTGTCCGTTTCTATCTCGGCGTGGATAGCACTGTGCTAATCCTATGCTTAGAAACTTTGATAGAAAAGCAGACATTTGAGGTGAGCAGATCTAGAGTGTCGCTGGTGTTGAGAGTGCTCTATACAGGGGCTGCTTTCCACCTAAACTTGAGAACTACCCAGAGTTCTCTACTTCTTTTTTTGCATAATTTATTCGTCACTCTATGCCTGAAAGGGTATTCTTTTGACTTATACTGGGTGCGCCCTTGTGTCTGGACAAAGCTATACCTCTCTGAAGAGCTCTAATTAGAGCGAAACACTGTGTCAGGGGTTGCTTTTACTCATTTCAGGTTGGCTTGATTGGTATTTTACCAATTCAAAGCTGTAATATTGTGCCTGGAGTGATAAATGGCTTTTGTCATTTTACAGCTCGGCAAGGACAGCCTTGTGTTAGTCTTATGCTTAAAGACTTTGTCCATTTCTATCTCGGCGTGGATAGCACTGTGCTAATCCTTTGCTTAAAAACTTTGATAGAAAAGCAGACATTTGAGGTGAGCAGATGTAGAGTGTCGCTGGTGTTGATAGTGCTCTATACAGGGGCTGATTTCCACCTAAACTTGAGAACTACCCAGAGTTCTCTACTTCTTTATTTTTGCATAATTTATTCGTCACTCTATGCCTGAAAGGGTATTCTTTTGACTTATACTGGATGCGCCCTTGTGTCTGGACAAAGCTATACCTCTCTGAAGAGCTCTAATTAGAGTGAAATACTGTGTCAGGGGTTGCTTTTACTCATTTCAGGTTGGCTTGATTGGTATTTTACCAATTCAAAGCTGTAATACTGTGCCTGGAGTGATAAATGGCTTTTGTCATTTTACAGCTCGGCAAGGACAGCCCTGTGTTAGTCCTATGCTTAAAGACTTTGCTGTAAAAATGGCAAAAGACTTTGTCCATTTCTATCTCGGCGTGGATAGCACTGTGCTAATCCTATGCTTAAAAACTTTGATAGAAAAGCAGACATTTGAGGTGAGCAGATCTAGAGTGCCGCTGGTGTTGAGAGTGTTCTATACAGGGGCTGCTTTCCACCTAAACTTGAGAACTACCCAGAGTTCTCTACTTCTTTTTTTTTGCATAATTTATTCGTCACTCTATGCCTGAAAGGGTATTCTTTTGACTTATACTGGATGCGCCCTTGTGTCTGGACAAAGCTATACCTCTCTGAAGAGCTCTAATTAGAGCGAAATACTGTGTCAGGGGTTGCTTTTACTCATTTCATGTTGGCTTGATTGGTATTTTACCAATTCAAAGCTGTAATACTGTGCCTGGAGTGATAAATGGCTTTTGTCATTTTACAGCTCGGCAAGGACAGCCCTGTGTTAGTCCTATGCTTAAAGACTTTGCTGTAAAAATGGCAAAAGACTTTGTCCGTTTCTATCTCGGCGTGGATAGCACTGTGCTAATCCTATGCTTAGAAACTTTGATAGAAAAGCAGACATTTGAGGTGAGCAGATCTAGAGTGTCGCTGGTGTTGAGAGTGCTCTATACAGGGGCTGCTTTCCACCTAAACTTGAGAACTACCCAGAGTTCTCTACTTCTTTTTTTGCATAATTTATTCGTCACTCTATGCCTGAAAGGGTATTCTTTTGACTTATACTGGGTGCGCCCTTGTGTCTGGACAAAGCTATACCTCTCTGAAGAGCTCTAATTAGAGCGAAGCACTGTGTCAGGGGTTGCTTTTACTCATTTCAGGTTGGCTTGATTGGTATTTTACCAATTCAAAGCTGTAATATTGTGCCTGGAGTGATAAATGGCTTTTGTCATTTTACAGCTCGGCAAGGACAGCCTTGTGTTAGTCTTATGCTTAAAGACTTTGTCCATTTCTATCTCGGCGTGGATAGCACTGTGCTAATCCTTTGCTTAAAAACTTTGATAGAAAAGCAGACATTTGAGGTGAGCAGATGTAGAGTGTCGCTGGTGTTGATAGTGCTCTATACAGGGGCTGATTTCCACCTAAACTTGAGAACTACCCAGAGTTCTCTACTTCTTTATTTTTGCATAATTTATTCGTCACTCTATGCCTGAAAGGGTATTCTTTTGACTTATACTGGATGCGCCCTTGTGTCTGGACAAAGCTATACCTCTCTGAAGAGCTCTAATTAGAGTGAAATACTGTGTCAGGGGTTGCTTTTACTCATTTCAGGTTGGCTTGATTGGTATTTTACCAATTCAAAGCTGTAATACTGTGCCTGGAGTGATAAATGGCTTTTGTCATTTTACAGCTCGGCAAGGACAGCCCTGTGTTAGTCCTATGCTTAAAGACTTTGCTGTAAAAATGGCAAAAGACTTTGTCCGTTTCTATCTCGGCGTGGATAGCACTGTGCTAATCCTATGCTTAGAAACTTTGATAGAAAAGCAGACATTTGAGGTGAGCAGATCTAGAGTGTCGCTGGTGTTGAGAGTGCTCTATACAGGGACTGCTTTCCACCTAAACTTGAGAACAACCCAGAGTTCTCTACTTCTTTTTTTGCATAATTTATTCGTCACTCTATGCCTGAAAGGGTATTCTTTTGACTTATACTGGGTGCGCCCTTGTATCTGGACAAAGCTATACCTCTCTGAAGAGCTCTAATTAGATCGAAACTCTGTGTCAGGGGTTGCTTTTACTCATTTCAGGTTGGCTTGATTGGTATTTTACCAATTCAAAGCTGTAATACTGTGCCTGGAGTGATAAATGGCTTTTGTCATTTTACAGCTCGGCAAGGACAGCCCTGTGTTAGTCCTATGCTTAAAGACTTTGCTGTAAAAATGGCAAAAGACTTTGTCCATTTCTATCTCGGCGTGGATAGCACTGTGCTAATCCTATGCTTAAAAACTTTGATAGAAAAGCAGATATTTGAGGTGAGCAGATCTAGAGTGTCGCTGGTGTTGAGAGTGCTCTATACAGGGGCTGCTTTCCACCTAAACTTGAGAACTACCCAGAGTTCTCTACTTCTTTTTTTGCATAATTTATTCGTCTCTCTATGCCTGAAAGGGTATTCTTTTGACTTATACTGGGTGCGCCCTTGTGTCTGGACAAAGCTATACCTCTCTGAAGAGCTCTAATTAGAGCGAAACACTGTGTCAGTGGTTGCTTTTACTCATTTCAGGTTGGCTTGATTGGTATTTTACCAATTCAAAACTGTAATACTGTGCCTGGAGTGATAAATGGCTTTTGTCATTTTACAGCTCGGCAAGGATAGCCCTGTGTTAGTCCTATGCTTAAAGACTGCTGTAAAAATGGCCAAAGACTTTGTCCATTTCTATCTCGGCATGGATAGCACTGTGCTAATCCTATGCTTAAAAACTTTGATAGAAAAGCAGACATTTGAGGTGAGCAGATCTAGAGTGTCGCTGGTGTTGAGAGTGCTCTATACAGGGGCTGCTTTCCACCTAAGCTTGAGAACTACCCAGAATTCTCTACTTCTTTTTTTTTGCATAATTTATTCGTCACTCTATGCCTGAAAGGGTATTCTTTTGACTTATACTGGATGCGCCCTTGTGTCTGGACAAAGCTATACCTCTCTGAAGAGCTCTAATTAGAGCGTAACACTGTGTCAGGGGTTGCTTTTACTCATTTCAGATTGGCTTGATTGGTATTTTACCAATTCAAAGCTGTAATACTGTGCCTGGAGTGATAAATGGCTTTTGTCATTTTACAGCTCGGCAAGGACAGCCCTGTGTTAGTCCTATGCTTAAAGACTTTGCTGTAAAAATGGCAAAAGACTTTGTCCATTTCTATCTCAGCGTGGATAGCACTGTGCTAATCCTATGCTTAAAAACTTTGATAGAAAAGCAGACATTTGAGGTGAGCAGATCTAGAGTGTCGCTGGTGT
Organism: Triturus cristatus; assembly: GCF_964204655.1. Classification (NCBI taxonomy): domain Eukaryota; kingdom Metazoa; phylum Chordata; class Amphibia; order Caudata; family Salamandridae; genus Triturus; species Triturus cristatus. Next base: position 686,122,600 of record NC_140591.1, read on the forward strand.
TGAGAGTGCTCTATACAGGGGCTGCTTTCCACCTAAACTTGAGAACTACCCAGAGTTCTCTACTTCTTTTTTTTTGCATAATTTATTCGTCACTCTATGCCTGAAAGGGTATTCTTTTGACTTATACTGGATGCGCCCTTGTGTCTGGACAAAGCTATACCTCTCTGAAAAGCTCTAATTAGAGCGAAACACTGTGTCAGGGGTTGCTTTTACTCATTTCAGGTTGGCTTGATTGGTATTTTACCAATTCAAAGCTGTAATACTGTGCCTGGAGTGATAAATGGCTTTTGTCATTTTACAGCTCGGCAAGGACAGCCCTGTGTTAGTCCTATGCTTAAAGACTTTGTTGTAAAAATGGCAAAAGACTTTGTCCATTTCTATCTCGGCGTGGATAGCACTGTGCTAATCCTATGCTTAAAAACTTTGATAGAAAAGCAGACATTTGAGGTGAGCAGATCTAGAGTGTCGCTGGTGTTGAGAGTACTCTATACAGGGGCTGCTTTCCACCTAAACTTGAGAACAACCCAGAGTTCTCTACTTCTTTTTTTGCATAATTTATTCGTCACTCTATGCCTGAAAGGGTATTCTTTTGACTTATACTGGGTGCGCCCTTGTGTCTGGACAAAGCTATACCTCTCTGAAGAGCTCTAATTAGATCGAAACACTGTGTCAGGGGTTGCTTTTACTCATTTCAGGTTGGCTTGATTGGTATTTTACCAATTCAAAGCTGTAATACTGTGCCTGGAGTGATAAATGGCTTTTGTCATTTTACAGCTCGGCAAGGACAGCCCTGTGTTAGTACTATGCTTAAAGACTTTGCTGTAAAAATGGCAAAAGACTTTGTCCATTTCTATCTCGGCGTGGATAGCACTGTGCTAATCCTATGCTTAAAAACTTTGATAGAAAGCAGACATTTGAGGTGAGCAGATCTAGAGTGTCGCTGGTGTTGAGAGTGCTCTATACAGGGGCTGCTTTCCACCTAAACTTGAGAACTACCCAGAGTTCTCTACTTCTTTTTTTGCATAATTTATTCGTCACTCTATGCCTGAAAGGGTATTCTTTTGACTTATACTGGGTGCGCCCTTGTGTCTGGACAAAGCTATACCTCTCTGAAGAGCTCTAATTAGAGCGAAACACTGTGTCAGGGGTTGCTTTTACTCATTTCAGGTTGGCTTGATTGGTATTTTACCAATTCAAAGCTGTAATATTGTGCCTGGAGTGATAAATGGCTTTTGTCATTTTACAGCTCGGCAAGGACAGTCCTGTGTTAGTCCTATGCTTAAAGACTTTGCTGTAAAAATGGCAAAAGACTTTGTCCATTTCTATCTCGGCGTGGATAGCACTGTGCTAATCCTATGCTTAAAAACTTTGATAGAAAAGCAGACATTTGAGGTGAGCAGATCTAGAGTGTCGCTGGTGTTGAGAGTCCTCTATACAGGGGCTGCTTTCCACCTAAACTTGAGAACTACCCAGAGTTCTCTACTTCTTTTTTTTTTGCATAATTTATTCGTCACTCTATGCCTGAAAGGGTATTCTTTTGACTTATACTGGATGCGCCCTTGTGTCTGGACAAAGCTATACCTCTCTGAAAAGCTCCAATTAGAGCGAAACACTGTGTCAGGGGTTGCTTTTACTCATTTCAGGTTGGCTTGATTGGTATTTTACCAATTCAAAGCTGTAATACTGTGCCTGGAGTGATAAATGGCTTTTGTCATTTTACAGCTCGGCAAGGACAGCCCTGTGTTAGTCCTATGCTTAAAGACTTTGTTGTAAAAATGGCAAAAGACTTTGTCCATTTCTATCTCGGTGTGGATAGCACTGTGCTAATCCTATGCTTAAAAACTTTGATAGAAAAGCAGACATTTGAGGTGAGCAGATCTAGAGTGTCGCTGGTGTTGAGAGTGCTCTATACAAGGGTTGCTTTCCACCTAAACTTGAGAACAACCCAGAGTTCTCTACTTCTTTTTTTGCATAATTTATTCGTCACTCTATGCCTGAAAGGGTATTCTTTTGACTTATACTGGGTGCGCCCTTGTGTCTGGACAGAACTATACCTCTCTGAAGAGCTCTAATTAGAGCGAAACACTGTGTCAGGGGTTGCTTTTACTCATTTCAGGTTGGCTTGATTGGTATTTTTCCAATTCAAAGCTGTAATACTGTGCCTGGAGTTATAAGCGGCTTTTGTCATTTTACAGCTCGGCAAGGACAGCCCTGTGTTAGTCCTATGCTCGAAGACTTTGCTGTAAAAATGGCAAAAGACTTTGTCCGTTTCTATCTCGGCGTGGATAGCACTGTGCTAATCCTATGCTTAAAAACTTTGATAGAAAAGCAGACATTTGAGGTGAGCAGATCTAGAGTGTCGCTGGTGTTGAGAGTGCACTATACAGGGGCTGCTTTCCACCTAAACTTGAGAACTACCCAGAGTTCTCTACTTCTTTTTTTTTGCATAATTTATTCGTCACTCTATGCCTGAAAGGGTATTCTTTTGACTTATACTGGATGCGCCCTTGTGTCTGGACAAAGCTATACCTCTCTGAAAAGCTCTAATTAGAGCGAAACACTGTGTCAGGGGTTGCTTTTACTCATTTCAGGTTGGCTTGATTGGTATTTTACCAATTCAAAGCTGTAATACTGTGCCTGGAGTGATAAATGGCTTTTGTCATTTTACAGCTCGGCAAGGACAGCCCTGTGTTAGTCCTATGCTTAAAGACTTTGTTGTAAAAATGGCAAAAGACTTTGTCCATTTCTATCTCGGCGTGGATAGCACTGTGCTAATCCTATGCTTAAAAACTTTGATAGAAAAGCAGACATTTGAGGTGAGCAGATCTAGAGTGTCGCTGGTGTTGAGAGTGCTCTATACAGGGGCTGCTTTCCACCTAAACTTGAGAACAACCCAGAGTTCTCTACTTCTTTTTTTGCATAATTTATTCGTCACTCTATGCCTGAAAGGGTATTCTTTTGACTTATACTGGGTGCGCCCTTGTGTCTGGACAAAGCTATACCTCTCTGAAGAGCTTTAATTAGATCGAAACACTGCGTCAGGGGTTGCTTTTACTCATTTCAGGTTGGCTTGATTGGTATTTTACCAATTCAAAGCTGTAATACTGTGCCTGGAGTGAAAAATGGCTTTTGTCATTTTACAGCTCGGCAAGGACAGCCCTGTGTTAGTCCTATGCTTAAAGACTTTGCTGTAAAAATGGCAAAAGACTTTGTCCATTTCTATCTCGGCGTGGATAGCACTGTGCTAATCCTATGCTTAAAAACTTTGATAGAAAAGCAGACATTTGAGGTGAGCAGATCTAGAGTGTCGCTGGTGTTGAGAGTGCTCTATACAGGGGCTGCTTTCCACCTAAACTTGAGAACTACCCAGAGTTCTCTACTTCTTTTTTTTTTGCATAATTTATTCGTCACTCTATGCCTGAAAGGGTATTCTTTTGACTTATACTGGATGCGCCCTTGTGTCTGGACAAAGCTATACCTCTCTGAAAAGCTCCAATTAGAGCGAAACACTGTGTCAGGGGTTGCTTTTACTCATTTCAGGTTGGCTTGATTGGTATTTTACCAATTCAAAGCTGTAATACTGTGCCTGGAGTGATAAATGGCTTTTGTCGTTTTACAGCTCGGCAAGGACAGCCCTGTGTTAGTCCTATGCTTAAAGACTTTGTTGTAAAAATGGCAAAAGACTTTGTCCATTTCTATCTCGGTGTGGATAGCACTGTGCTAATCCTATGCTTAAAAACTTTGATAGAAAAGCAGACATTTGAGGTGAGCAGATCTAGAGTGTCGCTGGTGTTGAGAGTGCTCTATACAAGGGTTGCTTTCCACCTAAACTTGAGAACAACCCAGAGTTCTCTACTTCTTTTTTTGCATAATTTATTCGTCACTCTATGCCTGAAAGGGTATTCTTTTGACTTATACTGGGTGCGCCCTTGTGTCTGGACAGAACTATACCTCTCTGAAGAGCTCTAATTAGAGCGAAACACTGTGTCAGGGGTTGCTTTTACTCATTTCAGGTTGGCTTGATTGGTATTTTTCCAATTCAAAGCTGTAATACTGTGCCTGGAGTGATAAATGGCTTTTGTCATTTTACAGCTCGGCAAGGACAGCCCTGTGTTAGTCCTATGCTCGAAGACTTTGCTGTAAAAATGGCAAAAGACTTTGTCCGTTTCTATCTCGGCGTGGATAGCACTGTGCTAATCCTATGCTTAAAAACTTTGATAGAAAAGCAGACATTTGAGATGAGCAGATCTAGAGTGTCGCTGGTGTTGAGAGTGCACTATACAGGGGCTGCTTTCCACCTAAACTTGAGAACTACCCAGAGTTCTCTACTTTTTATTTTGCATAATGTATTCGTCACTCTCTGCCTGAAAGGGTATTCTTTTGACTTATACTGGGTGCGCCCTTGTGTCTGGACAAAGCCATACCTCTCTGAAGAGCTCTAATTAGAGCGAAACACTGTGTCAGGGGTTGCTTTTACTCATTTCAGGTTGGCTTGATTGGTATTTTACCAATTCAAAGCTGTAATACTGTGTCTGGAGTGATAAATGGCTTTTGTCATTTTACAGCTCTGCAAGGACAGCCCTGTGTTAGTCCTATGCTTAAAGACTTTGCTGTAAAAATGGCAAAAGACGTTGTCCATTTCTATCTCGGCGTGGATAGCACTGTGCTAATCCTATGCTTAAAAACTTTTATAGAAAAGCAGACATTTGAGGTGAGCAGATCTAGAGTGTCGCTGGTGTTGAGAGTGCTCTATACAGGGGCTGCTTTCCACCTAAACTTGAGAACAACCCAGAGTTCTCTACTTCTTTTTTTGCATAATTTATTCGTCACTCTATGCCTGAAAGGGTATTCTTTTGACTTATACTGGGTGCGCCCTTGTGTCTGGACAAAGCTATACCTCTCTGAAGAGCTTTAATTAGATCAAAACACTGCGTCAGGGGTTGCTTTTACTCATTTCAGGTTGGCTTGATTGGTATTTTACCAATTCAAAGCTGTAATACTGTGCCTGGAGTGATAAATGGCTTTTGTCATTTTACAGCTCGGCAAGGACAGCCCTGTGTTAGTCCTATGCTTAAAGACTGCTGTAAAAATGGCCAAAGACTTTGTCCATTTCTATCTCGGCGTGGATAGCACTGTGCTAATCCTATGCTTAAAAACTTTGATAGAAAAGCAGACATTTGAGGTGAGCAGATCTAGAGTGTCGCTGGTGTTGAGAGTGCTCTATACAGGGGCTGCTTTCCACCTAAACTTGAGAACTACCCAGAATTCTCTACTTCTTTTTTTTTGCATAATTTATTCGTCACTCTATGCCTGAAAGGGTATTCTTTTGACTTATACTGGATGCGCCCTTGTGTCTGGACAAAGCTATACCTCTCTGAAGAGCTCTAATTAGAGCGTAACACTGTGTCAGGGGTTGCTTTTACTCATTTCAGATTGGCTTGATTGGTATTTTACCAATTCAAAGCTGTAATACTGTGCCTGGAGTGATAAATGGCTTTTGTCATTTTACAGCTCGGCAAGGACAGCCCTGTGTTAGTCCTATGCTTAAAGACTTTGCTGTAAAAATGGCAAAAGACTTTGTCCATTTCTATCTCAGCGTGGATAGCACTGTGCTAATCCTATGCTTAAAAACTTTGATAGAAAAGCAGACATTTGAGGTGAGCAGATCTAGAGTGTCGCTGGTGTTGAGAGTGCTCTATACAGGGACTGCTTTCCACCTAAACTTGAGAACAACCCAGAGTTCTCTACTTCTTTTTTTGCATAATTTATTCGTCACTCTATGCCTGAAAGGGTATTCTTTTGACTTATACTGGGTGCGCCCTTGTATCTGGACAAAGCTATACCTCTCTGAAGAGCTCTAATTAGATCGAAACTCTGTGTCAGGGGTTGCTTTTACTCATTTCAGGTTGGCTTGATTGGTATTTTACCAATTCAAAGCTGTAATACTGTGCCTGGAGTGATAAATGGCTTTTGTCATTTTACAGCTCGGCAAGGACAGCCCTGTGTTAGTCCTATGCTTAAAGACTTTGCTGTAAAAATGGCAAAAGACTTTGTCCATTTCTATCTCGGCGTGGATAGCACTGTGCTAATCCTATGCTTAAAAACTTTGATAGAAAAGCAGACATTTGAGGTGAGCAGATCTAGAGTGCCGCTGGTGTTGAGAGTGTTCTATACAGGGGCTGCTTTCCACCTAAACTTGAGAACTACCCAGAGTTCTCTACTTCTTTTTTTTTGCATAATTTATTCGTCACTCTATGCCTGAAAGGGTATTCTTTTGACTTATACTGGATGCGCCCTTGTGTCTGGACAAAGCTATACCTCTCTGAAGAGCTCTAATTAGAGCGAAATACTGTGTCAGGGGTTGCTTTTACTCATTTCAGGTTGGCTTGATTGGTATTTTACCAATTCAAAGCTGTAATACTGTGCCTGGAGTGATAAATGGCTTTTGTCATTTTACAGCTCGGCAAGGACAGCCCTGTGTTAGTCCTATGCTTAAAGACTTTGCTGTAAAAATGGCAAAAGACTTTGTCCGTTTCTATCTCGGCGTGGATAGCACTGTGCTAATCCTATGCTTAGAAACTTTGATAGAAAAGCAGACATTTGAGGTGAGCAGATCTAGAGTGTCGCTGGTGTTGAGAGTGCTCTATACAGGGGCTGCTTTCCACCTAAACTTGAGAACTACCCAGAGTTCTCTACTTCTTTTTTTGCATAATTTATTCGTCACTCTATGCCTGAAAGGGTATTCTTTTGACTTATACTGGGTGCGCCCTTGTGTCTGGACAAAGCTATACCTCTCTGAAGAGCTCTAATTAGAGCGAAACACTGTGTCAGGGGTTGCTTTTACTCATTTCAGGTTGGCTTGATTGGTATTTTACCAATTCAAAGCTGTAATATTGTGCCTGGAGTGATAAATGGCTTTTGTCATTTTACAGCTCGGCAAGGACAGCCTTGTGTTAGTCTTATGCTTAAAGACTTTGTCCATTTCTATCTCGGCGTGGATAGCACTGTGCTAATCCTTTGCTTAAAAACTTTGATAGAAAAGCAGACATTTGAGGTGAGCAGATGTAGAGTGTCGCTGGTGTTGATAGTGCTCTATACAGGGGCTGATTTCCACCTAAACTTGAGAACTACCCAGAGTTCTCTACTTCTTTATTTTTGCATAATTTATTCGTCACTCTATGCCTGAAAGGGTATTCTTTTGACTTATACTGGATGCGCCCTTGTGTCTGGACAAAGCTATACCTCTCTGAAGAGCTCTAATTAGAGCGAAATACTGTGTCAGGGGTTGCTTTTACTCATTGCAGGTTGGCTTGATTGGTATTTTACCAATTCAAAGCTGTAATACTGTGCCTGGAGTGATAAATGGCTTTTGTCATTTTACAGCTCGGCAAGGACAGCCCTGTGTTAGTCCTATGCTTAAAGACTTTGCTGTAAAAATGGCAAAAGACTTTGTCCGTTTCTATCTCGGCGTGGATAGCACTGTGCTAATCCTATGCTTAGAAACTTTGATAGAAAAGCAGACATTTGAGGTGAGCAGATCTAGAGTGTCGCTGGTGTTGAGAGTGCTCTATACAGGGACTGCTTTCCACCTAAACTTGAGAACAACCCAGAGTTCTCTACTTCTTTTTTTGCATAATTTATTCGTCACTCTATGCCTGAAAGGGTATTCTTTTGACTTATACTGGGTGCGCCCTTGTATCTGGACAAAGCTATACCTCTCTGAAGAGCTCTAATTAGATCGAAACTCTGTGTCAGGGGTTGCTTTTACTCATTTCAGGTTGGCTTGATTGGTATTTTACCAATTCAAAGCTGTAATACTGTGCCTGGAGTGATAAATGGCTTTTGTCATTTTACAGCTCGGCAAGGACAGCCCTGTGTTAGTCCTATGCTTAAAGACTTTGCTGTAAAAATGGCAAAAGACTTTGTCCATTTCTATCTCGGCGTGGATAGCACTGTGCTAATCCTATGCTTAAAAACTTTGATAGAAAAGCAGACATTTGAGGTGAGCAGATCTAGAGTGTCGCTGGTGTTGAGAGTGCTCTATACAGGGGCTGCTTTCCACCTAAACTTGAGAACTACCCAGAGTTCTCTACTTCTTTTTTTGCATAATTTATTCGTCTCTCTATGCCTGAAAGGGTATTCTTTTGACTTATACTGGGTGCGCCCTTGTGTCTGGACAAAGCTATACCTCTCTGAAGAGCTCTAATTAGAGCGAAACACTGTGTCAGGGGTTGCTTTTACTCATTTCAGGTTGGCTTGATTGGTATTTTACCAATTCAAAACTGTAATACTGTGCCTGGAGTGATAAATGGCTTTTGTCATTTTACAGCTCGGCAAGGACAGCCCTGTGTTAGTCCTATGCTTAAAGACTGCTGTAAAAATGGCCAAAGACTTTGTCCATTTCTATCTCGGCGTGGATAGCACTGTGCTAATCCTATGCTTAAAAACTTTGATAGAAAAGCAGACATTTGAGGTGAGCAGATCTAGAGTGTCGCTGGTGTTGAGAGTGCTCTATACAGGGGCTGCTTTCGACCTAAACTTGAGAACTACCCAGAATTCTCTACTTCTTTTTTTTTGCATAATTTATTCGTCACTCTATGCCTGAAAGGGTATTCTTTTGACTTATACTGGATGCGCCCTTGTGTCTGGACAAAGCTATACCTCTCTGAAGAGCTCTAATTAGAGCGTAACACTGTGTCAGGGGTTGCTTTTACTCATTTCAGATTGGCTTGATTGGTATTTTACCAATTCAAAGCTGTAATACTGTGCCTGGAGTGATAAATGGCTTTTGTCATTTTACAGCTCGGCAAGGACAGCCCTGTGTTAGTCCTATGCTTAAAGACTTTGCTGTAAAAATGGCAAAAGACTTTGTCCATTTCTATCTCAGCGTGGATAGCACTGTGCTAATCCTATGCTTAAAAACTTTGATAGAAAAGCAGACATTTGAGGTGAGCAGATCTAGAGTGTCGCTGGTGTTGAGAGTGCTCTATACAGGGGCTGCTTTCCACCTAAACTTGAGAACTACCCAGAGTTCTCTACTTCTTTTTTTTTTGCATAATTTATTCGTCACTCTATGCCTGAAAGGGTATTCTTTTGACTTATACTGGATGCGCCCTTGTGTCTGGACAAAGCTATACCTCTCTGAAAAGCTCTAATTAGAGCGAAACACTGTGTCAGGGGTTGCTTTTACTCATTTCAGGTTGGCTTGATTGGTATTTTACCAATTCAAAGCTGTAATACTGTGCCTGGAGTGATAAATGGCTTTTGTCATTTTACAGCTCGGCAAGAACAGCCCTGTGTTAGTCCTATGCTTAAAGACTTTGTTGTAAAAATGGCAAAAGACTTTGTCCATTTCTATCTCGGCGTGGATAGCACTGTGCTAATCCTATGCTTAAAAACTTTGATAGAAAAGCAGACATTTGAGGTGAGCAGATCTAGAGTGTCGCTGGTGTTGAGAGTACTCTATACAGGGGCTGCTTTCCACCTAAACTTGAGAACAACCCAGAGTTCTCTACTTCTTTTTTTGCATAATTTATTCGTCACTCTATGCCTGAAAGGGTATTCTTTTGACTTATACTGGGTGCGCCCTTGTGTCTGGACAAAGCTATACCTCTCTGAAGAGCTCTAATTAGATCGAAACACTGTGTCAGGGGTTGCTTTTACTCATTTCAGGTTGGCTTGATTGGTATTTTACCAATTCAAAGCTGTAATACTGTGCCTGGAGTGATAAATGGCTTTTGTCATTTTACAGCTCGGCAAGGACAGCCCTGTGTTAGTACTATGCTTAAAGACTTTGCTGTAAAAATGGCAAAAGACTTTGTCCATTTCTATCTCGGCGTGGATAGCACTGTGCTAATCCTATGCTTAAAAACTTTGATAGAAAGCAGACATTTGAGGTGAGCAGATCTAGAGTGTCGCTGGTGTTGAGAGTGCTCTATACAGGGGCTGCTTTCCACCTAAACTTGAGAACTACCCAGAGTTCTCTACTTCTTTTTTTGCATAATTTATTCATCACTCTATGCCTGAAAGGGTATTCTTTTGACTTATACTGGGTGCGCCCTTGTGTCTGGACAAAGCTATACCTCTCTGAAGAGCTCTAATTAGAGCGAAACACTGTGTCAGGGGTTGCTTTTACTCATTTCAGGTTGGCTTGATTGGTATTTTACCAATTCAAAGCTGTAATACTGTGCCTGGAGTGATAAATGGCTTTTGTCATTTTACAGCTCGGCAAGGACAGTCCTGTGTTAGTCCTATGCTTAAAGACTTTGCTGTAAAAATGGCAAAAGACTTTGTCCATTTCTATCTCGGCGTGGATAGCACTGTGCTAATCCTATGCTTAAAAACTTTGATAGAAAAGCAGACATTTGAGGTGAGCAGATCTAGAGTGTCGCTGGTGTTGAGAGTCCTCTATACAGGGGCTGCTTTCCACCTAAACTTGAGAACTACCCAGAGTTCTCTACTTCTTTTTTTGCATAATGTATTCGTCACTCTATGCCTGAAAGGGTATTCTTTTGACTTATACTGGGTGCGCCCTTGTGTCTGGACAAAGCTATACCTCTCTGAAGAGCTCTAATTAGAGCGAAACACTGTGTCAGGGGTTGCTTTTACTCATTTCAGGTTGGCTTGATTGGTATTTTACCAATTCAAAGCTGTAATACGGTGCCTGGAGTGATAAATGGCTTTTGTCATTTTACAGCTCGGCAAGGACAGCCCTGTGTTAGTCCTATGCTTAAAGACTTTGCTGTAAAAATGGCAAAAGACTTTGTCCGTTTCTATCTCGGCGTGGATAGCACTGTGCTAATCCTATGCTTAAAAACTTTGATAGAAAAGCAGACATTTGAGGTGAGCAGATCTAGAGTGTCGCTGGTGTTGAGAGTGCTTTATACAAGGGCTGCTTTCCACCTAAACTTGAGAACTACCCAGAGTTCTCTACTTCTTTTTTTGCATAATTTATTCGTCACTCTATGCCTGAAAGGGTATTCTTTTGACTTATACTGGGTGCGCCCTTGTGTCTGGACAAAACTATACCTCTCTGAAGAGCTCTAATTAGAGCGAAACACTGTGTCAGGGGTTGCTTTTACTCATTTCAGGTTGGCTTGATTGGTATTTTTCCAATTCAAAGCTGTAATACTGTGCCTGGAGTTATAAGCGGCTTTTGTCATTTTACAGCTCGGCAAGGACAGCCCTGTGTTAGTCCTATGCTCGAAGACTTTGCTGTAAAAATGGCAAAAGACTTTGTCCGTTTCTATCTCGGCGTGGATAGCACTGTGCTAATCCTATGCTTAAAAACTTTGATAGAAAAGCAGACATTTGAGGTGAGCAGATCTAGAGTGTCGCTGGTGTTGAGAGTGCACTATACAGGGGCTGCTTTCCACCTAAACTTGAGAACTACCCAGAGTTCTCTACTTCTTTTTTTTTGCATAATTTATTCGTCACTCTATGCCTGAAAGGGTATTCTTTTGACTTATACTGGATGCGCCCTTGTGTCTGGACAAAGCTATACCTCTCTGAAAAGCTCTAATTAGAGCGAAACACTGTGTCAGGGGTTGCTTTTACTCATTTCAGGTTGGCTTGATTGGTATTTTACCAATTCAAAGCTGTAATACTGTGCCTGGAGTGATAAATGGCTTTTGTCATTTTACAGCTCGGCAAGGACAGCCCTGTGTTAGTCCTATGCTTAAAGACTTTGTTGTAAAAATGGCAAAAGACTTTGTCCATTTCTATCTCGGCGTGGATAGCACTGTGCTAATCCTATGCTTAAAAACTTTGATAGAAAAGCAGACATTTGAGGTGAGCAGATCTAGAGTGTCGCTGGTGTTGAGAGTGCTCTATACAGGGGCTGCTTTCCACCTAAACTTGAGAACAACCCAGAGTTCTCTACTTCTTTTTTTGCATAATTTATTCGTCACTCTATGCCTGAAAGGGTATTCTTTTGACTTATACTGGGTGCGCCCTTGTGTCTGGACAAAGCTATACCTCTCTGAAGAGCTTTAATTAGATCGAAACACTGCGTCAGGGGTTGCTTTTACTCATTTCAGGTTGGCTTGATTGGTATTTTACCAATTCAAAGCTGTAATACTGTGCCTGGAGTGAAAAATGGCTTTTGTCATTTTACAGCTCGGCAAGGACAGCCCTGTGTTAGTCCTATGCTTAAAGACTTTGCTGTAAAAATGGCAAAAGACTTTGTCCATTTCTATCTCAGCGTGGATAGCACTGTGCTAATCCTATGCTTAAAAACTTTGATAGAAAAGCAGACATTTGAGGTGAGCAGATCTAGAGTGTCGCTGGTGTTGAGAGTGCTCTATACAGGGACTGCTTTCCACCTAAACTTGAGAACAACCCAGAGTTCTCTACTTCTTTTTTTGCATAATTTATTCGTCACTCTATGCCTGAAAGGGTATTCTTTTGACTTATACTGGGTGCGCCCTTGTATCTGGACAAAGCTATACCTCTCTGAAGAGCTCTAATTAGATCGAAACTCTGTGTCAGGGGTTGCTTTTACTCATTTCAGGTTGGCTTGATTGGTATTTTACCAATTCAAAGCTGTAATACTGTGCCTGGAGTGATAAATGGCTTTTGTCATTTTACAGCTCGGCAAGGACAGCCCTGTGTTAGTCCTATGCTTAAAGACTTTGCTGTAAAAATGGCAAAAGACTTTGTCCATTTCTATCTCGGCGTGGATAGCACTGTGCTAATCCTATGCTTAAAACCTTTGATAGAAAAGCAGACATTTGAGGTGAGCAGATCTAGAGTGCCGCTGGTGTTGAGAGTGTTCTATACAGGGGCTGCTTTCCACCTAAACTTGAGAACTACCCAGAGTTCTCTACTTCTTTTTTTTTGCATAATTTATTCGTCACTCTATGCCTGAAAGGGTATTCTTTTGACTTATACTGGATGCGCCCTTGTGTCTGGACAAAGCTATACCTCTCTGAAGAGCTCTAATTAGAGCGAAATACTGTGTCAGGGGTTGCTTTTACTCATTTCAGGTTGGCTTGATTGGTATTTTACCAATTCAAAGCTGTAATACTGTGCCTGGAGTGATAAATGGCTTTTGTCATTTTACAGCTCGGCAAGGACAGCCCTGTGTTAGTCCTATGCTTAAAGACTTTGCTGTAAAAATGGCAAAAGACTTTGTCCGTTTCTATCTCGGCGTGGATAGCACTGTGCTAATCCTATGCTTAGAAACTTTGATAGAAAAGCAGACATTTGAGGTGAGCAGATCTAGAGTGTCGCTGGTGTTGAGAGTGCTCTATACAGGGGCTGCTTTCCACCTAAACTTGAGAACTACCCAGAGTTCTCTACTTCTTTTTTTGCATAATTTATTCGTCACTCTATGCCTGAAAGGGTATTCTTTTGACTTATACTGGGTGCGCCCTTGTGTCTGGACAAAGCTATACCTCTCTGAAGAGCTCTAATTAGAGCGAAACACTGTGTCAGGGGTTGCTTTTACTCATTTCAGGTTGGCTTGATTGGTATTTTACCAATTCAAAGCTGTAATATTGTGCCTGGAGTGATAAATGGCTTTTGTCATTTTACAGCTCGGCAAGGACAGCCTTGTGTTAGTCTTATGCTTAAAGACTTTGTCCATTTCTATCTCGGCGTGGATAGCACTGTGCTAATCCTTTGCTTAAAAACTTTGATAGAAAAGCAGACATTTGAGGTGAGCAGATGTAGAGTGTCGCTGGTGTTGATAGTGCTCTATACAGGGGCTGATTTCCACCTAAACTTGAGAACTACCCAGAGTTCTCTACTTCTTTATTTTTGCATAATTTATTCGTCACTCTATGCCTGAAAGGGTATTCTTTTGACTTATACTGGATGCGCCCTTGTGTCTGGACAAAGCTATACCTCTCTGAAGAGCTCTAATTAGAGCGAAATACTGTGTCAGGGGTTGCTTTTACTCATTGCAGGTTGGCTTGATTGGTATTTTACCAATTCAAAGCTGTAATACTGTGCCTGGAGTGATAAATGGCTTTTGTCATTTTACAGCTCGGCAAGGACAGCCCTGTGTTAGTCCTATGCTTAAAGACTTTGCTGTAAAAATGGCAAAAGACTTTGTCCGTTTCTATCTCGGCGTGGATAGCACTGTGCTAATCCTATGCTTAGAAACTTTGATAGAAAAGCAGACATTTGAGGTGAGCAGATCTAGAGTGTCGCTGGTGTTGAGAGTGCTCTATACAGGGACTGCTTTCCACCTAAACTTGAGAACAACCCAGAGTTCTCTACTTCTTTTTTTGCATAATTTATTCGTCACTCTATGCCTGAAAGGGTATTCTTTTGACTTATACTGGGTGCGCCCTTGTATCTGGACAAAGCTATACCTCTCTGAAGAGCTCTAATTAGATCGAAACTCTGTGTCAGGGGTTGCTTTTACTCATTTCAGGTTGGCTTGATTGGTATTTTACCAATTCAAAGCTGTAATACTGTGCCTGGAGTGATAAATGGCTTTTGTCATTTTACAGCTCGGCAAGGACAGCCCTGTGTTAGTCCTATGCTTAAAGACTTTGCTGTAAAAATGGCAAAAGACTTTGTCCATTTCTATCTCGACGTGGATAGCACTGTGCTAATCCTATGCTTAAAAACTTTGATAGAAAAGCAGACATTTGAGGTGAGCAGATCTAGAGTGTCGCTGGTGTTGAGAGTGCTCTATACAGGGGCTGCTTTCCACCTAAACTTGAGAACTACCCAGAGTTCTCTACTTCTTTTTTTGCATAATTTATTCGTCTCTCTATGCCTGAAAGGGTATTCTTTTGACTTATACTGGGTGCGCCCTTGTGTCTGGACAAAGCTATACCTCTCTGAAGAGCTCTAATTAGAGCGAAACACTGTGTCAGGGGTTGCTTTTACTCATTTCAGGTTGGCTTGATTGGTATTTTACCAATTCAAAACTGTAATACTGTGCCTGGAGTGATAAATGGCTTTTGTCATTTTACAGCTCGGCAAGGACAGCCCTGTGTTAGTCCTATGCTTAAAGACTGCTGTAAAAATGGCCAAAGACTTTGTCCATTTCTATCTCGGCGTGGATAGCACTGTGCTAATCCTATGCTTAAAAACTTTGATAGAAAAGCAGACATTTGAGGTGAGCAGATCTAGAGTGTCGCTGGTGTTGAGAGTGCTCTATACAGGGGCTGCTTTCCACCTAAACTTGAGAACTACCCAGAATTCTCTACTTCTTTTTTTTTGCATAATTTATTCGTCACTCTATGCCTGAAAGGGTATTCTTTTGACTTATACTGGATGCGCCCTTGTGTCTGGACAAAGCTATACCTCTCTGAAGAGCTCTAATTAGAGCGTAACACTGTGTCAGGGGTTGCTTTTACTCATTTCAGATTGGCTTGATTGGTATTTTACCAATTCAAAGCTGTAATACTGTGCCTGGAGTGATAAATGGCTTTTGTCATTTTACAGCTCGGCAAGGACAGCCCTGTGTTAGTCCTATGCTTAAAGACTTTGCTGTAAAAATGGCAAAAGACTTTGTCCATTTCTATCTCAGCGTGGATAGCACTGTGCTAATCCTATGCTTAAAAACTTTGATAGAAAAGCAGACATTTGAGGTGAGCAGATCTAGAGTGTCGCTGGTGTTGAGAGTGCTCTATACAGGGGCTGCTTTCCACCTAAACTTGAGAACTACCCAGAGTTCTCTACTTCTTTTTTTTTTGCATAATTTATTCGTCACTCTATGCCTGAAAGGGTATTCTTTTGACTTATACTGGATGCGCCCTTGTGTCTGGACAAAGCTATACCTCTCTGAAAAGCTCTAATTAGAGCGAAACACTGTGTCAGGGGTTGCTTTTACTCATTTCAGGTTGGCTTGATTGGTATTTTACCAATTCAAAGCTGTAATACTGTGCCTGGAGTGATAAATGGCTTTTGTCATTTTACAGCTCGGCAAGAACAGCCCTGTGTTAGTCCTATGCTTAAAGACTTTGTTGTAAAAATGGCAAAAGACTTTGTCCATTTCTATCTCGGCGTGGATAGCACTGTGCTAATCCTATGCTTAAAAACTTTGATAGAAAAGCAGACATTTGAGGTGAGCAGATCTAGAGTGTCGCTGGTGTTGAGAGTACTCTATACAGGGGCTGCTTTCCACCTAAACTTGAGAACAACCCAGAGTTCTCTACTTCTTTTTTTGCATAATTTATTCGTCACTCTATGCCTGAAAGGGTATTCTTTTGACTTATACTGGGTGCGCCCTTGTGTCTGGACAAAGCTATACCTCTCTGAAGAGCTCTAATTAGATCGAAACACTGTGTCAGGGGTTGCTTTTACTCATTTCAGGTTGGCTTGATTGGTATTTTACCAATTCAAAGCTGTAATACTGTGCCTGGAGTGATAAATGGCTTTTGTCATTTTACAGCTCGGCAAGGACAGCCCTGTGTTAGTACTATGCTTAAAGACTTTGCTGTAAAAATGGCAAAAGACTTTGTCCATTTCTATCTCGGCGTGGATAGCACTGTGCTAATCCTATGCTTAAAAACTTTGATAGAAAGCAGACATTTGAGGTGAGCAGATCTAGAGTGTCGCTGGTGTTGAGAGTGCTCTATACAGGGGCTGCTTTCCACCTAAACTTGAGAACTACCCAGAGTTCTCTACTTCTTTTTTTGCATAATTTATTCATCACTCTATGCCTGAAAGGGTATTCTTTTGACTTATACTGGGTGCGCCCTTGTGTCTGGACAAAGCTATACCTCTCTGAAGAGCTCTAATTAGAGCGAAACACTGTGTCAGGGGTTGCTTTTACTCATTTCAGGTTGGCTTGATTGGTATTTTACCAATTCAAAGCTGTAATACTGTGCCTGGAGTGATAAATGGCTTTTGTCATTTTACAGCTCGGCAAGGACAGTCCTGTGTTAGTCCTATGCTTAAAGACTTTGCTGTAAAAATGGCAAAAGACTTTGTCCATTTCTATCTCGGCGTGGATAGCACTGTGCTAATCCTATGCTTAAAAACTTTGATAGAAAAGCAGACATTTGAGGTGAGCAGATCTAGAGTGTCGCTGGTGTTGAGAGTCCTCTATACAGGGGCTGCTTTCCACCTAAACTTGAGAACTACCCAGAGTTCTCTACTTCTTTTTTTGCATAATGTATTCGTCACTCTATGCCTGAAAGGGTATTCTTTTGACTTATACTGGGTGCGCCCTTGTGTCTGGACAAAGCTATACCTCTCTGAAGAGCTCTAATTAGAGCGAAACACTGTGTCAGGGGTTGCTTTTACTCATTTCAGGTTGGCTTGATTGGTATTTTACCAATTCAAAGCTGTAATACGGTGCCTGGAGTGATAAATGGCTTTTGTCATTTTACAGCTCGGCAAGGACAGCCCTGTGTTAGTCCTATGCTTAAAGACTTTGCTGTAAAAATGGCAAAAGACTTTGTCCGTTTCTATCTCGGCGTGGATAGCACTGTGCTAATCCTATGCTTAAAAACTTTGATAGAAAAGCAGACATTTGAGGTGAGCAGATCTAGAGTGTCGCTGGTGTTGAGAGTGCTTTATACAAGGGCTGCTTTCCACCTAAACTTGAGAACTACCCAGAGTTCTCTACTTCTTTTTTTGCATAATTTATTCGTCACTCTATGCCTGAAAGGGTATTCTTTTGACTTATACTGGGTGCGCCCTTGTGTCTGGACAAAACTATACCTCTCTGAAGAGCTCTAATTAGAGCGAAACACTGTGTCAGGGGTTGCTTTTACTCATTTCAGGTTGGCTTGATTGGTATTTTTCCAATTCAAAGCTGTAATACTGTGCCTGGAGTTATAAGCGGCTTTTGTCATTTTACAGCTCGGCAAGGACAGCCCTGTGTTAGTCCTATGCTCGAAGACTTTGCTGTAAAAATGGCAAAAGACTTTGTCCGTTTCTATCTCGGCGTGGATAGCACTGTGCTAATCCTATGCTTAAAAACTTTGATAGAAAAGCAGACATTTGAGGTGAGCAGATCTAGAGTGTCGCTGGTGTTGAGAGTGCACTATACAGGGGCTGCTTTCCACCTAAACTTGAGAACTACCCAGAGTTCTCTACTTCTTTTTTTTTGCATAATTTATTCGTCACTCTATGCCTGAAAGGGTATTCTTTTGACTTATACTGGATGCGCCCTTGTGTCTGGACAAAGCTATACCTCTCTGAAAAGCTCTAATTAGAGCGAAACACTGTGTCAGGGGTTGCTTTTACTCATTTCAGGTTGGCTTGATTGGTATTTTACCAATTCAAAGCTGTAATACTGTGCCTGGAGTGATAAATGGCTTTTGTCATTTTACAGCTCGGCAAGGACAGCCCTGTGTTAGTCCTATGCTTAAAGACTTTGTTGTAAAAATGGCAAAAGACTTTGTCCATTTCTATCTCGGCGTGGATAGCACTGTGCTAATCCTATGCTTAAAAACTTTGATAGAAAAGCAGACATTTGAGGTGAGCAGATCTAGAGTGTCGCTGGTGTTGAGAGTGCTCTATACAGGGGCTGCTTTCCACCTAAACTTGAGAACAACCCAGAGTTCTCTACTTCTTTTTTTGCATAATTTATTCGTCACTCTATGCCTGAAAGGGTATTCTTTTGACTTATACTGGGTGCGCCCTTGTGTCTGGACAAAGCTATACCTCTCTGAAGAGCTTTAATTAGATCGAAACACTGCGTCAGGGGTTGCTTTTACTCATTTCAGGTTGGCTTGATTGGTATTTTACCAATTCAAAGCTGTAATACTGTGCCTGGAGTGAAAAATGGCTTTTGTCATTTTACAGCTCGGCAAGGACAGCCCTGTGTTAGTCCTATGCTTAAAGACTTTGCTGTAAAAATGGCAAAAGACTTTGTCCATTTCTATCTCAGCGTGGATAGCACTGTGCTAATCCTATGCTTAAAAACTTTGATAGAAAAGCAGACATTTGAGGTGAGCAGATCTAGAGTGTCGCTGGTGTTGAGAGTGCTCTATACAGGGACTGCTTTCCACCTAAACTTGAGAACAACCCAGAGTTCTCTACTTCTTTTTTTGCATAATTTATTCGTCACTCTATGCCTGAAAGGGTATTCTTTTGACTTATACTGGGTGCGCCCTTGTATCTGGACAAAGCTATACCTCTCTGAAGAGCTCTAATTAGATCGAAACTCTGTGTCAGGGGTTGCTTTTACTCATTTCAGGTTGGCTTGATTGGTATTTTACCAATTCAAAGCTGTAATACTGTGCCTGGAGTGATAAATGGCTTTTGTCATTTTACAGCTCGGCAAGGACAGCCCTGTGTTAGTCCTATGCTTAAAGACTTTGCTGTAAAAATGGCAAAAGACTTTGTCCATTTCTATCTCGGCGTGGATAGCACTGTGCTAATCCTATGCTTAAAACCTTTGATAGAAAAGCAGACATTTGAGGTGAGCAGATCTAGAGTGCCGCTGGTGTTGAGAGTGTTCTATACAGGGGCTGCTTTCCACCTAAACTTGAGAACTACCCAGAGTTCTCTACTTCTTTTTTTTTGCATAATTTATTCGTCACTCTATGCCTGAAAGGGTATTCTTTTGACTTATACTGGATGCGCCCTTGTGTCTGGACAAAGCTATACCTCTCTGAAGAGCTCTAATTAGAGCGAAATACTGTGTCAGGGGTTGCTTTTACTCATTTCAGGTTGGCTTGATTGGTATTTTACCAATTCAAAGCTGTAATACTGTGCCTGGAGTGATAAATGGCTTTTGTCATTTTACAGCTCGGCAAGGACAGCCCTGTGTTAGTCCTATGCTTAAAGACTTTGCTGTAAAAATGGCAAAAGACTTTGTCCGTTTCTATCTCGGCGTGGATAGCACTGTGCTAATCCTATGCTTAGAAACTTTGATAGAAAAGCAGACATTTGAGGTGAGCAGATCTAGAGTGTCGCTGGTGTTGAGAGTGCTCTATACAGGGGCTGCTTTCCACCTAAACTTGAGAACTACCCAGAGTTCTCTACTTCTTTTTTTGCATAATTTATTCGTCACTCTATGCCTGAAAGGGTATTCTTTTGACTTATACTGGGTGCGCCCTTGTGTCTGGACAAAGCTATACCTCTCTGAAGAGCTCTAATTAGAGCGAAACACTGTGTCAGGGGTTGCTTTTACTCATTTCAGGTTGGCTTGATTGGTATTTTACCAATTCAAAGCTGTAATATTGTGCCTGGAGTGATAAATGGCTTTTGTCATTTTACAGCTCGGCAAGGACAGCCTTGTGTTAGTCTTATGCTTAAAGACTTTGTCCATTTCTATCTCGGCGTGGATAGCACTGTGCTAATCCTTTGCTTAAAAACTTTGATAGAAAAGCAGACATTTGAGGTGAGCAGATGTAGAGTGTCGCTGGTGTTGATAGTGCTCTATACAGGGGCTGATTTCCACCTAAACTTGAGAACTACCCAGAGTTCTCTACTTCTTTATTTTTGCATAATTTATTCGTCACTCTATGCCTGAAAGGGTATTCTTTTGACTTATACTGGATGCGCCCTTGTGTCTGGACAAAGCTATACCTCTCTGAAGAGCTCTAATTAGAGCGAAATACTGTGTCAGGGGTTGCTTTTACTCATTGCAGGTTGGCTTGATTGGTATTTTACCAATTCAAAGCTGTAATACTGTGCCTGGAGTGATAAATGGCTTTTGTCATTTTACAGCTCGGCAAGGACAGCCCTGTGTTAGTCCTATGCTTAAAGACTTTGCTGTAAAAATGGCAAAAGACTTTGTCCATTTCTATCTCGGCGTGGATAGCACTGTGCTAATCCTATGCTTAAAAACTTTGATAGAAAAGCAGACATTTGAGGTGAGCAGATCTAGAGTGTCGCTGGTGTTGAGAGTACTCTATACAGGGGCTGCTTTCCACCTAAACTTGAGAACAACCCAGAGTTCTCTACTTCTTTTTTTGCATAATTTATTCGTCACTCTATGCCTGAAAGGGTATTCTTTTGACTTATACTGGGTGCGCCCTTGTGTCTGGACAAAGCTATACCTCTCTGAAGAGCTCTAATTAGATCGAAACACTGTGTCAGGGGTTGCTTTTACTCATTTCAGGTTGGCTTGATTGGTATTTTACCAATTCAAAGCTGTAATACTGTGCCTGGAGTGATAAATGGCTTTTGTCATTTTACAGCTCGGCAAGGACAGCCCTGTGTTAGTACTATGCTTAAAGACTTTGCTGTAAAAATGGCAAAAGACTTTGTCCATTTCTATCTCGGCGTGGATAGCACTGTGCTAATCCTATGCTTAAAAACTTTGATAGAAAGCAGACATTTGAGGTGAGCAGATCTAGAGTGTCGCTGGTGTTGAGAGTGCTCTATACAGGGGCTGCTTTCCACCTAAACTTGAGAACTACCCAGAGTTCTCTACTTCTTTTTTTGCATAATTTATTCATCACTCTATGCCTGAAAGGGTATTCTTTTGACTTATACTGGGTGCGCCCTTGTGTCTGGACAAAGCTATACCTCTCTGAAGAGCTCTAATTAGAGCGAAACACTGTGTCAGGGGTTGCTTTTACTCATTTCAGGTTGGCTTGATTGGTATTTTACCAATTCAAAGCTGTAATACTGTGCCTGGAGTGATAAATGGCTTTTGTCATTTTACAGCTCGGCAAGGACAGTCCTGTGTTAGTCCTATGCTTAAAGACTTTGCTGTAAAAATGGCAAAAGACTTTGTCCATTTCTATCTCGGCGTGGATAGCACTGTGCTAATCCTATGCTTAAAAACTTTGATAGAAAAGCAGACATTTGAGGTGAGCAGATCTAGAGTGTCGCTGGTGTTGAGAGTCCTCTATACAGGGGCTGCTTTCCACCTAAACTTGAGAACTACCCAGAGTTCTCTACTTCTTTTTTTGCATAATGTATTCGTCACTCTATGCCTGAAAGGGTATTCTTTTGACTTATACTGGGTGCGCCCTTGTGTCTGGACAAAGCTATACCTCTCTGAAGAGCTCTAATTAGAGCGAAACACTGTGTCAGGGGTTGCTTTTACTCATTTCAGGTTGGCTTGATTGGTATTTTACCAATTCAAAGCTGTAATACGGTGCCTGGAGTGATAAATGGCTTTTGTCATTTTACAGCTCGGCAAGGACAGCCCTGTGTTAGTCCTATGCTTAAAGACTTTGCTGTAAAAATGGCAAAAGACTTTGTCCGTTTCTATCTCGGCGTGGATAGCACTGTGCTAATCCTATGCTTAAAAACTTTGATAGAAAAGCAGACATTTGAGGTGAGCAGATCTAGAGTGTCGCTGGTGTTGAGAGTGCTTTATACAAGGGCTGCTTTCCACCTAAACTTGAGAACTACCCAGAGTTCTCTACTTCTTTTTTTGCATAATTTATTCGTCACTCTATGCCTGAAAGGGTATTCTTTTGACTTATACTGGGTGCGCCCTTGTGTCTGGACAAAACTATACCTCTCTGAAGAGCTCTAATTAGAGCGAAACACTGTGTCAGGGGTTGCTTTTACTCATTTCAGGTTGGCTTGATTGGTATTTTTCCAATTCAAAGCTGTAATACTGTGCCTGGAGTTATAAGCGGCTTTTGTCATTTTACAGCTCGGCAAGGACAGCCCTGTGTTAGTCCTATGCTCGAAGACTTTGCTGTAAAAATGGCAAAAGACTTTGTCCGTTTCTATCTCGGCGTGGATAGCACTGTGCTAATCCTATGCTTAAAAACTTTGATAGAAAAGCAGACATTTGAGGTGAGCAGATCTAGAGTGTCGCTGGTGTTGAGAGTGCACTATACAGGGGCTGCTTTCCACCTAAACTTGAGAACTACCCAGAGTTCTCTACTTCTTTTTTTTTGCATAATTTATTCGTCACTCTATGCCTGAAAGGGTATTCTTTTGACTTATACTGGATGCGCCCTTGTGTCTGGACAAAGCTATACCTCTCTGAAAAGCTCTAATTAGAGCGAAACACTGTGTCAGGGGTTGCTTTTACTCATTTCAGGTTGGCTTGATTGGTATTTTACCAATTCAAAGCTGTAATACTGTGCCTGGAGTGATAAATGGCTTTTGTCATTTTACAGCTCGGCAAGGACAGCCCTGTGTTAGTCCTATGCTTAAAGACTTTGTTGTAAAAATGGCAAAAGACTTTGTCCATTTCTATCTCGGCGTGGATAGCACTGTGCTAATCCTATGCTTAAAAACTTTGATAGAAAAGCAGACATTTGAGGTGAGCAGATCTAGAGTGTCGCTGGTGTTGAGAGTGCTCTATACAGGGGCTGCTTTCCACCTAAACTTGAGAACAACCCAGAGTTCTCTACTTCTTTTTTTGCATAATTTATTCGTCACTCTATGCCTGAAAGGGTATTCTTTTGACTTATACTGGGTGCGCCCTTGTGTCTGGACAAAGCTATACCTCTCTGAAGAGCTTTAATTAGATCGAAACACTGCGTCAGGGGTTGCTTTTACTCATTTCAGGTTGGCTTGATTGGTATTTTACCAATTCAAAGCTGTAATACTGTGCCTGGAGTGAAAAATGGCTTTTGTCATTTTACAGCTCGGCAAGGACAGCCCTGTGTTAGTCCTATGCTTAAAGACTTTGCTGTAAAAATGGCAAAAGACTTTGTCCATTTCTATCTCAGCGTGGATAGCACTGTGCTAATCCTATGCTTAAAAACTTTGATAGAAAAGCAGACATTTGAGGTGAGCAGATCTAGAGTGTCGCTGGTGTTGAGAGTGCTCTATACAGGGACTGCTTTCCACCTAAACTTGAGAACAACCCAGAGTTCTCTACTTCTTTTTTTGCATAATTTATTCGTCACTCTATGCCTGAAAGGGTATTCTTTTGACTTATACTGGGTGCGCCCTTGTATCTGGACAAAGCTATACCTCTCTGAAGAGCTCTAATTAGATCGAAACTCTGTGTCAGGGGTTGCTTTTACTCATTTCAGGTTGGCTTGATTGGTATTTTACCAATTCAAAGCTGTAATACTGTGCCTGGAGTGATAAATGGCTTTTGTCATTTTACAGCTCGGCAAGGACAGCCCTGTGTTAGTCCTATGCTTAAAGACTTTGCTGTAAAAATGGCAAAAGACTTTGTCCATTTCTATCTCGGCGTGGATAGCACTGTGCTAATCCTATGCTTAAAACCTTTGATAGAAAAGCAGACATTTGAGGTGAGCAGATCTAGAGTGCCGCTGGTGTTGAGAGTGTTCTATACAGGGGCTGCTTTCCACCTAAACTTGAGAACTACCCAGAGTTCTCTACTTCTTTTTTTTTGCATAATTTATTCGTCACTCTATGCCTGAAAGGGTATTCTTTTGACTTATACTGGATGCGCCCTTGTGTCTGGACAAAGCTATACCTCTCTGAAGAGCTCTAATTAGAGCGAAATACTGTGTCAGGGGTTGCTTTTACTCATTTCAGGTTGGCTTGATTGGTATTTTACCAATTCAAAGCTGTAATACTGTGCCTGGAGTGATAAATGGCTTTTGTCATTTTACAGCTCGGCAAGGACAGCCCTGTGTTAGTCCTATGCTTAAAGACTTTGCTGTAAAAATGGCAAAAGACTTTGTCCGTTTCTATCTCGGCGTGGATAGCACTGTGCTAATCCTATGCTTAGAAACTTTGATAGAAAAGCAGACATTTGAGGTGAGCAGATCTAGAGTGTCGCTGGTGTTGAGAGTGCTCTATACAGGGGCTGCTTTCCACCTAAACTTGAGAACTACCCAGAGTTCTCTACTTCTTTTTTTGCATAATTTATTCGTCACTCTATGCCTGAAAGGGTATTCTTTTGACTTATACTGGGTGCGCCCTTGTGTCTGGACAAAGCTATACCTCTCTGAAGAGCTCTAATTAGAGCGAAACACTGTGTCAGGGGTTGCTTTTACTCATTTCAGGTTGGCTTGATTGGTATTTTACCAATTCAAAGCTGTAATATTGTGCCTGGAGTGATAAATGGCTTTTGTCATTTTACAGCTCGGCAAGGACAGCCTTGTGTTAATCTTATGCTTAAAGACTTTGTCCATTTCTATCTCGGCGTGGATAGCACTGTGCTAATCCTTTGCTTAAAAACTTTGATAGAAAAGCAGACATTTGAGGTGAGCAGATGTAGAGTGTCGCTGGTGTTGATAGTGCTCTATACAGGGGCTGATTTCCACCTAAACTTGAGAACTACCCAGAGTTCTCTACTTCTTTATTTTTGCATAATTTATTCGTCACTCTATGCCTGAAAGGGTATTCTTTTGACTTATACTGGATGCGCCCTTGTGTCTGGACAAAGCTATACCTCTCTGAAGAGCTCTAATTAGAGCGAAATACTGTGTCAGGGGTTGCTTTTACTCATTGCAGGTTGGCTTGATTGGTATTTTACCAATTCAAAGCTGTAATACTGTGCCTGGAGTGATAAATGGCTTTTGTCATTTTACAGCTCGGCAAGGACAGCCCTGTGTTAGTCCTATGCTTAAAGACTTTGCTGTAAAAATGGCAAAAGACTTTGTCCGTTTCTATCTCGGCGTGGATAGCACTGTGCTAATCCTATGCTTAGAAACTTTGATAGAAAAGCAGACATTTGAGGTGAGCAGATCTAGAGTGTCGCTGGTGTTGAGAGTGCTCTATACAGGGACTGCTTTCCACCTAAACTTGAGAACAACCCAGAGTTCTCTACTTCTTTTTTTGCATAATTTATTCGTCACTCTATGCCTGAAAGGGTATTCTTTTGACTTATACTGGGTGCGCCCTTGTATCTGGACAAAGCTATACCTCTCTGAAGAGCTCTAATTAGATCGAAACTCTGTGTCAGGGGTTGCTTTTACTCATTTCAGGTTGGCTTGATTGGTATTTTACCAATTCAAAGCTGTAATACTGTGCCTGGAGTGATAAATGGCTTTTGTCATTTTACAGCTCGGCAAGGACAGCCCTGTGTTAGTCCTATGCTTAAAGACTTTGCTGTAAAAATGGCAAAAGACTTTGTCCATTTCTATCTCGACGTGGATAGCACTGTGCTAATCCTATGCTTAAAAACTTTGATAGAAAAGCAGACATTTGAGGTGAGCAGATCTAGAGTGTCGCTGGTGTTGAGAGTGCTCTATACAGGGGCTGCTTTCCACCTAAACTTGAGAACTACCCAGAGTTCTCTACTTCTTTTTTTGCATAATTTATTCGTCTCTCTATGCCTGAAAGGGTATTCTTTTGACTTATACTGGGTGCGCCCTTGTGTCTGGACAAAGCTATACCTCTCTGAAGAGCTCTAATTAGAGCGAAACACTGTGTCAGGGGTTGCTTTTACTCATTTCAGGTTGGCTTGATTGGTATTTTACCAATTCAAAACTGTAATACTGTGCCTGGAGTGATAAATGGCTTTTGTCATTTTACAGCTCGGCAAGGACAGCCCTGTGTTAGTCCTATGCTTAAAGACTGCTGTAAAAATGGCCAAAGACTTTGTCCATTTCTATCTCGGCGTGGATAGCACTGTGCTAATCCTATGCTTAAAAACTTTGATAGAAAAGCAGACATTTGAGGTGAGCAGATCTAGAGTGTCGCTGGTGTTGAGAGTGCTCTATACAGGGGCTGCTTTCCACCTAAACTTGAGAACTACCCAGAATTCTCTACTTCTTTTTTTTTGCATAATTTATTCGTCACTCTATGCCTGAAAGGGTATTCTTTTGACTTATACTGGATGCGCCCTTGTGTCTGGACAAAGCTATACCTCTCTGAAGAGCTCTAATTAGAGCGTAACACTGTGTCAGGGGTTGCTTTTACTCATTTCAGATTGGCTTGATTGGTATTTTACCAATTCAAAGCTGTAATACTGTGCCTGGAGTGATAAATGGCTTTTGTCATTTTACAGCTCGGCAAGGACAGCCCTGTGTTAGTCCTATGCTTAAAGACTTTGCTGTAAAAATGGCAAAAGACTTTGTCCATTTCTATCTCAGCGTGGATAGCACTGTGCTAATCCTATGCTTAAAAACTTTGATAGAAAAGCAGACATTTGAGGTGAGCAGATCTAGAGTGTCGCTGGTGTTGAGAGTGCTCTATACAGGGGCTGCTTTCCACCTAAACTTGAGAACTACCCAGAGTTCTCTACTTCTTTTTTTTTTGCATAATTTATTCGTCACTCTATGCCTGAAAGGGTATTCTTTTGACTTATACTGGATGCGCCCTTGTGTCTGGACAAAGCTATACCTCTCTGAAAAGCTCTAATTAGAGCGAAACACTGTGTCAGGGGTTGCTTTTACTCATTTCAGGTTGGCTTGATTGGTATTTTACCAATTCAAAGCTGTAATACTGTGCCTGGAGTGATAAATGGCTTTTGTCATTTTACAGCTCGGCAAGAACAGCCCTGTGTTAGTCCTATGCTTAAAGACTTTGTTGTAAAAATGGCAAAAGACTTTGTCCATTTCTATCTCGGCGTGGATAGCACTGTGCTAATCCTATGCTTAAAAACTTTGATAGAAAAGCAGACATTTGAGGTGAGCAGATCTAGAGTGTCGCTGGTGTTGAGAGTACTCTATACAGGGGCTGCTTTCCACCTAAACTTGAGAACAACCCAGAGTTCTCTACTTCTTTTTTTGCATAATTTATTCGTCACTCTATGCCTGAAAGGGTATTCTTTTGACTTATACTGGGTGCGCCCTTGTGTCTGGACAAAGCTATACCTCTCTGAAGAGCTCTAATTAGATCGAAACACTGTGTCAGGGGTTGCTTTTACTCATTTCAGGTTGGCTTGATTGGTATTTTACCAATTCAAAGCTGTAATACTGTGCCTGGAGTGATAAATGGCTTTTGTCATTTTACAGCTCGGCAAGGACAGCCCTGTGTTAGTACTATGCTTAAAGACTTTGCTGTAAAAATGGCAAAAGACTTTGTCCATTTCTATCTCGGCGTGGATAGCACTGTGCTAATCCTATGCTTAAAAACTTTGATAGAAAGCAGACATTTGAGGTGAGCAGATCTAGAGTGTCGCTGGTGTTGAGAGTGCTCTATACAGGGGCTGCTTTCCACCTAAACTTGAGAACTACCCAGAGTTCTCTACTTCTTTTTTTGCATAATTTATTCATCACTCTATGCCTGAAAGGGTATTCTTTTGACTTATACTGGGTGCGCCCTTGTGTCTGGACAAAGCTATACCTCTCTGAAGAGCTCTAATTAGAGCGAAACACTGTGTCAGGGGTTGCTTTTACTCATTTCAGGTTGGCTTGATTGGTATTTTACCAATTCAAAGCTGTAATACTGTGCCTGGAGTGATAAATGGCTTTTGTCATTTTACAGCTCGGCAAGGACAGTCCTGTGTTAGTCCTATGCTTAAAGACTTTGCTGTAAAAATGGCAAAAGACTTTGTCCATTTCTATCTCGGCGTGGATAGCACTGTGCTAATCCTATGCTTAAAAACTTTGATAGAAAAGCAGACATTTGAGGTGAGCAGATCTAGAGTGTCGCTGGTGTTGAGAGTCCTCTATACAGGGGCTGCTTTCCACCTAAACTTGAGAACTACCCAGAGTTCTCTACTTCTTTTTTTGCATAATGTATTCGTCACTCTATGCCTGAAAGGGTATTCTTTTGACTTATACTGGGTGCGCCCTTGTGTCTGGACAAAGCTATACCTCTCTGAAGAGCTCTAATTAGAGCGAAACACTGTGTCAGGGGTTGCTTTTACTCATTTCAGGTTGGCTTGATTGGTATTTTACCAATTCAAAGCTGTAATACGGTGCCTGGAGTGATAAATGGCTTTTGTCATTTTACAGCTCGGCAAGGACAGCCCTGTGTTAGTCCTATGCTTAAAGACTTTGCTGTAAAAATGGCAAAAGACTTTGTCCGTTTCTATCTCGGCGTGGATAGCACTGTGCTAATCCTATGCTTAAAAACTTTGATAGAAAAGCAGACATTTGAGGTGAGCAGATCTAGAGTGTCGCTGGTGTTGAGAGTGCTTTATACAAGGGCTGCTTTCCACCTAAACTTGAGAACTACCCAGAGTTCTCTACTTCTTTTTTTGCATAATTTATTCGTCACTCTATGCCTGAAAGGGTATTCTTTTGACTTATACTGGGTGCGCCCTTGTGTCTGGACAAAACTATACCTCTCTGAAGAGCTCTAATTAGAGCGAAACACTGTGTCAGGGGTTGCTTTTACTCATTTCAGGTTGGCTTGATTGGTATTTTTCCAATTCAAAGCTGTAATACTGTGCCTGGAGTTATAAGCGGCTTTTGTCATTTTACAGCTCGGCAAGGACAGCCCTGTGTTAGTCCTATGCTCGAAGACTTTGCTGTAAAAATGGCAAAAGACTTTGTCCGTTTCTATCTCGGCGTGGATAGCACTGTGCTAATCCTATGCTTAAAAACTTTGATAGAAAAGCAGACATTTGAGGTGAGCAGATCTAGAGTGTCGCTGGTGTTGAGAGTGCACTATACAGGGGCTGCTTTCCACCTAAACTTGAGAACTACCCAGAGTTCTCTACTTCTTTTTTTTTGCATAATTTATTCGTCACTCTATGCCTGAAAGGGTATTCTTTTGACTTATACTGGATGCGCCCTTGTGTCTGGACAAAGCTATACCTCTCTGAAAAGCTCTAATTAGAGCGAAACACTGTGTCAGGGGTTGCTTTTACTCATTTCAGGTTGGCTTGATTGGTATTTTACCAATTCAAAGCTGTAATACTGTGCCTGGAGTGATAAATGGCTTTTGTCATTTTACAGCTCGGCAAGGACAGCCCTGTGTTAGTCCTATGCTTAAAGACTTTGTTGTAAAAATGGCAAAAGACTTTGTCCATTTCTATCTCGGCGTGGATAGCACTGTGCTAATCCTATGCTTAAAAACTTTGATAGAAAAGCAGACATTTGAGGTGAGCAGATCTAGAGTGTCGCTGGTGTTGAGAGTGCTCTATACAGGGGCTGCTTTCCACCTAAACTTGAGAACAACCCAGAGTTCTCTACTTCTTTTTTTGCATAATTTATTCGTCACTCTATGCCTGAAAGGGTATTCTTTTGACTTATACTGGGTGCGCCCTTGTGTCTGGACAAAGCTATACCTCTCTGAAGAGCTTTAATTAGATCGAAACACTGCGTCAGGGGTTGCTTTTACTCATTTCAGGTTGGCTTGATTGGTATTTTACCAATTCAAAGCTGTAATACTGTGCCTGGAGTGAAAAATGGCTTTTGTCATTTTACAGCTCGGCAAGGACAGCCCTGTGTTAGTCCTATGCTTAAAGACTTTGCTGTAAAAATGGCAAAAGACTTTGTCCATTTCTATCTCAGCGTGGATAGCACTGTGCTAATCCTATGCTTAAAAACTTTGATAGAAAAGCAGACATTTGAGGTGAGCAGATCTAGAGTGTCGCTGGTGTTGAGAGTGCTCTATACAGGGACTGCTTTCCACCTAAACTTGAGAACAACCCAGAGTTCTCTACTTCTTTTTTTGCATAATTTATTCGTCACTCTATGCCTGAAAGGGTATTCTTTTGACTTATACTGGGTGCGCCCTTGTATCTGGACAAAGCTATACCTCTCTGAAGAGCTCTAATTAGATCGAAACTCTGTGTCAGGGGTTGCTTTTACTCATTTCAGGTTGGCTTGATTGGTATTTTACCAATTCAAAGCTGTAATACTGTGCCTGGAGTGATAAATGGCTTTTGTCATTTTACAGCTCGGCAAGGACAGCCCTGTGTTAGTCCTATGCTTAAAGACTTTGCTGTAAAAATGGCAAAAGACTTTGTCCATTTCTATCTCGGCGTGGATAGCACTGTGCTAATCCTATGCTTAAAACCTTTGATAGAAAAGCAGACATTTGAGGTGAGCAGATCTAGAGTGCCGCTGGTGTTGAGAGTGTTCTATACAGGGGCTGCTTTCCACCTAAACTTGAGAACTACCCAGAGTTCTCTACTTCTTTTTTTTTGCATAATTTATTCGTCACTCTATGCCTGAAAGGGTATTCTTTTGACTTATACTGGATGCGCCCTTGTGTCTGGACAAAGCTATACCTCTCTGAAGAGCTCTAATTAGAGCGAAATACTGTGTCAGGGGTTGCTTTTACTCATTTCAGGTTGGCTTGATTGGTATTTTACCAATTCAAAGCTGTAATACTGTGCCTGGAGTGATAAATGGCTTTTGTCATTTTACAGCTCGGCAAGGACAGCCCTGTGTTAGTCCTATGCTTAAAGACTTTGCTGTAAAAATGGCAAAAGACTTTGTCCGTTTCTATCTCGGCGTGGATAGCACTGTGCTAATCCTATGCTTAGAAACTTTGATAGAAAAGCAGACATTTGAGGTGAGCAGATCTAGAGTGTCGCTGGTGTTGAGAGTGCTCTATACAGGGGCTGCTTTCCACCTAAACTTGAGAACTACCCAGAGTTCTCTACTTCTTTTTTTGCATAATTTATTCGTCACTCTATGCCTGAAAGGGTATTCTTTTGACTTATACTGGGTGCGCCCTTGTGTCTGGACAAAGCTATACCTCTCTGAAGAGCTCTAATTAGAGCGAAACACTGTGTCAGGGGTTGCTTTTACTCATTTCAGGTTGGCTTGATTGGTATTTTACCAATTCAAAGCTGTAATATTGTGCCTGGAGTGATAAATGGCTTTTGTCATTTTACAGCTCGGCAAGGACAGCCTTGTGTTAGTCTTATGCTTAAAGACTTTGTCCATTTCTATCTCGGCGTGGATAGCACTGTGCTAATCCTTTGCTTAAAAACTTTGATAGAAAAGCAGACATTTGAGGTGAGCAGATGTAGAGTGTCGCTGGTGTTGATAGTGCTCTATACAGGGGCTGATTTCCACCTAAACTTGAGAACTACCCAGAGTTCTCTACTTCTTTATTTTTGCATAATTTATTCGTCACTCTATGCCTGAAAGGGTATTCTTTTGACTTATACTGGATGCGCCCTTGTGTCTGGACAAAGCTATACCTCTCTGAAGAGCTCTAATTAGAGCGAAATACTGTGTCAGGGGTTGCTTTTACTCATTGCAGGTTGGCTTGATTGGTATTTTACCAATTCAAAGCTGTAATACTGTGCCTGGAGTGTTAAATGGCTTTTGTCATTTTACAGCTCGGCAAGGACAGCCCTGTGTTAGTCCTATGCTTAAAGACTTTGCTGTAAAAATGGCAAAAGACTTTGTCCGTTTCTATCTCGGCGTGGATAGCACTGTGCTAATCCTATGCTTAGAAACTTTGATAGAAAAGCAGACATTTGAGGTGAGCAGATCTAGAGTGTCGCTGGTGTTGAGAGTGCTCTATACAGGGACTGCTTTCCACCTAAACTTGAGAACAACCCAGAGTTCTCTACTTCTTTTTTTGCATAATTTATTCGTCACTCTATGCCTGAAAGGGTATTCTTTTGACTTATACTGGGTGCGCCCTTGTATCTGGACAAAGCTATACCTCTCTGAAGAGCTCTAATTAGATCGAAACTCTGTGTCAGGGGTTGCTTTTACTCATTTCAGGTTGGCTTGATTGGTATTTTACCAATTCAAAGCTGTAATACTGTGCCTGGAGTGATAAATGGCTTTTGTCATTTTACAGCTCGGCAAGGACAGCCCTGTGTTAGTCCTATGCTTAAAGACTTTGCTGTAAAAATGGCAAAAGACTTTGTCCATTTCTATCTCGACGTGGATAGCACTGTGCTAATCCTATGCTTAAAAACTTTGATAGAAAAGCAGACATTTGAGGTGAGCAGATCTAGAGTGTCGCTGGTGTTGAGAGTGCTCTATACAGGGGCTGCTTTCCACCTAAACTTGAGAACTACCCAGAGTTCTCTACTTCTTTTTTTGCATAATTTATTCGTCTCTCTATGCCTGAAAGGGTATTCTTTTGACTTATACTGGGTGCGCCCTTGTGTCTGGACAAAGCTATACCTCTCTGAAGAGCTCTAATTAGAGCGAAACACTGTGTCAGGGGTTGCTTTTACTCATTTCAGGTTGGCTTGATTGGTATTTTACCAATTCAAAACTGTAATACTGTGCCTGGAGTGATAAATGGCTTTTGTCATTTTACAGCTCGGCAAGGACAGCCCTGTGTTAGTCCTATGCTTAAAGACTGCTGTAAAAATGGCCAAAGACTTTGTCCATTTCTATCTCGGCGTGGATAGCACTGTGCTAATCCTATGCTTAAAAACTTTGATAGAAAAGCAGACATTTGAGGTGAGCAGATCTAGAGTGTCGCTGGTGTTGAGAGTGCTCTATACAGGGGCTGCTTTCCACCTAAACTTGAGAACTACCCAGAATTCTCTACTTCTTTTTTTTTGCATAATTTATTCGTCACTCTATGCCTGAAAGGGTATTCTTTTGACTTATACTGGATGCGCCCTTGTGTCTGGACAAAGCTATACCTCTCTGAAGAGCTCTAATTAGAGCGTAACACTGTGTCAGGGGTTGCTTTTACTCATTTCAGATTGGCTTGATTGGTATTTTACCAATTCAAAGCTGTAATACTGTGCCTGGAGTGATAAATGGCTTTTGTCATTTTACAGCTCGGCAAGGACAGCCCTGTGTTAGTCCTATGCTTAAAGACTTTGCTGTAAAAATGGCAAAAGACTTTGTCCATTTCTATCTCAGCGTGGATAGCACTGTGCTAATCCTATGCTTAAAAACTTTGATAGAAAAGCAGACATTTGAGGTGAGCAGATCTAGAGTGTCGCTGGTGTTGAGAGTGCTCTATACAGGGGCTGCTTTCCACCTAAACTTGAGAACTACCCAGAGTTCTCTACTTCTTTTTTTTTTGCATAATTTATTCGTCACTCTATGCCTGAAAGGGTATTCTTTTGACTTATACTGGATGCGCCCTTGTGTCTGGACAAAGCTATACCTCTCTGAAAAGCTCTAATTAGAGCGAAACACTGTGTCAGGGGTTGCTTTTACTCATTTCAGGTTGGCTTGATTGGTATTTTACCAATTCAAAGCTGTAATACTGTGCCTGGAGTGATAAATGGCTTTTGTCATTTTACAGCTCGGCAAGAACAGCCCTGTGTTAGTCCTATGCTTAAAGACTTTGTTGTAAAAATGGCAAAAGACTTTGTCCATTTCTATCTCGGCGTGGATAGCACTGTGCTAATCCTATGCTTAAAAACTTTGATAGAAAAGCAGACATTTGAGGTGAGCAGATCTAGAGTGTCGCTGGTGTTGAGAGTACTCTATACAGGGGCTGCTTTCCACCTAAACTTGAGAACAACCCAGAGTTCTCTACTTCTTTTTTTGCATAATTTATTCGTCACTCTATGCCTGAAAGGGTATTCTTTTGACTTATACTGGGTGCGCCCTTGTGTCTGGACAAAGCTATACCTCTCTGAAGAGCTCTAATTAGATCGAAACACTGTGTCAGGGGTTGCTTTTACTCATTTCAGGTTGGCTTGATTGGTATTTTACCAATTCAAAGCTGTAATACTGTGCCTGGAGTGATAAATGGCTTTTGTCATTTTACAGCTCGGCAAGGACAGCCCTGTGTTAGTACTATGCTTAAAGACTTTGCTGTAAAAATGGCAAAAGACTTTGTCCATTTCTATCTCGGCGTGGATAGCACTGTGCTAATCCTATGCTTAAAAGCTTTGATAGAAAGCAGACATTTGAGGTGAGCAGATCTAGAGTGTCGCTGGTGTTGAGAGTGCTCTATACAGGGGCTGCTTTCCACCTAAACTTGAGAACTACCCAGAGTTCTCTACTTCTTTTTTTGCATAATTTATTCATCACTCTATGCCTGAAAGGGTATTCTTTTGACTTATACTGGGTGCGCCCTTGTGTCTGGACAAAGCTATACCTCTCTGAAGAGCTCTAATTAGAGCGAAACACTGTGTCAGGGGTTGCTTTTACTCATTTCAGGTTGGCTTGATTGGTATTTTACCAATTCAAAGCTGTAATACTGTGCCTGGAGTGATAAATGGCTTTTGTCATTTTACAGCTCGGCAAAGACAGTCCTGTGTTAGTCCTATGCTTAAAGACTTTGCTGTAAAAATGGCAAAAGACTTTGTCCATTTCTATCTCGGCGTGGATAGCACTGTGCTAATCCTATGCTTAAAAACTTTGATAGAAAAGCAGACATTTGAGGTGAGCAGATCTAGAGTGTCGCTGGTGTTGAGAGTCCTCTATACAGGGGCTGCTTTCCACCTAAACTTGAGAACTACCCAGAGTTC
Source organism: Triturus cristatus (assembly GCF_964204655.1). NCBI lineage: Eukaryota > Metazoa > Chordata > Amphibia > Caudata > Salamandridae > Triturus > Triturus cristatus. The sequence goes on from NC_140591.1 coordinate 686,157,584, forward strand.
TCTACTTCTTTTTTTGCATAATGTATTCGTCACTCTATGCCTGAAAGGGTATTCTTTTGACTTATACTGGGTGCGCCCTTGTGTCTGGACAAAGCTATACCTCTCTGAAGAGCTCTAATTAGAGCGAAACACTGTGTCAGGGGTTGCTTTTACTCATTTCAGGTTGGCTTGATTGGTATTTTACCAATTCAAAGCTGTAATACGGTGCCTGGAGTGATAAATGGCTTTTGTCATTTTACAGCTCGGCAAGGACAGCCCTGTGTTAGTCCTATGCTTAAAGACTTTGCTGTAAAAATGGCAAAAGACTTTGTCCGTTTCTATCTCGGCGTGGATAGCACTGTGCTAATCCTATGCTTAAAAACTTTGATAGAAAAGCAGACATTTGAGGTGAGCAGATCTAGAGTGTCGCTGGTGTTGAGAGTGCTTTATACAAGGGCTGCTTTCCACCTAAACTTGAGAACTACCCAGAGTTCTCTACTTCTTTTTTTGCATAATTTATTCGTCACTCTATGCCTGAAAGGGTATTCTTTTGACTTATACTGGGTGCGCCCTTGTGTCTGGACAAAACTATACCTCTCTGAAGAGCTCTAATTAGAGCGAAACACTGTGTCAGGGGTTGCTTTTACTCATTTCAGGTTGGCTTGATTGGTATTTTTCCAATTCAAAGCTGTAATACTGTGCCTGGAGTTATAAGCGGCTTTTGTCATTTTACAGCTCGGCAAGGACAGCCCTGTGTTAGTCCTATGCTCGAAGACTTTGCTGTAAAAATGGCAAAAGACTTTGTCCGTTTCTATCTCGGCGTGGATAGCACTGTGCTAATCCTATGCTTAAAAACTTTGATAGAAAAGCAGACATTTGAGGTGAGCAGATCTAGAGTGTCGCTGGTGTTGAGAGTGCACTATACAGGGGCTGCTTTCCACCTAAACTTGAGAACTACCCAGAGTTCTCTACTTCTTTTTTTTTGCATAATTTATTCGTCACTCTATGCCTGAAAGGGTATTCTTTTGACTTATACTGGATGCGCCCTTGTGTCTGGACAAAGCTATACCTCTCTGAAAAGCTCTAATTAGAGCGAAACACTGTGTCAGGGGTTGCTTTTACTCATTTCAGGTTGGCTTGATTGGTATTTTACCAATTCAAAGCTGTAATACTGTGCCTGGAGTGATAAATGGCTTTTGTCATTTTACAGCTCGGCAAGGACAGCCCTGTGTTAGTCCTATGCTTAAAGACTTTGTTGTAAAAATGGCAAAAGACTTTGTCCATTTCTATCTCGGCGTGGATAGCACTGTGCTAATCCTATGCTTAAAAACTTTGATAGAAAAGCAGACATTTGAGGTGAGCAGATCTAGAGTGTCGCTGGTGTTGAGAGTGCTCTATACAGGGGCTGCTTTCCACCTAAACTTGAGAACAACCCAGAGTTCTCTACTTCTTTTTTTGCATAATTTATTCGTCACTCTATGCCTGAAAGGGTATTCTTTTGACTTATACTGGGTGCGCCCTTGTGTCTGGACAAAGCTATACCTCTCTGAAGAGCTTTAATTAGATCGAAACACTGCGTCAGGGGTTGCTTTTACTCATTTCAGGTTGGCTTGATTGGTATTTTACCAATTCAAAGCTGTAATACTGTGCCTGGAGTGAAAAATGGCTTTTGTCATTTTACAGCTCGGCAAGGACAGCCCTGTGTTAGTCCTATGCTTAAAGACTTTGCTGTAAAAATGGCAAAAGACTTTGTCCATTTCTATCTCGGCGTGGATAGCACTGTGCTAATCCTATGCTTAAAAACTTTGATAGAAAAGCAGACATTTGAGGTGAGCAGATCTAGAGTGTCGCTGGTGTTGAGAGTGCTCTATACAGGGGCTGCTTTCCACCTAAACTTGAGAACTACCCAGAGTTCTCTACTTCTTTTTTTTTTGCATAATTTATTCGTCACTCTATGCCTGAAAGGGTATTCTTTTGACTTATACTGGATGCGCCCTTGTGTCTGGACAAAGCTATACCTCTCTGAAAAGCTCCAATTAGAGCGAAACACTGTGTCAGGGGTTGCTTTTACTCATTTCAGGTTGGCTTGATTGGTATTTTACCAATTCAAAGCTGTAATACTGTGCCTGGAGTGATAAATGGCTTTTGTCATTTTACAGCTCGGCAAGGACAGCCCTGTGTTAGTCCTATGCTTAAAGACTTTGTTGTAAAAATGGCAAAAGACTTTGTCCATTTCTATCTCGGTGTGGATAGCACTGTGCTAATCCTATGCTTAAAAACTTTGATAGAAAAGCAGACATTTGAGGTGAGCAGATCTAGAGTGTCGCTGGTGTTGAGAGTGCTCTATACAAGGGTTGCTTTCCACCTAAACTTGAGAACAACCCAGAGTTCTCTACTTCTTTTTTTGCATAATTTATTCGTCACTCTATGCCTGAAAGGGTATTCTTTTGACTTATACTGGGTGCGCCCTTGTGTCTGGACAGAACTATACCTCTCTGAAGAGCTCTATTTAGAGCGAAACACTGTGTCAGGGGTTGCTTTTACTCATTTCAGGTTGGCTTGATTGGTATTTTTCCAATTCAAAGCTGTAATACTGTGCCTGGAGTGATAAATGGCTTTTGTCATTTTACAGCTCGGCAAGGACAGCCCTGTGTTAGTCCTATGCTCGAAGACTTTGCTGTAAAAATGGCAAAAGACTTTGTCCGTTTCTATCTCGGCGTGGATAGCACTGTGCTAATCCTATGCTTAAAAACTTTGATAGAAAAGCAGACATTTGAGGTGAGCAGATCTAGAGTGTCGCTGGTGTTGAGAGTGCACTATACAGGGGCTGCTTTCCACCTAAACTTGAGAACTACCCAGAGTTCTCTACTTCTTATTTTGCATAATTTATTCGTCACTCTCTGCCTGAAAGGGTATTCTTTTGACTTATACTGGGTGCGCCCTTGTGTCTGGACAAAGCCATACCTCTCTGAAGAGCTCTAATTAGAGCGAAACACTGTGTCAGGGGTTGCTTTTACTCATTTCAGGTTGGCTTGATTGGTATTTTACCAATTCAAAGCTGTAATACTGTGTCTGGAGTGATAAATGGCTTTTGTCATTTTACAGCTCTGCAAGGACAGCCCTGTGTTAGTCCTATGCTTAAAGACTTTGCTGTAAAAATGGCAAAAGCCGTTGTCCATTTCTATCTCGGCGTGGATAGCACTGTGCTAATCCTATGCTTAAAAACTTTTATAGAAAAGCAGACATTTGAGGTGAGCAGATCTAGAGTGTCGCTGGTGTTGAGAGTGCTCTATACAGGGGCTGCTTTCCACCTAAACTTGAGAACAACCCAGAGTTCTCTACTTCTTTTTTTGCATAATTTATTCGTCACTCTATGCCTGAAAGGGTATTCTTTTGACTTATACTGGGTGCGCCCTTGTGTCTGGACAAAGCTATACCTCTCTGAAGAGCTTTAATTAGATCAAAACACTGCGTCAGGGGTTGCTTTTACTCATTTCAGGTTGGCTTGATTGGTATTTTACCAATTCAAAGCTGTAATACTGTGCCTGGAGTGATAAATGGCTTTTGTCATTTTACAGCTCGGCAAGGACAGCCCTGTGTTAGTCCTATGCTTAAAGACTTTGCTGTAAAAATGGCAAAATACTTTGTCCATTTCTATCTCGGCGTGGATAGCACTGTGCTAATCCTATGCTTAAAAACTTTGATAGAAAAGCAGACATTTGAGGTGAGCAGATCTAGAGTGTCGCTGGTGTTGAGAGTGCTCTATACAGGGGCTGCTTTCCACCTAAACTTGAGAACTACCCAGAGTTCTCTACTTCTTTTTTTTTTGCATAATTTATTCGTCACTCTATGCCTGAAAGGGTATTCTTTTGACTTATACTGGATGCGCCCTTGTGTCTGGACAAAGCTATACCTCTCTGAAAAGCTCTGATTAGAGCGAAACACTGTGTCAGGGGTTGCTTTTACTCATTTCAGGTTGGCTTGATTGGTATTTTACCAATTCAAATCTGTAATACTGTGCCTGGAGTGATAAATGGCTTTTGTCATTTTACAGCTCGGCAAGGACAGCCCTGTGTTAGTCCTATGCTTAAAGACTTTGTTGTAAAAATGGCAAAAGACTTTGTTCATTTCTATCTCGGCGTGGATAGCACTGTGCTAATCCTATGCTTAAAAACTTTGATAGAAAAGCAGACATTTGAGGTGAGCAGATCTAGAGTGTCGCTGGTGTTGAGAGTGCTCTATACAAGGGCTGCTTTCCACCTAAACTTGAGAACAACCCAGAGTTCTCTACTTCTTTTTTTGCATAATTTATTCGTCACTCTATGCCTGAAAGGGTATTCTTTTGACTTATACTGGGTGCGCCCTTGTGTCTGGACAAAACTATACCTCTCTGAAGAGCTCTAATTAGAGCGAAACACTGTGTCAGGGGTTGCTTTTACTCATTTCAGGTTGGCTTGATTGGTATTTTTCCAATTCAAAGCTGTAATACTGTGCCTGGAGTGATAAATGGCTTTTGTCATTTTACAGCTCGGCAAGGACAGCCCTGTGTTAGTCCTATGCTCGAAGACTTTGCTGTAAAAATGGCAAAAGACTTTGTCCGTTTCTATCTCGGCGTGGATAGCACTGTGCTAATCCTATGCTTAAAAACTTTGATAGAAAAGCAGACATTTGAGGTGAGCAGATCTAGAGTGTCGCTGGTGTTGAGAGTGCACTATACAGGGGCTGCTTTCCACCTAAACTTGAGAACTACCCAGAGTTCTCTACTTCTTATTTTGCATAATTTATTCGTCACTCTCTGCCTAAAAGGGTATTCTTTTGACTTATACTGGGTGCGCCCTTGTGTCTGGACAAAGCCATACCTCTCTGAAGAGCTCTAATTAGAGCGAAACATTCTGTCAGGGGTTGCTTTTACTCATTTCAGGTTGGCTTGATTGGTATTTTACCAATTCAAAGCTGTAATACTGTGCCTGGAGTGATAAATGGCTTTTGTCATTTTACAGCTCTGCAAGGACAGCCCTGTGTTAGTCCTATGCTTAAAGACTTTGCTGTAAAAATGGCAAAAGACGTTGTCCATTTCTATCTCGGCGTGCATAGCACTGTGCTAATCCTATGCTTAAAAACTTTTATAGAAAAGCAGACATTTGAGGTGAGCAGATCTAGAGTGTCGCTGGTGTTGAGAGTGCTCTATACAGGGGCTGCTTTCCACCTAAACTTGAGAACTAGCCAGAGTTCTCTACTTCTTTTTTTTTGCATAATTTATTTGTCACTCTATGCCTGAAAGGGTATTCTTTTGACTTATACTGGATGCGCCCTTGTGTCTGGACAAAGCTATACCTCTCTGAAGAGCTCTAATTAGAGCGAAACACTGTGTCAGGGGTTGCTTTTACTCATTTCAGGTTGGCTTGATTGGTATTTTACCAATTCAAAGCTGTAATACTGTGCCTGGAGTGATAAATGGCTTTTGTCATTTTACAGCTCGGCAAGGACAGCCCTGTGTTAGTCCTATGCTTTAAGACTTTGCTGTAAAAATGGCAAAAGACTTTGTCCATTTCTATCTCGGCGTGGATAGCACTGTGCTAATCCTATGCTTAAAAACTTTGATAGAAAAGCAGACATTTGAGGTGAGCAGATCTAGAGTGTCGCTGGTGTTGAGAGTGCTCTATACAGGGGCTGCTTTCCACCTAAACTTGAGAACTACCCAGAGTTCTCTACTTCTTTTTTTGCCTAATTTATTCGTCACTCTCTGCCTGAAAGGGTATTCTTTTGACTTATACTGGGTGCGCCCTTGTGTCTGGACAAAGCCATACCTCTCTGAAGAGCTCTAATTAGAGCGAAACACTGTGTCAGGGGTTGCTTTTACTCATTTCAGGTTGGCTTGATTGGTATTTTACCAATTCAAAGCTGTAATACTGTGCCTGGAGTGATAAATGGCTTTTGTCATTTTACAGCTCGGCAAGGACAGCCCTGTGTTAGTCCTATGCTTAAAGACTTTGCTGTAAAAATGGCAAAAGACTTTGTCCATTTCTATCTCGGCGTGGATAGCACTGTGCTAATCCTATGCTTAAAAACTTTGATAGAAAAGCAGACATTTGAGGTGAGCAGATCTAGAGTGTCGCTGGTGTTGAGAGTGCTCTATACAGAGGCTGCTTTCCACCTAAACTTGAGAACTACCCAGAGTTCTCTACTTCTTTTTTTGCATAATTTATTCGTCACTCTATGCCTGAAAGGGTATTCTTCTGACTTATACTGGTTGCGCCCTTGTGTCTGGACAAAGCTATACCTCTCTGAAGAGCTCTAATTAGAGCGAAACACTGTGTCAGGGGTTGCTTTTACTCATTTCAGGTTGGCTTGATTGGTATTTTACCAATTCAAAGCTGTAATACGGTGCCTGGAGTGATAAATGGCTTTTGTCATTTTACAGCTCGGCAAGGACAGCCCTGTGTTAGTCCTATGCTTAAAGACTTTGCTGTAAAAATGGCAAAAGACTTTGTCCGTTTCTATCTCGGCGTGGATAGCACTGTGCTAATCCTATGCTTAAAAACTTTGATAGAAAAGCAGACATTTGAGGTGAGCAGATCTAGAGTGTCGCTGGTGTTGAGAGTGCTTTATACAAGGGTTGCTTTCCACCTAAACTTGAGAACTACCCAGAGTTCTCTACTTCTTTTTTTGCATAATTTATTCGTCACTCTATGCCTGAAAGGGTATTCTTTTGACTTATACTGGGTGCGCCCTTGTGTCTGGACAAAACTATACCTCTCTGAAGAGCTCTAATTAGAGCGAAACACTGTGTCAGGGGTTGCTTTTACTCATTTCAGGTTGGCTTGATTGGTATTTTTCCAATTCAAAGCTGTAATACTGTGCCTGGGGTTATAAATGGCTTTTGTCATTTTACAGCTCGGCAAGGACAGCCCTGTGTTAGTCCTATGCTCGAAGACTTTGCTGTAAAAATGGCAAAAGACTTTGTCCGTTTCTATCTCGGCGTGGATAGCACTGTGCTAATCCTATGCTTAAAAACTTTGATAGAAAAGCAGACATTTGAGGTGAGCAGATCTAGAGTGTCGCTGGTGTTGAGAGTGCACTATACAGGGGCTGCTTTCCACCTAAACTTGAGAACTACCCAGAGTTCTCTACTTCTTATTTTGCATAATTTATTCGTCACTCTCTGCCTGAAAGGGTATTCTTTTGACTTATACTGGGTGCGCCCTTGTGTCTGGACAAAGCCATACCTCTCTGAAGAGCTCTAATTAGAGCGAAACACTGTGTCTGGGGTTGCTTTTACTCATTTCAGGTTGGCTTGATTGGTATTTTACCAATTCAAAGCTGTAATACTGTGCCTGGAGTGATAAATGGCTTTTGTCATTTTACAGCTCGGCAAGGACAGCCCTGTGTTAGTCCTATGCTTAAAGACTTTGCTGTAAAAATGGCAAAAGACTTTGTCCATTTCTATCTCGGCGTGGATAGCACTGTGCTAATCCTATGCTTAAAAACTTTGATAGAAAAGCAGACATTTGAGGTGAGCAGATCTAGAGTGCCGCTGGTGTTGAGAGTGTTCTATACAGGGGCTGCTTTCCACCTAAACTTGAGAACTACCCAGAGTTCTCTACTTCTTTTTTTTGCATAATTTATTCGTCACTCTATGCCTGAAAGGGTATTCTTTTGACTTATACTGGATGCGCCCTTGTGTCTGGACAAAGCTATACCTCTCTGAAGAGCTCTAATTAGAGCGAAACACTGTGTCAGGGGTTGCTTTTACTCATTTCAGGTTGGCTTGATTGGTATTTTACCAATTCAAAGCTGTAATACTGTGCCTGGAGTGATAAATGGCTTTTGTCATTTTACAGCTCGGCAAGGACAGCCCTGTGTTAGTCCTATGCTTAAAGACTTTGCTGTAAAAATGGCAAAAGACTTTCTCCATTTCTATCTCGGCGTGGATAGCACTGTGCTAATCCTATGCTTAAAAACTTTGATAGAAAAGCAGACATTTGAGGTGAGCAGATCTAGAGTGTCGCTGGTGTTGAGAGTGCTCTATACAGGGACTGCTTTCCACCTAAACTTGAGAACTACCCAGAGTTCTCTACTTCTTTTTTTTTGCATAATTTATTCGTCACTCTATGCCTGAAAGGGTATTCTTTTGACTTATACTGGATGCGCCCTTGTGTCTGGACAAAGCTATACCTCTCTGAAGAGCTCTAATTAGAGCGAAACACTGTGTCAGGGGTTGCTTTTACTCATTTCAGGTTGGCTTGATTGGTATTTTACCAATTCAAAGCAGTAATACTGTGCCTGGAGTGATAAATGGCTTTTGTCATTTTACAGCTCGGCAAGGACAGCCCTGTGTTAGTCCTATGCTTAAAGACTTTGTTGTAAAAATAGCAAAAGACTTTGTCCGTTTCTATCTCGGCGTGGATAGCACTGTGCTAATCCTATGCTTAAAAACTTTGATAGAAAAGCAGACATTTGAGGTGAGCAGATCTAGAGTGTCGCTGGTGTTGAGAGTGCTCTATACAGGGGCTGCTTTCCACCTAAACTTGAGAACTACCCAGAGTTCTCTACTTCTTTTTTTGCCTAATTTATTCGTCACTCTCTGCCTGAAAGGGTATTCTTTTGACTTATACTGGGTGCGCCCTTGTGTCTGGACAAAGCCATACCTCTCTGAAGAGCTCTAAATAGAGCGAAACACTGTGTCAGGGGTTGCTTTTACTCATTTCAGGTTGGCTTGATTGGTATTTTACCAATTCAAAGCTGTAATACTGTGCCTGTAGTGATAAATGGCTTTTGTCATTTTACAGCTCGGCAAGGACATCCCTGTGTTAGTCCTATGCTTAAAGACTTTGCTGTAAAAATGGTAAAAGACTTTGTCCATTTCTATCTCGGCATGGATAGCACTGTGCTAATACTATGCTTAAAAACTTTGATAGAAAAGCAGACATTTGAGGTGAGCAGATCTCGAGTGTCGCTGGTGTTGAGAGTGCTCTATACAGAGGCTGCTTTCCACCTAAACTTGAGAACTACCCAGAGTTCTCTACTTCTTTTTTTTTGCATAATTTATTCGTCACTCTATGCCTGAAAGGGTATTCTTCTGACTTATACTGGGTGCGCCCTTGTGTCTGGACAAAGCTATACCTCTCTGAAGAGCTCTAATTAGAGCGAAACACTGTGTCAGGGGTTGCTTTTACTCATTTCAGGTTGGCTTGATTGGTATTTTACCAATTCAAAGCTGTAATGCTGTGCTTGGAGTGATAAATGGCTTTTGTTGTTTTACAGCTCGGCAAGGACAGCTCTGTGCTAGTCCTATGCTTAAAGACTTTGCTGTAAAAATGGCAAAAGACTTTGTCCATTTCTATCTCGGCGTGGATAGCACTGTGCTAATCCTATGCTTAAAAACTTTGATAGAAAAGCAGACATTTGAGGTGAACAGATCTAGAGTGTCGCTGGTGTTGAGAGTGCTCTATACAGGGGCTGCTTTCCACCTAAACTTGAGAACTACCCAGAGTTCTCTACTTCTTTTTTTTTGCATAATTTATTCGTCACTCTATGCCTGAAAGGGTATTCTTTTGACTTATACTGGATGCGCCCTTGTGTCTGGACAAAGCTATGCCTCTCTGAAGAGCTCTAATTAGAGCGAAACACTGTGTCAGGGGTTGCTTTTACTCATTTCAGGTTGGCTTGATTGGTATTTTACCAATTCAAAGCTGTAATACTGTGCCTGGAGTGATGAATGGCTTTTGTCATTTTACAGCTCGGCAAGGACAGCCCTGTGTTAATCCTATGCTTAAAGACTTTGCTGTAAAAATGGCAAAACACTTTGTCCATTTCTATCTCGGCGTGGATAGCACTGTGCTAATCCTATGCTTAAAAACTTTGATAGAAAAGCAGACATTTGAGGTGAGCAGATCTAGAGTGTCGCTGGTGTTGAGAGTGCTCTATACAGGGGCTGCTTTCCACCTAAACTTGAGAACAGCCCAGAGTTCTCTACTTCTTTTTTTGCATAATTTATTCGTCACTCTATGCCTGAAAGGGTATTCTTTTGACTTATACTGGGTGCGCCCTTGTGTCTGGACAAAGCTATACCTCTCTGAAGAGCTCTTATTAGATCGAAACACTGCGTCAGGGGTTGCTTTTACTCATTTCAGGTTGGCTTGATTGGTATTTTACCAATTCAAAGCTGCAATACTGTGCCTGGAGTGATAAATGGCTTTTGTCATTTTACAGCTCGGCAAGGACAGCCGTGTGTTAATCCTATGCTTAAAGACTTTGCTGTAAAAATGGCAAAAAACTTTGTCCATTTCTATCTCGGCGTGGATAGCACTGTGCTAATCCTATGCTTAAAAACTTTGATTGAAAAGCAGACATTTGAGGTGAACAGATCTAGAGTGTCGCTGGTTTTGAGAGTGCTCTATACAGGGGCTGCTTTCCACCTAAACTTGAGAACTACCCAGAGTTCTCTACTTCTTATTTTGCATAATTTATTCGTCACTCTCTGCCTGAAAGGGTATTCTTTTGACTTATACTGGGTGCGCCCTTGTATCTGGACAAAGCCATACCTCTCTGAAGAGCTCTAATTAGAGCGAAACACTGTGTCAGGGGTTGCTTTTACTCATTTCAGGTTGGCTTGATTGGTATTTTACCAATTCAAAGCTGTAATACTGTGCCTGGAGTGATAAATGGCTTTTGTCATTTTACAGCTCTGCAAGGACAGCCCTGTGTTAGTCCTAAGCTTAAAGACTTTGCTGTAAAAATGGCAAAAGACGTTGTCCATTTCTATCTCGGCGTGGATAGCACTGTGCTAATCCTATGCTTAAAAACTTTTATAGAAAAGCAGACATTTGAGGTGAGCAGATCTAGAGTGTCGCTGGTGTTGAGAGTGCTCTATACAGGGGCTGCTTTCCACCTAAACTTGAGAACTACCCAGAGTTCTCTACTTCCTTTTATTGCATAATTTATTCGTCACTCTATGCCTGAAAGGGTATTCTTTTGACTTATACTGGATGCGCCCTTGTGTCTGGACAAAGCTATACCTCTCTGAAGAGCTCTAATTAGAGCGAAACACTGTGTCAGGGGTTGCTTTTACTCATTTCAGGTTGGCTTGATTGGTATTTTACCAATTCAAAGCTGTAATACTGTGCCTGGAGTGATAAATGGCTTTTGTCATTTTACAGCTCGGCAAGGACAGCCCTGTGTTAGTCCTATGCTTAAAGACTTTGCTGTAAAAATGGCAAAAGACTTTGTCCATTTCTATCTCGGCGTGGATAGCACTGTGCTAATCCTATGCTTAAAAACTTTGATAGAAAAGCAGACATTTGAGGTGAGCAGATCTAGAGTGTCGCTGGTGTTGAGAGTGCTCTATACAGGGGCTGCTTTCCACCTAAACTTGAGAACTACCCAGAGTTCTCTACTTCTTTTTTTGCCTAATTTATTCGTCACTCTCTGCCTGAAAGGGTATTCTTTTGACTTATACTGGGTGCGCCCTTGTGTCTGGACAAAGCCATACCTCTCTGAAGAGCTCTAATTAGAGCGAAACACTGTGTCAGGGGTTGCTTTTACTCATTTCAGGTTGGCTTGATTGGTATTTTACCAATTCAAAGCTGTAATACTGTGCCTGGAGTGATAAATGGCTTTTGTCATTTTACAGCTCGGCAAGGACAGCCCTGTGTTAGTCCTATGCTTAAAGACTTTGCTGTAAAAATGGCAAAAAACTTTGTCCATTTCTATCTCGGCGTGGATAGCACTGTGCTAATCCTATGCTTAAAAACTTTGATAGAAAAGCAGACATTTGAGGTGAGCAGATCTAGAGTGTCGCTGGTGTTGAGAGTGCTCTATACAGAGGCTGCTTTCCGCCTAAACTTGAGAACTACCCAGAGTTCTCTACTTCTTTTTTTGCATAATTTATTCGTCACTCTATGCCTGAAAGGGTATTCTTCTGACTTATACTGGTTGCGCCCTTGTGTCTGGACAAAGCTATACCTCTCTGAAGAGCTCTAATTAGAGCGAAACACTGTGTCAGGGGTTGCTTTTATTCATTTCAGGTTGGCTTGATTGGTATTTTACCAATTCAAAGCTGTAATACTGTGCCTGGAGTGATAAATGGCTTTTGTCATTTTACAGCTCGGCAAGGACAGCCCTCTGTTAGTCCTATGCTTAAAGACTTTGCTGTAAAAATGGCAAAAGACTTTGTCCGTTTCTATCTCGGCGTGGATAGCACTGTGCTAATCCTATGCTTAAAAACTTTGATAGAAAAGCAGACATTTGAGGTGAGCAGATCTAGAGTGTCGCTGGTGTTGAGAGTGCTCTATACAAGGGCTGCTTTCCACCTAAACTTGAGAACTACCCAGAGTTCTCTACTTCTTTTTTTGCATAATTTATTCGTCACTCAATGCCTGAAAGGGTATTCTTTTGACTTATACTGGGTGCGCCCTTTTGTCTGGACAAAACTATACCTCTCTGAAGAGCTCTAATTAGAGCGAAACACTGTGTCAGGGGTTGCTTTTACTCATTTCAGGTTGGCTTGATTGGTATTTTTCCAATTCAAAGCTGTAATACTGTGCCTGGAGTGATAAATGGCTTTTGTCATTTTACAGCTCGGCAAGGACAGCCCTGTGTTAGTCCTATGCTCGAAGACTTTGCTGTAAAAATGGCAAAAGACTTTGTCCGTTTCTATCTCGGCGTGGATAGCACTGTGCTAATCCTATGCTTAAAAACTTTGATAGAAAAGCAGACATTTGAGGTGAGCAGATCTAGAGTGTCGCTGGTGTTGAGAGTGCTCTATACAGGGGCTGCTTTCCACCTAAACTTGAGAACTACCCAGAGTTCTCTACTTCTTTTTTTGCATAATTTATTCGTCACTCTATGCCAGAAAGGGTATTCTTTAGACTTATACTGGGTGCGCCCTTGTGTCTGGACAAAGCTATACCTCTCTGAAGAGCTCTAATTAGAGCGAAACACTGTGTCAGGGGTTGCTTTTACTCATTTCAGGTTGGCTTGATTGGTATTTTACCAATTCAAAGCTGTAATACTGTGCCTGGAGTGATAAATGGCTTTTGTCATTTTACAGCTCTGCAAGGACAGCCCTGTGTTAGTCCTAAGCTTAAAGACTTTGCTGTAAAAATGGCAAAAGACGTTGTCCATTTCTATCTCGGCGTGGATAGCACTGTGCTAATCCTATGCTTAAAAACTTTTATAGAAAAGCAGACATTTGAGGTGAGCAGATCTAGAGTGTCGCTGGTGTTGAGAGTGCTCTATACAGGGGCTGCTTTCCACCTAAACTTGAGAACTACCCAGAGTTCTCTACTTCTTTTTTTTTGCATAATTTATTCGTCACTCTATGCCTGAAAGGGTATTCTTTTGACTTATACTGGATGCGCCCTTGTGTCTGGACAAAGCTATACCTCTCTGAAGAGCTCTAATTAGAGCGAAACACTGTGTCAGGGGTTGCTTTTACTCATTTCAGGTTGGCTTGATTGGTATTTTACCAATTCAAAGCTGTAATACTGTGCCTGGAGTGATAAATGGCTTTTGTCATTTTACAGCTCGGCAAGGACAGCCCTGTGTTAGTCCTATGCTTAAAGACTTTGCTGTAAAAATGGCAAAAGACTTTGTCCATTTCTATCTCGGCGTGGATAGCACTGTGCTAATCCTATGCTTAAAAACTTTGATAGAAAAGCAGACATTTGAGGTGAGCAGATCTCGAGTGTCGCTGGTGTTGAGAGTGCTCTATACAGAGGCTGCTTTCCACCTAAACTTGAGAACTACCCAGAGTTCTCTACTTCTTTTTTTTTGCATAATTTATTCGTCACTCTATGCCTGAAAGGGTATTCTTCTGACTTATACTGGGTGCGCCCTTGTGTCTGGACAAAGCTATACCTCTCTGAAGAGCTCTAATTAGAGCGAAACACTGTGTCAGGGGTTGCTTTTACTCATTTCAGGTTGGCTTGATTGGTATTTTACCAATTCAAAGCTGTAATGCTGTGCTTGGAGTGATAAATGGCTTTTGTTGTTTTACAGCTCGGCAAGGACAGCTCTGTGCTAGTCCTATGCTTAAAGACTTTGCTGTAAAAATGGCAAAAGACTTTGTCCATTTCTATCTCGGCGTGGATAGCACTGTGCTAATCCTATGCTTAAAAACTTTGATAGAAAAGCAGACATTTGAGGTGAACAGATCTAGAGTGTCGCTGGTGTTGAGAGTGCTCTATACAGGGGCTGCTTTCCACCTAAACTTGAGAACTACCCAGAGTTCTCTACTTCTTTTTTTTTGCATAATTTATTCGTCACTCTATGCCTGAAAGGGTATTCTTTTGACTTATACTGGATGCGCCCTTGTGTCTGGACAAAGCTATGCCTCTCTGAAGAGCTCTAATTAGAGCGAAACACTGTGTCAGGGGTTGCTTTTACTCATTTCAGGTTGGCTTGATTGGTATTTTACCAATTCAAAGCTGTAATACTGTGCCTGGAGTGATGAATGGCTTTTGTCATTTTACAGCTCGGCAAGGACAGCCCTGTGTTAATCCTATGCTTAAAGACTTTGCTGTAAAAATGGCAAAACACTTTGTCCATTTCTATCTCGGCGTGGATAGCACTGTGCTAATCCTATGCTTAAAAACTTTGATAGAAAAGCAGACATTTGAGGTGAGCAGATCTAGAGTGTCGCTGGTGTTGAGAGTGCTCTATACAGGGGCTGCTTTCCACCTAAACTTGAGAACAGCCCAGAGTTCTCTACTTCTTTTTTTGCATAATTTATTCGTCACTCTATGCCTGAAAGGGTATTCTTTTGACTTATACTGGGTGCGCCCTTGTGTCTGGACAAAGCTATACCTCTCTGAAGAGCTCTTATTAGATCGAAACACTGCGTCAGGGGTTGCTTTTACTCATTTCAGGTTGGCTTGATTGGTATTTTACCAATTCAAAGCTGCAATACTGTGCCTGGAGTGATAAATGGCTTTTGTCATTTTACAGCTCGGCAAGGACAGCCGTGTGTTAATCCTATGCTTAAAGACTTTGCTGTAAAAATGGCAAAAAACTTTGTCCATTTCTATCTCGGCGTGGATAGCACTGTGCTAATCCTATGCTTAAAAACTTTGATTGAAAAGCAGACATTTGAGGTGAACAGATCTAGAGTGTCGCTGGTTTTGAGAGTGCTCTATACAGGGGCTGCTTTCCACCTAAACTTGAGAACTACCCAGAGTTCTCTACTTCTTATTTTGCATAATTTATTCGTCACTCTCTGCCTGAAAGGGTATTCTTTTGACTTATACTGGGTGCGCCCTTGTATCTGGACAAAGCCATACCTCTCTGAAGAGCTCTAATTAGAGCGAAACACTGTGTCAGGGGTTGCTTTTACTCATTTCAGGTTGGCTTGATTGGTATTTTACCAATTCAAAGCTGTAATACTGTGCCTGGAGTGATAAATGGCTTTTGTCATTTTACAGCTCTGCAAGGACAGCCCTGTGTTAGTCCTAAGCTTAAAGACTTTGCTGTAAAAATGGCAAAAGACGTTGTCCATTTCTATCTCGGCGTGGATAGCACTGTGCTAATCCTATGCTTAAAAACTTTTATAGAAAAGCAGACATTTGAGGTGAGCAGATCTAGAGTGTCGCTGGTGTTGAGAGTGCTCTATACAGGGGCTGCTTTCCACCTAAACTTGAGAACTACCCAGAGTTCTCTACTTCCTTTTATTGCATAATTTATTCGTCACTCTATGCCTGAAAGGGTATTCTTTTGACTTATACTGGATGCGCCCTTGTGTCTGGACAAAGCTATACCTCTCTGAAGAGCTCTAATTAGAGCGAAACACTGTGTCAGGGGTTGCTTTTACTCATTTCAGGTTGGCTTGATTGGTATTTTACCAATTCAAAGCTGTAATACTGTGCCTGGAGTGATAAATGGCTTTTGTCATTTTACAGCTCGGCAAGGACAGCCCTGTGTTAGTCCTATGCTTAAAGACTTTGCTGTAAAAATGGCAAAAGACTTTGTCCATTTCTATCTCGGCGTGGATAGCACTGTGCTAATCCTATGCTTAAAAACTTTGATAGAAAAGCAGACATTTGAGGTGAGCAGATCTAGAGTGTCGCTGGTGTTGAGAGTGCTCTATACAGGGGCTGCTTTCCACCTAAACTTGAGAACTACCCAGAGTTCTCTACTTCTTTTTTTGCCTAATTTATTCGTCACTCTCTGCCTGAAAGGGTATTCTTTTGACTTATACTGGGTGCGCCCTTGTGTCTGGACAAAGCCATACCTCTCTGAAGAGCTCTAATTAGAGCGAAACACTGTGTCAGGGGTTGCTTTTACTCATTTCAGGTTGGCTTGATTGGTATTTTACCAATTCAAAGCTGTAATACTGTGCCTGGAGTGATAAATGGCTTTTGTCATTTTACAGCTCGGCAAGGACAGCCCTGTGTTAGTCCTATGCTTAAAGACTTTGCTGTAAAAATGGCAAAAAACTTTGTCCATTTCTATCTCGGCGTGGATAGCACTGTGCTAATCCTATGCTTAAAAACTTTGATAGAAAAGCAGACATTTGAGGTGAGCAGATCTAGAGTGTCGCTGGTGTTGAGAGTGCTCTATACAGAGGCTGCTTTCCGCCTAAACTTGAGAACTACCCAGAGTTCTCTACTTCTTTTTTTGCATAATTTATTCGTCACTCTATGCCTGAAAGGGTATTCTTCTGACTTATACTGGTTGCGCCCTTGTGTCTGGACAAAGCTATACCTCTCTGAAGAGCTCTAATTAGAGCGAAACACTGTGTCAGGGGTTGCTTTTATTCATTTCAGGTTGGCTTGATTGGTATTTTACCAATTCAAAGCTGTAATACTGTGCCTGGAGTGATAAATGGCTTTTGTCATTTTACAGCTCGGCAAGGACAGCCCTCTGTTAGTCCTATGCTTAAAGACTTTGCTGTAAAAATGGCAAAAGACTTTGTCCGTTTCTATCTCGGCGTGGATAGCACTGTGCTAATCCTATGCTTAAAAACTTTGATAGAAAAGCAGACATTTGAGGTGAGCAGATCTAGAGTGTCGCTGGTGTTGAGAGTGCTCTATACAAGGGCTGCTTTCCACCTAAACTTGAGAACTACCCAGAGTTCTCTACTTCTTTTTTTGCATAATTTATTCGTCACTCAATGCCTGAAAGGGTATTCTTTTGACTTATACTGGGTGCGCCCTTTTGTCTGGACAAAACTATACCTCTCTGAAGAGCTCTAATTAGAGCGAAACACTGTGTCAGGGGTTGCTTTTACTCATTTCAGGTTGGCTTGATTGGTATTTTTCCAATTCAAAGCTGTAATACTGTGCCTGGAGTGATAAATGGCTTTTGTCATTTTACAGCTCGGCAAGGACAGCCCTGTGTTAGTCCTATGCTCGAAGACTTTGCTGTAAAAATGGCAAAAGACTTTGTCCGTTTCTATCTCGGCGTGGATAGCACTGTGCTAATCCTATGCTTAAAAACTTTGATAGAAAAGCAGACATTTGAGGTGAGCAGATCTAGAGTGTCGCTGGTGTTGAGAGTGCTCTATACAGGGGCTGCTTTCCACCTAAACTTGAGAACTACCCAGAGTTCTCTACTTCTTTTTTTGCATAATTTATTCGTCACTCTATGCCAGAAAGGGTATTCTTTAGACTTATACTGGGTGCGCCCTTGTGTCTGGACAAAGCTATACCTCTCTGAAGAGCTCTAATTAGAGCGAAACACTGTGTCAGGGGTTGCTTTTACTCATTTCAGGTTGGCTTGATTGGTATTTTACCAATTCAAAGCTGTAATACTGTGCCTGGAGTGATAAATGGCTTTTGTCATTTTACAGCTCTGCAAGGACAGCCCTGTGTTAGTCCTAAGCTTAAAGACTTTGCTGTAAAAATGGCAAAAGACGTTGTCCATTTCTATCTCGGCGTGGATAGCACTGTGCTAATCCTATGCTTAAAAACTTTTATAGAAAAGCAGACATTTGAGGTGAGCAGATCTAGAGTGTCGCTGGTGTTGAGAGTGCTCTATACAGGGGCTGCTTTCCACCTAAACTTGAGAACTACCCAGAGTTCTCTACTTCTTTTTTTTTGCATAATTTATTCGTCACTCTATGCCTGAAAGGGTATTCTTTTGACTTATACTGGATGCGCCCTTGTGTCTGGACAAAGCTATACCTCTCTGAAGAGCTCTAATTAGAGCGAAACACTGTGTCAGGGGTTGCTTTTACTCATTTCAGGTTGGCTTGATTGGTATTTTACCAATTCAAAGCTGTAATACTGTGCCTGGAGTGATAAATGGCTTTTGTCATTTTACAGCTCGGCAAGGACAGCCCTGTGTTAGTCCTATGCTTAAAGACTTTGCTGTAAAAATGGCAAAAGACTTTGTCCATTTCTATCTCGGCGTGGATAGCACTGTGCTAATCCTATGCTTAAAAACTTTGATAGAAAAGCAGACATTTGAGGTGAGCAGATCTAGAGTGTCGCTGGTGTTGAGAGTGCTCTATACAGGGGCTGCTTTCCACCTAAACTTGAGAACTACCCAGAGTTCTCTACTTCTTTTTTTGCCTAATTTATTCGTCACTCTCTGCCTGAAAGGGTATTCTTTTGACTTATACTGGGTGCGCCCTTGTGTCTGGACAAAGCCATACCTCTCTGAAGAGCTCTAATTAGAGCGAAACACTGTGTCAGGGGTTGCTTTTACTCATTTCAGGTTGGCTTGATTGGTATTTTACCAATTCAAAGCTGTAATACTGTGCCTGGAGTGATAAATGGCTTTTGTCATTTTACAGCTCGGCAAGGACAGCCCTGTGTTAGTCCTATGCTTAAAGACTTTGCTGTAAAAATGGCAAAAAACTTTGTCCATTTCTATCTCGGCGTGGATAGCACTGTGCTAATCCTATGCTTAAAAACTTTGATAGAAAAGCAGACATTTGAGGTGAGCAGATCTAGAGTGTCGCTGGTGTTGAGAGTGCTCTATACAGAGGCTGCTTTCCGCCTAAACTTGAGAACTACCCAGAGTTCTCTACTTCTTTTTTTGCATAATTTATTCGTCACTCTATGCCTGAAAGGGTATTCTTCTGACTTATACTGGTTGCGCCCTTGTGTCTGGACAAAGCTATACCTCTCTGAAGAGCTCTAATTAGAGCGAAACACTGTGTCAGGGGTTGCTTTTATTCATTTCAGGTTGGCTTGATTGGTATTTTACCAATTCAAAGCTGTAATACTGTGCCTGGAGTGATAAATGGCTTTTGTCATTTTACAGCTCGGCAAGGACAGCCCTCTGTTAGTCCTATGCTTAAAGACTTTGCTGTAAAAATGGCAAAAGACTTTGTCCGTTTCTATCTCGGCGTGGATAGCACTGTGCTAATCCTATGCTTAAAAACTTTGATAGAAAAGCAGACATTTGAGGTGAGCAGATCTAGAGTGACGCTGGTGTTGAGAGTGTTCTATACAGGGGCTGCTTTCCACCTAAACTTGAGAACTACCCAGAGTTCTCTACTTCTTATTTTGCATAATTTATTCGTCACTCTCTGCCTGAAAGGGTATTCTTTTGACTTATACTGGGTGCGCCCTTGTGTCTGGACAAAGCCATACCTCTCTGAAGAGCTCTAAATAGAGCGAAACACTGTGTCTGGGGTTGCTTTTACTCATTTCAGGTTGGCTTGATTGGAATTTTACCAATTCAAAGCTGTAATACTGTGCCTGGAGTGATAAATGGCTTTTGTCATTTTACAGCTCGGCAAGGACAGCCCTGGGTTAGTCCTATGCTTAAAGACTTTGCTGTAAAAATGGCAAAAGACTTTGTCCATTTCTATCTCGGCGTGGATAGCACTGTGCTAATCCTATGCTTAAAAACTTTGATAGAAAAGCAGACATTTGAGGTGAGCAGATCTAGAGTGACGCTGGTGTTGAGAGTGTTCTATACAGGGGCTGCTTTCCACCTAAACTTGAGAACTACCCAGAGTTCTCTACTTCTTTTTTTGCATAATTTATTCGTCACTCTATGCCTGAAAGGGTATTCTTCTGACTTATACTGGTTGCGCCCTTGTGTCTGGACAAAGCTATACCTCTCTGAAGAGCTCTAATTAGAGCGAAACACTGTGTCAGGGGTTGCTTTTACTCATTTCAGGTTGGCTTGATTGGTATTTTACCAATTCAAAGCTGTAATACTGTGCCTGGAGTGATAAATGGCTTTTGTCATTTTACAGCTCGGCAAGGACAGCCCTCTGTTAGTCCTATGCTTAAAGACTTTGCTGTAAAAATGGCAAAAGACTTTGTCCGTTTCTATCTCGGCGTGGATAGCACTGTGCTAATCCTATGCTTAAAAACTTTGATAGAAAAGCAGACATTTGAGGTGAGCAGATCTAGAGTGTCGCTGGTGTTGAGAGTGCTCTATACAAGGGCTGCTTTCCACCTAAACTTGAGAACTACCCAGAGTTCTCTACTTCTTTTTTTGCATAATTTATTCGTCACTCAATGCCTGAAAGGGTATTCTTTTGACTTATACTGGGTGCGCCCTTTTGTCTGGACAAAACTATACCTCTCTGAAGAGCTCTAATTAGAGCGAAACACTGTGTCAGGGGTTGCTTTTACTCATTTCAGGTTGGCTTGATTGGTATTTTTCCAATTCAAAGCTGTAATACTGTGCCTGGAGTGATAAATGGCTTTTGTCATTTTACAGCTCGGCAAGGACAGCCCTGTGTTAGTCCTATGCTCGAAGACTTTGCTGTAAAAATGGCAAAAGACTTTGTCCGTTTCTATCTCGGCGTGGATAGCACTGTGCTAATCCTATGCTTAAAAACTTTGATAGAAAAGCAGACATTTGAGGTGAGCAGATCTAGAGTGTCGCTGGTGTTGAGAGTGCACTATACAGGGGCTGCTTTCCACCTAAACTTGAGAACTACCCAGAGTTCTCTACTTCTTATTTTGCATAATTTATTCGTCACTCTCTGCCTGAAAGGGTATTCTTTTGACTTATACTGGGTGCGCCCTTGTGTCTGGACAAAGCCATACCTCTCTGAAGAGCTCTAAATAGAGCGAAACACTGTGTCTGGGGTTGCTTTTACTCATTTCAGGTTGGCTTGATTGGAATTTTACCAATTCAAAGCTGTAATACTGTGCCTGGAGTGATAAATGGCTTTTGTCATTTTACAGCTCGGCAAGGACAGCCCTGGGTTAGTCCTATGCTTAAAGACTTTGCTGTAAAAATGGCAAAAGACTTTGTCCATTTCTATCTCGGCGTGGATAGCACTGTGCTAATCCTATGCTTAAAAACTTTGATAGAAAAGCAGACATTTGAGGTGAGCAGATCTAGAGTGCCGCTGGTGTTGAGAGTGTTCTATACAGGGGCTGCTTTCCACCTAAACTTGAGAACTACCCAGAGTTCTCTACTTCTTTTTTTTTGCATAATTTATTCGTCACTCTATGCCTGAAAGGGTATTCTTTTGACTTATACTGGATGCGCCCTTGTGTCTGGACAAAGCTATACCTCTCTGAAGAGCTCTAATTAGAGCGAAATACTGTGTCAGGGGTTGCTTTTACTCATTTCAGGTTGGCTTGATTGGTATTTTACCAATTCAAAGCTGTAATACTGTGCCTGGAGTGATAAATGGCTTTTGTCATTTTACAGCTCGGCAAGGACAGCCCTGTGTTAGTCCTATGCTTAAAGACTTTGCTGTAAAAATGGCAAAAGACTTTGTCCGTTTCTATCTCGGCGTGGATAGCACTGTGCTAATCCTATGCTTAGAAACTTTGATAGAAAAGCAGACATTTGAGGTGAGCAGATCTAGAGTGTCGCTGGTGTTGAGAGTGCTCTATACAGGGACTGCTTTCCACCTAAACTTGAGAACAACCCAGAGTTCTCTACTTCTTTTTTTGCATAATTTATTCGTCACTCTATGCCTGAAAGGGTATTCTTTTGACTTATACTGGGTGCGCCCTTGTATCTGGACAAAGCTATACCTCTCTGAAGAGCTCTAATTAGATCGAAACTCTGTGTCAGGGGTTGCTTTTACTCATTTCAGGTTGGCTTGAATGGTATTTTACCAATTCAAAGCTGTAATACTGTGCCTGGAGTGATAAATGGCTTTTGTCATTTTACAGCTCGGCAAGGACAGCCCTGTGTTAGTCCCATGCTTAAAGACTTTGCTGTAAAAATGGCAAAAGACTTTGTCCATTTCTATCTCGGCGTGGATAGCACTGTGCTAATCCTATGCTTAAAAACTTTGATAGAAAAGCAGACATTTGAGGTGAGCAGATCTAGAGTGCCGCTGGTGTTGAGAGTGTTCTATACAGGGGCTGCTTTCCACCTAAACTTGAGAACTACCCAGAGTTCTCTACTTCTTTTTTTTTGCATAATTTATTCGTCACTCTATGCCTGAAAGGGTATTCTTTTGCCTTATACTGGATGCGCCCTTGTGTCTGGACAAAGCTATACCTCTCTGAAGAGCTCTAATTAGAGCGAAATACTGTGTCAGGGGTTGCTTTTACTCATTTCAGGTTGGCTTGATTGGTATTTTACCAATTCAAAGCTGTAATACTGTGCCTGGAGTGATAAATGGCTTTTGTCATTTTACAGCTCGGCAAGGACAGCCCTGTGTTAGTCCTATGCTTAAAGACTTTGCTGTAAAAATGGCAAAAGACTTTGTCCGTTTCTATCTCGGCGTGGATAGCACTGTGCTAATCCTATGCTTAGAAACTTTGATAGAAAAGCAGACATTTGAGGTGAGCAGATCTAGAGTGTCGCTGGTGTTGAGAGTGCTCTATACAGGGGCTGCTTTCCACCTAAACTTGAGAACTACCCAGAGTTCTCTACTTCTTTTTTTGCATAATTTATTCGTCACTCTATGCCTGAAAGGGTATTCTTTTGACTTATACTGGGTGCGCCCTTGTGTCTGGACAAAGCTATACCTCTCTGAAGAGCTCTAATTAGAGCGAAACACTGTGTCAGGGGTTGCTTTACTCATTTCAGGTTGGCTTGATTGGTATTTTACCAATTCAAAGCTGTAATATTGTGCCTGGAGTGATAAATGGCTTTTGTCATTTTACAGCTCGGCAAGGACAGCCTTGTGTTAGTCTTATGCTTAAAGACTTTGTCCATTTCTATCTCGGCGTGGATAGCACTGTGCTAATCCTTTGCTTAAAAACTTTGATAGAAAAGCAGACATTTGAGGTGAGCAGATGTAGAGTGTCGCTGGTGTTGATAGTGCTCTATACAGGGGCTGATTTCCACCTAAACTTGAGAACTACCCAGAGTTCTCTACTTCTTTATTTTTGCATAATTTATTCGTCACTCTATGCCTGAAAGGGTATTCTTTTGACTTATACTGGATGCGCCCTTGTGTCTGGACAAAGCTATACATCTCTGAAGAGCTCTAATTAGAGCGAAATATTGTGTCAGGGGTTGCTTTTACTCATTTCAGGTTGGCTTGATTGGTATTTTACCAATTCAAAGCTGTAATACTGTGCCTGGAGTGATAAATGGCTTTTGTCATTTTACAGCTCGGCAAGGACAGCCCTGTGTTAGTCCTATGCTTAAAGACTTTGCTGTAAAAATGGCAAAAGACTTTGTCCGTTTCTATCTCGGCGTGGATAGCACTGTGCTAATCCTATGCTTAGAAACTTTGATAGAAAAGCAGACATTTGAGGTGAGCAGATCTAGAGTGTCGCTGGTGTTGAGAGTGCTCTATACAGGGACTGCTTTCCACCTAAACTTGAGAACAACCCAGAGTTCTCTACTTCTTTTTTTGCATAATTTATTCGTCACTCTATGCCTGAAAGGGTATTCTTTTGACTTATACTGGGTGCGCCCTTGTATCTGGACAAAGCTATACCTCTCTGAAGAGCTCTAATTAGATCGAAACTCTGTGTCAGGGGTTGCTTTTACTCATTTCAGGTTGGCTTGATTGGTATTTTACCAATTCAAAGCTGTAATACTGTGCCTGGAGTGATAAATGGCTTTTGTCATTTTACAGCTCGGCAAGGACAGCCCTGTGTTAGTCCTATGCTTAAAGACTTTGCTGTAAAAATGGCAAAAGACTTTGTCCATTTCTATCTCGGCGTGGATAGCACTGTGCTAATCCTATGCTTAAAAACTTTGATAGAAAAGCAGACATTTGAGGTGAGCAGATCTAGAGTGTCGCTGGTGTTGAGAGTGCTCTATACAGGGGCTGCTTTCCACCTAAACTTGAGAACTACCCAGAGTTCTCTACTTCTTTTTTTGCATAATTTATTCGTCTCTCTATGCCTGAAAGGGTATTCTTTTGACTTATACTGGGTGCGCCCTTGTGTCTGGACAAAGCTATACCTCTCTGAAGAGCTCTAATTAGAGCGAAACACTGTGTCAGGGGTTGCTTTTACTCATTTCAGGTTGGCTTGATTGGTATTTTACCAATTCAAAACTGTAATACTGTGCCTGGAGTGATAAATGGCTTTTGTCATTTTACAGCTCGGCAAGGACAGCCCTGTGTTAGTCCTATGCTTAAAGACTGCTGTAAAAATGGCCAAAGACTTTGTCCATTTCTATCTCGGCGTGGATAGCACTGTGCTAATCCTATGCTTAAAAACTTTGATAGAAAAGCAGACATTTGAGGTGAGCAGATCTAGAGTGCCGCTGGTGTTGAGAGTGTTCTATACAGGGGCTGCTTTCCACCTAAACTTGAGAACTACCCAGAGTTCTCTACTTCTTTTTTTTTGCATAATTTATTCGTCACTCTATGCCTGAAAGGGTATTCTTTTGACTTATACTGGATGCGCCCTTGTGTCTGGACAAAGCTATACCTCTCTGAAGAGCTCTAATTAGAGCGAAATACTGTGTCAGGGGTTGCTTTTACTCATTTCAGGTTGGCTTGATTGGTATTTTACCAATTCAAAGCTGTAATACTGTGCCTGGAGTGATAAATGGCTTTTGTCATTTTACAGCTCGGCAAGGACAGCCCTGTGTTAGTCCTATGCTTAAAGACTTTGCTGTAAAAATGGCAAAAGACTTTGTCCGTTTCTATCTCGGCGTGGATAGCACTGTGCTAATCCTATGATTAGAAACTTTGATAGAAAAGCAGACATTTGAGGTGAGCAGATCTAGAGTGTCGCTGGTGTTGAGAGTGCTCTATACAGGGGCTGCTTTCCACCTAAACTTGAGAACTACCCAGAGTTCTCTACTTCTTTTTTTGCATAATTTATTCGTCACTCTATGCCTGAAAGGGTATTCTTTTGACTTATACTGGGTGCGCCCTTGTGTCTGGACAAAGCTATACCTCTCTGAAGAGCTCTAATTAGAGCGAAACACTGTGTCAGGGGTTGCTTTTACTCATTTCAGGTTGGCTTGATTGGTATTTTACCAATTCAAAGCTGTAATATTGTGCCTGGAGTGATAAATGGCTTTTGTCATTTTACAGCTCGGCAAGGACAGCCTTGTGTTAGTCTTATGCTTAAAGACTTTGTCCATTTCTATCTCGGCGTGGATAGCACTGTGCTAATCCTTTGCTTAAAAACTTTGATAGAAAAGCAGACATTTGAGGTGAGCAGATGTAGAGTGTCGCTGGTGTTGATAGTGCTCTATACAGGGGCTGATTTCCACCTAAACTTGAGAACTACCCAGAGTTCTCTACTTCTTTATTTTTGCATAATTTATTCGTCACTCTATGCCTGAAAGGGTATTCTTTTGACTTATACTGGATGCGCCCTTGTGTCTGGACAAAGCTATACCTCTTTGAAGAGCTCTAATTAGAGCGAAATACTGTGTCAGGGGTTGCTTTTACTCATTTCAGGTTGGCTTGATTGGTATTTTACCAATTCAAAGCTGTAATACTGGGACTGGAGTGATAAATGGCTTTTGTCATTTTACAGCTCGGCAAGGACAGCCCTGTGTTAGTCCTATGCTTAAAGACTTTGCTGTAAAAATGGCAAAAGACTTTGTCCATTTCTATCTCGGCGTGGATAGCACTGTGCTAATCCTATGCTTAGAAACTTTGATAGAAAAGCAGACATTTGAGGTGAGCAGATCTAGAGTGTCGCTGGTGTTGAGAGTGCTCTATACAGGGGCTGCTTTCCACCTAAACTTGAGAACTACCCAGAGTTCTCTACTTCTTTTTTTGCATAATTTATTCGTCTCTCTATGCCTGAAAGGGTATTCTTTTGACTTATACTGGGTGCGCCCTTGTGTCTGGACAAAGCTATACCTCTCTGAAGAGCTCTAATTAGAGCGAAACACTGTGTCAGGGGTTGCTTTTACTCATTTCAGGTTGGCTTGATTGGTATTTTACCAATTCAAAACTGTAACACTGTGCCTGGAGTGATAAATGGCTTTTGTCATTTTACAGCTCGGCAAGGACAGCCCTGTGTTAGTCCTATGCTTAAAGACTGCTGTAAAAATGGCCAAAGACTTTGTCCATTTCTATCTCGGCGTGGATAGCACTGTGCTAATCCTATGCTTAAAAACTTTGATAGAAAAGCAGACATTTGAGGTGAGCAGATCTAGAGTGTCGCTGGTGTTGAGAGTGCTCTATACAGGGGCTGCTTTCCACCTAAACTTGAGAACTACCCAGAATTCTCAACTTCTTTTTTTTTGCATAATTTATTCGTCACTCTATGCCTGAAAGGGTATTCTTTTGACTTATACTGGATGCGCCCTTGTGTCTGGACAAAGCTATACCTCTCTGAAGAGCTCTAATTAGAGCGTAACACTGTGTCAGGGGTTGCTTTTACTCATTTCAGATTGGCTTGATTGGTATTTTACCAATTCAAAGCTGTAATACTGTGCCTGGAGTGATAAATGGCTTTTGTCATTTTACAGCTCGGCAAGGACAGCCCTGTGTTAGTCCTATGCTTAAAGACTTTGCTGTAAAAATGGCAAAAGACTTTGTCCATTTCTATCTCAGCGTGGATAGCACTGTGCTAATCCTATGCTTAAAAACTTTGATAGAAAAGCAGACATTTGAGGTGAGCAGATCTAGAGTGTCGCTGGTGTTGAGAGTGCTCTATACAGGGGCTGCTTTCCACCTAAACTTGAGAACTACCCAGAGTTCTCTACTTCTTTTTTTTTGCATAATTTATTCGTCACTCTATGCCTGAAAGGGTATTCTTTTGACTTATACTGGATGCGCCCTTGTGTCTGGACAAAGCTATACCTCTCTGAAAAGCTCTAATTAGAGCGAAACACTGTGTCAGGGGTTGCTTTTACTCATTTCAGGTTGGCTTGATTGGTATTTTACCAATTCAAAGCTGTAATACTGTGCCTGGAGTGATAAATGGCTTTTGTCATTTTACAGCTCGGCAAGGACAGCCCTGTGTTAGTCCTATGCTTAAAGACTTTGTTGTAAAAATGGCAAAAGACTTTGTCCATTTCTATCTCGGCGTGGATAGCACTGTGCTAATCCTATGCTTAAAAACTTTGATAGAAAAGCAGACATTTGAGGTGAGCAGATCTAGAGTGTCGCTGGTGTTGAGAGTACTCTATACAGGGGCTGCTTTCCACCTAAACTTGAGAACAACCCAGAGTTCTCTACTTCTTTTTTTGCATAATTTATTCGTCACTCTATGCCTGAAAGGGTATTCTTTTGACTTATACTGGGTGCGCCCTTGTGTCTGGACAAAGCTATACCTCTCTGAAGAGCTCTAATTAGATCGAAACACTGTGTCAGGGGTTGCTTTTACTCATTTCAGGTTGGCTTGATTGGTATTTTACCAATTCAAAGCTGTAATACTGTGCCTGGAGTGATAAATGGCTTTTGTCATTTTACAGCTCGGCAAGGACAGCCCTGTGTTAGTACTATGCTTAAAGACTTTGCTGTAAAAATGGCAAAAGACTTTGTCCATTTCTATCTCGGCGTGGATAGCACTGTGCTAATCCTATGCTTAAAAACTTTGATAGAAAGCAGACATTTGAGGTGAGCAGATCTAGAGTGTCGCTGGTGTTGAGAGTGCTCTATACAGGGGCTGCTTTCCACCTAAACTTGAGAACTACCCAGAGTTCTCTACTTCTTTTTTTGCATAATGTATTCGTCACTCTATGCCTGAAAGGGTATTCTTTTGACTTATACTGGGTGCGCCCTTGTGTCTGGACAAAGCTATATCTCTCTGAAGAGCTCTAATTAGAGCGAAACACTGTGTCAGGGGTTGCTTTTACTCATTTCAGGTTGGCTTGATTGGTATTTTACCAATTCAAAGCTGTAATACTGTGCCTGGAGTGATAAATGGCTTTTGTCATTTTACAGCTCGGCAAGGACAGCCCTGTGTTAGTCCTATGCTTAAAGACTTTGCTGTAAAAATGGCAAAAGACTTTGTCCATTTCTATCTCGGCGTGGATAGCACTGTGCTAATCCTATGCTTAAAAACTTTGATAGAAAAGCAGACATTTGAGGTGAGCAGATCTAGAGTGTCGCTGGTGTTGAGAGTCCTCTATACAGGGGCTGCTTTCCACCTAAACTTGAGAACTACCCAGAGTTCTCTACTTTTTTTTTTGCATAATTTATTCGTCACTCTATGCCTGAAAGGGTATTCTTTTGACATACTGGATGCGCCCTTGTGCCTGGACAAAGCTATACCTCTCTGAAAAGCTCTAATTAGAGCGAAACACTGTGTCAGGGGTTGCTTTTACTCATTTCAGGTTGGCTTGATTGGTATTTTACCAATTCAAAGCTGTAATACTGTGCCTGGAGTGATAAATGGCTTTTGTCATTTTACAGCTCGGCAAGGACAGCCCTGTGTTAGTCCTATGCTTAAAGACTTTGTTGTACAAATGGCAAAAGACTTTGTCCATTTCTATCTCGGCGTGGATAGCACTGTGCTAAATCTATGCTTAAAAACTTTGATAGAAAAGCAGACATTTGAGGTGAGCAGATCTAGAGTGTCGCTGGTGTTGAGAGTGCTCTATACAGGGGCTGCTTTCCACCTAAACTTGAGAACAACCCAGAGTTCTCTGCTTCTTTTTTTGCATAATTTATTCGTCACTCTATGCCTGAAAGGGTATTCTTTTGACTTATACTGGGTGCGCCCTTGTGTCTGGACAAAGCTATACCTCTCTGAAGAGCTCTAATTAGATCGAAACACTGTGACAGGGGTTGCTTTTACTCATTTCAGGTTGGCTTGATTGGTATTTTACCAATTCAAAGCTGTAATACTGTGCCTGGAGTGATAAATGGCTTTTGTCATTTTACAGCTCGGCAAGGACAGCCCTGTGTTAGTCCTATGCTTAAAGACTTTGCTGTAAAAATGGCAAAAGACTTTGTCCATTTCTATCTCGGCTTGGATAGCACTGTGCTAATCCTATGCTTAAAAACTTTGATAGAAAAGCAGACATTTGAGGTGAGCAGATCTAGAGTGTCGCTGGTGTTGAGAGTGCTCTATACAGGGGCTGCTTTCCACCTAAACTTGAGAACTACCCAGAGTTCTCTACTTCTGTTTTTGCATAATTTATTCGTCACTCTATGCCTGAAAGGGTATTCATTTGACTTATACTGGGTGCGCCCTTGTGTTTGGACAAAGCTATACCTCTCTGAAGAGCTCTAATTAGAGCGAAACACTGTGTCAGGGGTTGCTTTTACTCATTTCAGGTTGGCTTGATTGGTATTTTACCAATTCAAAGCTGTAATACTGTGCCTGGAGTGATAAATGGCTTTTGTCATTTTACAGCTCGGCAAGGACAGCCCTGTGTTAGTCTTATGCTTAAAGACTTTGCTGTAAAAATGTCAAAAGACTTTGTCCATTTCTATCTCGGCGTGGATAGCACTGTGCTAATCCTATGCTTAAAAACTTTGATAGAAAAGCAGACATTTGAGGTGAGCAGATCTAGAGTGTCGCTGGTGTTGAGAGTGCTCTATACAGGGGCTGATTTCCACCTAAACTTGAGAACTACCCAGAGTTCTCTACTTCTTTTTTTTCGCATAATTTATTCGTCACTCTATGCCTGAAAGGGTATTCTTTTGACTTATACTGGGTGCGCTCTTGTGTCTGGACAAAGCTATACCTCTCTGAAGAGCTCTAATTAGAGCGAAACACTGTGCCAGGGGTTGCTTTTACTCATTTCAGGTTGGCTTGATTGGTATTTTACTAATTCAAAGCTGTAATACTGTGCCTGGAGTGATAAATGGCTTTTGTCATTTTACAGCTCGGCAAGGACAGCCCTGTGTTAGTCCTATGCTTAAAGACTCTGCTGTAAAAATGGCAAAAGACTTTGTCCATTTCTATCTCGGCGTGGATAGCACTGTGCTAATCCTATGCTTAAAAACTTTGATAGAAAAGCAGATATTTGAGGTGAGCAGATCTAGAGTGTCGCTGGTGTTGAGAGTGCTCTATACAGGGGCTGCTTTCCACCTAAACTTGAGAACTACCCAGAGTTCTCTACTTCTTTTTTTGCATAATGTATTCGTCACTCTATGCCTGAAAGGGTATTCTTTTGACTTATACTGGGTGCGCCCTTGTGTCTGGACAAAGCTATATCTCTCTGAAGAGCTCTAATTAGAGCGAAACACTGTGTCAGGGGTTCCTTTTACTCGTTTCAGGTTGGCTTGATTGGTATTTTACCAATTCAAAGCTGTAATACTGTGCCTGGAGTGATAAATGGCTTTTGTCATTTTACAGCTCGGCAAGGACAGCCCTGTGTTAGTCCTATGCTTAAAGACTTTGCTGTAAAAATGGCAAAAGACTTTGTCCATTTCTATCTCGGCATGGATAGCACTGTGCTAATCCTATGCATAAAACTTTGATAGAAAAGTAGACGTTTGAAGTGAGCAGATCTAGAGTGTCGCTGGTGTTGAGAGTGCTCTATACAGGGGCTGCTTTCCACCTAAACTTGAGAACTACCCAGAGTTCTCTACTTCTTTTTTTGCATAATTTATTCGTCACTCTATGCCTGAAAGGGTATTCTTTTGACTTATACTGGGTGCGCCCTTGTGTCTGGACAAAGCTATACCTCTCTGAAGAGCTCTAATTAGAGCGAAACACTGTGTCAGGGGTTGCTTTTACTCATTTCAGGTTGGCTTGATTGGTATTTTACCAATTCAAAGCTGTAATACTGTGCCTGGAGTGATAAATGGCTTTTGTCATTTTACAGCTCGGCAAGGACAGCCCTGTGTTAATCCTATGCTTAAAGACTTTGCTGTAAAAATGGCAAAAGACTTTGTCCATTTCTATCTCGGCGTGGATAGCACTGTGCTAATCCTATGCTTAAAAACTTTGATAGAAAAGCAGACATTTGAGGTGAGCAGATCTAGAGTATCGCTGGTGTTGAGAGTGCTCTATACAGGGGCTGCTTTCCACCTAAACTTGAGAACTACCCAGAGTTCTCTACTTCTTTTTTTGCATAATTTATTCGTCACTCTATTCCTGAAAGGGTATTCTTTTGACTTATACTGGGTGCGCCCTTGTGTCTGGACAAAGATATACCTCTTTGAAGAGCTCTAATTAGAGCGAAACATTGTGTCAGGGGTTGCTTTTACTCATTTCAGGGTGGCTTGATTGGTGTTTTACCAATTCAAAGCTGTAATACTGTGCCTGGAGTGATAAATGGCTTTTGTCATTTTACAGCTCGGCAAGGACAGCGCTGTGTTAGTCCTATGCTTAAAGACTTTGCTGTAAAAATGGCAAAAGACTTTGTCCATTTCTATCTCGTCGTGGATAGCACTGTGCTAATCCTATGCTTAAAAACTTTGATAGAAAAGCAGACATTTGAGGTGAGCAGATCTAGAGTGTCGCTGGTGTTGAGAGTGCTCTATACAGGGGCTGCTTTCCACCTAAACTTGAGAACTACCCAGAGTTCTCTACTTCTTTTTTTTTGCATAATGTATTCGTCACTCTATGCCTGAAAGGGTATTCTTTTGACTTATACTGGAAGCGCCCTTGTGTCTGGACAAAGCTATACCTCTCTGAAGAGCTCTAATTAGAGCGAAACACTGTGTCAGGGGTTGCTTTTACTCATTTCAGGTTGGCTTGATGGGTATTTTACCAATTCAAAGCTGTAATACTGTGCCTGGAGTGATAAATGGCTTTTGTCATTTTACAGCTCGGCAAGGACAGCCCTGTGTTAGTCCTATGCTTAAAGACTTTGCTGTAAAAATGGCAAAAGACTTTGTCCATTTCTATTTCAGCGTGGATAGCACTGTGCTAATCCTATGCTTAAAAACTTTGATAGAAAAGCAGACATTTGAGGTGAGCAGATCTAGAGTGTCGCTGGTGTTGAGAGTGCTCTATACAGGGGCTGCTTTCCACCTAAACTTGAGAACTACCCAGAGTTCTCTACTTCTTTTTTTGCATAATTTATTCGTCACTCTATGCCTGAAAGGGTATTCTTTTGACTTATACTGGGTGCGCCCTTGTGTCTGGACAAAGCTATACCTCTCTGAAGAGCTCTAATTAGAGCGAAACACTGTGTCAGGGGTTGCTTTTACTCATTTCAGGTTGGCTTGATTGGTATTTTCCCAATTCAAAGCTGTAATACTGTGCCTGGAGTGATAAATGGCTTTTGTTATTTTACAGCTCGGCAAGGACAGCCCTGTGTTAGTCCTATGCTTAACGACTTTGCTGTAAAAATGGCAAAAGACTTTGTCCATTTCTATCTCGGCGTGGATAGCACTGTGCTAATCCTATGCTTAAAAACTTTGATAGAAAAGCAGACATTTGAGGTGAGCAGATCTAGAGTGTCGCTGGTGTTGAGAGTGCTCTATACAGGGGCTGCTTTCCACCTAAACTTGAGAACTACCCAGAGTTCTCTACTTCTTTTTTTGCATAATTTATTCGTCACTCTATGCCAGAAAGGGTATTCTTTAGACTTATACTGGGTGCGCCCTTGTGTCTGGACAAAGTTATACCTCTCTGAAGAGCTCTAATTAGAGCGAAACACTGTGTCAGGGGTTGCTTTTACTCATTTCAGGTTGGCTTGCTTGGTGTTTTACCAATTCAAAGCTGTAATACTGTGCCTGGAGTGATAAATGGCTTTTGTCATTTTACAGCTCAGCAACGACAGCCCTGTGTTAGTCCTATGCTTAAAGACTTTGCTGTAACAATGGCAAAAGACTTTGTCCATTTCTAGCTCGGCGTGGATAGCACTGTGCTAATCCTATGCTTAAAAACTTTGATAGAAAAGCAGACATTTGAGGTGAGCAGATCTAGAGTGTCGCTGGTGTTGAGAGTGCTCTATACAGGGGCTGCTTTCCACCTAAACTTGAGAACAACCCAGAGTTCTCTACTTCTTTTTTTGCATAATTTATTCGTCACTCTATGCCTGAAAGGGTATTCTTTTGACTTATACTGGGTGCGCCCTTGTGTCTGGACAAAGCTATACCTCTCTGAAGAGCTTTAATTAGAGCAAAACACTGTGTCAGGGGTTGCTTTTACTCATTTAAGGTTTTCTTGATTGATATTTTACCAATTCGTAGCTGTAATACTGTGCCTGGAGTGATAAATGGCTTTTGTCATTTTACAGCTCGGCAAGGACAGCCCTGTGTTAGTCCTATGCTTAAAGACTTTGCTGTAAAAATGGCAAAAGACTTTGTCCATTTCTATCTCGGCGTGGATAGCACTGTGCTAATCCTATGCTTAAAAACTTTGATAGAAAAGCAGACATTTGAGGTGAGCAGATCTAGAGTGTCGCTGGTGTTGAGAGTGCTCTATACAGGGGCTGATTTCCACCTAAACTTGAGAACTACCCAGAGTTCTCTACTTCTTTTTTTTCGCATAATTTATTCGTCACTCTATGCCTGAAAGGGTATTCTTTTGACTTATACTGGGTGCGCCCTTGTGTCTGGACAAAGCTATACCTCTCTGAAGAGCTCTAATTAGAGCGAAACACTGTGCCAGGGGTTGCTTTTACTCATTTCAGGTTGGCTTGATTGGTATTTTACCAATTCAAAGCTGTAATACTGTGCCTGGAGCGATAAATGGGTTTTGTCATTTTACAGCTCAGCAAGGACAGCCCTGTGTTAGTCCTATGCTTAAAAACGTTGCTGTAAAAATGGCAAAAGACTTTGTCCATTTCTATCTCGGCGTGGATAGCACTGTGCTAATCCTATGCTTAAAAACTTTGATAGAAAAGCAGACATTTGAGGTGAGCAGATCTAGAGTGTCGCTGGTGTTGAGAGTGCTCTATACAGGGGCTGCTTTCCACCTAAACTTGAGAACTACCCAGAGTTCTCTACTTCTTTTTTTGCATAATTTATTCGTCACTCTATTCCTGAAAGGGTATTCTTTTGACTTATACTGGGTGCGCCCTTGTGTCTGGACAAAGATATACCTCTCTGAAGAGCTCTAATTAGAGCGAAACATTGTGTCAGGGGTTGCTTTAACTCATTTTAGGGTGGCTTGATTGGTGTTTTACCAATTCAAAGCTGTAATACTGTGCCTGGAGTGATAAATGGCTTTTGTCATTTTACAGCTCGGCAAGGACAGCCCTGTGTTAGTCCTATGCTTAAAGACTTTGCTGTAAAAATGGCAAAAGACTTTGTCCACTTCTATCTCGTCGTGGATAGCACTGTGCTAATCCTATGCTTAAAAACTTTGATAGAAAAGCAGACATTTGAGGTGAGCAGATCTAGAGTGTCGCTGGTGTTGAGAGTGCTCTATACAGGGGCTGCTTTCCACCTAAACTTGAGAACTACCCAGAGTTCTCTACTTCTTTTTTTGCATAATTTATTCGT
Organism: Triturus cristatus; assembly: GCF_964204655.1. Lineage (NCBI taxonomy): Eukaryota > Metazoa > Chordata > Amphibia > Caudata > Salamandridae > Triturus > Triturus cristatus. The sequence goes on from NC_140591.1 coordinate 686,192,133, forward strand.
CACTCTATGCCTGAAAGGGTATTCTTTTGACTTATACTGGGTGCGCTCTTGTGTCTGGACAAAGCTATACCTCTCTGAAGAGCTCTAATTAGAGCGAAACACTGTGTCAGGGGTTGCTTTTACTCATTTCAGGTTGGCTTGATTGGTATTTTACCAATTCAAAGCTGTAATACTGTGCCTGGAGTGATAAATGGCTTTTGTCATTTTACAGCTCGGCAAGGACAGCCCTGTGTTAGTCCTATGCTTAAAGACTTTGCTGTAAAAATGGCAAAAGACTTTGTCCATTTCTATCTCGGCGTGGATAGCACTGTGTTAATCCTATGCTTAAAAACTTTGATAAAAAAGCAGACATTTGAGGTGAGCAGATCTAGAGTGTCGCTGGTGCTGAGAGTGCTCTATACAGGGGCTGCTTTCCACCTAAACTTGAGAACTACCCAGAGTTCTCTACTTCTTTTTTTGCATAATTTATTCGTCACTCTATGCCTGAAAGGGTATTCTTTTGACTTATACTGGGTGCGCCCTTGTGTCTGGACAAAGCTATATCTCTCTGAAGAGCTCTAATTAGAGCGAAACACTGTGTCAGGGGTTGCTTTTACTCATTTCAGGTTGGCTTGATTGGTATTTTCCCAATTCAAAGCTGTAATACTGTGCCTGGAGTGATAAATGGCTTTTGTCATTTTACAGCTCGGCAAGGACAGCTCTGTGTTAGTCCTATGCTTAACGACTTTGCTGTAAAAACGGCAAAAGACTTTGTCCATTTCTATCTCGGCGTGGATAGCACTGTGCTAATCCTATGCTTAAAAACTTTGATAGAAAAGCAGACATTTGAGGTGAGCAGATCTAGAGTGTCGCTGGTGTTGAGAGTGCTCTATACAGGGGCTGCTTTCCACCTAAACTTGAGAACTACCCAGAGTTCTCTACTTCTTTTTTTGCATAATTTATTCGTCACTCTATGCCAGAAAGGGTATTCTTTAGACTTATACTGGGTGCGCCCTTGTGTCTGGACAAAGCTATACCTCTCTGAAGAGCTCTAATTAGAGCGAAACACTGTGTCAGGGGTTGCTTTTACTCATTTCAGGTTGGCTTGATTGGTATTTTACCAATTCAAAGCTGTAATACTGTGCCTGGAATGATAAATGGCTTTTGTCATTTTACAGCTCGGCAAGGACAGCCCTGTGTTAGTCCTATGCTTAAAGACTTTGCTGTAACAATGGCAAAAGACTTTGTCCATTTCTAGCTCGGCGTGGATAGCACTATGCTAATCCTATGCTTAAAAACTTTGATAGAAAAGCAGACATTTGAGGTGAGCAGATCTAGAGTGTCGCTGGTGTTGAGAGTGCTCTATACAGGGGCTGCTTTCCACCTAAACTTGAGAACAACCCAGAGTTCTCTACTTCTTTTTTTGCATAATTTATTCGTCACTCTATGCCTGAAAGGGTATTCTTTTGATTTATACTGGGTGCGCCCTTGTGTCTGGACAAAGCTATACCTCTCTGAAGAGCTTTAATTAGAGCAAAACACTGTGTCAGGGGTTGCTTTTACTCATTTCAGGTTTTCTTGATTGATATTTTACCAATTCGTAGCTGTAATACTGTGCCTGGAGTGATAAATGGCTTTTGTCATTTTACAGCTCGGCAAGGACAGCCCTGTGTTAGTCCTATGCTTAAAGACTTTGCTGTAAAAATGGCAAAAGACTTTGTCCATTTCTATCTCGGCGTGGATAGCACTGTGCTAATCCTATGCTTAAGAACTTTGATAGAAAAGCAGACATTTGAGGTGAGCAGATCTAGAGTGTCGCTGGTGTTGAGAGTGCTCTATACAGGGGCTGCTTTCCACCTAAACTTGAGAACTACCCAGAGTTCTCTACTTCTTTTTTTGCATAATTTATTCGTCACTCTATGCCTGAAAGGGTATTCTTTTGACTTATACTGGGTGCGCCCTTGTGTCTGGACAAAGCTATACCTCTCTGAAGAGCTCTAATTAGAGCGAAACACTGTGTCAGGGGTTGCTTTTACTCATTTCAGGTTGGCTTGATTGGTATTTTACCAATTCAAAGCTGTAATATTGTGCCTGGAGTGATAAATGGCTTTTGTCATTTTACAGCTCAGCAAGGACAGCCTTGTGTTAGTCTTATGCTTAAAGACTTTGTCCATTTCTATCTCGGCGTGGATAGCACTGTGCTAATCCTTTGCTTAAAAACTTTGATAGAAAAGCAGACATTTGAGGTGAGCAGATGTAGAGTGTCGCTGGTGTTGATAGTGCTCTATACAGGGGCTGATTTCCACCTAAACTTGAGAACTACCCAGAGTTCTCTACTTCTTTATTTTTGCATAATTTATTCGTCACTCTATGCCTGAAAGGGTATTCTTTTTACTTATACTGGGTGCGCCCTTGTGTCTGGACAAAGCTATACCTCTCTGAAGAGCTCTAATTAGAGCGAAACACTGTGTCAGGGGTTGCTTTTACTCATTTCAGGTTGGCTTGATTGGTATTTTACCAATTCAAAGCTGTAATACTGTGCCTGGAGTGATAAATGGATTTTGTCATTTTACAGCTCGGCAAGGACAGCCCTGTGTTAGTCCTATGCTTAACGACTTTGCTGTAAAAATGGCAAAAGACTTTGTTCATTTCTATCTCGGCGTGGATAGCACTGTGCTAATCCTATGCTTAAAATCTTTGATAGAAAAGCAGACATTTGAGGTGAGCAGATCTAGAGTGTCGCTGGTGTTGAGAGTGCTCTATACAGGGGCTGCTTTCCACCTAAACTTGAGAACTACCCAGAGTTCTCTACTTCTTTTTTTGCATAATTTATTCGTCACTCTATGCCTGAAAAGGTATTCTTTTGACTTATACTGGGTGCGCCCTTGTGTCTGGACAAAGCTATACCTCTCTGAAGAGCTCTAATTAGAGCGAAACACTGTGTCAGGGGTTGCTTTTACTCATTTCAGGTTGGCTTGATTGGTATTTTCCCAATTCAAAGCTGTAATACTGTGCCTGGAGTGATAAATGGCTTTTGTCATTTTACAGCTCGGCAAGGACAGCCCTGTGTTAGTCCTATGCTTAACGACTTTGCTGTAAAAACGGCAAAAGACTTTGTCCATTTCTATCTCGGCGTGGATAGCACTGTGCTAATCCTATGCTTAAAAACTTTGATAGAAAAGCAGACATTTGAGGTGAGCAGATCTAGAGTGTCGCTGGTGTTGAGAGTGCTCTATACAGGGGCTGCTTTCCACCTAAACTTGAGAACTACCCAGAGTTCTCTACTTCTTTTTTTGCATAATTTATTCGTCACTCTATGCCAGAAAGGGTATTCTTTAGACGTATACTGGGTGCGCCCTTGTGTCTGGACAAAGCTATACCTCTCTGAAGAGCTCTAATTAGAGCGAAACACTGTGTCAGGGGTTGCTTTTACTCATTTCAGGTTGGCTTGATTGGTATTTTACCAATTCAAAGCTGTAATACTGTGCCTGGAGTGATAAATGGCTTTTGTCATTTTACAGCTCGGCAAGGACAGCCCTGTGTTAGTCCTATGCTTAAAGACTTTGCTGTAAAAATGGCAAAAGACTTTGTCCACTTCTATCTCAGCGTGGATAGCACTGTGCTAATCCTATGCTTAAAAACTTTGATAGAAAAGCAGACATTTGAGGTGAGCAGATCTAGAGTGTCGCTGGTGTTGAGAGTGCTCTATACAGGGGCTGCTTTCCACCTAAACTTGAGAACTACCCAGAGTTCTCTACTTCTTTTTTTTTGCATAATTTATTCGTCACTCTATGCCTAAAAGGGTATTCTTTTGACTTATACTGGATGCGCCCTTGTGTCTGGACAAAGCTATACCTCTCTGAAAAGCTCTAATTAGAGCGAAACACTGTGTCTGGAATTGCTTTTACTCATTTCAGGTTGGCTTGATTGGTATTTTACCAATTCAAAGCTGTAATACTGTGCCTGGAGTGATAAATGGCTTTTGTCATTTTACAGCTCGGCAAGGACAGCCCTGTGTTAGTCCTATGCTTAAAGACTTTGCTGTAAAAATGGCAAAAGACTTTGTCCATTTCTATCTCGGCGTGGATAGCACTGTGCTAATCCTATGCTTAAAAACTTTGATAGAAAAGCAGACATTTGAGGTGAGCAGATCTAGAGTGTCGCTGGTGTTGAGAGTGCTCTATACAGGGGCTGCTTTCCACCTAAACTTGAGAACTACCCAGAGTTCTCTACTTCTTTTTTTTTTGCATAATTTATTCGTCACTCTATACCTGAAAGGGTATTCTTTTGACTTATACTGGATGCACCCTTGTGTCTGGACAAAGCTATACCTCTCTGAAAAGCTCTAATTAGAGCGAAACACTGTGTCAGGGGTAGCTTTTACTCATTTCAGGTTGGCTTGATTGGTATTTTACCAATTCAAAGCTGTAATACTATGCCTGGAGTGATAAATGGCTTTTGACATTTTACAGCTCGGCAAGGACAGCCCTGTGTTAGTCCTATGCTTAAAGACTTTGTTGTAAAAATGGCAAAAGACTTTGTCCATTTCTATCTCGGCGTGGATAGCATTGTGCTAATCCTATGCTTAAAAACTTTGATAGAAAAGCAGACATTTGAGGTGAGCAGATCTAGAGTGTTGCTGGTGTTGAGAGTGCTCTATACAGGGGCTGCTTTCCACCTAAACTTGAGAACAACCCAGAGTTCTCTGCTTCTTTTTTTGCATAATTTATTCGTCACTCTATGCCTGAAAGGGTATTCTTTTGACTTATACTGGGTGCGCCCTTGTGTCTGGACAAAGCTATACCTCTCTGAAGAGCTCTAATTAGATCGAAACACTGTGACAGGGGTTGCTTTTACTCATTTCAGTTTGGCTTGATTGGTATTTTACCAATTCAAAGCTGTAATACTGTGCCTGGAGTGATAAATGGCTTTTGTCATTTTACAGCTCGGCAAGGACAGCCCTGTGTTAGTCCTATGCTTAAAGACTTTGCTGTAAAAATGGCAAAAGACTTTGTCCATTTCTATCTCGGCTTGGATAGCACTGTGCTAATCCTATGCTTAAAAACTTTGATAGAAAAGCAGACATTTGAGGTGAGCAGATCTAGAGTGTCGCTGGTGTTGAGAGTGCTCTATACAGGGGCTGCTTTCCACCTAAACTTGAGAACTACCCAGAGTTCTCTACTTCTTTTTTTGCATAATTTATTCGTCACTCTATGCCTGAAAGGGTATTCTTTTGACTTATACTGGGTGCGCCCTTGTGTCTGGACAAAGCTATACCTCTCTGAAGAGCTCTAATTAGAGTGAAACACTGTGTCAGGGGTTGCTTTTACTCATTTCAGGTTGGCTTGATTGGTATTTTACCAATTCAAAGCTGTAATACTGTGCCTGGAGTGATAAATGGCTTTTGTCATTTTACAGCTCGGCAAGGACAGCCCTGTGTTAGTCTTATGCTTAAAGACTTTGCTGTAAAAATGTCAAAAGACTTTGTCCATTTCTATCTCGGCGTGGATAGCACTGTGCTAATCCTATGCTTAAAAACTTTGATAGAAAAGCAGACATTTGAGGTGAGCAGATCTAGAGTGTCGCTGGTGTTGAGAGTGCTCTATACAGGGGCTGATTTCCACCTAAACTTGAGAACTACCCAGAGTTCTCTACTTCTTTTTTTGCATAATGTATTCGTCACTCTATGCCTGAAAGGGTATTCTTTTGACTTATACTGGGTGCGCCCTTGTGTCTGGACAAAGCTATATCTCTCTGAAGAGCTCTAATTAGAGCGAAACACTGTGTCAGGGGTTGCTTTTACTCGTTTCAGGTTGGCTTGATTGGTATTTTACCAATTCAAAGCTGTAATACTGTGCCTGGAGTGATAAATGGCTTTTGTCATTTTACAGCTCGGCAAGGACAGCCCTGTGTTAGTCCTATGCTTAAAGACTTTGCTGTAAAAATGGCAAAAGACTTTGTCCATTTCTATCTCGGCATGGATAGCACTGTGCTAATCCTATGCTTAAAAACTTTGATAGAAAAGTAGACGTTTGAGGTGAGCAGATCTAGAGTGTCGCTGGTGTTGAGAGTGCTCTATACAGGGGCTGCTTTCCACCTAAACTTGAGAACTACCCAGAGTTCTCTACTTCTTTTTTTGCATAATTTATTCGTCACTCTATGCCTGAAAGGGTATTCTTTTGACTTATACTGGGTGCGCCCTTGTGTCTGGACAAAGCTATACCTCTCTGAAGAGCTCTAATTAGAGCGAAACACTGTGTCAGGGGTTGCTTTTACTCATTTCAGGTTGGCTTGATTGGTATTTTACCAATTCAAAGCTGTAATACTGTGCCTGGAGCGATAAATGGCTTTTGTCATTTTACAGCTCGGCAAGGACAGCCCTGTGTTAATCCTATGCTTAAAGACTTTGCTGTATAAATGGCAAAAGACTTTGTCCATTTCTATCTCGGCATGGATAGCACTGTGCTAATCCTATGCTTAAAAACTTTGATAGAAAAGCAGACATTTGAGGTGAGCAGATCTAGAGTGTCGCTGGTGTTGAGAGTGCTCTATACAGGGGCTGCTTTCCACCTAAACTTGAGAACTACCCAGAGTTCTCTACTTCTTTTTTTGCATAATTTATTCGTCACTCTATGCCTGAAAGGGTATTCTTTTGACTTATACTGGGTGCGCTCTTGTGTCTGGACAAAGCTATACCTCTCTGAAGAGCTCTAATTAGAGCGAAACACTGTGTCAGGGGTTGCTTTTACTCATTTCAGGTTGGCTTGATTGGTATTTTACCAATTCAAAGCTGTAATACTGTGCCTGGAGTGATAAATGGCTTTTGTCATTTTACAGCTCGGCAAGGACAGCCCTGTGTTAGTCCTATGCTTAAAGACTTTGCTGTAAAAATGGTGAAAGACTTTGTCCATTTCTATCTCGGCGTGGATAGCACTGTGTTAATCCTATGCTTAAAAACTTTGATAAAAAAGCAGACATTTGAGGTGAGCAGATCTAGAGTGTCGCTGGTGTTGAGAGTGCTCTATACAGGGGCTGCTTTCCACCTAAACTTGAGAACTACCCAGAGTTCTCTACTTCTTTTTTTGCATAATTTATTCGTCACTCTATGCCTGAAAGGGTATTCTTTTGACTTATACTGGGTGCGCCCTTGTGTCTGGACAAAGCTATACCTCTCTGAAGAGCTCTAATTAGAGCGAAACACTGTGTCAGGGGTTGCTTTTACTCATTTCAGGTTGGCTTGATTGGTATTTTCCCAATTCAAAGCTGTAATACTGTGCCTGGAGTGATAAATGGCTTTTGTTATTTTACAGCTCGGCAAGGACAGCCCTGTGTTAGTCCTATGCTTAACGACTTTGCTGTAAAAATGGCAAAAGACTTTGTCCATTTCTATCTCGGCGTGGATAGCACTGTGCTAATCCTATGCTTAAAAACTTTGATAGAAAAGCAGACATTTGAGGTGAGCAGATCTAGAGTGTCGCTGGTGTTGAGAGTGCTCTATACAGGGGCTGCTTTCCACCTAAACTTGAGAACTACCCAGAGTTCTCTACTTCTTTTTTTGCATAATTTATTCGTCACTCTATGCCTGAAAGGGTATTCTTTTGACTTATACTGGGTGCGCCCTTGTGTCTGGACAAAGCTATACCTCTCTGAAGAGCTCTAATTAGAGCGAAACACTGTGTCAGGGGTTGCTTTTACTCATTTCAGGTTGGCTTGATTGGTATTTTACCAATTCAAAGCTGTAATATTGTGCCTGGAGTGATAAATGGCTTTTGTCATTTTACAGCTCGGCAAGGACAGCCCTGTGTTAGTCTTATGCTTAAAGACTTTGTCCATTTCTATCTCGGCGTGGATAGCACTGTGCTAATCCTTTGCTTAAAAACTTTGATAGAAAAGCAGACATTTGAGGTGAGCAGATGTAGAGTGTCGCTGGTGTTGATAGTGCTCTATACAGGGGCTGATTTCCACCTAAACTTGAGAACTACCCAGAGTTCTCTACTTCTTTATTTTTGCATAATTTATTCGTCACTCTATGCCTGAAAGGGTATTCTTTTGACTTATACTGGGTGCGCCCTTGTGTCTGGACAAAGCTATACCTCTCTGAAGAGCTCTAATTAGAGCGAAACACTGTGTTAGGGGTTGCTTTTACTCATTTCAGGTTGGCTTGATTGGTATTTTACCAATTCAAAGCTGTAATACTGTGCCTGGAGTGATAAATGGATTTTGTCATTTTACAGCTCGGCAAGGACAGCCCTGTGTTAGTCCTATGCTTAACGACTTTGCTGTAAAAATGGCAAAAGACTTTGTTCATTTCTATCTCGGCGTGGATAGCACTGTGCTAATCCTATGCTTAAAATCTTTGATAGAAAAGCAGACATTTGAGGTGAGCAGATCTAGAGTGTCGCTGGTGTTGAGAGTGCTCTATACAGGGGCTGCTTTCCACCTAAACTTGAGAACTACCCAGAGTTCTCTACTTCTTTTTTTGCATAATTTATTCGTCACTCTATGCCTGAAAAGGTATTCTTTTGACTTATACTGGGTGCGCCCTTGTGTCTGGACAAAGCTATACCTCTCTGAAGAGCTCTAATTAGAGCGAAACACTGTGTCAGGGGTTGCTTTTACTCATTTCAGGTTGGCTTGATTGGTGTTTTACCAATTCAAAGCTGTAATACTGTGCCTGGAGTGATAAATGGCTTTTGTCATTTTACAGCTCGGCAAGGACAGCTCTGTGTTAGTCCTATGCTTAAAGACTTTGCTGTAAAAATGGCAAAAGACTTTGTCCATTTCTATCTCGGCGTGGATAGCACTGTGCTAATCCTATGCTTAAAAACTTTGATAGGAAAGCAGACATTTGAGGTGAGCAGATCTAGAGTGTCGCTGGTGTTGAGAGTGCTCTATACAGGGGCTGCTTTCCACCTAAACTTGAGAACTACCCAGAGTTCTCTACTTCTTTTTTTGCATAATTTATTCGTAACTCTATGCCTGAAAGGGTATTCTTTTGACTTATACTGGGTGCGCCCTTGTGTCTGGACAAAGCTATACCTCTCTGAAGAGCTCTAATTACAGCGAAACACTGTGTCAGGGGTTGCTTTTACTCATTTCAGGTTGGCTTGATTGGTATTTTACCAATTCAAAGCTGTAATACTGTGCCTGGAGTGATAAATGGCTTTTGTCATTTTACAGCTCGGCAAGGACAGCCCTGTGTTAGTCCTATGCTTAAAGACTTTGCTGTAAAAATGGCAAAAGACTTTGTCCATTTCTATCTCGGCGTGGATAGCACTGTGCTAATCCTATGCTTAAAATTTTTGATAGAAAAGCAGACATTTGAGGTGAGCAGATCTAGAGTGTCGCTGGTGTTGAGAGTGATCTATACAGGGGCTGCTTTCCACCTAAACTTGAGAACTACCCAGAGTTCTCTACTTCTTTTTTTGCATAATTTATTCGTCACTCTATGCCTGAAAGGGTATTCTTTTGACTTATACTGGGTGCGCCCTTGGGTCTGGACAAAGCTATACCTCTCTGAAGAGCTCTAATTAGAGCGAAACTCTGTGTCAGGGGTTGCTTTTACTCATTTCAGGTTGGCTTGATTGGTATTTTACCAATTCAAAGCTGTAATACTGTGCCTGGATTGATAAATGGCTTTTGTAATTTTACAGCTCGGCAAGTACAGCCCTGTGTTAGTCCTATGCTTAAAGACTTTGCTGTAAAAATGGCAAAAGACTATGTCCATTTCTATCTCGGCGTGGATAGCACTGTGCTAATCCTATGCTTAAAAACTTTGATAGAAAAGCAGACATTTGAGGTGAGCAGATCTAGAGTGTCGCTGGTGTTGAGAGTGCTCTATACAGGGGCTGATTTCCACCTAAACTTGAGAACTACCCAGAGTTCTCTACTTCTTTTTTTTCGCATAATTTATTCGTCACTCTATGCCTGAAAGGGTATTCTTTTGACTTATACTGGGTGCGCCCTTGTGTCTGGACAAAGCTATACCTCTCTGAAGAGCTCTAATTAGAGCTAAACACTGTGCCAGGGGTTGCTTTTACTCATTTCAGGTTGGCTTGATTGGTATTTTACCAATTCAAAGCTGTAATACTGTGCCTGGAGCGATAAATGGCTTTTGTCATTTTACAGCTCGGCAAGGACAGCCCTGTGTTAGTCCTATGCTTAAAAACTTTGCTGTAAAAATGGCAAAAGACTTTGTCCATTTCTATCTCGGCGTGGATAGCACTGTGCTAATCCTATGCTTAAAAACTTTGATAGAAAAGCAGACATTTGAGGTGAGCAGATCTAGAGTGTCGCTGGTGTTGAGAGTGCTCTATACAGGGGCTGCTTTCCACCTAAACTTGAGAACTACCCAGAGTTCTCTACTTCTTTTTTTGCATAATTTATTCGTCACTCTATTCCTGAAAGAGTATTCTTTTGACTTATACTGGGTGCGCCCTTGTGTCTGGACAAAGATATACCTCTCTGAAGAGCTCTAATTAGAGCGAAACATTGTGTCAGGGGTTGCTTTAACTCATTTTAGGGTGGCTTGATTGGTGTTTTACCAATTCAAAGCTGTAATACTGTGCCTGGAGTGATAAATGGCTTTTGTCATTTTACAGCTCGGCAAGAACAGCCCTGTGTTAGTCCTATGCTTAAAGACTTTGCTGTAAAAATGGCAAAAGACTTTGTCCATTTCTATATCGTCGTGGATAGCACTGTGCTAATCCTATGCTTAAAAACTTTGATAGAAAAGCAGACATTTGAGGTGAGCAGATCTAGAGTGTCGCTGGTATTGAGAGTGCTCTATACAGGGGCTGCTTTCCACCTAAACTTGAGAACTACCCAGAGTTCTCTACTTCTTTTTTTGCATAATTTATTCGTCACTCTATGCCTGAAAGGGTATTCTTTTGACTTATACTGGGTGCGCTCTTGTGTCTGGACAAAGCTATACCTCGCTGAAGAGCTCTAATTAGAGCAAAACACTGTGTCAGGGGTTGCTTTTACTCATTTCAGGTTGGCTTGATTGGTATTTTACCAATTCAAAGCTGTAATACTGTGCCTGGAGTGATAAATGGCTTTTGTCATTTTACAGCTCGGCAAGGACAGCCCTGTGTTAGTCCTATGCTTAACGACTTTGCTGTAAAAATGGCAAAAGACTTTGTCCATTTCTATCTCGGCGTGGATAGCACTGTGCTAATCCTATGCTTAAAAACTTTGATAGAAAAGCAGACATTTGAGGTGAGCAGATCTAGAGTGTCGCTGGTGTTGAGAGTGCTCTATACAGGGGCTGCTTTCCACCTAAACTTGAGAACTACCCAGAGTTCTCTACTTCTTTTTTTGCATAATTTATTCGTCACTCTATGCCTGAAAGGGTATTCTTTTGACTTATACTGGGTGCGCCCTTGTGTCTGGACAAAGCTATACCTCTCTGAAGAGCTCTAATTAGAGCGAAACACTGTGTCAGGGGTTGCTTTTACTCATTTCAGGTTGGCTTGATTGGTATTTTACCAATTCAAAGCTGTTATATTGTGCCTGGAGTGATAAATGGCTTTTGTCATTTTACAGCTCGGCAAGGACAGCCCTGTGTTAGTCTTATGCTTAAAGACTTTGTCCATTTCTATCTCGGCGTGGATAGCACTGTGCTAATCCTTTGCTTAAAAACTTTGATAGAAAAGCAGACATTTGAGGTGAGCAGATGTAGAGTGTCGCTGGTGTTGATAGTGCTCTATACAGGGGCTGATTTCCACCTAAACTTGAGAACTACCCAGAGTTCTCTACTTCTTTATTTTTGCATAATTTATTCGTCACTCTATGCCTGAAAGGGTATTCTTTTGACTTATACTGGGTGCGCCCTTGTGTCTGGACAAAGCTATACCTCTCTGAAGAGCTCTAATTAGAGCGAAACACTGTGTTAGGGGTTGCTTTTTCTCATTTCAGGTTGGCTTGATTGGTATTTTACCAATTCAAAGCTGTAATACTGTGCCTGGAGTGATAAATGGATTTTGTCATTTTACAGCTCGGCAAGGACAGCCCTGTGTTAGTCCTATGCTTAACGACTTTGCTGTAAAAATGGCAAAAGACTTTGTTCATTTCTATCTCGGCGTGGATAGCACTGTGCTAATCCTATGCTTAAAATCTTTGATAGAAAAGCAGACATTTGAGGTGAGCAGATCTAGAGTGTCGCTGGTGTTGAGAGTGCTCTATACAGGGGCTGCTTTCCACCTAAACTTGAGAACTACCCAGAGTTCTCTACTTCTTTTTTTGCATAATTTATTCGTCACTCTATGCCTGAAAAGGTATTCTTTTGACTTATACTGGGTGCGCCCTTGTGTCTGGACAAAGCTATACCTCTCTGAAGAGCTCTAATTAGAGCGAAACACTGTGTCAGGGGTTGCTTTTACTCATTTCAGGTTGGCTTGATTGGTGTTTTACCAATTCAAAGCTGTAATACTGTGCCTGGAGTGATAAATGGCTTTTGTCATTTTACAGCTCGGCAAGGACAGCTCTGTGTTAGTCCTATGCTTAAAGACTTTGCTGTAAAAATGGCAAAAGACTTTGTCCATTTCTATCTCGGCGTGGATAGCACTGTGCTAATCCTATGCTTAAAAACTTTGATAGGAAAGCAGACATTTGAGGTGAGCAGATCTAGAGTGTCGCTGGTGTTGAGAGTGCTCTATACAGGGGCTGCTTTCCACCTAAACTTGAGAACTACCCAGAGTTCTCTACTTCTTTTTTTGCATAATTTATTCGTAACTCTATGCCTGAAAGGGTATTCTTTTGACTTATACTGGGTGCGCCCTTGTGTCTGGACAAAGCTATACCTCTCTGAAGAGCTCTAATTACAGCGAAACACTGTGTCAGGGGTTGCTTTTACTCATTTCAGGTTGGCTTGATTGGTATTTTACCAATTCAAAGCTGTAATACTGTGCCTGGAGTGATAAATGGCTTTTGTCATTTTACAGCTCGGCAAGGACAGCCCTGTGTTAGTCCTATGCTTAAAGACTTTGCTGTAAAAATGGCAAAAGACTTTGTCCATTTCTATCTCGGCGTGGATAGCACTGTGCTAATCCTATGCTTAAAAACTTTGATAGAAAAGCAGACATTTGAGGTGAGCAGATCTAGAGTGTCGCTGGTGTTGAGAGTGATCTATACAGGGGCTGCTTTCCACCTAAACTTGAGAACTACCCAGAGTTCTCTACTTCTTTTTTTGCATAATTTATTCGTCACTCTATGCCTGAAAGGGTATTCTTTTGACTTATACTGGGTGCGCCCTTGGGTCTGGACAAAGCTATACCTCTCTGAAGAGCTCTAATTAGAGCGAAACTCTGTGTCAGGGGTTGCTTTTACTCATTTCAGGTTGGCTTGATTGGTATTTTACCAATTCAAAGCTGTAATACTGTGCCTGGATTGATAAATGGCTTTTGTAATTTTACAGCTCGGCAAGTACAGCCCTGTGTTAGTCCTATGCTTAAAGACTTTGCTGTAAAAATGGCAAAAGACTATGTCCATTTCTATCTCGGCGTGGATAGCACTGTGCTAATCCTATGCTTAAAAACTTTGATAGAAAAGCAGACATTTGAGGTGAGCAGATCTAGAGTGTCGCTGGTGTTGAGAGTGCTCTATACAGGGGCTGATTTCCACCTAAACTTGAGAACTACCCAGAGTTCTCTACTTCTTTTTTTTCGCATAATTTATTCGTCACTCTATGCCTGAAAGGGTATTCTTTTGACTTATACTGGGTGCGCCCTTGTGTCTGGACAAAGCTATACCTCTCTGAAGAGCTCTAATTAGAGCTAAACACTGTGCCAGGGGTTGCTTTTACTCATTTCAGGTTGGCTTGATTGGTATTTTACCAATTCAAAGCTGTAATACTGTGCCTGGAGCGATAAATGGCTTTTGTCATTTTACAGCTCGGCAAGGACAGCCCTGTGTTAGTCCTATGCTTAAAAACTTTGCTGTAAAAATGGCAAAAGACTTTGTCCATTTCTATCTCGGCGTGGATAGCACTGTGCTAATCCTATGCTTAAAAACTTTGATAGAAAAGCAGACATTTGAGGTGAGCAGATCTAGAGTGTCGCTGGTGTTGAGAGTGCTCTATACAGGGGCTGCTTTCCACCTAAACTTGAGAACTACCCAGAGTTCTCTACTTCTTTTTTTGCATAATTTATTCGTCACTCTGTTCCTGAAAGAGTATTCTTTTGACTTATACTGGGTGCGCCCTTGTGTCTGGACAAAGATATACCTCTCTGAAGAGCTCTAATTAGAGCGAAACATTGTGTCAGGGGTTGCTTTAACTCATTTTAGGGTGGCTTGATTGGTGTTTTACCAATTCAAAGCTGTAATACTGTGCCTGGAGTGATAAATGGCTTTTGTCATTTTACAGCTCGGCAAGAACAGCCCTGTGTTAGTCCTATGCTTAAAGACTTTGCTGTAAAAATGGCAAAAGACTTTGTCCATTTCTATCTCGTCGTGGATAGCACTGTGCTAATCCTATGCTTAAAAACTTTGATAGAAAAGCAGACATTTGAGGTGAGCAGATCTAGAGTGTCGCTGGTGTTGAGAGTGCTCTATACAGGGGCTGCTTTCCACCTAAACTTGAGAACTACCCAGAGTTCTCTACTTCTTTTTTTGCATAATTTATTCGTCACTCTATGCCTGAAAGGGTATTCTTTTGACTTATACTGGGTGCGCTCTTGTGTCTGGACAAAGCTATACCTCTCTGAAGAGCTCTAATTAGAGCAAAACACTGTGTCAGGGGTTGCTTTTACTCATTTCAGGTTGGCTTGATTGGTATTTTACCAATTCAAAGCTGTAATACTGTGCCTGGAGTGATAAATGGCTTTTGTCATTTTACAGCTCGGCAAGGACAGCCCTGTGTTAGTCCTATGCTTAAAGACTTTGCTGTAAAAATGGCAAAAGACTTTGTCCATTTCTATCTCGGCGTGGATAGCACTGTGTTAATCCTATGCTTAAAAACTTTGATAAAAAAAGCAGACATTTGAGGTGAGCAGATCTAGAGTGTCGCTGGTGCTGAGAGTGCTCTATACAGGGGCTGCTTTCCACCTAAACTTGAGAACTACCCAGAGTTCTCTACTTCTTTTTTTGCATAATTTATTCGTCACTCTATGCCTGAAAGGGTATTCTTTTGACTTATACTGGGTGCGCCCTTGTGTCTGGACAAAGCTATATCTCTCTGAAGAGCTCTAATTAGAGCGAAACACTGTGTCAGGGGTTGCTTTTACTCATTTCAGGTTGGCTTGATTGGTATTTTCCCAATTCAAAGCTGTAATACTGTGCCTGGAGTGATAAATGGCTTTTGTCATTTTACAGCTCGGCAAGGACAGCCCTGTGTTAGTCCTATGCTTAACGACTTTGCTGTAAAAATGGCAAAAGACTTTGTCCATTTCTATCTCGGCGTGGATAGCACTGTGCTAATCCTATGCTTAAAAACTTTGATAGAAAAGCAGACATTTGAGGTGAGCAGATCTAGAGTGTCGCTGGTGTTGAGAGTGCTCTATACAGGGGCTGCTTTCCCCCTAAACTTGAGAACTACCCAGAGTTCTCTACTTCTTTTTTTGCATAATTTATTCGTCACTCTATTCCTGAAAGAGTATTCTTTTGACTTATACTGGGTGCGCCCTTGTGTCTGGACAAAGATATACCTCTCTGAAGAGCTCTAATTAGAGCGAAACATTGTGTCAGGGGTTGCTTTAACTCATTTTAGGGTGGCTTGATTGGTGTTTTACCAATTCAAAGCTGTAATACTGTGCCTGGAGTGATAAATGGCTTTTGTCATTTTACAGCTCGGCAAGGACAGCCCTGTGTTAGTCCTATGCTTAAAGACTTTGCTGTAAAAATGGCAAAAGACTTTGTCCATTTCTATCTCGTCGTGGATAGCACTGTGCTAATCCTATGCTTAAAAACTTTGATAGAAAAGCAGACATTTGAGGTGAGCAGATCTAGAGTGTCGCTGGTGTTGAGAGTGCTCTATACAGGGGCTGCTTTCCACCTAAACTTGAGAACTACCCAGAGTTCTCTACTTCTTTTTTTGCATAATTTATTCGTCACTCTATGCCTGAAAGGGTATTCTTTTGACTTATACTGGGTGCGCTCTTGTGTCTGGACAAAGCTATACCTCTCTGAAGAGCTCTAATTAGAGCGAAACACTGTGTCAGGGGTTGCTTTTACTCATTTCAGGTTGGCTTGATTGGTATTTTACCAATTCAAAGCTGTAATACTGTGCCTGGAGTGATAAATGGCTTTTGTCATTTTACAGCTCGGCAAGGACCGCCCTGTGTTAGTCCTATGCTTAAAGACTTTGCTGTAAAAATGGCAAAAGACTTTGTCCATTTCTAGCTCGGCGTGGATAGCACTGTGCTAATCCTATGCTTAAAAACTTTGATAGAAAAGCAGACATTTGAGGTGAGCAGATCTAGAGTGTCGCTGGTGTTGAGAGTGCTCTATACAGGGGCTGCTTTCCACCTAAACTTGAGAACAACCCAGAGTTCTCTACTTCTTTTTTTGCATAATTTATTCGTCACTCTATGCCTGAAAGGGTATTCTTTTGACTTATACTGGGTGCGCCCTTGTGTCTGGACAAAGCTATACCTCTCTGAAGAGCTTTAATTAGAGCAAAACACTGTGTCAGGGGTTGCTTTTACTCATTTCAGGTTTTCTTGATTGATATTTTACCAATTCGTAGCTGTAATACTGTGCCTGGAGTGATAAATGGCTTTTGTAATTTTACAGCTCGGCAAGGACAGCCCTGTGTTAGTCCTATGCTTAAAGACTTTGCTGTAAAAATGGCAAAAGACTTTGTCCATTTCTATCTCGGCGTGGATAGCACTGTGCTAATCCTATGCTGTTCTGCTCGATTTTCCTGGCCTTCTTGTGTTGACAAGTGATTGGATGTGACTTCAGTCTCTTATCATTCAAGCCTAAGGGTTAGAGTAGTGAATGGAGCCTATTTACTAGGCACTTTGATATGATTCTGTGCTCTTCCCCATAGATCAGGGCTTGCATATATAGCCTAGGGGATAGATTCGTTAGTATTAGGCATAACCTGTCCTATAGTGAGGGTATTTCATGGAGCTGTGCTGAATTCAGGCCTGGTAGGCCTCAAACGGGAGAGACTCCATCTTTCTTTCTGCTTCGGCAGCTTGGGATGCTTCTAGGCCAAAAGCTATGTTTTAGTTATGAGGTGTTATTCGCTTGGAGAGAACCGGTTCAGGCCGGCCCTTATCGAAGGATTGTATTTTTCTTCATGCCGAAGACACTACATCAGGCCGGCCGGCTGGGAACGTGTCCTTGGTACGGGGAGGTACAAGAATTTGGTGGGCGGCAGGTTACGGGCCGGAATTTTCCATGAGGAAATGCACCTCTATATTAGTGAAAGTCTGAGGCAGTTACATGTTCAGTCCGTAGGCGGCATCTGGCCGTTAGCAGTAAAGCTACTACTTATTCCAGGGAAGACAGACGCCATCTTGAAGGCGGAGAAGAACCGAGAGACAGATGCTTTTCCTAGCAGAATAGCCAGAGAGGAGAGAGTAGCCGATAAGGAAGAGGTCCGAGTGACTCGAAGAAGGGTGATTCCAGGCGAGCCGAGATACAAACGAGAAGGGAACCTAGATGACCACTGAGTGCAGGCTACATACTACTAAGGTGATGTCGACCCTTTCTTATTAGAGTGTACAACTTAATCTTTCACTTTTCTTTGCAGGTTATGTGTTATATCGTAATGTTATGTGATTATGCATGTAATGAGTAATAAAGTATCCAGTTTGTAGTAAACCAACATGTGCTGCGTGTTCTTGTATAAGAGGGTAGCCTATTCTTCTAGTCAGCTGCGGCTACATGAACAGATGTTAACCCTGATCAGGTAAGTGGTAACTGAATAAGGGAGAGAGGAGCCCCTCGAACCTGAGAACAAGCTGTACTCAAACTGGCAATCCTTGTGTGATCTGATGAATAGTGAGCCCTTTTTGTATGTTATGGTAACCATAGGATGAACTGTCGTATGAGACTGCCATCTGGGTAGAGAGGTCTGGATTCGTAGGGGATCGCGAGGCCGCCAATTGTGCTGATACTGTCGTCTGGGCAGAGAGGTCTGGGTTCGTATGGGACCGCGAGGCCGCCACTTGTGCTGATACTGTCGTCTGGGCAGAGAGGTCTGGTTCGTATGGGACCGCGAGGCCGCCACTTGTGATACTGTCGTATGGGCAGAGAGGTCTGGGTTCATATGGGACCGCGAGGCCGCCACTTATGATACTGCCGTATGGGCAGAGAGGTCTGGATTCGTAGGGGATCGCGAGGCCGCCGATTGTGCTGATACTGTCGTCAGGGCAGAGAGGTCTGGGTTCGTATGGGACCGCGAGGCCGCCACTTGTGATATTGTCGTATGGGCAGAGAGGTCTGGATTCCTAGGGGATCGCGAGGCCGCCGATTGTGCTGATACTGTCGTCTGGGCAGAGAGGTCTGGGTTCGTATGGGACCGCGAGGCCGCCACTTGTGCTGATACTGTCGTCTGGGCAGAGAGGTCTGGGTTCGTATGGGACCGCGAGGCCGCCACTTGTGATACTGTCGTCTGGGCAGAGAGGTCTGGGTTCGTATGGGACCGCGAGGCCGCCACTTGTGCTGATACTGTCGTCTGGGCAGAGAGGTCTGGGTTCGTATGGGACCGCGAGGCCGCCACTTGTGATACTGTCGTATGGGCAGAGAGGTCTGGGTTCGTATGGGACCACGAGGCCGCCGATTGTGAGATCTTGGTATACATAGTAGGAATCCCCTGTCCTTAGGTGATAGATATATGTGATTATGTAGGATTGTAAATAGGTTCTAGGGAGGGAGTAACGTTCTGGCTGGGTTAGTGAGGCCCTGATGAGTGGGTTCTATCTGATCCGAAAACCCAAGCAGAACATTTGGCGTCACGAACCGTTTACGAAACCTGTGTGCGTTGTGGTTGTATCGTGTTTGCTTTTGGTGCGTGCGTGGTTTCGTTTGTATTTTATTTTTACATACCTGCGAGTGTAGTTTTCTTTTCTCTTTCTTCTTTTTCTTTTTCTCTTTTTCTTTATTTTCAAACATGTTTTCTAGAAAGTCGAAATCTACTTTTAAGTTGCCCGTTGATATCCCCGGCTGGGATTCAACGCCTTATGAGGCCTTAGCCCGTGAGTGGGCTGATTCTACTGGTTTGAGTGAGAATTGGAATTCTTTTTGGGAACTGGCGGAGCCGGCTGATGTGATTGCTTGTTTACAGAAGGCGCCAATATCTAAGGGTGATGAACTTCCCGTTTTGGGGCGCAGAGGTTGGATTGTTCTGTCTGCGTACAGGACCCTGCATGAGAGGTTGTTGAAGTTACAGAATGTGCATAAGGATGTGGAAGCGAATTTTGTTGAGATTCAGAATGCTCATACTTTGTTGCGGTGTCAAAATAAGTTGCTTGCCGACAAACTTGATACGTACCAAACTATTGCCGAGAGGGCGGCTGTGCGAATTGCTCGTTATAAATACAAAAATCGGCGTGGTCGGGTTTCGAAGCGAAAGGTGCGTCTGGTCGTGGCGAAAGCCGGACTGGATTGGAATCCTGATGAATGGGATGGTAATATCTGGAACTCCAGTGATTCTCCTTCCTCGGGTGAGGAGTCTGCCAAGCGCGAGTCCTCTCGCTCCGGCCGTGATTGTAAATCTGCTTCTTGCGCCTCTGATGGTGCACTCCATGATTGCGTTCGTCCTTCGAGTGGGGTCGATGCTTCTTACACTGATTGTTCCTCTACGTGTACTGGTCGAGCTCCTTGTGCTGCTCGTCCCGCGGTCTCGGTGCATCCGGTTTTTCGGCGGAAGTTGCAGCAGGCTCCCGGTGCCCCGAATGGTATTGCTTTAGACTCTTTGGAGGATTTTACTCAACAAGAAATTAGTGATATTTTACAGAGATTTCGGCAGCGAGCTGGTGAGTCCTTACTCACATGGATGGTGCGCCTTTATGAACTGGGCGCTGCTGGCATTATGTTGGATGCTGGAGATTGTTTGAAGTTTTGTTCCTTGAGTTCGGATTCTACTGTACAGGATCATTTTCGTAACTTTAATGTTGGTGGTCAAATTTCTTTGCTTCAATTGGCGACTGAGGGTTGTAATCAAAAATATCCTACTGAATCTGATTGGCCTGTGAATGACAAACCGTGGTATACTTTGCGCGATGCTACGCAACGTCTCAAAGAGGAGGTGATGAAAACGGCGATTTTTCTGAATACTGCTGACAGGTTGCTTGATGGTTTCTTGACATCTTCTGTGCGGAATCGTATTATTCGTTCTTCTCCTGTTGCTTATAAGCAGGTTATGGTGACTTTATTGATTAATCAGACTGGTAACATGTTATCTGTGGTGCTGGAATCGGTACGCCAACTCGGTAAGTTGGGTGAGTGGTTTAGACCTGAACGGCAATCCCGGCCTGACACTCGTACTCCTGGTGACAATAAACTTACTAGACGTGATATGTTTCTTGGTCTTCTGGCCGATGGTGTGCGGAAAGAGGACATTGATGGTGAGACTACTTCTCGTTTGTGGGAAATGTTTCGCAAACGTGGCTTGGATCGGAAGGAGGGTGCCCGGCGTGTTCGGACGACTGAGTGTGATCGTGGTTTTTCTGACGGTAGCGGTGATGACGACCGCCGTGGGCGCTCTGATCGTCGTGATGATCGACGTTATGTGCGTGACTTGTCCCCCCGTCGTGAGAGAGACAGGGAGAGAGAGGGGGAAAGAGAGAGGGGGAGAGATGATTATGTTAACAGCAGACGCAGAGATGATAGGGATCAATCCCCTGAGTTGAGAAGGAGAGAGGATCGACACACATTGGCCGATCGAAACCCGCAGTACAATGCAGGGAACAGTAATCCATTTCGTAATGGAGATGGATATGAACAGGAGGTATCGATACCTAGGAAACGTGAGAGTCTTTATCCTGATTTATCCTGGTACACAGAACGCAGTAAAGATGACTAGGAAATAGGTCAAGCTCCAGTACACAGATGGGCTCACAGAGATAATAGACCCTATGTAGATATTGATATTTATTGGAGACATCGTAATGTCCAAAGGGCCCGAGCTTTGGTAGATACAGGAGCGGAGGCCACTCTTATTCATGGAAAATCAAAGAAGTTTAAAGGTCAGCCTTTTACAATTACCGGATTAGGCGGAAAGGAAACTCCCGCAGTTCAAACCTTACTTGAAATGAGAATAGGTAGAATTCCTAGAAAAGAATACTCTGTATTAGTGGTGCCACTCTTAGAATTCATAATTGGAATTGATATTTTGAAAGGAATGACTTTGTACTTAGATGATGGATGTTACCAATTTGGAACTAAACATTATATATCGTCCAGGCCTGTGCGGGTTGGTCGTTTAAGAATGCCCCCCATAAAAGTTCCCCAGGCGACAAAAGTGGTTCGTCAGAAGCAGTATCGTATTCCGGGTGGTCATGAAGAGATTAGTACCACTATTCAGGAGTTGGTGGATGCAGGTGTTATCACCCCAGTTACTTCTGCTTGGAATAATCCTGTTTGGCCTGTACGTAAGAGTGATAATTCTTGGCGCATGACTGTTGATTATCGAGAATTGAATAGACACACACCCTCTTTGACTGTTGCAGTACCGGATGTTATTACCCTAATTGAAAGAATTCAAAAACATCTAGGTACATGGTATGCGTCCATTGATATTGCTAATGCTTTCTTTTTGATTCCGATTGCCCCTGAGTGTCAGGAACAATTCAGTTTTACGTGGAACGGGCGTCAGATGACGTTTAGAAGTCTTCCTCAGGGCTATGTGCATAGTCCTACGATATGTCACCGGTTGGTGGCAGAGCATCTGGCTGAGGTACCGGTTCATCCACAAATTCAGATATGTCACTATATTGATGATATTTTGATCCAAGGCGAATCACGAGAGGAAGTTCAGACCCAATTGGATAGTCATTGAGTGTCTGCGCGAGAAAGGTTGGGAAATCAACCCGGATAAATTACAAGGTCCGTCCCAAGCTGTAAAATTTTTGGGTATTAATTGGCATGAAGGGCACCGAGAAGTGATCCCTCAGGTTAAACAGAAAATTCTTGATTTCGCAGTTCCGAGAAATAGGAAAGAAGCCCAAAGCTTCATTGGTTTGTTTGGATTTTGGCGCCAGCATATTCCTCATTTGAGTCAAATATTGGCCCCTTTGTACCGTGTCACTCGTAAAAAGAATGCATTTGAATGGGATAAACCACAGCAAGATGCGTTCAGTCTGGCAAAAGAAGCAATTCAGCATGCTCTGGATTTATGGCCTGTATGTGATGGTGATGTGGATTTGAATGTGTCTGTACAAGGCCTTTATGCGAATTGGAGTTTGTGGCAGAAACAAGGCAAGAGTAGAGTACCGTTAGGTTTCTGGACCAAAAAGTTACCTGATGCTGGTGAGCGTTATACACCTTTTGAGAAACAGCTACTTGCATGTTATTGGGCTCTGGTGGATACCGAGCAGTTGACTTTGGGACATGATATAGTTTTGCGACCTGAAATTCCTATCATGCAGTGGGTTATGAGTTCGCCGAAAACTCACCGAATTGGACACGCTCAAGAGGCGAGTGTGATTAAATGGAAATGGTATATACAAGATAGGGCACGTGTGGGACAAAAAGGAGTTGCATCTTTGCATGAGCAGGTGGCACGGGCGCCATCAACTGAAACTGAGAGTGAATGTTTCGTACCTTTAGTACAGGAATCTCCTGTTATGTGGGGTAAACCTTTCGATGATTTGTCCGCAGAGGACAGAAACCATGTCTGGTTTACGGATGGTTCAGCAAGGTTCATAGGGACGAAACGGCATTGGAAGGCAGTGTCCTATAATCCGATCACACAAAAATTGCTGAGTACAACTGGTGAGGGTAAGAGCAGTCAATTTGCTGAACTCTATGCTGTTTATCAAGTTCTGAAACAAGAGTTACCTGGCATATGTCATATTTTTACCGATTCTTGGTCTACTGCCAATGGACTGGCAGTTTGGTTACCGACTTGGCATTCCCATAGTTGGAAAATCCATTCCAAGGAATTGTGGGGAAAAGAATTATGGCAGGAGATTTGGGAAATGCTCCCACAGAGTACTGTTACAATCTTCCATGTGGATGCTCATACCCCGATAGACTCTCTTGACAAATTCTTTCATAATATTGCAGATGAGAAATCTAAAATTGCTGAGGCAGTGGTGGACACGCAAGATTCTGATATTGCGGGATTGGCGAAATGGGCACACCAGAAAGCAGGACACTTTGGAGAGAAAGTCACTAGCAGGTGGGCTGCTGATCGAGGAATTTATATTCCCCTAGATTTAATTAAAAATGTTATTTTACATTGTCCCATTTGTCAGCATATCAGGCAGCGCAAAGTGCCCCAAATTGTTAAAGGTCATTTACATCGCGGGAAAGTGCCCGCTCAAATTTGGCAGATTGATTACATTGGTCCACTCCCTATGAGTAGGAATTGTCAATATGTTTGCACCATTGTTGATACATACAGTGGCCTGTTGGTGGCCCTTCCCTGTAAGCAAGCTACCCAACTGAATACTATTAAAACATTGGAATTGATTATGATGTATTATGGTGTGCCATTCCAAATTCAATCTGACAATGCATCCCATTTTCGTGGAAGATTGGTACAGGAATTCTGTGTGGAAAACAATATTGAATGGGTGTTTCATATACCCTATTACCCACAGGCCTCGGGTCTTGTGGAGAGGTTGAATGGCCTGCTAAAAGACCAACTCCGTAAATTAACGGATGACAAGTATAAGAATTGGCGAGATTTTTTACCTCAAGCGTTAATGATTTTGAATAACCGTCCTTTTCTAAATGCTGAATCCCCACTGATGCGTCTGTTTCCTCCGAATGTTGTTGCTGAACCCAATGAGATCAGAGAGACTGTGATGTACTGGGAGATTACTCCCGGAGCTTTGGCTCCATGCAGAGCGACCCCAGGGTCGGCAGGTTTAGACTTGCATGCTATGGATGACTCCATTATAAAAAGTAAAGATCGAGTCATCATCGAGACAGGTGTTGGCGTTCAGATACCACCTGGAAATTTCGGATTAATCGCCCCTAGATCGGGGCTGGCTGTAAAAGGCATTCAGGTGCTTGGAGGAATCATTGATAGCGATTATCAGGGAGAGATTAAGGTGCTCCTGCTGAATGGCAGTGAGGTTGACTTACTGATACATAAAACTGACCGAGTGGCTCAATTGCTAATTATGCCTGTCTTCAGTGGTGAGATGGTAAAAGGCACTGCCCCAACGTTGCTAACTGTACGTGGTCAGAAAGGTTTTGGCTCTACAGACAATCCTGGGGCCAGAGTTTGGGTGCAGTCGCCTAAGAATCCCCCTGAACAGGCAGAGGTCATTGCAACCGGTCACGATAATACCATTCTAGTTATGAGACCAGGGAAAGATGGCTGGGAAGCAGTCCCGGCTGACAAATGTTACTTACGAGAATGAATAATGCCTGTATTTGATTCTCTTTCCGATCATTCTTTGGACTGTTGCAGCGGGATGTGTCGGCATCGGACTGTTTTTGGGATGGTGCGGCGAGAGAGGAGGGATCCCATCAACCCGGGATGAATGGAGAACCCGAGTGTCGCGTTCCTTCGCTGCGTGGGATTCGTCATCGAACTTTTGGATTTCGCTTGCGACACGGGTGACTAGCGCCCCTCATTTCTGCCTGACACCGATGAGATCAGTGAATGATATTTTGTCAACTTGCTTGGTTGCTGTTCCTGCCTCGTTGGAAACTTTAACTCATATTTTCAATATATCCACCGCTCGCCCCAATGTTCTTCTGGGCGATTTTGCTACCCATCAATATTGCCCCTTGTGTACTGAACTGTCAGACCCGATACCCCCCATCCAGTCCCAAATAGTTACCTATAATATCACACAAGGGGATTTGTGTTTTTTCCTCACGTGTAATCTTAGTGCAATTTCGGAATGTATGCGTTTAAAATTGAAAGGGGCCACCTCATTCACCGCTCATGAACGAACTTTGTGCCTTCAAAGGACGCCGAAAATATGTACCTCTGTTCAAAATAACATGACTTGCAAGAGTATGGTAGTTGCCCCCAGTCATTATCGCACGATGTTACTACCTGCCGGATGGCTTTTCTCATGTGGCAATACTTCCTGGCCATATGTCCCCGCAAATATTTCTGGAGGCCCTTGTGCTATTACTAGATTAAGTTTGCTAATGTTTTCGTCGCATCCGAATGCCAACTCTCGTGTGGTTCAAGATACAGTGAGATTACAGGAGGATTGTGACTCATCTTTGCATTTATATTCTAAGTCCGAATATCTTAGCCTGGCTGTTTCAATTATTGGTGTTCCTGCTTTGGCAGTTTATAATGCCAAATCTATTGAGAAAATGGCTTGCTGGATGGTGAAATCCATTAATAATACTTCCACAGTCCTGTCGGACATGCTATTAGACGCCCAGGGTGAACGAAGGGCTATCTTGCAAAATCGAGCGGCCTTTGATTATCTTTTGCTTAAACATGGACACGATTGTTCTAATTTTGAGGGTCTTTGTTGTTTTAACTTGTCTGATCATACACAATCCATTCGAGCTCACATTAACAAGCTACATGACTTGACAGAAGAAGTAAGAAAACACATTGATCAGGGCTGGTTTGACTGGCTCTTTAATTGGTTACCTGATTTGCATTTCTTACGTCAAATATTAGGAGGTATTCTGATTACTATCGCCATTTTGATTTCCATCTGTTGCTTTATTCAGTGTGTTCCTTCACTACTTCAATTCTGCACACCTGGTTCTCGACATAGATCAGTTAGTTTTGTTTCATATTATTCTTCCACAGATGTTAGTTCCGTTTAATGAATGTATAATAGACTGAAGTCAAGGGTGAAATGTTCTGCTCGATTTTCCTGGCCTTCTTGTGTTGACAAGTGATTGGATGTGACTTCAGTCTCTTATCATTCAAGCCTAAGGGTTAGAGTAGTGAATGGAGCCTATTTACTAGGCACTTTGATATGATTCTGTGCTCTTCCCCATAGATCAGGGCTTGCATATATAGCCTAGGGGATAGATTCGTTAGTATTAGGCATAACCTGTCCTATAGTGAGGGTATTTCATGGAGCTGTGCTGAATTCAGGCCTGGTAGGCCTCATACGGGAGAGACTCCATCTTTCTTTCTGCTTCGGCAGCTTGGGATGCTTCTAGGCCAAAAGCTATGTTTTAGTTATGAGGTGTTATTCGCTTGGAGAGAACCGGTTCAGGCCGGCCCTTATCGAAGGATTGTATTTTTCTTCATGCCGAAGACACTACATCAGGCCGGCCGGCTGGGAACGTGTCCTTGGTACGGGGAGGTACAAGAATTTGGTGGGCGGCAGGTTACGGGCCGGAATTTTCCATGAGGAAATGCACCTCTATATTAGTGAAAGTCTGAGGCAGTTACATGTTCAGTCCGTAGGCGGCATCTGGCCGTTAGCAGTAAAGCTACTACTTATTCCAGGGAAGACAGACGCCATCTTGAAGGCGGAGAAGAACCGAGAGACAGATGCTTTTCCTAGCAGAATAGCCAGAGAGGAGAGAGTAGCCGATAAGGAAGAGGTCCCAGTGACTCGAAGAAGGGTGATTCCAGGCGAGCCGAGATACAAACGAGAAGGGAACCTAGATGACCACTGAGTGCAGGCTACATACTACTAAGGTGATGTCGACCCTTTCTTATTAGAGTGTACAACTTAATCTTTCACTTTTCTTTGCAGGTTATGTGTTATATCGTAATGTTATGTGATTATGCATGTAATGAGTGATAAAGTATCCAGTTTGTAGTAAACCAACATGTGCTGCGTGTTCTTGTATAAGAGGGTAGCCTATTCTTCTAGTCAGCTGCGGCTACATGAACAGATGTTAACCCTGATCAGGTAAGTGGTAACTGAATAAGGGAGAGAGGAGCCCCTCGAACCTGAGAACAAGCTGTACTCAAACTGGCAATCCTTGTGTGATCTGATGAATAGTGAGCCCTTTTTGTATGTTATGGTAACCATAGGATGAACTGTCGTATGAGACTGCCATCTGGGTAGAGAGGTCTGGATTCGTAGGGGATCGCGAGGCCGCCAATTGTGCTGATACTGTCGTCTGGGCAGAGAGGTCTGGGTTCGTATGGGACCGCGAGGCCGCCACTTGTGCTGATACTGTCGTCTGGGCAGAGAGGTCTGGGTTCGTATGGGACCGCGAGGCCGCCACTTGTGATACTGTCGTATGGGCAGAGAGGTCTGGGTTCATATGGGACCGCGAGGCCGCCACTTATGATACTGTCGTATGGGCAGAGAGGTCTGGATTCGTAGGGGATCGCGAGGCCGCCGATTGTGCTGATACTGTCGTCAGGGCAGAGAGGTCTGGGTTCGTATGGGACCGCGAGGCCGCCACTTGTGATACTGTCGTATGGGCAGAGAGGTCTGGATTCCTAGGGGATCGCGAGGCCGCCGATTGTGCTGATACTGTCGTCTGGGCAGAGAGGTCTGGGTTCGTATGGGACCGCGAGGCCGCCACTTGTGCTGATACTGTCGTCTGGGCAGAGAGGTCTGGGTTCGTATGGGACCGCGAGGCCGCCACTTGTGATACTGTCGTCTGGGCAGAGAGGTCTGGGTTCGTATGGGACCGCGAGGCCGCCACTTGTGCTGATACTGTCGTCTGGGCAGAGAGGTCTGGGTTCGTATGGGACCGCGAGGCCGCCACTTGTGATACTGTCGTATGGGCAGAGAGGTCTGGGTTCGTATGGGACCGCGAGGCCGCCGATTGTGAGATCTTGGTATACATAGTAGGAATCCCCTGTCCTTAGGTGATAGATATATGTGATTATGTAGGATTGTAAATAGGTTCAAGGGAGGGAGTAACGTTCTGGCTGGGTTAGTGAGGCCCTGATGAGTGGGTTCTATCTGATCCGAAAACCCAAGCAGAACATATGCTTAAGAACTTTGATAGAAAAGCAGACATTTGAGGTGAGCAGATCTAGAGTGTCGCTGGTGTTGAGAGTGCTCTATACACGGCCTGCTTTCCACCTAAACTTGAGAACTAACCAGAGTTCTCTACTTCTTTTTTTGCATAATTTATTCGTCAATCTATGCCTGAAAGGGTATTCTTTTGACTTATACTGGGTGCGCCCTTGTGTCTGGACAAAGCTATACCTATCTGAAGAGCTCTAATTAGAACGAAACACTGTGTCAGGGGTTGCTTTTACTCATTTCAGGTTGGCTTGATTGGTATTTTACCAATTCAAAGCTGTAATATTGTGCCTGGAGTGATAAATGGCTTTTGTCATTTTACAGCTCGGCAAGGACAGCCCTGTGTTAGTCTTATGCTTAAAGACTTTGTGCATTTCTATCTCGGCGTGGATAGCACTGTGCTAATCCTATGCTTAAAAACTTTGATAGAAAAGCAGACAGTTGAGGTGAGCAGATCTAGAGTGTCGCTGGTGTTGAGAGTGCTCTATACAGGGTCTGATTTCCACCTAAACTTGAGAACTACCCAGAGTTCTCTACTTCTTTATTTTTGCATAATTTATTCGTCACTCTATGCCTGAAAGGGTATTCTTTTGACTTATACTGGGTGCGCCCTTGTGTCTGGACAAAGCTATACCTCTCTGAAGAGCTCTAATTAGAGCGACACACTGTGTCAGGGGTTGCTTTTACTCATTTCAGGTTGGCTTGATTGGTATTTTACCAATTCAAAGCTGTAATACTGTGCCTGGAGTGATAAATGGCTTTTGTCATTTTACAGCTCGGCAAGGACAGCCCTGTGTTAGTCCTATGCTTAAAGACTTTGCTGTAAAAATGGCGAAAGACTTTGTCCATTTCTATCTCGGCGTGGATAGCACTGTGTTAATCCTATGCTTAAAAATTTTGATAGAAAAGCAGACATTTGAGGTGAGCAGATCTAGAGTGTCGCTGGTGTTGAGAGTGCTCTATACAGGGGCTGCTTTCCACCTAAACTTGAGAACTACCCAGAGTTCTCTACTTCTTTTTTTGCATAATTTATTCGTCACTCTATGCCTGAAAGGGTATTCTTTTGACTTATACTGGGTGCGCCCTTGTGTCTGGACAAAGCTATACCTCTCTGAAGAGCTCTAATTAGAGCGAAACACTGTGTCAGGGGTTGCTTTTACTCATTTCAGGTTGGCTTGATTGGTATTTTCCCAATTCAAAGCTGTAATACTGTGCCTGGAGTGATAAATGGCTTTTGTTATTTTACAGCTCGGCAAGGACAGCCCTGTGTTAGTCCTATGCTTAACGACTTTGCTGTAAAAATGGCAAAAGACTTTGTCCATTTCTATCTCGGCGTGGATAGCACTGTGCTAATCCTATGCTTAAAAACTTTGATAGAAAAGCAGACATTTGAGGTGAGCAGATCTAGAGTGTCGCTGGTGTTGAGAGTGCTCTATACAGGGGCTGCTTTCCACCTAAACTTGAGAACTACCCAGAGTTCTCTACTTCTTTTTTTGCATAATTTATTCGTCACTCTATGCCAGAAAGGGTATTCTTTAGACTTATACTGGGTGCGCCCTTGTGTCTGGACAAAGTTATACCTCTCTGAAGAGCTCTAATTAGAGCGAAACACTGTGTCAGGGGTTGCTTTTACTCATTTCAGGTTGGCTTGCTTGGTGTTTTACCAATTCAAAGCTGTAATACTGTGCCTGGAGTGATAAATGGCTTTTGTCATTTTACAGCTCAGCAACGACAGCCCTGTGTTAGTCCTATGCTTAAAGACTTTGCTGTAACAATGGCAAAAGACTTTGTCCATTTCTAGCTCGGCGTGGATAGCACTGTGCTAATCCTATGCTTAAAAACTTTGATAGAAAAGCAGACATTTGAGGTGAGCAGATCTAGAGTGTCGCTGGTGTTGAGAGTGCTCTATACAGGGGCTGCTTTCCACCTAAACTTGAGAACAACCCAGAGTTCTCTACTTCTTTTTTTGCATAATTTATTCGTCACTCTATGCCTGAAAGGGTATTCTTTTGACTTATACTGGGTGCGCCCTTGTGTCTGGACAAAGCTATACCTCTCTGAAGAGCTTTAATTAGAGCAAAACACTGTGTCAGGGGTTGCTTTTACTCATTTAAGGTTTTCTTGATTGATATTTTACCAATTCGTAGCTGTAATACTGTGCCTGGAGTGATAAATGGCTTTTGTCATTTTACAGCTCGGCAAGGACAGCCCTGTGTTAGTCCTATGCTTAAAGACTTTGCTGTAAAAATGGCAAAAGACTTTGTCCATTTCTATCTCGGCGTGGATAGCACTGTGCTAATCCTATGCTTAAAAACTTTGATAGAAAAGCAGACATTTGAGGTGAGCAGATCTAGAGTGTCGCTGGTGTTGAGAGTGCTCTATACAGGGGCTGCTTTCCACCTAAACTTGAGAACTACCCAGAGTTCTCTACTTCTTTTTTTGCATAATTTATTCGTCACTCTATTCCTGAAAGGGTATTCTTTTGACTTATACTGGGTGCGCCCTTGTGTCTGGACAAAGATATACCTCTCTGAAGAGCTCTAATTAGAGCGAAACATTGTGTCAGGGGTTGCTTTAACTCATTTTAGGGTGGCTTGATTGGTGTTTTACCAATTCAAAGCTGTAATACTGTGCCTGGAGTGATAAATGGCTTTTGTCATTTTACAGCTCGGCAAGGACAGCCCTGTGTTAGTCCTATGCTTAAAGACTTTGCTGTAAAAATGGCAAAAGACTTTGTCCACTTCTATCTCGTCGTGGATAGCACTGTGCTAATCCTATGCTTAAAAACTTTGATAGAAAAGCAGACATTTGAGGTGAGCAGATCTAGAGTGTCGCTGGTGTTGAGAGTGCTCTATACAGGGGCTGCTTTCCACCTAAACTTGAGAACTACCCAGAGTTCTCTACTTCTTTTTTTGCATAATTTATTCGTCACTCTATGCCTGAAAGGGTATTCTTTTGACTTATACTGGGTGCGCTCTTGTGTCTGGACAAAGCTATACCTCTCTGAAGAGCTCTAATTAGAGCGAAACACTGTGTCAGGGGTTGCTTTTACTCATTTCAGGTTGGCTTGATTGGTATTTTACCAATTCAAAGCTGTAATACTGTGCCTGGAGTGATAAATGGCTTTTGTCATTTTACAGCTCGGCAAGGACAGCCCTGTGTTAGTCCTATGCTTAAAGACTTTGCTGTAAAAATGGCAAAAGACTTTGTCCATTTCTATCTCGGCGTGGATAGCACTGTGTTAATCCTATGCTTAAAAACTTTGATAAAAAAGCAGACATTTGAGGTGAGCAGATCTAGAGTGTCGCTGGTGCTGAGAGTGCTCTATACAGGGGCTGCTTTCCACCTAAACTTGAGAACTACCCAGAGTTCTCTACTTCTTTTTTTGCATAATTTATTCGTCACTCTATGCCTGAAAGGGTATTCTTTTGACTTATACTGGGTGCGCCCTTGTGTCTGGACAAAGCTATATCTCTCTGAAGAGCTCTAATTAGAGCGAAACACTGTGTCAGGGGTTGCTTTTACTCATTTCAGGTTGGCTTGATTGGTATTTTCCCAATTCAAAGCTGTAATACTGTGCCTGGAGTGATAAATGGCTTTTGTCATTTT
Source organism: Triturus cristatus (assembly GCF_964204655.1). NCBI lineage: Eukaryota > Metazoa > Chordata > Amphibia > Caudata > Salamandridae > Triturus > Triturus cristatus. Next base: position 686,223,731 of record NC_140591.1, read on the forward strand.
ACAGCTCGGCAAGGACAGCTCTGTGTTAGTCCTATGCTTAACGACTTTGCTGTAAAAACGGCAAAAGACTTTGTCCATTTCTATCTCGGCGTGGATAGCACTGTGCTAATCCTATGCTTAAAAACTTTGATAGAAAAGCAGACATTTGAGGTGAGCAGATCTAGAGTGTCGCTGGTGTTGAGAGTGCTCTATACAGGGGCTGCTTTCCACCTAAACTTGAGAACTACCCAGAGTTCTCTACTTCTTTTTTTGCATAATTTATTCGTCACTCTATGCCAGAAAGGGTATTCTTTAGACTTATACTGGGTGCGCCCTTGTGTCTGGACAAAGCTATACCTCTCTGAAGAGCTCTAATTAGAGCGAAACACTGTGTCAGGGGTTGCTTTTACTCATTTCAGGTTGGCTTGATTGGTATTTTACCAATTCAAAGCTGTAATACTGTGCCTGGAATGATAAATGGCTTTTGTCATTTTACAGCTCGGCAAGGACAGCCCTGTGTTAGTCCTATGCTTAAAGACTTTGCTGTAACAATGGCAAAAGACTTTGTCCATTTCTAGCTCGGCGTGGATAGCACTATGCTAATCCTATGCTTAAAAACTTTGATAGAAAAGCAGACATTTGAGGTGAGCAGATCTAGAGTGTCGCTGGTGTTGAGAGTGCTCTATACAGGGGCTGCTTTCCACCTAAACTTGAGAACAACCCAGAGTTCTCTACTTCTTTTTTTGCATAATTTATTCGTCACTCTATGCCTGAAAGGGTATTCTTTTGACTTATACTGGGTGCGCCCTTGTGTCTGGACAAAGCTATACCTCTCTGAAGAGCTTTAATTAGAGCAAAACACTGTGTCAGGGGTTGCTTTTACTCATTTCAGGTTTTCTTGATTGATATTTTACCAATTCGTAGCTGTAATACTGTGCCTGGAGTGATAAATGGCTTTTGTCATTTTACAGCTCGGCAAGGACAGCCCTGTGTTAGTCCTATGCTTAAAGACTTTGCTGTAAAAATGGCAAAAGACTTTGTCCATTTCTATCTCGGCGTGGATAGCACTGTGCTAATCCTATGCTTAAGAACTTTGATAGAAAAGCAGACATTTGAGGTGAGCAGATCTAGAGTGTCGCTGGTGTTGAGAGTGCTCTATACAGGGGCTGCTTTCCACCTAAACTTGAGAACTACCCAGAGTTCTCTACTTCTTTTTTTGCATAATTTATTCGTCACTCTATGCCTGAAAGGGTATTCTTTTGACTTATACTGGGTGCGCCCTTGTGTCTGGACAAAGCTATACCTCTCTGAAGAGCTCTAATTAGAGCGAAACACTGTGTCAGGGGTTGCTTTTACTCATTTCAGGTTGGCTTGATTGGTATTTTACCAATTCAAAGCTGTAATATTGTGCCTGGAGTGATAAATGGCTTTTGTCATTTTACAGCTCAGCAAGGACAGCCTTGTGTTAGTCTTATGCTTAAAGACTTTGTCCATTTCTATCTCGGCGTGGATAGCACTGTGCTAATCCTTTGCTTAAAAACTTTGATAGAAAAGCAGACATTTGAGGTGAGCAGATGTAGAGTGTCGCTGGTGTTGATAGTGCTCTATACAGGGGCTGATTTCCACCTAAACTTGAGAACTACCCAGAGTTCTCTACTTCTTTATTTTTGCATAATTTATTCGTCACTCTATGCCTGAAAGGGTATTCTTTTTACTTATACTGGGTGCGCCCTTGTGTCTGGACAAAGCTATACCTCTCTGAAGAGCTCTAATTAGAGCGAAACACTGTGTCAGGGGTTGCTTTTACTCATTTCAGGTTGGCTTGATTGGTATTTTACCAATTCAAAGCTGTAATACTGTGCCTGGAGTGATAAATGGATTTTGTCATTTTACAGCTCGGCAAGGACAGCCCTGTGTTAGTCCTATGCTTAACGACTTTGCTGTAAAAATGGCAAAAGACTTTGTTCATTTCTATCTCGGCGTGGATAGCACTGTGCTAATCCTATGCTTAAAATCTTTGATAGAAAAGCAGACATTTGAGGTGAGCAGATCTAGAGTGTCGCTGGTGTTGAGAGTGCTCTATACAGGGGCTGCTTTCCACCTAAACTTGAGAACTACCCAGAGTTCTCTACTTCTTTTTTTGCATAATTTATTCGTCACTCTATGCCTGAAAAGGTATTCTTTTGACTTATACTGGGTGCGCCCTTGTGTCTGGACAAAGCTATACCTCTCTGAAGAGCTCTAATTAGAGCGAAACACTGTGTCAGGGGTTGCTTTTACTCATTTCAGGTTGGCTTGATTGGTATTTTCCCAATTCAAAGCTGTAATACTGTGCCTGGAGTGATAAATGGCTTTTGTCATTTTACAGCTCGGCAAGGACAGCCCTGTGTTAGTCCTATGCTTAACGACTTTGCTGTAAAAACGGCAAAAGACTTTGTCCATTTCTATCTCGGCGTGGATAGCACTGTGCTAATCCTATGCTTAAAAACTTTGATAGAAAAGCAGACATTTGAGGTGAGCAGATCTAGAGTGTCGCTGGTGTTGAGAGTGCTCTATACAGGGGCTGCTTTCCACCTAAACTTGAGAACTACCCAGAGTTCTCTACTTCTTTTTTTGCATAATTTATTCGTCACTCTATGCCAGAAAGGGTATTCTTTAGACGTATACTGGGTGCGCCCTTGTGTCTGGACAAAGCTATACCTCTCTGAAGAGCTCTAATTAGAGCGAAACACTGTGTCAGGGGTTGCTTTTACTCATTTCAGGTTGGCTTGATTGGTATTTTACCAATTCAAAGCTGTAATACTGTGCCTGGAGTGATAAATGGCTTTTGTCATTTTACAGCTCGGCAAGGACAGCCCTGTGTTAGTCCTATGCTTAAAGACTTTGCTGTAAAAATGGCAAAAGACTTTGTCCACTTCTATCTCAGCGTGGATAGCACTGTGCTAATCCTATGCTTAAAAACTTTGATAGAAAAGCAGACATTTGAGGTGAGCAGATCTAGAGTGTCGCTGGTGTTGAGAGTGCTCTATACAGGGGCTGCTTTCCACCTAAACTTGAGAACTACCCAGAGTTCTCTACTTCTTTTTTTTTGCATAATTTATTCGTCACTCTATGCCTAAAAGGGTATTCTTTTGACTTATACTGGATGCGCCCTTGTGTCTGGACAAAGCTATACCTCTCTGAAAAGCTCTAATTAGAGCGAAACACTGTGTCTGGAATTGCTTTTACTCATTTCAGGTTGGCTTGATTGGTATTTTACCAATTCAAAGCTGTAATACTGTGCCTGGAGTGATAAATGGCTTTTGTCATTTTACAGCTCGGCAAGGACAGCCCTGTGTTAGTCCTATGCTTAAAGACTTTGCTGTAAAAATGGCAAAAGACTTTGTCCATTTCTATCTCGGCGTGGATAGCACTGTGCTAATCCTATGCTTAAAAACTTTGATAGAAAAGCAGACATTTGAGGTGAGCAGATCTAGAGTGTCGCTGGTGTTGAGAGTGCTCTATACAGGGGCTGCTTTCCACCTAAACTTGAGAACTACCCAGAGTTCTCTACTTCTTTTTTTTTTGCATAATTTATTCGTCACTCTATACCTGAAAGGGTATTCTTTTGACTTATACTGGATGCACCCTTGTGTCTGGACAAAGCTATACCTCTCTGAAAAGCTCTAATTAGAGCGAAACACTGTGTCAGGGGTAGCTTTTACTCATTTCAGGTTGGCTTGATTGGTATTTTACCAATTCAAAGCTGTAATACTATGCCTGGAGTGATAAATGGCTTTTGTCATTTTACAGCTCGGCAAGGACAGCCCTGTGTTAGTCCTATGCTTAAAGACTTTGTTGTAAAAATGGCAAAAGACTTTGTCCATTTCTATCTCGGCGTGGATAGCATTGTGCTAATCCTATGCTTAAAAACTTTGATAGAAAAGCAGACATTTGAGGTGAGCAGATCTAGAGTGTTGCTGGTGTTGAGAGTGCTCTATACAGGGGCTGCTTTCCACCTAAACTTGAGAACAACCCAGAGTTCTCTGCTTCTTTTTTTGCATAATTTATTCGTCACTCTATGCCTGAAAGGGTATTCTTTTGACTTATACTGGGTGCGCCCTTGTGTCTGGACAAAGCTATACCTCTCTGAAGAGCTCTAATTAGATCGAAACACTGTGACAGGGGTTGCTTTTACTCATTTCAGTTTGGCTTGATTGGTATTTTACCAATTCAAAGCTGTAATACTGTGCCTGGAGTGATAAATGGCTTTTGTCATTTTACAGCTCGGCAAGGACAGCCCTGTGTTAGTCCTATGCTTAAAGACTTTGCTGTAAAAATGGCAAAAGACTTTGTCCATTTCTATCTCGGCTTGGATAGCACTGTGCTAATCCTATGCTTAAAAACTTTGATAGAAAAGCAGACATTTGAGGTGAGCAGATCTAGAGTGTCGCTGGTGTTGAGAGTGCTCTATACAGGGGCTGCTTTCCACCTAAACTTGAGAACTACCCAGAGTTCTCTACTTCTTTTTTTGCATAATTTATTCGTCACTCTATGCCTGAAAGGGTATTCTTTTGACTTATACTGGGTGCGCCCTTGTGTCTGGACAAAGCTATACCTCTCTGAAGAGCTCTAATTAGAGTGAAACACTGTGTCAGGGGTTGCTTTTACTCATTTCAGGTTGGCTTGATTGGTATTTTACCAATTCAAAGCTGTAATACTGTGCCTGGAGTGATAAATGGCTTTTGTCATTTTACAGCTCGGCAAGGACAGCCCTGTGTTAGTCTTATGCTTAAAGACTTTGCTGTAAAAATGTCAAAAGACTTTGTCCATTTCTATCTCGGCGTGGATAGCACTGTGCTAATCCTATGCTTAAAAACTTTGATAGAAAAGCAGACATTTGAGGTGAGCAGATCTAGAGTGTCGCTGGTGTTGAGAGTGCTCTATACAGGGGCTGATTTCCACCTAAACTTGAGAACTACCCAGAGTTCTCTACTTCTTTTTTTGCATAATGTATTCGTCACTCTATGCCTGAAAGGGTATTCTTTTGACTTATACTGGGTGCGCCCTTGTGTCTGGACAAAGCTATATCTCTCTGAAGAGCTCTAATTAGAGCGAAACACTGTGTCAGGGGTTGCTTTTACTCGTTTCAGGTTGGCTTGATTGGTATTTTACCAATTCAAAGCTGTAATACTGTGCCTGGAGTGATAAATGGCTTTTGTCATTTTACAGCTCGGCAAGGACAGCCCTGTGTTAGTCCTATGCTTAAAGACTTTGCTGTAAAAATGGCAAAAGACTTTGTCCATTTCTATCTCGGCATGGATAGCACTGTGCTAATCCTATGCTTAAAAACTTTGATAGAAAAGTAGACGTTTGAGGTGAGCAGATCTAGAGTGTCGCTGGTGTTGAGAGTGCTCTATACAGGGGCTGCTTTCCACCTAAACTTGAGAACTACCCAGAGTTCTCTACTTCTTTTTTTGCATAATTTATTCGTCACTCTATGCCTGAAAGGGTATTCTTTTGACTTATACTGGGTGCGCCCTTGTGTCTGGACAAAGCTATACCTCTCTGAAGAGCTCTAATTAGAGCGAAACACTGTGTCAGGGGTTGCTTTTACTCATTTCAGGTTGGCTTGATTGGTATTTTACCAATTCAAAGCTGTAATACTGTGCCTGGAGCGATAAATGGCTTTTGTCATTTTACAGCTCGGCAAGGACAGCCCTGTGTTAATCCTATGCTTAAAGACTTTGCTGTATAAATGGCAAAAGACTTTGTCCATTTCTATCTCGGCATGGATAGCACTGTGCTAATCCTATGCTTAAAAACTTTGATAGAAAAGCAGACATTTGAGGTGAGCAGATCTAGAGTGTCGCTGGTGTTGAGAGTGCTCTATACAGGGGCTGCTTTCCACCTAAACTTGAGAACTACCCAGAGTTCTCTACTTCTTTTTTTGCATAATTTATTCGTCACTCTATGCCTGAAAGGGTATTCTTTTGACTTATACTGGGTGCGCTCTTGTGTCTGGACAAAGCTATACCTCTCTGAAGAGCTCTAATTAGAGCGAAACACTGTGTCAGGGGTTGCTTTTACTCATTTCAGGTTGGCTTGATTGGTATTTTACCAATTCAAAGCTGTAATACTGTGCCTGGAGTGATAAATGGCTTTTGTCATTTTACAGCTCGGCAAGGACAGCCCTGTGTTAGTCCTATGCTTAAAGACTTTGCTGTAAAAATGGTGAAAGACTTTGTCCATTTCTATCTCGGCGTGGATAGCACTGTGTTAATCCTATGCTTAAAAACTTTGATAAAAAAGCAGACATTTGAGGTGAGCAGATCTAGAGTGTCGCTGGTGTTGAGAGTGCTCTATACAGGGGCTGCTTTCCACCTAAACTTGAGAACTACCCAGAGTTCTCTACTTCTTTTTTTGCATAATTTATTCGTCACTCTATGCCTGAAAGGGTATTCTTTTGACTTATACTGGGTGCGCCCTTGTGTCTGGACAAAGCTATACCTCTCTGAAGAGCTCTAATTAGAGCGAAACACTGTGTCAGGGGTTGCTTTTACTCATTTCAGGTTGGCTTGATTGGTATTTTCCCAATTCAAAGCTGTAATACTGTGCCTGGAGTGATAAATGGCTTTTGTTATTTTACAGCTCGGCAAGGACAGCCCTGTGTTAGTCCTATGCTTAACGACTTTGCTGTAAAAATGGCAAAAGACTTTGTCCATTTCTATCTCGGCGTGGATAGCACTGTGCTAATCCTATGCTTAAAAACTTTGATAGAAAAGCAGACATTTGAGGTGAGCAGATCTAGAGTGTCGCTGGTGTTGAGAGTGCTCTATACAGGGGCTGCTTTCCACCTAAACTTGAGAACTACCCAGAGTTCTCTACTTCTTTTTTTGCATAATTTATTCGTCACTCTATGCCTGAAAGGGTATTCTTTTGACTTATACTGGGTGCGCCCTTGTGTCTGGACAAAGCTATACCTCTCTGAAGAGCTCTAATTAGAGCGAAACACTGTGTCAGGGGTTGCTTTTACTCATTTCAGGTTGGCTTGATTGGTATTTTACCAATTCAAAGCTGTAATATTGTGCCTGGAGTGATAAATGGCTTTTGTCATTTTACAGCTCGGCAAGGACAGCCCTGTGTTAGTCTTATGCTTAAAGACTTTGTCCATTTCTATCTCGGCGTGGATAGCACTGTGCTAATCCTTTGCTTAAAAACTTTGATAGAAAAGCAGACATTTGAGGTGAGCAGATGTAGAGTGTCGCTGGTGTTGATAGTGCTCTATACAGGGGCTGATTTCCACCTAAACTTGAGAACTACCCAGAGTTCTCTACTTCTTTATTTTTGCATAATTTATTCGTCACTCTATGCCTGAAAGGGTATTCTTTTGACTTATACTGGGTGCGCCCTTGTGTCTGGACAAAGCTATACCTCTCTGAAGAGCTCTAATTAGAGCGAAACACTGTGTTAGGGGTTGCTTTTACTCATTTCAGGTTGGCTTGATTGGTATTTTACCAATTCAAAGCTGTAATACTGTGCCTGGAGTGATAAATGGATTTTGTCATTTTACAGCTCGGCAAGGACAGCCCTGTGTTAGTCCTATGCTTAACGACTTTGCTGTAAAAATGGCAAAAGACTTTGTTCATTTCTATCTCGGCGTGGATAGCACTGTGCTAATCCTATGCTTAAAATCTTTGATAGAAAAGCAGACATTTGAGGTGAGCAGATCTAGAGTGTCGCTGGTGTTGAGAGTGCTCTATACAGGGGCTGCTTTCCACCTAAACTTGAGAACTACCCAGAGTTCTCTACTTCTTTTTTTGCATAATTTATTCGTCACTCTATGCCTGAAAAGGTATTCTTTTGACTTATACTGGGTGCGCCCTTGTGTCTGGACAAAGCTATACCTCTCTGAAGAGCTCTAATTAGAGCGAAACACTGTGTCAGGGGTTGCTTTTACTCATTTCAGGTTGGCTTGATTGGTGTTTTACCAATTCAAAGCTGTAATACTGTGCCTGGAGTGATAAATGGCTTTTGTCATTTTACAGCTCGGCAAGGACAGCTCTGTGTTAGTCCTATGCTTAAAGACTTTGCTGTAAAAATGGCAAAAGACTTTGTCCATTTCTATCTCGGCGTGGATAGCACTGTGCTAATCCTATGCTTAAAAACTTTGATAGGAAAGCAGACATTTGAGGTGAGCAGATCTAGAGTGTCGCTGGTGTTGAGAGTGCTCTATACAGGGGCTGCTTTCCACCTAAACTTGAGAACTACCCAGAGTTCTCTACTTCTTTTTTTGCATAATTTATTCGTAACTCTATGCCTGAAAGGGTATTCTTTTGACTTATACTGGGTGCGCCCTTGTGTCTGGACAAAGCTATACCTCTCTGAAGAGCTCTAATTACAGCGAAACACTGTGTCAGGGGTTGCTTTTACTCATTTCAGGTTGGCTTGATTGGTATTTTACCAATTCAAAGCTGTAATACTGTGCCTGGAGTGATAAATGGCTTTTGTCATTTTACAGCTCGGCAAGGACAGCCCTGTGTTAGTCCTATGCTTAAAGACTTTGCTGTAAAAATGGCAAAAGACTTTGTCCATTTCTATCTCGGCGTGGATAGCACTGTGCTAATCCTATGCTTAAAAACTTTGATAGAAAAGCAGACATTTGAGGTGAGCAGATCTAGAGTGTCGCTGGTGTTGAGAGTGATCTATACAGGGGCTGCTTTCCACCTAAACTTGAGAACTACCCAGAGTTCTCTACTTCTTTTTTTGCATAATTTATTCGTCACTCTATGCCTGAAAGGGTATTCTTTTGACTTATACTGGGTGCGCCCTTGGGTCTGGACAAAGCTATACCTCTCTGAAGAGCTCTAATTAGAGCGAAACTCTGTGTCAGGGGTTGCTTTTACTCATTTCAGGTTGGCTTGATTGGTATTTTACCAATTCAAAGCTGTAATACTGTGCCTGGATTGATAAATGGCTTTTGTAATTTTACAGCTCGGCAAGTACAGCCCTGTGTTAGTCCTATGCTTAAAGACTTTGCTGTAAAAATGGCAAAAGACTATGTCCATTTCTATCTCGGCGTGGATAGCACTGTGCTAATCCTATGCTTAAAAACTTTGATAGAAAAGCAGACATTTGAGGTGAGCAGATCTAGAGTGTCGCTGGTGTTGAGAGTGCTCTATACAGGGGCTGATTTCCACCTAAACTTGAGAACTACCCAGAGTTCTCTACTTCTTTTTTTTCGCATAATTTATTCGTCACTCTATGCCTGAAAGGGTATTCTTTTGACTTATACTGGGTGCGCCCTTGTGTCTGGACAAAGCTATACCTCTCTGAAGAGCTCTAATTAGAGCTAAACACTGTGCCAGGGGTTGCTTTTACTCATTTCAGGTTGGCTTGATTGGTATTTTACCAATTCAAAGCTGTAATACTGTGCCTGGAGCGATAAATGGCTTTTGTCATTTTACAGCTCGGCAAGGACAGCCCTGTGTTAGTCCTATGCTTAAAAACTTTGCTGTAAAAATGGCAAAAGACTTTGTCCATTTCTATCTCGGCGTGGATAGCACTGTGCTAATCCTATGCTTAAAAACTTTGATAGAAAAGCAGACATTTGAGGTGAGCAGATCTAGAGTGTCGCTGGTGTTGAGAGTGCTCTATACAGGGGCTGCTTTCCACCTAAACTTGAGAACTACCCAGAGTTCTCTACTTCTTTTTTTGCATAATTTATTCGTCACTCTATTCCTGAAAGAGTATTCTTTTGACTTATACTGGGTGCGCCCTTGTGTCTGGACAAAGATATACCTCTCTGAAGAGCTCTAATTAGAGCGAAACATTGTGTCAGGGGTTGCTTTAACTCATTTTAGGGTGGCTTGATTGGTGTTTTACCAATTCAAAGCTGTAATACTGTGCCTGGAGTGATAAATGGCTTTTGTCATTTTACAGCTCGGCAAGAACAGCCCTGTGTTAGTCCTATGCTTAAAGACTTTGCTGTAAAAATGGCAAAAGACTTTGTCCATTTCTATATCGTCGTGGATAGCACTGTGCTAATCCTATGCTTAAAAACTTTGATAGAAAAGCAGACATTTGAGGTGAGCAGATCTAGAGTGTCGCTGGTGTTGAGAGTGCTCTATACAGGGGCTGCTTTCCACCTAAACTTGAGAACTACCCAGAGTTCTCTACTTCTTTTTTTGCATAATTTATTCGTCACTCTATGCCTGAAAGGGTATTCTTTTGACTTATACTGGGTGCGCTCTTGTGTCTGGACAAAGCTATACCTCTCTGAAGAGCTCTAATTAGAGCAAAACACTGTGTCAGGGGTTGCTTTTACTCATTTCAGGTTGGCTTGATTGGTATTTTACCAATTCAAAGCTGTAATACTGTGCCTGGAGTGATAAATGGCTTTTGTCATTTTACAGCTCGGCAAGGACAGCCCTGTGTTAGTCCTATGCTTAACGACTTTGCTGTAAAAATGGCAAAAGACTTTGTCCATTTCTATCTCGGCGTGGATAGCACTGTGCTAATCCTATGCTTAAAAACTTTGATAGAAAAGCAGACATTTGAGGTGAGCAGATCTAGAGTGTCGCTGGTGTTGAGAGTGCTCTATACAGGGGCTGCTTTCCACCTAAACTTGAGAACTACCCAGAGTTCTCTACTTCTTTTTTTGCATAATTTATTCGTCACTCTATGCCTGAAAGGGTATTCTTTTGACTTATACTGGGTGCGCCCTTGTGTCTGGACAAAGCTATACCTCTCTGAAGAGCTCTAATTAGAGCGAAACACTGTGTCAGGGGTTGCTTTTACTCATTTCAGGTTGGCTTGATTGGTATTTTACCAATTCAAAGCTGTTATATTGTGCCTGGAGTGATAAATGGCTTTTGTCATTTTACAGCTCGGCAAGGACAGCCCTGTGTTAGTCTTATGCTTAAAGACTTTGTCCATTTCTATCTCGGCGTGGATAGCACTGTGCTAATCCTTTGCTTAAAAACTTTGATAGAAAAGCAGACATTTGAGGTGCGCAGATGTAGAGTGTCGCTGGTGTTGATAGTGCTCTATACAGGGGCTGATTTCCACCTAAACTTGAGAACTACCCAGAGTTCTCTACTTCTTTATTTTTGCATAATTTATTCGTCACTCTATGCCTGAAAGGGTATTCTTTTGACTTATACTGGGTGCGCCCTTGTGTCTGGACAAAGCTATACCTCTCTGAAGAGCTCTAATTAGAGCGAAACACTGTGTTAGGGGTTGCTTTTACTCATTTCAGGTTGGCTTGATTGGTATTTTACCAATTCAAAGCTGTAATACTGTGCCTGGAGTGATAAATGGATTTTGTCATTTTACAGCTCGGCAAGGACAGCCCTGTGTTAGTCCTATGCTTAACGACTTTGCTGTAAAAATGGCAAAAGACTTTGTTCATTTCTATCTCGGCGTGGATAGCACTGTGCTAATCCTATGCTTAAAATCTTTGATAGAAAAGCAGACATTTGAGGTGAGCAGATCTAGAGTGTCGCTGGTGTTGAGAGTGCTCTATACAGGGGCTGCTTTCCACCTAAACTTGAGAACTACCCAGAGTTCTCTACTTCTTTTTTTGCATAATTTATTCGTCACTCTATGCCTGAAAAGGTATTCTTTTGACTTATACTGGGTGCGCCCTTGTGTCTGGACAAAGCTATACCTCTCTGAAGAGCTCTAATTAGAGCGAAACACTGTGTCAGGGGTTGCTTTTACTCATTTCAGGTTGGCTTGATTGGTGTTTTACCAATTCAAAGCTGTAATACTGTGCCTGGAGTGATAAATGGCTTTTGTCAATTTACAGCTCGGCAAGGACAGCTCTGTGTTAGTCCTATGCTTAAAGACTTTGCTGTAAAAATGGCAAAAGACTTTGTCCATTTCTATCTCGGCGTGGATAGCACTGTGCTAATCCTATGCTTAAAAACTTTGATAGGAAAGCAGACATTTGAGGTGAGCAGATCTAGAGTGTCGCTGGTGTTGAGAGTGCTCTATACAGGGGCTGCTTTCCACCTAAACTTGAGAACTACCCAGAGTTCTCTACTTCTTTTTTTGCATAATTTATTCGTAACTCTATGCCTGAAAGGGTATTCTTTTGACTTATACTGGGTGCGCCCTTGTGTCTGGACAAAGCTATACCTCTCTGAAGAGCTCTAATTACAGCGAAACACTGTGTCAGGGGTTGCTTTTACTCATTTCAGGTTGGCTTGATTGGTATTTTACCAATTCAAAGCTGTAATACTGTGCCTGGAGTGATAAATGGCTTTTGTCATTTTACAGCTCGGCAAGGACAGCCCTGTGTTAGTCCTATGCTTAAAGACTTTGCTGTAAAAATGGCAAAAGACTTTGTCCATTTCTATCTCGGCGTGGATAGCACTGTGCTAATCCTATGCTTAAAAACTTTGATAGAAAAGCAGACATTTGAGGTGAGCAGATCTAGAGTGTCGCTGGTGTTGAGAGTGATCTATACAGGGGCTGCTTTCCACCTAAACTTGAGAACTACCCAGAGTTCTCTACTTCTTTTTTTGCATAATTTATTCGTCACTCTATGCCTGAAAGGGTATTCTTTTGACTTATACTGGGTGCGCCCTTGGGTCTGGACAAAGCTATACCTCTCTGAAGAGCTCTAATTAGAGCGAAACTCTGTGTCAGGGGTTGCTTTTACTCATTTCAGGTTGGCTTGATTGGTATTTTACCAATTCAAAGCTGTAATACTGTGCCTGGATTGATAAATGGCTTTTGTAATTTTACAGCTCGGCAAGTACAGCCCTGTGTTAGTCCTATGCTTAAAGACTTTGCTGTAAAAATGGCAAAAGACTATGTCCATTTCTATCTCGGCGTGGATAGCACTGTGCTAATCCTATGCTTAAAAACTTTGATAGAAAAGCAGACATTTGAGGTGAGCAGATCTAGAGTGTCGCTGGTGTTGAGAGTGCTCTATACAGGGGCTGATTTCCACCTAAACTTGAGAACTACCCAGAGTTCTCTACTTCTTTTTTTTCGCATAATTTATTCGTCACTCTATGCCTGAAAGGGTATTCTTTTGACTTATACTGGGTGCGCCCTTGTGTCTGGACAAAGCTATACCTCTCTGAAGAGCTCTAATTAGAGCTAAACACTGTGCCAGGGGTTGCTTTTACTCATTTCAGGTTGGCTTGATTGGTATTTTACCAATTCAAAGCTGTAATACTGTGCCTGGAGCGATAAATGGCTTTTGTCATTTTACAGCTCGGCAAGGACAGCCCTGTGTTAGTCCTATGCTTAAAAACTTTGCTGTAAAAATGGCAAAAGACTTTGTCCATTTCTATCTCGGCGTGGATAGCACTGTGCTAATCCTATGCTTAAAAACTTTGATAGAAAAGCAGACATTTGAGGTGAGCAGATCTAGAGTGTCGCTGGTGTTGAGAGTGCTCTATACAGGGGCTGCTTTCCACCTAAACTTGAGAACTACCCAGAGTTCTCTACTTCTTTTTTTGCATAATTTATTCGTCACTCTGTTCCTGAAAGAGTATTCTTTTGACTTATACTGGGTGCGCCCTTGTGTCTGGACAAAGATATACCTCTCTGAAGAGCTCTAATTAGAGCGAAACATTGTGTCAGGGGTTGCTTTAACTCATTTTAGGGTGGCTTGATTGGTGTTTTACCAATTCAAAGCTGTAATACTGTGCCTGGAGTGATAAATGGCTTTTGTCATTTTACAGCTCGGCAAGAACAGCCCTGTGTTAGTCCTATGCTTAAAGACTTTGCTGTAAAAATGGCAAAAGACTTTGTCCATTTCTATCTCGTCGTGGATAGCACTGTGCTAATCCTATGCTTAAAAACTTTGATAGAAAAGCAGACATTTGAGGTGAGCAGATCTAGAGTGTCGCTGGTGTTGAGAGTGCTCTATACAGGGGCTGCTTTCCACCTAAACTTGAGAACTACCCAGAGTTCTCTACTTCTTTTTTTGCATAATTTATTCGTCACTCTATGCCTGAAAGGGTATTCTTTTGACTTATACTGGGTGCGCTCTTGTGTCTGGACAAAGCTATACCTCTCTGAAGAGCTCTAATTAGAGCAAAACACTGTGTCAGGGGTTGCTTTTACTCATTTCAGGTTGGCTTGATTGGTATTTTACCAATTCAAAGCTGTAATACTGTGCCTGGAGTGATAAATGGCTTTTGTCATTTTACAGCTCGGCAAGGACAGCCCTGTGTTAGTCCTATGCTTAAAGACTTTGCTGTAAAAATGGCAAAAGACTTTGTCCATTTCTATCTCGGCGTGGATAGCACTGTGTTAATCCTATGCTTAAAAACTTTGATAAAAAAAGCAGACATTTGAGGTGAGCAGATCTAGAGTGTCGCTGGTGCTGAGAGTGCTCTATACAGGGGCTGCTTTCCACCTAAACTTGAGAACTACCCAGAGTTCTCTACTTCTTTTTTTGCATAATTTATTCGTCACTCTATGCCTGAAAGGGTATTCTTTTGACTTATACTGGGTGCGCCCTTGTGTCTGGACAAAGCTATATCTCTCTGAAGAGCTCTAATTAGAGCGAAACACTGTGTCAGGGGTTGCTTTTACTCATTTCAGGTTGGCTTGATTGGTATTTTCCCAATTCAAAGCTGTAATACTGTGCCTGGAGTGATAAATGGCTTTTGTCATTTTACAGCTCGGCAAGGACAGCCCTGTGTTAGTCCTATGCTTAACGACTTTGCTGTAAAAATGGCAAAAGACTTTGTCCATTTCTATCTCGGCGTGGATAGCACTGTGCTAATCCTATGCTTAAAAACTTTGATAGAAAAGCAGACATTTGAGGTGAGCAGATCTAGAGTGTCGCTGGTGTTGAGAGTGCTCTATACAGGGGCTGCTTTCCCCCTAAACTTGAGAACTACCCAGAGTTCTCTACTTCTTTTTTTGCATAATTTATTCGTCACTCTATTCCTGAAAGAGTATTCTTTTGACTTATACTGGGTGCGCCCTTGTGTCTGGACAAAGATATACCTCTCTGAAGAGCTCTAATTAGAGCGAAACATTGTGTCAGGGGTTGCTTTAACTCATTTTAGGGTGGCTTGATTGGTGTTTTACCAATTCAAAGCTGTAATACTGTGCCTGGAGTGATAAATGGCTTTTGTCATTTTACAGCTCGGCAAGGACAGCCCTGTGTTAGTCCTATGCTTAAAGACTTTGCTGTAAAAATGGCAAAAGACTTTGTCCATTTCTATCTCGTCGTGGATAGCACTGTGCTAATCCTATGCTTAAAAACTTTGATAGAAAAGCAGACATTTGAGGTGAGCAGATCTAGAGTGTCGCTGGTGTTGAGAGTGCTCTATACAGGGGCTGCTTTCCACCTAAACTTGAGAACTACCCAGAGTTCTCTACTTCTTTTTTTGCATAATTTATTCGTCACTCTATGCCTGAAAGGGTATTCTTTTGACTTATACTGGGTGCGCTCTTGTGTCTGGACAAAGCTATACCTCTCTGAAGAGCTCTAATTAGAGCGAAACACTGTGTCAGGGGTTGCTTTTACTCATTTCAGGTTGGCTTGATTGGTATTTTACCAATTCAAAGCTGTAATACTGTGCCTGGAGTGGTAAATGGCTTTTGTCATTTTACAGCTCGGCAAGGACCGCCCTGTGTTAGTCCTATGCTTAAAGACTTTGCTGTAAAAATGGCAAAAGACTTTGTCCATTTCTAGCTCGGCGTGGATAGCACTGTGCTAATCCTATGCTTAAAAACTTTGATAGAAAAGCAGACATTTGAGGTGAGCAGATCTAGAGTGTCGCTGGTGTTGAGAGTGCTCTATACAGGGGCTGCTTTCCACCTAAACTTGAGAACAACCCAGAGTTCTCTACTTCTTTTTTTGCATAATTTATTCGTCACTCTATGCCTGAAAGGGTATTCTTTTGACTTATACTGGGTGCGCCCTTGTGTCTGGACAAAGCTATACCTCTCTGAAGAGCTTTAATTAGAGCAAAACACTGTGTCAGGGGTTGCTTTTACTCATTTCAGGTTTTCTTGATTGATATTTTACCAATTCGTAGCTGTAATACTGTGCCTGGAGTGATAAATGGCTTTTGTAATTTTACAGCTCGGCAAGGACAGCCCTGTGTTAGTCCTATGCTTAAAGACTTTGCTGTAAAAATGGCAAAAGACTTTGTCCATTTCTATCTCGGCGTGGATAGCACTGTGCTAATCCTATGCTGTTCTGCTCGATTTTCCTGGCCTTCTTGTGTTGACAAGTGATTGGATGTGACTTCAGTCTCTTATCATTCAAGCCTAAGGGTTAGAGTAGTGAATGGAGCCTATTTACTAGGCACTTTGATATGATTCTGTGCTCTTCCCCATAGATCAGGGCTTGCATATATAGCCTAGGGGATAGATTCGTTAGTATTAGGCATAACCTGTCCTATAGTGAGGGTATTTCATGGAGCTGTGCTGAATTCAGGCCTGGTAGGCCTCAAACGGGAGAGACTCCATCTTTCTTTCTGCTTCGGCAGCTTGGGATGCTTCTAGGCCAAAAGCTATGTTTTAGTTATGAGGTGTTATTCGCTTGGAGAGAACCGGTTCAGGCCGGCCCTTATCGAAGGATTGTATTTTTCTTCATGCCGAAGACACTACATCAGGCCGGCCGGCTGGGAACGTGTCCTTGGTACGGGGAGGTACAAGAATTTGGTGGGCGGCAGGTTACGGGCCGGAATTTTCCATGAGGAAATGCACCTCTATATTAGTGAAAGTCTGAGGCAGTTACATGTTCAGTCCGTAGGCGGCATCTGGCCGTTAGCAGTAAAGCTACTACTTATTCCAGGGAAGACAGACGCCATCTTGAAGGCGGAGAAGAACCGAGAGACAGATGCTTTTCCTAGCAGAATAGCCAGAGAGGAGAGAGTAGCCGATAAGGAAGAGGTCCCAGTGACTCGAAGAAGGGTGATTCCAGGCGAGCCGAGATACAAACGAGAAGGGAACCTAGATGACCACTGAGTGCAGGCTACATACTACTAAGGTGATGTCGACCCTTTCTTATTAGAGTGTACAACTTAATCTTTCACTTTTCTTTGCAGGTTATGTGTTATATCGTAATGTTATGTGATTATGCATGTAATGAGTAATAAAGTATCCAGTTTGTAGTAAACCAACATGTGCTGCGTGTTCTTGTATAAGAGGGTAGCCTATTCTTCTAGTCAGCTGCGGCTACATGAACAGATGTTAACCCTGATCAGGTAAGTGGTAACTGAATAAGGGAGAGAGGAGCCCCTCGAACCTGAGAACAAGCTGTACTCAAACTGGCAATCCTTGTGTGATCTGATGAATAGTGAGCCCTTTTTGTATGTTATGGTAACCATAGGATGAACTGTCGTATGAGACTGCCATCTGGGTAGAGAGGTCTGGATTCGTAGGGGATCGCGAGGCCGCCAATTGTGCTGATACTGTCGTCTGGGCAGAGAGGTCTGGGTTCGTATGGGACCGCGAGGCCGCCACTTGTGCTGATACTGTCGTCTGGGCAGAGAGGTCTGGTTCGTATGGGACCGCGAGGCCGCCACTTGTGATACTGTCGTATGGGCAGAGAGGTCTGGGTTCATATGGGACCGCGAGGCCGCCACTTATGATACTGCCGTATGGGCAGAGAGGTCTGGATTCGTAGGGGATCGCGAGGCCGCCGATTGTGCTGATACTGTCGTCAGGGCAGAGAGGTCTGGGTTCGTATGGGACCGCGAGGCCGCCACTTGTGATATTGTCGTATGGGCAGAGAGGTCTGGATTCCTAGGGGATCGCGAGGCCGCCGATTGTGCTGATACTGTCGTCTGGGCAGAGAGGTCTGGGTTCGTATGGGACCGCGAGGCCGCCACTTGTGCTGATACTGTCGTCTGGGCAGAGAGGTCTGGGTTCGTATGGGACCGCGAGGCCGCCACTTGTGATACTGTCGTCTGGGCAGAGAGGTCTGGGTTCGTATGGGACCGCGAGGCCGCCACTTGTGCTGATACTGTCGTCTGGGCAGAGAGGTCTGGGTTCGTATGGGACCGCGAGGCCGCCACTTGTGATACTGTCGTATGGGCAGAGAGGTCTGGGTTCGTATGGGACCACGAGGCCGCCGATTGTGAGATCTTGGTATACATAGTAGGAATCCCCTGTCCTTAGGTGATAGATATATGTGATTATGTAGGATTGTAAATAGGTTCTAGGGAGGGAGTAACGTTCTGGCTGGGTTAGTGAGGCCCTGATGAGTGGGTTCTATCTGATCCGAAAACCCAAGCAGAACATTTGGCGTCACGAACCGTTTACGAAACCTGTGTGCGTTGTGGTTGTATCGTGTTTGCTTTTGGTGCGTGCGTGGTTTCGTTTGTATTTTATTTTTACATACCTGCGAGTGTAGTTTTCTTTTCTCTTTCTTCTTTTTCTTTTTCTCTTTTTCTTTATTTTCAAACATGTTTTCTAGAAAGTCGAAATCTACTTTTAAGTTGCCCGTTGATATCCCCGGCTGGGATTCAACGCCTTATGAGGCCTTAGCCCGTGAGTGGGCTGATTCTACTGGTTTGAGTGAGAATTGGAATTCTTTTTGGGAACTGGCGGAGCCGGCTGATGTGATTGCTTGTTTACAGAAGGCGCCAATATCTAAGGGTGATGAACTTCCCGTTTTGGGGCGCAGAGGTTGGATTGTTCTGTCTGCGTACAGGACCCTGCATGAGAGGTTGTTGAAGTTACAGAATGTGCATAAGGATGTGGAAGCGAATTTTGTTGAGATTCAGAATGCTCATACTTTGTTGCGGTGTCAAAATAAGTTGCTTGCCGACAAACTTGATACGTACCAAACTATTGCCGAGAGGGCGGCTGTGCGAATTGCTCGTTATAAATACAAAAATCGGCGTGGTCGGGTTTCGAAGCGAAAGGTGCGTCTGGTCGTGGCGAAAGCCGGACTGGATTGGAATCCTGATGAATGGGATGGTAATATCTGGAACTCCAGTGATTCTCCTTCCTCGGGTGAGGAGTCTGCCAAGCGCGAGTCCTCTCGCTCCGGCCGTGATTGTAAATCTGCTTCTTGCGCCTCTGATGGTGCACTCCATGATTGCGTTCGTCCTTCGAGTGGGGTCGATGCTTCTTACACTGATTGTTCCTCTACGTGTACTGGTCGAGCTCCTTGTGCTGCTCGTCCCGCGGTCTCGGTGCATCCGGTTTTTCGGCGGAAGTTGCAGCAGGCTCCCGGTGCCCCGAATGGTATTGCTTTAGACTCTTTGGAGGATTTTACTCAACAAGAAATTAGTGATATTTTACAGAGATTTCGGCAGCGAGCTGGTGAGTCCTTACTCACATGGATGGTGCGCCTTTATGAACTGGGCGCTGCTGGCATTATGTTGGATGCTGGAGATTGTTTGAAGTTTTGTTCCTTGAGTTCGGATTCTACTGTACAGGATCATTTTCGTAACTTTAATGTTGGTGGTCAAATTTCTTTGCTTCAATTGGCGACTGAGGGTTGTAATCAAAAATATCCTACTGAATCTGATTGGCCTGTGAATGACAAACCGTGGTATACTTTGCGCGATGCTACGCAACGTCTCAAAGAGGAGGTGATGAAAACGGCGATTTTTCTGAATACTGCTGACAGGTTGCTTGATGGTTTCTTGACATCTTCTGTGCGGAATCGTATTATTCGTTCTTCTCCTGTTGCTTATAAGCAGGTTATGGTGACTTTATTGATTAATCAGACTGGTAACATGTTATCTGTGGTGCTGGAATCGGTACGCCAACTCGGTAAGTTGGGTGAGTGGTTTAGACCTGAACGGCAATCCCGGCCTGACACTCGTACTCCTGGTGACAATAAACTTACTAGACGTGATATGTTTCTTGGTCTTCTGGCCGATGGTGTGCGGAAAGAGGACATTGATGGTGAGACTACTTCTCGTTTGTGGGAAATGTTTCGCAAACGTGGCTTGGATCGGAAGGAGGGTGCCCGGCGTGTTCGGACGACTGAGTGTGATCGTGGTTTTTCTGACGGTAGCGGTGATGACGACCGCCGTGGGCGCTCTGATCGTCGTGATGATCGACGTTATGTGCGTGACTTGTCCCCCCGTCGTGAGAGAGACAGGGAGAGAGAGGGGGAAAGAGAGAGGGGGAGAGATGATTATGTTAACAGCAGACGCAGAGATGATAGGGATCAATCCCCTGAGTTGAGAAGGAGAGAGGATCGACACACATTGGCCGATCGAAACCCGCAGTACAATGCAGGGAACAGTAATCCATTTCGTAATGGAGATGGATATGAACAGGAGGTATCGATACCTAGGAAACGTGAGAGTCTTTATCCTGATTTATCCTGGTACACAGAACGCAGTAAAGATGACTAGGAAATAGGTCAAGCTCCAGTACACAGATGGGCTCACAGAGATAATAGACCCTATGTAGATATTGATATTTATTGGAGACATCGTAATGTCCAAAGGGCCCGAGCTTTGGTAGATACAGGAGCGGAGGCCACTCTTATTCATGGAAAATCAAAGAAGTTTAAAGGTCAGCCTTTTACAATTACCGGATTAGGCGGAAAGGAAACTCCCGCAGTTCAAACCTTACTTGAAATGAGAATAGGTAGAATTCCTAGAAAAGAATACTCTGTATTAGTGGTGCCACTCTTAGAATTCATAATTGGAATTGATATTTTGAAAGGAATGACTTTGTACTTAGATGATGGATGTTACCAATTTGGAACTAAACATTATATATCGTCCAGGCCTGTGCGGGTTGGTCGTTTAAGAATGCCCCCCATAAAAGTTCCCCAGGCGACAAAAGTGGTTCGTCAGAAGCAGTATCGTATTCCGGGTGGTCATGAAGAGATTAGTACCACTATTCAGGAGTTGGTGGATGCAGGTGTTATCACCCCAGTTACTTCTGCTTGGAATAATCCTGTTTGGCCTGTACGTAAGAGTGATAATTCTTGGCGCATGACTGTTGATTATCGAGAATTGAATAGACACACACCCTCTTTGACTGTTGCAGTACCGGATGTTATTACCCTAATTGAAAGAATTCAAAAACATCTAGGTACATGGTATGCGTCCATTGATATTGCTAATGCTTTCTTTTTGATTCCGATTGCCCCTGAGTGTCAGGAACAATTCAGTTTTACGTGGAACGGGCGTCAGATGACGTTTAGAAGTCTTCCTCAGGGCTATGTGCATAGTCCTACGATATGTCACCGGTTGGTGGCAGAGCATCTGGCTGAGGTACCGGTTCATCCACAAATTCAGATATGTCACTATATTGATGATATTTTGATCCAAGGCGAATCACGAGAGGAAGTTCAGACCCAATTGGATAGTCATTGAGTGTCTGCGCGAGAAAGGTTGGGAAATCAACCCGGATAAATTACAAGGTCCGTCCCAAGCTGTAAAATTTTTGGGTATTAATTGGCATGAAGGGCACCGAGAAGTGATCCCTCAGGTTAAACAGAAAATTCTTGATTTCGCAGTTCCGAGAAATAGGAAAGAAGCCCAAAGCTTCATTGGTTTGTTTGGATTTTGGCGCCAGCATATTCCTCATTTGAGTCAAATATTGGCCCCTTTGTACCGTGTCACTCGTAAAAAGAATGCATTTGAATGGGATAAACCACAGCAAGATGCGTTCAGTCTGGCAAAAGAAGCAATTCAGCATGCTCTGGATTTATGGCCTGTATGTGATGGTGATGTGGATTTGAATGTGTCTGTACAAGGCCTTTATGCGAATTGGAGTTTGTGGCAGAAACAAGGCAAGAGTAGAGTACCGTTAGGTTTCTGGACCAAAAAGTTACCTGATGCTGGTGAGCGTTATACACCTTTTGAGAAACAGCTACTTGCATGTTATTGGGCTCTGGTGGATACCGAGCAGTTGACTTTGGGACATGATATAGTTTTGCGACCTGAAATTCCTATCATGCAGTGGGTTATGAGTTCGCCGAAAACTCACCGAATTGGACACGCTCAAGAGGCGAGTGTGATTAAATGGAAATGGTATATACAAGATAGGGCACGTGTGGGACAAAAAGGAGTTGCATCTTTGCATGAGCAGGTGGCACGGGCGCCATCAACTGAAACTGAGAGTGAATGTTTCGTACCTTTAGTACAGGAATCTCCTGTTATGTGGGGTAAACCTTTCGATGATTTGTCCGCAGAGGACAGAAACCATGTCTGGTTTACGGATGGTTCAGCAAGGTTCATAGGGACGAAACGGCATTGGAAGGCAGTGTCCTATAATCCGATCACACAAAAATTGCTGAGTACAACTGGTGAGGGTAAGAGCAGTCAATTTGCTGAACTCTATGCTGTTTATCAAGTTCTGAAACAAGAGTTACCTGGCATATGTCATATTTTTACCGATTCTTGGTCTACTGCCAATGGACTGGCAGTTTGGTTACCGACTTGGCATTCCCATAGTTGGAAAATCCATTCCAAGGAATTGTGGGGAAAAGAATTATGGCAGGAGATTTGGGAAATGCTCCCACAGAGTACTGTTACAATCTTCCATGTGGATGCTCATACCCCGATAGACTCTCTTGACAAATTCTTTCATAATATTGCAGATGAGAAATCTAAAATTGCTGAGGCAGTGGTGGACACGCAAGATTCTGATATTGCGGGATTGGCGAAATGGGCACACCAGAAAGCAGGACACTTTGGAGAGAAAGTCACTAGCAGGTGGGCTGCTGATCGAGGAATTTATATTCCCCTAGATTTAATTAAAAATGTTATTTTACATTGTCCCATTTGTCAGCATATCAGGCAGCGCAAAGTGCCCCAAATTGTTAAAGGTCATTTACATCGCGGGAAAGTGCCCGCTCAAATTTGGCAGATTGATTACATTGGTCCACTCCCTATGAGTAGGAATTGTCAATATGTTTGCACCATTGTTGATACATACAGTGGCCTGTTGGTGGCCCTTCCCTGTAAGCAAGCTACCCAACTGAATACTATTAAAACATTGGAATTGATTATGATGTATTATGGTGTGCCATTCCAAATTCAATCTGACAATGCATCCCATTTTCGTGGAAGATTGGTACAGGAATTCTGTGTGGAAAACAATATTGAATGGGTGTTTCATATACCCTATTACCCACAGGCCTCGGGTCTTGTGGAGAGGTTGAATGGCCTGCTAAAAGACCAACTCCGTAAATTAACGGATGACAAGTATAAGAATTGGCGAGATTTTTTACCTCAAGCGTTAATGATTTTGAATAACCGTCCTTTTCTAAATGCTGAATCCCCACTGATGCGTCTGTTTCCTCCGAATGTTGTTGCTGAACCCAATGAGATCAGAGAGACTGTGATGTACTGGGAGATTACTCCCGGAGCTTTGGCTCCATGCAGAGCGACCCCAGGGTCGGCAGGTTTAGACTTGCATGCTATGGATGACTCCATTATAAAAAGTAAAGATCGAGTCATCATCGAGACAGGTGTTGGCGTTCAGATACCACCTGGAAATTTCGGATTAATCGCCCCTAGATCGGGGCTGGCTGTAAAAGGCATTCAGGTGCTTGGAGGAATCATTGATAGCGATTATCAGGGAGAGATTAAGGTGCTCCTGCTGAATGGCAGTGAGGTTGACTTACTGATACATAAAACTGACCGAGTGGCTCAATTGCTAATTATGCCTGTCTTCAGTGGTGAGATGGTAAAAGGCACTGCCCCAACGTTGCTAACTGTACGTGGTCAGAAAGGTTTTGGCTCTACAGACAATCCTGGGGCCAGAGTTTGGGTGCAGTCGCCTAAGAATCCCCCTGAACAGGCAGAGGTCATTGCAACCGGTCACGATAATACCATTCTAGTTATGAGACCAGGGAAAGATGGCTGGGAAGCAGTCCCGGCTGACAAATGTTACTTACGAGAATGAATAATGCCTGTATTTGATTCTCTTTCCGATCATTCTTTGGACTGTTGCAGCGGGATGTGTCGGCATCGGACTGTTTTTGGGATGGTGCGGCGAGAGAGGAGGGATCCCATCAACCCGGGATGAATGGAGAACCCGAGTGTCGCGTTCCTTCGCTGCGTGGGATTCGTCATCGAACTTTTGGATTTCGCTTGCGACACGGGTGACTAGCGCCCCTCATTTCTGCCTGACACCGATGAGATCAGTGAATGATATTTTGTCAACTTGCTTGGTTGCTGTTCCTGCCTCGTTGGAAACTTTAACTCATATTTTCAATATATCCACCGCTCGCCCCAATGTTCTTCTGGGCGATTTTGCTACCCATCAATATTGCCCCTTGTGTACTGAACTGTCAGACCCGATACCCCCCATCCAGTCCCAAATAGTTACCTATAATATCACACAAGGGGATTTGTGTTTTTTCCTCACGTGTAATCTTAGTGCAATTTCGGAATGTATGCGTTTAAAATTGAAAGGGGCCACCTCATTCACCGCTCATGAACGAACTTTGTGCCTTCAAAGGACGCCGAAAATATGTACCTCTGTTCAAAATAACATGACTTGCAAGAGTATGGTAGTTGCCCCCAGTCATTATCGCACGATGTTACTACCTGCCGGATGGCTTTTCTCATGTGGCAATACTTCCTGGCCATATGTCCCCGCAAATATTTCTGGAGGCCCTTGTGCTATTACTAGATTAAGTTTGCTAATGTTTTCGTCGCATCCGAATGCCAACTCTCGTGTGGTTCAAGATACAGTGAGATTACAGGAGGATTGTGACTCATCTTTGCATTTATATTCTAAGTCCGAATATCTTAGCCTGGCTGTTTCAATTATTGGTGTTCCTGCTTTGGCAGTTTATAATGCCAAATCTATTGAGAAAATGGCTTGCTGGATGGTGAAATCCATTAATAATACTTCCACAGTCCTGTCGGACATGCTATTAGACGCCCAGGGTGAACGAAGGGCTATCTTGCAAAATCGAGCGGCCTTTGATTATCTTTTGCTTAAACATGGACACGATTGTTCTAATTTTGAGGGTCTTTGTTGTTTTAACTTGTCTGATCATACACAATCCATTCGAGCTCACATTAACAAGCTACATGACTTGACAGAAGAAGTAAGAAAACACATTGATCAGGGCTGGTTTGACTGGCTCTTTAATTGGTTACCTGATTTGCATTTCTTACGTCAAATATTAGGAGGTATTCTGATTACTATCGCCATTTTGATTTCCATCTGTTGCTTTATTCAGTGTGTTCCTTCACTACTTCAATTCTGCACACCTGGTTCTCGACATAGATCAGTTAGTTTTGTTTCATATTATTCTTCCACAGATGTTAGTTCCGTTTAATGAATGTATAATAGACTGAAGTCAAGGGTGAAATGTTCTGCTCGATTTTCCTGGCCTTCTTGTGTTGACAAGTGATTGGATGTGACTTCAGTCTCTTATCATTCAAGCCTAAGGGTTAGAGTAGTGAATGGAGCCTATTTACTAGGCACTTTGATATGATTCTGTGCTCTTTCCCATAGATCAGGGCTTGCATATATAGCCTAGGGGATAGATTCGTTAGTATTAGGCATAACCTGTCCTATAGTGAGGGTATTTCATGGAGCTGTGCTGAATTCAGGCCTGGTAGGCCTCATACGGGAGAGACTCCATCTTTCTTTCTGCTTCGGCAGCTTGGGATGCTTCTAGGCCAAAAGCTATGTTTTAGTTATGAGGTGTTATTCGCTTGGAGAGAACCGGTTCAGGCCGGCCCTTATCGAAGGATTGTATTTTTCTTCATGCCGAAGACACTACATCAGGCCGGCCAGCTGGGAACGTGTCCTTGGTACGGGGAGGTACAAGAATTTGGTGGGCGGCAGGTTACGGGCCGGAATTTTCCATGAGGAAATGCACCTCTATATTAGTGAAAGTCTGAGGCAGTTACATGTTCAGTCCGTAGGCGGCATCTGGCCGTTAGCAGTAAAGCTACTACTTATTCCAGGGAAGACAGACGCCATCTTGAAGGCGGAGAAGAACCGAGAGACAGATGCTTTTCCTAGCAGAATAGCCAGAGAGGAGAGAGTAGCCGATAAGGAAGAGGTCCCAGTGACTCGAAGAAGGGTGATTCCAGGCGAGCCGAGATACAAACGAGAAGGGAACCTAGATGACCACTGAGTGCAGGCTACATACTACTAAGGTGATGTCGACCCTTTCTTATTACAGTGTACAACTTAATCTTTCACTTTTCTTTGCAGGTTATGTGTTATATCGTAATGTTATGTGATTATGCATGTAATGAGTGATAAAGTATCCAGTTTGTAGTAAACCAACATGTGCTGCGTGTTCTTGTATAAGAGGGTAGCCTATTCTTCTAGTCAGCTGCGGCTACATGAACAGATGTTAACCCTGATCAGGTAAGTGGTAACTGAATAAGGGAGAGAGGAGCCCCTCGAACCTGAGAACAAGCTGTACTCAAACTGGCAATCCTTGTGTGATCTGATGAATAGTGAGCCCTTTTTGTATGTTATGGTAACCATAGGATGAACTGTCGTATGAGACTGCCATCTGGGTAGAGAGGTCTGGATTCGTAGGGGATCGCGAGGCCGCCAATTGTGCTGATACTGTCGTCTGGGCAGAGAGGTCTGGGTTCGTATGGGACCGCGAGGCCGCCACTTGTGCTGATACTGTCGTCTGGGCAGAGAGGTCTGGGTTCGTATGGGACCGCGAGGCCGCCACTTGTGATACTGTCGTATGGGCAGAGAGGTCTGGGTTCATATGGGACCGCGAGGCCGCCACTTATGATACTGTCGTATGGGCAGAGAGGTCTGGATTCGTAGGGGATCGCGAGGCCGCCGATTGTGCTGATACTGTCGTCAGGGCAGAGAGGTCTGGGTTCGTATGGGACCGCGAGGCCGCCACTTGTGATACTGTCGTATGGGCAGAGAGGTCTGGATTCCTAGGGGATCGCGAGGCCGCCGATTGTGCTGATACTGTCGTCTGGGCAGAGAGGTCTGGGTTCGTATGGGACCGCGAGGCCGCCACTTGTGCTGATACTGTCGTCTGGGCAGAGAGGTCTGGGTTCGTATGGGACCGCGAGGCCGCCACTTGTGATACTGTCGTCTGGGCAGAGAGGTCTGGGTTCGTATGGGACCGCGAGGCCGCCACTTGTGCTGATACTGTCGTCTGGGCAGAGAGGTCTGGGTTCGTATGGGACCGCGAGGCCGCCACTTGTGATACTGTCGTATGGGCAGAGAGGTCTGGGTTCGTATGGGACCGCGAGGCCGCCGATTGTGAGATCTTGGTATACATAGTAGGAATCCCCTGTCCTTAGGTGATAGATATATGTGATTATGTAGGATTGTAAATAGGTTCAAGGGAGGGAGTAACGTTCTGGCTGGGTTAGTGAGGCCCTGATGAGTGGGTTCTATCTGATCCGAAAACCCAAGCAGAACATATGCTTAAGAACTTTGATAGAAAAGCAGACATTTGAGGTGAGCAGATCTAGAGTGTCGCTGGTGTTGAGAGTGCTCTATACACGGCCTGCTTTCCACCTAAACTTGAGAACTAACCAGAGTTCTCTACTTCTTTTTTTGCATAATTTATTCGTCAATCTATGCCTGAAAGGGTATTCTTTTGACTTATACTGGGTGCGCCCTTGTGTCTGGACAAAGCTATACCTATCTGAAGAGCTCTAATTAGAACGAAACACTGTGTCAGGGGTTGCTTTTACTCATTTCAGGTTGGCTTGATTGGTATTTTACCAATTCAAAGCTGTAATATTGTGCCTGGAGTGATAAATGGCTTTTGTCATTTTACAGCTCGGCAAGGACAGCCCTGTGTTAGTCTTATGCTTAAAGACTTTGTGCATTTCTATCTCGGCGTGGATAGCACTGTGCTAATCCTATGCTTAAAAACTTTGATAGAAAAGCAGACAGTTGAGGTGAGCAGATCTAGAGTGTCGCTGGTGTTGAGAGTGCTCTATACAGGGTCTGATTTCCACCTAAACTTGAGAACTACCCAGAGTTCTCTACTTCTTTATTTTTGCATAATTTATTCGTCACTCTATGCCTGAAAGGGTATTCTTTTGACTTATACTGGGTGCGCCCTTGTGTCTGGACAAAGCTATACCTCTCTGAAGAGCTCTAATTAGAGCGACACACTGTGTCAGGGGTTGCTTTTACTCATTTCAGGTTGGCTTGATTGGTATTTTATCAATTCAAAGCTGTAATACTGTGCCTGGAGTGATAAATGGCTTTTGTCATTTTACAGCTCGGCAAGGACAGCCCTGTGTTAGTCCTATGCTTAAAGACTTTGCTGTAAAAATGGCAAAAAACTTTGTCCATTTCTATCTCGGCGTGGATAGCACTGTGCTAATCCTATGCTTAAAAACTTTGATAGAAAAGCAGACATTTGAGGTGAGCAGATCTAGAGTGTCGCTGGTGTTGAGAGTGCTCTATACAGGGGCTGCTTTCCACCTAAACTTGAGAACTACCCAGAGTTCTCTACTTCTTTTTTTGCATAATTTATTCGTCACTCTATGCCTGAAAGGGTATTCTTTTGACTTATACTGGGTGCGCCCTTGTGTCTGGACAAAGCTATACCTCTCTGAAGAGCTCTAATTAGAGCGAAACACTGTGTCAGGGGTTGCTTTTACTCATTTCAGGTTGGCTTGATTGGTATTTTACCAATTCAAAGCTGTAATACTGTGCCTGGAGTGATAAATGGCTTTTGTCATTTTACAGCTCGGCAAGGACAGCCCTGTGTTAGTCCTATGCTTAAAGACTTTGCTGTAAAAATGGCAAAAGACTTTGTCCATTTCTATCTCGGCGTGGATAGCACTGTGCTAATCCTATGCTTAAAAACTTTGATAGAAAAGCAGACATTTGAGGTGAGCAGATCTAGAGTGTCGCTGGTGTTGAGAGTGCTCTATACAGGGGCTGCTTTCCACCTAAACTTGAGAACTACCCAGAGTTCTCTACTTCTTTTTTTGCATAATTTATTTGTAACTCTATGCCTGAAAGGGTATTCTTTTGACTTATACTGGGTGCGCCCTTGTGTCTGGACAAAGCTATACCTCTCTGAAGAGCTCTAATTACAGCGAAACACTGTGTCAGGGGTTGCTTTTACTCATTTCAGGTTGGCTTGATTGGTATTTTACCAATTCAAAGTTGTAATACTGTGCCTGGAGTGATAAATGGCTTTTGTCATTTTACAGCTCGGCAAGGACAGCCCTGTGTTAGTCCTATGCTTAAAGACTTTGCTGTAAAAATGGCAAAAGACTTTGTCCATTTCTATCTCGGCGTGGATAGCACTGTGCTAATCCTATGCTTAAAAACTTTGATAGAAAAGCAGACATTTGAGGTGAGCAGATCTAGAGTGTCGCTGGTGTTGAGAGTGATCTATACAGGGGCTGCTTTCCACCTAAACTTGAGAACTACCCAGAGTTCTCTACTTCTTTTTTTGCATAATTTATTCGTCACTCTATGCCTGAAAGGGTATTCTTTTGACTTATACTGGGTGCGCCCTTGTGTCTGGACAAAGCTATACCTCTCTGAAGAGCTCTAATTAGAGCGAAACACTGTGTCAGGGGTTGCTTTTACTCATTTCAGGTTGGCTTGATTGGTGTTTTACCAATTCAAAGCTGTAATACTGTGCCTGGAGTGATAAATGGCTTTTGTTATTTTACAGCTCGGCAATGACAGCCCTGTGTTAGTCCTATGCTTAACGACTTTGCTGTAAAAATGGCAAAAGACTTTGTCCATTTTTATCTCGCCGTGGATAGCACTGTGCTAATCTTATGCTTAAAAACTGTGATAGAAAAGCAGACATTTGAGGTAAGCAGATCTAGAGTGTCGCTGGTGTTGATAGTGCTCTATATAGGGGCTGCTTTCCACCTAAACTTGAGAACTACCCAGAGTTCTCTACTTCTTTTTTTGCAATTATTCATCACTCTATGCCTGAAAGGGTATTCTTTTGACTTATACTGGGTGCGCCCTTGTGTCTGGACAAAGCTATACCTCTCTGAAGAGCTCTAATTAGAGCGAAACACTGTGTCAGGGGTTGCTTTTACTCATTTCAGGTTGGCTTGATTGGTATTTTACCAATTCAAAGCTGTAATACTGTGCCTGGAGTGATAGATGGCTTTTGTCATTTTACAGTTCGGCAAGGACAGCCCTGTGTTAGTCCTATGCTTAAAGACTTTGCTGTAAAAATGGCACAAGACTTTGTCCATTTCTATCTCGGCGTGGATAGCACTGTGCTAATCCTATGCTTAAAAACTTTGATAGAAAAGCAGACATTTGAGGTGAGCAGATCTAGAGTGTCGCTGGTGTTGAGAGTGCTCTATACAGGGGCTGCTTTCCACCTAAACTTGAGAACTACCCAGAGTTCTCTACTTCTTTTTTTGCATAATTTATTTGTCACTCTATGCCTGAAAGGGTATTCTTTTGACTTATACTAGGTGCGCCCTTGTGTCTGGACAAAGCTATACCTCTCTGAAGAGCTCTAATTAGAGCGAAACACTGTGTCAGGGGTTGCTTTTACTCATTTCAGGTTGGCTTGATTGGTATTTTACAAATTCAAAGCTGTAATACTGTGTCTGGAGTGATAAATGGCTTTTGTCATTTTACAGCTCGGCAAGGACAGCCCTGTGTTAGTCCTATGCTTAAAAGCTTTGCTGTAAAAATGGCAAAAGACTTTGGCCATTTCTATCTCGGCGTGGATAGCACTGTGCTAATCCTATGCTTAAAAACTTTGATAGAAAAGCAGACATTTGAGGTGAGCAGATCTAGAGTGTCGCTGGTGTTGAGAGTGCGCTATACAGGGGCTGCTTTCCACCTAAACTTGAGAACTACCCAGAGTTCTCTACTTCTATTTTGCATTATTTATTTGTCACTCTATGCCTGAAAGGGTATTCTTTTGACTTATACTGGGTGCGCCCTTGCGTCTGGATAAAGCTATACCTCTCTGAAGAGCTCTAATTAGAGCGAAACACTGTGTCAGGGGTTGCTTTTACTCATTTCAGGTTGGCTTGATTGGTATTTTACCAATTCAAAGCTGTAATTCTGTGCCTGGAGTGATAAATGGCTTTTGTCATTTTACAGCTCGGCAAGGACAGCCCTGTGTTAGTCCTATGCTTAAAGACTTTGCTGTAAAAATGGCAAAAGACTTTGTCCATTTCTATCTCGGCGTGGATAGCACTGTGCTAATCCTATGCTTAAAAACTTTGATAGAAAAGCAGACATTTGAGGTGAGCAGATCTAGAGTGTCGCTGGTGTTGAGAGTGCGCTATACAGGGGCTGCTTTCCACCTAAACTTGAGAACTACCCAGAGTTCTCTACTTCTATTTTGCATAATTTATTTGTCACTCTATGCCTGAAAGGGTATTCTTTTGACTTATACTGGGTGCGCCCTTGCGTCTGGACAAAGCTATACCTCTCTGAAGAGCTCTAATTAGAGCGAAACACTGTGTCAGGGGTTGCTTTTACTCATTTCAGGTTGGCTTGATTGGTATTTTACCAATTCAAAGCTGTAATTCTGTGCCTGGAGTGATAAATGGCTTTTGTCATTTTACAGCTCGGCAAGGACAGCCCTGTGTTAGTCCTATGCTTAAAGACTTTGCTGTAAAAATGGCAAAAGACTTTGTCCATTTCTATCTCGGCGTGGATAGCATTGTGCTAATCCTATGCTTAAATCTTTGATAGAAAAGCAGACATTTGAGGTGAGCAGATCTAGAGTGTCGCTGGTGTTGAGAGTGCTCTATACAGGGGCTGCTTTCCACCTAAACTTGAGAACTACCCAGAGTTCTCTACTTCTTTTTTTTGCATAATTTATTTGTCACTCTATGCCTGAAAGGGTATTCTTTTGACTCAAACTGGGTGCGCTCTTGTGTCTGGACAAAGCTATACCTCTCTGAAGAGCTCTAATTAGAGCGAAACTCTGTGTCAGGGGTTGCTTTTACTCATTTCAGGTTGGCTTGATTGGTATTTTACCAATTCAAAGCTGTAATAGTATGCCTGGAGTGATGAATGGCTTTTGTCATTTTACAGCTCGGCAAGGACAGCCCTGTGTTAGTCCTATTCTTAAAGACTTTGCTGTAAAAATGGCAAAAGACTTTGTCCATTCCTATCTCGGCGTGGACAGCACTGTGCTAATCCTATGCTTAAAAACTTTGATAGAAAAGCAGACGTTTGAGGTGAGCAGATCTAGAGTGTCGCTGGTGTTCAGAGTGCTCTATACAGGGGCTGCTTTCCACCTAAACTTGAGAACTACCCAGAGTTCTCTACTTCTTTTTTTGCATAATTTATTCGTCACTCTATGCCTGAAAGGGTATTCTTTTGACTTATACTGGGTGCGCCCTTGTGTCTGGACAAAGCTATACCTCTCTGAAGAGCTCTAATTAGAGCGAAACACTGTGTCAGGGGTTGCTTTTACTCATTTCAGGTTGGCTTGATTGGTATTTTACAAATTCAAAGCTGTAATACTGTGCCTGAAGTGATAAATGGCTTTTGTCATTTTACAGCTCTGCAAGGACAGCCCTGTGTTAGTCCTATGCTTAAAGACTTTGCTGTAAAAATGGCAAAAGACTTTGTCCATTTCTATCTCGGCGTGGATAGCACTGTGCTAATCCTATGCTTAAATCTTTGATAGAAAAGCAGACATTTGAGGTGAGCAGATCTAGAGTGTCGCTGGTGTTGAGAGTGCTCTATACAGGGACTGCTTTCCACCTAAACTTGAGAACTACCCAGAGTTCTCTACTTCTTTTTTTTGCATAATTTATTTGTCACTCTATGCCTGAAAGGGTATTCTTTTGACTCAAAATGGGTGCGCTCTTGTGTCTGGACAAAGCTATACCTCTCTGAAGAGCTTTAATTAGAGCGAAACACTGTGTCAGGGGTTGCTTTTACTCATTTCAGGTTGGCTTGATTTGTATTTTACCAATTCAAAGCTGTAATACTGTGCCTGGAGTGATAAATGGCGTTTGTCATTTTACAGCTCGGCAAGGACAGCCCTGTGTTAGTTCTATGCTTAAAGACTTTGCTGTAAAAATGGCAAAAGATTTTGTCCATTTCTATCTCGGCGTGGATAGCATTGTGCTAATCCTATGCTTAAAACTTTGATAGAAAAGCAGACATTTGAGGTGAGCAGATCTAGAGTGTCGCTGGTGTTGAGAGTCCTCTATACAGGGGCTGCTTTCCACCTAAACTTGAGAACTACCCAGAGTTCTCTAATTCTTTTTTTGCATAATTTATTCGTCACTCTATGCCTGAAAGGGTATTCTTTTGACTTATACTGGGTGCGCTCTTGTGTCTGGAAAAAGCTATACCTCTCTGAAGAGCTCTAATTAGAGCAAAACACTGTGTCAGGGGTTGCTTTTACTCATTTCAGGTTGGCTTGATTGGTATTTTACCAATTCAAAGCTGTAATACTGTGCCTGGAGTGATAAATGGATTTTGTCTTTTTACAGCTCGGCAAGGCCAGCCCTGTGTTAGTCCTATGCTTAACGACTTTGCTGTAAAAATGGCAAAAGACTTTGTTCATTTCTATCTCGGCGTGGATAGCACTGTGCTAATCCTATGCTTAAAAACTTTGATAGAAAAGCAGACATTTGAGGTGAGCAGATCTAGAGTGTCGCTGGTGTTGAGAGTGCTCTATACAGGGGCTGCTTTCCACCTAAACTTGAAAACTACCCAGAGTTCTCTACTTCTTTTTTTGCATAATTTATTCGTCACTCTATGCCTGAAAAGGTATTCTTTTGACTTATACTGGGTGCGCCCTTGTGTCTGAACAAAGCTATACCTCTCTGAAGAGCTCTAATTAGAGCGAAACACTGTGTCAGGGGTTGCTTTTACTCATTTCAGGTTGGCTTGATTGGTGTTTTACCAATTCAAAGCTGTAATACTGTGCCTGGAGTGATAAATGGCTTTTGTCATTTTACAGCTCGGCAAGGACAGCCCTGTGTTAGTCCTATGCTTAAAGACTTTGCTGTAAAAATGGCAAAAGACTTTGTCCATTTCTATCTCGGCGTGGATAGCACTGTGCTAATCCTATGCTTAAAAACTTTGTTAGAAAAGCAGACATTTGAGGTGAGCAGATCTAGAGTGTCGCTGGTGTTGAGAGTGCTCTATACAGGGGCTGCTTTCCACCTAAACTTGGGAACTACCCAGAGTTCTCTACTTCTTTTTTTGTATAATTTATTCGTCACTCTATGCCTGAAAGGGTATTCTTTTGAGTTATACTGGGTGCGCTCTTGTGTCTGGACAAAGCTATACCTCTCTGAAGAGCTCTAATTAGAGCGAAACACTGTGTCAGTGGTTGCTTTTACTCATTTCAGGTTGGCTTGATTGGTATTTTACCAATTCAAAGCTGTAATACTGTGCCTGGAGTGATAAATGGCTTTTGTCATTTTACAGCTCGGCAAGGACAGCCCTGTGTTAGTCCTATGCTTAAAGACTTTGCTGTAAAAATGGCAAAAGACTTTGTCCATTTTTATCTCGGCGTGGATAGCACTGTGCTAATCCTATGCTTAAAAACTTTGATAGAAAAGCAGACATTTGAGGTAAGCAGATCTAGAGTGTCGCTGGTGTTGAGAGTGCTCTGTACAGGGGCTGCTTTCCACCTAAACTTGAGAACTACCCAGAGTTCTCTACTTCTTGTTTTTGCATAATTTATTCGTCACTCTATGCCTGCAAGGGTATTCTTTTGACTTATACTGGGAGAGCCCTTGTGTCTGGACAAAGCTATACCTCTCTGAAGAGCTCTAATTAGAGCGAAACACTGTGTCAGGGGTTGCTTTTACTCATTTCAGGTTGGCTTGATTGGTATTTTACCAATTCAAAGCTGTAATACTGTGCCTGGAGTGATAAATGGCTTTTGTCATTTTACAGCTCGGCAAGGACAGTCCTGTGTTAGTCCTATGCTTAAAGACTTTGCTGTAAAAATGGCAAAAGACTTTGTCCATTTCTATCTCGGCGTGGATAGCACTGTGCTAATCCTATGCTTAAAAACTTTGATAGAAAAGCAGACATTTGAGGTGAGCAGATCTAGAGTGTCGCTGGTGTTGAGAGTGCTCTATACAGGGGCTGCTTTCCACCCAAACTTGAGAACTACCCAGAGTTCTCTACTTCTTTTTTTGCATAATTTATTTGTCACTCTATGCCTGAAAGGGTATTCTTTTGACTTATACTAGGTGTGCCCTTGTGTCTGGACAAAGCTCTACCTCTCTGAAGAGCTCTAATTAGAGCGAAACACTGTGTCAGGGGTTGCTTTTACTCATTTCAGGTTGGCTTGATTGGTATTTTACCAATTCAAAGCTGTAATACTGTGTCTGGAGTGATAAATGGCTTTTGTCATTTTACAGCTCGGCAAGGACAGCCCTGTGTTACTCCTATGCTTAAAAATTTTGCTGTAAAAATGGCAAAAGACTTTGTCCATTTCTATCTCGGCGTGGATAGCACTGTGCTAATCCTATGCTTAAAAACTTTGATAGAAAAGCAGACATTTGAGGTGAGCAGATCTAGAGTGTCGCTGGTGTTGAGAGTGCTCTATACAGGGGCTGCTTTCCACCTAAACTTGAGAACTACCCAGATTTCTCTACTTTTTATTTTGCATAATTTATTCGTCACTCTATGCCTGAAAGGGTATTCTTTTGACTTATACTGGGTGCGCCCTTGTGTCTGGACAAAGCTATACCTCTCTGAAGAGCTCTAATTAGAGCGAAACACTGTGTCAGGGGTTGCTTTTACTTATTTCAGGTTGGCTTGATTGGTATTTTACCAATTCAAAGCTGTAATAATGTGCCTGGAGTGATAAATGGCTTTTGTCAGTTTACAGCACGGCAAGGACAGCCCTGTGTTAGTCCTATTCTTAAAGACTTTGCTGTAAAAATGGCAAAAGACATTGTCCATTTCTATCTCGGCGTGGATAGCACTGTGCTAATCATATGCTTAAAAACTTTGATAGAAAAGCAGACATTTGAGGTGAGCAGATCTAGAGTGTCGCTGGTGTTGAGAGTGCGCTATACAGGGGCTGCTTTCCACCTAAACTTGAGAACTACTCAGAGTTCTCTACTTCTTTTTTTGCATAATTTATTTGTCACTCTATGCCTGAAAGGGTATTCTTTTGACTTATACTGGGTGCGCCCTTGCGTCTGGACAAAGCTATACCTCTCTAAAGAGCTCTAATTAGAGCTAAACACTGTGTCAGGGGTTGCTTTTACTCATTTAAGGTTGGCTTGATTGGTATTTTACCAATTCAAAGCTGTGATTCTGTGCCTGGAGTGATAAATGGCCTTTGTCATTTTACAGCTAGGCAAGGACAGCCCTGTGTTAATCCTATGCTTAAAGACTTTGCTGTAAAAATGGCAAAAGACTTTGTCCATTTCTATCTCAGCGTGGATAGCACTGTGCTAATCCTATGCTTAAATCTTTGATAGAAAAGCAGACATTTGAGGTGAGCAGATCTAGAGTGTCGCTGGTGTTGAGAGTGCTCTATACAGGGGCTGCTTTCCACCTAAACTTGAGAACTACCCAGAGTTCTCTACTTCTTTTTTTTGCATAATTTATTCGTCACTCTATGCCTGAAAGGGTATTCTTTTGACTCAAACTGGGTGTGCTCTTGTGTCTGGACAAAGCTATACCTCTCTGAAGAGCTCTAATTAGAGCGACACACTGTGTCAGGGGTTGCTTTTACTCATTTCAGGTTGGCTTGATTGGTATTTTACAAATTCAAAGCTGTAATACTATGCCTGGCGTGATAAATGGCTTTTGTCATTTTACAGCTCGGCAAGGACAGCCCTGTGTTAGTCCTATGCTTAAAGACTTTGCTGTAAAAATGGCAAAAGACTTTGTCCATTTCTATCTCGGCGTGGATAGCACTGTGCTAATCCTATGCTTAAAAACTTTGATAGAAAAGCGGACATTTGAGGTGAGCAGATCTAGAGTGTCGCTGGTGTTCAGAGTGCTCTATACAGGGGCTGCTTTCCACCTAAACTTGAGAACTACCCAGAGTTCTCTACTTCTTTTTTTTGCATAATTTATTTGTCACTCTATGCCTGAAAGGGTATTCTTTTGAGTCAAACTGGGTGCGCTCTTGTGTCTGGACAAAGCTATACCTCTCTGAAGAGCTCTAATTAGAGCGAAACATTGTGTCTGGGGTTGCTTTTATTCATTTCAGGTTGGCTTGATTGGTATTTTACCAATTCAAAGCTGTAATATTGTGCCTGGAGTGATAAATGGCTTTTGTCATTTTACAGCTCGGCAAGGACAGCCCTGTGTTAGTCCTATGCTTAAAGACTTTGCTGTAAAAATGGCAAAAGACTTTGTCCATTTCTATCTCGGCGTGGATAGCACTGTGCTAATCCTATGCTTAAAAACTTTGCTAGAAAAGCAGACATTTGAGGTGAGCAGATCTAGAGTGTCGCTGGTGTTGAGAGTGCTCTATACAGGGGCTGCTTTCCACCTAAACTTGAGAACTACCCAGAGTTCTCTACTTCTTTTTTTGCATAATTTATTTGTCACTCTATGCCTGAAAGGGTATTCTTTTGACTTATACTGGGTGCGCCCTTGTGTCTAGACAAAGCTATACCTCTCTGAAGAGCTCTAATTAGAGCGAAACACTGTGTCAGGGGTTGCTTTTACTCATTTTAGGTTGGCTTGATTGGTATTTTACCAATTCAAAGCTGTAATACTGTGCCTGGAGTGATAAATGGCTTTTGTCATTTTACAGCTCGGCAAGGACAGCTCTGTGTTAGTCCTATGCTTAAAGACTTTGCTGTAAAAATGGCAAAAGACTTTGTCCATTTCTATCTCGGCGTGGATAGCACTGTGCTAATCCTATGCTTAAAAACTTTGATAGAAAAGCAGACATTTGAGGTGAGCAGATCTAGAGTGTCGCTGGTGTTGAGAGTGCTCTATACAGGGGCTGTTTTCCACCTAAACTTGAGAACTACCCAGAGTTCTCTACTTCTTTTTTTGCATAATTTATTTGTCACTCTATGCCTGAAAGGGTATTCTTTTGACTTATACTGGGTGCGCCCTTGTGTCTGGACAAAGCTATACCTCTCTGAAGAGCTCTAATTAGAGCGAAACACTGTGTTAGGGGTTGATTTTACTCATTTCAGGTTGGCTTGATTGGTATTTTACCAATTCAAAGCTGTAATACTGTGCCTGGAGTGATAAATGGCTTTTGTCATTTTACAGCTCGGCAAGGACAGCCCTGTGTTAGTCCTATGCTGAAAGCCTTTGCTGTTAAAATGGCAAAAGACTTTGTCCATTTCTATCTCGGCGTGGATAGCACTGTGCTAATCCTATGCTTAAAAACTTTGATAGAAAAGCAGACATTTGAGGTGAGCAGATCTAGAGTGTCGCTGGTGTTGAGAGTGCTCTATACAGGGGCTGCTTTCCACCTAAACTTGAGAACTACCCAGAGTTCTCTACTTCTTTTTTTTTGCATAATTTATTCGTCACTCTATGCCTGAAAGGGTATTCTTTTGACTTATACTGGGTGCGCCCTTGTGTTTGGACAAACCTATACCTCTCTGAAGAGCTCTAATTACAGCGAAACACTGTGTCAGGGGTTGCTTTTATTCATTTCAGGTTGGCTTGATTGGTATTTTACCAATTCAGAGCTGTAATACTGTGCCTGGAGTGATAAATGGCTTTTGTCATTTTACAGCTCAGCAAGGACAGCCCTGTGTTAGTCCTATGCTTAAAGACTTTGCTGTAAAAATGGCAAAAGACTTTGTCCATTTCTATCTCGGCATGGATAGCACTGTGCTAATCCTATGCTTAAAAACTTTGATAGAAAAGCAGACATTTGAGGTGAGCAGATCTAGAGTGTCGCTGGTGTTGAGAGTGCTCTATACAGGGGCTGCTTTCCACCTAATCTTGAGAACTACCCAGAGTTCTCTACTTCTTTTTTTGCATAATTTATTCGTCACTCTATGACTGAAAGGGTATTCTTTTGACTTATACTGGGTGCGCCCTTGTGTCTGGACAAAGCTATACCTCTCTGAAGAGCTCTAATTAGAGCGAAACACTGTGTCAGGGGTTGCTTTTACTCATTTCAGGTTGGCTTGATTGGTATTTTACCAATTCAAAGCTGTAATACTGTGCCTGGAGTGATAAATGGCTTTTGTCATTTTACAGCTCGGCAAGGACAGCCCTGTGTTAGTCCTATGCTTAAAGACTTTGCTGTAAAAATGGCAAAAGACTTTGTCCATTTCTATCTCGGCGTGGATAGCACTGTGCTAATCCTATGCTTAAAAACGTTGATAGAAAAGCAGACATTTGAGGTGAGCAGATCTAGAGTGTCGCTGGTGTTGAGAGTGCTCTATACGGGGTCTGCTTTCCACCTAAACTTGAGAACTACCCAGAGTTCTCTACTTCTTTTTTTTTGCATGATTTATTCGTCACTCTATGCCTGAAAGGGTATTCTTTTGACTTATACTGGGTGCGCCCTTGTGTCTGGACAAAGCTATACCTCTCTGAAGAGCTCTAATTAGAGCAAAACACTGTGTCAGGGGTTGCTTTTACTCATTTCAGGTTGGCTCGATTGGTATTTTACCAATTCAAAGCTGTAATAATGTGCCTGGAGTGATAAATGGCTTTTGTCATTTTACAGCTCGGCAAGGACAGCCTTGTGTTAGTCCTATGCTTAAAGACTTTGCTGTAAAAATGGCAAAAGACTTTGTCCATTTCTATCTCGGCGTGGATAGCACTGTGCTAATCCTATGCTTAAAAACTTTGATAGAAAAGCAGACATTTGAGGTGAGCAGATCTAGAGTGTCGCTGGTGTTGAGAGTGCTCTATACAGGGGCTGCTTTCCACCTAAACTTGAGAACTACCCAGAGTTCTCTACTTCTTTTTTTGCATAATTTATTTGTCACTCTATGCCTGAAAGTGTATTCTTTTGACTTATACTGGGTGCGCCCTTGTGTCTGGACAAAGCTATACCTCTCTGAAGAGCTCTAATTAGAGCAAAACACTGTGCCAGGGGTTGCTTTTACTCATTTCAGGTTGGCTTGATTGGTATTTTACCAATTCAAAGCTGTAATACTGTGCCTGGAGTGATAAATGGCTTTTGTCATTTTACAGCTCGGCAAGGACAGCCCTGTGTTAGTCCTATGCTTAAAGACTTTGCTGTAAAAATGGCAAAAGACTTTGTCCATTTCTATCTCAGCGTGGATAGCACTGTGCTAATCCTATGCTTAAATCTTTGATAGAAAAGCAGACATTTGAGGTGAGCAGATCTAGAGTGTCGCTGGTGTTGAGAGTGCTCTATACAGGGGCTGCTTTCCACCTAAACTTGAGAACTACCCAGAGTTCTCTACTTCTTTTTTTTGCATAATTTATTCGTCACTCTATGCCTGAAAGGGTATTCTTTTGACTCAAACTGGGTGTGCTCTTGTGTCTGGACAAAGCTATACCTCTCTGAAGAGCTCTAATTAGAGCGACACACTGTGTCAGGGGTTGCTTTTACTCATTTCAGGTTGGCTTGATTGGTATTTTACAAATTCAAAGCTGTAATACTATGCCTGGCGTGATAAATGGCTTTTGTCATTTTACAGCTCGGCAAGGACAGCCCTGTGTTAGTCCTATGCTTAAAGACTTTGCTGTAAAAATGGCAAAAGACTTTGTCCATTTCTATCTCGGCGTGGATAGCACTGTGCTAATCCTATGCTTAAAAACTTTGATAGAAAAGCGGACATTTGAGGTGAGCAGATCTAGAGTGTCGCTGGTGTTAAGAGTGCTCTATACAGGGGCTGCTTTTCACCTAAACTTAAGAACTACCCAGAGTTCTCTACTTCTTTTTTTGCATAATTTATTCGTCAGTCTATGCCTGAAAGGGTATTCTTTTGACTTATACTGGGTGCGCCCTTGTGTCTGGACAAAGCTATACCTCTCTGAAGAGCTCTAATGAGAGCGAAACACTGTGTCAGGGGTTGCTTTTACTCATTTCAGGTTGGCTTGATTGGTATTTTACAAATTCAAAGCTGTAATACTGTGCCTGGAGTGATAAATGGCTTTTGTCATTTTACAGCTCTGCAAGGACAGCCCTGTGTTAGTCCTATGCTTAAAGACTTTGCTGTAAAAATGGCAAAAGACTTTGTCCATTTCTATCTCGGCGTGGATAGCACTGTGCTAATCCTATGCTTAAATCTTTGATAGAAAAGCAGACATTTGAGGTGAGCAGATCTAGAGTGTCGCTGGTGTTGAGAGTGCTCTATACAGGGACTGCTTTCCACCTAAACTTGAGAACTACCCAGAGTTCTCTACTTCTTTTTTTTGCATAATTTATTTGTCACTCTATGCCTGAAAGGGTATTCTTTTGAGTCAAACTGGGTGCGCTCTTGTGTCTGGACAAAGCTATACCTCTCTGAAGAGCTCTAATTAGAGCGAAACACTGTGTCAGGGGTTGCTTTTATTCATTTCAGGTTGGCTTGATTGGTATTTTACCAATTCAAAGCTGTAATACTGTGCCTGGAGTGATAAATGGCTTTTGTCATTTTACAGCTCGGCAAGGACAGCCCTGTGTTAGTCCTATGCTTAAAGACTTTGCTGTAAAAATGGCAAAAGACTTTGTCCATTTCTATCTCGGCGTGGATAGCACTGTGCTAATCCTATGCTTAAAAACTTTGCTAGAAAAGCAGACATTTGAGGTGAGCAGATCTAGAGTATCGCTGGTGTTGAGAGTGCTCTATACAGGGGCTGCTTTCCACCTAAACTTGAGAACTACCCAGAGTTCTCTACTTCTTTTTTTGCATAATTTATTTGTCACTCTATGCCTGAAAGGGTATTCTTTTGACTTATACTGGGTGCGCCCTTGTGTCTAGACAAAGCTATACCTCTCTGAAGAGCTCTAATTAGAGCGAAACACTGTGTCAGGGGTTGCTTTTACTCATTTTAGGTTGGCTTGATTGGTATTTTACCAATTCAAAGCTGTAATACTGTGCCTGGAGTGATAAATGGCTTTTGTCATTTTACAGCTCGGCAAGGACAGCTCTGTGTTAGTCCTATGCTTAAAGACTTTGCTGTAAAAATGGCAAAAGACTTTGTCCATTTCTATCTCGGCGTGGATAGCACTGTGCTAATCCTATGCTTAAAAACTTTGATAGAAAAGCAGACATTTGAGGTGAGCAGATCTAGAGTGTCGCTGGTGTTGAGAGTGCTCTATACAGGGGCTGCTTTCCACCTAAACTTGAGAACTACCCAGAGTTCTCTACTTCTTTTTTTGCATAATTTATTTGTCACTGTATGCCTGAAAGGGTATTCTTTTGACTTATACTGGGTGCGCCCTTGTGTCTGGACAAAGCTATACCTCTCTGAAGAGCTCTAATTAGAACGAAACACTGTGTCAGGGGTTGATTTTACTCATTTCAGGTTGGCTTGATTGGTATTTTACCAATTCAAAGCTGTAATACTGTGCCTGGAGTGATAAATGGCTTTTGTCATTTTACAGCTCGGCAAGGACAGCCCTGTGTTAGTCCTATGCTGAAAGCCTTTGCTGTAAAAATGGCAAAAGACTTTGTCCATTTCTATCTCGGCGTGGATAGCACTGTGCTAATCCTATGCTTAAAAACTTTGATAGAAAAGCAGACATTTGAGGTGAGCAGATCTAGAGTGTCGCTGGTGTTGAGAGTGCTCTATACAGGGGCTGCTTTCCACCTAAACTTGAGAACTACCCAGAGTTCTCTACTTCTTTTTTTTTGCATAATTTATTCGTCACTCTATGCCTGAAAGGGTATTCTTTTGACTTATACTGGGTGCGCCCTTGTGTTTGGACAAAGCTATACCTCTCTGAAGAGCTCTAATTACAGCGAAACACTGTGTCAGGGGTTGCTTTTATTCATTTCAGGTTGGCTTGATTGGTATTTTACCAATTCAGAGCTGTAATACTGTGCCTGGAGTGATAAATGGCTTTTGTCATTTTACAGCTCAGCAAGGACAGCCCTGTGTTAGTCCTATGCTTAAAGACTTTGCTGTAAAAATGGCAAAAGACTTTGTCCATTTCTATCTCGGCGTGGATAGCACTGTGCTAATCCTATGCTTAAAAACTTTGATAGAAAAGCAGACATTTGAGGTGAGCAGATCTAGAGTGTCGCTGGTGTTGAGAGTGCTCTATACAGGGGCTGCTTTCCACCTAATCTTGAGAACTACCCAGAGTTCTCTACTTCTTTTTTTGCATAATTTATTCGTCACTCTATGACTGAAAGGGTATTCTTTTGACTTATACTGGGTGCGGCCTTGTGTCTGGACAAAGCTATACCTCTCTGAAGAGCTCTAATTAGAGCGAAACACTGTGTCAGGGGTTGCTTTTACTCATTTCAGGTTGGCTTGATTGGTATTTTACCAATTCAAAGCTGTAATACTGTGCCTGGAGTGATAAATGGCTTTTGTCATTTTACAGCTCGGCAAGGACAGCCCTGTGTTAGTCCTATGCTTAAAGACTTTGCTGTAAAAATGGCAAAAGACTTTGTCCATTTCTATCTCGGCGTGGATAGCACTGTGCTAATCCTATGCTTAAAAACGTTGATAGAAAAGCAGACATTTGAGGTGAGCAGATCTAGAGTGTCGCTGGTGTTGATAGTGCTCTATACGGGGTCTGCTTTCCACCTAAACTTGAGAACTACCCAGAGTTCTCTACTTCTTTTTTTTTGCATGATTTATTCGTCACTCTATGCCTGAAAGGGTATTCTTTTGACTTATACTGGGTGCGCC
This sequence comes from Triturus cristatus, assembly GCF_964204655.1. NCBI lineage: Eukaryota > Metazoa > Chordata > Amphibia > Caudata > Salamandridae > Triturus > Triturus cristatus. The sequence goes on from NC_140591.1 coordinate 686,267,264, forward strand.
CTTGTGTCTGGACAAAGCTATACCTCTCTGAAGAGCTCTAATTAGAGCAAAACACTGTGTCAGGGGTTGCTTTTACTCATTTCAGGTTGGCTCGATTGGTATTTTACCAATTCAAAGCTGTAATAATGTGCCTGGAGTGATAAATGGCTTTTGTCATTTTACAGCTCGGCAAGGACAGCCTTGTGTTAGTCCTATGCTTAAAGACTTTGCTGTAAAAATGGCAAAAGACTTTGTCCATTTCTATCTCGGCGTGGATAGCACTGTGCTAATCCTATGCTTAAAAACTTTGATAGAAAAGCAGACATTTGAGGTGAGCAGATCTAGAGTGTCGCTGGTGTTGAGAGTGCTCTATACAGGGGCTGCTTTCAACCTAAACTTGAGAACTACCCAGAGTTCTCTACTTCTTTTTTTGCATAATTTATTTGTCACTCTATGCCTGAAAGTGTATTCTTTTGACTTATACTGGGTGCGCCCTTGTGTCTGGACAAAGCTATACCTCTCTGAAGAGCTCTAATTAGAGCAAAACACTGTGCCAGGGGTTGCTTTTACTCATTTCAGGTTGGCTTGATTGGTATTTTACCAATTCAAAGCTGTAATACTGTGCCTGGAGTGATAAATGGCTTTTGTCATTTTACAGCTCGGCAAGGACAGCCCTGTGTTAGTCCTATGCTTAAAGACTTTGCTGTAAAAATGGCAAAAGACTTTGTCCATTTCTATCTCAGCGTGGATAGCACTGTGCTAATCCTATGCTTAAATCTTTGATAGAAAAGCAGACATTTGAGGTGAGCAGATCTAGAGTGTCGCTGGTGTTGAGAGTGCTCTATACAGGGGCTGCTTTCCACCTAAACTTGAGAACTACCCAGAGTTCTCTACTTCTTTTTTTTGCATAATTTATTCGTCACTCTATGCCTGAAAGGGTATTCTTTTGACTCAAACTGGGTGTGCTCTTGTGTCTGGACAAAGCTATACCTCTCTGAAGAGCTCTAATTAGAGCGACACACTGTGTCAGGGGTTGCTTTTACTCATTTCAGGTTGGCTTGATTGGTATTTTACAAATTCAAAGCTGTAATACTATGCCTGGCGTGATAAATGGCTTTTGTCATTTTACAGCTCGGCAAGGACAGCCCTGTGTTAGTCCTATGCTTAAAGACTTTGCTGTAAAAATGGCAAAAGACTTTGTCCATTTCTATCTCGGCGTGGATAGCACTGTGCTAATCCTATGCTTAAAAACTTTGATAGAAAAGCAGACATTTGAGGTGAGCAGATCTAGAGTGTCGCTGGTGTTGAGAGTGCTCTATACAGGGGCTGCTTTCCACCTAAACTTGAGAACTACCCAGAGTTCTCTACTTCTTTTTTTGCATAATTTATTTGTCACTCTATGCCTGAAAGGGTATTCTTTTGACTTATACTGGGTGCGCCCTTGTGTCTGGACAAAGCTATACCTCTCTGAAGAGCTCTAATTAGAGCGAAACACTGTGTCAGGGGTTGATTTTACTCATTTCAGGTTGGCTTGATTGGTATTTTACCAATTCAAAGCTGTAATACTGTGCCTGGAGTGATAAATGGCTTTTGTCATTTTACAGCTCGGCAAGGACAGCCCTGTGTTAGTCCTATGCTGAAAGCCTTTGCTGTAAAAATGGCAAAAGACTTTGTCCATTTCTATCTCGGCGTGGATAGCACTGTGCTAATCCTATGCTTAAAAACTTTGATAGAAAAGCAGACATTTGAGGTGAGCAGATCTAGAGTGTCGCTGGTGTTGAGAGTGCTCTATACAGGGGCTGCTTTCCACCTAATCTTGAGAACTACCCAGAGTTCTCTACTTCTTTTTTTGCATAATTTATTCGTCACTCTATGCCTGAAAGGGTATTCTTTTGACTTATACTGGGTGCGCCCTTGTGTCTGGACAAAGCTATACCTCTTTGAAGAGCTCTAATTAGAGCAAAACACTGTGTCAGGGGTTGCTTTTACTCATTTCAGGCTGGCTCGATTGGTATTTTACCAATTCAAAGCTGTAATAATGTGCCTGGAGTGATAAATGGCTTTTGTCATTTTACAGCTCGGCAAGGACAGCCCTGTGTTAGTCCTATGCTTAAAGACTTTGCTGTAAAAATGGCAAAAGACTTTGTCCATTTCTATCTCGGCGTGGATAGCACTGTGCTAATCCTATGCTTAAAAACGTTGATAGAAAAGCAGACATTTGAGGTGAGCAGATCTAGAGTGTCGCTGGTGTTGAGAGTGCTCTATACAGGGGCTGCTTTCCACCTAAACTTGAGAACTACCCAGAGTTCTCTACTTCTTTTTTTTTGCATGATTTATTCGTCACTCTATGCCTGAAAGGGTATTCTTTTGACTTATACTGGGTGCGCCCTTGTGTCTGGACTAAACTATACCTCTCAGAAGAGCTCTAATTAGAGCGAAACACTGTGTCAGGGGTTGCTTTTACTCATTTCAGGTTGGCTTGATTGGTATTTTACCAATTCAAAGCTGTAATACTGTGCCTATAGTGATAAATGGCTTTTGTCATTTTACAGCTCGGCACGGACAGCCCTGTGTTAGTCCTATGCTGAAAGACTTTGTCCATTTCTATCTCGGCGTGATTAGCACTGTGCTAATCCTATGCTTAAAAACTTTGATAGAAAAGCAGACATTTGAGGTGAGCAGATCTAGAGTGTCGCTGGTGTTGAGAGTGCTCTATACAGGGGCTGCTTTCCACCTAAACTTGAGAACTACCCAGAGTTCTCTACTTCTTTTTTTTTGCATAATTTATTCGTCACTCTATGCCTGAAAGGGTATTCTTCTGACTTATACTGGGTGCGCCCTTGTGTTTGGACAAAGCTATACCTCTCTGAGGAGCTCTAATTAGAGCGAAACACTGTGTCAGGGGTTGCTTTTATTCATTTCAGGTTGGCTTGATTGGTATTTTACCAATTCAGAGCTGTAATACTGTGCCTGGAGTGATAAATGGCTTTTGTCATTTTACAGCTCGGCAAGGACAGCCCTGTGTTAGTCCTATGCTTAAAGACTTTGCTGTAAAAATGGCAAAAGACTTTGTCCATTTCTATCTTGGCGTGGATAGCACTGTGCTAATCCTATGCTTAAAAACTTTGATAGAAAAGCGGACATTTGAGGTGAGCAGATCTAGAGTGTCGCTGGTGTTCAGAGTGCTCTATACAGGGGCTGCTTTCCACCTAAACTTAAGAACTACCCAGAGTTCTCTACTTCTTTTTTTGCATAATTTATTCGTCAGTCTATGCCTGAAAGGGTATTCTTTTGACTTATACTGGGTGCGCCCTTGTGTCTGGACAAAGCTATACCTCTCTGAAGAGCTCTAATGAGAGCGAAACACTGTGTCAGGGGTTGCTTTTACTCATTTCAGGTTGGCTTGATTGGTATTTTACAAATTCAAAGCTGTAATACTGTGCCTGGAGTGATAAATGGGTTTTGTCATTTTACAGCTCTGCAAGGACAGCCCTGTGTTAGTCCTATGCTTAAAGACTTTGCTGTAAAAATGGCAAAAGACTTTGTCCATTTCTATCTCGGCGTGGATAGCACTGTGCTAATCCTATGCTTAAAAACTTTGCTAGAAAAGCAGACATTTGAGGTGAGCAGATCTAGAGTGTCGCTGGTGTTGAGAGTGCTCTATACAGGGGCTGCTTTCCACCTAAACTTGAGAACTACCCAGAGTTCTCTACTTCTTTTTTTGCATAATTTATTTGTCACTCTATGCCTGAAAGGGTATTCTTTTGACTTATACTGGGTGCGCCCTTGTGTCTGGACAAAGCTATACCTCTCTGAAGAGCTCTAATTAGAGCGAAACACTGTGTCAGGGGTTGATTTTACTCATTTCAGGTTGGCTTGATTGGTATTTTACCAATTCAAAGTTGTAATACTGTGCCTGGAGTGATAAATGGCTTTTGTCATTTTACAGCTCGGCAAGGACAGCCCTGTGTTAGTCCTATGCTGAAAGCCTTTGCTGTAAAAATGGCAAAAGACTTTGTCCATTTCTATCTCGGCGTGGATAGCACTGTGCTAATCCTATGCTTAAAAACTTTGATAGAAAAGCAGACATTTGAGGTGAGCAGATCTAGAGTGTCGCTGGTGTTGAGAGTGCTCTATACAGGGGCTGCTTTCCACCTAAACTTGAGAACTACCCAGAGTTCTCTACTTCTTTTTTTTTGCATAATTTATTCGTCACTCTATGCCTTTAAGGGTATTCTTTTGACTTATACTGGGTGCGCCCTTGTGTTTGGACAAAGCTATACCTCTCTGAAGAGCTCTAATTACAGCGAAACACTGTGTCAGGGGTTGCTTTTATTCATTTCAGGTTGGCTTGATTGGTATTTTACCAATTCAGAGCTGTAATACTGTGCCTGGAGTGATAAATGGCTTTTGTCATTTTACAGCTCAGCAAGGACAGCCCTGTGTTAGTCCTATGCTTAAAGACTTTGCTGTAAAAATGGCAAAAGACTTTGTCCATTTCTATCTCGGCGTGGATAGCACTGTGCTAATCCTATGCTTAAAAACTTTGATAGAAAAGCAGAGATTTGAGGTGAGCAGATCTAGAGTGTCGCTGGTGTTGAGAGTGCCTTATACAGGGGCTGCTTTCCACCTAATCTTGAGAACTACCCAGAGTTCTCTACTTCTTTTTTTGCATAATTTATTCGTCACTCTATGCCTGAAAGGGTATTCTTTTGACTTATACTGGGTGCGCCCTTATGTCTGGACAAAGCTATACCTCTTTGAAGAGCTCTAATTAGAGCAAAACACTGTGTCAGGGGTTGCTTTTACTCATTTCAGGTTGGCTCGATTGGTATTTTACCAATTCAAAGCTGTAATAATGTGCCTGGAGTGATAAATGGCTTTTGTCATTTTACAGCTCGGCAAGGACAGCCTTGTGTTAGTCCTATGCTTAAAGACTTTGCTGTAAAAATGGCAAAAGACTTTGTCCATTTCTATCTCGGCATGGATAGCACTGTGCTAATCCTATGCTTAAAAACTTTGATAGAAAAGCAGACATTTGAGACGAGCAGATCTAGAGTGTCGCTGGTGTTGAGAGTGCTCTATACAGGGGCTGCTTTCCACCTAAACTTGAGAACTACCCAGAGTTCTCTACTTCTTTTTTTGCATAATTTATTCGTCACTCTATGACTGAAAGGGTATTCTTTTGACTTATTCTGGGTGCGCCCTTGTGTCTGGACAAAGCTATACCTCTCTGAAGAGCTCTAATTAGAGCGAAACACTGTGTCAGGGGTTGCTTTTACTCATTTCAGGTTGGCTTGATTGGTATTTTACCAATTCAAAGCTGTAATACTGTGCCTGGAGTGATAAATGGCTTTTGTCATTTTACAGCTCGGCAAGGACAGCCCTGTGTTAGTCCTATGCTTAAAGACTTTGCTGTAAAAATGGCAAAAGACTTTGTCCATTTCTATCTCGGCGTGGATAGCACTGTGCTAATCCTATGCTTAAAAACGTTGATAGAAAAGCAGACATTTGAGGTGAGCAGATCTAGAGTGTCGCTGGTGTTGAGAGTGCTCTATACAGGGGCTGCTTTCCACCTAAACTTGAGAACTACCCAGAGTTCTCTACTTCTTTTTTTTTGCATGATTTATTCGTCACTCTATGCCTGAAAGGGTATTCTTTTGACTTATACTGGGTGCGCCCTTGTGTCTGGACAAAGCTATACCTCTCTGAAGAGCTCTAATTAGAGCAAAACACTGTGTCAGGGGTTGCTTTTACTCATTTCAGGTTGGCTCGATTGGTATTTTACCAATTCAAAGCTGTAATAATGTGCCTGGAGTGATAAATGGCTTTTGTCATTTTACAGCTCGGCAAGGACAGCCTTGTGTTAGTCCTATGCTTAAAGACTTTGCTGTAAAAATGGCAAAAGACTTTGTCCATTTCCATCTCGGCGTGGATAGCACTGTGCTAATCCTATGCTTAAAAACTTTGATAGAAAAGCAGACATTTGAGGTGAGCAGATCTAGAGTGTCGCTGGTGTTGAGAGTGCTCTATACAGGGGCTGCTTTCCACCTAAACTTGAGAACTACCCAGAGTTCTCTACTTCTTTTTTTGCATAATTTATTTGTCACTCTATGCCTGAAAGTGTATTCTTTTGACTTATACTGGGTGCGCCCTTGTGTCTGGACAAAGCTATACCTCTCTGAAGAGCTCTAATTAGAGCAAAACACTGTGTCAGGGGTTGCTTTTACTCATTTCAGGTTGGCTTGATTGGTATTTTACCAATTCAAAGCTGTAATACTGTGCCTGGACTGATAAATGGCTTTTGTCATTTTACAGCTCGGCAAGGACAGCCCTGTGTTAGTCCTATGCTTAAAGACTTTGCTGTAAAAATGGCAAAAGACTTTGTCCATTTCTATCTCGGCGTGGATAGCACTGTGCAAATCCTATGCTTAAAAACTTTGATAGAAAAGCAGACATTTGAGGTGAGCAGATCTAGAGTGTCGCTGGTGTTGAGAGCGCTCTATACAGGGGCTGCTTTCCACCTAAACTTGAGAACTACCCAGAGTTCTCCACTTCTTTTTTTGCATAATTTATTCGTCACTCTATGCCTGAAAGGGTATTCTTTTGACTTATACTGGGTGCGCCCTTGTGTCTGGACAAAGCTATACCTCTCTGAAAAGCTCTAATTAGAGCGAAACACTGTGTCAGGGGTTGCTTTTACTCATTTCAGGTTGGCTTGATTGGTATTTTACCAATTCAAAGCTGTAATACTGTGCCTGGAGTGATAAATGGCTTTTGTCATTTTACAGCTCGGCACGGACAGCCCTGTGTTAGTCCTATGCTGAAAGACTTTGTCCATTTCTATCTCGGCGTGGATAGCACTGTGCTAATCCTATGCTTAAAAACTTTGATAGAAAAGCAGACATTTGAGGTGAGCAGATCTAGAGTGTCGCTGGTGTTGAGAGTGCTCTATACAGGGGCTGCTTTCCACCTAAACTTGAGAACTACCCAGAGTTCTTTACTTCTTTTTTTTGCATAATTTATTCGTCACTCTATGCCTAAAAGGGTATTCTTCTGACTTATACTGGGTGCGCCCTTGTGTTTGGACAAAGCTATACCTCTCTGAGGAGCTCTAATTAGAGCGAAACACTGTGTCAGGGGTTGCTTTTATTCATTTCAGGTTGGCTTGATTGGTATTTTACCAATTCAGAGCTGTAATACTGTGCCTGGAGTGATAAATGGCTTTTGTCATTTTACAGCTCGGCAAGGACAGCCCTGTGTTAGTCCTATGCTTAAAGACTTTGCTGTAAAAATGGCAAAAGACTTTGTCCATTTCTATCTTGGCGTGGATAGCACTGTGCTAATCCTATGCTTAAAAACTTTGATAGAAAAGCAGACATTTGAGGTGAGCAGATCTAGAGTGTTGCTGGTGTTGAGAGTGCTCTATACAGGGGCTGCTTTCCACCTAATCTTGAGAACTACCCAGAGTTCTCTACTTCTTTTTTTGCATAATTTATTCGTCACTCTATGACTGAAAGGGTATTCTTTTGACTTATACTGGGTGCGCCCTTGTGTCTGGACAAAGCTATACCTCTCTGAAGAGCTCTAATTAGAGCAAAACACTGTGTCAGGGGTTGCTTTTACTCATTTCAGGTTGGCTCGATTGGTATTTTACCAATTCAAAGCTGTAATAATGTGCCTGGAGTGATAAATGGCTTTTGTCATTTTACAGCTCGGCAAGGACAGCCTTGTGTTAGTCCTATGCTTAAAGACTTTGCTGTTAAAATGGCAAAAGACTTTGTCCATTTCTATCTCGGCGTGGATAGCACTTTGCTAATCCTATGCTTAAAAACTTTGATAGAAAAGCAGATATTTGAGGTGAGCAGATCTAGAGTGTCGCTGGTGTTGAGAGTGCTCTATACAGGGGCTGCTTTCCACCTAAACTTGAGAACTACCCAGAGTTCTCTACTTCTTTTTTTGCATAATTTATTTGTCACTCTATGCCTGAAAGGGTATTCTTTTGACTTATACTGGGTGCGCCCTTGTGTCTGGACAAAGCTATACCTCTCTGAAGAGCTCTAATTAGAGCAAAACACTGTGTCAGGGGTTGCTTTTACTCATTTTAGGTTGGCTTGATTGGTATTTTACCAATTCAAAGCTGTAATACTGTGCCTGGAGTGATAAATGGCTTTTGTCATTTTACAGCTCGGCAAGGACAGCCCTGTGTTAGTCCTATGCTTAAAGACTTTGCTGTAAAAATGGCAAAAGACTTTGTCCATTTCTATCTCGGCGTGGATAGCACTGTGCTAATCCTATGCTTAAAAACTTTGATAGAAAAGCAGACATTTGAGGTGAGCAGATCTAGAGTGTCGCTGGTGTTGAGAGTGCTCTATACAGGGGCTGCTTTCCACCTAAACTTGAGAACTACCCAGAGTTCTCTACTTCTTTTTTTGCATAATTTATTCGTCACTCTATGACTGAAAGGGTATTCTTTTGACTTATACTGGGTGCGCCCTTGTGTCTGGACAAAGCTATACCTCTCTGAAGAGCTCTAATTAGAGCGAAACACTGTGTCAGGGTTTGCTTTTACTCATTTCAGGTTGGCTTGATTGGTATTTTACCAATTCAAAGCTGTAATACTGTGCCTGGAGTGATAAATGGCTTTTGTCATTTTACAGCTCGACAAGGACAGCCCTGTGTTAGTCCTATGCTTAAAGACTTTGCTGTAAAAATGGCAAAAGACTTTGTCCATTTCTATCTCGGCGTGGATAGCACTGTGCTAATCCTATGCGTAAAAACTTTGATAGAAAAGCAGACATTTGAGGTGAGCAGATCTAGAGTGTCGCTGGTGTTGAGAGTGCTCTATACAGGGGCTGCTTTCCACCTAAACTTGAGAACTACCCAGAGTTCTCTACTTCTTTTTTTTTGCATAATTTATTCGTCACTCTATTCCTGAAAGGGTATTCTTTTGACTTATACTGGGTGCGCCCTTGTGTCTGGACAAAGCTATACCTCTCTGAAGAGCTCTAATTAGAGCAAAACACTGTGTCAGGGGTTGCTTTTACTCATTTCAGGTTGGCTCGATTGGTATTTTACCAATTCAAAGCTGTAATAATGTGCCTGGAGTGATCAATGGCTTTTGTCATTTTACAGCTCGGCAAGGACAGCCTTGTGTTAGTCCTATGCTTAAAGACTTTGCTGTAAAAATGGCAAAAGACTTTGTCCATTTCTATCTCGGCGTGGATAGCACTGTGCTAATCCTATGCTTAAAAACTTTGATAGAAAAGCAGACATTTGAGGTGAGCAGAACGAGAGTGTCGCTGGTGTTGAGAGTGCTCTATACAGGAGCTGCTTTCCACCTAAACTTGAGAACTACCCAGAGTTCTCTACTTCTTTTTTTTTGCATAATTTATTCGTCACTCTATTCCTGAAAGGGTATTCTTTTGACTTATACTGGGTGCGACCTTGTGTCTGGACAAAGCTATACCTCTCTGAAGAGCTCTAATTAGAGCAAAACACTGTGTCAGGGGTTGCTTTTACTCATTTCAGGTTGGCTCGATTGGTATTTTACCAATTCAAAGCTGTAATATTGTGCCTGGAGTGATCAATGGCTTTTGTCATTTTACAGCTCGGCAAGGACAGCCTTGTGTTAGTCCTATGCTTAAAGACTTTGCTGTAAAAATGGCAAAAGACTTTGTCCATTTCTATCTCGGCGTGGATAGCACTGTGCTAATCCTATGCTTAAAAACTTTGATAGAAAAGCAGACATTTGAGGTGAGCAGATCTAGAGTGTCGCTGGTGTTGAGAGTGCTCTATACAGGAGCTGCTTTCCACCTAAACTTGAGAACTACCCAGAGTTCTCTACTTCTTTTTTTGCATAATTTATTTGTCACTCTATGCCTGAAAGGGTATTCTTTTGACTTATACTGGGTGCGCCCTTGTGTCTGGACAAAGCTATACCTCTCTGAAGAGCTCTAATTAGAGCGAAACACTGTGTCAGGGGTTGCTTTTATTCATTTTAGGTTGGCTTGATTGGTATTTTACCAATTCAAAGCTGTAATACTGTGCCTGGAGTGATAAATGGCTTTTGTCATTTTACAGCTCGGCAAGGACAGCTCTGTGTTAGTCCTATGCTTAAAGACTTTGCTGTAAAAATGACAAAAGACTTTGTCCATTTCTATCTCGGCGTGGATAGCACTGTGCTAATCCTATGCTTAAAAACTTTGATAGAAAAGCAGACATTTGAGGTGAGCAGATCTAGAGTGTCGCTGGTGTTGAGAGTGCTCTATACAGGGGCTGCTTTCCACCTAAACTTGAGAACTACCCAGAGTTCTCTACTTCTTTTTTTGCATAATTTATTTGTCACTCTATGCCTGAAAGGGTATTCTTTTGACTTATACTGGGTGCGCCCTTGTGTCTGGACAAAGCTATACCTCTCTGAAGAGCTCTAATTAGAGCGAAACACTGTGTTAGGGGTTGATTTTACTCATTTCAGGTTGGCTTGATTGGTATTTTACCAATTCAAAGCTGTAATACTGTGCCTGGAGTAATAAATGGCTTTTGTCATTTTACAGCTCGGCAAGGACAGCCCTGTGTTAGTCCTATGCTGAAAGCCTTTGCTGTTAAAATGGCAAAAGACTTTGTCCATTTCTATCTCGGCGTGGATAGCACTGTGCTAATCCTATGCTTAAAAACTTTGATAGAAAAGCAGACATTTGAGGTGAGCAGATCTAGAGTGTCGCTGGTGTTGAGAGTGCTCTATACAGGGGCTGCTTTCCACCTAAACTTGAGAACTACCCAGATTCTCTACTTCTTTTTTTTTACATAATTTATTCGTCACTCTATGCCTGAAAGGGTATTCTTTTGACTTATACTGGGTGCGCCCTTGTGTTTGGACAAAGCTATACCTCTCTGAAGAGCTCTAATTACAGCGAAACACTGTGTCAGGGGTTGCTTTTATTCATTTCAGGTTGGCTTGATTGGTATTTTACCAATTCAGAGCTGTAATACTGTGCCTGGAGTGATAAATGACTTTTGTCATTTTACAGCTCAGCAAGGACAGCCCTGTGTTAGTCCTATGCTTAAAGACTTTGCTGTAAAAATGGCAAAAGACTTTGTCCATTTCTATCTCGGCATGGATAGCACTGTGCTAATCCTATGCTTAAAAACTTTGATAGAAAAGCAGACATTTGAGGTGAGCAGATCTAGAGTGTCGCTGGTGTTGAGAGTGCTCTATACAGGGGCTGCTTTCCACCTAATCTTGAGAACTACCCAGAGTTCTCTACTTCTTTTTTTGCATAATTTATTCGTCACTCTATGACTGAAAGGGTATTCTTTTGACTTATACTGGGTGCGCCCTTGTGTCTGGACAAAGCTATACCTCTCTGAAGAGCTCTAATTAGAGCGAAACACTGTGTCAGGGGTTGCTTTTACTCATTTCAGGTTGGCTTGATTGGTATTTTACCAATTCAAAGCTGTAATACTGTGCCTGGAGTGATAAATGGCTTTTGTCATTTTACAGCTCGGCAAGGACAGCCCTGTGTTAGTCCTATGCTTAAAGACTTTGCTGTAAAAATGGCAAAAGACTTTGTCCATTTCTATCTCGGCGTGGATAGCACTGTGCTAATCCTATGCTTAAAAACGTTGATAGAAAAGCAGACATTTGAGGTGAGCAGATCTAGAGTGTCGCTGGTGTTGAGAGTGCTCTATACGGGGTCTGCTTTCCACCTAAACTTGAGAACTACCCAGAGTTCTCTACTTCTTTTTTTTTGCATGATTTATTCGTCACTCTATGCCTGAAAGGGTATTCTTTTGACTTATACTGGGTGCGCCCTTGTGTCTGGACAAAGCTATACCTCTCTGAAGAGCTCTAATTAGAGCAAAACACTGTGTCAGGGGTTGCTTTTACTCATTTCAGGTTGGCTCGATTGGTATTTTACCAATTCAAAGCTGTAATAATGTGCCTGGAGTGATAAATGGCTTTTGTCATTTTACAGCTCGGCAAGGACAGCCTTGTGTTAGTCCTATGCTTAAAGACTTTGCTGTAAAAATGGCAAAAGACTTTGTCCATTTCTATCTCGGCGTGGATAGCACTGTGCTAATCCTATGCTTAAAAACTTTGATAGAAAAGCAGACATTTGAGGTGAGCAGATCTAGAGTGTCGCTGGTGTTGAGAGTGCTCTATACAGGGGCTGCTTTCCACCTAAACTTGAGAACTACCCAGAGTTCTCTACTTCTTTTTTTGCATAATTTATTTGTCACTCTATGCCTGAAAGTGTATTCTTTTGACTTATACTGGGTGCGCCCTTGTGTCTGGACAAAGCTATACCTCTCTGAAGAGCTCTAATTAGAGCAAAACACTGTGCCAGGGGTTGCTTTTACTCATTTCAGGTTGGCTTGATTGGTATTTTACCAATTCAAAGCTGTAATACTGTGCCTGGAGTGATAAATGGCTTTTGTCATTTTACAGCTCGGCAAGGACAGCCCTGTGTTAGTCCTATGCTTAAAGACTTTGCTGTAAAAATGGCAAAAGACTTTGTCCATTTCTATCTCAGCGTGGATAGCACTGTGCTAATCCTATGCTTAAATCTTTGATAGAAAAGCAGACATTTGAGGTGAGCAGATCTAGAGTGTCGCTGGTGTTGAGAGTGCTCTATACAGGGGCTGCTTTCCACCTAAACTTGAGAACTACCCAGAGTTCTCTACTTCTTTTTTTTGCATAATTTATTCGTCACTCTATGCCTGAAAGGGTATTCTTTTGACTCAAACTGGGTGTGCTCTTGTGTCTGGACAAAGCTATACCTCTCTGAAGAGCTCTAATTAGAGCGACACACTGTGTCAGGGGTTGCTTTTACTCATTTCAGGTTGGCTTGATTGGTATTTTACAAATTCAAAGCTGTAATACTATGCCTGGCGTGATAAATGGCTTTTGTCATTTTACAGCTCGGCAAGGACAGCCCTGTGTTAGTCCTATGCTTAAAGACTTTGCTGTAAAAATGGCAAAAGACTTTGTCCATTTCTATCTCGGCGTGGATAGCACTGTGCTAATCCTATGCTTAAAAACTTTGATAGAAAAGCGGACATTTGAGGTGAGCAGATCTAGAGTGTCGCTGGTGTTCAGAGTGCTCTATACAGGGGCTGCTTTTCACCTAAACTTAAGAACTACCCAGAGTTCTCTACTTCTTTTTTTGCATAATTTATTCGTCAGTCTATGCCTGAAAGGGTATTCTTTTGACTTATACTGGGTGCGCCCTTGTGTCTGGACAAAGCTATACCTCTCTGAAGAGCTCTAATGAGAGCGAAACACTGTGTCAGGGGTTGCTTTTACTCATTTCAGGTTGGCTTGATTGGTATTTTACAAATTCAAAGCTGTAATACTGTGCCTGGAGTGATAAATGGCTTTTGTCATTTTACAGCTCTGCAAGGACAGCCCTGTGTTAGTCCTATGCTTAAAGACTTTGCTGTAAAAATGGCAAAAGACTTTGTCCATTTCTATCTCGGCGTGGATAGCACTGTGCTAATCCTATGCTTAAATCTTTGATAGAAAAGCAGACATTTGAGGTGAGCAGATCTAGAGTGTCGCTGGTGTTGAGAGTGCTCTATACAGGGACTGCTTTCCACCTAAACTTGAGAACTACCCAGAGTTCTCTACTTCTTTTTTTTGCATAATTTATTTGTCACTCTATGCCTGAAAGGGTATTCTTTTGACTTATACTGGGTGCGCCCTTGTGTCTGGACAAAGCTATACCTCTCTGAAGAGCTCTAATTAGAGCAAAACACTGTGTCAGGGGTTGCTTTTACTCATTTCAGGTTGGCTCGATTGGTATTTTACCAATTCAAAGCTGTAATAATGTGCATGGAGTGATAAATGGCTTTTGTCATTTTACAGCTCGGCAAGGACAGCCTTGTGTTAGTCCTATGCTTAAAGACTTTGCTGTAAAAATGGCAAAAGACTTTGTCCATTTCCATCTCGGCGTGGATAGCACTGTGCTAATCCTATGCTTAAAAACTTTGATAGAAAAGCAGACATTTGAGGTGAGCAGATCTAGAGTGTCGCTGGTGTTGAGAGTGCTCTATACAGGGGCTGCTTTCCACCTAAACTTGAGAACTACCCAGAGTTCTCTACTTCTTTTTTTGCATAATTTATTTGTCACTCTATGCCTGAAAGTGTATTCTTTTGACTTATACTGGGTGCGCCCTTGTGTCTGGACAAAGCTATACCTCTCTGAAGAGCTCTAATTAGAGCAAAACACTGTGTCAGGGGTTGCTTTTACTCATTTCAGGTTGGCTTGATTGGTATTTTACCAATTCAAAGCTGTAATACTGTGCCTGGAGTGATAAATGGCTTTTGTCATTTTACAGCTCGGCAAGGACAGCCCTGTGTTAGTCCTATGCTTAAAGACTTTGCTGTAAAAATGGCAAAAGACTTTGTCCATTTCTATCTCGGCGTGGATAGCACTGTGCTAATCCTATGCTTAAAAACTTTGATAGAAAAGCAGACATTTGAGGTGAGCAGATCTAGAGTGTCGCTGGTGTTGAGAGTGCTCTATACAGGGGCTGCTTTCCACCTAAACTTGAGAACTACCCAGAGTTCTCTACTTCTTTTTTTGCATAATTTATTCGTCACTCTATGACTGAAAGGGTATTCTTTTGACTTATACTGGGTGCGCCCTTGTGTCTGGACAAAGCTATACCTCTCTGAAGAGCTCTAATTAGAGCGAAACACTGTGTCAGGGTTTGCTTTTACTCATTTCAGGTTGGCTTGATTGGTATTTTACCAATTCAAAGCTGTAATACTGTGCCTGGAGTGATAAATGGCTTTTGTCATTTTACAGCTCGACAAGGACAGCCCTGTGTTAGTCCTATGCTTAAAGACTTTGCTGTAAAAATGGCAAAAGACTTTGTCCATTTCTATCTCGGCGTGGATAGCACTGTGCTAATCCTATGCGTAAAAACTTTGATAGAAAAGCAGACATTTGAGGTGAGCAGATCTAGAGTGTCGCTGGTGTTGAGAGTGCTCTATACAGGGGCTGCTTTCCACCTAAACTTGAGAACTACCCAGAGTTCTCTACTTCTTTTTTTTTGCATAATTTATTCGTCACTCTATTCCTGAAAGGGTATTCTTTTGACTTATACTGGGTGCGCCCTTGTGTCTGGACAAAGCTATACCTCTCTGAAGAGCTCTAATTAGAGCAAAACACTGTGTCAGGGGTTGCTTTTACTCATTTCAGGTTGGCTCGATTGGTATTTTACCAATTCAAAGCTGTAATAATGTGCCTGGAGTGATCAATGGCTTTTGTCATTTTACAGCTCGGCAAGGACAGCCTTGTGTTAGTCCTATGCTTAAAGACTTTGCTGTAAAAATGGCAAAAGACTTTGTCCATTTCTATCTCGGCGTGGATAGCACTGTGCTAATCCTATGCTTAAAAACTTTGATAGAAAAGCAGACATTTGAGGTGAGCAGAACGAGAGTGTCGCTGGTGTTGAGAGTGCTCTATACAGGAGCTGCTTTCCACCTAAACTTGAGAACTACCCAGAGTTCTCTACTTCTTTTTTTTTGCATAATTTATTCGTCACTCTATTCCTGAAAGGGTATTCTTTTGACTTATACTGGGTGCGACCTTGTGTCTGGACAAAGCTATACCTCTCTGAAGAGCTCTAATTAGAGCAAAACACTGTGTCAGGGGTTGCTTTTACTCATTTCAGGTTGGCTCGATTGGTATTTTACCAATTCAAAGCTGTAATATTGTGCCTGGAGTGATCAATGGCTTTTGTCATTTTACAGCTCGGCAAGGACAGCCTTGTGTTAGTCCTATGCTTAAAGACTTTGCTGTAAAAATGGCAAAAGACTTTGTCCATTTCTATCTCGGCGTGGATAGCACTGTGCTAATCCTATGCTTAAAATCTTTGATAGAAAAGCAGACATTTGAGGTGAGCAGATCTAGAGTGTCGCTGGTGTTGAGAGTGCTCTATACAGGAGCTGCTTTCCACCTAAACTTGAGAACTACCCAGAGTTCTCTACTTCTTTTTTTGCATAATTTATTTGTCACTCTATGCCTGAAAGGGTATTCTTTTGACTTATACTGGGTGCGCCCTTGTGTCTGGACAAAGCTATACCTCTCTGAAGAGCTCTAATTAGAGCGAAACACTGTGTCAGGGGTTGCTTTTATTCATTTTAGGTTGGCTTGATTGGTATTTTACCAATTCAAAGCTGTAATACTGTGCCTGGAGTGATAAATGGCTTTTGTCATTTTACAGCTCGGCAAGGACAGCTCTGTGTTAGTCCTATGCTTAAAGACTTTGCTGTAAAAATGACAAAAGACTTTGTCCATTTCTATCTCGGCGTGGATAGCACTGTGCTAATCCTATGCTTAAAAACTTTGATAGAAAAGCAGACATTTGAGGTGAGCAGATCTAGAGTGTCGCTGGTGTTGAGAGTGCTCTATACAGGGGCTGCTTTCCACCTAAACTTGAGAACTACCCAGAGTTCTCTACTTCTTTTTTTGCATAATTTATTTGTCACTCTATGCCTGAAAGGGTATTCTTTTGACTTATACTGGGTGCGCCCTTGTGTCTGGACAAAGCTATACCTCTCTGAAGAGCTCTAATTAGAGCGAAACACTGTGTTAGGGGTTGATTTTACTCATTTCAGGTTGGCTTGATTGGTATTTTACCAATTCAAAGCTGTAATACTGTGCCTGGAGTAATAAATGGCTTTTGTCATTTTACAGCTCGGCAAGGACAGCCCTGTGTTAGTCCTATGCTGAAAGCCTTTGCTGTTAAAATGGCAAAAGACTTTGTCCATTTCTATCTCGGCGTGGATAGCACTGTGCTAATCCTATGCTTAAAAACTTTGATAGAAAAGCAGACATTTGAGGTGAGCAGATCTAGAGTGTCGCTGGTGTTGAGAGTGCTCTATACAGGGGCTGCTTTCCACCTAAACTTGAGAACTACCCAGATTCTCTACTTCTTTTTTTTTACATAATTTATTCGTCACTCTATGCCTGAAAGGGTATTCTTTTGACTTATACTGGGTGCGCCCTTGTGTTTGGACAAAGCTATACCTCTCTGAAGAGCTCTAATTACAGCGAAACACTGTGTCAGGGGTTGCTTTTATTCATTTCAGGTTGGCTTGATTGGTATTTTACCAATTCAGAGCTGTAATACTGTGCCTGGAGTGATAAATGACTTTTGTCATTTTACAGCTCAGCAAGGACAGCCCTGTGTTAGTCCTATGCTTAAAGACTTTGCTGTAAAAATGGCAAAAGACTTTGTCCATTTCTATCTCGGCATGGATAGCACTGTGCTAATCCTATGCTTAAAAACTTTGATAGAAAAGCAGACATTTGAGGTGAGCAGATCTAGAGTGTCGCTGGTGTTGAGAGTGCTCTATACAGGGGCTGCTTTCCACCTAATCTTGAGAACTACCCAGAGTTCTCTACTTCTTTTTTTGCATAATTTATTCGTCACTCTATGACTGAAAGGGTATTCTTTTGACTTATACTGGGTGCGCCCTTGTGTCTGGACAAAGCTATACCTCTCTGAAGAGCTCTAATTAGAGCGAAACACTGTGTCAGGGGTTGCTTTTACTCATTTCAGGTTGGCTTGATTGGTATTTTACCAATTCAAAGCTGTAATACTGTGCCTGGAGTGATAAATGGCTTTTGTCATTTTACAGCTCGGCAAGGACAGCCCTGTGTTAGTCCTATGCTTAAAGACTTTGCTGTAAAAATGGCAAAAGACTTTGTCCATTTCTATCTCGGCGTGGATAGCACTGTGCTAATCCTATGCTTAAAAACGTTGATAGAAAAGCAGACATTTGAGGTGAGCAGATCTAGAGTGTCGCTGGTGTTGAGAGTGCTCTATACGGGGTCTGCTTTCCACCTAAACTTGAGAACTACCCAGAGTTCTCTACTTCTTTTTTTTTGCATGATTTATTCGTCACTCTATGCCTGAAAGGGTATTCTTTTGACTTATACTGGGTGCGCCCTTGTGTCTGGACAAAGCTATACCTCTCTGAAGAGCTCTAATTAGAGCAAAACACTGTGTCAGGGGTTGCTTTTACTCATTTCAGGTTGGCTCGATTGGTATTTTACCAATTCAAAGCTGTAATAATGTGCCTGGAGTGATAAATGGCTTTTGTCATTTTACAGCTCGGCAAGGACAGCCTTGTGTTAGTCCTATGCTTAAAGACTTTGCTGTAAAAATGGCAAAAGACTTTGTCCATTTCTATCTCGGCGTGGATAGCACTGTGCTAATCCTATGCTTAAAAACTTTGATAGAAAAGCAGACATTTGAGGTGAGCAGATCTAGAGTGTCGCTGGTGTTGAGAGTGCTCTATACAGGGGCTGCTTTCCACCTAAACTTGAGAACTACCCAGAGTTCTCTACTTCTTTTTTTGCATAATTTATTTGTCACTCTATGCCTGAAAGTGTATTCTTTTGACTTATACTGGGTGCGCCCTTGTGTCTGGACAAAGCTATACCTCTCTGAAGAGCTCTAATTAGAGCAAAACACTGTGCCAGGGGTTGCTTTTACTCATTTCAGGTTGGCTTGATTGGTATTTTACCAATTCAAAGCTGTAATACTGTGCCTGGAGTGATAAATGGCTTTTGTCATTTTACAGCTCGGCAAGGACAGCCCTGTGTTAGTCCTATGCTTAAAGACTTTGTCCATTTCTATCTCAGCGTGGATAGCACTGTGCTAATCCTATGCTTAAATCTTTGATAGAAAAGCAGACATTTGAGGTGAGCAGATCTAGAGTGTCGCTGGTGTTGAGAGTGCTCTATACAGGGGCTGCTTTCCACCTAAACTTGAGAACTACCCAGAGTTCTCTACTTCTTTTTTTTTGCATAATTTATTCGTCACTCTATGCCTGAAAGGGTATTCTTTTGACTCAAACTGGGTGTGCTCTTGTGTCTGGACAAAGCTATACCTCTCTGAAGAGCTCTAATTAGAGCGACACACTGTGTCAGGGGTTGCTTTTACTCATTTCAGGTTGGCTTGATTGGTATTTTACAAATTCAAAGCTGTAATACTATGCCTGGCGTGATAAATGGCTTTTGTCATTTTACAGCTCGGCAAGGACAGCCCTGTGTTAGTCCTATGCTTAAAGACTTTGCTGTAAAAATGGCAAAAGACTTTGTCCATTTCTATCTCGGCGTGGATAGCACTGTGCTAATCCTATGCTTAAAAACTTTGATAGAAAAGCGGACATTTGAGGTGAGCAGATCTAGAGTGTCGCTGGTGTTCAGAGTGCTCTATACAGGGGCTGCTTTTCACCTAAACTTAAGAACTACCCAGAGTTCTCTACTTCTTTTTTTGCATAATTTATTCGTCAGTCTATGCCTGAAAGGGTATTCTTTTGACTTATACTGGGTGCGCCCTTGTGTCTGGACAAAGCTATACCTCTCTGAAGAGCTCTAATGAGAGCGAAACACTGTGTCAGGGGTTGCTTTTACTCATTTCAGGTTGGCTTGATTGGTATTTTACAAATTCAAAGCTGTAATACTGTGCCTGGAGTGATAAATGGCTTTTGTCATTTTACAGCTCTGCAAGGACAGCCCTGTGTTAGTCCTATGCTTAAAGACTTTGCTGTAAAAATGGCAAAAGACTTTGTCCATTTCTATCTCGGCGTGGATAGCACTGTGCTAATCCTATGCTTAAATCTTTGATAGAAAAGCAGACATTTGAGGTGAGCAGATCTAGAGTGTCGCTGGTGTTGAGAGTGCTCTATACAGGGACTGCTTTCCACCTAAACTTGAGAACTACCCAGAGTTCTCTACTTCTTTTTTTTGCATAATTTATTTGTCACTCTATGCCTGAAAGGGTATTCTTTTGACTTATACTGGGTGCGCCCTTGTGTCTGGACAAAGCTATACCTCTCTGAAGAGCTCTAATTAGAGCAAAACACTGTGTCAGGGGTTGCTTTTACTCATTTCAGGTTGGCTCGATTGGTATTTTACCAATTCAAAGCTGTAATAATGTGCATGGAGTGATAAATGGCTTTTGTCATTTTACAGCTCGGCAAGGACAGCCTTGTGTTAGTCCTATGCTTAAAGACTTTGCTGTAAAAATGGCAAAAGA
This sequence comes from Triturus cristatus, assembly GCF_964204655.1. NCBI lineage: Eukaryota > Metazoa > Chordata > Amphibia > Caudata > Salamandridae > Triturus > Triturus cristatus. The sequence continues at coordinate 686,287,310 of NC_140591.1, forward strand.
CTTTGTCCATTTCCATCTCGGCGTGGATAGCACTGTGCTAATCCTATGCTTAAAAACTTTGATAGAAAAGCAGACATTTGAGGTGAGCAGATCTAGAGTGTCGCTGGTGTTGAGAGTGCTCTATACAGGGGCTGCTTTCCACCTAAACTTGAGAACTACCCAGAGTTCTCTACTTCTTTTTTTGCATAATTTATTTGTCACTCTATGCCTGAAAGTGTATTCTTTTGACTTATACTGGGTGCGCCCTTGTGTCTGGACAAAGCTATACCTCTCTGAAGAGCTCTAATTAGAGCAAAACACTGTGTCAGGGGTTGCTTTTACTCATTTCAGGTTGGCTTGATTGGTATTTTACCAATTCAAAGCTGTAATACTGTGCCTGGACTGATAAATGGCTTTTGTCATTTTACAGCTCGGCAAGGACAGCCCTGTGTTAGTCCTATGCTTAAAGACTTTGCTGTAAAAATGGCAAAAGACTTTGTCCATTTCTATCTCGGCGTGGATAGCACTGTGCAAATCCTATGCTTAAAAACTTTGATAGAAAAGCAGACATTTGAGGTGAGCAGATCTAGAGTGTCGCTGGTGTTGAGAGCGCTCTATACAGGGGCTGCTTTCCACCTAAACTTGAGAACTACCCAGAGTTCTCCACTTCTTTTTTTGCATAATTTATTCGTCACTCTATGCCTGAAAGGGTATTCTTTTGACTTATACTGGGTGCGCCCTTGTGTCTGGACAAAGCTATACCTCTCTGAAAAGCTCTAATTAGAGCGAAACACTGTGTCAGGGGTTGCTTTTACTCATTTCAGGTTGGCTTGATTGGTATTTTACCAATTCAAAGCTGTAATACTGTGCCTGGAGTGATAAATGGCTTTTGTCATTTTACAGCTCGGCACGGACAGCCCTGTGTTAGTCCTATGCTGAAAGACTTTGTCCATTTCTATCTCGGCGTGGATAGCACTGTGCTAATCCTATGCTTAAAAACTTTGATAGAAAAGCAGACATTTGAGGTGAGCAGATCTAGAGTGTCGCTGGTGTTGAGAGTGCTCTATACAGGGGCTGCTTTCCACCTAAACTTGAGAACTACCCAGAGTTCTTTACTTCTTTTTTTTTGCATAATTTATTCGTCACTCTATGCCTGAAAGGGTATTCTTCTGACTTATACTGGGTGCGCCCTTGTGTTTGGACAAAGCTATACCTCTCTGAGGAGCTCTAATTAGAGCGAAACACTGTGTCAGGGGTTGCTTTTATTCATTTCAGGTTGGCTTGATTGGTATTTTACCAATTCAGAGCTGTAATACTGTGCCTGGAGTGATAAATGGCTTTTGTCATTTTACAGCTCGGCAAGGACAGCCCTGTGTTAGTCCTATGCTTAAAGACTTTGCTGTAAAAATGGCAAAAGACTTTGTCCATTTCTATCTTGGCGTGGATAGCACTGTGCTAATCCAATGCTTAAAAACTTTGATAGAAAAGCAGACATTTGAGGTGAGCAGATCTAGAGTGTTGCTGGTGTTGAGAGTGCTCTATACAGGGGCTGCTTTCCACCTAATCTTGAGAACTACCCAGAGTTCTCTACTTCTTTTTTTGCATAATTTATTCGTCACTCTATGACTGAAAGGGTATTCTTTTGACTTATACTGGGTGCGCCCTTGTGTCTGGACAAAGCTATACCTCTCTGAAGAGCTCTAATTAGAGCAAAACACTGTGTCAGGGGTTGCTTTTACTCATTTCAGGTTGGCTCGATTGGTATTTTACCAATTCAAAGCTGTAATAATGTGCCTGGAGTGATAAATGGCTTTTGTCATTTTACAGCTCGGCAAGGACAGCCTTGTGTTAGTCCTATGCTTAAAGACTTTGCTGTAAAAATGGCAAAAGACTTTGTCCATTTCTATCTCGGCGTGGATAGCACTTTGCTAATCCTATGCTTAAAAACTTTGATAGAAAAGCAGATATTTGAGGTGAGCAGATCTAGAGTGTCGCTGGTGTTGAGAGTGCTCTATACAGGGGCTGCTTTCCACCTAAACTTGAGAACTACCCAGAGTTCTCTACTTCTTTTTTTGCATAATTTATTTGTCACTCTATGCCTGAAAGGGTATTCTTTTGACTTATACTGGGTGCGCCCTTGTGTCTGGACAAAGCTATACCTCTCTGAAGAGCTCTAATTAGAGCAAAACACTGTGTCAGGGGTTGCTTTTACTCATTTCAGGTTGGCTTGATTGGTATTTTACCAATTCAAAGCTGTAATACTGTGCCTGGAGTGATAAATGGCTTTTGTCATTTTACAGCTCGGCAAGGACAGCCCTGTGTTAGTCCTATGCTTAAAGACTTTGCTGTAAAAATGGCACAAGACTTTGTCCATTTCTATCTCGGCGTGGATAGCACTGTGCTAATCCTATGCTTAAAAACTTTGATAGAAAAGCAGACATTTGAGGTGAGCAGATCTAGAGTGTCGCTGGTGTTGAGTGTGCTCTATACAGGGGCTGCTTTCCACCTAAACTTGAGAACTACCCAGAGTTCTCTACTTCTTTTTTTGCATAATTTATTCGTCACTCTATGACTGAAAGGGTATTCTTTTGACTTATACTGGGTGCGCCCTTGTGTCTGGACAAAGCTATACCTCTCTGAAGAGCTCTAATTAGAGCGAAACACTGTGTCAGGGTTTGCTTTTACTCATTTTAGGTTGGCTTGATTGGTATTTTACCAATTCAAAGCTGTAATACTGTGCCTGGAGTGATAAATGGCTTTTGTCATTTTACAGCTCGACAAGGACAGCCCTGTGTTAGTCCTATGCTTAAAGACTTTGCTGTAAAAATGGCAAAAGACTTTGTCCATTTCTATCTCGGCGTGGATAGCACTGTGCTAATCCTATGCGTAAAAACTTTGATAGAAAAGCAGACATTTGAGGTGAGCAGATCTAGAGTGTCGCTGGTGTTGAGAGTGCTCTATACAGGGGCTGCTTTCCACCTAAACTTGAGAACTACCCAGAGTTCTCTACTTCTTTTTTTTTGCATAATTTATTCGTCACTCTATTCCTGAAAGGGTATTCTTTTGACTTATACTGGGTGCGCCCTTGTGTCTGGACAAAGCTATACCTCTCTGAAGAGCTCTAATTAGAGCAAAACACTGTGTCAGGGGTTGCTTTTACTCATTTCAGGTTGGCTCGATTGGTATTTTACCAATTCAAAGCTGTAATAATGTGCTTGGAGTGATCAATGGCTTTTATCATTTTACAGCTCGGCAAGGACAGCCTTGTGTTAGTCCTATGCTTAAAGACTTTGCTGTAAAAATGGCAAAAGACTTTGTCCATTTCTATCTCGGCGTGGATAGCACTGTGCTAATCCTATGCTTAAAAACTTTGATAGAAAAGCAGACATTTGAGGTGAGCAGAACGAGAGTGTCGCTGGTGTTGAGAGTGCTCTATACAGGAGCTGCTTTCCACCTAAACTTGAGAACTACCCAGAGTTCTCTACTTCTTTTTTTTTGCATAATTTATTCGTCACTCTATTCCTGAAAGGGTATTCTTTTGACTTATACTGGGTGCGACCTTGTGTCTGGACAAAGCTATACCTCTCTGAAGAGCTCTAATTAGAGCAAAACACTGTGTCAGGGGTTGCTTTTACTCATTTCAGGTTGGCTCGATTGGTATTTTACCAATTCAAAGCTGTAATATTGTGCCTGGAGTGATCAATGGCTTTTGTCATTTTACAGCTCGGCAAGGACAGCCTTGTGTTAGTCCTATGCTTAAAGACTTTGCTGTAAAAATGGCAAAAGACTTTGTCCATTTCTATCTCGGCGTGGATAGCACTGTGCTAATCCTATGCTTAAAAACTTTGATAGAAAAGCAGACATTTGAGGTGAGCAGATCTAGAGTGTCGCTGGTGTTGAGAGTGCTCTATACAGGAGCTGCTTTCCACCTAAACTTGAGAACTACCCAGAGTTCTCTACTTCTTTTTTTGCATAATTTATTTGTCACTCTATGCCTGAAAGGGTATTCTTTTGACTTATACTGGGTGCGCCCTTGTGTCTGGACAAAGCTATACCTCTCTGAAGAGCTCTAATTAGAGCGAAACACTGTGTCAGGGGTTGCTTTTATTCATTTTAGGTTGGCTTGATTGGTATTTTACCAATTCAAAGCTGTAATACTGTGCCTGGAGTGATAAATGGCTTTTGTCATTTTACAGCTCGGCAAGGACAGCTCTGTGTTAGTCCTATGCTTAAAGACTTTGCTGTAAAAATGGCAAAAGACTTTGTCCATTTCTATCTCGGCGTGGATAGCACTGTGCTAATCCTATGCTTAAAAACTTTGATAGAAAAGCAGACATTTGAGGTGAGCAGATCTAGAGTGTCGCTGGTGTTGAGAGTGCTCTATACAGGGGCTGCTTTCCACCTAAACTTGAGAACTACCCAGAGTTCTCTACTTCTTTTTTTGCATAATTTATTTGTCACTCTATGCCTGAAAGGGTATTCTTTTGACTTATACTGGGTGCGCCCTTGTGTCTGGACAAAGCTATACCTCTCTGAAGAGCTCTAATTAGAGCGAAACACTGTGTTAGGGGTTGATTTTACTCATTTCAGGTTGGCTTGATTGGTATTTTACCAATTCAAAGCTGTAATACTGTGCCTGGAGTGATAAATGGCTTTTGTCATTTTACAGCTCGGCAAGGACAGCCCTGTGTTAGTCCTATGCTGAAAGCCTTTGCTGTTAAAATGGCAAAAGACTTTGTCCATTTCTATCTCGGCGTGGATAGCACTGTGCTAATCCTATGCTTAAAAACTTTGATAGAAAAGCAGACATTTGAGGTGAGCAGATCTAGAGTGTCGCTGGTGTTGAGAGTGCTCTATACAGGGGCTGCTTTCCACCTAAACTTGAGAACTACCCAGAGTTCTCTACTTCTTTTTTTTTTGCATAATTTATTCGTCACTCTATGCCTGAAAGGGTATTCTTTTGACTTATACTGGGTGCGCCCTTGTGTTTGGACAAAGCTATACCTCTCTGAAGAGCTCTAATTACAGCGAAACACTGTGTCAGGGGTTGCTTTTATTCATTTCAGGTTGGCTTGATTGGTATTTTACCAATTCAGAGCTGTAATACTGTGCCTGGAGTGATAAATGGCTTTTGTCATTTTACAGCTCAGCAAGGACAGCCCTGTGTTAGTCCTATGCTTAAAGACTTTGCTGTAAAAATGGCAAAAGACTTTGTCCATTTCTATCTCGGCATGGATAGCACTGTGCTAATCCTATGCTTAAAAACTTTGATAGAAAAGCAGACATTTGAGGTGAGCAGATCTAGAGTGTCGCTGGTGTTGAGAGTGCTCTATACAGGGGCTGCTTTCCACCTAATCTTGAGAACTACCCAGAGTTCTCTACTTCTTTTTTTGCATAATTTATTCGTCACTCTATGACTGAAAGGGTATTCTTTTGACTTATACTGGGTGCGCCCTTGTGTCTGGACAAAGCTATACCTCTCTGAAGAGCTCTAATTAGAGCGAAACACTGTGTCAGGGGTTGCTTTTACTCATTTCAGGTTGGCTTGATTGGTATTTTACCAATTCAAAGCTGTAATACTGTGCCTGGAGTGATAAATGGCTTTTGTCATTTTACAGCTCGGCAAGGACAGCCCTGTGTTAGTCCTATGCTTAAAGACTTTGCTGTAAAAATGGCAAAAGACTTTGTCCATTTCTATCTCGGCGTGGATAGCACTGTGCTAATCCTATGCTTAAAAACGTTGATAGAAAAGCAGACATTTGAGGTGAGCAGATCTAGAGTGTCGCTGGTGTTGAGAGTGCTCTATACGGGGTCTGCTTTCCACCTAAACTTGAGAACTACCCAGAGTTCTCTACTTCTTTTTTTTTGCATGATTTATTCGTCACTCTATGCCTGAAAGGGTATTCTTTTGACTTATACTGGGTGCGCCCTTGTGTCTGGACAAAGCTATACCTCTCTGAAGAGCTCTAATTAGAGCAAAACACTGTGTCAGGGGTTGCTTTTACTCATTTCAGGTTGGCTCGATTGGTATTTTACCAATTCAAAGCTGTAATAATGTGCCTGGAGTGATAAATGGCTTTTGTCATTTTACAGCTCGGCAAGGACAGCCTTGTGTTAGTCCTATGCTTAAAGACTTTGCTGTAAAAATGGCAAAAGACTTTGTCCATTTCTATCTCGGCGTGGATAGCACTGTGCTAATCCTATGCTTAAAAACTTTGATAGAAAAGCAGACATTTGAGGTGAGCAGATCTAGAGTGTCGCTGGTGTTGAGAGTGCTCTATACAGGGGCTGCTTTCCACCTAAACTTGAGAACTACCCAGAGTTCTCTACTTCTTTTTTTGCATAATTTATTTGTCACTCTATGCCTGAAAGTGTATTCTTTTGACTTATACTGGGTGCGCCCTTGTGTCTGGACAAAGCTATACCTCTCTGAAGAGCTCTAATTAGAGCAAAACACTGTGCCAGGGGTTGCTTTTACTCATTTCAGGTTGGCTTGATTGGTATTTTACCAATTCAAAGCTGTAATACTGTGCCTGGAGTGATAAATGGCTTTTGTCATTTTACAGCTCGGCAAGGACAGCCCTGTGTTAGTCCTATGCTTAAAGACTTTGCTGTAAAAATGGCAAAAGACTTTGTCCATTTCTATCTCAGCGTGGATAGCACTGTGCTAATCCTATGCTTAAATCTTTGATAGAAAAGCAGACATTTGAGGTGAGCAGATCTAGAGTGTCGCTGGTGTTGAGAGTGCTCTATACAGGGGCTGCTTTCCACCTAAACTTGAGAACTACCCAGAGTTCTCTACTTCTTTTTTTTGCATAATTTATTCGTCACTCTATGCCTGAAAGGGTATTCTTTTGACTCAAACTGGGTGTGCTCTTGTGTCTGGACAAAGCCATACCTCTCTGAAGAGCTCTAATTAGAGCGACACACTGTGTCAGGGGTTGCTTTTACTCATTTCAGGTTGGCTTGATTGGTATTTTACAAATTCAAAGCTGTAATACTATGCCTGGCGTGATAAATGGCTTTTGTCATTTTACAGCTCGGCAAGGACAGCCCTGTGTTAGTCCTATGCTTAAAGACTTTGCTGTAAAAATGGCAAAAGACTTTGTCCATTTCTATCTCGGCGTGGATAGCACTGTGCTAATCCTATGCTTAAAAACTTTGATAGAAAAGCGGACATTTGAGGTGAGCAGATCTAGAGTGTCGCTGGTGTTCAGAGTGCTCTATACAGGGGCTGCTTTTCACCTAAACTTAAGAACTACCCAGAGTTCTCTACTTCTTTTTTTGCATAATTTATTCGTCAGTCTATGCCTGAAAGGGTATTCTTTTGACTTATACTGGGTGCGCCCTTGTGTCTGGACAAAGCTATACCTCTCTGAAGAGCTCTAATGAGAGCGAAACACTGTGTCAGGGGTTGCTTTTACTCATTTCAGGTTGGCTTGATTGGTATTTTACAAATTCAAAGCTGTAATACTGTGCCTGGAGTGATAAATGGCTTTTGTCATTATACAGCTCTGCAAGGACAGCCCTGTGTTAGTCCTATGCTTAAAGACTTTGCTGTAAAAATGGCAAAAGACTTTGTCCATTTCTATCTCGGCGTGGATAGCACTGTGCTAATCCTATGCTTAAATCTTTGATAGAAAAGCAGACATTTGAGGTGAGCAGATCTAGAGTGTCGCTGGTGTTGAGAGTGCTCTATACAGGGACTGCTTTCCACCTAAACTTGAGAACTACCCAGAGTTCTCTACTTCTTTTTTTTGCATAATTTATTTGTCACTCTATGCCTGAAAGGGTATTCTTTTGAGTCAAACTGGGTGCGCTCTTGTGTCTGGACAAAGCTATACCTCTCTGAAGAGCTCTAATTAGAGCGAAACACTGTGTCAGGGGTTGCTTTTATTCATTTCAGGTTGGCTTGATTGGTATTTTACCAATTCAAAGCTGTAATACTGTGCCTGGAGTGATAAATGGCTTTTGTCATTTTACAGCTCGGCAAGGACAGCCCTGTGTTAGTCCTATGCTTAAAGACTTTGCTGTAAAAATGGCAAAAGACTTTGTCCATTTCTATCTCGGCGTGGATAGCACTGTGCTAATCCTATGCTTAAAAACTTTGCTAGAAAAGCAGACATTTGAGGTGAGCAGATCTAGAGTATCGCTGGTGTTGAGAGTGCTCTATACAGGGGCTGCTTTCCACCTAAACTTGAGAACTACCCAGAGTTCTCTACTTCTTTTTTTGCATAATTTATTTGTCACTCTATGCCTGAAAGGGTATTCTTTTGACTTATACTGGGTGCGCCCTTGTGTCTAGACAAAGCTATACCTCTCTGAAGAGCTCTAATTAGAGCGAAACACTGTGTCAGGGGTTGCTTTTACTCATTTTAGGTTGGCTTGATTGGTATTTTACCAATTCAAAGCTGTAATACTGTGCCTGGAGTGATAAATGGCTTTTGTCATTTTACAGCTCGGCAAGGACAGCTCTGTGTTAGTCCTATGCTTAAAGACTTTGCTGTAAAAATGGCAAAAGACTTTGTCCATTTCTATCTCGGCGTGGATAGCACTGTGCTAATCCTATGCTTAAAAACTTTGATAGAAAAGCAGACATTTGAGGTGAGCAGATCTAGAGTGTCGCTGGTGTTGAGAGTGCTCTATACAGGGGCTGCTTTCCACCTAAACTTGAGAACTACCCAGAGTTCTCTACTTCTTTTTTTGCATAATTTATTTGTCACTCTATGCCTGAAAGGGTATTCTTTTGACTTATACTGGGTGCGCCCTTGTGTCTGGACAAAGCTATACCTCTCTGAAGAGCTCTAATTAGAACGAAACACTGTGTCAGGGGTTGATTTTACTCATTTCAGGTTGGCTTGATTGGTATTTTACCAATTCAAAGCTGTAATACTGTGCCTGGAGTGATAAATGGCTTTTGTCATTTTACAGCTCGGCAAGGACAGCCCTGTGTTAGTCCTATGCTGAAAGCCTTTGCTGTAAAAATGGCAAAAGACTTTGTCCATTTCTATCTCGGCGTGGATAGCACTGTGCTAATCCTATGCTTAAAAACTTTGATAGAAAAGCAGACATTTGAGGTGAGCAGATCTAGAGTGTCGCTGGTGTTGAGAGTGCTCTATACAGGGGCTGCTTTCCACCTAAACTTGAGAACTACCCAGAGTTCTCTACTTCTTTTTTTTTGCATAATTTATTCGTCACTCTATGCCTGAAAGGGTATTCTTTTGACTTATACTGGGTGCGCCCTTGTGTCTGGACAAAGCTATACCTCTCTGAAGAGCTCTAATGAGAGCGAAACACTGTGTCAGGGGTTGCTTTTACTCATTTCAGGTTGGCTTGATTGGTATTTTACAAATTCAAAGCTGTAATACTGTGCCTGGAGTGATAAATGGCTTTTGTCATTTTACAGCTCTGCAAGGACAGCCCTGTGTTAGTCCTATGCTTAAAGACTTTGCTGTAAAAATGGCAAAAGACTTTGTCCATTTCTATCTCGGCGTGGATAGCACTGTGCTAATCCTATGCTTAAATCTTTGATAGAAAAGCAGACATTTGAGGTGAGCAGATCTAGAGTGTCGCTGGTGTTGAGAGTGCTCTATACAGGGACTGCTTTCCACCTAAACTTGAGAACTACCCAGAGTTCTCTACTTCTTTTTTTTGCATAATTTATTTGTCACTCTATGCCTGAAAGGGTATCTTTTGAGTCAAACTGGGTGCGCTCTTGTGTCTGGACAAAGCTATACCTCTCTGAAGAGCTCTAATTAGAGCGAAACACTGTGTCAGGGGTTGCTTTTATTCATTTCAGGTTGGCTTGATTGGTATTTTACCAATTCAGAGCTGTAATACTGTGCCTGGAGTGATAAATGGCTTTTGTCATTTTACAGCTCAGCAAGGACAGCCCTGTGTTAGTCCTATGCTTAAAGACTTTGCTGTAAAAATGGCAAAAAACTTTGTCCATTTCTATCTCGGCGTGGATAGCACTGTGCTAATCCTATGCTTAAAAACTTTGATAGAAAAGCAGACATTTGAGGTTAGCAGATCTAGAGTGTCGCTGGTGTTGAGAGTGCTCTATACAGGGGCTGCTTTCCACCTAATCTTGAGAACTACCCAGAGTTCTCTACTTCTTTTTTTGCATAATTTATTCGTCACTCTATGACTGAAAGGGTATTCTTTTGACTTATACTGGGTGCGCCCTTGTGTCTAGACAAAGCTATACCTCTCTGAAGAGCTCTAATTAGAGCGAAACACTGTGTCAGGGGTTGCTTTTACTCATTTCAGGTTGGCTTGATTGGTATTTTACCAATTCAAAGCTGTAATACTGTGCCTGGAGTGATAAATGGCTTTTGTCATTTTACAGCTCGGCAAGGACAGCCCTGTGTTAGTCCTATGCTTAAAGACTTTGCTGTAAAAATGGCAAAAGACTTTGTCCATTTCTATTTCGGCGTGGATAGCACTGTGCTAATCCTATGCTTAAAAACGTTGATAGAAAAGCAGACATTTGAGGTGAGCAGATCTAGAGTGTCGCTGGTGTTGAGAGTGCTCTATACGGGGTCTGCTTTCCACCTAAACTTGAGAACTACCCAGAGTTCTCTACTTCTTTTTTTTTGCATGATTTATTCGTCACTCTATGCCTGAAAGGGTATTCTTTTGACTTATACTGGGTGCGCCCTTGTGTCTGGACAAAGCTATACCTCTCTGAAGAGCTCTAATTAGAGCAAAACACTGTGTCAGGGGTTGCTTTTACTCATTTCAGGTTGGCTCGATTGGTATTTTACCAATTCAAAGCTGTAATAATGTGCCTGGAGTGATAAATGGCTTTTGTCATTTTACAGCTCGGCAAGGACAGCCTTGTGTTAGTCCTATGCTTAAAGACTTTGCTGTAAAAATGGCAAAAGACTTTGTCCATTTCTATCTCGGCGTGGATAGCACTGTGCTAATCCTATGCTTAAAAACTTTGATAGAAAAGCAGACATTTGAGGTGAGCAGATCTAGAGTGTCGCTGGTGTTGAGAGTGCTCTATACAGGGGCTGCTTTCCACCTAAACTTGAGAACTACCCAGAGTTCTCTACTTCTTTTTTTGCATAATTTATTTGTCACTCTATGCCTGAAAGTGTATTCTTTTGACTTATACTGGGTGCGCCCTTGTGTCTGGACAAAGCTATACCTCTCTGAAGAGCTCTAATTAGAGCAAAACACTGTGCCAGGGGTTGCTTTTACTCATTTCAGGTTGGCTTGATTGGTATTTTACCAATTCAAAGCTGTAATACTGTGCCTGGAGTGATAAATGGCTTTTGTCATTTTACAGCTCGGCAAGGACAGCCCTGTGTTAGTCCTATGCTTAAAGACTTTGCTGTAAAAAGGGCAAAAGACTTTGTCCATTTCTATCTCAGCGTGGATAGCACTGTGCTAATCCTATGCTTAAATCTTTGATAGAAAAGCAGACATTTGAGGTGAGCAGATCTAGAGTGTCGCTGGTGTTGAGAGTGCTCTATACAGGGGCTGCTTTCCACCTAAACTTGAGAACTACCCAGAGTTCTCTACTTCTTTTTTTTGCATAATTTATTCGTCACTCTATGCCTGAAAGGGTATTCTTTTGACTCAAACTGGGTGTGCTCTTGTGTCTGGACAAAGCTATACCTCTCTGAAGAGCTCTAATTAGAGCGACACACTGTGTCAGGGGTTGCTTTTACTCATTTCAGGTTGGCTTGATTGGTATTTTACAAATTCAAAGCTGTAATACTATGCCTGGCGTGATAAATGGCTTTTGTCATTTTACAGCTCGGCAAGGACAGCCCTGTGTTAGTCCTATGCTTAAAGACTTTGCTGTAAAAATGGCAAAAGACTTTGTCCATTTCTATCTCGGCGTGGATAGCACTGTGCTAATCCTATGCTTAAAAACTTTGATAGAAAAGCGGACATTTGAGGTGAGCAGATCTAGAGTGTCGCTGGTGTTCAGAGTGCTCTATACAGGGGCTGCTTTCCACCTAAACTTAAGAACTACCCAGAGTTCTCTACTTCTTTTTTTGCATAATTTATTCGTCAGTCTATGCCTGAAAGGGTATTCTTTTGACTTATACTGGGTGCGCCCTTGTGTCTGGACAAAGCTATACCTCTCTGAAGAGCTCTAATGAGAGCGAAACACTGTGTCAGGGGTTGCTTTTACTCATTTCAGGTTGGCTTGATTGGTATTTTACAAATTCAAAGCTGTAATACTGTGCCTGGAGTGATAAATGGCTTTTGTCATTTTACAGCTCTGCAAGGACAGCCCTGTGTTAGTCCTATGCTTAAAGACTTTGCTGTAAAAATGGCAAAAGACTTTGTCCATTTCTATCTCGGCGTGGATAGCACTGTGCTAATCCTATGCTTAAATCTTTGATAGAAAAGCAGACATTTGAGGTGAGCAGATCTAGAGTGTCGCTGGTGTTGAGAGTGCTCTATACAGGGACTGCTTTCCACCTAAACTTGAGAACTACCCAGAGTTCTCTACTTCTTTTTTTGCATAATTTATTTGTCACTCTATGCCTGAAAGGGTATTCTTTTGAGTCAAACTGGGTGCGCTCTTGTGTCTGGACAAAGCTATACCTCTCTGAAGAGCTCTAATTAGAGCGAAACACTGTGTCAGGGGTTGCTTTTATTCATTTCAGGTTGGCTTGATTGGTATTTTACCAATTCAAAGCTGTAATACTGTGCCTGGAGTGATAAATGGCTTTTGTCATTTTACAGCTCGGCAAGGACAGCCCTGTGTTAGTCCTATGCTTAAAGACTTTGTCCATTTCTATCTCGGCGTGGATAGCACTGTGCTAATCCTATGCTTAAAAACTTTGCTAGAAAAGCAGACATTTGAGGTGAGCAGATCTAGAGTATCGCTGGTGTTGAGAGTGCTCTATACAGGGGCTGCTTTCCACCTAAACTTGAGAACTACCCAGAGTTCTCTACTTCTTTTTTTGCATAATTTATTTGTCACTCTATGCCTGAAAGGGTATTCTTTTGACTTATACTGGGTGCGCCCTTGTGTCTAGACAAAGCTATACCTCTCTGAAGAGCTCTAATTAGAGCGAAACACTGTGTCAGGGGTTGCTTTTACTCATTTTAGGTTGGCTTGATTGGTATTTTACCAATTCAAAGCTGTAATACTGTGCCTGGAGTGATAAATGGCTTTTGTCATTTTACAGCTCGGCAAGGACAGCTCTGTGTTAGTCCTATGCTTAAAGACTTTGCTGTAAAAATGGCAAAAGACTTTGTCCATTTCTATCTCGGCGTGGATAGCACTGTGCTAATCCTATGCTTAAAAACTTTGATAGAAAAGCAGACATTTGAGGTGAGCAGATCTAGAGTGTCGCTGGTGTTGAGAGTGCTCTATACAGGGGCTGCTTTCCACCTAAACTTGAGAACTACCCAGAGTTCTCTACTTCTTTTTTTGCATAATTTATTTGTCACTCTATGCCTGAAAGGGTATTCTTTTGACTTATACTGGGTGCGCCCTTGTGTCTGGACAAAGCTATACCTCTCTGAAGAGCTCTAATTAGAACGAAACACTGTGTCAGGGGTTGATTTTACTCATTTCAGGTTGGCTTGATTGGTATTTTACCAATTCAAAGCTGTAATACTGTGCCTGGAGTGATAAATGGCTTTTGTCATTTTACAGCTCGGCAAGGACAGCCCTGTGTTAGTCCTATGCTGAAAGCCTTTGCTGTAAAAATGGCAAAAGACTTTGTCCATTTCTATCTCGGCGTGGATAGCACTGTGCTAATCCTATGCTTAAAAACTTTGATAGAAAAGCAGACATTTGAGGTGAGCAGATCTAGAGTGTCGCTGGTGTTGAGAGTGCTCTATACAGGGGCTGCTTTCCACCTAAACTTGAGAACTACCCAGAGTTCTCTACTTCTTTTTTTTTGCATAATTTATTCGTCTCTCTATGCCTGAAAGGGTATTCTTTTGACTTATACTGGGTGCGCCCTTGTGTTTGGACAAAGCTATACCTCTCTGAAGAGCTCTAATTACAGCGAAACACTGTGTCAGGGGTTGCTTTTATTCATTTCAGGTTTGCTTGATTGGTATTTTACCAATTCAGAGCTGTAATACTGTGCCTGGAGTGATAAATGGCTTTTGTCATTTTACAGCTCAGCAAGGACAGCCCTGTGTTAGTCCTATGCTTAAAGACTTTGCTGTAAAAATGGCAAAAGACTTTGTCCATTTCTATCTCGGCGTGGATAGCACTGTGCTAATCCTATGCTTAAAAACTTTGATAGAAAAGCAGACATTTGAGGTGAGCAGATCTAGAGTGTCGCTGGTGTTGAGAGTGCTCTATACAGGGGCTGCTTTCCACCTAATCTTGAGAACTACCCAGAGTTCTCTACTTCTTTTTTTGCATAATTTATTCGTCACTCTATGACTGAAAGGGTATTCTTTTGACTTATACTGGGTGCGCCCTTGTGTCTGGACAAAGCTATACCTCTCTGAAGAGCTCTAATTAGAGCGAAACACTGTGTCAGGGGTTGCTTTTACTCATTTCAGGTTGGCTTGATTGGTATTTTACCAATTCAAAGCTGTAATACTGTGCCTGGAGTGATAAATGGCTTTTGTCATTTTACAGCTCGGCAAGGACAGCCCTGTGTTAGTCCTATGCTTAAAGACTTTGCTGTAAAAATGGCAAAAGACTTTGTCCATTTCTATCTCGGCGTGGATAGCACTGTGCTAATCCTATGCTTAAAAACGTTGATAGAAAAGCAGACATTTGAGGTGAGCAGATCTAGAGTGTCGCTGGTGTTGAGAGTGCTCTATACGGGGTCTGCTTTCCACCTAAACTTGAGAACTACCCAGAGTTCTCTACTTCTTTTTTTTTGCATGATTTATTCGTCACTCTATGCCTGAAAGGGTATTCTTTTGACTTATACTGGGTGCGCCCTTGTGTCTGGACAAAGCTATACCTCTCTGAAGAGCTCTAATTAGAGCAAAACACTGTGTCAGGGGTTGCTTTTACTCATTTCAGGTTGGCTCGATTGGTATTTTACCAATTCAAAGCTGTAATAATGTGCCTGGAGTGATAAATGGCTTTTGTCATTTTACAGCTCGGCAAGGACAGCCCTGTGTTAGTCCTATGCTTAAAGACTTTGCTGTAAAAATGGCAAAAGACTTTGTCCATTTCTATCTCAGCGTGGATAGCACTGTGCTAATCCTATGCTTAAATCTTTGATAGAAAAGCAGACATTTGAGGTGAGCAGATCTAGAGTGTCGCTGGTGTTCAGAGTGCTCTATACAGGGGCTGCTTTCCACCTAAACTTAAGAACTACCCAGAGTTCTCTACTTCTTTTTTTGCATAATTTATTCGTCAGTCTATGCCTGAAAGGGTATTCTTTTGACTTATACTGGGTGCGCCCTTGTGTCTGGACAAAGCTATACCTCTCTGAAGAGCTCTAATGAGAGCGAAACACTGTGTCAGGGGTTGCTTTTACTCATTTCAGGTTGGCTTGATTGGTATTTTACAAATTCAAAGCTGTAATACTGTGCCTGGAGTGATAAATGGCTTTTGTCATTTTACAGCTCTGCAAGGACAGCCCTGTGTTAGTCCTATGCTTAAAGACTTTGCTGTAAAAATGGCAAAAGACTTTGTCCATTTCTATCTCGGCGTGGATAGCACTGTGCTAATCCTATGCTTAAAAACTTTGCTAGAAAAGCAGACATTTGAGGTGAGCAGATCTAGAGTGTCGCTGGTGTTGAGAGTGCTCTATACAGGGGCTGCTTTCCACCTAAACTTGAGAACTACCCAGAGTTCTCTACTTCTTTTTTTGCATAATTTATTTGTCACTCTATGCCTGAAAGGGTATTCTTTTGACTTATACTGGGTGCGCCCTTGTGTCTAGACAAAGCTATACCTCTCTGAAGAGCTCTATTTAGAGCGAAACACTGTGTCAGGGGTTGCTTTTACTCATTTTAGGTTGGCTTGATTGGTATTTTACCAATTCAAAGCTGTAATACTGTGCCTGGAGTGATAAATGGCTTTTGTCATTTTACAGCTCGGCAAGGACAGCTCTGTGTTAGTCCTATGCTTAAAGACTTTGCTGTAAAAATGGCAAAAGACTTTGTCCATTTCTATCTCGGCGTGGATAGCACTGTGCTAATCCTATGCTTAAAAACTTTGATAGAAAAGCAGACATTTGAGGTGAGCAGATCTAGAGTGTCGCTGGTGTTGAGAGTGCTCTATACAGGGGCTGCTTTCCACCTAATCTTGAGAACTACCCAGAGTTCTCTACTTCTTTTTTTGCATAATTTATTCGTCACTCTATGCCTGAAAGGGTATTCTTTTGACTTATACTGGGTGCGCCCTTGTGTCTGGACAAAGCTATACCTCTTTGAAGAGCTCTAATTAGAGCAAAACACTGTGTCAGGGGTTGCTTTTACTCATTTCAGGCTGGCTCGATTGGTATTTTACCAATTCAAAGCTGTAATAATGTGCCTGGAGTGATAAATGGCTTTTGTCATTTTACAGCTCGGCAAGGACAGCCCTGTGTTAGTCCTATGCTTAAAGACTTTGCTGTAAAAATGGCAAAAGACTTTGTCCATTTCTATCTCGGCGTGGATAGCACTGTGCTAATCCTATGCTTAAAAACGTTGATAGAAAAGCAGACATTTGAGGTGAGCAGATCTAGAGTGTCGCTGATGTTGAGAGTGCTCTATACAGGGGCTGCTTTCCACCTAAACTTGAGAACTACCCAGAGTTCTCTACTTCTTTTTTTTTGCATGATTTATTCGTCACTCTATGCCTGAAAGGGTATTCTTTTGACTTATACTGGGTGCGCCCTTGTGTCTGGACAAAGCTATACCTCTCTGAAGAGCTCTAATTAGAGCAAAACACTGTGTCAGGGGTTGCTTTTACTCATTTCAGGTTGGCTCGATTGGTATTTTACCAATTCAAAGCTGTAATAATGTGCCTGGAGTGATAAATGGCTTTTGTCATTTTACAGCTCGGCAAGGACAGCCTTGTGTTAGTCCTATGCTTAAAGACTTTGCTGTAAAAATGGCAAAAGACTTTGTCCATTTCCATCTCGGCGTGGATAGCACTGTGCTAATCCTATGCTTAAAAACTTTGATAGAAAAGCAGACATTTGAGGTGAGCAGATCTAGAGTGTCGCTGGTGTTGAGAGTGCTCTATACAGGGGCTGCTTTCCACCTAAACTTGAGAACTACCCAGAGTTCTCTACTTCTTTTTTTGCATAATTTATTTGTCACTCTATGCCTGAAAGTGTATTCTTTTGACTTATACTGGGTGCGCCCTTGTGTCTGGACAAAGCTATACCTCTCTGAAGAGCTCTAATTAGAGCAAAACACTGTGTCAGGGGTTGCTTTTACTCATTTCAGGTTGGCTTGATTGGTATTTTACCAATTCAAAGCTGTAATACTGTGCCTGGACTGATAAATGGCTTTTGTCATTTTACAGCTCGGCAAGGACAGCCCTGTGTTAGTCCTATGCTTAAAGACTTTGCTGTAAAAATGGCAAAAGACTTTGTCCATTTCTATCTCGGCGTGGATAGCACTGTGCAAATCCTATGCTTAAAAACTTTGATAGAAAAGCAGACATTTGAGGTGAGCAGATCTAGAGTGTCGCTGGTGTTGAGAGCGCTCTATACAGGGGCTGCTTTCCACCTAAACTTGAGAACTACCCAGAGTTCTCCACTTCTTTTTTTGCATAATTTATTCGTCACTCTATGCCTGAAAGGGTATTCTTTTGACTTATACTGGGTGCGCCCTTGTGTCTGGACAAAGCTATACCTCTCTGAAAAGCTCTAATTAGAGCGAAACACTGTGTCAGGGGTTGCTTTTACTCATTTCAGGTTGGCTTGATTGGTATTTTACCAATTCAAAGCTGTAATACTGTGCCTGGAGTGATAAATGGCTTTTGTCATTTTACAGCTCGGCAAGGACAGCCCTGTGTTAGTCTTATGCTTAAAGACTTTGCTGTAAAAATGGCAAAAGACTTTGTCCATTTCTATCTCGGCGTGGATAGCACTGTGCTAATCCTATGCTTAAAAACTTTGATAGCAAAGCAGACATTTGAGGTGAGCAGATCTAGAGTGTCGCTGGTGTTGAGAGTGCTCTATACAGGGGCTGCTTTCCACCTAAACTTGAGAACTACCCAGAGTTCTCTACTTCTTTTTTTGCATAATTTATTTGTCACTCTATGACTGAAAGGGTATTCTTTTGACTTATACTGGGTGCGCCCTTGTGTCTGGACTAAGCTATACCTCTCAGAAGAGCTCTAATTAGAGCGAAACACTGTGTCAGGGGTTGCTTTTACTCATTTCAGGTTGGCTTGATTGGTATTTTACCAATTCAAAGCTGTAATACTGTGCCTGGAGTGATAAATGGCTTTTGTCATTTTACAGCTCGGCACGGACAGCCCTGTGTTAGTCCTATGCTGAAAGACTTTGTCCATTTCTATCTCGGCGTGGATAGCACTGTGCTAATCCTATGCTTAAAAACTTTGATAGAAAAGCAGACATTTGAGGTGAGCAGATCTAGAGTGTCGCTGGTGTTGAGAGTGCTCTATACAGGGGCTGCTTTCCACCTAAACTTGAGAACTACCCAGAGTTCTCTACTTCTTTTTTTTTGCATAATTTATTCGTCACTCTATGCCTGAAAGGGTATTCTTCTGACTTATACTGGGTGCGCCCTTGTGTTTGGACAAAGCTATACCTCTCTGAGGAGCTCTAATTAGAGCGAAACACTGTGTCTGGGGTTGCTTTTATTCATTTCAGGTTGGCTTGATTGGTATTTTACCAATTCAGAGCTGTAATACTGTGCCTGGAGTGATAAATGGCTTTTGTCATTTTACAGCTCGGCAAGGACAGCCCTGTGTTAGTCCTATGCTTAAAGACTTTGCTGTAAAAATGGCAAAAGACTTTGTCCATTTCTATCTTGGCGTGGATAGCACTGTGCTAATCCTATGCTTAAAAACTTTGATAGAAAAGCGGACATTTGAGGTGAGCAGATCTAGAGTGTCGCTGGTGTTCAGAGTGCTCTATACAGGGGCTGCTTTCCACCTAAACTTAAGAACTACCCAGAGTTCTCTACTTCTTTTTTTGCATAATTTATTCGTCAGTCTATGCCTGAAAGGGTATTCTTTTGACTTATACTGGGTGCGCCCTTGTGTCTGGACAAAGCTATACCTCTCTGAAGAGCTCTAATGAGAGCGAAACACTGTGTCAGGGGTTGCTTTTACTCATTTCAGGTTGGCTTGATTGGTATTTTACAAATTCAAAGCTGTAATACTGTGCCTGGAGTGATAAATGGCTTTTGTCATTTTACAGCTCTGCAAGGACAGCCCTGTGTTAGTCCTATGCTTAAAGACTTTGCTGTAAAAATGGCAAAAGACTTTGTCCATTTCTATCTCGGCGTGGATAGCACTGTGCTAATCCTATGCTTAAAAACTTTGCTAGAAAAGCAGACATTTGAGGTGAGCAGATCTAGAGTGTCGCTGGTGTTGAGAGTGCTCTATACAGGGGCTGCTTTCCACCTAAACTTGAGAACTACCCAGAGTTCTCTACTTCTTTTTTTGCATAATTTATTTGTCACTCTATGCCTGAAAGGGTATTCTTTTGACTTATACTGGGTGCGCCCTTGTGTCTGGACAAAGCTATACCTCTCTGAAGAGCTCTAATTAGAGCGAAACACTGTGTCAGGGGTTGATTTTACTCATTTCAGGTTGGCTTGATTGGTATTTTACCAATTCAAAGCTGTAATACTGTGCCTGGAGTGATAAATGGCTTTTGTCATTTTACAGCTCGGCAAGGACAGCCCTGTGTTAGTCCTATGCTGAAAGCCTTTGCTGTAAAAATGGCAAAAGACTTTGTCCATTTCTATCTCGGCGTGGATAGCACTGTGCTAATCCTATGCTTAAAAACTTTGATAGAAAAGCAGACATTTGAGGTGAGCAGATCTAGAGTGTCGCTGGTGTTGAGAGTGCTCTATACAGGGGCTGCTTTCCACCTAAACTTGAGAACTACCCAGAGTTCTCTACTTCTTTTTTTTTTGCATAATTTATTCGTCACTCTATGCCTTTAAGGGTATTCTTTTGACTTATACTGGGTGCGCCCTTGTGTTTGGACAAAGCTATACCTCTCTGAAGAGCTCTAATTACAGCGAAACACTGTGTCAGGGGTTGCTTTTATTCATTTCAGGTTGGCTTGATTGGTATTTTACCAATTCAGAGCTGTAATACTGTGCCTGGAGTGATAAATGGCTTTTGTCATTTTACAGCTCAGCAAGGACAGCCCTGTGTTAGTCCTATGCTTAAAGACTTTGCTGTAAAAATGGCAAAAGACTTTATCCATTTCTATCTCGGCGTGGATAGCACTGTGCTAATCCTATGCTTAAAAACTTTGATAGAAAAGCAGAGATTTGAGGTGAGCAGATCTAGAGTGTCGCTGGTGTTGAGAGTGCTCTATACAGGGGCTGCTTTCCACCTAATCTTGAGAACTACCCAGAGTTCTCTACTTCTTTTTTTGCATAATTTATTCGTCACTCTATGCCTGAAAGGGTATTCTTTTGACTTATACTGGGTGCGCCCTTATGTCTGGACAAAGCTATACCTCTTTGAAGAGCTCTAATTAGAGCAAAACACTGTGTCAGGGGTTGCTTTTACTCATTTCAGGTTGGCTCGATTGGTATTTTACCAATTCAAAGCTGTAATAATGTGCCTGGAGTGATAAATGGCTTTTGTCATTTTACAGCTCGGCAAGGACAGCCTTGTGTTAGTCCTATGCTTAAAGACTTTGCTGTAAAAATGGCAAAAGACTTTGTCCATTTCTATCTCGGCATGGATAGCACTGTGCTAATCCTATGCTTAAAAACTTTGATAGAAAAGCAGACATTTGAGACGAGCAGATCTAGAGTGTCGCTGGTGTTGAGAGTGCTCTATACAGGGGCTGCTTTCCACCTAAACTTGAGAACTACCCAGAGTTCTCTACTTCTTTTTTTGCATAATTTATTCGTCACTCTATGACTGAAAGGGTATTCTTTTGACTTATTCTGGGTGCGCCCTTGTGTCTGGACAAAGCTATACCTCTCTGAAGAGCTCTAATTAGAGCGAAACACTGTGTCAGGGGTTGCTTTTACTCATTTCAGGTTGGCTTGATTGGTATTTTACCAATTCAAAGCTGTAATACTGTGCCTGGAGTGATAAATGGCTTTTGTCATTTTACAGCTCGGCAAGGACAGCCCTGTGTTAGTCCTATGCTTAAAGACTTTGCTGTAAAAATGGCAAAAGACTTTGTCCATTTCTATCTCGGCGTGGATAGCACTGTGCTAATCCTATGCTTAAAAACGTTGATAGAAAAGCAGACATTTGAGGTGAGCAGATCTAGAGTGTCGCTGGTGTTGAGAGTGCTCTATACAGGGGCTGCTTTCCACCTAAACTTGAGAACTACCCAGAGTTCTCTACTTCTTTTTTTTTGCATGATTTATTCGTCACTCTATGCCTGAAAGGGTATTCTTTTGACTTATACTGGGTGCGCCCTTGTGTCTGGACAAAGCTATACCTCTCTGAAGAGCTCTAATTAGAGCAAAACACTGTGTCAGGGGTTGCTTTTACTCATTTCAGGTTGGCTTGATTGGTATTTTACCAATTCAAAGCTGTAATAATGTGCCTGGAGTGATAAATGGCTTTTGTCATTTTACAGCTCGGCAAGGACAGCCTTGTGTTAGTCCTATGCTTAAAGACTTTGCTGTAAAAATGGCAAAAGACTTTGTCCATTTCCATCTCGGCGTGGATAGCACTGTGCTAATCCTATGCTTAAAAACTTTGATAGAAAAGCAGACATTTGAGGTGAGCAGATCTAGAGTGTCGCTGGTGTTGAGAGTGCTCTATACAGGGGCTGCTTTCCACCTAAACTTGAGAACTACCCAGAGTTCTCTACTTCTTTTTTTGCATAATTTATTTGTCACTCTATGCCTGAAAGGGTATTCTTTTGACTTATACTGGGTGCGCCCTTGTGTCTGGACAAAGCTATACCTCTCTGAAGAGCTCTAATTAGAGCGAAACACTGTGTCAGGGGTTGATTTTACTCATTTCAGGTTGGCTTGATTGGTATTTTACCAATTCAAAGCTGTAATACTGTGCCTGGAGTGATAAATGGCTTTTGTCATTTTACAGCTCGGCAAGGACAGCCCTGTGTTAGTCCTATGCTGAAAGCCTTTGCTGTAAAAATGGCAAAAGACTTTGTCCATTTCTATCTCGGCGTGGATAGCACTGTGCTAATCCTATGCTTAAAAACTTTGATAGAAAAGCAGACATTTGAGGTGAGCAGATCTAGAGTGTCGCTGGTGTTGGGAGTGCTCTATACAGGGGCTGCTTTCCACCTAAACTTGAGAACTACCCAGAGTTCTCTACTTCTTTTTTTTTTGCATAATTTATTCGTCACTCTATGCCTTTAAGGGTATTCTTTTGACTTATACTGGGTGCGCCCTTGTGTTTGGACAAAGCTATACCTCTCTGAAGAGCTCTAATTACAGCGAAACACTGTGTCAGGGGTTGCTTTTATTCATTTCAGGTTGGCTTGATTGGTATTTTACCAATTCAGAGCTGTAATACTGTGCCTGGAGTGATAAATGGCTTTTGTCATTTTACAGCTCAGCAAGGACAGCCCTGTGTTAGTCCTATGCTTAAAGACTTTGCTGTAAAAATGGCAAAAGACTTTATCCATTTCTATCTCGGCGTGGATAGCACTGTGCTAATCCTATGCTTAAAAACTTTGATAGAAAAGCAGAGATTTGAGGTGAGCAGATCTAGAGTGTCGCTGGTGTTGAGAGTGCTCTATACAGGGGCTGCTTTCCACCTAATCTTGAGAACTACCCAGAGTTCTCTACTTCTTTTTTTGCATAATTTATTCGTCACTCTATGCCTGAAAGGGTATTCTTTTGACTTATACTGGGTGCGCCCTTATGTCTGGACAAAGCTATACCTCTTTGAAGAGCTCTAATTAGAGCAAAACACTGTGTCAGGGGTTGCTTTTACTCATTTCAGGTTGGCTCGATTGGTATTTTACCAATTCAAAGCTGTAATAATGTGCCTGGAGTGATAAATGGCTTTTGTCATTTTACAGCTCGGCAAGGACAGCCTTGTGTTAGTCCTATGCTTAAAGACTTTGCTGTAAAAATGGCAAAAGACTTTGTCCATTTCTATCTCGGCATGGATAGCACTGTGCTAATCCTATGCTTAAAAACTTTGATAGAAAAGCAGACATTTGAGACGAGCAGATCTAGAGTGTCGCTGGTGTTGAGAGTGCTCTATACAGGGGCTGCTTTCCACCTAAACTTGAGAACTACCCAGAGTTCTCTACTTCTTTTTTTGCATAATTTATTCGTCACTCTATGCCTGAAAGTGTATTCTTTTGACTTATACTGGGTGCGCCCTTGTGTCTGGACAAAGCTATACCTCTCTGAAGAGCTCTAATTAGAGCAAAACACTGTGTCAGGGGTTGCTTTTACTCATTTCAGGTTGGCTTGATTGGTATTTTACCAATTCAAAGCTGTAATACTGTGCCTGGACTGATAAATGGCTTTTGTCATTTTACAGCTCGGCAAGGACAGCCCTGTGTTAGTCCTATGCTTAAAGACTTTGCTGTAAAAATGGCAAAAGACTTTGTCCATTTCTATCTCGGCGTGGATAGCACTGTGCAAATCCTATGCTTAAAAACTTTGATAGAAAAGCAGACATTTGAGGTGAGCAGATCTAGAGTGTCGCTGGTGTTGAGAGCGCTCTATACAGGGGCTGCTTTCCACCTAAACTTGAGAACTACCCAGAGTTCTCCACTTCTTTTTTTGCATAATTTATTTGTCACTCTATGCCTGAAAGGGTATTCTTTTGACTTATACTGGGTGCGCCCTTGTGTCTGGACAAAGCTATACCTCTCTGAAAAGCTCTAATTAGAGCGAAACACTGTGTCAGGGGTTGCTTTTACTCATTTCAGGTTGGCTTGATTGGTATTTTACCAATTCAAAGCTGTAATACTGTGCCTGGAGTGATAAATGGCTTTTGTCATTTTACAGCTCGGCAAGGACAGCCCTGTGTTAGTCTTATGCTTAAAGACTTTGCTGTAAAAATGGCAAAAGACTTTGTCCATTTCTATCTCGGCGTGGATAGCACTGTGCTAATCCTATGCTTAAAAACTTTGATAGCAAAGCAGACATTTGAGGTGAGCAGATCTAGAGTGTCGCTGGTGTTGAGAGTGCTCTATACAGGGGCTGCTTTCCACCTAAACTTGAGAACTACCCAGAGTTCTCTACTTCTTTTTTTGCATAATTTATTTGTCACTCTATGACTGAAAGGGTATTCTTTTGACTTATACTGGGTGCGCCCTTGTGTCTGGACTAAGCTATACCTCTCAGAAGAGCTCTAATTAGAGCGAAACACTGTGTCAGGGGTTGCTTTTACTCATTTCAGGTTGGCTTGATTGGTATTTTACCAATTCAAAGCTGTAATACTGTGCCTGGAGTGATAAATGGCTTTTGTCATTTTACAGCTCGGCACGGACAGCCCTGTGTTAGTCCTATGCTGAAAGACTTTGTCCATTTCTATCTCGGCGTGGATAGCACTGTGCTAATCCTATGCTTAAAAACTTTGATAGAAAAGCAGACATTTGAGGTGAGCAGATCTAGAGTGTCGCTGGTGTTGAGAGTGCTCTATACAGGGGCTGCTTTCCACCTAAACTTGAGAACTACCCAGAGTTCTCCACTTCTTTTTTTTTGCATAATTTATTCGTCACTCTATGCCTGAAAGGGTATTCTTCTGACTTATACTGGGTGCGCCCTTGTGTTTGGACAAAGCTATACCTCTCTGAGGAGCTCTAATTAGAGCGAAACACTGTGTCAGGGGTTGCTTTTATTCATTTCAGGTTGGCTTGATTGGTATTTTACCAATTCAGAGCTGTAATACTGTGCCTGGAGTGATAAATGGCTTTTGTCATTTTACAGCTCGGCAAGGACAGCCCTGTGTTAGTCCTATGCTTAAAGACTTTGCTGTAAAAATGGCAAAAGACTTTGTCCATTTCTATCTTGGCGTGGATAGCACTGTGCTAATCCTATGCTTAAAAACTTTGATAGAAAAGCAGACATTTGAGGTGAGCAGATCTAGAGTGTTGCTGGTGTTGAGAGTGCTCTATACAGGGGCTGCTTTCCACCTAATCTTGAGAACTACCCAGAGTTCTCTACTTCTTTTTTTGCATAATTTATTCGTCACTCTATGACTGAAAGGGTATTCTTTTGACTTATACTGGGTGCGCCCTTGTGTCTGGACAAAGCTATACCTCTCTGAAGAGCTCTAATTAGAGCAAAACACTGTGTCAGGGGTTGCTTTTACTCATTTCAGGTTGGCTCGATTGGTATTTTACCAATTCAAAGCTGTAATAATGTGCCTGGAGTGATAAATGGCTTTTGTCATTTTACAGCTCGGCAAGGACAGCCTTGTGTTAGTCCTATGCTTAAAGACTTTGCTGTAAAAATGGCAAAAGACTTTGTCCATTTCTATCTCGGCGTGGATAGCACTTTGCTAATCCTATGCTTAAAAACTTTGATAGAAAAGCAGATATTTGAGGTGAGCAGATCTAGAGTGTCGCTGGTGTTGAGAGTGCTCTATACAGGGGCTGCTTTCCACCTAAACTTGAGAACTACCCAGAGTTCTCTACTTCTTTTTTTGCATAATTTATTTGTCACTCTATGCCTGAAAGGGTATTCTTTTGACTTATACTGGGTGCGCCCTTGTGTCTGGACAAAGCTATACCTCTCTGAAGAGCTCTAATTAGAGCAAAACACTGTGTCAGGGGTTGCTTTTACTCATTTCAGGTTGGCTTGATTGGTATTTTACCAATTCAAAGCTGTAATAATGTGCCTGGAGTGATAAATGGCTTTTGTCATTTTACAGCTCGGCAAGGACAGCCTTGTGTTAGTCCTATGCTTAAAGACTTTGCTGTAAAAATGGCAAAAGACTTTGTCCATTTCCATCTCGGCGTGGATAGCACTGTGCTAATCCTATGCTTAAAAACTTTGATAGAAAAGCAGACATTTGAGGTGAGCAGATCTAGAGTGTCGCTGGTGTTGAGAGTGCTCTATACAGGGGCTGCTTTCCACCTAAACTTGAGAACTACCCAGAGTTCTCTACTTCTTTTTTTGCATAATTTATTTGTCACTCTATGCCTGAAAGGGTATTCTTTTGACTTATACTGGGTGCGCCCTTGTGTCTGGACAAAGCTATACCTCTCTGAAGAGCTCTAATTAGAGCGAAACACTGTGTCAGGGGTTGATTTTACTCATTTCAGGTTGGCTTGATTGGTATTTTACCAATTCAAAGCTGTAATACTGTGCCTGGAGTGATAAATGGCTTTTGTCATTTTACAGCTCGGCAAGGACAGCCCTGTGTTAGTCCTATGCTGAAAGCCTTTGCTGTAAAAATGGCAAAAGACTTTGTCCATTTCTATCTCGGCGTGGATAGCACTGTGCTAATCCTATGCTTAAAAACTTTGATAGAAAAGCAGACATTTGAGGTGAGCAGATCTAGAGTGTCGCTGGTGTTGGGAGTGCTCTATACAGGGGCTGCTTTCCACCTAAACTTGAGAACTACCCAGAGTTCTCTACTTCTTTTTTTTTGCATAATTTATTCGTCACTCTATGCCTTTAAGGGTATTCTTTTGACTTATACTGGGTGCGCCCTTGTGTTTGGACAAAGCTATACCTCTCTGAAGAGCTCTAATTACAGCGAAACACTGTGTCAGGGGTTGCTTTTATTCATTTCAGGTTGGCTTGATTGGTATTTTACCAATTCAGAGCTGTAATACTGTGCCTGGAGTGATAAATGGCTTTTGTCATTTTACAGCTCAGCAAGGACAGCCCTGTGTTAGTCCTATGCTTAAAGACTTTGCTGTAAAAATGGCAAAAGACTTTATCCATTTCTATCTCGGCGTGGATAGCACTGTGCTAATCCTATGCTTAAAAACTTTGATAGAAAAGCAGAGATTTGAGGTGAGCAGATCTAGAGTGTCGCTGGTGTTGAGAGTGCTCTATACAGGGGCTGCTTTCCACCTAATCTTGAGAACTACCCAGAGTTCTCTACTTCTTTTTTTGCATAATTTATTCGTCACTCTATGCCTGAAAGGGTATTCTTTTGACTTATACTGGGTGCGCCCTTATGTCTGGACAAAGCTATACCTCTTTGAAGAGCTCTAATTAGAGCAAAACACTGTGTCAGGGGTTGCTTTTACTCATTTCAGGTTGGCTCGATTGGTATTTTACCAATTCAAAGCTGTAATAATGTGCCTGGAGTGATAAATGGCTTTTGTCATTTTACAGCTCGGCAAGGACAGCCTTGTGTTAGTCCTATGCTTAAAGACTTTGCTGTAAAAATGGCAAAAGACTTTGTCCATTTCTATCTCGGCATGGATAGCACTGTGCTAATCCTATGCTTAAAAACTTTGATAGAAAAGCAGACATTTGAGACGAGCAGATCTAGAGTGTCGCTGGTGTTGAGAGTGCTCTATACAGGGGCTGCTTTCCACCTAAACTTGAGAACTACCCAGAGTTCTCTACTTCTTTTTTTGCATAATTTATTCGTCACTCTATGCCTGAAAGTGTATTCTTTTGACTTATACTGGGTGCGCCCTTGTGTCTGGACAAAGCTATACCTCTCTGAAGAGCTCTAATTAGAGCAAAACACTGTGTCAGGGGTTGCTTTTACTCATTTCAGGTTGGCTTGATTGGTATTTTACCAATTCAAAGCTGTAATACTGTGCCTGGACTGATAAATGGCTTTTGTCATTTTACAGCTCGGCAAGGACAGCCCTGTGTTAGTCCTATGCTTAAAGACTTTGCTGTAAAAATGGCAAAAGACTTTGTCCATTTCTATCTCGGCGTGGATAGCACTGTGCAAATCCTATGCTTAAAAACTTTGATAGAAAAGCAGACATTTGAGGTGAGCAGATCTAGAGTGTCGCTGGTGTTGAGAGCGCTCTATACAGGGGCTGCTTTCCACCTAAACTTGAGAACTACCCAGAGTTCTCCACTTCTTTTTTTGCATAATTTATTTGTCACTCTATGCCTGAAAGGGTATTCTTTTGACTTATACTGGGTGCGCCCTTGTGTCTGGACAAAGCTATACCTCTCTGAAAAGCTCTAATTAGAGCGAAACACTGTGTCAGGGGTTGCTTTTACTCATTTCAGGTTGGCTTGATTGGTATTTTACCAATTCAAAGCTGTAATACTGTGCCTGGAGTGATAAATGGCTTTTGTCATTTTACAGCTCGGCAAGGACAGCCCTGTGTTAGTCTTATGCTTAAAGACTTTGCTGTAAAAATGGCAAAAGACTTTGTCCATTTCTATCTCGGCGTGGATAGCACTGTGCTAATCCTATGCTTAAAAACTTTGATAGCAAAGCAGACATTTGAGGTGAGCAGATCTAGAGTGTCGCTGGTGTTGAGAGTGCTCTATACAGGGGCTGCTTTCCACCTAAACTTGAGAACTACCCAGAGTTCTCTACTTCTTTTTTTGCATAATTTATTTGTCACTCTATGACTGAAAGGGTATTCTTTTGACTTATACTGGGTGCGCCCTTGTGTCTGGACTAAGCTATACCTCTCAGAAGAGCTCTAATTAGAGCGAAACACTGTGTCAGGGGTTGCTTTTACTCATTTCAGGTTGGCTTGATTGGTATTTTACCAATTCAAAGCTGTAATACTGTGCCTGGAGTGATAAATGGCTTTTGTCATTTTACAGCTCGGCACGGACAGCCCTGTGTTAGTCCTATGCTGAAAGACTTTGTCCATTTCTATCTCGGCGTGGATAGCACTGTGCTAATCCTATGCTTAAAAACTTTGATAGAAAAGCAGACATTTGAGGTGAGCAGATCTAGAGTGTCGCTGGTGTTGAGAGTGCTCTATACAGGGGCTGCTTTCCACCTAAACTTGAGAACTACCCAGAGTTCTCCACTTCTTTTTTTTTGCATAATTTATTCGTCACTCTATGCCTGAAAGGGTATTCTTCTGACTTATACTGGGTGCGCCCTTGTGTTTGGACAAAGCTATACCTCTCTGAGGAGCTCTAATTAGAGCGAAACACTGTGTCAGGGGTTGCTTTTATTCATTTCAGGTTGGCTTGATTGGTATTTTACCAATTCAGAGCTGTAATACTGTGCCTGGAGTGATAAATGGCTTTTGTCATTTTACAGCTCGGCAAGGACAGCCCTGTGTTAGTCCTATGCTTAAAGACTTTGCTGTAAAAATGGCAAAAGACTTTGTCCATTTCTATCTTGGCGTGGATAGCACTGTGCTAATCCTATGCTTAAAAACTTTGATAGAAAAGCAGACATTTGAGGTGAGCAGATCTAGAGTGTTGCTGGTGTTGAGAGTGCTCTATACAGGGGCTGCTTTCCACCTAATCTTGAGAACTACCCAGAGTTCTCTACTTCTTTTTTTGCATAATTTATTCGTCACTCTATGACTGAAAGGGTATTCTTTTGACTTATACTGGGTGCGCCCTTGTGTCTGGACAAAGCTATACCTCTCTGAAGAGCTCTAATTAGAGCAAAACACTGTGTCAGGGGTTGCTTTTACTCATTTCAGGTTGGCTCGATTGGTATTTTACCAATTCAAAGCTGTAATAATGTGCCTGGAGTGATAAATGGCTTTTGTCATTTTACAGCTCGGCAAGGACAGCCTTGTGTTAGTCCTATGCTTAAAGACTTTGCTGTAAAAATGGCAAAAGACTTTGTCCATTTCTATCTCGGCGTGGATAGCACTTTGCTAATCCTATGCTTAAAAACTTTGATAGAAAAGCAGATATTTGAGGTGAGCAGATCTAGAGTGTCGCTGGTGTTGAGAGTGCTCTATACAGGGGCTGCTTTCCACCTAAACTTGAGAACTACCCAGAGTTCTCTACTTCTTTTTTTGCATAATTTATTTGTCACTCTATGCCTGAAAGGGTATTCTTTTGACTTATACTGGGTGCGCCCTTGTGTCTGGACAAAGCTATACCTCTCTGAAGAGCTCTAATTAGAGCAAAACACTGTGTCAGGGGTTGCTTTTACTCATTTCAGGTTGGCTTGATTGGTATTTTACCAATTCAAAGCTGTAATACTGTGCCTGGAGTGATAAATGGCTTTTGTCATTTTACAGCTCGGCAAGGACAGCCCTGTGTTAGTCCTATGCTTAAAGACTTTGCTGTAAAAATGGCAAAAGACTTTGTCCATTTCTATCTCGGCGTGGATAGCACTGTGCTAATCCTATGCTTAAAAACTTTGATAGAAAAGCAGACATTTGAGGTGAGCAGATCTAGAGTGTCGCTGGTGTTGAGAGTGCTCTATACAGGGGCTGCTTTCCACCTAAACTTGAGAACTACCCAGAGTTCTCTACTTCTTTTTTTGCATAATTTATTCGTCACTCTATGACTGAAAGGGTATTCTTTTGACTTATACTGGGTGCGCCCTTGTGTCTGGACAAAGCTATACCTCTCTGAAGAGCTCTAATTAGAGCGAAACACTGTGTCAGGGTTTGCTTTTACTCATTTCAGGTTGGCTTGATTGGTATTTTACCAATTCAAAGCTGTAATACTGTGCCTGGAGTGATAAATGGCTTTTGTCATTTTACAGCTCGACAAGGACAGCCCTGTGTTAGTCCTATGCTTAAAGACTTTGCTGTAAAAATGGCAAAAGACTTTGTCCATTTCTATCTCGGCGTGGATAGCACTGTGCTAATCCTATGCGTAAAAACTTTGATAGAAAAGCAGACATTTGAGGTGAGCAGATCTAGAGTGTCGCTGGTGTTGAGAGTGCTCTATACAGGGGCTGCTTTCCACCTAAACTTGAGAACTACCCAGAGTTCTCTACTTCTTTTTTTTTGCATAATTTATTCGTCACTCTATTCCTGAAAGGGTATTCTTTTGACTTATACTGGGTGCGCCCTTGTGTCTGGACAAAGCTATACCTCTCTGAAGAGCTCTAATTAGAGCAAAACACTGTGTCAGGGGTTGCTTTTACTCATTTCAGGTTGGCTCGATTGGTATTTTACCAATTCAAAGCTGTAATAATGTGCCTGGAGTGATCAATGGCTTTTGTCATTTTACAGCTCGGCAAGGAGAGCCTTGTGTTAGTCCTATGCTTAAAGACTTTGCTGTAAAAATGGCAAAAGACTTTGTCCATTTCTATCTCGGCGTGGATAGCACTGTGCTAATCCTATGCTTAAAAACTTTGATAGAAAAGCAGACATTTGAGGTGAGCAGAACGAGAGTGTCGCTGGTGTTGAGAGTGCTCTATACAGGAGCTGCTTTCCACCTAAACTTGAGAACTACCCAGAGTTCTCTACTTCTTTTTTTTTGCATAATTTATTCGTCACTCTATTCCTGAAAGGGTATTCTTTTGACTTATACTGGGTGCGACCTTGTGTCTGGACAAAGCTATACCTCTCTGAAGAGCTCTAATTAGAGCAAAACACTGTGTCAGGGGTTGCTTTTACTCATTTCAGGTTGGCTCGATTGGTATTTTACCAATTCAAAGCTGTAATATTGTGCCTGGAGTGATCAATGGCTTTTGTCATTTTACAGCTCGGCAAGGACAGCCTTGTGTTAGTCCTATGCTTAAAGACTTTGCTGTAAAAATGGCAAAAGACTTTGTCCATTTCTATCTCGGCGTGGATAGCACTGTGCTAATCCTATGCTTAAAAACTTTGATAGAAAAGCAGACATTTGAGGTGAGCAGATCTAGAGTGTCGCTGGTGTTGAGAGTGCTCTATACAGGAGCTGCTTTCCACCTAAACTTGAGAACTACCCAGAGTTCTCTACTTCTTTTTTTGCATAATTTATTTGTCACTCTATGCCTGAAAGGGTATTCTTTTGACTTATACTGGGTGCGCCCTTGTGTCTGGACAAAGCTATACCTCTCTGAAGAGCTCTAATTAGAGCGAAACACTGTGTCAGGGGTTGCTTTTATTCATTTTAGGTTGGCTTGATTGGTATTTTACCAATTCAAAGCTGTAATACTGTGCCTGGAGTGATAAATGGCTTTTGTCATTTTACAGCTCGGCAAGGACAGCTCTGTGTTAGTCCTATGCTTAAAGACTTTGCTGTAAAAATGGCAAAAGACTTTGTCCATTTCTATCTCGGTGTGGATAGCACTGTGCTAATCCTATGCTTAAAAACTTTGATAGAAAAGCAGACATTTGAGGTGAGCAGATCTAGAGTGTCGCTGGTGTTGAGAGTGCTCTATAGAGGGGCTGCTTTCCACCTAAATTTGAGAACTACCCAGAGTTCTCTACTTCTTTTTTTGCATAATTTATTTGTCACTCTATGCCTGAAAGGGTATTCTTTTGACTTATACTGGGTGCGCCCTTGTGTCTGGACAAAGCTATACCTCTCTGAAGAGCTCTAATTAGAGCAAAACACTGTGTCAGGGGTTGCTTTTACTCATTTCAGGTTGGCTCGATTGGTATTTTACCAATTCAAAGCTGTAATAATGTGCCTGGAGTGATCAATGGCTTTTGTCATTTTACAGCTCGGCAAGGACAGCCTTGTGTTAGTCCTATGCTTAAAGGCTTTGCTGTAAAAATGGCAAAAGACTTTGTCCATTTCTATCTCGGCGTGGATAGCACTGTGCTAATCCTATGCTTAAAAACTTTGATAGAAAAAAAGACATTTGAGGTGAGCAGATCTAGAGTGTCGCTGGTGTTGAGAGTGCTCTATACAGGAGCTGCTTTCCACCTAAACTTGAGAACTACCCAGAGTTCTCTACTTCTTTTTTTGCATAATTTATTTGTCACTCTATGCCTTAAAGGGTATTCTTTTGACTTATACTGGGTGCGCCCTTGTGTCTGGACAAAGCTATACCTCTCTGAAGAGCTCTAATTAGAGCGAAACACTGTGTCAGGGGTTGCTTTTACTCATTTTAGGTTGGCTTGATTGGTATTTTACCAATTCAAAGCTGTAATACTGTGCCTGGAGTGATAAATGGCTTTTGTCATTTTACAGCTCGGCAAGGACAGCTCTGTGTTAGTCCTATGCTTAAAGACTTTGCTGTAAAAATGGCAAAAGACTTTGTCCATTTCTATCTCGGTGTGGATAGCACTGTGCTAATCCTATGCTTAAAAACTTTGATAGAAAAGCAGACATTTGAGGTGAGCAGATCTAGAGTGTCGCTGGTGTTGAGAGTGCTCTATAGAGGGGCTGCTTTCCACCTAAACTTGAGAACTACCCAGAGTTCTCTACTTCTTTTTTTGCATAATTTATTTGTCACTCTATGCCTGAAAGGGTATTCTTTTGACTTATACTGGGTGCGCCCTTGTGTCTGGACAAAGCTATACCTCTCTGAAGAGCTCTAATTAGAGCAAAACACTGTGTCAGGGGTTGCTTTTACTCATTTCAGGTTGGCTTGATTGGTATTTTACCAATTCAAAGCTGTAATACTGTGCCTGGAGTGATAAATGGCTTTTGTCATTTTACAGCTCGGCAAGGACAGCCCTGTGTTAGTCCTATGCTTAAAGACTTTGCTGTAAAAATGGCAAAAGACTTTGTCCATTTCTATCTCGGCGTGGATAGCACTGTGCTAATCCTATGCTTAAAAACTTTGATAGAAAAGCAGACATTTGAGGTGAGCAGATCTAGAGTGTCGCTGGTGTTGAGAGTGCTCTATACAGAGGCTGCTTTCCACCTAAACTTGAGAACTACCCAGAGTTCTCCACTTCTTTTTTTGCATAATTTATTCGTCACTCTATGCCTGAAAGGGTATTCTTTTGACTTATACTGGGTGCGCCCTTGTGTCTGGACAAAGCTATACCTCTCTGAAGAGCTCTAATTAGAGCAAAACACTGTGTCAGGGGTTGCTTTTACTCATTTCAGGTTGGCTTGATTGGTATTTTACCAATCCAAAGCTGTAATACTGTGCCTGGAGTGATAAATGGCTTTTGTCATTTTACAGCTCGGCAAGGACAGCCCTGTGTTAGTCCTATGCTTAAAGACTTTGCTGTAAAAATGGCAAAAGACTTTGTCCATTTCTATCTCGGCGTGGATAGCACTGTGCTAATCCTATGCTTAAAAACTTTGATAGAAAAGCAGACATTTGAGGTGAGCAGATCTAGAGTGTCGCTGGTGTTGAGAGTGCTCTATACAGGGGCTGCTTTCCACCTAAACTTGAGAACTACCCAGAGTTCTCTACTTCTTTTTTTGCATAATTTATTCGTCACTCTATGACTGAAAGGGTATTCTTTTGACTTATACTGGGTGCGCCCTTGTGTCTGGACAAAGCTATACCTCTCTGAAGAGCTCTAATTAGAGCGAAACACTGTGTCAGGGTTTGCTTTTACTCATTTCAGGTTGGCTTGATTGGTATTTTACCAATTCAAAGCTGTAATACTGTGCCTGGAGTGATAAATGGCTTTTGTCATTTTACAGCTCGACAAGGACAGCCCTGTGTTAGTCCTATGCTTAAAGACTTTGCTGTAAAAATGGCAAAAGACTTTGTCCATTTCTATCTCGGCGTGGATAGCACTGTGCTAATCCTATGCGTAAAAACTTTGATAGAAAAGCAGACATTTGAGGTGAGCAGATCTAGAGTGTCGCTGGTGTTGAGAGTGCTCTATACAGGGGCTGCTTTCCACCTAAACTTGAGAACTACCCAGAGTTCTCTACTTCTTTTTTTTTGCATAATTTATTCGTCACTCTATTCCTGAAAGGGTATTCTTTTGACTTATACTGGGTGCGCCCTTGTGTCTGGACAAAGCTATACCTCTCTGAAGAGCTCTAATTAGAGCAAAACACTGTGTCAGGGGTTGCTTTTACTCATTTCAGGTTGGCTCGATTGGTATTTTACCAATTCAAAGCTGTAATAATGTGCCTGGAGTGATCAATGGCTTTTGTCATTTTACAGCTCGGCAAGGAGAGCCTTGTGTTAGTCCTATGCTTAAAGAC
This sequence comes from Triturus cristatus, assembly GCF_964204655.1. Lineage (NCBI taxonomy): Eukaryota > Metazoa > Chordata > Amphibia > Caudata > Salamandridae > Triturus > Triturus cristatus. The sequence continues at coordinate 686,322,209 of NC_140591.1, forward strand.
TTTGCTGTAAAAATGGCAAAAGACTTTGTCCATTTCTATCTCGGCGTGGATAGCACTGTGCTAATCCTATGCTTAAAAACTTTGATAGAAAAGCAGACATTTGAGGTGAGCAGAACGAGAGTGTCGCTGGTGTTGAGAGTGCTCTATACAGGAGCTGCTTTCCACCTAAACTTGAGAACTACCCAGAGTTCTCTACTTCTTTTTTTTTGCATAATTTATTCGTCACTCTATTCCTGAAAGGGTATTCTTTTGACTTATACTGGGTGCGACCTTGTGTCTGGACAAAGCTATACCTCTCTGAAGAGCTCTAATTAGAGCAAAACACTGTGTCAGGGGTTGCTTTTACTCATTTCAGGTTGGCTCGATTGGTATTTTACCAATTCAAAGCTGTAATATTGTGCCTGGAGTGATCAATGGCTTTTGTCATTTTACAGCTCGGCAAGGACAGCCTTGTGTTAGTCCTATGCTTAAAGACTTTGCTGTAAAAATGGCAAAAGACTTTGTCCATTTCTATCTCGGCGTGGATAGCACTGTGCTAATCCTATGCTTAAAAACTTTGATAGAAAAGCAGACATTTGAGGTGAGCAGATCTAGAGTGTCGCTGGTGTTGAGAGTGCTCTATACAGGAGCTGCTTTCCACCTAAACTTGAGAACTACCCAGAGTTCTCTACTTCTTTTTTTGCATAATTTATTTGTCACTCTATGCCTGAAAGGGTATTCTTTTGACTTATACTGGGTGCGCCCTTGTGTCTGGACAAAGCTATACCTCTCTGAAGAGCTCTAATTAGAGCGAAACACTGTGTCAGGGGTTGCTTTTATTCATTTTAGGTTGGCTTGATTGGTATTTTACCAATTCAAAGCTGTAATACTGTGCCTGGAGTGATAAATGGCTTTTGTCATTTTACAGCTCGGCAAGGACAGCTCTGTGTTAGTCCTATGCTTAAAGACTTTGCTGTAAAAATGGCAAAAGACTTTGTCCATTTCTATCTCGGTGTGGATAGCACTGTGCTAATCCTATGCTTAAAAACTTTGATAGAAAAGCAGACATTTGAGGTGAGCAGATCTAGAGTGTCGCTGGTGTTGAGAGTGCTCTATAGAGGGGCTGCTTTCCACCTAAATTTGAGAACTACCCAGAGTTCTCTACTTCTTTTTTTGCATAATTTATTTGTCACTCTATGCCTGAAAGGGTATTCTTTTGACTTATACTGGGTGCGCCCTTGTGTCTGGACAAAGCTATACCTCTCTGAAGAGCTCTAATTAGAGCAAAACACTGTGTCAGGGGTTGCTTTTACTCATTTCAGGTTGGCTCGATTGGTATTTTACCAATTCAAAGCTGTAATAATGTGCCTGGAGTGATCAATGGCTTTTGTCATTTTACAGCTCGGCAAGGACAGCCTTGTGTTAGTCCTATGCTTAAAGGCTTTGCTGTAAAAATGGCAAAAGACTTTGTCCATTTCTATCTCGGCGTGGATAGCACTGTGCTAATCCTATGCTTAAAAACTTTGATAGAAAAAAAGACATTTGAGGTGAGCAGATCTAGAGTGTCGCTGGTGTTGAGAGTGCTCTATACAGGAGCTGCTTTCCACCTAAACTTGAGAACTACCCAGAGTTCTCTACTTCTTTTTTTGCATAATTTATTTGTCACTCTATGCCTGAAAGGGTATTCTTTTGACTTATACTGGGTGCGCCCTTGTGTCTGGACAAAGCTATACCTCTCTGAAGAGCTCTAATTAGAGCGAAACACTGTGTCAGGGGTTGCTTTTACTCATTTTAGGTTGGCTTGATTGGTATTTTACCAATTCAAAGCTGTAATACTGTGCCTGGAGTGATAAATGGCTTTTGTCATTTTACAGCTCGGCAAGGACAGCTCTGTGTTAGTCCTATGCTTAAAGACTTTGCTGTAAAAATGGCAAAAGACTTTGTCCATTTCTATCTCGGTGTGGATAGCACTGTGCTAATCCTATGCTTAAAAACTTTGATAGAAAAGCAGACATTTGAGGTGAGCAGATCTAGAGTGTCGCTGGTGTTGAGAGTGCTCTATAGAGGGGCTGCTTTCCACCTAAACTTGAGAACTACCCAGAGTTCTCTACTTCTTTTTTTGCATAATTTATTTGTCACTCTATGCCTGAAAGGGTATTCTTTTGACTTATACTGGGTGCGCCCTTGTGTCTGGACAAAGCTATACCTCTCTGAAGAGCTCTAATTAGAGCAAAACACTGTGTCAGGGGTTGCTTTTACTCATTTCAGGTTGGCTTGATTGGTATTTTACCAATTCAAAGCTGTAATACTGTGCCTGGAGTGATAAATGGCTTTTGTCATTTTACAGCTCGGCAAGGACAGCCCTGTGTTAGTCCTATGCTTAAAGACTTTGCTGTAAAAATGGCAAAAGACTTGGGGGCAGATTTATGAGCCTCTTGCGCCACTTTTGCGTCACTTTTCCCATGTTAAAAGTGACGCAAAAGTGGCGCAAGGGGCTCATAAATCTGCCCCTTTGTCCATTTCTATCTCGGCGTGGATAGCACTGTGCTAATCCTATGCTTAAAAACTTTGATAGAAAAGCAGACATTTGAGGTGAGCAGATCTAGAGTGTCGCTGGTGTTGAGAGTGCTCTATACAGAGGCTGCTTTCCACCTAAACTTGAGAACTACCCAGAGTTCTCCACTTCTTTTTTTGCATAATTTATTCGTCACTCTATGCCTGAAAGGGTATTCTTTTGACTTATACTGGGTGCGCCCTTGTGTCTGGACAAAAGCTATACCTCTCTGAAAAGCTCTAATTAGAGCGAAACACTGTGTCAGGGGTTGCTTTTACTCATTTCAGGTTGGCTTGATAGGTATTTTACCAATTCAAAGCTGTAATACTGTGCCTGGAGTGATAAATGGCTTTTGTCATTTTACAGCTCGGCAAGGACAGCCCTGTGTTAGTCCTATGCTTAAAGACTTTGCTGTAAAAATGGCAAAAGACTTTGTCCATTTCTATCTCGGCGTGGATAGCACTGTGCTAATCCTATGCTTAAAAACTTTGATAGAAAAGCAGACATTTGAGGTGAGCAGATCTAGAGTGTCGCTGGTGTTGAGAGTGCTCTATACAGGGGTTGCTTTCCACCTAAACTTGAGAACTACCCAGAGTTCTCTACTTCGATTTTTGCATAATTTATTCGTCACTCTATGACTGAAAGGGTATTCTTTTGACTTATACTGGGTGCGACCTTGTATCTGGACAAGGCTATACCTCCCTGAAGAGCTCTAATTAGAGCGAAACACTGTGTCAGGGTTTGCTTTTACTCATTTCAGGTTGGCTTGATTGGTATTTTACCCATTCAAAGCTGTAATACTGTGCCTGGAGTGATAAATGGCTTTTGTCATTTTACAGCTCGGCAAGGACAGCCCTGTGTTAGTCCTATGCTTAAAGACTTTGCTGTAAAAATGGCAAAAGACTTTGTCCATTTCTATCTCGGCGTGGATAGCACTGTGCTAATCCTATGCGTAAAAACTTTGATAGAAAAGCAGACATTTGAGGTGAGCAGATCTAGAGTGTCGCTTGTGTTGAGAGTGCTCTATACAGGGGCTGCTTTCCACCTAAACTTGAGAACTACCCAGAGTTCTCTACTTCTTTTTTTGCATAATTTATTCGTCACTCTATGCCTGAAAGGGTATTCTTTTGACTTATACTGGGTGCGCCCTTGTGTCTGGACAAAGCTATACCTCTCTGAAGAGCTCTAATTAGAGCGAAACACTGTGTCAGGGGTTGCTTTTACTCATTTCAGGTTGGCTTGATTGGTATTTTACCAATTCAAAGCTGTAATACTGTGCCTGGAGTGATAAATGGCTTTTGTCATTTTACAGCTCGGCAAGGACAGCTCTGTGTTAGTCCTATGCTTAAAGACTTTGCTGTAAAAATGGCAAAAGACTTTGTCCATTTCTATCTCGGTGTGGATAGCACTGTGCTAATCCTATGCTTAAAAACTTTGATAGAAAAGCAGACATTTGAGGTGAGCAGATCTAGAGTGTCGCTGGTGTTGAGAGTGCTCTATACAGGGGCTGCTTTCCACCTAAACTTGAGAACTACCCAGAGTTCTCTACTTCTTTTTTTTTGCATAATTTATTCGTCACTCTATGCCTGAAAGGGTATTCTTCTGACTTATACTGGGTGCGCCCTTGTGTTTGGACAAAGCTATACCTCTCTGAGGAGCTCTAATTAGAGCGAAACACTGTGTCAGGGGTTGCTTTTATTCATTTCAGGTTGGCTTGATTGGTATTTTACCAATTCAGAGCTGTAATACTGTGCCTGGAGTGATAAATGGCTTTTGTCATTTTACAGCTCGGCAAGGACAGCCCTGTGTTAGTCCTATGCTTAAAGACTTTGCTGTAAAAATGGCAAAAGACTTTGTCCATTTCTATCTTGGCGTGGATAGCACTGTGCTAATCCTATGCTTAAAAACTTTGATAGAAAAGCAGACATTTGAGGTGAGCAGATCTAGAGTGTTGCTGGTGTTGAGAGTGCTCTATACAGGGGCTGCTTTCCACCTAATCTTGAGAACTACCCAGAGTTCTCTACTTCTTTTTTTGCATAATTTATTCGTCACTCTATGACTGAAAGGGTATTCTTTTGACTTATACTGGGTGCGCCCTTGTGTCTGGACAAAGCTATACCTCTCTGAAGAGCTCTAATTAGAGCAAAACACTGTGTCAGGGGTTGCTTTTACTCATTTCAGGTTGGCTCGATTGGTATTTTACCAATTCAAAGCTGTAATAATGTGCCTGGAGTGATAAATGGCTTTTGTCATTTTACAGCTCGGCAAGGACAGCCTTGTGTTAGTCCTATGCTTAAAGACTTTGCTGTAAAAATGGCAAAAGACTTTGTCCATTTCTATCTCGGCGTGGATAGCACTTTGCTAATCCTATGCTTAAAAACTTTGATAGAAAAGCAGATATTTGAGGTGAGCAGATCTAGAGTGTCGCTGGTGTTGAGAGTGCTCTATACAGGGGCTGCTTTCCACCTAAACTTGAGAACTACCCAGAGTTCTCTACTTCTTTTTTTGCATAATTTATTTGTCACTCTATGCCTGAAAGGGTATTCTTTTGACTTATACTGGGTGCGCCCTTGTGTCTGGTCAAAGCTATACCTCTCTGAAGAGCTCTAATTAAAGCGAAACACTGTGTCAGGGTTTGCTTTTACTCATTTCAGGTTGGCTTGATTGGTATTTTACCAATTCAAAGCTGTAATACTGTGCCTGGAGTGATAAATGGCTTTTGTCATTTTACAGCTCGACAAGGACAGCCCTGTGTTAGTCCTATGCTTAAAGACTTTGCTGTAAAAATGGCAAAAGACTTTGTCCATTTCTATCTCGGCGTGGATAGCACTGTGCTAATCCTATGCGTAAAAACTTTGATAGAAAAGCAGACATTTGAGGTGAGCAGATCTAGAGTGTCGCTGGTGTTGAGAGTGCTCTATACAGGGGCTGCTTTCCACCTAAACTTGAGAACTACCCAGAGTTCTCTACTTCTTTTTTTTTGCATAATTTATTCGTCACTCTATTCCTGAAAGGGTATTCTTTTGACTTATACTGGGTGCGCCCTTGTGTCTGGACAAAGCTATACCTCTCTGAAGAGCTCTAATTAGAGCAAAACACTGTGTCAGGGGTTGCTTTTACTCATTTCAGGTTGGCTCGATTGGTATTTTACCAATTCAAACCTGTAATAATGTGCCTGGAGTGATCAATGGCTTTTGTCATTTTACAGCTCGGCAAGGACAGCCTTGTGTTAGTCCTATGCTTAAAGACTTTGCTGTAAAAATGGCAAAAGACTTTGTCCATTTCTATCTCGGCGTGGATAGCACTGTGCTAATCCTATGCTTAAAAACTTTGATAGAAAAGCAGACATTTGAGGTGAGCAGAACGAGAGTGTCGCTGGTGTTGAGAGTGCTCTATACAGGAGCTGCTTTCCACCTAAACTTGAGAACTACCCAGAGTTCTCTACTTCTTTTTTTTTGCATAATTTATTCGTCACTCTATTCCTGAAAGGGTATTCTTTTGACTTATACTGGGTGCGACCTTGTGTCTGGACAAAGCTATACCTCTCTGAAGAGCTCTAATTAGAGCAAAACACTGTGTCAGGGGTTGCTTTTACTCATTTCAGGTTGGCTCGATTGGTATTTTACCAATTCAAAGCTGTAATATTGTGCCTGGAGTGATCAATGGCTTTTGTCATTTTACAGCTCGGCAAGGACAGCCTTGTGTTAGTCCTATGCTTAAAGACTTTGCTGTAAAAATGGCAAAAGACTTTGTCCATTTCTATCTCGGCGTGGATAGCACTGTGCTAATCCTATGCTTAAAAACTTTGATAGAAAAGCAGACATTTGAGGTGAGCAGATCTAGAGTGTCGCTGGTGTTGAGAGTGCTCTATACAGGAGCTGCTTTCCACCTAAACTTGAGAACTACCCAGAGTTCTCTACTTCTTTTTTTGCATAATTTATTTGTCACTCTATGCCTGAAAGGGTATTCTTTTGACTTATACTGGGTGCGCCCTTGTGTCTGGACAAAGCTATACCTCTCTGAAGAGCTCTAATTAGAGCGAAACACTGTGTCAGGGGTTGCTTTTATTCATTTTAGGTTGGCTTGATTGGTATTTTACCAATTCAAAGCTGTAATACTGTGCCTGGAGTGATAAATGGCTTTTGTCATTTTACAGCTCGGCAAGGACAGCTCTGTGTTAGTCCTATGCTTAAAGACTTTGCTGTAAAAATGGCAAAAGACTTTGTCCATTTCTATCTCGGTGTGGATAGCACTGTGCTAATCCTATGCTTAAAAACTTTGATAGAAAAGCAGACATTTGAGGTGAGCAGATCTAGAGTGTCGCTGGTGTTGAGAGTGCTCTATAGAGGGGCTGCTTTCCACCTAAACTTGAGAACTACCCAGAGTTCTCTACTTCTTTTTTTGCATAATTTATTTGTCACTCTATGCCTGAAAGGGTATTCTTTTGACTTATACTGGGTGCGCCCTTGTGTCTGGACAAAGCTATACCTCTCTGAAGAGCTCTAATTAGAGCAAAACACTGTGTCAGGGGTTGCTTTTACTCATTTCAGGTTGGCTCGATTGGTATTTTACCAATTCAAAGCTGTAATACTGTGCCTGGAGTGATAAATGGCTTTTGTCATTTTACAGCTCGGCAAGGACAGCTCTGTGTTAGTCCTATGCTTAAAGACTTTGCTGTAAAAATGGCAAAAGACTTTGTCCATTTCTATCTCGGTGTGGATAGCACTGTGCTAATCCTATGCTTAAAAACTTTGATAGAAAAGCAGACATTTGAGGTGAGCAGATCTAGAGTGTCGCTGGTGTTGAGAGTGCTCTATAGAGGGGCTGCTTTCCACCTAAACTTGAGAACTACCCAGAGTTCTCTACTTCTTTTTTTGCATAATTTATTTGTCACTCTATGCCTGAAAGGGTATTCTTTTGACTTATACTGGGTGCGCCCTTGTGTCTGGACAAAGCTATACCTCTCTGAAGAGCTCTAATTAGAGCAAAACACTGTGTCAGGGGTTGCTTTTACTCATTTCAGGTTGGCTTGATTGGTATTTTACCAATTCAAAGCTGTAATACTGTGCCTGGAGTGATAAATGGCTTTTGTCATTTTACAGCTCGGCAAGGACAGCCCTGTGTTAGTCCTATGCTTAAAGACTTTGCTGTAAAAATGGCAAAAGACTTTGTCCATTTCTATCTCGGCGTGGATAGCACTGTGCTAATCCTATGCTTAAAAACTTTGATAGAAAAGCAGACATTTGAGGTGAGCAGATCTAGAGTGTCGCTGGTGTTGAGAGTGCTCTATACAGGGGCTGCTTTCCACCTAAACTTGAGAACTACCCAGAGTTCTCCACTTCTTTTTTTGCATAATTTATTCGTCACTCTATGCCTGAAAGGGTATTCTTTTGACTTATACTGGGTGCGCCCTTGTGTCTGGACAAAAGCTATACCTCTCTGAAAAGCTCTAATTAGAGCGAAACACTGTGTCAGGGGTTGCTTTTACTCATTTCAGGTTGGCTTGATAGGTATTTTACCAATTCAAAGCTGTAATACTGTGCCTGGAGTGATAAATGGCTTTTGTCATTTTACAGCTCGGCAAGGACAGCCCTGTGTTAGTCCTATGCTTAAAGACTTTGCTGTAAAAATGGCAAAAGACTTTGTCCATTTCTATCTCGGCGTGGATAGCACTGTGCTAATCCTATGCTTAAAAACTTTGATAGAAAAGCAGACATTTGAGGTGAGCAGATCTAGAGTGTCGCTGGTGTTGAGAGTGCTCTATACAGGGGTTGCTTTCCACCTAAACTTGAGAACTACCCAGAGTTCTCTACTTCGATTTTTGCATAATTTATTCGTCACTCTATGACTGAAAGGGTATTCTTTTGACTTATACTGGGTGCGACCTTGTATCTGGACAAGGCTATACCTCCCTGAAGAGCTCTAATTAGAGCGAAACACTGTGTCAGGGTTTGCTTTTACTCATTTCAGGTTGGCTTGATTGGTATTTTACCAATTCAAAGCTGTAATACTGTGCCTGGAGTGATAAATGGCTTTTGTCATTTTACAGCTCGGCAAGGACAGCTCTGTGTTAGTCCTATGCTTAAAGACTTTGCTGTAAAAATGGCAAAAGACTTTGTCCATTTCTATCTCGGCGTGGATAGCACTGTGCTAATCCTATGCGTAAAAACTTTGATAGAAAAGCAGACATTTGAGGTGAGCAGATCTAGAGTGTCGCTTGTGTTGAGAGTGCTCTATACAGGGGCTGCTTTCCACCTAAACTTGAGAACTACCCAGAGTTCTCTACTTCTTTTTTTGCATAATTTATTCGTCACTCTATGCCTGAAAGGGTATTCTTTTGACTTATACTGGGTGCGCCCTTGTGTCTGGACAAAGCTATACCTCTCTGAAGAGCTCTAATTAGAGCGAAACACTGTGTCAGGGGTTGCTTTTACTCATTTCAGGTTGGCTTGATTGGTATTTTACCAATTCAAAGCTGTAATACTGTGCCTGGAGTGATAAATGGCTTTTGTCATTTTACAGCTCGGCAAGGACAGCTCTGTGTTAGTCCTATGCTTAAAGACTTTGCTGTAAAAATGGCAAAAGACTTTGTCCATTTCTATCTCGGTGTGGATAGCACTGTGCTAATCCTATGCTTAAAAACTTTGATAGAAAAGCAGACATTTGAGGTGAGCAGATCTAGAGTGTCGCTGGTGTTGAGAGTGCTCTATACAGGGGCTGCTTTCCACCTAAACTTGAGAACTACCCAGAGTTCTCTACTTCTTTTTTTGCATAATTTATTTGTCACTCTATGCCTGAAAGGGTATTCTTTTGACTTATACTGGGTGCGCCCTTGTGTCTGGACAAAGCTATACCTCTCTGAAGAGCTCTAATTAGAGCAAAACACTGTGTCAGGGGTTGCTTTTACTCATTTCAGGTTGGCTTGATTGGTATTTTACCAATTCAAAGCTGTAATACTGTGCCTGGAGTGATAAATGGCTTTTGTCATTTTACAGCTCGGCAAGGACAGCTCTGTGTTAGTCCTATGCTTAAAGACTTTGCTGTAAAAATGGCAAAAGACTTTGTCCATTTCTATCTCGGTGTGGATAGCACTGTGCTAATCCTATGCTTAAAAACTTTGATAGAAAAGCAGACATTTGAGGTGAGCAGATCTAGAGTGTCGCTGGTGTTGAGAGTGCTCTATACAGGGGCTGCTTTCCACCTAAACTTGAGAACTACCCAGAGTTCTCTACTTCTTTTTTTGCATAATTTATTTGTCACTCTATGCCTGAAAGGGTATTCTTTTGACTTATACTGGGTGCGCCCTTGTGTCTGGACAAAGCTATACCTCTCTGAAGAGCTCTAATTAGAGCAAAACACTGTGTCAGGGGTTGCTTTTACTCATTTCAGGTTGGCTTGATTGGTATTTTACCAATTCAAAGCTGTAATACCGTGCCTGGAGTGATAAATGGCTTTTGTCATTTTACAGCTCGGCAAGGACAGCCCTGTGTTAGTCCTATGCTTAAAGACTTTGCTGTAAAAATGGCAAAAGACTTTGTCCATTTCTATCTCGGCGTGGATAGCACTGTGCTAATCCTATGCTTAAAAACTTTGATAGAAAAGCAGACATTTGAGGTGAGCAGATCTAGAGTGTCGCTGGTGTTGAGAGTGCTCTATACAGGGGCTGCTTTCCACCTAAACTTGAGAACTACCCAGAGTTCTCTACTTCTTTTTTTTTGCATAATTTATTCGTCACTCTATTCCTGAAAGGGTATTCTTTTGACTTATACTGGGTGCGCCCTTGTGTCTGGACAAAGCTATACCTCTCTGAAGAGCTCTAATTAGAGCAAAACACTGTGTCAGGGGTTGCTTTTACTCATTTCAGGTTGGCTCGATTGGTATTTTACCAATTCAAACCTGTAATAATGTGCCTGGAGTGATCAATGGCTTTTGTCATTTTACAGCTCGGCAAGGACAGCCTTGTGTTAGTCCTATGCTTAAAGACTTTGCTGTAAAAATGGCAAAAGACTTTGTCCATTTCTATCTCGGCGTGGATAGCACTGTGCTAATCCTATGCTTAAAAACTTTGATAGAAAAGCAGACATTTGAGGTGAGCAGAACGAGAGTGTCGCTGGTGTTGAGAGTGCTCTATACAGGAGCTGCTTTCCACCTAAACTTGAGAACTACCCAGAGTTCTCTACTTCTTTTTTTTTGCATAATTTATTCGTCACTCTATTCCTGAAAGGGTATTCTTTTGACTTATACTGGGTGCGACCTTGTGTCTGGACAAAGCTATACCTCTCTGAAGAGCTCTAATTAGAGCAAAACACTGTGTCAGGGGTTGCTTTTACTCATTTCAGGTTGGCTCGATTGGTATTTTACCAATTCAAAGCTGTAATATTGTGCCTGGAGTGATCAATGGCTTTTGTCATTTTACAGCTCGGCAAGGACAGCCTTGTGTTAGTCCTATGCTTAAAGACTTTGCTGTAAAAATGGCAAAAGACTTTGTCCATTTCTATCTCGGCGTGGATAGCACTGTGCTAATCCTATGCTTAAAAACTTTGATAGAAAAGCAGACATTTGAGGTGAGCAGATCTAGAGTGTCGCTGGTGTTGAGAGTGCTCTATACAGGAGCTGCTTTCCACCTAAACTTGAGAACTACCCAGAGTTCTCTACTTCTTTTTTTGCATAATTTATTTGTCACTCTATGCCTGAAAGGGTATTCTTTTGACTTATACTGGGTGCGCCCTTGTGTCTGGACAAAGCTATACCTCTCTGAAGAGCTCTAATTAGAGCGAAACACTGTGTCAGGGGTTGCTTTTATTCATTTTAGGTTGGCTTGATTGGTATTTTACCAATTCAAAGCTGTAATACTGTGCCTGGAGTGATAAATGGCTTTTGTCATTTTACAGCTCGGCAAGGACAGCTCTGTGTTAGTCCTATGCTTAAAGACTTTGCTGTAAAAATGGCAAAAGACTTTGTCCATTTCTATCTCGGTGTGGATAGCACTGTGCTAATCCTATGCTTAAAAACTTTGATAGAAAAGCAGACATTTGAGGTGAGCAGATCTAGAGTGTCGCTGGTGTTGAGAGTGCTCTATAGAGGGGCTGCTTTCCACCTAAACTTGAGAACTACCCAGAGTTCTCTACTTCTTTTTTTGCATAATTTATTTGTCACTCTATGCCTGAAAGGGTATTCTTTTGACTTATACTGGGTGCGCCCTTGTGTCTGGACAAAGCTATACCTCTCTGAAGAGCTCTAATTAGAGCAAAACACTGTGTCAGGGGTTGCTTTTACTCATTTCAGGTTGGCTCGATTGGTATTTTACCAATTCAAAGCTGTAATAATGTGCCTGGAGTGATCAATGGCTTTTGTCATTTTACAGCTCGGCAAGGACAGCCTTGTGTTAGTCCTATGCTTAAAGACTTTGCTGTAAAAATGGCAAAAGACTTTGTCCATTTCTATCTCGGCGTGGATAGCACTGTGCTAATCCTATGCTTAAAAACTTTGATAGAAAAAAAGACATTTGAGGTGAGCAGATCTAGAGTGTCGCTGGTGTTGAGAGTGCTCTATACAGGAGCTGCTTTCCACCTAAACTTGAGAACTACCCAGAGTTCTCTACTTCTTTTTTTGCATAATTTATTTGTCACTCTATGCCTGAAAGGGTATTCTTTTGACTTATACTGGGTGCGCCCTTGTGTCTGGACAAAGCTATACCTCTCTGAAGAGCTCTAATTAGAGCGAAACACTGTGTCAGGGGTTGCTTTTACTCATTTTAGGTTGGCTTGATTGGTATTTTACCAATTCAAAGCTGTAATACTGTGCCTGGAGTGATAAATGGCTTTTGTCATTTTACAGCTCGGCAAGGACAGCTCTGTGTTAGTCCTATGCTTAAAGACTTTGCTGTAAAAATGGCAAAAGACTTTGTCCATTTCTATCTCGGTGTGGATAGCACTGTGCTAATCCTATGCTTAAAAACTTTGATAGAAAAGCAGACATTTGAGGTGAGCAGATCTAGAGTGTCGCTGGTGTTGAGAGTGCTCTATAGAGGGGCTGCTTTCCACCTAAACTTGAGAACTACCCAGAGTTCTCTACTTCTTTTTTTGCATAATTTATTTGTCACTCTATGCCTGAAAGGGTATTCTTTTGACTTATACTGGGTGCGCCCTTGTGTCTGGACAAAGCTATACCTCTCTGAAGAGCTCTAATTAGAGCAAAACACTGTGTCAGGGGTTGCTTTTACTCATTTCAGGTTGGCTTGATTGGTATTTTACCAATTCAAAGCTGTAATACTGTGCCTGGAGTGATAAATGGCTTTTGTCATTTTACAGCTCGGCAAGGACAGCCCTGTGTTAGTCCTATGCTTAAAGACTTTGCTGTAAAAATGGCAAAAGACTTTGTCCATTTCTATCTCGGCGTGGATAGCACTGTGCTAATCCTATGCTTAAAAACTTTGATAGAAAAGCAGACATTTGAGGTGAGCAGATCTAGAGTGTCGCTGGTGTTGAGAGTGCTCTATACAGGGGCTGCTTTCCACCTAAACTTGAGAACTACCCAGAGTTCTCCACTTCTTTTTTTGCATAATTTATTCGTCACTCTATGCCTGAAAGGGTATTCTTTTGACTTATACTGGGTGCGCCCTTGTGTCTGGACAAAAGCTATACCTCTCTGAAAAGCTCTAATTAGAGCGAAACACTGTGTCAGGGGTTGCTTTTACTCATTTCAGGTTGGCTTGATAGGTATTTTACCAATTCAAAGCTGTAATACTGTGCCTGGAGTGATAAATGGCTTTTGTCATTTTACAGCTCGGCAAGGACAGCCCTGTGTTAGTCCTATGCTTAAAGACTTTGCTGTAAAAATGGCAAAAGACTTTGTCCATTTCTATCTCGGCGTGGATAGCACTGTGCTAATCCTATGCTTAAAAACTTTGATAGAAAAGCAGACATTTGAGGTGAGCAGATCTAGAGTGTCGCTGGTGTTGAGAGTGCTCTATACAGGGGTTGCTTTCCACCTAAACTTGAGAACTACCCAGAGTTCTCTACTTCGATTTTTGCATAATTTATTCGTCACTCTATGACTGAAAGGGTATTCTTTTGACTTATACTGGGTGCGACCTTGTATCTGGACAAGGCTATACCTCCCTGAAGAGCTCTAATTAGAGCGAAACACTGTGTCAGGGTTTGCTTTTACTCATTTCAGGTTGGCTTGATTGGTATTTTACCAATTCAAAGCTGTAATACTGTGCCTGGAGTGATAAATGGCTTTTGTCATTTTACAGCTCGGCAAGGACAGCTCTGTGTTAGTCCTATGCTTAAAGACTTTGCTGTAAAAATGGCAAAAGACTTTGTCCATTTCTATCTCGGCGTGGATAGCACTGTGCTAATCCTATGCGTAAAAACTTTGATAGAAAAGCAGACATTTGAGGTGAGCAGATCTAGAGTGTCGCTTGTGTTGAGAGTGCTCTATACAGGGGCTGCTTTCCACCTAAACTTGAGAACTACCCAGAGTTCTCTACTTCTTTTTTTGCATAATTTATTCGTCACTCTATGCCTGAAAGGGTATTCTTTTGACTTATACTGGGTGCGCCCTTGTGTCTGGACAAAGCTATACCTCTCTGAAGAGCTCTAATTAGAGCGAAACACTGTGTCAGGGGTTGCTTTTACTCATTTCAGGTTGGCTTGATTGGTATTTTACCAATTCAAAGCTGTAATACTGTGCCTGGAGTGATAAATGGCTTTTGTCATTTTACAGCTCGGCAAGGACAGCTCTGTGTTAGTCCTATGCTTAAAGACTTTGCTGTAAAAATGGCAAAAGACTTTGTCCATTTCTATCTCGGTGTGGATAGCACTGTGCTAATCCTATGCTTAAAAACTTTGATAGAAAAGCAGACATTTGAGGTGAGCAGATCTAGAGTGTCGCTGGTGTTGAGAGTGCTCTATACAGGGGCTGCTTTCCACCTAAACTTGAGAACTACCCAGAGTTCTCTACTTCTTTTTTTGCATAATTTATTTGTCACTCTATGCCTGAAAGGGTATTCTTTTGACTTATACTGGGTGCGCCCTTGTGTCTGGACAAAGCTATACCTCTCTGAAGAGCTCTAATTAGAGCAAAACACTGTGTCAGGGGTTGCTTTTACTCATTTCAGGTTGGCTTGATTGGTATTTTACCAATTCAAAGCTGTAATACTGTGCCTGGAGTGATAAATGGCTTTTGTCATTTTACAGCTCGGCAAGGACAGCTCTGTGTTAGTCCTATGCTTAAAGACTTTGCTGTAAAAATGGCAAAAGACTTTGTCCATTTCTATCTCGGTGTGGATAGCACTGTGCTAATCCTATGCTTAAAAACTTTGATAGAAAAGCAGACATTTGAGGTGAGCAGATCTAGAGTGTCGCTGGTGTTGAGAGTGCTCTATACAGGGGCTGCTTTCCACCTAAACTTGAGAACTACCCAGAGTTCTCTACTTCTTTTTTTGCATAATTTATTTGTCACTCTATGCCTGAAAGGGTATTCTTTTGACTTATACTGGGTGCGCCCTTGTGTCTGGACAAAGCTATACCTCTCTGAAGAGCTCTAATTAGAGCAAAACACTGTGTCAGGGGTTGCTTTTACTCATTTCAGGTTGGCTTGATTGGTATTTTACCAATTCAAAGCTGTAATACCGTGCCTGGAGTGATAAATGGCTTTTGTCATTTTACAGCTCGGCAAGGACAGCCCTGTGTTAGTCCTATGCTTAAAGACTTTGCTGTAAAAATGGCAAAAGACTTTGTCCATTTCTATCTCGGCGTGGATAGCACTGTGCTAATCCTATGCTTAAAAACTTTGATAGAAAAGCAGACATTTGAGGTGAGCAGATCTAGAGTGTCGCTGGTGTTGAGAGTGCTCTATACAGGGGCTGCTTTCCTCCTAAACTTGAGAACTACCCAGAGTTCTCTACTTCTTTTTTTGCATAATTTATTCGTCACTCTATGACTGAAAGGGTATTCTTTTGACTTATACTGGGTGCGCCCTTGTGTCTGGACAAAGCTATACCTCTCTGAAGAGCTCTAATTAGAGCGAAACACTGTGTCAGGGTTTGCTTTTACTCATTTCAGGTTGGCTTGATTGGTATTTTACCAATTCAAAGCTGTAATACTGTGCCTGGAGTGATAAATGGCTTTTGTCATTTTACAGCTCAACAAGGACAGCCCTGTGTTAGTCCTATGCTTAAAGACTTTGCTGTAAAAATGGCAAAAGACTTTGTCCATTTCTATCTCGGCGTGGATAGCACTGTGCTAATCCTATGCGTAAAAACTTTGATAGAAAAGCAGACATTTGAGGTGAGCAGATCTAGAGTGTCGCTGGTGTTGAGAGTGCTCTATACAGGGGCTGCTTTCCACCTAAACTTGAGAACTACCCAGAGTTCTCTACTTCTTTTTTTTTGCATAATTTATTCGTCACTCTATTCCTGAAAGGGTATTCTTTTGACTTATACTGGGTGCGCCCTTGTGTCTGGACAAAGCTATACCTCTCTGAAGAGCTCTAATTAGAGCAAAACACTGTGTCAGGGGTTGCTTTTACTCATTTCAGGTTGGCTCGATTGGTATTTTACCAATTCAAAGCTGTAATAATGTGCCTGGAGTGATCAATGGCTTTTGTCATTTTACAGCTCGGCAAGGACAGCCTTGTGTTAGTCCTATGCTTAAAGACTTTGCTGTAAAAATGGCAAAAGACTTTGTCCATTTCTATCTCGGCGTGGATAGCACTGTGCTAATCCTATGCTTAAAAACTTTGATAGAAAAGCAGACATTTGAGGTGAGCAGAACGAGAGTGTCGCTGGTGTTGAGAGTGCTCTATACAGGAGCTGCTTTCCACCTAAACTTGAGAACTACCCAGAGTTCTCTACTTCTTTTTTTTTGCATAATTTATTCGTCACTCTATTCCTGAAAGGGTATTCTTTTGACTTATACTGGGTGCGCCCTTGTGTCTGGACAAAGCTATACCTCTCTGAAGAGCTCTAATTAGAGCAAAACACTGTGTCAGGGGTTGCTTTTACTCATTTCAGGTTGGCTCGATTGGTATTTTACCAATTCAAAGCTGTAATAATGTGCCTGGAGTGATCAATGGCTTTTGTCATTTTACAGCTCGGCAAGGACAGCCTTGTGTTAGTCCTATGCTTAAAGACTTTGCTGTAAAAATGGCAAAAGACTTTGTCCATTTCTATCTCGGCGTGGATAGCACTGTGCTAATCCTATGCTTAAAAACTTTGATAGAAAAGCAGACATTTGAGGTGAGCAGATCTAGAGTGTCGCTGGTGTTGAGAGTGCTCTATACAGGAGCTGCTTTCCACCTAAACTTGAGAACTACCCAGAGTTCTCTACTTCTTTTTTAGCATAATTTATTTGTCACTCTATGCCTGAAAGGGTATTCTTTTGACTTATACTGGGTGCGCCCTTGTGTCTGGACAAAGCTATACCTCTCTGAAGAGCTCTAATTAGAGCGAAACACTGTGTCAGGGGTTGCTTTTACTCATTTTAGGTTGGCTTGATTGGTATTTTACCAATTCAAAGCTGTAATACTGTGCCTGGAGTGATAAATGGCTTTTGTCATTTTACAGCTCGGCAAGGACAGCTCTGTGTTAGTCCTATGCTTAAAGACTTTGCTGTAAAAATGGCAAAAGACTTTGTCCATTTCTATCTCGGTGTGGATAGCACTGTGCTAATCCTATGCTTAAAAACTTTGATAGAAAAGCAGACATTTGAGGTGAGCAGATCTAGAGTGTCGCTGGTGTTGAGAGTGCTCTATAGAGGGGCTGCTTTCCACCTAAACTTGAGAACTACCCAGAGTTCTCTACTTCTTTTTTTGCATAATTTATTTGTCACTCTATGCCTGAAAGGGTATTCTTTTGACTTATACTGGGTGCGCCCTTGTGTCTGGACAAAGCTATACCTCTCTGAAGAGCTCTAATTAGAGCAAAACACTGTGTCAGGGGTTGCTTTTACTCATTTCAGGTTGGCTCGATTGGTATTTTACCAATTCAAAGCTGTAATAATGTGCCTGGAGTGATCAATGGCTTTTGTCATTTTACAGCTCGGCAAGGACAGCCTTGTGTTAGTCCTATGCTTAAAGACTTTGCTGTAAAAATGGCAAAAGACTTTGTCCATTTCTATCTCGGCGTGGATAGCACTGTGCTAATCCTATGCTTAAAAACTTTGATAGAAAAGCAGACATTTGAGGTGAGCAGATCTAGAGTGTCGCTGGTGTTGAGAGTGCTCTATACTGGAGCTGCTTTCCACCTAAACTTGAGAACTACCCAGAGTTCTCTACTTCTTTTTTTGCATAATTTATTTGTCACTCTATGCCTGAAAGGGTATTCTTTTGACTTATACTGGGTGCGCCCTTGTGTCTGGACAAAGCTATACCTCTCTGAAGAGCTCTAATTAGAGCGAAACACTGTGTCAGGGGTTGCTTTTACTCATTTTAGGTTGGCTTGATTGGTATTTTACCAATTCAAAGCTGTAATACTGTGCCTGGAGTGATAAATGGCTTTTGTCATTTTACAGCTCGGCAAGGACAGCTCTGTGTTAGTCCTATGCTTAAAGACTTTGCTGTAAAAATGGCAAAAGACTTTGTCCATTTCTATCTCGGTGTGGATAGCACTGTGCTAATCCTATGCTTAAAAACTTTGATAGAAAAGCAGACATTTGAGGTGAGCAGATCTAGAGTGTCGCTGGTGTTGAGAGTGCTCTATAGAGGGGCTGCTTTCCACCTAAACTTGAGAACTACCCAGAGTTCTCTACTTCTTTTTTTGCATAATTTATTTGTCACTCTATGCCTGAAAGGGTATTCTTTTGACTTATACTGGGTGCGCCCTTGTGTCTGGACAAAGCTATACCTCTCTGAAGAGCTCTAATTAGAGCAAAACACTGTGTCAGGGGTTGCTTTTACTCATTTCAGGTTGGCTTGATTGGTATTTTACCAATTCAAAGCTGTAATACTGTGCCTGGAGTGATAAATGGCTTTTGTCATTTTACAGCTCGGCAAGGACAGCCCTGTGTTAGTCCTATGCTTAAAGACTTTGCTGTAAAAATGGCAAAAGACTTTGTCCATTTCTATCTCGGCGTGGATAGCACTGTGCTAATCCTATGCTTAAAAACTTTGATAGAAAAGCAGACATTTGAGGTGAGCAGATCTAGAGTGTCGCTGGTGTTGAGAGTGCTCTATACAGGGGCTGCTTTCCACCTAAACTTGAGAACTACCCAGAGTTCTCCACTTCTTTTTTTGCATAATTTATTCGTCACTCTATGCCTGAAAGGGTATTCTTTTGACTTATACTGGGTGCGCCCTTGTGTCTGGACAAAAGCTATACCTCTCTGAAAAGCTCTAATTAGAGCGAAACACTGTGTCAGGGGTTGCTTTTACTCATTTCAGGTTGGCTTGATTGGTATTTTACCAATTCAAAGCTGTAATACTGTGCCTGGAGTGATAAATGGCTTTTGTCATTTTACAGCTCGGCAAGGACAGCCCTGTGTTAGTCCTATGCTTAAAGACTTTGCTGTAAAAATGGCAAAAGACTTTGTCCATTTCTATCTCGGCGTGGATAGCACTGTGCTAATCCTATGCTTAAAAACTTTGATAGAAAAGCAGACATTTGAGGTGAGCAGATCTAGAGTGTCGCTGGTGTTGAGAGTGCTCTATACAGGGGTTGCTTTCCACCTAAACTTGAGAACTACCCAGAGTTCTCTACTTCGATTTTTGCATAATTTATTCGTCACTCTATGACTGAAAGGGTATTCTTTTGACTTATACTGGGTGCGACCTTGTGTCTGGACAAGGCTATACCTCCCTGAAAAGCTCTAATTAGAGCGAAACACTGTGTCAGGGTTTGCTTTTACTCATTTCAGGTTGGCTTGATTGGTATTTTACCAATTCAAAGCTGTAATACTGTGCCTGGAGTGATAAATGGCTTTTGTCATTTTACAGCTCGGCAAGGACAGCCCTGTGTTAGTCCTATGCTTAAAGACTTTGCTGTAAAAATGGCAAAAGACTTTGTCCATTTCTATCTCGGCGTGGATAGCACTGTGCTAATCCTATGCGTAAAAACTTTGATAGAAAAGCAGACATTTGAGGTGAGCAGATCTAGAGTGTCGCTTGTGTTGAGAGTGCTCTATACAGGGGCTGCTTTCCACCTAAACTTGAGAACTACTCAGAGTTCTCTACTTCTTTTTTTGCATAATTTATTCGTCACTCTATGCCTGAAAGGGTATTCTTTTGACTTATACTGGGTGCGCCCTTGTGTCTGGACAAAGCTATACCTCTCTGAAGAGCTCTAATTAGAGCGAAACACTGTGTCAGGGGTTGCTTTTACTCATTTCAGGTTGGCTTGATTGGTATTTTACCAATTCAAAGCTGTAATACTGTGCCTGGAGTGATAAATGGCTTTTGTCATTTTACAGCTCGGCAAGGACAGCTCTGTGTTAGTCCTATGCTTAAAGACTTTGCTGTAAAAATGGCAAAAGACTTTGTCCATTTCTATCTCGGTGTGGATAGCACTGTGCTAATCCTATGCTTAAAAACTTTGATAGAAAAGCAGACATTTGAGGTGAGCAGATCTAGAGTGTCGCTGGTGTTGAGAGTGCTCTATAGAGGGGCTGCTTTCCACCTAAACTTGAGAACTACCCAGAGTTCTCTACTTCTTTTTTTGCATAATTTATTTGTCACTCTATGCCTGAAAGGGTATTCTTTTGACTTATACTGGGTGCGCCCTTGTGTCTGGACAAAGCTATACCTCTCTGAAGAGCTCTAATTAGAGCAAAACACTGTGTCAGGAGTTGCTTTTACTCATTTCAGGTTGGCTCGATTGGTATTTTACCAATTCAAAGCTGTAATAATGTGCCTGGAGTGATCAATGGCTTTTGTCATTTTACAGCTCGGCAAGGACAGCCTTGTGTTAGTCCTATGCTTAAAGACTTTGCTGTAAAAATGGCAAAAGACTTTGTCCATTTCTATCTCGGCGTGGATAGCACTGTGCTAATCCTATGCTTAAAAACTTTGATAGAAAAGCAGACATTTGAGGTGAGCAGATCTAGAGTGTCGCTGGTGTTGAGAGTGCTCTATACAGGAGCTGCTTTCCACCTAAACTTGAGAACTACCCAGAGTTCTCTACTTCTTTTTTTGCATAATTTATTTGTCACTCTATGCCTGAAAGGGTATTCTTTTGACTTATACTGGGTGCGCCCTTGTGTCTGGACAAAGCTATACCTCTCTGAAGAGCTCTAATTAGAGCGAAACACTGTGTCAGGGGTTGCTTTTACTCATTTTAGGTTGGCTTGATTGGTATTTTACCAATTCAAAGCTGTAATACTGTGCCTGGAGTGATAAATGGCTTTTGTCATTTTACAGCTCGGCAAGGACAGCTCTGTGTTAGTCCTATGCTTAAAGACTTTGCTGTAAAAATGGCAAAAGACTTTGTCCATTTCTATCTCGGTGTGGATAGCACTGTGCTAATCCTATGCTTAAAAACTTTGATAGAAAAGCAGACATTTGAGGTGAGCAGATCTAGAGTGTCGCTGGTGTTGAGAGTGCTCTATAGAGGGGCTGCTTTCCACCTAAACTTGAGAACTACCCAGAGTTCTCTACTTCTTTTTTTGCATAATTTATTTGTCACTCTATGCCTGAAAGGGTATTCTTTTGACTTATACTGGGTGCGCCCTTGTGTCTGGACAAAGCTATACCTCTCTGAAGAGCTCTAATTAGAGCAAAACACTGTGTCAGGGGTTGCTTTTACTCATTTCAGGTTGGCTTGATTGGTATTTTACCAATTCAAAGCTGTAATACTGTGCCTGGAGTGATAAATGGCTTTTGTCATTTTACAGCTCGGCAAGGACAGCCCTGTGTTAGTCCTATGCTTAAAGACTTTGCTGTAAAAATGGCAAAAGACTTTGTCCATTTCTATCTCGGCGTGGATAGCACTGTGCTAATCCTATGCTTAAAAACTTTGATAGAAAAGCAGACATTTGAGGTGAGCAGATCTAGAGTGTCGCTGGTGTTGAGAGTGCTCTATACAGGGGCTGCTTTCCACCTAAACTTGAGAACTACCCAGAGTTCTCCACTTCTTTTTTTGCATAATTTATTCGTCACTCTATGCCTGAAAGGGTATTCTTTTGACTTATACTGGGTGCGCCCTTGTGTCTGGACAAAAGCTATACCTCTATGAAAAGCTCTAATTAGAGCGAAACACTGTGTCAGGGGTTGCTTTTACTCATTTCAGGTTGGCTTGATTGGTATTTTACCAATTCAAAGCTGTAATACTGTGCCTGGAGTGATAAATGGCTTTTGTCATTTTACAGCTCGGCAAGGACAGCCCTGTGTTAGTCCTATGCTTAAAGACTTTGCTGTAAAAATGGCAAAAGACTTTGTCCATTTCTATCTCGGCGTGGATAGCACTGTGCTAATCCTATGCTTAAAAACTTTGATAGAAAAGCAGACATTTGAGGTGAGCAGATCTAGAGTGTCGCTGGTGTTGAGAGTGCTCTATACAGGGGTTGCTTTCCACCTAAACTTGAGAACTACCCAGAGTTCTCTACTTCGATTTTTGCATAATTTATTCGTCACTCTATGACTGAAAGGGTATTCTTTTGACTTATACTGGGTGCGACCTTGTGTCTGGACAAGGCTATACCTCCCTGAAGAGCTCTAATTAGAGCGAAACACTGTGTCAGGGTTTGCTTTTACTCATTGCAGGTTGGCTTGATTGGTATTTTACCAATTCAAAGCTGTAATACTGTGCCTGGAGTGATAAATGGCTTTTGTCATTTTACAGCTCGGCAAGGACAGCCCTGTGTTAGTCCTATGCTTAAAGACTTTGTCCATTTCTATCTCGGCGTGGATAGCACTGTGCTAATCCTATGCGTAAAAACTTTGATAGAAAAGCAGACATTTGAGGTGAGCAGATCTAGAGTGTCGCTGGTGTTGAGAGTGCTCTATACAGGGGCTGCTTTCCACCTAAACTTGAGAACTACCCAGAGTTCTCTACTTCTTTTTTTTTGCATAATTTATTTGTCACTCTATGCCTGAAAGGGTATTCTTTTGACTTATACTGGGTGCGCCCTTGTGTTTGGACAAAGCTATACCTCTCTGAAGAGCTCTAATTAGAGCGAAACACTGTGTCAGGGGTTGCTTTTATTCATTTCAGGTTGGCTTGATTGGTATTTTACCAATTCAGAGCTGTAATTCTGTGCCTGGAGTGATAAATGGCTGTTGTCATTTTACAGCTCGGCAAGGACAGCCCTGTGTTAGTCCTATGCTTAAAGACTTTGCTGTAAAAATGGCAAAAGACTTTGTCCATTTCTATCTCGGCGTGGATAGCACTGTGCTAATCCTATGCTTAAAAACTTTGATAGAAAAGCAGACATTTGAGGTGAGCAGATCTAGAGTGTCGCTGGTGTTGAGAGTGCTCTATACAGGGGCTGCTTTCCACCTAATCTTGAGAACTACCCAGAGTTCTCTACTTCTTTTTTTGCATAATTTATTCGTCACTCTATGCCTGAAAGGGTATTCTTTTGACTTATACTGGGTGCGCCCTTGTGTCTGGACAAAGCTATACCTCTCTGAAGAGCTCTAATTAGAGCAAAACACTGTGTCAGGGGTTGCTTTTACTCATTTTAGGTTGGCTTGATTGGTATTTTACCAATTCAAAGCTGTAATACTGTGCCTGGAGTGATAAATGGCTTTTGTCATTTTACAGCTCGGCAAGGACAGCTCTGTGTTAGTCCTATGCTTAAAGACTTTGCTGTAAATATGGCAAAAGACTTTGTCCATTTCTATCTCGGTGTGGATAGCACTGTGCTAATCCTATGCTAAAAAACTTTGATAGAAAAGCAGACATTTGAGGTGAGCAGATCTAGAGTGTTGCTGGTGTTGAGAGTGCTCTATAGAGGGGCTGCTTTCCACCTAAACTTGAGAACTACCCAGAGTTCTCTACTTCTTTTTTTGCATAATTTATTTGTCACTCTATGCCTGAAAGGGTATTCTTTTGACTTATACTGGGTGCGCCCTTGTGTCTGGACAAAGCTATACCTCTCTGAAGAGCTCTAATTAGAGCAAAACACTGTGTCAGGGGTTGCTTTTACTCATTTCAGGTTGGCTTGATTGGTATTTTACCAATTCAAAGCTGTAATACTGTGCCTGGAGTGATAAATGGCTTTTGTCATTTTACAGCTCGGCAAGGACAGCCCTGTGTTAGTCCTATGCTTAAAGACTTTGCTGTAAAAATGGCAAAAGACTTTGTCCATTTCTATCTCGGCGTGGATAGCACTGTGCTAATCCTATGCTTAAAAACTTTGATAGAAAAGCAGACATTTGAGGTGAGCAGATCTAGAGTGTCGCTGGTGTTGAGAGTGCTCTATACAGGGGTTGCTTTCCACCTAAACTTGAGAACTACCCAGAGTTCTCTACTTCGATTTTTGCATAATTTATTCGTCACTCTATGACTGAAAGGGTATTCTTTTGACTTATACTGGGTGCGACCTTGTGTCTGGACAAAGCTATACCTCTCTGAAGAGCTCTAATTAGAGTGAAACACTGTGTCAGGGTTTGCTTTTACTCATTTCAGGTTGGCTTGATTGGTATTTTACCAATTCAAAGCTGTAATACTGTGCCTGGAGTGATAAATGGCTTTTGTCATTTTACAGCTCAGCAAGGACAGCCCTGTGTTAGTCCTATGCTTAAAAACTTTGCTGTAAAAATGGCAAAAGACTTTGTCCATTTCTATCTCGGCGTGGATAGCACTGTGCTAATCCTATGCGTAAAAACTTTGATAGAAAAGCAGACATTTGAGGTGAGCAGATCTAGAGTGTCGCTGGTGTTGAGAGTGCTCTATACAGGGGCTGCTTTCCACCTAAACTTGAGAACTACCCAGAGTTCTCTACTTCTTTTTTTTTGCATAATTTATTCGTCACTCTATTCCTGAAAGGGTATTCTTTTGACTTATACTGGGTGCGACCTTGTGTCTGGACAAAGCTATACCTCTCTGAAGAGCTCTAATTAGAGCAAAACACTGTGTCAGGGGTTGCTTTTACTCATTTCAGGTTGGCTCGATTGGTATTTTACCAATTCAAAGCTGTAATATTGTGCCTGGAGTGATCAATGGCTTTTGTCATTTTACAGCTCGGCAAGGACAGCCTTGTGTTAGTCCTATGCTTAAAGACTTTGCTGTAAAAATGGCAAAAGACTTTGTCCATTTCTATCTCGGCGTGGATAGCACTGTGCTAATCCTATGCTTAAAAACTTTGATAGAAAAGCAGACATTTGAGGTGAGCAGATCTAGAGTGTCGCTGGTGTTGAGAGTGCTCTATACAGGAGCTGCTTTCCACCTAAACTTGAGAACTACCCAGAGTTCTCTACTTCTTTTTTTGCATAATTTATTTGTCACTCTATGCCTGAAAGGGTATTCTTTTGACTTATACTGGGTGCGCCCTTGTGTCTGGACAAAGCTATACCTCTCTGAAGAGCTCTAATTAGAGCGAAACACTGTGTCAGGGGTTGCTTTTATTCATTTTAGGTTGGCTTGATTGGTATTTTACCAATTCAAAGCTGTAATACTGTGCCTGGAGTGATAAATGGCTTTTGTCATTTTACAGCTCGGCAAGGACAGCTCTGTGTTAGTCCTATGCTTAAAGACTTTGCTGTAAAAATGGCAAAAGACTTTGTCCATTTCTATCTCGGTGTGGATAGCACTGTGCTAATCCTATGCTTAAAAACTTTGATAGAAAAGCAGACATTTGAGGTGAGCAGATCTAGAGTGTCGCTGGTGTTGAGAGTGCTCTATAGAGGGGCTGCTTTCCACCTAAACTTGAGAACTACCCAGAGTTCTCTACTTCTTTTTTTGCATAATTTATTTGTCACTCTATGCCTGAAAGGGTATTCTTTTGACTTATACTGGGTGCGCCCTTGTGTCTGGACAAAGCTATACCTCTCTGAAGAGCTCTAATTAGAGCAAAACACTGTGTCAGGGGTTGCTTTTACTCATTTCAGGTTGGCTCGATTGGTATTTTACCAATTCAAAGCTGTAATAATGTGCCTGGAGTGATCAATGGCTTTTGTCATTTTACAGCTCGGCAAGGACAGCCTTGTGTTAGTCCTATGCTTAAAGACTTTGCTGTAAAAATGGCAAAAGACTTTGTCCATTTCTATCTCGGCGTGGATAGCACTGTGCTAATCCTATGCTTAAAAACTTTGATAGAAAAAAAGACATTTGAGGTGAGCAGATCTAGAGTGTCGCTGGTGTTGAGAGTGCTCTATACAGGAGCTGCTTTCCACCTAAACTTGAGAACTACCCAGAGTTCTCTACTTCTTTTTTTGCATAATTTATTTGTCACTCTATGCCTGAAAGGGTATTCTTTTGACTTATACTGGGTGCGCCCTTGTGTCTGGACAAAGCTATACCTCTCTGAAGAGCTCTAATTAGAGCGAAACACTGTGTCAGGGGTTGCTTTTACTCATTTTAGGTTGGCTTGATTGGTATTTTACCAATTCAAAGCTGTAATACTGTGCCTGGAGTGATAAATGGCTTTTGTCATTTTACAGCTCGGCAAGGACAGCTCTGTGTTAGTCCTATGCTTAAAGACTTTGCTGTAAAAATGGCAAAAGACTTTGTCCATTTCTATCTCGGTGTGGATAGCACTGTGCTAATCCTATGCTTAAAAACTTTGATAGAAAAGCAGACATTTGAGGTGAGCAGATCTAGAGTGTCGCTGGTGTTGAGAGTGCTCTATAGAGGGGCTGCTTTCCACCTAAACTTGAGAACTACCCAGAGTTCTCTACTTCTTTTTTTGCATAATTTATTTGTCACTCTATGCCTGAAAGGGTATTCTTTTGACTTATACTGGGTGCGCCCTTGTGTCTGGACAAAGCTATACCTCTCTGAAGAGCTCTAATTAGAGCAAAACACTGTGTCAGGGGTTGCTTTTACTCATTTCAGGTTGGCTTGATTGGTATTTTACCAATTCAAAGCTGTAATACTGTGCCTGGAGTGATAAATGGCTTTTGTCATTTTACAGCTCGGCAAGGACAGCCCTGTGTTAGTCCTATGCTTAAAGACTTTGCTGTAAAAATGGCAAAAGACTTTGTCCATTTCTATCTCGGCGTGGATAGCACTGTGCTAATCCTATGCTTAAAAACTTTGATAGAAAAGCAGACATTTGAGGTGAGCAGATCTAGAGTGTCGCTGGTGTTGAGAGTGCTCTATACAGGGGCTGCTTTCCACCTAAACTTGAGAACTACCCAGAGTTCTCCACTTCTTTTTTTGCATAATTTATTCGTCACTCTATGCCTGAAAGGGTATTCTTTTGACTTATACTGGGTGCGCCCTTGTGTCTGGACAAAAGCTATACCTCTCTGAAAAGCTCTAATTAGAGCGAAACACTGTGTCAGGGGTTGCTTTTACTCATTTCAGGTTGGCTTGATAGGTATTTTACCAATTCAAAGCTGTAATACTGTGCCTGGAGTGATAAATGGCTTTTGTCATTTTACAGCTCGGCAAGGACAGCCCTGTGTTAGTCCTATGCTTAAAGACTTTGCTGTAAAAATGGCAAAAGACTTTGTCCATTTCTATCTCGGCGTGGATAGCACTGTGCTAATCCTATGCTTAAAAACTTTGATAGAAAAGCAGACATTTGAGGTGAGCAGATCTAGAGTGTCGCTGGTGTTGAGAGTGCTCTATACAGGGGTTGCTTTCCACCTAAACTTGAGAACTACCCAGAGTTCTCTACTTCGATTTTTGCATAATTTATTCGTCACTCTATGACTGAAAGGGTATTCTTTTGACTTATACTGGGTGCGACCTTGTATCTGGACAAGGCTATACCTCCCTGAAGAGCTCTAATTAGAGCGAAACACTGTGTCAGGGTTTGCTTTTACTCATTTCAGGTTGGCTTGATTGGTATTTTACCAATTCAAAGCTGTAATACTGTGCCTGGAGTGATAAATGGCTTTTGTCATTTTACAGCTCGGCAAGGACAGCTCTGTGTTAGTCCTATGCTTAAAGACTTTGCTGTAAAAATGGCAAAAGACTTTGTCCATTTCTATCTCGGCGTGGATAGCACTGTGCTAATCCTATGCGTAAAAACTTTGATAGAAAAGCAGACATTTGAGGTGAGCAGATCTAGAGTGTCGCTTGTGTTGAGAGTGCTCTATACAGGGGCTGCTTTCCACCTAAACTTGAGAACTACCCAGAGTTCTCTACTTCTTTTTTTGCATAATTTATTCGTCACTCTATGCCTGAAAGGGTATTCTTTTGACTTATACTGGGTGCGCCCTTGTGTCTGGACAAAGCTATACCTCTCTGAAGAGCTCTAATTAGAGCGAAACACTGTGTCAGGGGTTGCTTTTACTCATTTCAGGTTGGCTTGATTGGTATTTTACCAATTCAAAGCTGTAATACTGTGCCTGGAGTGATAAATGGCTTTTGTCATTTTACAGCTCGGCAAGGACAGCTCTGTGTTAGTCCTATGCTTAAAGACTTTGCTGTAAAAATGGCAAAAGACTTTGTCCATTTCTATCTCGGTGTGGATAGCACTGTGCTAATCCTATGCTTAAAAACTTTGATAGAAAAGCAGACATTTGAGGTGAGCAGATCTAGAGTGTCGCTGGTGTTGAGAGTGCTCTATACAGGGGCTGCTTTCCACCTAAACTTGAGAACTACCCAGAGTTCTCTACTTCTTTTTTTGCATAATTTATTTGTCACTCTATGCCTGAAAGGGTATTCTTTTGACTTATACTGGGTGCGCCCTTGTGTCTGGACAAAGCTATACCTCTCTGAAGAGCTCTAATTAGAGCAAAACACTGTGTCAGGGGTTGCTTTTACTCATTTCAGGTTGGCTTGATTGGTATTTTACCAATTCAAAGCTGTAATACTGTGCCTGGAGTGATAAATGGCTTTTGTCATTTTACAGCTCGGCAAGGACAGCTCTGTGTTAGTCCTATGCTTAAAGACTTTGCTGTAAAAATGGCAAAAGACTTTGTCCATTTCTATCTCGGTGTGGATAGCACTGTGCTAATCCTATGCTTAAAAACTTTGATAGAAAAGCAGACATTTGAGGTGAGCAGATCTAGAGTGTCGCTGGTGTTGAGAGTGCTCTATACAGGGGCTGCTTTCCACCTAAACTTGAGAACTACCCAGAGTTCTCTACTTCTTTTTTTGCATAATTTATTTGTCACTCTATGCCTGAAAGGGTATTCTTTTGACTTATACTGGGTGCGCCCTTGTGTCTGGACAAAGCTATACCTCTCTGAAGAGCTCTAATTAGAGCAAAACACTGTGTCAGGGGTTGCTTTTACTCATTTCAGGTTGGCTTGATTGGTATTTTACCAATTCAAAGCTGTAATACCGTGCCTGGAGTGATAAATGGCTTTTGTCATTTTACAGCTCGGCAAGGACAGCCCTGTGTTAGTCCTATGCTTAAAGACTTTGCTGTAAAAATGGCAAAAGACTTTGTCCATTTCTATCTCGGCGTGGATAGCACTGTGCTAATCCTATGCTTAAAAACTTTGATAGAAAAGCAGACATTTGAGGTGAGCAGATCTAGAGTGTCGCTGGTGTTGAGAGTGCTCTATACAGGGGCTGCTTTCCTCCTAAACTTGAGAACTACCCAGAGTTCTCTACTTCTTTTTTTGCATAATTTATTCGTCACTCTATGACTGAAAGGGTATTCTTTTGACTTATACTGGGTGCGCCCTTGTGTCTGGACAAAGCTATACCTCTCTGAAGAGCTCTAATTAGAGCGAAACACTGTGTCAGGGTTTGCTTTTACTCATTTCAGGTTGGCTTGATTGGTATTTTACCAATTCAAAGCTGTAATACTGTGCCTGGAGTGATAAATGGCTTTTGTCATTTTACAGCTCAACAAGGACAGCCCTGTGTTAGTCCTATGCTTAAAGACTTTGCTGTAAAAATGGCAAAAGACTTTGTCCATTTCTATCTCGGCGTGGATAGCACTGTGCTAATCCTATGCGTAAAAACTTTGATAGAAAAGCAGACATTTGAGGTGAGCAGATCTAGAGTGTCGCTGGTGTTGAGAGTGCTCTATACAGGGGCTGCTTTCCACCTAAACTTGAGAACTACCCAGAGTTCTCTACTTCTTTTTTTTTGCATAATTTATTCGTCACTCTATTCCTGAAAGGGTATTCTTTTGACTTATACTGGGTGCGCCCTTGTGTCTGGACAAAGCTATACCTCTCTGAAGAGCTCTAATTAGAGCAAAACACTGTGTCAGGGGTTGCTTTTACTCATTTCAGGTTGGCTCGATTGGTATTTTACCAATTCAAAGCTGTAATAATGTGCCTGGAGTGATCAATGGCTTTTGTCATTTTACAGCTCGGCAAGGACAGCCTTGTGTTAGTCCTATGCTTAAAGACTTTGCTGTAAAAATGGCAAAAGACTTTGTCCATTTCTATCTCGGCGTGGATAGCACTGTGCTAATCCTATGCTTAAAAACTTTGATAGAAAAGCAGACATTTGAGGTGAGCAGATCTAGAGTGTCGCTGGTGTTGAGAGTGCTCTATACAGGAGCTGCTTTCCACCTAAACTTGAGAACAACCCAGAGTTCTCTACTTCTTTTTTTGCATAATTTATTTGTCACTCTATGCCTGAAAGGGTATTCTTTTGACTTATACTGGGTGCGCCCTTGTGTCTGGACAAAGCTATACCTCTCTGAAGAGCTCTAATTAGAGCGAAACACTGTGTCAGGGGTTGCTTTTACTCATTTTAGGTTGGCTTGATTGGTATTTTACCAATTCAAAGCTGTAATACTGTGCCTGGAGTGATAAATGGCTTTTGTCATTTTACAGCTCGGCAAGGACAGCTCTGTGTTAGTCCTATGCTTAAAGACTTTGCTGTAAAAATGGCAAAAGACTTTGTCCATTTCTATCTCGGTGTGGATAGCACTGTGCTAATCCTATGCTTAAAAACTTTGATAGAAAAGCAGACATTTGAGGTGAGCAGATCTAGAGTGTCGCTGGTGTTGAGAGTGCTCTATAGAGGGGCTGCTTTCCACCTAAACTTGAGAACTACCCAGAGTTCTCTACTTCTTTTTTTGCATAATTTATTTGTCACTCTATGCCTGAAAGGGTATTCTTTTGACTTATACTGGGTGCGCCCTTGTGTCTGGACAAAGCTATACCTCTCTGAAGAGCTCTAATTAGAGCAAAACACTGTGTCAGGGGTTGCTTTTACTCATTTCAGGTTGGCTCGATTGGTATTTTACCAATTCAAAGCTGTAATAATGTGCCTGGAGTGATCAATGGCTTTTGTCATTTTACAGCTCGGCAAGGACAGCCTTGTGTTAGTCCTATGCTTAAAGACTTTGCTGTAAAAATGGCAAAAGACTTTGTCCATTTCTATCTCGGCGTGGATAGCACTGTGCTAATCCTATGCTTAAAAACTTTGATAGAAAAGCAGACATTTGAGGTGAGCAGATCTAGAGTGTCGCTGGTGTTGAGAGTGCTCTATACTGGAGCTGCTTTCCACCTAAACTTGAGAACTACCCAGAGTTCTCTACTTCTTTTTTTGCATAATTTATTTGTCACTCTATGCCTGAAAGGGTATTCTTTTGACTTATACTGGGTGCGCCCTTGTGTCTGGACAAAGCTATACCTCTCTGAAGAGCTCTAATTAGAGCGAAACACTGTGTCAGGGGTTGCTTTTACTCATTTTAGGTTGGCTTGATTGGTATTTTACCAATTCAAAGCTGTAATACTGTGCCTGGAGTGATAAATGGCTTTTGTCATTTTACAGCTCGGCAAGGACAGCTCTGTGTTAGTCCTATGCTTAAAGACTTTGCTGTAAAAATGGCAAAAGACTTTGTCCATTTCTATCTCGGTGTGGATAGCACTGTGCTAATCCTATGCTTAAAAACTTTGATAGAAAAGCAGACATTTGAGGTGAGCAGATCTAGAGTGTCGCTGGTGTTGAGAGTGCTCTATAGAGGGGCTGCTTTCCACCTAAACTTGAGAACTACCCAGAGTTCTCTACTTCTTTTTTTGCATAATTTATTTGTCACTCTATGCCTGAAAGGGTATTCTTTTGACTTATACTGGGTGCGCCCTTGTGTCTGGACAAAGCTATACCTCTCTGAAGAGCTCTAATTAGAGCAAAACACTGTGTCAGGGGTTGCTTTTACTCATTTCAGGTTGGCTTGATTGGTATTTTACCAATTCAAAGCTGTAATACTGTGCCTGGAGTGATAAATGGCTTTTGTCATTTTACAGCTCGGCAAGGACAGCCCTGTGTTAGTCCTATGCTTAAAGACTTTGCTGTAAAAATGGCAAAAGACTTTGTCCATTTCTATCTCGGCGTGGATAGCACTGTGCTAATCCTATGCTTAAAAACTTTGATAGAAAAGCAGACATTTGAGGTGAGCAGATCTAGAGTGTCGCTGGTGTTGAGAGTGCTCTATACAGGGGCTGCTTTCCACCTAAACTTGAGAACTACCCAGAGTTCTCCACTTCTTTTTTTGCATAATTTATTCGTCACTCTATGCCTGAAAGGGTATTCTTTTGACTTATACTGGGTGCGCCCTTGTGTCTGGACAAAAGCTATACCTCTCTGAAAAGCTCTAATTAGAGCGAAACACTGTGTCAGGGGTTGCTTTTACTCATTTCAGGTTGGCTTGATTGGTATTTTACCAATTCAAAGCTGTAATACTGTGCCTGGAGTGATAAATGGCTTTTGTCATTTTACAGCTCGGCAAGGACAGCCCTGTGTTAGTCCTATGCTTAAAGACTTTGCTGTAAAAATGGCAAAAGACTTTGTCCATTTCTATCTCGGCGTGGATAGCACTGTGCTAATCCTATGCTTAAAAACTTTGATAGAAAAGCAGACATTTGAGGTGAGCAGATCTAGAGTGTCGCTGGTGTTGAGAGTGCTCTATACAGGGGTTGCTTTCCACCTAAACTTGAGAACTACCCAGAGTTCTCTACTTCGATTTTTGCATAATTTATTCGTCACTCTATGACTGAAAGGGTATTCTTTTGACTTATACTGGGTGCGACCTTGTGTCTGGACAAGGCTATACCTCCCTGAAAAGCTCTAATTAGAGCGAAACACTGTGTCAGGGTTTGCTTTTACTCATTTCAGGTTGGCTTGATTGGTATTTTACCAATTCAAAGCTGTAATACTGTGCCTGGAGTGATAAATGGCTTTTGTCATTTTACAGCTCGGCAAGGACAGCCCTGTGTTAGTCCTATGCTTAAAGACTTTGCTGTAAAAATGGCAAAAGACTTTGTCCATTTCTATCTCGGCGTGGATAGCACTGTGCTAATCCTATGCGTAAAAACTTTGATAGAAAAGCAGACATTTGAGGTGAGCAGATCTAGAGTGTCGCTTGTGTTGAGAGTGCTCTATACAGGGGCTGCTTTCCACCTAAACTTGAGAACTACTCAGAGTTCTCTACTTCTTTTTTTGCATAATTTATTCGTCACTCTATGCCTGAAAGGGTATTCTTTTGACTTATACTGGGTGCGCCCTTGTGTCTGGACAAAGCTATACCTCTCTGAAGAGCTCTAATTAGAGCGAAACACTGTGTCAGGGGTTGCTTTTACTCATTTCAGGTTGGCTTGATTGGTATTTTACCAATTCAAAGCTGTAATACTGTGCCTGGAGTGATAAATGGCTTTTGTCATTTTACAGCTCGGCAAGGACAGCTCTGTGTTAGTCCTATGCTTAAAGACTTTGCTGTAAAAATGGCAAAAGACTTTGTCCATTTCTATCTCGGTGTGGATAGCACTGTGCTAATCCTATGCTTAAAAACTTTGATAGAAAAGCAGACATTTGAGGTGAGCAGATCTAGAGTGTCGCTGGTGTTGAGAGTGCTCTATAGAGGGGCTGCTTTCCACCTAAACTTGAGAACTACCCAGAGTTCTCTACTTCTTTTTTTGCATAATTTATTTGTCACTCTATGCCTGAAAGGGTATTCTTTTGACTTATACTGGGTGCGCCCTTGTGTCTGGACAAAGCTATACCTCTCTGAAGAGCTCTAATTAGAGCAAAACACTGTGTCAGGAGTTGCTTTTACTCATTTCAGGTTGGCTCGATTGGTATTTTACCAATTCAAAGCTGTAATAATGTGCCTGGAGTGATCAATGGCTTTTGTCATTTTACAGCTCGGCAAGGACAGCCTTGTGTTAGTCCTATGCTTAAAGACTTTGCTGTAAAAATGGCAAAAGACTTTGTCCATTTCTATCTCGGCGTGGATAGCACTGTGCTAATCCTATGCTTAAAAACTTTGATAGAAAAGCAGACATTTGAGGTGAGCAGATCTAGAGTGTCGCTGGTGTTGAGAGTGCTCTATACAGGAGCTGCTTTCCACCTAAACTTGAGAACTACCCAGAGTTCTCTACTTCTTTTTTTGCATAATTTATTTGTCACTCTATGCCTGAAAGGGTATTCTTTTGACTTATACTGGGTGCGCCCTTGTGTCTGGACAAAGCTATACCTCTCTGAAGAGCTCTAATTAGAGCGAAACACTGTGTCAGGGGTTGCTTTTACTCATTTTAGGTTGGCTTGATTGGTATTTTACCAATTCAAAGCTGTAATACTGTGCCTGGAGTGATAAATGGCTTTTGTCATTTTACAGCTCGGCAAGGACAGCTCTGTGTTAGTCCTATGCTTAAAGACTTTGCTGTAAAAATGGCAAAAGACTTTGTCCATTTCTATCTCGGTGTGGATAGCACTGTGCTAATCCTATGCTTAAAAACTTTGATAGAAAAGCAGACATTTGAGGTGAGCAGATCTAGAGTGTCGCTGGTGTTGAGAGTGCTCTATAGAGGGGCTGCTTTCCACCTAAACTTGAGAACTACCCAGAGTTCTCTACTTCTTTTTTTGCATAATTTATTTGTCACTCTATGCCTGAAAGGGTATTCTTTTGACTTATACTGGGTGCGCCCTTGTGTCTGGACAAAGCTATACCTCTCTGAAGAGCTCTAATTAGAGCAAAACACTGTGTCAGGGGTTGCTTTTACTCATTTCAGGTTGGCTTGATTGGTATTTTACCAATTCAAAGCTGTAATACTGTGCCTGGAGTGATAAATGGCTTTTGTCATTTTACAGCTCGGCAAGGACAGCCCTGTGTTAGTCCTATGCTTAAAGACTTTGCTGTAAAAATGGCAAAAGACTTTGTCCATTTCTATCTCGGCGTGGATAGCACTGTGCTAATCCTATGCTTAAAAACTTTGATAGAAAAGCAGACATTTGAGGTGAGCAGATCTAGAGTGTCGCTGGTGTTGAGAGTGCTCTATACAGGGGCTGCTTTCCACCTAAACTTGAGAACTACCCAGAGTTCTCCACTTCTTTTTTTGCATAATTTATTCGTCACTCTATGCCTGAAAGGGTATTCTTTTGACTTATACTGGGTGCGCCCTTGTGTCTGGACAAAAGCTATACCTCTATGAAAAGCTCTAATTAGAGCGAAACACTGTGTCAGGGGTTGCTTTTACTCATTTCAGGTTGGCTTGATTGGTATTTTACCAATTCAAAGCTGTAATACTGTGCCTGGAGTGATAAATGGCTTTTGTCATTTTACAGCTCGGCAAGGACAGCCCTGTGTTAGTCCTATGCTTAAAGACTTTGCTGTAAAAATGGCAAAAGACTTTGTCCATTTCTATCTCGGCGTGGATAGCACTGTGCTAATCCTATGCTTAAAAACTTTGATAGAAAAGCAGACATTTGAGGTGAGCAGATCTAGAGTGTCGCTGGTGTTGAGAGTGCTCTATACAGGGGTTGCTTTCCACCTAAACTTGAGAACTACCCAGAGTTCTCTACTTCGATTTTTGCATAATTTATTCGTCACTCTATGACTGAAAGGGTATTCTTTTGACTTATACTGGGTGCGACCTTGTGTCTGGACAAGGCTATACCTCCCTGAAGAGCTCTAATTAGAGCGAAACACTGTGTCAGGGTTTGCTTTTACTCATTGCAGGTTGGCTTGATTGGTATTTTACCAATTCAAAGCTGTAATACTGTGCCTGGAGTGATAAATGGCTTTTGTCATTTTACAGCTCGGCAAGGACAGCCCTGTGTTAGTCCTATGCTTAAAGACTTTGCTGTAAAAATGGCAAAAGACTTTGTCCATTTCTATCTCGGCGTGGATAGCACTGTGCTAATCCTATGCGTAAAAACTTTGATAGAAAAGCAGACATTTGAGGTGAGCAGATCTAGAGTGTCGCTGGTGTTGAGAGTGCTCTATACAGGGGCTGCTTTCCACCTAAACTTGAGAACTACCCAGAGTTCTCTACTTCTTTTTTTTTGCATAATTTATTTGTCACTCTATGCCTGAAAGGGTATTCTTTTGACTTATACTGGGTGCGCCCTTGTGTTTGGACAAAGCTATACCTCTCTGAAGAGCTCTAATTAGAGCGAAACACTGTGTCAGGGGTTGCTTTTATTCATTTCAGGTTGGCTTGATTGGTATTTTACCAATTCAGAGCTGTAATTCTGTGCCTGGAGTGATAAATGGCTGTTGTCATTTTACAGCTCGGCAAGGACAGCCCTGTGTTAGTCCTATGCTTAAAGACTTTGCTGTAAAAATGGCAAAAGACTTTGTCCATTTCTATCTCGGCGTGGATAGCACTGTGCTAATCCTATGCTTAAAAACTTTGATAGAAAAGCAGACATTTGAGGTGAGCAGATCTAGAGTGTCGCTGGTGTTGAGAGTGCTCTATACAGGGGCTGCTTTCCACCTAATCTTGAGAACTACCCAGAGTTCTCTACTTCTTTTTTTGCATAATTTATTCGTCACTCTATGCCTGAAAGGGTATTCTTTTGACTTATACTGGGTGCGCCCTTGTGTCTGGACAAAGCTATACCTCTCTGAAGAGCTCTAATTAGAGCAAAACACTGTGTCAGGGGTTGCTTTTACTCATTTTAGGTTGGCTTGATTGGTATTTTACCAATTCAAAGCTGTAATACTGTGCCTGGAGTGATAAATGGCTTTTGTCATTTTACAGCTCGGCAAGGACAGCTCTGTGTTAGTCCTATGCTTAAAGACTTTGCTGTAAATATGGCAAAAGACTTTGTCCATTTCTATCTCGGTGTGGATAGCACTGTGCTAATCCTATGCTAAAAAACTTTGATAGAAAAGCAGACATTTGAGGTGAGCAGATCTAGAGTGTTGCTGGTGTTGAGAGTGCTCTATAGAGGGGCTGCTTTCCACCTAAACTTGAGAACTACCCAGAGTTCTCTACTTCTTTTTTTGCATAATTTATTTGTCACTCTATGCCTGAAAGGGTATTCTTTTGACTTATACTGGGTGCGCCCTTGTGTCTGGACAAAGCTATACCTCTCTGAAGAGCTCTAATTAGAGCAAAACACTGTGTCAGGGGTTGCTTTTACTCATTTCAGGTTGGCTTGATTGGTATTTTACCAATTCAAAGCTGTAATACTGTGCCTGGAGTGATAAATGGCTTTTGTCATTTTACAGCTCGGCAAGGACAGCCCTGTGTTAGTCCTATGCTTAAAGACTTTGCTGTAAAAATGGCAAAAGACTTTGTCCATTTCTATCTCGGCGTGGATAGCACTGTGCTAATCCTATGCTTAAAAACTTTGATAGAAAAGCAGACATTTGAGGTGAGCAGATCTAGAGTGTCGCTGGTGTTGAGAGTGCTCTATACAGGGGTTGCTTTCCACCTAAACTTGAGAACTACCCAGAGTTCTCTACTTCGATTTTTGCATAATTTATTCGTCACTCTATGACTGAAAGGGTATTCTTTTGACTTATACTGGGTGCGACCTTGTGTCTGGACAAAGCTATACCTCTCTGAAGAGCTCTAATTAGAGCGAAACACTGTGTCAGGGTTTGCTTTTACTCATTTCAGGTTGGCTTGATTGGTATTTTACCAATTCAAAGCTGTAATACTGTGCCTGGAGTGATAAATGGCTTTTGTCATTTTACAGCTCAGCAAGGACAGCCCTGTGTTAGTCCTATGCTTAAAAACTTTGCTGTAAAAATGGCAAAAGACTTTGTCCATTTCTATCTCGGCGTGGATAGCACTGTGCTAATCCTATGCGTAAAAACTTTGATAGAAAAGCAGACATTTGAGGTGAGCAGATCTAGAGTGTCGCTGGTGTTGAGAGTGCTCTATACAGGGGCTGCTTTCCACCTAAACTTGAGAACTACCCAGAGTTCTCTACTTCTTTTTTTTTGCATAATTTATTCGTCACTCTATGCCTGAAAGGGTATTCTTTTGACTTATACTGGGTGCGCCCTTGTGTTTGGACAAAGCTATACCTCTCTGAAGAGTTCTAATTAGAGCAAAACACTGTGTCAGGGGTTGCTTTTATTCATTTCAGGTTGGCTTGATTGGTATTTTACCAATTCAGAGCTGTAATTCTGTGCCTGGAGTGATAAATGGCTGTTGTCATTTTACAGCTCGGCAAGGACAGCCCTGTGTTAATCCTATGCTTAAAGACTTTGCTGTAAAAATGGCAAAAGACTTTGTCCATTTCTATCTCGGCGTGGATAGCACTGTGCTAATCCTATGCTTAAAAACTTTGATAGAAAAGCAGACATTTGAGGTGAGCAGATCTAGAGTGTCGCTGGTGTTGAGAGTGCTCTATACAGGGGCTGCTTTCCACCTAATCTTGAGAACTACCCAGAGTTCTCTACTTCTTTTTTTGCATAATTTATTCGTCACTCTATGCCTGAAAGGGTATTCTTTTGACTTATACTGGGTGCGCCCTTGTGTCTGGACAAAGCTATACCTCTCTGAAGAGCTCTAATTAGAGCAAAACACTGTGTCAGGGGTTGCTTTTACTCATTTCAGGTTGGCTCGATTGGTATTTTACCAATTCAAAGCTGTAATAATGTGCCTGGAGTGATAAAAGGCTTTTGTCATTTTACAGCTCGGCAAGGACAGCCTTGTGTTAGTCCTATGCTTAAAGACTTTGCTGTAAAAATGGCAAAAGACTTTGTCCATTTCTATCTCGGCGTGGATAGCACTGTGCTAATCCTATGCTTAAAAACTTTGATAGAAAAGCAGACATTTGAGGTGAGCAGATCTAGAGTGTCGCTTGTGTTGAGAGTGCTCTATACAGGGGCTGCTTTCCACCTAAACTTGAGAACTACCCAGAGTTCTCTACTTCTTTTTTTGCATAATTTATTCGTCACTCTATGCCTGAAAGGGTATTCTTTTGACTTATACTGGGTGCGCCCTTGTGTCTGGACAAAGCTATACCTCTCTGAAAAGCTCTAATTAGAGCGAAACACTGTGTCAGGGGTTGCTTTTACTCATTTTAGGTTGGCTTGATTGGTATTTTACCAATTCAAAGCTGTAATACTGTGCCTGGAGTGATAAATGGCTTTTGTCATTTTACAGCTCGGCAAGGACAGCCCTGTGTTAGTCCTATGCTTAAAGACTTTGCTGTAAAAATGGCAAAAGACTTTGTCCATTTCTATCTCGGCGTGGATAGCACTGTGCTAATCCTATGCTTAAAAACTTTGATAGAAAAGCAGACATTTGAGGTGAGCAGTTCTAGAGTGTCGCTGGTGTTGAGAGTGCGCTATACAGGGGCTGCTTTCCACCTAAACTTGAGAAATACTCAGAGTTCTCTACTTCTTTTTTTGCATAATTTATCTGTCACTCTATGCCTGAAAGGGTATTCTTTTGACTTATACTGGGTGCGCCCTTGCGTCTGGACAATGCTATACCTCTCTGAAGAGCTCTAATTAGAGCGAAACACTGTGTCAGGGGTTGCTTTTTCTCATTTCAGGTTGGCTTGATTGGTATTTTACCAATTCAAAGCTGTAATTCTGTGCCTGGAGTGATAAATGGCTTTTGTCATTTTACAGCTCGGCAAGGACAGCCCTGTGTTAGTCCTATGCTTAAAGACTTTGCTGTAAAAATGGCAAAAGACTTTGTCCATTTCTATCTCGGCGTGGATAGCACTGTGCTAATCCTATGCTTAAATCTTTGATAGAAAAGCAGACATTTGAGGTGAGCAGATCTAGAGTGTCGCTGGTGTTGAGAGTGCTCTATACAGGGGCTGCTTTCCACCTAAACTTGAGAACTACCCAGAGTTCTCCACTTCTTTTTTTGCATAATTTATTCATCACTCTATGCCTGAAAGGGTATTCTTTTGACTTATACTGGGTGCGCCCTTGTGTCTGGACAAAGCTATACCTCTCTGAAAAGCTATAATTAGAGCGAAACACTGTGTCAGGGGTTGCTTTTACTCATTTCAGGTTGGCTTGATTGGTATTTTACCAATTCAAAGCTGTAATACTGTGCCTGGAGTGATAAATGGCTTTTGTCATTTTACAGCTCGGCATGGACAGCCCTGTGTTAGTCCTATGCTTAAAGACTTTGCTGTAAAAATGGCAAAAGACTTTGTGCATTTCTATCTCGGCGTGGATAGCACTGTGCTAATCCTATGCTTAAAAACTTTGATAGAAAAGCAGATATTTGAGGTGAGCAGATCTAGAGTGTCGCTGGTGTTGAGAGTGCTCTATACAGGGGCTGCTTTCCACCTAAACTTGAGAACTACCCAGAGTTCTCTACTTCTTTTTTTTTGCATAATTTATTCGTCACTCTATGCCTGAAAGGGTATTCTTTTGACTTATACTGGGTGCGCCTTTGTGTTTGGACAAAGCTATACCTCTCTGAAGAGCTCTAATTAGAGCGAAACACTGTGTCAGGGTTTGCTTTTATTCATTTCAGGTTGGCTTGATTGGTATTTTACCAATTCAGAGCTGTAATACTGTGCCTGGAGTGATAAATGGCTTTTGTCATTTTACAGCTCGGCAAGGACAGCCCTGTGTTAGTCCTATGCTTAAAGACTTTGCTGTAAAAATGGCAAAAGTCTTTGTCCATTTCTATCTCGGCGTGGATAGCACTGTGCTAATACTATGCTTAAAAACTTTGATAGAAAAGCAGACATTTGAGGTGAGCAGATCTAGAGTGTCGCTGGTGTTGAGAGTGCTCTATACAGGGGCTGCTTTCCACCTAATCTTGAGAACTACCCAGAGTTCTCTACTTCTTTTTTTGCATAATTTATTCGTCACTCTATGCCTGAAAGGGTATTCTTTTGACTTATACTGGGTGCGCCCTTGTGTCTGGACAAAGCTATACCTCTCTGAAGAGCTCTAATTAGAGCAAAACACTGTGTCAGGGGTTGCTTTTACTCATTTCAGGTTGGCTCGATTGGTATTTTACCAATTCAAAGCTGTAATAATGTGCCTGGAGTGATAAATGGCTTTTGTCATTTTACAGCTCGGCAAGGACAGCCTTGTGTTAGTCCTATGCTTAAAGACTTTGCTGTAAAAATGGCAAAAGACTTTGTCCATTTCTATCTCGGCGTGGATAGCACTGTGCTAATCCTATGCTTAAAAACTTTGATAGAAAAGCAGACATTTGAGGTGAGCAGATCTAGAGTGTCGCTGGTGTTGAGAGTGATCTATACAGGGGCTGCTTTCCACCTAAACTTGAGAACTACCCAGAGTTCTCTACTTCTTTTTTTGCATAATGTATTCGTCACTCTATGCCTGAAAGGGTATTCTTTTGACTTATACTGGGTGCGCACTTGTGTCTGGACAAAGCTATACCTCTCTGAAGAGCTCTAATTAGAGCGAAACACTGTGTCAGGGGTTGCTTTTACTCATTTCAGGTTGGCTTGATTGGTGTTTTACCAATTCAAAGCTGTAATACTGTGCCTGGAGTGATAAATGGCTTTTGTCATTTTACAGCTCGGCAAGGACAGCCCTGTGTTAGTCCTATGCTTAAAGACTTTGCTGTACAAGTGGCAAAAGACTGTGTCCATTTCTATCTCGGCGTGGATAGCACTGTGCTAATCCTATGCTTAAAAACTTTGATAGGAAAGCAGACATTTGAAGTGAGCAGATCTAAAGTGTCGCTGGTGTTGAGAGGGCTCTATACAGGGGCTGCTTTCCACCTAAACTTGAGAACTACCCAGAGTTCTCTACTTCTTTTTTTGCATAATTTATTTGTCACTCTATGCCTGAAAGGGTATTCTTTTGACTTATACTAGGTGCGCCCTTGTGTCTGGACAAAGCTATACCTCTCTGAAGAGCTCTAATTAGAGCAAAACACTGTGTCAGGGGTTGCTTTTACTCATTTCAGGTTGGCTTGATTGGTATTTTACTAATTAAAAGCTGTAATACTGTGTCTGGAGTGATAAATGGCTTTTGTCATTTTACAGCTCGGCAAGGACAGCCCTGTGTTAGTCCTATGCTTAAAGACTTTGCTGTAAAAATGGCAAAAGACTTTGTGCATTTCTATCTCGGCGTGGATAGCACTGTGCTAATCCTATGCTTAAAAACTTTGATAGAAAAGCAGATATTTGAGGTGAGCAGATCTAGAGTGTCGCTGGTGTTGAGAGTGCTCTATACAGGGGCTGCTTTCCACCTAAACTTGAGAACTACCCAGAGTTCTCTACTTCTTTTTTTTTGCATAATTTATTCGTCACTCTATGACTGAAAGGGTATTCTTTTGACTTATACTGGGTGCGCCTTTGTGTTTGGACAAAGCTATACCTCTCTGAAGAGCTCTAATTAGAGCGAAACACTGTGTCAGGGGTTGCTTTTATTCATTTCAGGTTGGCTTGATTGGTATTTTACCAATTCAGAGCTGTAATACTGTGCCTGGAGTGATAAATGGCTTTTGTCATTTTACAGCTCGGCAAGGACAGCCCTGTGTTAGTCCTATGCTTAAAGACTTTGCTGTAAAAATGGCAAAAGTCTTTGTCCATTTCTATCTCGGCGTGGATAGCACTGTGCTAATCCTATGCTTAAAAACTTTGATAGAAAAGCAGACATTTGAGGTGAGCAGATCTAGAGTGTCGCTGGTGTTGAGAGTGCTCTATACAGGGGCTGCTTTCCACCTAATCTTGAGAACTACCCAGAGTTCTCTACTTCTTTTTTTGCATAATTTATTTGTCACTCTATGCCTGAAATGGTATTCTTTTGACTTATACTGGGTGCGCCCTTGTGTCTGGACAAAGCTATACCTCTCTGAAGAGCTCTAATTAGAGCAAAACACTGTGTCAGGGGTTGCTTTTACTCATTTCAGGTTGGCTCGATTGGTATTTTACCAATTCAAAGCTGTAATAATGTGCCTGGAGTGATAAATGGCTTTTGTCATTTTACAGCTCGGCAAGGACAGCCTTGTGTTAGTCCTATGCTTAAAGACTTTGCTGTAAAAATGGCAAAAGACTTTGTCCATTTCTATCTCGGCGTGGATAGCACTGTGCTAATCCTATGCTTAAAAACTTTGATAGAAAAGCAGACATTTGAGGTGAGCAGATCTAGAGTGTCGCTGGTGTTGAGAGTGATCTATACAGGGGCTGCTTTCCACCTAAACTTGAGAACTACCCAGAGTTCTCTACTTCTTTTTTTGCATAATGTATTCGTCACTCTATGCCTGAAAGGGTATTCTTTTGACTTATACTGGGTGCGCACTTGTGTCTGGACAAAGCTATACCTCTCTGAAGAGCTCTAATTAGAGCGAAACACTGTGTCAGGGGTTGCTTTTACTCATTTCAGGTTGGCTTGATTGGTGTTTTACCAATTCAAAGCTGTAATACTGTGCCTGGAGTGATAAATGGCTTTTGTCATTTTACAGCTCGGCAAGGACAGCCCTGTGTTAGTCCTATGCTTAAAGACTTTGCTGTACAAGTGGCAAAAGACTGTGTCCATTTCTATCTCGGCGTGGATAGCACTGTGCTAATCCTATGCTTAAAAACTTTGATAGGAAAGCAGACATTTGAAGTGAGCAGATCTAAAGTGTCGCTGGTGTTGAGAGGGCTCTATACAGGGGCTGCTTTCCACCTAAACTTGAGAACTACCCAGAGTTCTCTACTTCTTTTTTTGCATAATTTATTTGTCACTCTATGCCTGAAAGGGTATTCTTTTGACTTATACTAGGTGCGCCCTTGTGTCTGGACAAAGCTATACCTCTCTGAAGAGCTCTAATTAGAGCAAAACACTGTGTCAGGGGTTGCTTTTACTCATTTCAGGTTGGCTTGATTGGTATTTTACTAATTAAAAGCTGTAATACTGTGTCTGGAGTGATAAATGGCTTTTGTCATTTTACAGCTCGGCAAGGACAGCCCTGTGTTAGTCCTATGCTTAAAGACTTTGCTGTAAAAATGGCAAAAGACTTTGTGCATTTCTATCTCGGCGTGGATAGCACTGTGCTAATCCTATGCTTAAAAACTTTGATAGAAAAGCAGATATTTGAGGTGAGCAGATCTAGAGTGTCGCTGGTGTTGAGAGTGCTCTATACAGGGGCTGCTTTCCACCTAAACTTGAGAACTACCCAGAGTTCTCTACTTCTTTTTTTTTGCATAATTTATTCGTCACTCTATGACTGAAAGGGTATTCTTTTGACTTATACTGGGTGCGCCTTTGTGTTTGGACAAAGCTATACCTCTCTGAAGAGCTCTAATTAGAGCGAAACACTGTGTCA
This sequence comes from Triturus cristatus, assembly GCF_964204655.1. Lineage (NCBI taxonomy): Eukaryota > Metazoa > Chordata > Amphibia > Caudata > Salamandridae > Triturus > Triturus cristatus. The sequence goes on from NC_140591.1 coordinate 686,366,169, forward strand.
GGGGTTGCTTTTATTCATTTCAGGTTGGCTTGATTGGTATTTTACCAATTCAGAGCTGTAATACTGTGCCTGGAGTGATAAATGGCTTTTGTCATTTTACAGCTCGGCAAGGACAGCCCTGTGTTAGTCCTATGCTTAAAGACTTTGCTGTAAAAATGGCAAAAGTCTTTGTCCATTTCTATCTCGGCGTGGATAGCACTGTGCTAATACTATGCTTAAAAACTTTGATAGAAAAGCAGACATTTGAGGTGAGCAGATCTAGAGTGTCGCTGGTGTTGAGAGTGCTCTATACAGGGGCTGCTTTCCACCTAATCTTGAGAACTACCCAGAGTTCTCTACTTCTTTTTTTGCATAATTTATTTGTCACTCTATGCCTGAAATGGTATTCTTTTGACTTATACTGGGTGCGCCCTTGTGTCTGGACAAAGCTATACCTCTCTGAAGAGCTCTAATTAGAGCAAAACACTGTGTCAGGGGTTGCTTTTACTCATTTCAGGTTGGCTCGATTGGTATTTTACCAATTCAAAGCTGTAATAATGTGCCTGGAGTGATAAATGGCTTTTGTCATTTTACAGCTCGGCAAGGACAGCCTTGTGTTAGTCCTATGCTTAAAGACTTTGCTGTAAAAATGGCAAAAGACTTTGTCCATTTCTATCTCGGCGTGGATAGCACTGTGCTAATCCTATGCTTAAAAACTTTGATAGAAAAGCAGACATTTGAGGTGAGCAGATCTAGAGTGTCGCTGGTGTTGAGAGTGATCTATATAGGGGCTGCTTTCCACCTAAACTTGAGAACTACCCAGAGTTCTCTACTTCTTTTTTTGCATAATTTATTTGTCACTCTATGCCTGAAAGGGTATTCTTTTGACTTATACTAGGTGCGCCCTTGTGTCTGGACAAAGCTATACCTCTCTGAAGAGCTCTAATTAGAGCAAAACACTGTGTCAGGGGTTGCTTTTACTCATTTCAGGTTGGCTTGATTGGTATTTTACTAATTAAAAGCTGTAATACTGTGCCTGGAGTGATAAATGGCTTTTGTCATTTTACAGCTCGGCAAGGACAGCCCTGTGTTAGTTCTATGCTTAAAGACTTTGCTGTAAAAATGGCAAAAGACTTTGTCCATTTCTATCTCGGCGTGGATAGCACTGTGCTAATCCTATGCTTAAAAACTTTGATAGAAAAGCAGACATTTGAGGTGAGCAGATCTAGAGTGTCGCTGGTGTTGAGAGTGATCTATACAGGGGCTGCTTTCCACCTAAACTTGAGAACTACCCAGAGTTCTCTACTTCTTTTTTTGCATAATTTATTCGTCACTCTATGCCTGAAAGGGTATTCTTTTGACTTATACTGGGTGCGCACTTGTGTCTGGACAAAGCTATACCTCTCTGAAGAGCTCTAATTAGAGCGAAACACTGTGTCAGGGGTTGCTTTTACTCATTTCAGGTTGGCTTGATTGGTGTTTTACCAATTCAAAGCTGTAATACTGTGCCTGGAGTGATAAATGGCTTTTGTCATTTTACAGCTCGGCAAGGACAGCCCTGTGTTAGTCCTATGCTTAAAGACTTTGCTGTAAAAATGGCAAAAGACTTTGTCCATTTCTATCTCGGCGTGGATAGCACTGTGCTAATCCTATGCTTAAAAACTTTGATAGAAAAGCAGACATTTGAGGTGAGCAGATCTAGAGTGTCGCTGGTGTTGAGAGGGCTCTATACAGGGGCTGCTTTCCACCTAAACTTGAGAACTACCCAGAGTTCTCTACTTCTTTTTTTGCATAATTTATTTGTCACTCTATGCCTGAAAGGGTATTCTTTTGACTTATACTAGGTGCGCCCTTGTGTCTGGACAAAGCTCTACCTCTCTGAAGAGCTCTAATTAGAGCGAAACACTGTGTCAGGGGTTTCTTTTACTCATTTCAGGTTGGCTTGATTGGTATTTTACCAATTCAAAGCTGTAATACTGTGCCTGGAGTGATAAATGGCTTTTGTCATTTTACAGCTCGACAAGGACAGCCCTGTGTTAGTCCTATGCTTAAAGACTTTGCTGTAAAAATGGCAAAAGACTTTGTCCATTTCTATCTCGGCGTGGATAGCACTGTGCTAATCCTATGCTTAAAAACTTTGATAGAAAAGCAGACATTTGAGGTGAGCAGATCTAGAGTGTCGCTGGTGTTGAGAGTGCTCTATACAGGGGCTGCTTTCCACCTAAACTTGAGAACTACCCAGAGTTCTCTACTTCTTTTTTTTTGCATAATTTATTCGTCACTCTATGCCTGAAAGGGTATTCTTTTGACTTATACTGGGTGCGCCCTTGTGTTTGGACAAAGCTATACCTCTCTGAAGAGCTCTAATTAGAGCGAAACACTGTGTCAGGGGTTGCTTTTATTCATTTCAGGTTGGCTTGATTGGTATTTTACCAATTCAGAGCTGTAATACTGTGCCTGGAGTGATAAATGGCTTTTGTCATTTTACAGATCGGCAAGGACAGCCCTGTGTTAGTCCTATGCTTAAAGACTTTGCTGTAAAAATGGCAAAAGACTTTGTCCATTTCTATCTCGGCGTGGAACGCACTGTGCTAATCCTATGCTTAAAAACTTTGATAGAAAAGCAGACATTTGAGGTGAGCAGATCTAGAGTGTCGTTGGTGTTGAGATTGCTCTATACAGGGGCTGCTTTCCACCTAATCTTGAGAACTACCCAGAGTTCTCTACTTCTTTTTTTGCATAATTTATTCGTCACTCTATGCCTGAAAGGGTATTCTTTTGACTTATACTGGGTGCGCCCTTGTGTCTGGACAAAGCTATACCTCTCTGAAGAGCTCTAATTAGAGCAAAACACTGTGTCAGGGGTTGCTTTTACTCATTTCAGGTTGGCTTGATTGGTATTTTACCAATTCAAAGCTGTAATAATGTGCCTGGAGTGATAAATGGCTTTTGTCATTTTACAGCTCGGCAAGGACAGCCCTGTGTTAGTCCTATGCTTAAAGACTTTGCAGTAAAAATGGCAAAAGACTTTGTCCATTTCTATCTCGGCGTGGATAGTACTGTGCTAATCCTATGCTTAAAAACTTTGATAGAAAAGCAGACATTTGAGGTGAGCAGATCTAGAGTGTCGCTGGTGTTGAGAGTGCTCTATACAGGGGCTGCTTTCCACCTAAACTTGAGAACTACCCAGAGTTGTCTACTTCTGTTTTTGCATAATTTATTCGTCACTCTATGCCTGAAAGGGTATTCTTTTGACTTATACTGGGTGTGCCCTTGTGTCTGGACAAAGCTATATCTCTCTGAAAAGCTCTAATTAGAGCGAAACACTGTGTCAGGGGTTGCTTTTACTCATTTCAGGTTGGCTTGATTGGTATTTTACCAATTCAAAGCTGTAATACTGTGCCTGGAGTGATAAATGGCTTTTGTCATTTTACAGCTCGGCAAGGACAGCCCTGTGTTAGTCCTATGCTTAAAGACTTTGCTGTAAAAATGGCAAAAGACTTTGTCTATTTCTATCTCGGCGTGGACAGCACTGTGCTAATCCTATGCTTAAAAACTTTGATAGAAAAGCAGACATTTGAGGTGAGCAGATCTAGAGTGTCGCTGGTATTGAGAGTGCTCTATACAGGGGCTGCTTTCCACCTAAACTTGAGAACTACCCAGAGTTCTCTACTTCTTTTTTTGCATAATTTATTCGTTACTCTATGCCTGAAAGGGTATTCTTTTGACTTATACTGGGTGCGCCCTTGTGTCTGGACAAAGCCATACCTCTCTGAAGAGCTCTAATTAGAGCGAAACACTGTGTCAGGGGTTGCTTTTACTCATTTCAGGTTGGCTTGATTGGTATTTTACCAATTCAAAGCTGTTATACTGTGCCTGGAGTGATAAATGGCTTTTGTCATTTTACAGCTCGGCAAGGACAGCCCTGTGTTAGTTCTATGCTTAAAGACTTTGCTGTAAAAATGGCAAAAGACTTTGTCCATTTCTATCTCGGCGTGGATAGCACTGTGCTAATCCTATGCTTTAAAACTTTGATAGAAAAGCAGACATTTGAGGTGAGCAGATCTAGAGTGTCGCTGGTGTTGAGAGTGATCTATACAGAGGCTGCTTTCCACCTAAACTTGAGAACTACCCAGAGTTCTCTACTTCTTTTTTTGCATAATTTATTCGTCACTCTATGTCTGAAAGGGTATTCTTTTGACTTATACTGGGTGCGCACTTATGTCTGGACAAAGCTATACCTCTCTGAAGAGCTCTAATTAGAGTGAAACACTGTGTCAGGGTTTGCTTTTACTCATTTCAGGTTGGCTTGATTGGTGTTTTACAAATTCAAAGCTGTAATACTGTGCCTGGAGTGATAAATGGCTTTTGTCATTTTACAGCTCGGCAAGGACAACCCTGTGTTAGTCCTATGCTTAAAGACTTTGCTGTAAAAATGGCAAAAGACTTTGTCCATTTCTATCTCGGCGTGGATAGCACTGTGCTAATCCTATGCTTAAAAACTTTGATAGAAAAGCAGACATTTGAGGTGAGCAGATCTAGAGTGTCGCTGGTGTTGAGAGGGCTCTATACAGGGGCTGCTTTCCACCTAAACTTGAGAACTACCCAGAGTTCTCTACTTCTTTTTTTGCATAATTTATTTGTCACTCTATGCCTGAAAGGGTATTCTTTTGACTTATACTAGGTGCGCCCTTGTGTCTGGACAAAGCTCTAACTCTCTGAAGAGCTATAATTAGAGCGAAACACTGTGTCAGGGGTTGCTTTTACTCATTTCAGGTTGGCTTGATTGGTATTTTACTAATTAAAAGCTGTAATACTGTGTCTGGAGTGATAAATGGCTTTCGTCATTTTACAGCTCGGCAAGGACAGCCCTGTGTTAGTCCTATGCTTAAAAACTTTGCTGTAAAAATGGCAAAAGACTTTGTCCATTTCTATCTCGGCGTGGATAGCACTGTGCTAATCCTATGCTTAAAAACTTTGATAGAAAATCAGACATTTGAGGTGAGCAGATCTAGAGTGTCGCTTGTGTTGAGAGTGCTCTATACAGGGGCTGCTTTCCACCTAAACTTGAGAACTACCCAGAGTTCTCTACTTCTTTTTTTGCATAATTTATTCGTCACTCTATGCCTGAAAGGGTATTCTTTTGACTTATACTGGGTGCGCCCTTGTGTCTGGACAAAGCTATACCTCTCTGAAGAGCTCTAATTAGAGCGAAACACTGTGTCAGGGGTTGCTTTTACTCATTTCAGGTTGGCTTGATTGGTATTTTACCAATTCAAAGCTGTAATACTGTGCCTGGAGTGATAAATGGCTTTTGTCATTTTACAGCTTGGCAAGAACAGCCCTGTGTTAGTCCTATGCTTAAAGACTTTGCTGTAAAAATGGCAAAAGACTTTGTCCATTTCTATCTCGGCGTGGATAGCACTGTGCTAATCCTATGCTTAAAAACTTTGATAGAAAAGCAGACATTTGAGGTGAGCAGATCTAGAGTGTTGCTGGTGTTGATAGTGCGCTATACAGGGGCTGCTTTCCACCTAAACTTGAGAAATACTCAGAGTTCTCTACTTCTTTTTTTGCTTAATTTATCTGTCACTATATGCCTGAAAGGGTATTCTTTTGACTTATACTGGGTGCGCCCTTGCGTCTGGACAAAGCTATACCTCTCTGAAGAGCTCTAATTAGAGCGAAACACTGTGTCAGGGGTTGCTTTTACTCATTTCAGGTTGGCTTGATTGGTATTTTACCAATTCAAAGCTGTAATACTATGCCTGGAGTGATAAATGGCTTTTGTCATTTTACAGCTCGGCAAGGAAAGCCCTGTGTTAGTCCTATGCTTAAAGACTTTGCTGTAAAAATGGCAAAAGACTTTGTCCATTTCTATCTCGGCGTGGATAGCACTGTGCTAATCCTATGCTTAAAAACTTTGATAGAAAAACAGACATTTGAGGTGAGCAGATCTAGAGTGTCGCTGGTGTTCAGAGTGCTCTATACAGGGGCTGCTTTCCACCTAAACTTGAGAACTACCCAGAGTTCTCTACTTCTTTTTTTGCATAATGTATTCGTCACTCTATGCCTGAAAGGGTATTCTTTTGACTTATACTGGGTGCGCCCTTGTGTCTGGACAAAGCTATACCTCTCTGAACAGCTCTAATTAGAGCGAAACACTGTGTCAGGGGTTGCTTTTACTCATTTCAGGTTGGTTTGATTGGTATTTTACAAATTCAAAGCTGTAATACTGTGCCTGGAGTGATAAATGGCTTTTGTCATTTTACAGCTCGGCAAGGACAGCCCTGTGTTAGTCCTATGCTTAAAGACTTTGCTGTAAAAATGGCAAAAGACTTTGTCCATTTCTATCTCGGCGTGGATAGCACTGTGCTAATCCTATGCTTAAATCTTTGATAGAAAAGCAGACATTTGAGGTGAGCAGATCTAGAGTGTCGCTGGTGTTGAGAGTGCTCTATACAGGGGCTGCTTTCCACCTAAACTTGAGAACTACCCAGAGTTCTCTACTTCTTTTTTTGCATAATTTATTTGTCACTCTATGCCTGAAAGGGTATTCTTTTGACTTATACTGGGTGCGCCCTTGTGTCTGGACAAAGCTATACCTCTCTGAAGAGCTCTAATTAGAGCGAAACACTGTGTCAGGGGTTGCTTTTACTCATTTTAGGTTGGCTTGATTGGTATTTTACCAATTCAAAGCTGTAATACTGTGCCTGGAGTGATAAGTGGCTTTTGTCATTTTACAGCTCGGCAAGGACAGCTCTGTGTTAGTCCTATGCTTAAAGACTTTGCTGTAAAAATTGCAAAAAACTTTGTCCATTTCTATCTCGGCGTGGATAGCACTGTGCTAATCCTATGCTTAAAAACTTTGATAGAAAAGCAGACATTTGAGGTGAGCAGATCTAGAGTGTCGCTGGTGTTGAGAGTGCTCTATACAGGGGCTGCTTTCCACCTAAACTTGAGAACTATCCAGAGTTCTCTACTTCTTTTTTTGCATAATTTATTTGTCACTCTATGCCTGAAAGGGTATTCTTTTGACTTATACTGGGTGCGCCCTTGTGTCTGGACAAAGCTATACCTCTTTGAAGAGCTCTAATTAGAGCAAAACACTGTGTCAGGGGTTGCTTTTACTCATTTCAGGTTGGCTTGATTGGTATTTTACCAATTCAAAGCTGTAATACTGTGCCTGGAGTGATAAATGGCTTTTGTCATTTTACAGCTCGGCAAGGACAGCCCTGTGTTAGTCCTATGCTTAAAGAATTTGCTGTAAAAATGGCAAAAGACTTTTTCCATTTCTATCTCGGCATGGATAGCACTGTGCTAATCCAATGCTTAAAAACTTTGATAGAAAAGCAGACATTTGAGGTGAGCATATCTAGAGTGTCGCTGGTGTTGAGAGTGCTCTATACAGGGGCTGCTTCCCACCTAAACTTGAGAACTACCCAGAGTTCTCTACTTCTTTTTTTGCATAATTTATTCGTCACTCTATGCCTGAAAGGGTATTCTTTTGACTTATACTGGGTGCGCCCTTGTGTCTGGACAAAGCTATACCTCTGTGAAGAGCTCTAATTAGAGCGAAACACTGTGTCAGGGGTTGCTTTTACTCATTTCAGGTTGGCTTGATTGGTATTTTACAAATTCAAAGCTGTATTACTGTGCCTGGAGTGATAAATGGCTTTTGTCATTTTACAGCTCTGCAAGGACAGCCCTGTGTTAGTCCTATGCTTAAAGACTTTGCTGTAAAAATGGCAAAATACTTTGTCCATTTCTATCTCGGCGTGGATAGCACTGTGCTAATCCTATGCTTAAATCTTTGATAGAAAAGCAGACATTTGAGGTGAGCAGATCTAGAGTGTCGCTGGTGTTGAGAGTGCTTTATACAGGGGCTGCTTTCCACCTAAACTTGAGAACTACCCAGAGTTCTCTACTTCTTTTTTTTGCATAATTTATTCGTCACTCTATGCCTGAAAGGGTATTCTTTCGACTCAAACTGGGTGCGCTCTTGTGTCTGGACAAAGCTATACTTCTCTGAAGAGCTCTAATTAGAGCGAAACACTGTGTCAGGGGTTGCTTTTACTCATTTCAGGTTGGCTTGATCGGTGTTTTACCAATTCACAGCTGTAATACTGTGCCTGGAGTGATAAATGGCTTTTGTCATTTTACAGCTCGGCAAGAACAGCCCTGTGTTAGTCCTATGCTTAAAGACTTTGCTGTAAAAATGGCAAAAGATTTTGTCCATTTCTATCTCGGCGTGGATAGCACTGTGCTAATCCTATGCTTAAAAACTTTGATTGAAAAGCAGACATTTGAGGTGAGCAGATCTAGAGTGTCGCTGGTGTTGAGAGTGCTCTATACAGGGGCTGCTTTCCACCTAAACTTGAGAACTACCCAGAGTTCTCTACTTCTTTTTTTGCATAATTTATTCGTCACTCTATGACTGAAAGGGTATTCTTTTGACTTATACTGGGTGCGCCCTTGTGTCTGGACAAAGCTATACCTCTCTGAAGAGCTCTAATTAGAGCAAAACACTGTGTCAGGGATTGCTTTTACTCATTTCAGGTTGGCTTGATTGGTATTTTACCAATTCAAAGCTGTAATACTGTGCCTGGAGTGATAAATGGCTTTTGTCATTTTACAGCTCGGCAAGGACAGCCCTGTGTTAGTCCTATGCTTAAAGACTTTGCTGTAAAAATGGCAAAAGACTTTGTCCATTTCTATCTCGGCGTGGATAGCACTGTGCTAATCCTATGCTTAAAAACTTTGATAGAAAAGCAGACATTTGAGGTGAGCAGATCTAGAGTGTCGCTGGTGTTGAGAGTGCTCTATACAGGGGCTGCTTTCCACCGAAACTTGAGAACTACCCAGTGTTCTCTACTTCTTTTCTTGCATAATTTATTCGTCACTCTATGCCTGAAAGGGTATTCTTTTGACTTATACTGGGTGCGCCCTTGTGTCTGGACAAAGCTATACCTCTCTGAAGAGCTCTAATTAGAGCGAAACACTGTGTCAGGAGTTGCTTTTACTCATTTCAGGGTGGCTTGATTGGTATTTTACCAATTCAAAGCTGTAATACTGTTCCTGGAGTGATAAATGGCTTTTGTCATTTTACAGCTCGGCATGGATAGCCCTGTGTTAGTCCTATGCTTAAAGACTTTGCTGTAAAAATGGCAAAAGACTTTGTCCATTTCTATCTCGGCATGGATAGCACTGTGCTAATCCTATGCTTAAAAACTTTGATAGAAAAGCAGACATTTGAGGTGAGCAGATCTAGGGTGTCACTGGTGTTGAGAGTGCTCTATACAGGGGCTGCTTTCCACCTAAACTTGAGAACTACCCAGAGTTGTCTACTTCTGTTTTTGCATAATTTATTCGTCACTCTATGCCTGAAAGGGTATTCTTTTGACTTATACTGGGTGCGCCCTTGTGTCTGGACAAAGCTATATCTCTCTGAAAAGCTCTAATTAGAGCGAAACACTGTGTCAGGGGTTGCTTTTACTCATTTCAGGTTGGCTTGATTGGTATTTTACCAATTCAAAGCTGTAATACTGTGCCTGGAGTGATAAATGGCTTTTGTCATTTTACAGCTCGGCAAGGACAGCCCTGTGTTAGTCCTATGCTTAAAGACTTTGCTGTAAAAATGGCAAAAGACTTTGTCTATTTCTATCTCGGCGTGGATAGCACTGTGCTAATCCTATGCTTAAAAACTTTGATAGAAAAGCAGACATTTGAGGTGAGCAGATCTAGAGTGTCGCTGGTATTGAGAGTGCTCTATACAGGGGCTGCTTTCCACCTAAACTTGAGAACTACCCAGAGTTCTCTACTTCTTTTTTTGCATAATTTATTCGTTACTCTATGCCTGAAAGGGTATTCTTTTGACTTATACTGGGTGCGCCCTTGTGTCTGGACAAAGCCATACTTCTCTGAAGAGCTCTAATTAGAGCGAAACACTGTGTCAGGGGTTGCTTTTACTCATTTCAGGTTGGCTTGATTGGTATTTTACCAATTCAAAGCTGTAATACTGTGCCTGGAGTGATAAATGGCTTTTGTCATTTTACAGCTCGGCAAGGACAGTCCTGTGTTAGTCCTATGCTTAAAGACCTTGCTGTAAAAATGGCAAAAGACTTTGTCCATTTCTATCTCGGCGTGGATAGCACTGTGCTAATCCTATGCTTAAAAACTTTGATAGAAAAGCAGACATTTGAGGTGAGCAGATCTAGAGTGTCGCTGGTGTTGAGAGTGCTCTATACAGGGGCTGCTTTCCACCTAAACTTGAGAACTACCCAGAGTTCTCTACTTCTTTTTTTTTGCATAATTTATTTGTCACTCTATGCCTGAAAGGGTATTCTTTTGACTTATACTGGGTGCGCCCTTGTGTCTGGACAAAGCTATACCTCTCTGAAGAGCTCTAATTAGAGCGAAACACTGTGTCAGGGGTTGCTTTTACTCATTTCAGGTTGGCTTGATTGGTATTTTACCAATTCAAAGCTGTAATACTGTGCCTGGAGTGATAAATGGCTTTTGTCTTTTTACAGCTCGGCAAGGACAGCTCTGTGTTAGTCCTATGCTTAAAGACTTTGTCCATTTCTATCTCGGCGTGGATAGCACTGTGCTAATCCTATGCTTAAAAACTTTGATAGAAAAGCAGACATTTGAGGTGAGCAGATCTAGAGTGTCGCTGGTGTTGAGATTGCTCTATACAGGGGCTGCTTTCCACCTAAACTTGAGAACTACCCAGAGTTCTCTACTTCTTTTTTTGCATAATTTATTCGTTACTCTATGCCTGAAAGGGTATTCTTTTTACTTATACTGGGTGCGCCCTTGTGTCTGGACAAAGCTATACCTCTCTGAAGAGCTCTAATTAGAGCGAAACACTGTGTCAGGGGTTGCTTTTACTCATTTCAGGTTGGCTTGATTGGTATTTTACCAATTCAAAGCTGTAATACTGTGCCTGGAGTGATAAATGGCTTTTGTCATTTTACAGCTCGGCAAGGACAGCTCTGTGTTAGTCCTATGCTTAAAGACTTTGTCCATTTCTATCTCGGCGTGGATAGCACTGTGCTAATCCTATGCTTAAAAACTTTGATAGAAAAGCAGACATTTGAGGTGAGCAGATCTAGAGTGTTGCTGGTGTTGAGAGTGCTCTATACAGGGGCTGCTTTCCAACGAAACTTGAGAACTACCCAGAGTTCTCTACTTCGTTTTTTGCATAATTTATTCGTCACTCTATGCCTGAAAGGGTATTCTTTTGACTTATACTGGGTGCGCCCTTGTGTCTGGGCAAAGCTATACCTCTCTCAAGAGCTCTATTTAGAGCGAAATACTGTGTCAGGGGTTGCTTTTACTCATTTCAGGTTGGCTTGATTGATATTTTACCAATTCAAAGCTGTAATACTGTGCCTGGAGTGATAAATGGCTTTTGTCATTTTACAGCTCGGCAAGGACAGCTCTGTGTTAGTCCTATGCTTAAAGACTTTGCTGTAAAAATGGCAAAAGACTTTGTCCATTTCTATCTCGGCGTGGATAGCACTGTGCTAATCCTATGCTTAAAAACTTTGATAGAAAAGCAGACATTTGAGGTGAGCAGATCTAGAGTGTCGCTGGTGTTGAGAGTGTTCTATACAGGGGCTGCTTTCCACCTAAACTTGAGAACTACCCAGAGTTCTCTACTTCTTTTTTTGCATAATGTATTCGTCACTCTATGCCTGAAAGGGTATTCTTTTGACTTATACTGGGTGCGCCCTTGTGTCTGGACAAAGCTATATCTCTCTGAAGAGCTCTAATTAGAGCGAAACACTGTGTCAGGGGTTGCTTTGACTCATTTCAGGTTGGCTTGATTGGTATTTTACCAATTCAAAGCTGTAATACTGTGCCTGGAGTGATAAATGGCTTTTGTCATTTTACAGCTCGGCAAGGACAGCCCTGTGTTAGTCCTATGCTTAAAGACTTTGCTGTAAAAATGGCAAAAGACTTTGTCCATTTCTATCTCGGCGTGGATAGCACTGTGCTAATCCTATGCTTAAAAACTTTGATAGAAAAGCAGACATTTGAGGTGAGCAGATCTAGAGTGTCGCTGGTGTTGAGAGTGCTCTATACAGGGGCTGCTTTCCACCTAAACTTGAGAACTACCCAGAGTTCTCTACTTCTTTTTTTTTGAATAATTTATTCGTCACTCTATGCCTGAAAGGGTATTCTTTTGACTTATACTGGGTGCGCCCTTGTGTTTGGACAAAGCTATACCTCTCTGAAGAGCTCTAATTAGAGCGAAACACTGTGTCAGGGGTTGCTTTTATTCATTTCAGGTTGGCTTGATTGGTATTTTACCAATTCAGAGCTGTAATACTGTACCTGGAGTGATAAATGGCTTTTGTCACTTTACAGATCGGCAAGGACAGCCCTGTGTTAGTCCTATGCTTAAAGACTTTGCTGTAAAAATGGCAAAAGACTTTGTCCATTTCTATCTCGGCGTGGATCGCACTGTGCTAATCCTATGCTTAAAAACTTTGATAGAAAAGCAGACATTTGAGGTGAGCAGATCTAGAGTGTCACTGGTGTTGAGAGTGCTCTATACAGGGGCTGCTTTCCACCTAATCTTGAGAACTACCCAGAGTTCTCTACTTCTTTTTTTGCATAATTTATTCGTCACTCTATGCCTGAAAGGGTATTCTTTTGACTTATACTGGGTGCGCCCTTGTGTCTGGACAAAGCTATACCTCTCTGAAGAGCTCTAATTAGAGCAAAACACTGTGTAAGGGGTTGCTTTTACTCATTTCAGGTTGGCTCGATTGGTATTTTACCAATTCAAAGCTGTAATAATGTGCCTGGAGTGATAAATGGCTTTTGTCATTTTACAGCTCGGCAAGGACAGCCCTGTGTTAGTCCTATGCTTAAAGACTTTGCTGTAAAAATGGCAAAAGACTTTGTCCATTTCTATCTCGGCGTGGATAGCACTGTGCTAATCCTATGCTTAAAAACTTTGATAGAAAAGCAGACATTTGAGGTGAGCAGATCTAGAGTGTCGCTGGTGTTGAGAGTGCTCTATACAGGGGCTGCTTTCCACCGAAACTTGAGAACTACCCAGTGTTCTCTACTTCTTTTCTTGCATAATTTATTCGTCACTCTATGCCTGAAAGGGTATTCTTTTGACTTATACTGGGTGCGCCCTTGTGTCTGGACAAAGCTATACCTCCCTGAAGAGCTCTAATTAGAGCGAAACACTGTGTCAGGGGTTGCTTTTACTCATTTCAGGGTGGCTTGATTGGTATTTTACCAATTCAAAGCTGTAATACTGTTCCTGGAGTGATAAATGGCTTTTGTCATTTTACAGCTCGGCATGGACAGCTCTGTGTTAGTCCTATGCTTAAAGACTTTGCTGTAAAAATGGCAAAAGACTTTGTCCATTTCTATCTCGGCATGGATAGCACTGTGCTAATCCTATGCTTAAAAACTTTGATAGAAAAGCAGACATTTGAGGTGAGCAGATCTAGGGTGTCGCTGGTGTTGAGAGTGCTCTATACAGGGGCTGCTTTCCACCTAAACTTGAGAACTACCCAGAGTTGTCTACTTCTGTTTTTGCATAATTTATTCGTCACTCTATGCCTGAAAGGGTATTCTTTTGACTTATACTGGGTGCGCCCTTGTGTCTGGACAAAGCTATACCTCTCTGAAAAGCTCTAATTAGAGCGAAACACTGTGTCAGGGGTTGCTTTTACTCATTTCAGGTTGGCTTGATTGGTATTTTACCAATTCAAAGCTGTAATACTGTGCCTGGAGTGATAAATGGCTTTTGTCATTTTACAGCTCGGCAAGGACAGCCCTGTGTTAGTTCTATGCTTAAAGACTTTGCTGTAAAAATGGCAAAAGACTTTGTCTATTTCTATCTCGGCGTGGATAGCACTGTGCTAATCCTATGCTTAAAAACTTTGATAGAAAAGCAGACATTTGAGGTGAGCAGATCTAGAGTGTCGCTGGTATTGAGAGTGCTCTATACAGGGGCTGTTTTCCACCTAAACTTGAGAACTACCCAGAGTTCTCTACTTCTTTTTTTGCATAATTTATTTGTTACTCTATGCCTGAAAGGGTATTCTTTTGACTTATACTGGGTGTGCCCTTGTGTCTGGACAAAGCCATACCTCACTGAAGAGCTCTAATTAGAGCGAAACACTGTGTCAGGGGTTGCTTTTACTCATTTCAGGTTAGCTTGATTGGTATTTTACGAATTCAAAGCTGTAATACTGTGCCTGGAGTGATAAATGGCTTTTGTCATTTTACAGCTCGGCAAGGACAGTCCTGTGTTAGTCCTATGCTTAAAGACCTTGCTGTAAAAATGGCAAAAGACTTTGTCCATTTCTATCTCGGCGTGGATAGCACTGTGCTAATCCTATGCTTAAAAACTTTGATAGAAAAGCAGACATTTGAGGTGAGCAGATCTAGAGTGTCGCTGGTGTTGAGAGTGCTCTATACAGGGGCTGCTTTCCACCTAAACTTGAGAACTATCCAGAGTTCTCTACTTCTTTTTTTGCATAATTTATTTGTCACTCTATGCCTGAAAGGGTATTCTTTTGACTTATACTGGGTGCGCCCTTGTGTCTCGACAAAGCTATACCTCTTTGAAGAGCTCTAATTAGAGCAAAACACTGTGTCAGGGGTTGCTTTTACTCATTTCAGGTTGGCTTGATTGGTATTTTACCAATTCAAAGCTGTAATACTGTGCCTGGAGTGATAAATGGCTTTTGTCATTTTACAGCTCGGCAAGGACAGCCCTGTGTTAGTCCTATGCTTAAAGAATTTGCTGTAAAAATGGCAAAAGACTTTGTCCATTTCTATCTCGGCATGGATAGCACTGTGCTAATCCAATGCTTAAAAACTTTGATAGAAAAGCAGACATTTGAGGTGAGCATATCTAGAGTGTCGCTGGTGTTGAGAGTGCTCTATACAGGGGCTGCTTCCCACCTAAACTTGAGAACTACCCAGAGTTCTCTACTTCTTTTTTTGCATAATTTATTCGTCACTCTATGCCTGAAAGGGTATTCTTTTGACTTATACTGGGTGCGCCCTTGTGTCTGGACAAAGCTATACCTCTGTGAAGAGCTCTAATTAGAGCGAAACACTGTGTCAGGGGTTGCTTTTACTCATTTCAGGTTGGCTTGATTGGTATTTTACAAATTCAAAGCTGTATTACTGTGCCTGGAGTGATAAATGGCTTTTGTCATTTTACAGCTCTGCAAGGACAGCCCTGTGTTAGTCCTATGCTTAAAGACTTTGCTGTAAAAATGGCAAAATACTTTGTCCATTTCTATCTCGGCGTGGATAGCACTGTGCTAATCCTATGCTTAAATCTTTGATAGAAAAGCAGACATTTGAGGTGAGCAGATCTAGAGTGTCGCTGGTGTTGAGAGTGCTTTATACAGGGGCTGCTTTCCACCTAAACTTGAGAACTACCCAGAGTTCTCTACTTCTTTTTTTTGCATAATTTATTCGTCACTCTATGCCTGAAAGGGTATTCTTTCGACTCAAACTGGGTGCGCTCTTGTGTCTGGACAAAGCTATACTTCTCTGAAGAGCTCTAATTAGAGCGAAACACTGTGTCAGGGGTTGCTTTTACTCATTTCAGGTTGGCTTGATCGGTGTTTTACCAATTCACAGCTGTAATACTGTGCCTGGAGTGATAAATGGCTTTTGTCATTTTACAGCTCGGCAAGAACAGCCCTGTGTTAGTCCTATGCTTAAAGACTTTGCTGTAAAAATGGCAAAAGATTTTGTCCATTTCTATCTCGGCGTGGATAGCACTGTGCTAATCCTATGCTTAAAAACTTTGATTGAAAAGCAGACATTTGAGGTGAGCAGATCTAGAGTGTCGCTGGTGTTGAGAGTGCTCTATACAGGGGCTGCTTTCCACCTAAACTTGAGAACTACCCAGAGTTCTCTACTTCTTTTTTTGCATAATTTATTCGTCACTCTATGACTGAAAGGGTATTCTTTTGACTTATACTGGGTGCGCCCTTGTGTCTGGACAAAGCTATACCTCTCTGAAGAGCTCTAATTAGAGCAAAACACTGTGTCAGGGATTGCTTTTACTCATTTCAGGTTGGCTTGATTGGTATTTTACCAATTCAAAGCTGTAATACTGTGCCTGGAGTGATAAATGGCTTTTGTCATTTTACAGCTCGGCAAGGACAGCCCTGTGTTAGTCCTATGCTTAAAGACTTTGCTGTAAAAATGGCAAAAGACTTTGTCCATTTCTATCTCGGCGTGGATAGCACTGTGCTAATCCTATGCTTAAAAACTTTGATAGAAAAGCAGACATTTGAGGTGAGCAGATCTAGAGTGTCGCTGGTGTTGAGAGTGCTCTATACAGGGGCTGCTTTCCACCGAAACTTGAGAACTACCCAGTGTTCTCTACTTCTTTTCTTGCATAATTTATTCGTCACTCTATGCCTGAAAGGGTATTCTTTTGACTTATACTGGGTGCGCCCTTGTGTCTGGACAAAGCTATACCTCTCTGAAGAGCTCTAATTAGAGCGAAACACTGTGTCAGGAGTTGCTTTTACTCATTTCAGGGTGGCTTGATTGGTATTTTACCAATTCAAAGCTGTAATACTGTTCCTGGAGTGATAAATGGCTTTTGAATTTTACAGCTCGGCATGGATAGCCCTGTGTTAGTCCTATGCTTAAAGACTTTGCTGTAAAAATGGCAAAAGACTTTGTCCATTTCTATCTCGGCATGGATAGCACTGTGCTAATCCTATGCTTAAAAACTTTGATAGAAAAGCAGACATTTGAGGTGAGCAGATCTAGGGTGTCACTGGTGTTGAGAGTGCTCTATACAGGGGCTGCTTTCCACCTAAACTTGAGAACTACCCAGAGTTGTCTACTTCTGTTTTTGCATAATTTATTCGTCACTCTATGCCTGAAAGGGTATTCTTTTGACTTATACTGGGTGCGCCCTTGTGTCTGGACAAAGCTATATCTCTCTGAAAAGCTCTAATTAGAGCGAAACACTGTGTCAGGGGTTGCTTTTACTCATTTCAGGTTGGCTTGATTGGTATTTTACCAATTCAAAGCTGTAATACTGTGCCTGGAGTGATAAATGGCTTTTGTCATTTTACAGCTCGGCAAGGACAGCCCTGTGTTAGTCCTATGCTTAAAGACTTTGCTGTAAAAATGGCAAAAGACTTTGTCTATTTCTATCTCGGTGTGGATAGCACTGTGCTAATCCTATGCTTAAAAACTTTGATAGAAAAGCAGACATTTGAGGTGAGCAGATCTAGAGTGTCGCTGGTATTGAGAGTGCTCTATACAGGGGCTGCTTTCCACCTAAACTTGAGAACTACCCAGAGTTCTCTACTTCTTTTTTTGCATAATTTATTCGTTACTCTATGCCTGAAAGGGTATTCTTTTGACTTATACTGGGTGCGCCCTTGTGTCTGGACAAAGCCATACTTCTCTGAAGAGCTCTAATTAGAGCGAAACACTGTGTCAGGGGTTGCTTTTACTCATTTCAGGTTGGCTTGATTGGTATTTTACCAATTCAAAGCTGTAATACTGTGCCTGGAGTGATAAATGGCTTTTGTCATTTTACAGCTCGGCAAGGACAGTCCTGTGTTAGTCCTATGCTTAAAGACCTTGCTGTAAAAATGGCAAAAGACTTTGTCCATTTCTATCTCGGCGTGGATAGCACTGTGCTAATCCTATGCTTAAAAACTTTGATAGAAAAGCAGACATTTGAGGTGAGCAGATCTAGAGTGTCGCTGGTGTTGAGAGTGCTCTATACAGGGGCTGCTTTCCACCTAAACTTGAGAACTACCCAGAGTTCTCTACTTCTTTTTTTTTGCATAATTTGATTTGTCACTCTATGCCTGAAAGGGTATTCTTTTGACTTATACTGGGTGCGCCCTTGTGTCTGGACAAAGCTATACCTCTCTGAAGAGCTCTAATTAGAGCGAAACACTGTGTCAGGGGTTGCTTTTACTCATTTCAGGTTGGCTTGATTGGTATTTTACCAATTCAAAGCTGTAATACTGTGCCTGGAGTGATAAATGGCTTTTGTCTTTTTACAGCTCGGCAAGGACAGCTCTGTGTTAGTCCTATGCTTAAAGACTTTGTCCATTTCTATCTCGGCGTGGATAGCACTGTGCTAATCCTATGCTTAAAAACTTTGATAGAAAAGCAGACATTTGAGGTGAGCAGATCTAGAGTGTCGCTGGTGTTGAGATTGCTCTATACAGGGGCTGCTTTCCACCTAAACTTGAGAACTACCCAGAGTTCTCTACTTCTTTTTTTGCATAATTTATTCGTTACTCTATGCCTGAAAGGGTATTCTTTTTACTTATACTGGGTGCGCCCTTGTGTCTGGACAAAGCTATACCTCTCTGAAGAGCTCTAATTAGAGCGAAACACTGTGTCAGGGGTTGCTTTTACTCATTTCAGGTTGGCTTGATTGGTATTTTACCAATTCAAAGCTGTAATACTGTGCCTGGAGTGATAAATGGCTTTTGTCATTTTACAGCTCGGCAAGGACAGCTCTGTGTTAGTCCTATGCTTAAAGACTTTGTCCATTTCTATCTCGGCGTGGATAGCACTGTGCTAATCCTATGCTTAAAAACTTTGATAGAAAAGCAGACATTTGAGGTGAGCAGATCTAGAGTGTTGCTGGTGTTGAGAGTGCTCTATACAGGGGCTGCTTTCCAACGAAACTTGAGAACTACCCAGAGTTCTCTACTTCGTTTTTTGCATAATTTATTCGTCACTCTATGCCTGAAAGGGTATTCTTTTGACTTATACTGGGTGCGCCCTTGTGTCTGGGCAAAGCTATACCTCTCTCAAGAGCTCTATTTAGAGCGAAATACTGTGTCAGGGGTTGCTTTTACTCATTTCAGGTTGGCTTGATTGATATTTTACCAATTCAAAGCTGTAATACTGTGCCTGGAGTGATAAATGGCTTTTGTCATTTTACAGCTCGGCAAGGACAGCTCTGTGTTAGTCCTATGCTTAAAGACTTTGCTGTAAAAATGGCAAAAGACTTTGTCCATTTCTATCTCGGCGTGGATAGCACTGTGCTAATCCTATGCTTAAAAACTTTGATAGAAAAGCAGACATTTGAGGTGAGCAGATCTAGAGTGTCGCTGGTGTTGAGAGTGTTCTATACAGGGGCTGCTTTCCACCTAAACTTGAGAACTACCCAGAGTTCTCTACTTCTTTTTTTGCATAATGTATTCGTCACTCTATGCCTGAAAGGGTATTCTTTTGACTTATACTGGGTGCGCCCTTGTGTCTGGACAAAGCTATATCTCTCTGAAGAGCTCTAATTAGAGCGAAACACTGTGTCAGGGGTTGCTTTGACTCATTTCAGGTTGGCTTGATTGGTATTTTACCAATTCAAAGCTGTAATACTGTGCCTGGAGTGATAAATGGCTTTTGTCATTTTACAGCTCGGCAAGGACAGCCCTGTGTTAGTCCTATGCTTAAAGACTTTGCTGTAAAAATGGCAAAAGACTTTGTCCATTTCTATCTCGGCGTGGATAGCACTGTGCTAATCCTATGCTTAAAAACTTTGATAGAAAAGCAGACATTTGAGGTGAGCAGATCTAGAGTGTCGCTGGTGTTGAGAGTGCTCTATACAGGGGCTGCTTTCCACCTAAACTTGAGAACTACCCAGAGTTCTCTACTTCTTTTTTTTTGAATAATTTATTCGTCACTCTATGCCTGAAAGGGTATTCTTTTGACTTATACTGGGTGCGCCCTTGTGTTTGGACAAAGCTATACCTCTCTGAAGAGCTCTAATTAGAGCGAAACACTGTGTCAGGGGTTGCTTTTATTCATTTCAGGTTGGCTTGATTGGTATTTTACCAATTCAGAGCTGTAATACTGTACCTGGAGTGATAAATGGCTTTTGTCACTTTACAGATCGGCAAGGACAGCCCTGTGTTAGTCCTATGCTTAAAGACTTTGCTGTAAAAATGGCAAAAGACTTTATCCATTTCTATCTCGGCGTGGATCGCACTGTGCTAATCCTATGCTTAAAAACTTTGATAGAAAAGCAGACATTTGAGGTGAGCAGATCTAGAGTGTCGCTGGTGTTGAGAGTGCTCTATACAGGGGCTGCTTTCCACCTAATCTTGAGAACTACCCAGAGTTCTCTACTTCTTTTTTTGCATAATTTATTCGTCACTCTATGCCTGAAAGGGTATTCTTTTGACTTATACTGGGTGCGCCCTTGTGTCTGGACAAAGCTATACCTCTCTGAAGAGCTCTAATTAGAGCAAAACACTGTGTCAGGGGTTGCTTTTACTCATTTCAGGTTGGCTCGATTGGTATTTTACCAATTCAAAGCTGTAATAATGTGCCTGGAGTGATAAATGGCTTTTGTCATTTTACAGCTCGGCAAGGACAGCCCTGTGTTAGTCCTATGCTTAAAGACTTTGCTGTAAAAATGGCAAAAGACTTTGTCCATTTCTATCTCGGCGTGGATAGCACTGTGCTAATCCTATGCTTATAAACTTTGATAGAAAAGCAGACATTTGAGGTGAGCAGATCTAGAGTGTCGCTGGTGTTGAGAGTGCTCTATACAGGGGCTGCTTTCCACCGAAACTTGAGAACTACCCAGTGTTCTCTACTTCTTTTCTTGCATAATTTATTCGTCACTCTATGCCTGAAAGGGTATTCTTTTGACTTATACTGGGTGCGCCCTTGTGTCTGGACAAAGCTATACCTCCCTGAAGAGCTCTAATTAGAGCGAAACACTGTGTCAGGGGTTGCTTTTACTCATTTCAGGGTGGCTTGATTGGTATTTTACCAATTCAAAGCTGTAATACTGTTCCTGGAGTGATAAATGGCTTTTGTCATTTTACAGCTCGGCATGGACAGCTCTGTGTTAGTCCTATGCTTAAAGACTTTGCTGTAAAAATGGCAAAAGACTTTGTCCATTTCTATCTCGGCATGGATAGCACTGTGCTAATCCTATGCTTAAAAACTTTGATAGAAAAGCAGACATTTGAGGTGAGCAGATCTAGGGTGTCGCTGGTGTTGAGAGTGCTCTATACAGGGGCTGCTTTCCACCTAAACTTGAGAACTACCCAGAGTTGTCTACTTCTGTTTTTGCATAATTTATTCGTCACTCTATGCCTGAAAGGGTATTCTTTTGACTTATACTGGGTGCGCCCTTGTGTCTGGACAAAGCTATACCTCTCTGAAAAGCTCTAATTAGAGCGAAACACTGTGTCAGGGGTTGCTTTTACTCATTTCAGGTTGGCTTGATTGGTATTTTACCAATTCAAAGCTGTAATACTGTGCCTGGAGTGATAAATGGCTTTTGTCATTTTACAGCTCGGCAAGGACAGCCCTGTGTTAGTTCTATGCTTAAAGACTTTGCTGTAAAAATGGCAAAAGACTTTGTCTATTTCTATCTCGGCGTGGATAGCACTGTGCTAATCCTATGCTTAAAAACTTTGATAGAAAAGCAGACATTTGAGGTGAGCAGATCTAGAGTGTCGCTGGTATTGAGAGTGCTCTATACAGGGGCTGTTTTCCACCTAAACTTGAGAACTACCCAGAGTTCTCTACTTCTTTTTTTGCATAATTTATTTGTTACTCTATGCCTGAAAGGGTATTCTTTTGACTTATACTGGGTGCGCCCTTGTGTCTGGACAAAGCCATACCTCTCTGAAGAGCTCTAATTAGAGCGAAACACTGTGTCAGGGGTTGCTTTTACTCATTTCAGGTTGGCTTGATTGGTATTTTACGAATTCAAAGCTGTAATACTGTGCCTGGAGTGATAAATGGCTTTTGTCATTTTACAGCTCGGCAAGGACAGTCCTGTGTTAGTCCTATGCTTAAAGACCTTGCTGTAAAAATGGCAAAAGACTTTGTCCATTTCTATCTCGGCGTGGATAGCACTGTGCTAATCCTATGCTTAAAAACTTTGATAGAAAAGCAGACGTTTGAGGTGAGCAGATCTAGAGTGTCGCTGGTGTTGAGAGTGCTCTATACAGGGGCTGCTTTCCAACGAAACTTGAGAACTACCCAGAGTTCTCTACTTCTTCTTTTGCATAATTTATTCGTCACTCTATGCCTGAAAGGGTATTCTTTTGACTTATACTGGGTGCACCCTTGTGTCTGGGCAAAGCTATACCTCTCTCAAGAGCTCTAATTAGAGCGAAACACTGTGTCAGGGGTTGCTTTTACTCATTTCAGGTTGGCTTGATTGATATTTTACCAATTCAAAGCTGTAATACTGTGCCTGGAGTGATAAATGGCTTTTGTCATTTTACAGCTCGGCAAGGACAGCCCTGTGTTAGTCCTATGCTTAAAGACTTTGTCCATTTCTATCTCGGCGTGGATAGCACTGTGCTAATCCTATGCTTAAAAACTTTGATAGAAAAGCAGACATTTGAGGTGAGCAGATCTAGAGTGTCGCTGGTGTTGAGAGTGCTCTATACAGGGGCTGCTTTCCACCTAAACTTGAGAACTACCCAGAGTTCTCTACTTCTTTTTTTGCATAATGTATTCGTCACTCTATGCCTGAAAGGGTATTCTTTTGACTTATACTGGGTGCGCCCTTGTGTCTGGACAAAGCTATATCTCTCTGAAGAGCTCTAATTAGAGCGAAACACTGTGTCAGGGGTTGCTTTGACTCATTTCAGGTTGGCTTGATTGGTATTTTACCAATTCAAAGCTGTAATACTGTGCCTGGAGTGATAAATGGCTTTTGTCATTTTACAGCTCGGCAAGGACAGCCCTGTGTTAGTTCTATGCTTAAAGACTTTGCTGTAAAAATGGCAAAAGACTTTGTCTATTTCTATCTCGGCGTGGATAGCACTGTGCTAATCCTATGCTTAAAAACTTTGATAGAAAAGCAGACATTTGAGGTGAGCAGATCTAGAGTGTCGCTGGTATTGAGAGTGCTCTATACAGGGGCTGTTTTCCACCTAAACTTGAGAACTACCCAGAGTTCTCTACTTCTTTTTTTGCATAATTTATTTGTTACTCTATGCCTGAAAGGGTATTCTTTTGACTTATACTGGGTGCGCCCTTGTGTCTGGACAAAGCCATACCTCTCTGAAGAGCTCTAATTAGAGCGAAACACTGTGTCAGGGGTTGCTTTTACTCATTTCAGGTTGGCTTGATTGGTATTTTACGAATTCAAAGCTGTAATACTGTGCCTGGAGTGATAAATGGCTTTTGTCATTTTACAGCTCGGCAAGGACAGTCCTGTGTTAGTCCTATGCTTAAAGACCTTGCTGTAAAAATGGCAAAAGACTTTGTCCATTTCTATCTCGGCGTGGATAGCACTGTGCTAATCCTATGCTTAAAAACTTTGATAGAAAAGCAGACGTTTGAGGTGAGCAGATCTAGAGTGTCGCTGGTGTTGAGAGTGCTCTATACAGGGGCTGCTTTCCACCTAAACTTGAGAACTACCCAGAGTTCTCTACTTCTTTTTTTGCATAATGTATTCGTCACTCTATGCCTGAAAGGGTATTCTTTTGACTTATACTGGGTGCGCCCTTGTGTCTGGACAAAGCTATATCTCTCTGAAGAGCTCTAATTAGAGCGAAACACTGTGTCAGGGGTTGCTTTGACTCATTTCAGGTTGGCTTGATTGGTATTTTACCAATTCAAAGCTGTAATACTGTGCCTGGAGTGATAAATGGCTTTTGTCATTTTACAGCTCGGCAAGGACAGCCCTGTGTTAGTCCTATGCTTAAAGACTTTGCTGTAAAAATGGCAAAAGACTTTGTCCATTTCTATCTCGGCGTGGATAGCACTGTGCTAATCCTATGCTTAAAAACTTTGATAGAAAAGCAGACATTTGAGGTGAGCAGATCTAGAGTGTTGCTGGTGTTGAGAGTGCTCTATACAGGGGCTGCTTTCCACCTAAACTTGAGAACTACCCAGAGTTCTCTACTTCTTTTTTTGAATAACTTATTCGTCACTCTATTCCTGAAAGGGTATTCTTTTGACTTATACTGGGTGCGCCCTTGTGTCTGGACAAAGCTATACCTCTCTGAAGAGCTCTAATTAGAGCGAAACACTGTGTCAGGGGTTGCTTTTAATCATTGCAGGTTGGCTTGATTGGTATTTTACCAATTCAAAGCTGTAATACTGTGCCTGGAGTGATAAATGGCTTTTGTCATTTTACAGCTCGGCAAGGACAGCCCTGTATTAGTCCTATGCTTAAAGACTCTGCTGTAAAAATGGCAAAAGACTTTGTCCATTTCTATCTCGGCGTGGATAGCACTGTGCTAATCCTATGCTTAAAAACTTTGATAGAAAAGCAGACATTTGAGGTGAGCAGATCTAGAGTGTCGCTGGTATTGAGAGTGCTCTATACAGGGGCTGCTTTCCACCTAAACTTGAGAACTACCCAGAGTTCTCTACTTCTTTTTTTGCATATATATATATATATTACCTACTGGCGGTCGCCAGTAGGTAGTTATAGTTAGGACCACGTTTCCATAGGAAAACCTCAACATTCTATTTTGAATAACTTTGGCGCCGGTCGACAAATCCTCGCGAATTTCTCAAAATAGGTGGGGCGCTACGCTCCGCTCCTACCCTGAAAGTCTCGGGGGGATTCGTCAAGCGGGGGCTGAGATAAAAGGGGGGTCCCAAAACGCGTTTTTCCCATGCATTTTTCCATAGGACCTTTAGAACGAGCTACAGCGCGAACGGCTGAACAGAATTACTAGAAATTTGGCAGAGAGGTAGTCCCTAGGTCAAGGAAGTGCCTTTTGTAGGTTTGGTGTAAATCTGTTCAGTAGATTCTGAGAAAATAGCCTTTAAATCAATATATATATCTGAGCCCGCTTACGGTACGCTTACGGTACGCTTACCGTACGCTTACCGTAAGCTTACGGTGGCGTGCGCGAGCGCGATTCTGATTGGCTCTTAGATCTTAGTAAACATTCGAATCGGCCGAAACCAGGAAGCGGCGTCCGCCATTTTGTCTCTCGCACTGAGTGTTGTTTATCAAACATGATGGCCAAAAACATGTTACGGGGCTGTTTTGACAACTCCCTCCCACATAGTCATGTTGAGGGAGTCCCCAAACATCCCCCAAGAGCAAAAACGGTTTTATTTTTTTTTCGGCAATTTCGCGGGGTACGCTTACCGTACGCTTACCGTACGCTTACCGTAAGCTTACCGTACGCTTACGGTAAAAAAATAAAAATAAAAAAAACACTATCCACACTTACCCCACCCCCTGTGCTTTTGGTGGCCGCAGGCCACCAAATGTGCAGGGCTTATTAATAGAGAAAAAAAACGTAATTTTGGCAACATGAAATTATAAAATCGAAATAAAAAAAACACTATCCACATTGACCTCACCCCCTGTGCTTTTGGTGGCCGAAGGCCACCAAATGTACAGGGCTTATTAAAGTTGATAAAAACCGTGCACGGAACGAACTGCGTTAAGTGGGCGCGCACGCCACAAATGGCGTAAAGTAACTTAGCATTTAAAAAACCGTACAAATTCACTGAAAAAACCATAGGTTTCACACACGTTATAGTTAGGAAATAGCATTTAAAAAACCTTGCTAATTCACTGAAAAAACCATAGGTTTCACACATGTTATAGTTAGCTGGACATTTTACTGATAAAAAACCAATGAAATTCCCCCGTTATAGTTACTGTAGGCAACTATAACTCACGCGACCGTAATCCTCTGCTGATGACATATGTGTCTTTATGAAAAAAAAATATTTGTAATATATGTATAGCTAAAATTTAATGGAAGAAGATATGGGCAAATAAGTGTCTAAATACAGTATTAGCATCAGCAGAGGATTACGGTCGCGTGAGTTATAGTTGCCTACAGTAACTATAACGGGGGAATTTCATTGGTTTTTTATCAGTAAAATGTCCAGCTAACTATAACATGTGTGAAACCTATGGTTTTTTCAGTGA
The DNA here is from genome assembly GCF_964204655.1 of Triturus cristatus. Lineage (NCBI taxonomy): Eukaryota > Metazoa > Chordata > Amphibia > Caudata > Salamandridae > Triturus > Triturus cristatus. The sequence continues at coordinate 686,392,051 of NC_140591.1, forward strand.
ATATATATATATATATATATATATATATATATATATATATATATATATGTTTATATATTTATATATATATATATATATGTGTATAAATATACATACATACATACATACACACATATATATATATATATTACCTACTGGCGGTCGCCAGTAGGTAGTTATAGTTAGGACCACGTTTCCATAGGAAAACCTCAACATTCTATTTTGAATAACTTTGGCGCCGGTCGACGAATCCTCGCGAATTTCTCAAAATAGGTGGGGCGCTACGCTCCGCTCCTACCCTGAAAGTCTCGGGGGGATCTGTCAAGCGGGGGCTGAGATAAAAGGGGGGTCCCAAAACGCGTTTTTCCCATGCATTTTTCCATAGGACCTTTAGAACGAGCTACAGCCCGAACGGCTGAACAGAATTACTCAAAATTTGGCAGAGAGGTAGTCCCTAGGTCAAGGAAGTGCCTTTTGTAGGTTTGGTGTAAATCTGTTCAGTAGATTCTGAGAAAATAGCCTTTGAATCAATATATATATCTGTAAGCGCGCAGAGTGCGCGCTGGGTGCGCGCACCTTGCCGTGCGCGAGCGCAATTCTGATTGATTGTTAGATCTTAGTAAACATTCGAATCGGTGGAAGTCAGGAAGCGGCGGCCGCCATTTTGGCTATCGCATAAAGAGGGGGTGATAAACAAAGGGGGAGCACTTGAAAAGGGGGCAGAGTGGGTAGAAATAGACCCAGTAGGCATTGTAAGGGGGTCAAAGTAGGACCTTGTAGGGCAAAAAAAAAGAATAATATTTTGTAAAAAAATATCGCCGAAAAATTGCATTTAAGTGTTTAGATATAAGGTGGCTCTAAAAAGAGCCCTTGTGTTTATTGTTTGTTTTTCGGTACCTACAAGTAAGTACCGACGCAGAGTCTGAGGTTCAAGAGGAAGACTCTGTTCCCTTCATCATTGAAGTGCACACCATCTCCTCTATAAATGTCTTGCATGTCGTAACGCAAGTTGTTGTGGTAAATGGCACCCATACCATAGTCACGGAGGAAAGCAGAAACAGATTTGTTGACGTGCTTTCTTGCTTTGTCAATCTGTGGACAGAAATGATTGGACCAGTTCCATTTTTGCCTTTGGCATATGTTGGAAAACACAAAGGCAGTTTTAGGGAAAAGTGTAAACAGTTGTGCAAAGGTGTCCTTCATAAGCATTTCCAGACCTACCCCAGTCAAAGTGCCTAGGTCATTGCCACCACAGTGCACTATTATGAGGTCAGGGTGTTGGATTTGAATGAAGGATTTCACCAATGGCATCAATTGGTGCCACTTTAACCCTCTCTGACCAATCCATTTAATGTCTACATTTGGCAAAGCAAGGTCTCTCACCATATCTGTTTTCTCTGCAAACTTTTCACTCCAGAAGACATAGCTGTGCCCTACAATCCACACTGTGAACATCTTCAAAGGAGAACTGGATGCACTCAGGAGGTGTCTTTCAGTAGAATGGCAATAAGAAAAGAAAGACAGTTTGGAAATGGAGGCATACATATTTTTTTAAAACAAAAAGAACTGATTGGCTGTTTCATACCATTCTAGAATAAAAACTAGGTTGTATGTGAAAATTAATAGAAGCATGTTTTGTATTGGTACAAAAAAATGTGTAACCAAAGAACAGTACTATGGATTTGCTGTAAGGTTTGAAAAGTCAAGCACTCTTGCTCTGTGGAATTGAAACATTGTGTGTCGAACTTCTGACCTAACTGCACACAGCAGTGTTCCATGAGCTGTTGCTATGGTAGCAGGCAGAAGTCAAGTTGGGGGAAGGGTACTAGGCAGAAGTCAAGTTGGGGGCAGGGTACTTTTGGAAAAGGGTTGGTTTTCAACCAATAGAAATGTGTGAATACATGTGAAAAAAAGGGGGAAGCACTGAGATTTGAAACTTACATGTATATGTGTGGAAAAATAGAGGGAAAGTTTGCCATTATCTGGTTCTGCTGAGAGGAGAGAGGTGAACAGAACAGAGATCCTGGCTCTGATAATCTGCTGTTTGAGTGTCACATTTCTTTCACAACTAACTAATTTTAAAGGTGAGTTTACAGTTTGAGAGGGGATGTATGTGGTAACTTAAGAAATGAATAATAGAAATGGGAATTGTTTTTGTTGTAGTTACACATGGTGGTTTCATAATGTGTCAGTGTGTAAAAGTGATTTACACTTGCCCCGAAAAAAAAAAGAGCAGTAAGTGTGCTTTCAAATTGGCAAAGAAATTTCGTTTTGGCACTAATGTGAAAACATGACTCTGTGTGCATAGAAGAATTATAGGCAGAGATTTATTGCGTCTTGCTCTGGTGATTTCACAGTTGCATTAGATGGAAAGGGGGAGCGAATTTTTGGGGGAAGAAGCAGAGGCTTAGCACACACCCATGTCCTTGCCGTGTATAGTCATGCACAGTATTTACAAGCGAGTGGGGTTTTCAGGTTTCAGTCTGTAATGCAAATACATTCAGCATCACTAAGGCTGGTTGCCCTTGGTGGAGTGTAGGCAGTCACAGAGAATGCACATGGTGGTGGTCTGAAAAAAAAACAGCTTGGACACGTGCAATTAAATAAATCAAAAATAGTGGTTTCATAATGTGTCAGTCTGTAAAAGTGATTTCAAATTGTAAAAAGAGATTTTCACTTGGCCCGAAAAAAAAAGAGCAGTAAGTGTGCTTTCAAATTGGCAAAGAAATTTCGTTTTGGCACTAATGTGAAAACATGACTCTGTGTGCATAGAAGAATTATAGGCAGAGATTTATTGCGTCTTGCTCTGGTGATTTCACAGTTGCATTAGATGGAAAGGGGGAGCGAATTTTTGGGGGAAGAAGCAGAGTCTTAGCACACACCCATGTGCTTGCCGTGTATAGTCATGCACAGTATTTAGAAGCCAGTGGGGTTTTCAGGTTTAAGTCTGTAATGCAAATACATTCAGCATCACTAAGGCTGGTTGCCCTTGCTGGAGTGTAGGCAGTCACAGAGAATGCACATGGTGTTGGTCTGAAAAAAAAACAGCTTGGACACGTCCAATTAAATAAATCAAAAATAGTGGTTTCATAATGTGTCAGTCTGTAAAAGAGATTTCCAATTGTAAAAAGTGATTTTCACTTGCCCCGAAAAAAAAAAGAGCAGTAAGTGTGCTTTAAAAATGGCAAAGAAATTTCGTTTTGGCACTAATGTGAAAACATGACTCTGTGTGCATAGAAGAATTATAGGCAGAGATTTATTGCGTCTTGCTCTGGTGATTTCACAGTTGCATTAGATGGAAAGGGGGAGCGAATTTTTGGGGGAAGAAGCAGAGGCTTAGCACACACCCATGTCCTTGCCGTGTATAGTCATGCACAGTATTTACAAGCCAGTGGGGTTTTCAGGTTTAGGTCTGTAATGCAAATACATTCAGCATCACTAAGGCTGGTTGCCCTTGGTGGAGTGTAGGCAGTCACAGAGAATGCACATGGTGGTGGTCTGAAAAAAAAACAGCTTGGACACGTGCAATTAAATAAATCAAAAATAGTGGTTTCATAATGTGTCAGTCTGTAAAAGTGATTTCAAATTGTAAAAAGAGATTTTCACTTGGCCCGAAAAAAAAAAGAGCAGTAAGTGTGCTTTCAAATTGGCAATGAAATTTCGTTGTGGGACTAATGTGAAAACATGACTCTGTGTGCATAGAAGAATTATAGGCAGAGATTTATTGCGTCTTGCTCTGGTGATTTCACAGTTGCATTAGATGGAAAGGGGGAGCGAATTATTGGGGGAAGAAGCAGAGGCTTAGCACACACCCATGTCCTTGCCGTGTATAGTCATGCACAGTATTTACAAGCCAGTGGGGTTTTCAGGTTTAAGTCTGTAATGCAAATACATTCAGCATCACTAAGGCTGGTTGCCCTTGCTGGAGTGTAGGCAGTCACAGAGAATGCACATGGTGGTGGTCTGAAAAAAAAACAGCTTGGACACGTGCAATTAAATAAATCAAAAATAGTGGTTTCATAATGTGTCAGTCTGTAAAAGTGATTTCAAATTGTAAAAAGAGATTTTCACTTGGCCCGAAAAAAAAAGAGCAGTAAGTGTGCTTTGAAATTGGCAAAGAAATTTCGTTTTGGCACTAATGTGAAAACATGACTCTGTGTGCATAGAAGAATTATAGGCAGAGATTTATTGCGTCTTGCTCTGGTGATTTCACAGTTGCATTAGATGGAAAGGGGGAGCGAATTATTGGGGGAAGAAGCAGAGGCTTAGCACACACCCATGTCCTTGCCGTGTATAGTCATGCACAGTATTTACAAGGCAGTGGGGTTTTCAGGTTTAAGTCTGTAATGCAAATACATTCAGCATCACTAAGGCTGGTTGCCCTTGCTGGAGTGTAGGCAGTCACAGAGAATGCACATGGTGGTGGTCTGAAAAAAAAGCAGCTTGGACACGTGCAATTAAATAAATCAAAAATAGTGGTTTCATAATGTGTCAGTCTGTAAAAGTGATTTCAAATTGTAAAAAGAGATTTTCACTTGGCCCGAAAAAAAAAGAGCAGTAAGTGTGCTTTCAAATTGGCAAAGAAATTTCGTTTTGGCACTAATGTGAAAACATGACTCTGTGTGCATAGAAGAATTATAGGCAGAGATTTATTGCGTCTTGCTCTGGTGATTTCACAGTTGCATTAGATGGAAAGGGGGAGCGAATTTTTGGGGGAAGAAGCAGAGGCTTAGCACACACCCATGTCCTTGCCGTGTATAGTCATGCACAGTATTTACAAGCCAGTGGGGTTTTCAGGTTTAAGTCTGTAATGCAAATACATTCAGCATCACTAAGGCTGGTTGCCCTTGGTGGAGTGTAGGCAGTCACAGAGAATGCACATGGTGGTGGTCTGAAAAAAAAACAGCTTGGACACGTGCAATTAAATAAATCAAAAATAGTGGTTTCATAATGTGTCAGTCTGTAAAAGTGATTTCAAATTGTAAAAAGAGATTTTCACTTGGCCCGAAAAAAAAAAGAGCAGTAAGTGTGCTTTCAAATTGGCAAAGAAATTTCGTTGTGGGACTAATGTGAAAACATGACTCTGTGTGCATAGAAGAATTATAGGCAGAGATTTATTGCGTCTTGCTCTGGTGATTTCACAGTTGCATTAGATGGAAAGGGGGAGCGAATTATTGGGGGAAGAAGCAGAGGCTTAGCACACACCCATGTCCTTGCCGTGTATAGTCATGCACAGTATTTACAAGCCAGTGGGGTTTTCAGGTTTAAGTCTGTAATGCAAATACATTCAGCATCACTAAGGCTGGTTGCCCTTGCTGGAGTGTAGGCAGTCACAGAGAATGCACATGGTGGTGGTCTGAAAAAAAAACAGCTTGGACACGTGCAATTAAATAAATCAAAAATAGTGGTTTCATAATGTGTCAGTCTGTAAAAGTGATTTCAAATTGTAAAAAGAGATTTTCACTTGGCCCGAAAAAAAAAGAGCAGTAAGTGTGCTTTGAAATTGGCAAAGAAATTTCGTTTTGGCACTAATGTGAAAACATGACTCTGTGTGCATAGAAGAATTATAGGCAGAGATTTATTGCGTCTTGCTCTGGTGATTTCACAGTTGCATTAGATGGAAAGGGGGAGCGAATTATTGGGGGAAGAAGCAGAGGCTTAGCACACACCCATGTCCTTGCCGTGTATAGTCATGCACAGTATTTACAAGGCAGTGGGGTTTTCAGGTTTAAGTCTGTAATGCAAATACATTCAGCATCACTAAGGCTGGTTGCCCTTGCTGGAGTGTAGGCAGTCACAGAGAATGCACATGGTGGTGGTCTGAAAAAAAAGCAGCTTGGACACGTGCAATTAAATAAACCAAAAATAGTGGTTTCATAATGTGTCAGTCTGTAAAAGTGATTTCAAATTGTAAAAAGAGATTTTCACTTGGCCCGAAAAAAAAAGAGCAGTAAGTGTGCTTTCAAATTGGCAAAGAAATTTCGTTTTGGCACTAATGTGAAAACATGACTCTGTGTGCATAGAAGAATTATAGGCAGAGATTTATTGCGTCTTGCTCTGGTGATTTCACAGTTGCATTAGATGGAAAGGGGGAGCGAATTTTTGGGGGAAGAAGCAGAGGCTTAGCACACACCCATGTCCTTGCCGTGTATAGTCATGCACAGTATTTACAAGCCAGTGGGGTTTTCAGGTTTAAGTCTGTAATGCAAATACATTCAGCATCACTAAGGCTGGTTGCCCTTGGTGGAGTGTAGGCAGTCACAGAGAATGCACATGGTGGTGGTCTGAAAAAAAAACAGCTTGGACACGTGCAATTAAATAAATCAAAAATAGTGGTTTCATAATGTGTCAATCTGTAAAAGTGATTTCAAATTGTAAAAAGAGATTTTCACTTGGCCCGAAAAAAAAAGAGCAGTAAGTGTGCTTTCAAATTGGCAAAGAAATTTCGTTTTGGCACTAATGTGAAAACATGACTCTGTGTGCATAGAAGAATTATAGGCAGAGATTTATTGCGTCTTGCTCTGGTGATTTCACAGTTGCATTAGATGGAAAGGGGGAGCGAATTTTTGGGGGAAGAAGCAGAGTCTTAGCACACACCCATGTGCTTGCCGTGTATAGTCATGCACAGTATTTAGAAGCCAGTGGGGTTTTCAGGTTTAAGTCTGTAATGCAAATACATTCAGCATCACTAAGGCTGGTTGCCCTTGCTGGAGTGTAGGCAGTCACAGAGAATGCACATGGTGGTGGTCTGAAAAAAAAACAGCTTGGACACGTGCAATTAAATAAATCAAAAATAGTGGTTTCATAATGTGTCAGTCTGTAAAAGTGATTTCAAATTGTAAAAAGAGATTTTCACTTGGCCCGAAAAAAAAAGAGCAGTAAGTGTGCTTTGAAATTGGCAAAGAAATTTCGTTTTGGCACTAATGTGAAAACATGACTCTGTGTGCATAGAAGAATTATAGGCAGAGATTTATTGCGTCTTGCTCTGGTGATTTCACAGTTGCATTAGATGGAAAGGGGGAGCGAATTATTGGGGGAAGAAGCAGAGGCTTAGCACACACCCATGTCCTTGCCGTGTGTAGTCATGCACAGTATTTACAAGCCAGTGGGGTTTTCAGGTTTAAGTCTGTAATGCAAATACATTCAGCATCACTAAGGCTGGTTGCCCTTGGTGGAGTGTAGGCAGTCACAGAGAATGCACATGGTGGTGGTCTGAAAAAAAAACAGCTTGGACACGTGCAATTAAATAAATCAAAAATAGTGGTTTCATAATGTGTCAGTCTGTAAAAGTGATTTCAAATTGTAAAAAGATATTTTCACTTGGCCCGAAAAAAAAAGAGCAGTAAGTGTGCTTTCAAATTGGCAAAGAAATTTCGTTTTGGCACTAATGTGAAAACATGACTCTGTGTGCATAGAAGAATTATAGGCAGAGATTTATTGCGTCTTGCTCTGGTGATTTCACAGTTGCATTAGATGGAAAGGGGGAGCGAATTTTTGGGGGAAGAAGCAGAGGCTTAGCACACACCCATGTCCTTGCCGTGTATAGTCATGCACAGTATTTACAAGCCAGTGGGGTTTTCAGGTTTAAGTCTGTAATGCAAATACATTCAGCATCACTAAGGCTGGTTGCCCTTGGTGGAGTGTAGGCAGTCACAGAGAATGCACATGGTGGTGGTCTGAAAAAAAAACAGCTTGGACACGTGCAATTAAATAAATCAAAAATAGTGGTTTCATAATGTGTCAGTCTGTAAAAGTGATTTCAAATTGTAAAAAGAGATTTTCACTTGGCCCGAAAAAAAAAGAGCAGTAAGTGTGCTTTCAAATTGGCAAAGAAATTTCGTTTTGGCACTAATGTGAAAACATGACTCTGTGTGCATAGAAGAATTATAGGCAGAGATTTATTGCGTCTTGCTCTGGTGATTTCACAGTTGCATTAGATGGAAAGGGGGAGCGAATTTTTGGGGGAAGAAGCAGAGGCTTAGCACACACCCATGTCCTTGCCGTGTATAGTCATGCACAGTATTTACAAGCCAGTGGGGTTTTCAGGTTTAAGTCTGTAATGCAAATACATTCAGCATCACTAAGGCTGGTTGCCCTTGGTGGAGTGTAGGCAGTCACAGAGAATGCACATGGTGGTGGTCTGAAAAAAAAACAGCTTGGACACGTGCAATTAAATAAATCAAAAATAGTGGTTTCATAATGTGTCAGTCTGTAAAAGTGATTTCAAATTGTAAAAAGAGATTTTCACTTGGCCCGAAAAAAAAAGAGCAGTAAGTGTGCTTTCAAATTGGCAAAGAAATTTCGTTTTGGCACTAATGTGAAAACATGACTCTGTGTGCATAGAAGAATTATAGGCAGAGATTTATTGCGTCTTGCTCTGGTGATTTCACAGTTGCATTAGATGGAAAGGGGGAGCGAATTTTTGGGGGAAGAAGCAGAGGCTTAGCACACACCCATGTCCTTGCCGTGTATAGTCATGCACAGTATTTACAAGCCAGTGGGGTTTTCAGGTTTAAGTCTGTAATGCAAATACATTCAGCATCACTAAGGCTGGTTGCCCTTGGTGGAGTGTAGGCAGTCACAGAGAATGCACATGGTGTTGGTCTGAAAAAAAAACAGCTTGGACACGTCCAATTAAATAAATCAAAAATAGTGGTTTCATAATGTGTCAGTCTGTAAAAGTGATTTCAAATTGTAAAAAGAGATTTTCACTTGGCCCGAAAAAAAAAGAGCAGTAAGTGTGCTTTGAAATTGGCAAAGAAATTTCGTTTTGGCACTAATGTGAAAACATGACTCTGTGTGCATAGAAGAATTATAGGCAGAGATTTATTGCGTCTTGCTCTGGTGATTTCACAGTTGCATTAGATGGAAAGGGGGAGCGAATTTTTGGGGGAAGAAGCAGAGGCTTAGCACACACCCATGTCCTTGCCGTGTATAGTCATGCACAGTATTTACAAGCCAGTGGGGTTTTCAGGTTTAAGTCTGTAATGCAAATACATTCAGCATCACTAAGGCTGGTTGCCCTTGCTGGAGTGTAGGCAGTCACAGAAAATACACATGGTGGTGGTCTGAAAAAAAAACAGCTTGGACACGTGCAATTAAATAAATCAAAAATAGTGGTTTCATAATGTGTCAATCTGTAAAAGTGATTTCAAATTGTAAAAAGAGATTTTCACTTGGCCCGAAAAAAAAAGAGCAGTAAGTGTGCTTTCAAATTGGCAAAGAAATTTCGTTTTGGGACTAATGTGAAAACATGACTCTGTGTGCATAGAAGAATTATAGGCAGAGATTTATTGCGTCTTGCTCTGGTGATTTCACAGTTGCATTAGATGGAAAGGGGGAGCGAATTTTTGGGGGAAGAAGCAGAGGCTTACCACACACCCATGTCCTTGCCGTGTATAGTCATGCACAGTATTTACAAGCCAGTAGGGTTTTCAGGTTTAAGTCTGTAATGCAAATACATTCAGCATCACTAAGGCTGGTTGCCCTTGGTGGAGTGTAGGCAGTCACAGAGAATGCACATGGTGGTGGTCTGAAAAAAAAACAGCTTGGACACGTGCAATTAAATAAATCAAAAATAGTGGTTTCATAATGTGTCAATCTGTAAAAGTGATTTCAAATTGTAAAAAGAGATTTTCACTTGGCCCGAAAAAAAAAGAGCAGTAAGTGTGCTTTCAAATTGGCAAAGAAATTTCGTTTTGGCACTAATGTGAAAACATGACTCTGTGTGCATAGAAGAATTATAGGCAGAGATTTATTGCGTCTTGCTCTGGTGATTTCACAGTTGCATTAGATGGAAAGGGGGAGCGAATTTTTGGGGGAAGAAGCAGAGTCTTAGCACACACCCATGTGCTTGCCGTGTATAGTCATGCACAGTATTTAGAAGCCAGTGGGGTTTTCAGGTTTAAGTCTGTAATGCAAATACATTCAGCATCACTAAGGCTGGTTGCCCTTGCTGGAGTGTAGGCAGTCACAGAGAATGCACATGGTGGTGGTCTGAAAAAAAAACAGCTTGGACACGTGCAATTAAATAAATCAAAAATAGTGGTTTCATAATGTGTCAGTCTGTAAAAGTGATTTCAAATTGTAAAAAGAGATTTTCACTTGGCCCGAAAAAAAAAGAGCAGTAAGTGTGCTTTGAAATTGGCAAAGAAATTTCGTTTTGGCACTAATGTGAAAACATGACTCTGTGTGCATAGAAGAATTATAGGCAGAGATTTATTGCGTCTTGCTCTGGTGATTTCACAGTTGCATTAGATGGAAAGGGGGAGCGAATTATTGGGGGAAGAAGCAGAGGCTTAGCACACACCCATGTCCTTGCCGTGTGTAGTCATGCACAGTATTTACAAGCCAGTGGGGTTTTCAGGTTTAAGTCTGTAATGCAAATACATTCAGCATCACTAAGGCTGGTTGCCCTTGGTGGAGTGTAGGCAGTCACAGAGAATGCACATGGTGGTGGTCTGAAAAAAAAACAGCTTGGACACGTGCAATTAAATAAATCAAAAATAGTGGTTTCATAATGTGTCAGTCTGTAAAAGTGATTTCAAATTGTAAAAAGATATTTTCACTTGGCCCGAAAAAAAAAGAGCAGTAAGTGTGCTTTCAAATTGGCAAAGAAATTTCGTTTTGGCACTAATGTGAAAACATGACTCTGTGTGCATAGAAGAATTATAGGCAGAGATTTATTGCGTCTTGCTCTGGTGATTTCACAGTTGCATTAGATGGAAAGGGGGAGCGAATTTTTGGGGGAAGAAGCAGAGGCTTAGCACACACCCATGTCCTTGCCGTGTATAGTCATGCACAGTATTTACAAGCCAGTGGGGTTTTCAGGTTTAAGTCTGTAATGCAAATACATTCAGCATCACTAAGGCTGGTTGCCCTTGGTGGAGTGTAGGCAGTCACAGAGAATGCACATGGTGGTGGTCTGAAAAAAAAACAGCTTGGACACGTGCAATTAAATAAATCAAAAATAGTGGTTTCATAATGTGTCAGTCTGTAAAAGTGATTTCAAATTGTAAAAAGAGATTTTCACTTGGCCCGAAAAAAAAAGAGCAGTAAGTGTGCTTTCAAATTGGCAAAGAAATTTCGTTTTGGCACTAATGTGAAAACATGACTCTGTGTGCATAGAAGAATTATAGGCAGAGATTTATTGCGTCTTGCTCTGGTGATTTCACAGTTGCATTAGATGGAAAGGGGGAGCGAATTTTTGGGGGAAGAAGCAGAGGCTTAGCACACACCCATGTCCTTGCCGTGTATAGTCATGCACAGTATTTACAAGCCAGTGGGGTTTTCAGGTTTAAGTCTGTAATGCAAATACATTCAGCATCACTAAGGCTGGTTGCCCTTGGTGGAGTGTAGGCAGTCACAGAGAATGCACATGGTGGTGGTCTGAAAAAAAAACAGCTTGGACACGTGCAATTAAATAAATCAAAAATAGTGGTTTCATAATGTGTCAGTCTGTAAAAGTGATTTCAAATTGTAAAAAGAGATTTTCACTTGGCCCGAAAAAAAAAGAGCAGTAAGTGTGCTTTCAAATTGGCAAAGAAATTTCGTTTTGGCACTAATGTGAAAACATGACTCTGTGTGCATAGAAGAATTATAGGCAGAGATTTATTGCGTCTTGCTCTGGTGATTTCACAGTTGCATTAGATGGAAAGGGGGAGCGAATTTTTGGGGGAAGAAGCAGAGGCTTAGCACACACCCATGTCCTTGCCGTGTATAGTCATGCACAGTATTTACAAGCCAGTGGGGTTTTCAGGTTTAAGTCTGTAATGCAAATACATTCAGCATCACTAAGGCTGGTTGCCCTTGGTGGAGTGTAGGCAGTCACAGAGAATGCACATGGTGTTGGTCTGAAAAAAAAACAGCTTGGACACGTCCAATTAAATAAATCAAAAATAGTGGTTTCATAATGTGTCAGTCTGTAAAAGTGATTTCAAATTGTAAAAAGAGATTTTCACTTGGCCCGAAAAAAAAAGAGCAGTAAGTGTGCTTTGAAATTGGCAAAGAAATTTCGTTTTGGCACTAATGTGAAAACATGACTCTGTGTGCATAGAAGAATTATAGGCAGAGATTTATTGCGTCTTGCTCTGGTGATTTCACAGTTGCATTAGATGGAAAGGGGGAGCGAATTTTTGGGGGAAGAAGCAGAGGCTTAGCACACACCCATGTCCTTGCCGTGTATAGTCATGCACAGTATTTACAAGCCAGTGGGGTTTTCAGGTTTAAGTCTGTAATGCAAATACATTCAGCATCACTAAGGCTGGTTGCCCTTGCTGGAGTGTAGGCAGTCACAGAAAATACACATGGTGGTGGTCTGAAAAAAAAACAGCTTGGACACGTGCAATTAAATAAATCAAAAATAGTGGTTTCATAATGTGTCAATCTGTAAAAGTGATTTCAAATTGTAAAAAGAGATTTTCACTTGGCCCGAAAAAAAAAGAGCAGTAAGTGTGCTTTCAAATTGGCAAAGAAATTTCGTTTTGGGACTAATGTGAAAACATGACTCTGTGTGCATAGAAGAATTATAGGCAGAGATTTATTGCGTCTTGCTCTGGTGATTTCACAGTTGCATTAGATGGAAAGGGGGAGCGAATTTTTGGGGGAAGAAGCAGAGGCTTACCACACACCCATGTCCTTGCCGTGTATAGTCATGCACAGTATTTACAAGCCAGTGGGGTTTTCAGGTTTAAGTCTGTAATGCAAATACATTCAGCATCACTAAGGCTGGTTGCCCTTGGTGGAGTGTAGCACTGTGGACATGGGCTTTTTAAAAAATCTGAAAAGTGGTTTCATAATGTGACAGTTTGTAAAAGAGATTTTCACTTGCCCAAAAAAAAGAGCAGTTTGTGTGCATTCAAATTGGCAAAGAAATTTCGTTTTGTGACTATTGTGAAAAGTAATGTAGTAATATATTTAAATACAATAACAGATTTTTTTTTTAGTTTTTTTCAGGTATTGCTGAAGAACAGTGAACAAAATTTAAGATGCCTACAAAATCTCGAGTTCAAAAAACGCTAAAAAAAAAACTATATTTGAAGACAACTGGAGGACCAAAGTTAGTAGAAGATGCTGATGTTGGGAAAAAGAAAAAATCTTCTGGTAAGCAAAAAAAACAATTCCTAAACAAAATATTTAAAACAAAGAAAAATGTACAAAATGTCTGTTCTCGGAAAAATGTAACAAAACATAGAGAACAGCAAAAAATTGAGAATTTAGTTAATGCAAATATACCTTCTGCAATTGAAAAGTTTAACATAAACAGAAAAACAGCATTTAAAGAGATACGTAGAAAAATGTTTCAGAGAAGAGTTATGTCCAATTTGATAAAGGATATAAAGAAATATAAGCAAAAGGCTAAATATTACAAGAGAAAAAAAGAAATTGAAGCCATTGCAGCAAAAGCATTAGAATTAAAAAGGAAACTATTCATATTAATTTTGAATAGGATGCGTACATTAGACAAAATGGTTAATGTACTGAAATCACATAGCAAAAGGAAAAGAGTAGTGAACAGAACAAACTTTTGTAAAGTGTTTTTAGGCAAGTGGATGCATAGTTCAAGTAGTGAACCTTTTTTTAATGAAGAAAGCTATTTTCAAAGTAATAGTTTGCTGCATGCAGTTGACACCAGAGGTCGTTCATACGAAGTAAAAAATGGTTGCATAATGGAGAAGGAGATAATGGTTCCAAGAGATGAGGTACAAGTGATGGCAGATGAGGCAATGGGGAGACGTCCTAAAGCCCCAGTGTACACTTGGAATTGTAGTAGTATTTGCACTGTGCGTCAGGAATCTATTGACAGATTTCGAGAGTTTCTAAGAGAATATAGTAAAAAAAGTGTAAAACAAAAGATTAAGGTGCTTCAAAGTCTGGATCCATGCAGAGTGAGAGAGAATACTGGTTTGCAGGGTCATTCTCTTGCTTGTCTATCTAGAAAAGTGTGCAATAGTGTTTTCCATCATTTTAGGATGCTGGCTGTTCATCATACTGAAATGAGAAAGTTTGTGAGACGGTTGTATTTTGCCAAAAGTCCAGCAATAAAGTTAAATGAATTGAATAGGGCTCTGTTCCGAGGAACGGTATCAGATGTAGAGAAGGTTGTTGATGAAATTCAGTTTTGTTACTTTGGTCCTGAACAAAACAGTGCAGAGAAGGACACAGTAAATGAGGAAGAAGTGGAAGAGAATGTAGAACCCTCTGTAAGTAACACATTTAATGATCACATAACAAAATTTGCAATAGTCTCTAATGAAAGACCAAATTTTACTTGTATTTGTTGCCGCAGAACTCATTATAGAAAACAAACTAGGAATGTTGATCTCTACAGAAAGAGTGAAAATGAAGATAATTATAAGTGGAAGGATTTTGCCACATATATATTTCTAGAAAATTGTTTTGAATTGGGTGAAGATCAGCGTATTTGTAAATACTGTTATAACAAGTTAGAGGAAAATAGAATGCCGACCAGAGCTGTACATAATAATTTAGAATTGGATGCTATTCCTGCTGAACTTTCTGAATTAAATACATATGAGTCTATACTCATTCAATGTGTTCATCCGTTCCAGACCATAGTACGTATGGAGCCCAAAACTGGTAAATTACCTCCTTCAGATTTACTGAGAGGTTTAAAAGGTAGAGTGGTGTATTTGCCCTTGGATTTGAAAAAAAATATGGAAACTATTGATGCGGATACTTTGGAAACTGAACCATTAATTATTCTGGTTAATGGTGTACCTACAAAGAATAAGAAGATTTGGCAGGAGCTGGTAGATGTGCGGAAAGTACAAAGAGCAAATTTGTATTTGAAAAAAAATAACAAATGGTATGAATCAATTTATATAGAAGAAGAAGAAGAAGAAGAAGAAGATTTACAAGGAGACACAGAAACACCAACTGGACAAATTGAAAAAGTGGACAAGTCAAAGGAAGAAGAAATTTATGAACATTTTAGCATACATCCTCTCCATTCGAAAGAAGTTATGGGAGACAATATTGATCTCTTTCAGATGAAGAAAGCAAAAGGAAATCCCGTGAGTGTATGGGAGGAGAGCTTGGAAGCTCGATGTTTTCCCCAGCTGTTTCCTAAAGGAAAAGGAGGACGATACGATGAACGTCCAGAACAGATTCCAGCTTCAGAGTATCGAACTACAAGACTATATGCTGAAGATCCCAGATTTCGACAAAGTATTCCTTATTTGTTCCATCTTTTATTTGAAAGCGACTTGTCTGCACTGTCTTATGCAGTAAATCACATTTTAAAAAGTGGAGTACATTTACAAAATGTGTCTGCTAAGGATTTCATGGAGAAAGTGCAGCACCGAGATGATCATTTGGAAACACAACTGATCAATCTGATGGCTTGTCAGCGTGGGACAAATGAATATTGGTACCGACGCCATGGTGAACTAAAATGCATGTTACGCAATTTAGGAACACCAACATGGTTCCTTACCCTAAGCTGTGCCGAGTACGCTTGGGATGATTTACTGGATTTTCTACGAGAGGCCAATTCAAACATTAAAAACATCGAATACAAGACAGCAGGAGAACTGTGCTCATTGGATCCGGTTAATGTTTGCAGATATTTCAATCATAGATTTGAGGCTATGATGTCCTTCATCTGCAATAAAAAAAATCCACCCCTTGGAGAAGTAGTGGATTTCTTTTGGAGAAAAGAGTACCAGGCAAGAGGTGCTCCTCATATTCATATGCTGCTGTGGATCAAGGATGCCCCAAAGTTTGGAACAGATACTGATGAAGCAGTGTTATCTTACATTGAAGAATATGCAACATGTGCTATACCAAAAAGCACAGAAGAGAACAAGTTAAAGGAGCAAGTTCTACGTTTCCAAAGTCATCGGTGTGGAAAATACTGTCGACGGAAATACAAGAGCAAAGAAAAATACTACACTAAATGTCGATTTGGATTTCCTAGACCTGTTCTTTCAAATGGAAGAGTCAACAGTTTTATGTCAGCTGTGAGACATACTATCACAAGAAAATCACCTAAGAATACCTACAACCTTAAAAGAAAAGAAGAATCTAAAAATATAAATGACTACAACCCAGTCCTTTTATCCATGTGGAACGCTAACATGGATATACAGTATGTTGCTGACAATTCCATTGCTGTTGCTCGATATGTAACGTCTTACATTACGAAATCAGAAAAAACAGAATTGAAGGAAATGTGGGAAGAGATTTCTCACGAGAAGACTGTCAGTAAGAAGCTGTACAGTTTCAGTTTGAAGATGTTATCGCATCGAGAAATTGGATCCTACGAATGTTCAGATAGGTTATCTTCTGCAAGTCTCTACTCGAAGTCAAGAAGAATAATTTGGGCAAGTTTAGGCCTTGCAGCAATGAGAAATCGGGTACTGAAATCTGTTGGAGAAATTGAATATTTGGCTGAGAATGACCCAGAAAGTACAGATATATTGAAAACAAACATGTTGGACACATATTATCCCAAGAGAAGTCATCATCTGGAGAACATGTGTCTCTATGAAGTGTTACAGAACTACATTTATTCACGGAAAGCTGCAGAAGACATCAACAGTGGAAAATATAAAGTTGTTGGTGAAGAAGGATGTTTGGTGAAGCAAACCAAAGGAAGTTTGATAAATCACCGGAAGCTGAGTTGCGACACTACCGACAAGAAAGAATTTTACTACTTGGCTCTTTTACAGTTGTTTAAACCATGGCGTACAGAGGATGAACTACTGGGAGAATTCCAGAGCTATGAAGATTCTTTTAATGCTTGTAAAGACAGCATACAATGCAGTACATTCTCAACTTATCTGCAAATGTTAAATGAAGAAATTGAACAGGAAACTACAATTGCAGCAGAAATAGCTAGAAACAGTTCTCAGGACAGCCAAAGTTCAGGAACATACAGTCAAGATCCCCTAGGACAACCAATCGTTGAAAATGAAGCATCAATAGCCATGAATGAAGTGGAAACGGCTATGAATCAAGGTCAAGAAGAATTTATAGACTTAGAAAATTTGGAAAGACAACTGAATGAAGAGCAGCAACAAATTTATGAAGAGATCAAAAACAAAATTGATCACGGATTTCTACATATCAAAAAAGAGTGCTCATGCACATCATTTCATCCAATCAGGATGTATGTAAGCGGACAAGCTGGCACTGGAAAAAGTTTCCTAATTAAAGTCATCAGAAGCTACCTAAAGCAAAAAACGGATTCTACTTTGTCTTGTGTGGTTACTGCTCCAACTGGGTTAGCAGCATATAACATAAAAGGAATCACCTTACATCGTTTGCTAATGTTACCAGTGGAGCATGAGAACAAAATACAATTCAACAAGCTAACTGGAGAAGCATCCTTGGAAGTTTCAAGAGTATTGAAGAAGATGCAAGTTCTCATTATTGATGAGGTGAGCATGGTATCGAACTTAATGCTTGCCTTTGTGCATTTAAGAATGCAGCAAATTTTGAAGACAGACTATGACGTGTTATTTGGTGGAAAACACGTCATAGTTTTTGGGGATCTTTTGCAACTTACTCCAGTTAAAGGACAACCAGTGTTTAATACTGTGACACATGAAGACACGAAGAAGTCATTGGGAAGCATTGGAAATACAAATATTTGGTCCTTCTTTGAGTACAAGGAACTTACAACTAATATGAGGCAAGCAAACGATGAAGAATATGGAAGTATTCTGAAAGATATCAGGATTGGAATACTCACAGAATTTGGGAAAAAAGCATTACAGAGTCGGCTGCTACATAATTTATTTCCAAAGGAAGAAATAGTTGCAGAGAAAATATACAAGAATATTGCAGAAAACAAAAGTGTCATCTGCTTAATGCCAACTCTACGTGAATGCTCAATATTTAATGAGGAGCTTTTGAAATTGGAAAAGGAAGACATCAGGAAATTGGAAGCAGTGGACAAAATTGAGGATGGAAGAATTACTGTCACAGTAACAGGCAAACTGAAAAATAAATTGGACTCACTAGAGAAGAACATCTCCAAAACAGCAGGATTAGAAAAAAATCTATATGTTTGCATGAACTGTAGAGTGTTTTTAAGGAGAAATTTGGATGTTGAGAAAGGCTTAGTGAATGGAGCAATGGGAAGAGTTGTGGGTTTTATTAATTATCAGAAAAAAGAAGGAATTGAATGTTTAAAAATAAAATTTGATCAGATAGAAGAAGTTAAAGATATTTGTCGTTGTACAGTTCGTTTTATGCTTGTGAAAGACTTATATGTACGTAGGAAGCAGTTTCCGTTTTCTCTAGCATATGCTGTAACTATTCACAAGTCTCAAGGATTGACTGTAGATTGTGCATTTGTGAACATTGGTTCAACTGTGTTCAAAGAAGGTATGGCATATGTAGCTTTGTCACGAGTCAAAACATTATCAGGTTTATTCATGATAGACTTTGATGACTCAAAAGTTAGTGCTGATACAAACTGTGTAAAGGAGTATAATAGATTAAGAAGAAGCTATGCTCCTCATTTAGGTCAGTATCCTGTGTTGGAGAAACGTGTAGTTTCTCGTAAAAGGAGAAATGAGAATATCTGTAATGAAGATATAGAGAAGAGGAAAAAAAAGAGGAGTGATGTAATTGCAAGCAAAAAGAAAAAGGAAAATGAAGAACAGGTTGTAGGATGTCATTTTGAAAATAGCTCTGGTGTCAACTGCTATGCAAATGTAGTGCTGAATGTTGCATTTTATCTGGAAAGTTTGCAAGAGCAGATAATAGTAAATCAGGGAAAAAGATTCTGTTCAGAGCTGAGTCTCCTTTTTCAAAAGCTGAGTAAAGATAAAACTCAAATAGAAAGTGCTACTGACATTAGAAAACTTTTAGATGTATGTTCAGGACGAACACAGTTTTCTCAAAATGAACAGCAAGATGCACACGAATTTTTGATGTATTTTCTTCAGGTAGTGGAAGAAGAAGGAGTTCCCATTGACATTTTTTTTGGTCTCTCTTATAAATGGGAACATAGTTGTGATAATTGTTATAATATATGTGGCTCTATTGTTGATAATGAAAGGTTTATTTATTTGACATTGCCAGAGAGTAAAACAGTCACTTTTGCAAAATTAGTTAAAGATGCTAATCATAGCATGAAATGTGGTGAGTGTAATTCTGACATGTTATCAACATTAATTTTAAGGGAATACGGACAGTATGTAATTTTAATGATGCAACGATGTAGAGCTGATGGATCAAAATTGGATACTTTAATAAAGAAGTTTACAGGACAGCAATTATCAATTTCAGGAAAAACTTTTGTAACTGTTGCAATAATTTTCCATGATGGACCTACTGTTACTTCTGGACATTACACAGTTTATCTAAAATGTGAAAAAGGCTGGACACTGTGTAATGATTCCCAATTGATTTTCAAACAACGTTTGCCTTTTGATTTAGCAAATTCCTATCTAATCTTCCTGAAACCTAAATTTTAGAGAGACTTGGCAAGATCTGGACAAAATAATTTTACCATTTTACTGGATTACCATTGCAATTTTGTAGAAAAAATATTTTTAAAATTATCATTTGGCCTAAAGGAAAGATAACCAATTGTAATGTGGACTTTTTAAATTTTTAATGCAATTTTGAAAAACCAATAATTTAGAGATAATCGGTAACTTCTGCACATTTTAAATTTTGGAATGCTATTGAACTGCCATTGGAAATTTTTTTCAAAAATGATTTAAAAAATTACTATTTGGCCATGTGGAAAAGTAAGCAATTCTATTGTGGACTAAATAAATTATTCAAAAAATTTTCGTGAACCAAAATGTTACAGAGAATCGGTGAGATCTGGACAGATTAAACTTTAGAATTTTAATGGATTTCCCTTGGAAATTTATTCCAGGAAAAAAAAAAAAAATACTATTTGGCCTAAAGGAAATAAAATCAGATGTATTTTGGAGTTATTTGAGATATAATATTGTGATTATACTTCTCAAACAAACATATCAGACGGTATTTTAAAGAAAAAAGTATTGTTTTTAGATGATATTTTTTTAGAATAATATGCATTTCTGTAATGATAAGTTTAAGTGAGAAGAGATTCTGGGCTTTTTTAATACAATCTTTGTGATTGTTAATTTTTTTTGCCCGCTGTAAAATGATGAATGCAATTGCTTTCACAATTAATAGTGAAATGCAATTTATTCTGAAAACAGCAAAAATAAGGCAAAAATATTTTTTGGTAAAAAATGTAAATATGTGTACTGTATTATTAAACGGTTTAAAAATATTAATACTTTTTTCTTTATTTTCAGATCGATATAGAAAATTTTCGGAAACTACAACCATTTTAAAAACTATTTTTTAAAAAAACAAATGAATAAATATTTTTTTGAGTGAGTATGGTAAGTCAATAATAAAAATTGTAGTCTCTCAAGGACTTTATAATGTGATAAATGATTTTTAGTGTTTTTTTTTAAAAAATAAAAAAAAGGTACGCTTACCGTACGCGTACGGTAAAAAAAAAAAAAAAAAAGTTTTTAAAAACAAGTAAAAAAAAGATGGAAGATAAGGTTGGCTCTTAAAAGAACCGTTGTGTTCATGCAGGGACAGAGGAAAGGAAGCATGGGAAAATCATTCAAAGCTACAAATGTGCTGATCTATTTTGTTGTTTACTAGGGAAACACTGGTCTCCCTATGACAAATTAGACCTTTACAAAATGTGCAATGAATATCAACCTTCCGAAATCGAAGGTTCATTTCCAGAGGGCCAGCAAAAGGAGATTCTCCCCCCACAGATGAAGGGCTCACCTGACCTGCAGAAGAAGGAGTAAGCCCTGCAGGTGATGGTCCAGGCTGAGCTGCTGTGGATGTACTGGCTCGTCTTTCTGAAGAGTTACCTCCAAAAAGATGACCATGTGTCCTTCTGTGTACATCCTGGAGGTGTCTCTTCATGGTGTGATTCCCAAAGGAATACTTCCTGTTAGGATTACCTCTAGAAAGTACACGCTTACACAGCTTGCAAGTAACTAAGGGTGCATTCACCTTTTGCTGGCCTTCTGGAAAAGTAAAATAATCCCAAACATAAGAAGGCTTTACTTTCCTCGCTCTCTGCCTCAAGACAGTGCTGCTGGTGCTAGCCTCACTCTCAGAAGAGCTCTGCTGTTCTGCCATCGTATCCCAAAGACAAACCAGCTCCTTCTCCCAAGGGATCACAAGCAGAAATGAGGGGAATGGGTGTGGTGTAGGAGAGTTCTAGAACTGAAAGTACTTTCAACCAATCAAAAGTTGTGTTTCATGATCACATGACCTACCGTACGCTTACGGTACGCTTACGGTGCGCTTACGGTGCGCTTACGGAAAAAAGTACGCATGCGCGTAAAAAAGACACGCGCTTGCGCGCATGCGCATAACAGTCACTCCCCGGCACTTCCGCGTAAAGTGCGCGTGTGGCGTAAGCGCGCACGCGACCCACGCGCAGTACGCGCGGCTACGCAAAGTACGTAACTATACGCAAGCAGCGTAGATAGATTACGGGCGTTGCGTAAACCGTACGCTTACCGTGAGCTTACGGTACGCGTACTATAAAAAAAAAAAAAAAAAAAAAAAAAAAAAACTGGAAATAAATTTTACATGTTTATTTTAAAAAATTTATATAAAATAAATATTTAATGATTTTAAAAATTTAAGCATAGTCTTTATAAAAGGTAAGAAAATTAAATTAAAAATATGTTTGAAAAAAATGAAGAATAAAAAAAAAAAATAGCATTTAAAAAACCTTGCAAATTCACTGAAAAAACCATGGGTTTCACACACGTTATAGTTAGGAATTAGCATTTAAAAAACCTTAGAAATTCACTGAAAAAACCATAGGTTTCACACACGTTATAGTTAGGAATTAGCATTTAAAAAACCTTAGAAATTCAGTGAAAAAACCATAGGTTTCACACATGTTATAGTTAGCTGGACATTTTACTCGTAAAAAACCAATGAAATTGCCCCGTTATAGTTAGTTCAGCTAACTATAACTCGCGCGCCCGCAATGCACTGCTGATGACGTCACATATTACATCACTCATGACATGGTCAGTGACATCACTCATGACATCACTGATGACATCTCAAATGACATCACTGATGACATCACTGATGACATCATCCTTGTGATAGAGTGGCAGACCTCCTCTCACCTTAATATAAGCTTTGATACACACATTCAAAAATAGAGACTAAAATTTTCAAAACAATGGACATACCAATACCAGTTACAACAACCTCTTCAGTAATTCTAAGATCAACATACACATCCACTCATTCACCAACAGTCCTATACAGTCACTCATACATGTACTCACTCATCATATGTACTCATACACCTATACATCCTGTTACATAATGCCACTCATCCATAGAGTTACTCACACACATAGTCACTCATGCTAGTAAAGAATCAAACATACATTCACCTGCATATACAGTTATACACACACCACCACACTTACTTCTACGGAAACTTACACATACTTAGTCTTTTAAACAATCACTTATAGAAACACATACTTATTCATACAGGAACTCTTTCAATCTCTCCCTCTCACATATACTCACATATATACACCAATAGTCACATATACTAGTTTAAAACATATGTAGTTACTCATAAAGACACTATTGAGACAGTCATTCACTCACTAACACACCAATACACACACGCATCCACCCATGCAGTCCTGCACACATGCTCTGTTCAACACATACAAACAGTGAGTCACTCATTCATGCACCTATGCACTACGTCATACCCCCCACCGAACCATGCAGACACTCAGACTAATACTCAAAAAAACCAACTAATAACCTATATAGACACCCATGTAGCTACTCACCAACCCATGCAGCCACTTATACACAAAGTGAAAAAATGATACAGATATTTACATATTTAAATATTACTCACTAAGCCATGTATTCACTATGATACACTTAATCAGTCAGTTACACAATCAATTTTTCAAAAAGAAATCATCCATTTAGACAGTAATATACCCATTTATTCTTCTATCAACCTTGAGATATACATATATAAAACATATTTAATTATCAGAAAAACACACATTCACTGGATGATGTCATCAGTGATGTCATCAGTGATGTCATTTGAGATGTCATCAGTGATGTCATGAGTGATGTCACTGACCATGTCATGAGTGATGTAATATGTGACGTCATCAGCAGTGCATTGCGGGCGCGCGAGTTATAGTTAGCTGAACTAACTATAACGGGGCAATTTCATTGGTTTTTTACGAGTAAAATGTCCAGCTAACTATAACATGTGTGAAACCTATGGTTTTTTCACTGAATTTCTAAGGTTTTTTAAATGCTAATTCCTAACTATAACGTGTGTGAAACCTATGGTTTTTTCAGTGAATATATATATATATATATATATATATATTCTGGGTAGTTCTCAAGTTTAGGTGGAAAGCAGCTCCTGTATAGAGCACTCTTAACACCAGCAACACTCTAGATGCACTCACCTCAAATGTCTGCTTTTCTATCAAAGTCTTTAAGCATTAGCACAGTGCCATCCACGCTGAGATAGAAAGGGACATAGGGGCATATTAACAAGGGCCGGCGATAAATATCGCAAAGCGCTTGCATATTTATCGCCGGCTATCTCTGGAATTTATCGCCCGGTTTGCGCGTTATTAACAACGTGCATCGCCAAGGTGATAAAAATTCCAGAGATAGTTGGGATATCGCCGTTTTCCATGGTGGAAAACGGCGATATCCTAGATGATAGGACCTGTGGTCTTAGCCACAAAATCCACCCCCCATGTTAAGTATGCCTTAGTCAGGAATTTAACAGACGTTAAATTCCTGCGCTAAGGCATACTTAACGCGATTTTAAAAATCGCTACCCTCCCTTGTTAATATCGCGAAGCTGCCTTCGCGATATTTTCCCAAGGGAGTCTTGTCAGGCACGCCTCCTTTGCATCTCATTAGCGATGCGATCGGAGGCGTGCTGCAAACGGGCGCGAAGTCAGCAAGACACGCGATAGCGTGTCTTTGCTGATAAGGCGATGAAATTATCGCCGCTTTTCGTCCGAAAACGGACGCAAAAGCGGCGATAATTTCATATCGCCGCCTTGTTAATATGCCCCAAAGTCTTTTGCCATTTTTACAGCAAAGTCTTTAAGCAGAGGACTCGCACAGTGCTGTCCATGCCGAGCTGTAAAAAGTTGTAAAATGACAAAAACCATTTACCACTCCAGGCATACAACAATGAGGATGCTCCATCCGAGACCTCAAACCAATGAGCGGGGGTTTGCTCACCGGCGGAGCTTGCAGGCAAATTAATCCGTAAGCAGAAAGAGTATAAAGTGCATGCTCAGGACTCATTCAAACTTGCAATAGTGTAGTTTAATTCAAAGTTCTCAGTATGCATTTGGACTGCACAGCAGTCTTGATCATACAGGACAGCATCCCGAAGAAGTGCAGATACATAGCTGCATGTGTAAACAACAAAAATGTACACGTCTGTGAATTGTTAAATATTGAGTACTGTTGTTGGTGGCCATATTGAAGTGATAAGTTCATGGTCTATACTTATAAATTTTATATTACTACGCCCTTTGTATCCTCAACAGGGGTGAGTATTCTAATACATATGTGAGAATAAAATTAATCATAAAGATCAGCTCATGGTACATCATTTTTGAAAAAACTTATTGCCTAGGTTAATACAGTGTATGATGCCGTATAGTGTCAATACATGTGCTTATTTAGAGAAATAATAATACAAAAATTGCTCCAACATAATTTCATGGTGAACCAGCTCATGAGACAGGGTACCATTCAGTTAGTCACAGAACAATATTTAATGAAATATCATGAGAGATACATAAGGAGACATGTTTGTCATTAGAAATAGACTGCTATGTTGGGTGATTGAAGCATACAAGTAACATTCAAGTCTTGTGTACTTTCTGTGTAATTCCATGGAATGTGTACAGAAGTCCTGTAAACTAGATACAGGCATGAATCACAATTGTAAGTAAGGTATACATGTCCTATCATATATATACATGTGTGTGATACAATTGTGCCCAAGTGGTACCGATGATGCGTCAATGTGTTAAATACATGAGTAAATTGCTATCTTGCCCAAGTGGGAGAATCATGGGTCTGCACACATCATGATGGCCTAATTCCCACGTGTTGGTAGACTGAAGGAGCACAGGACAACACAAGGATTATACTTATTCCGGGAATATCATCAAAATATAGAAAGAAAACAGAGGTGCACAGTCTTATCTTATCCAAGGTGTATCACCCAACCAGTGTCGTTGCAGGAAAGGGTAGGAACCCATGCTGTTGTCATTGACATACCCTGGTGGCCCCCCTCCTTTCCTCCTGTAACATAAAAAGACAAACAAATCATGTTAAAATCTTATTATCAAAATATGTACACATAGTCTCAACGGATCAAAGGAGAGGTGAATGAGCACAGAGAAATAAGTACAGAGAGACATGCATTACTCTAGTAGTTACAGAGGTCACACCTCTTGCAGGTACAGGTACAGAGGAGCTCTGTCACTGGGGCAGGTAGTGTTTATTCTACATTGAGATGCACCCCCAGCTCCTCATTGAGGTTGAACCACCTTGGGCTTTTAGTTATGAGATCCAAAATGTACTTGGATTCCCTCTTTCTGAGTCTTAATACCCTGTCCCCTCCCCTATGATTAAGGGGGTTCTGTTCAATTACAAAGTATGTGAGAAGTAAGCTGTCAGAGAAATAGTTGTCTTGAAATTGTCTTGCAACTGCCTAATGGGAGTCCTTGTTGTTGATGGCCCTCATATGTTCCAGAACTCTTTCCTTAACCATCGGAGTAGTGCTGCCCTTGTATCTGAGTTTGCAGGTGCACTCCAGGATGTAGATGACAAAGGTGGAGCTGCATGTTAGGAATTGCATGCTCTTTCTAGAGGTGTTGTGTCTAGGTGTGGTGTGTTCTTTTTTCATATAATTTGTCCTACACACTTTACAATGGCCACAAGGAAAGAACCCCTCCAGGTTGTGCCGCTCACCTTACTGGCCACCATAATGTCACTGTGCACAACAGTATCCCTCAGGCTCCATCCCATCCTATAGGAGATTTTGGACCTCTCCTGTATGGTGTGTCCTGTAACAGAATCACTTGCTAGTATGTCCCAGTTCTTGGTCAGACTTTTTTTTATCTCTCTGGAGTTTTTATTACATGTGAGTATCATCCTAGTGTCATTCTCACATTCTTCCGAGATTTTGGTTAAGGGATCACAGAGAGTGTTGGCCTTTGTTATCTTATTGGCTCTTTCCATTACTCTTTTGATTACCCAGGATTGATAGCCCCTCTTGGTAATCCTAGAGATCATGGTGGCTTTTTCTGCCAGGAATGCTTTCTCCGTGGTGCAATTACATGTATCCCTCAGCAGCTCTCCTTACGGGATGCTCCATTTGAGATTACCAGGATGACTGCTGAGGGTGTGTAGAATGCTGTTGCCCGCAGTGGTTTTGCAGAAGAGTTTGGTCTGTGTACTGTTGTTCTTTGTTCCAATCCTCAAGTCTAATTAATTTACACAGTGCCTGCTCATATTGTTGTAGAGATGAGGTTGCACGTATTCTGATTGTTTGTCAATAAAGCGTCCTGCATCAGCCTCAGTCCCCTTCCAGATAATGAATAAATCATTGATGAACCTGAGCCACAGGACAACGTGTCCAGTCTCTGGAAAGCCTTACATGTCCCTAAAAATCTCCTCTTGACATTGGCCAAGGAAAATATTGGCAATATTCGAGGCAAAACAAGTTCCCTCGCGGTCCCTTGGACCTGTTTGTAAAGGGACCCATCAAAAAGATTTTTTTTATTTTGGAAACAATACTTCATAATTTCCCAAATCATGGTTGTGTGTTAAAAAATCTCATGTGTCTGGTGCATTGAAAGTGTTCACATGCCTTGATCCTTTGATCATGGTCAATCACAGTGTATAGAGAATTGACATCTGGTGTAACCAATGGGGAATAATTTTCCCTTTGACTCCTCTAACTTCCTCCTAAATTCTTGATGCCTATAACGTGAGATGGAAGGGCCATGGCTGGTTCCCTTAAGAAATGGTCAACGTATTTGAAAATGTTTTCTAGGGCATTCCCCCTCGACGACACGATAGAACTGCCAGGAGGATTGGTGCTATTTTTGTATACCTTGGGGAGGTGATAAAGTGCCATGTTTGGGTAAATCAGAAAGTTGTACCCAACCCATTCCAGGGTGCTCTTGCCCCTTCAATCAGTGAGTTTTCCCTAGATATCCGTGACACTGTCAGTGTATGCATTTGTGCTTATACGAATGTAAAATTTGGTGTCATTCAATTGCATTTTGGCTTCATTGATATACATCACTATTGTCAGGAGTACTATGTTATTGCCCTTGTCTGCTGGATGTATGATGATCTCAGTGTCATCAGCTAACGATTTAATGGCTTGCTTTTAAGCATAAACCAAGTTATGCTGAAAATGACTTCTGATCCAGGTTTTGTGTAAATTTGATGAAATGTTTGCTCACTGTATCATGGAATGTATTGATGCTGTCATGAGGCATCATGGGGTAGAAAGTAGAGCGAGGTTTAAAGCTATTGGGTGTGTGTGTAATGTCTAATTTATCTAGTAATATGTATATGTCTCTCGGGGTCGTTTCTCATCCTACGTCAGACGGAAGTTCATGCAAAGTGAGTAGGGTGTCTATGTCACCTATGTTGAGCTCACATTCTGATCTGCTACTGAGATCACTGCTTTCTACACTGGGTCTGTCACATTTCAGAGAATGCAGTTTTTCCATTTGAGTTTTCTTACACACATGTAAAGATTGATACAGGTTTCTGTGTAGTTGAACTGTTCAGAGGGACTAAACGAGAGACCCAAACATAGAAATGTTTTCTCAGTGTCATTGAGGTGTATATGTGTAAGATTTATAATAGTTATGTTGACCATTTATTTATCCATTACACTGCTGCTTTGGATCTTCAGAGTTGGTTCCCATGTGCCCCTTTCTTTTTCCTCTTTTTCCTCTTTCTGGTTCACTTTTGGCTCATTCGACCCGTCTTTGAATTCTGCCTCAACTGTTGTGTCCTGTAGCCAAGCCTCTGTTTCTCGGAGTTAGAGTTGAAGTTGTTTGCGATGTCTGCTGGCCCCTGAAAATGAGCCGGTACTTGTCTAACAAAGTTGCTGGACTTCCGCTGTGGTCCCTTCCAGAGGTAATGCTGCTCAATGTGCCAGTGTTGTTGTCACTTGTCACTGTAAGTTCAGGTTAGGGGACTTCTTGCGTAGTGGGTGTTGCACTTGTATCAGGTATTTGTACTTTAAGCATGTGGCAATATTTGTGACTAAATGTCAATATCCTCCCACTCTCATAATCAACAGTCTCTAAGCAACTTTCTCTACTTTCTTGCTTTTATGTCATCTTTCTGTTTTTTTGGCACTAATCTTCCTTTCTTCCATGCATTTTTTAATTGTCGCATGTTCAGATCTTTGATCAAGTTCTTCTTTAATGGTCTTCATTTCCTATAACAGAGTCTCCCCGTCTTGCCATGCGTATATGACAAGGATCTCTAACATAAGTCTTGAACTAGTAGCTGAATTTTCTGGACATTCTTCGAACATTTCAGGGTTGAGGCACTCATAGGATGGAGTAGTGTAAATATGGAGTCCTCTCGGTACCATTCCCTTGTCTATATTGTCCTACAAAAAAATAGCTTCCCACCATTTGGAAATGTCAGATTAGTTCAGCTTCTCTAGTCTTCTTAGTTTCTCATTGATTTGGAATTCCTTGTATGTGTTAGTTTGTTGATTATTATTTTTGCCTGGTGCTCTGGCAAACAATGTCTGTGCTGCTGCCCTTCTTTCCACCTCTTCATTCATAATGATTGTGACCTTTGCTGTTCATGTATTATTGCTAGTTCATTTAGTTGTTGCAATTGTAGCCCTCATCCCCCTGAGAAGAATCTCAGGTTCCTCTTGCCATAACCGAGATACGTTAGAACTACTACTGGGTGTGAAGGTCGGCACGCGGTGAAAGTTACGTTGATCCAATAAATCACATCGCCAGTTAGTTAATAGCAGCGAATGATGCTGGTAGCACCAGCCAGAGATGCAAGCTGCCCCCCGTAAGGCTAGCGGAGTTTGAACACATGAAGCATCCTCTGATGCATAGCTACGCTTCCCCCCAGACAGACTCAAAAAGCTGCAGGCTTACCTCTGGGATGCGCTGGTGGCTTGCCACACGGGGAAATCCAAGTGGAGTGAAATTCACCTTCGGTGGATGTGGCCGGTCGTGCAGGTCTCTCCTTCAATATAACAATGAGGATGCTCCTTCCGACACCTCAAACCCATGTGAGGTGGTGCGCTCACTGGCGAAGCATGCGGGCAAATTAATCCAACAGCAGAAAGAGTATAAAATGCAGATTTAGGACTCAGTCAAGCTTGCAACATTGTATTTTATTCCAAAGTTCCTATTACTATGGATTACACTACACTGTTACAAGCTTAACTGGGTCCTGAGTGTGTGTTATATATATTTTTTAACAATTTCAGTTCCAAATCCAAGCACCACGAAAGCAGCACACCTAATAGCAGCAAAACAATTTATTGTGCAAAATACCACAACTTAATGGCTTCACTTACCCATTCAACATCGTTGCATACAACATTGTGGCATTCAAAATGAGTCAATCTGAGACAATGTTAAATTCGTAATTTGGAATCTAAAAAAAATGTGATCTGACATTGTGGATACAAAATTATAGCGGTGATGCATAGTAAGCTTTATCAGGCGTTTAGGGTGGTGCAATATCTAGGAATTTTCATTTATTATTTACAGCCTCGCCCATGCAGGTAAGAGCTATTATGTATTTAATTTTCCCTCACCATCGTCCGTCGAAATCCCCCTCACCTGGCCCCACCGCCCTACCGCTCCTATCTGCACGGGCCGCAGTTGATTATTTATGATGAGTTTATGTGTCTTAGAGAAGACTACAGATCCTTGCAGAGAAATTAAAATGACCAGATTCTTTTAAATAAGATAATTATCATACAAACAACCAAGTATAATGTTCTAAAAACAAATGGTGTTAATATCTTATGACTTGGCTAGAGGTAATGCTCTCTCTGTCAGAGTACCTGAAGCTACACAGGTCTAAACATTCAGGTCTTGTTTCCTGCTTATATCTTCTTTATCAGTAGTTTCGTCCAAATGTGCATAATAATAACACTATTAGTATGGAATGTAAACATATTTGTGATGACGAAAAAAATGCCCTACTATTTGAACAGTCAGACAGCGTGGCCTGTGCAGAGTCCTTTTATTGATGC
Source organism: Triturus cristatus (assembly GCF_964204655.1). NCBI lineage: Eukaryota > Metazoa > Chordata > Amphibia > Caudata > Salamandridae > Triturus > Triturus cristatus. The sequence goes on from NC_140591.1 coordinate 686,422,388, forward strand.
CTGCCGGGGCAAGCTTTGGGGTGGAGGGGGTTGGGGAGTTGCACCCCCTGAACAATGTATCCTGTAGTAAATAGTTGGATGCAAGTGCTTTCAGTCGACTATGATGAAGTGTCTGTCAGATTTCACCTGGGATTTTTACTTGCCCATGATGAAGCGGGAAAAATAAAAGATTTTAGTATACCCGATCCATTTATATAAGTTTATATTAAAATGACTAAAATACTAATTTTAATAATTAATTGTATGATGTGATTAAATTAATCAACCATATTAACCAAAATAACATACGTGGGAATGCATTTGCATGGCTTAAATAATAAATGAACTAAGTTTGTACGCATATTAACTTTATATGTTTAGTTAAAGCAATGTTTACGCAATTTGCGCTTAAAATAAACCAGCATTAACGGCTTTAAACGTTGCATATGGCTAGATAAATACATACACATAAGGGTATTAGTAAGGGATTAACACTGTTTTATTCATTTCCATGTATTAATTACAATTTTGTGTTTCCTTTGCTTAAGTTTACTATTCTGGCCTACCAAAAGATGGCGTCCAAACGAGGCCTAAGCTAAAGTACATGACAACATGATTTTGCAAAACAAATAAATGAAGAAATGAGCCTGCACCGACTTCATTGTGACCCAGCCATGAACTATCGAACCAGGTCCATGAAGACTGCTCTGGGCGAAATGCCAATGTCCCTGAACTTGAAGAAAATGTTGCCAGTTGGGAACCAAAAGCCACCTTTACACAATAAACTGATACTTTCCTGGCATGAGAACATCCTTTCCCATACTCCTAAAATATTCATCATCCGCATGTGAACATTTAATTTGTTGCATTAAAAATATTGGAATGGGGCAGAATTCAACCAATCAACGATCTGCAATTAACAAAAATTAAACTATGCTATGCAAAATTTGGTATAAATATTAGTGGTCCAGAGAGGGAAAAAACACACCCATTTGCTGCTGTTCATGAGGTCATCACCCTGAGAGCTTGAGACGCACTCTGATCGATGCTACTCTATGCGACATCGCATGCTGACAGAAGAGGACGGGACGTTAGAATACTGATGAACTTTCTGAGGACTGGTGCTGACTTAGAAAACAACAAATAGCCAGAATAGGTAAATATGACAAAAGATAATATGGCATTGTTAGGATTTAACTTGCAAATTAATTAGATAAAGAAATTATGTTATGCTAAGAATTGTGTCGGGTGATTATTTCTTTGTGATGTTATTTGATATGAGAGTTAAAGTGTTTTCATCAAATTCCAATCCAACTAAAATGATCTATTCGACCTCTGTTGGAGAAACTGCAGTTCAGGTTTAGGAGATCTCTCTCTCTCTCTCTCAATCTCCTCTGTAAAGGCACGGATAGTTTGATAATTGAATGAATGTTGGTGTTATGGGCCCCACCAGCGTGTGATGTGTGTATGTGTGTGTGACTGCGGAATCATTCCGTCATTGGAAGCAGGAGGAGATTTTGTGTTCTGAACTGCACCAGTTTTCTTGGTAGCAGTATGATGGTTTTTATTGTTTTGGTTTGATGATTTGGCATGTATATATATAGCTTATTGATTATTGATTGGTATTGATATATGTACTAACACTATATGTTGAAATTATATTGAGTTCTATGTGGTCTGTACGGCTTCTGGGATGTAAGAAGTCGGTGACAGTTCCGTAGTAGGGCAGAGGTAAGCGCTGCTCTCGGGAAAGACGGAATTGTGGTCGCCCGTAGGTAGACGGGAGAAACGTGTGACAATTGAAGTTGTGCGTCGCATTGTCTGGGTTCGATTTGGTGACATAGCTGTGTGTTGCCATTAGAGAAAATTTCTGTGTGAGAGAAATACGTATGATAGCAAATGAGTTACCTGTGAAATTTTGGTCTTAGGTACCAGGAAACCAATTGGTATGCCGATAACGCTTATCACTAAAAAAGAAGCAGGTGTTCTCTGAGCTTGTAAGAAGGACAGAGTAGAGGTAAGCGCTGCTTTGTTAACGTATGTTATAATTCTGTAGTAGGACAGACTGTTCGCCGTTCTCGGGAAAGCAGGATTCTGTGTGAATGAACGGTATTTTCTTGTGTGAAAGTGCGTGAATGAAATAGCATTCGGATTAATTGCGGAACTCTGGTTTTATTTCTCAGGAGCATTGCATTTCCACTTATGTGTTTTAATACCGGAGAAAACAGTTGATTGATGCTTGTAAGAAGGGTGAGGTAGAGGGATGTGCTACTTTGCCAACGGACGTAATAATTCTGTAGTAGAGCAGAGGTAAGAGCTGCTCTCGGGAAGACAGAATTCTCGTGGGAAAGGTCTTTTGCTATTCTGTGGTTAGCGGAGCAGACAATGGAGATGTTTGTACGTTGTAACTAATAAGTATTGTAGAATTGAAACAAAAAGTCTACCGAGTAGTCTTGTAAAGGAGGGGTAGACTGGTAGACAGGAGACAGGAGCAGGAGCAGCTGCAGCGACTGTTGACGTCAGTAGGACCGCGCTGAGATTGGACAGCTAGTCAGTGACGTAAACGCTCCAGGATTGGTGCGTTAGTTTGAGTCGCGCAGGGATTGGAGGATTGTGACAACGACGTAAACGCTCCAGGATTGGTGCGTTAGTGTGAGTCGCGCAAGGATTGCACGAGTAAGAGTCACGTTGCTATTGGACTAAAGATCGTACTGTGCAGGAAAGACTAAAGGGTTCCCGAAAGAAAGGAAAATGTATTATCATTCACCTAAAAAGAAGAAAAATGTGTTATTTAGTAAAATGCGGAGTTTGTTCGTGAAAGATAAAAAGATTGTGACTAGGGAAGGACAGTTACTTCCCCCAGCAAAAACCCCTGCATCTTTCATGGTTGCGAAATATGGGTACCATACTTGCATTTGGTTAGACAATTGGGCAAAATATACAAAGGAAGACGGAGTTCTAGCATTTCCAGAGAATGGGTCTTTTAATTTGGCAGTATTGAGGAACTTACGCGAGAGGATGATGAGCTTAGATCCGAGACCCAGGCCTACGCAGTTTGAGGCATTAACAGAGTGGGAGGATGAGATGCATGAGCGAGAGAAACAGAGGAGTGGCAACTGATACAAGTATAATTTCGGACGGCCAAACGATCGCGAAACTCATAGTGATCGGATGAGAAGGTGGCGGGATGCTAGTATGACTGAAGGATTGTTTCCCTTTAGAACAGATGAAGAAAGTGAAGGAAGAAAATGCCTAGAAAAAAAAAATCATGTAGATACCCGGAGATATGGGGGTAACGAGACCGACGATGATGTCCTGGATGATATGTTTTATAAAAATCCACCTCCATACAGGCCGGAACCAGAAACGCCAACCTCAGGCACACCAGTGAGGGACACTCTGAGAATTATTAAAACAGAAGTTGTGACCCCAGAAGTAAGGAGAAGGGATTCTTTAAAAGAAAGGGAAAAAGAAAGCAGAGCTGAGAGTGAAAATTCTAAAGAACTAGCACGAACCACATTAGAGCTGACACAGAAAATAAGGGAATTAACGAAAAATCTAGAAGCAGTCACAGTCCCTGTAACCATAGGTCCTGTTATGCCTATTTTTGAGAAGCAGAAAGACAGTGAGCACGGATTAACAGTTCCATATGTGAACCCCAGACAGGCAGAACAGCCACAAATGAGAGCAAGGGAGAGTTCCTGGGGACATACTATGGGAAAAGGTGAAATACACATGTCAAAGAACTCATTTTATTGTCCAGATACTACAGAGAGAAGCAGAATGGAAGAAGGGTCGATGTTAGAACCACAGCGACTGACTGAACCAGGAAATGTAGAGAAGTCAGTGAGCATAACAACTGAGGATTTGAATGATTGGTTAAAAGTTTTGCAGGATAAAGAAAAAGAATCTCATACTGTTGATGTAGCAAAATTACGAATGGTGCTAGAACAGTTGATTGTAGGGACTATCCCCACAGAGAAACTGAAAAATTTCCAAGATGAGGAACTACTGTTCCTCTGCAAGAGTATCACATGGAGAGCAAAGAATTTACATGACAGACTAGCGGAAATAGCGAGTGAAATGGGGATTGATATGGACAAAGTAAAAGCTTTACAGAAACCATACCGAGTGGACTTCACAGAAAAAGACATTGAGAATCTGAATGCTGCAGGACGGATAGGGCAGATAAGGGACATAATCACGGTATTGAGGAAATGGGGAGACGTGGACAAATGGAAGAGCAGGTGGTATAGGAAACGGGATGACATTTCAGATAGAACATATTCAGCGTTTCCTGTGAGAGAAAAGGAGAAGGTAGTGATGGAGTTCCCTATGAGAGAGATTCCAGGAGGGGGATATGTACATGTCCCCTGGACCAAACAGGACATTTTGTCATTTACTAATGACTTCCCTCGATTACGGGAAAAGCCAGTCGAGTGGTACAGGCAGGTAGACAGATTTGTGAAATTGTCAAAGGTGTTGTGGATCGACTTAATAGTCTGTTTGATATAATTGTGCCAGCAGACTTGTGGGCAGAGTGTAAGATAGTCATAGATTGGCCCACTAAAGAATACCCAAGATATCCCAAAACAGGAGCCCCAGACCCCGAGGTTATGAAGAAGTACGAACAGGTCATGGTATTCCTGAAAAACAAAGTACCTCCGAAAGAAACAGACTGGGTTAAAATAGATCGAACACATCAGGAAGCGAAAGAATCAGTCCATGCGTACTATGAGAGGCTAATTTTGGCTTTCAAACAGTTTAGTGGAGATGACAGTCTGGGAGAAAAGGATCTGAGTCATTTTGTGTACAGATTTGTGAATGGTCTGCGTCCCGAGATTGGGGACATGATCAAGCAGCACACAGTGGACTGGCAGAGCAAGAAAATAGATGAGATTCTAAGACATGCTAAATATTTCAGTGATGAAATTGAAGCAAAGCAGCGAAAATTAAAGGAAAAGGCAATTTGGGCACAAGTGAAAGTCGCAGAGAGACAGGAAGCTCAGTTGGTGGAACAAGCTAATAATCCAGGTATTAAATCAAGATGTGGCCCAGGAAAGGGAAAGGATAATATAGAAGAAGCGAAGAAGAAGTTTCCCTGTCACAATTGCGGAAGATTAGGGCACTGGAGATCTGAGTGTAAATATCCACCAAGTACTAATAATGAAAATCCATCATTGAAGCCACAGGTGCAGTGTGAGGAGAGTGCCCCACCGCCGCAACAGCAGAAGGCTGTTAGTCCACAGAATCAGGTGCCAAAGCCGCCTTTACCACAGAGCCGAAGTGTACAAAAATATAGTAAAAAAGTGGGATTCTACAATGAAGAACAGGTAAACAAACCGACCCGCGCGAGCGCTGTATCACAATATTGGCTGCAAAATGATTAAAGTGAGCCAGAAGAGTTTTATTGACGGTGCCGAAAAGAGGGAGCAGAGTGCGTACTTGGCGCATCTCTAGAAATAGATCAGACTGGACCATTTGTAGATGGGAAAGTTAATGACGAAAACATTACTTTTCTAGTAGACACTGGAGCTACACGATCCACAGTCAGATCAGCAGATGTGAAGAATCTTCCTCTTTCGGATGAAACAATCCAAGTAGTTGGTGTATCAAATACACAGATTAAAACATACCTTACTGAACCGGTAAAGGTCAGAATAGGGAAATTTTCAGACATGCACCGATTTGTGGTGTGTGATACTAGTCCTGTGAATTTATTAGGAAGGGATTTGTTGTGTAAAATGAATTGCACAATATTCTGTACACCAGATGGTATAGCTTTTGAAACACCAGATGAAGATGTTCTGTATAAAATGACCATAGCTAACCGAGAGTGTGAGGTTGCTGGAACCTATGCAGTATTCAATCCAGATGAATTGCCCCCAGAATTGAAACAGACAGTGAAGGCAGCAGTCTGGGATTTCACTGGAGAAGATGTAGGCCTGATGAGAAATGTAGATCCAGTAAGGATAGCTGTAAAGGAAGGAGCAGTTTACCCGAATATTCCACAATACAGACTGACACCTGAAATAATAGCAGGAGTAACCCCATTGATTGAGAAAATGATCCAGCAAGGAGTGTCGAGGGAAATAATGAGCAGTCCATGTAATTCACCTATGATGGGACTGAAAAAGCCGAGTGGGAAATTTAGGATTGTGCAAGACTTGAGAAAGATTAACAAGATTCTTGTCCCATGTTGTCCAATTGTTCCAAATCCATCAGTGATTTTGTATCAGATCCCACATGATGCAGAATGGTACACAGTAATTGATTTGTGTCATGCTTTCTTTTCCATTCCGTTGCATCATGACAGCCAGCCGCTTTTTGCATTTCGGTTTGGAAACCGTATTTTGGCATGGTGCCGAATCCCACAGGGATACACAGAGAGCCCCTCAATCTTTAATCAGTTGTTAAAGAAATCTCTAGAAAGCCTTACCATGCCTGAAAGTTCAGTTTTGGTCCAGTACATTGACGACCTACTGGTGGCGTCAAAGACACGTGAGGCCTGTGAAACAGATACCATAGCTTTGTTAAATCATTTGGCAGATGGAGGACTGAAGGTATCTCCAGCAAAATTGCAATACTGCAAGAAGGAAGTGACATACTTGGGTCATAATATCAAAAAAGGCCTGAGAAAAGTAACCATAGACAGAATCAGAATCATTAGAGGAATGAGAGCTCAAATGACCCAAAGAGAGGTGAGAATGTTCCTAGGAATGGTTGGCTACTGTCGTCAGTGGATAAGTAACTTTTCCCTGATTGCCAAACCATTGGTGAAATTGACGAAAAGTGAGGTAAAAGATCCCATTGAACTGAACAAAGAAGAATTGGCAGCATTTAAACAGTTGAAAAACAGTCTGTGTGAAGCCCCTGCGCTGGGTATGCCAGACTATGAAAAGGAGTTTGAGCTATACTGTAGTGAGCGGAACGGATGCGCACTTTCAGTGTTAATACAGAAACATGGAAGACAAAGGAGACCAGTGGCTTATTTTTTGTCCATGTTAGATCCAGTGGCGACAGGTTTGCCAGGATGCCTGAAAGCAGTGGCAGCTACATGCCGAAGCTTAGAACAGAGTGAAGGAATTGTGATGGGGTATCCAGTAAGAGTGTTTGTACCTCATAGTGTGGCGATTCTTCTAACAAGGAGTCGGACACAGTTCATGTCACATAGTTGGCTGACTAAGTATGAAAAAGTCATTCTAGGTGCAAATAATGTGAGTCTGGAAAGATGTGTGAATGTGAATCCAGCTACACTTTTGCCTGATGCAGAAAGAGTGGAAATAAGAGAAGAAGCTGATCATGATTGTTTGGATGTGCTTGACTATTGCACAAAACCTCGTCCTGATATAAGAGATCTACCACTGCCAGAAAGTGATCATGTGTTTTTTGTGGATGGATCCTGTTTGAGAACGGATGAAGGTATGTTGAGCGCAGCTTATGCAGTGTGCACAGTTTCAGGAGTTGTAGAAGCATCACCCTTGAAAGGAGTTAAATCCGCTCAAGTAGCAGAAATAGTGGCATTAACCAAAGGCATGCAAAATTGGGAGAAATGCGAGAGTGACTGTGATAACTGATAGTCAGTATGGCTTCGGAGTCGTCCACGACTTTGGCCAATTATGGCTACAGAGAGGTTTCCTGACCTCAAGTGGAACTCCCATAAGGAATGCAGAAGTAGTGGGAAAATTGCTTGAGGCAATACAAATGCCCAAAGAATTGGCTGTGGTAAAGTGTGCTGCACATGGACAGGGAAGTGATTACATCACTACCGGGAACCGATTTGCAAATGACATGGCTCAGTATTGTGCCCGAAATAACTATTCAATTAATCGGTCAAAAGAAAAGGAAATGTCATCTTGCTCCATAATGTTTACTAACGTTGTGGGAACATGAGAAGAGGTGAGGCAGTTGCAGGATGAAGCAGTTGATGAGGAAATGAGACAGTGGGTAAAAGCAGGTTGTGCACCCAGAGAAAAGGATCATGTGTGGGTCTATTGGGATGGAAGACCAGTAATGCCTGATAGCATGATGTCAACCATGGCACGGATGTATCATGGCCAAGGACATCTGGGAAGGGATGCCATGATAAGGGCTTTTAAGCAGACCTGGTACAATCCAAAATTCAGGTTGATAGCAGAAAGTCTCTGTCAGAGATGCCTGACATGTCAGCAGTACAACCCTGGAAGGAAAACTGTGGTGAGTCTAGGAACCATAGGTCGGGAGGGAGGACCTTTTACCAGAATGCAGATAGATTTCATTGAAATGCCTCCTTTTAACAAGCTGAGGTATGTTTTGGTGGTAGTTTGCCTGTTCTCTAGGTGGGTGGAAGCATATCCAACCAGAAGAAATGATGGAATCACAGTGGCCAAACTGTTGTTGAGGGAATTCATCCCAAGGTACGGGTTCCCAGTAACCATTGAATCAGACAGAGGAGGTCATTTTTACAATGAGATCATGAGATTAATCTGTGAAGCATTGGGTGTACAACAGAAACTGCATTGTGCCTACCGACCAGAGGCTTCTGGTGTGGTCGAGCAAATGAATGGTACTATCAAAAATAGAATAGGTAAAATGTGCTTTGCCACAGGTTTGAAATGGCCTGATGTCTTGCCTCTGGTTTTGATGACCATTAGGTCTACCCCAGACAGAACTACAGGTTTGAGTCCACACGAGATCATCATGGGACGCGCCATGAGACATGTGTTTGTGCCAGTCAACAAGCTGATGACTATAACTGATGACATGATTTTGGATTACTGTAAAGGCCTGGCTGACGCAGTTCATTCTGTGTTTCACCAGGTTGGAGCGGATGCCACCACACTTGAAAAGAAACCAGCCCATGATTTGAGCCCAGGGGACTGGGTGAGGATAAAAGTACACAGAAGAAGAAATTGCCTGGTTCCAAGGTGGGGTAGGCCAAGACAGGTCATTTTGACCACAACAACTGCTGTGAAGTGTGCTGGACTGAAAAACTGGATACATGCAAGTCACACTCTGAGAGTTCCAAATCCAGCAGACGGCATTGGAAAAGAATACTTTGATGAATCAGAATCGAGTGATGAGTCAAGCAATGAGAATATAAATTCAAAAGAAAATCCTGAAAGGGGGGAAAATGAACCAAAACTAGTTCAGACCCCCAGAGAAGAAATTCTGAGGAAAAGATTGCAAATTTCAGAAAGTTCAGATTCTGGAGAGGAGCAAAACACCAATGGTGAACACAGAAAGAAGAAAAGAAAAGAGAAGAATGTCCAATTAGAAGTAACATTTCCACCAAATGAGAGGGTAGAAGAAATTCCACCTGAGAAAATTTTGGAGGAAGAAGAAGAAGGGACAGTCACAGAAAGAGAGGGACAGATTGCGGAAGAACCCCGAGGAGGTGTAGGGAACTGCAACACCCAGCTAGGTGAAGGGACAAGTAGTGAACAGTACCATTGCGTGCCGGAGATTCGAGGAGGGACAGAAGTAGGGCCAACCCAAGAGGTGGAAAAAGAGACTTCTGAAAAGGAAAAATCAAACGAGACAGAATCTGAGGATAGTGACACTGAAATTCCAGAGGGTCGAGTTCTGAGAAAGAGAACTTGGATTGAGGAAAGAAGCAGTAAAGACGGCAAAATAAGAAGAAATGCTAAAGGAGATCTTTGGCCAAACAAAATTAAGAAACTGAGATATCGATTGACACGAGTTAAACCCTCAGAAGCTGAACAGGTGAATGAAGTAACCAGTCAGCATCCAGAAAAGGAGGGAGAAACAGAAGTGTCAGAAGTAAACAAACGATCAAGAAAACCAAATCAGAAGTATAAGTCACCTGAATGGACGTACGCGGCACTGTCTGAACAAAGAGAAGAGGCAGATAGTCAAGGAAATCCAGAGGAGATTTTTCTGAACTTAATAAAAGAAGTAGAAGCAGGGGAAATCCTGAGAGTTATCTTATCCGACATCGGAGAAGAAGCGGAGGATCAGGAAATCCTGTATGTGGATGACGAAAAGGAAGTGAAAAACGACGAGAGGCCAAGCTGAGTAATTTGGTCCTTGTAGAAATACAAAGGATTGTAAAGAAATTGAAGTATTGGGATCACCTGATAAAGTCTTAGATCTTGTAGGAAAACTACAAGAGGTGGAGTAGAAGAGGCTAAGCCAAAAGACACGGTTATTTCTAACAAGATGGCTAACATAGATGATAACAAGAATAGATGTACCTTCATGAGAAGATGGTGCAAGACATGTTGCTGTTGTACAGGACTATTAATGCTTCTTTGGAGCGTACTCGCTCTCTTGATCTCTTTTAAAGTAACTTTAGATACATTAGCAGGACATACTGAGAATATGACTAATATAGTGAAAAACTCACAAAAGGAAATACCAGTTAAAGCAGGCACAGAGCACGTGCATTAGGATAGGTCAATAACTGATTTTTCTAGTAATGTTTTTTCAAAATTATTGTATGACTACGTAAAAACAATGGACGTAAGGCATTGCTACGTATGTATGCAATTACCTGCATCTGTTTCAGAAGGGGTGACTTATCATCATCTCCCAGCAACTTATGGAATAACATGTAGCGTTTTAACTAGTATATTTTATCAAGTAGGAAAATTAGAATATAATTTGTCTAATATAGATAATATTCTTGGACGATTGCCCATGAATAAAGAATTAAACCCAGCTAAAGATGCTAATACATTAGGAGAAATATTTATAGAAACTAAAGGACTAACACTAGAATATATTTTTAAGAACAATTTAACTTGCAGTTTGAAAACAGGAGAAAACATTTTTGGATATGGTTGAAGAGAGAAGATTGAAAATACACAAGAATGCAGAGGGACATACAGAAGGGGAAAACATATGGGAAATTGATGGGAAGAAAAAGACACCGGGTGGAGTTAGACCAACAATAGCTATAGACTCACCCCAGAAAGGCAAATTATGCATCACGAGGGAAAAATCCCAATATGATTATATCTATATAGGGACAAGTGAGTGTCATGATACATATTTCATTGCATCCGGATGTGGATTTAGAGGAGGAGAAGATCCAGTTTTCCCGGGATTATACTATATTTGTGGGAACAAGGCCTACTACAGGTTGCCTGACCATTGGTATGGCACATGCTATGTTGGCCTGGTCTTTCCAAAGATCTTTCACATGGATAGAGTAGAAAACAATGGGCTAAATAACCTACTAATGCGTAGCAGAAGAGAAACCTGGTTAGAAATTGTAGGTGATGTTTTTGGAGCCTTGATACCAGCAGTGGGAATATCTTGGAATGCAAATAGTATTCGAAAACTGTCAACCATAGTGGATCGCTTGTCCACAAGCACCGCTGGAGGTTTCCTTTTGGTAAACACTGAAATGGTTGCTATGCATGCTATGATTATGCAAAATCGACTTGCCCTTGAAATTCTATTGGCAAAAGAGGGTGTAGTCTGTGGAATGCTGAAAGTTCAACATTGTTGCACTTACATTCCTGATGAAAGCAAAGATCTAAAAATATATATCAAGAATATTACAGAATTGCATGATGAAATAAAACCACTGGAGGCTGAAAATATCTGGACTAGAATTAGTAATAAGATGGCTGCTATAAAAGCTTTCTTAGGTAAATTAGGTAGTACTATAATTGGGAAAATATTATTTCCATTAACCTGTGTGATTTTTGCATTATTGATACTTAGACTAGGATGTATGTGTTGTAAATATAGAAGAAATAAAAAGAAGACAAAACGAGAAATTTATGAAAAGAAAGAAAAGAAACCAGAAAAGGATCATAATGAAATAGAAATAGAATTGGAAGAATGGAAAGAGAGTATGTATAACAAAGCGAAAAGAGCAGATGAAAAAGAAACAGAAGTTTAATCGAGCAAGAAGACATTTCAAATTTCTATAAAAGGGGAAACAAATTGAAAATTTGTGGGTGTTTGGTGATAAAATCACCAAAGGGGCGATTGATAGAGCGGGAAAAATAAAAGATTTTAGTATACCCGATCCATTTATATAACTTTATATTAAAATGACTAAAATACTAATTTTAATAATTAATTGTATGATGTGATTAAATTAATCAACCATATTAACCAAAAGAACATACGTGGGAATGCATTTGCATGGCTTAAATAATAAATGAACTAAATTTGTACGCATATTCAACAGCTTCAACAACCAACCAACGCACACCATGACCGAACAACCACCCCCCACCACCGCCCTCCACGCCTGGACCCCGATCAGCACCGAAGACACCATCCGCACGATGAACTCCATCCACTCCGGATCACCGACCGACCCCTGCCCTCACCACGTCTTCAACAAGGCCGACGCTGTCATCGCACCCCACCTGCGAGACATCATCAACACATCCTTCGACACCGCCACCTTCCCTGAGAGCTGGAAACACGCCGAACTCAGCGCTCTACTCAAGAAACCAACAGCGGACCCCACCGAACTCAAGAACTACCGCCCCATCTCGCTCCTCCCGTTTCCAGCCAAAGTCATCGAGAAGACCGTCAACAAGCAGATGGCCGCCTTCCTCGAGACGAATGGATCCCTCGACCCCTCACAGTCCGGCTTCCGAGCCAATCACAGCACCGAGACCGCCCTCATCGCCGTCACCGATGACATCCGAGCCCTGATGGACAATGGAGAAACAGCGGCCCTCATCCTCCTAGACCTCTCCGCGGCATTCGACACGGTCTGCCACCGCACCCTAGTACAGCGCCTCAGCAACATCGGGATCCAGGACAAGGCGCTGGAATGGATCATCTCCTTCCTCGACGGAAGAACACAGAGACTCCGCCTACCACCATACAAGTCAGAGGCCTCCGAAATCATCTGCGGCGTCCCTCAAGGTTCATCTCTGAGCCCCACCCTCTTCAACGTCTACATGAGCCCCCTCGCGGCCATCGTACGCAAACACAACCTCAGCATAATCTCCTACGCCGACGACACCCAGCTGATCCTCTCCCTGACCAACGACCCCACCTCCGCCAGAGCCAACATGCACGAAGGGAGGAAAGAGGTAGCCGAGTGGATGACGACCAGCCGCCTGAAACTGAACTCTGACAAGACGGAGGTCCTCATCCTGGGCTCTTCACCCTCCGCCTGGGACGACTCCTGGTGGCCTCCCGCCCTGGGCACCGCACCCAAACCGACAGACCATGCACGCAACCTGGGCTTCATCCTGGACTCCTCCCTCTCCATGACCAGGCAAGTCAACAACGTCTCCTCGGCGTGCTTCAACATCCTACGCATGCTACGGAAGATCTTCTGGTGGATCCCCACCGAGACCAGGAAGACCGTCACCCAGGCCCTCGTCACCAGCCGACTGGACTACGGCAACGCCCTCTACGCCGGTACCACCGCCAAGCTCCAAAAGAGACTCCAGCGGATCCAGAACGCCTCAGCCAGACTCATCCTCGACATCCCACGAACCAGCCACATCACCGGACATCTGAGAGACCTTCACTGGCTCCCCGTCAACAAAAGAATCACCTTCCGCCTCCTCACCCACGCACACAAAGCCCTACACGACCAAGGCCCGAGCTACCTCAACAGCCGGATCAACTTCTACGCTCCCAAACGCCACCTCCGATCAGCCAACCACGCCCTCGCCGCCGTCCCCCGCATCCAAAGAGCGACTACAGGAGGAAGGTCCTTCTCCCACCTGGCCGCCAAGACCTGGAACTCCCTCCCGACCGACCTGCGCCTGACCCAAGACCACCTCTCCTTCAGGAAGAAGCTGAAGACCTGGCTGTTCGAGCAGTAGCGGCACCCCCCCCCCCCCCAGCGCCTTGAGACCCTACGGGTATGTAGCGCGCTATATAAGTGTCACTGATTGATTGATTGATATTAACTTTATATGTTTAGTTTAAGCAATGTTTACGCAATTTGCGCTTAAAATAAACCAGCATTAACGGCTTTAAACGTTGCATATGGCTAGATAAATACATACACATAAGGGTATTAGTAAGGGATTAACACTGTTTTATTCATTTCCATGTATTAATTACGATTTTGTGTTTCCTTTGCTTAAGTTTACTATTCTGGCCTACCAAAAGATGGCGTCCAAATGAGACCTAAGCTAAAGTACATGACAACATGATTTTGCAAAACAAATAAATGAAGAAATGAGCCTGCACCGACTTCATTGTGACCCAGCCATGAACTATCGAACCAGGTCCATGAAGACTTCTCTGGGCGAAATGCCAATGTCCCTGAACTTGAAGAAAATGTTGCCAGTTGGGAACCAAAAGCCACCTTTACACAATAGACTGATACTTTCCTGACATGAGAACAACCTTTCCCATACGCCTAAAATATTCATCATCCGTATGTGAACATTTAATTTGTTGCATTAAAAATATTGGAATGGGGCAGAATTCAACCAATCAACGATCTGCAATTTACAAAAATGATACTATGCTATGCAAAATTTGGTATAAATATTAGTGGTCCAGAGAGGGAAAAAACACACCCCTTTGCTGCTGTTCATGAGGTCATCACCCTGCGAGCTTGAGACGCACTCTGATCGATGCTACTCTATGCGACATCCCGTGCTGACAGAAGAGGACGGGACGTTAGAATACTGATGAACTTTCTGTGGACTGGTGCTGACTTAGAAAACGACAAATAGCCAGAATAGGTAAATATGACAAAAGATAATATGGCATTGTTAGGATTCAACTTGCAAATTAATTAGATAAAGAAATTATATTATGCTATGAATTGTGTCGGGTGATTATTTCTTTGTGATGTTATTTGATATGAGAGTTAAAGTGTTTTCATCAAATTCCAATCCAACTAAAATGATCTATTCGACCTCTGTTGGAGAAAGTGCAGTTCAGGTTTAGGAGATCTCTCTCTCTCTCTCTCTCTCAATCTCCTCTGTAAAGGCATGGATAGTTTGATAATTGAATGAATGTTGTTGTTATGGGCCCCACCAGCGTGTGATGTGTGTATGTGTGTGTGACTGCGGAATCATTCCGTCCGTGGAAGCAGGAGGAGATTTTGTGTTCTGAACTGCACCACCCACACTGACAAAAACACACAAACACACACATTACCACATACATACTCCCTTGACTATGTTTTGAAGGCCTTAAAAAGTGTTGATTAGCTTGGAAAGATTTGTGTTTTAAGTGTCTCTCATAATTCGCACTCTTCTCTCTTTCCACTGTCCCTTAAGTTCTGTTTCTCATATCCCAGTGTGATTGATGGGATATCTGAAGCTCACCCCCTCCTCAATCCAACTGACCAAGCTACGTCCTAGCATATCAGGTTTCCAATTTTCTATGCCATGTAGCCCTGTAACTTCTCCTGTTTCACATCAATATGCTACTTCCTTGTGGCCTCCTGATATCTTCAAAGATAGGTTTGTAAATTTACAAAGATCACATTTGACTACTCAGTATTCCTTTCTGTTTCCATGGGGACAATTTCAGTCCCCCGACCATGCAAAAACATTTGTTTAGACCTACCGGACAATTGCAATTTTATGTTTTTCAAGTTACAGTAGTTAAATCCATCTTCTGATTAACATGGTAGAAATGCCAACATTGTGCTACAGCAAACAAAGAGCAATTTCTCCCTAGGGAAATAGTTAGTGGAAATTACAATTATTAGAGACATTATATTACCACTGAATTTTGGAGGATTTTGCCTTATCACTCTTCCCTAAGTCAAGCCATCAAGACAGTAAGAGATCTTTTCTACAACAACAAATAACGTTACGCACATGATCACAGAACCATGGCATATATATACTGATTCTCAAAAAGAGCACATGTTTCTCTTTAAAACACATCTCTTCCAACACTGCTGCCTGCTTCAAAATGTATGTTCAGACTTCATATTATAGAAAGTATTTCCAATCAGCTACACACGAAAAGCGAAATTGGAAAAGTTATGCACCAGCAGAATTACATTTGAATCAACCCTAAATTAATAGAAATGGATTTAAAGCTTAGAGCACAATTTGCCCATCAGCAATACTATCAGAGGAAGCCAGCCTTATATATTGTGGAAAGTGAGCTAAGCTAAGCTTCTGCGGACAGTCTAATTATAACCCCTTTAGGCATTTCCCATTATTGTCTGTGCATTACTTTTAATGCGATTTATTTATTCTACTCATACAATATGCATAGTATTATTTTTCAGTTCGGATGTTCAATCACTAGAAACACATTTTGAATGGTGCTTTAACAAAAAAAATATTATTATGTATTTTCGAGAAAATACCTCTAAATATGTAGAGCTCAAAGCCAGAAAGGGTTTGCTTTCTAGATATTCGTTACCTTTACATTACAAGCCTTTCAAATGTTGCTTTGTTTTTTGTTTGAAAATTGTTCTTGAGCCTGGCAGTCTAGTCCATCTAATGATCCTAATAGCAAAGCATAATTTCCTTGGACCTCAACTTTTCGAGGAAGAGCTGTTGGATAGGTGCTATAGGATGCACCATGGAGGGGTATGCATAAGGTGTGTGTGCAAATTACTTTAGTGTCTTTACTTGTAGCAACTTGAGCTATCTTCCATATCATGGAAACGTATCTTTATCCCTGTGTATTTTGTCATATGTACAGTGGATTTTTTTAAGACTGAGCATGTCCGTAAATGTAATGACGAATAATACCGATATGTGCTAATACAATATTGATTTACATTTTTTCTGCAAATCCATACCAGCGCTTCAATATTATTGCTGCACTCGGCTCTCTCTGCAGGGTCGCCCCAGTACTTTTTTGCCTTCACCCCTCTTGATTTGCTGAATTGGTATTTGCAGGCATTAGGACTGCACTTTACCATTGCTAATCAGTGCTAAAATGCTTTGGTGGGCTCCCTTGAACATGGTCAAATTTGCCTACACCTGATTGGCATATTTAATTTACTTGTAACTCCAAATGTGCCCATGGCCTGTAAAAAGATGCTGCTAGTGGGCCTGCAGCACTCACTGAGCCATCCACTAAAGTAGCACTTTAAAAATTGTCTCAGGCCTGCCATTGCAGCCTGTAGTGCAGTTTCAACTTCTAGGTTTAAACCTTTCTTTTTAATACATATAAGTCACCCCTAAGGAAGGCCCTAAACAGCATATGTGGTGGGTTGCAGTGATTATAAAAAGTAGGACATGTGTTTGTAAGTTTTACATGTCCTGGTTGTGAAATCCTCCTAAATGTGTTTTTCACTATTGCAAGGCCCATATCTCCTATTGGGTAATATTGGGTTACCTTATTACTTTTAATTAATTGTTTTCTTTGATTGGGAACAAATCAGGATCTTAAGTTTGGACTCCAATAAATTGTTGCTTTAAACTATCTTGCACGATTAAGTGACAATTCTGAAAATGCCACTTTTAATAAGTTGGAATTTTCTTGTCCTAAGCAATTGGTGTGTACTGCCTGTGTCATGGGTCACATGACTGTGAATAGTTTGGCAGTTGGCGTTTGTCTATTCCTCTCAGACAGTGATACAGAGGGGGACTAGCCTGTGGCAGGATGGGCCATCTTGGCAGAATGGCTGGTGAGGAACTGCTCCCTACCCCACTTACATTTCCAAGGGGTACCTCCAGCACACTCACAAAGGAACTTGACACCAGTCTATTGTCATCCCATACACGTCCTAGAACCAAATGTGCGGGTAGCCAGTATGTCACTCCAACTTCAAAGGCTGGAACCAGGTATAAATATCCGTCCTCTTGAACCACCTCTTAAGTACACCCCTGGACATGTGGAAGAATTCAGAAGGACTGCCTATTATTCCAAAGGACTGCCCTGTTGCTTGAGTCCTGTCTTGTTCCCCATTGGCCTGCCTGCTGCTTGAGGCCTCACTTGTTTCTCAGAGGAATGACCAACTGCTAACAAAGGATTGACCTGCAGCTTGAGGCTTGCCTTGTTTCTCATATAAATGTCATGCTGCTTGAGGCATGTCATGTTCTTCAGACGACTGAGCTGGTGCTTGAAGCCTGCCTTGCTGAAGGAGAATTGGACCAGCTCCTTGTTCCCAGTTGGCTGACCTCCTGTTCTTAGCTACAGGCACACAACAAGCTCCAGAGGCCTCCCTGCAGTTGCCCAGCTGATCAGCTGCAAGTGGACCTGTCTGGACCGTGAACTGGACCTGCCTGAGCTCTGCTGACCTCTGCTAGAGTGAGTCCCTGATCCCTAAGAGGTGCCTCTCTAGGCCAACACAAAGCTTTGGTGAACTTGACTCTTTGCACTGCAGTGGCCACCAGCGGCAAACAGCAAAGTGAGACCTGCACTTCGTGCTACAACAATGATAGCCTGTGGTGACTGCCAGTGCAAAGCAGCAGCAATGAGCATCCATGGTGCCTGACGGGATCGTCACACCAAGACTTTGAGAAGGTAGCTTTTTCAGCATAATTAAACTGTTCCCTGTATCTGGCCAAGCTCTATCGCGATCTGCCTGAACTTGTGACTTTCCACTGGTTTAGCAGGACCAGATGGCCGTGAGTGGCACTTTGTGCTTTTATGCACTATATATACTTAAACTTTAAAATTGCATAGCTTCTGCTCTACTGATTCAATTTTTGACAATGTGGTATCAAATATGTTTTTTACTCTATTTTTTGATATTGTGTGTGATTTGTCTTGTGCTGTATTTCACTTTTTTACTGTTTGTGTGCTACATAAATACTTTACACAAGGCCTAACTGCTTTGCTTCCAAGCTACCAGAGGATTAAGCCCAGGTTAAATTAGTGACTTTTGTGGTTCACCCTGAGAAGTATTGTGGTTGTTGCTTTAGAAGGTTTGTTAGCCCCTGAACCAATAACCCAATATCCTATGATTATGTTAAGTTATTTATATTTGTAACATGCACATCTCACCCATAAGGGTAACCTGACGTGGAATGGAAAGTTATAATCTAAGCAAGTTTAACTGCCACCTTTTTAATTTCTTCCTAAATTCTGTGAACGATGCAGTCAAACAAATAGAGAGAGGATGCTTATTCTAAACGTGTATAGAGAGCAAGCCAATGGAGATTACGTAAGTGGGCGGTGACTTTGATATGAAGAGTCAGATTGAGAACAAGTCTGGTGGCTGTGTTGTAGACCACTTTAAGTGTCTTATAATGCACTCTGAAATGCTAACATAAAGGGTACTTCTGTTGTCTGCTTTACTGCTAATGAGTGCTTGGATTAACAACTTCCCTGTGCTCAGGGGCAGCCATTTAAAACATGTTCTTAGCATTTTGAGAGTGTTAAAGCAACAAGCAGACACAGGGGTGTCTTAGTTCACCACAGAATGCTGATCATCAACAATGATGCCCAGCTTTCTGGCTGTTTGTGAGTGTTAAGGTAGAGGGCCATGGTTGGAGACCATCAGGCCAATTGGAGCAAGCTCAGTTTTCTCACCACTTAGTATTGGGCAATGTGAAATTAGCCTTGGCATTTATTGTGTCTTCTAAGACAGAGATGATCAGCTGAGAATCATCGGCATAAAAGGTAATATTAAAATCAAATGTCTAACAATAGATGACAGCAGTGTCATTTAAACGTTAAACAATGTGGGGCTCAAGGAAGATCATAGCGGCACCCTGCAGAAAAGATCAGAAGCAGCAGATTAAAACTGTGAGAGGCATACTGATTAAGTTCAGTGAGAAAGGAAAGAACTTATTCAATGAAGAGCAGAATGACAGTTACCTGGATTGAAAATGCACCTTAGTAGAATGGCGTGTCATACCATGTCAAACACCGCCAAAAGATTAAAAAAGATAAGAGCAGCAGAAGAACTCTTATCTATGATAAGTTTGATGTCTTTCATTACAGCGATGACAGAAGCTTCTGTACTATGATTAGGGATTGAGCAGAAGGTGAGACTCAAGGTAGCTGGTGAGTTGCTGGTTTACTAGTTTTTTCACGACTTTGGTTTTGTAAGGAAGAAGGGAGATGGGTATGTAGTTGAATATATGGTCAAAGGATCAGCAAAAGGCTTTTATGCAACACCAAACCATGTCATTTTTCCAATCAAGGGGTTTGACAGCAGTCAAAAGTAAGAGGTTAAAAAGCATGATGAGTTCCTGGCCATTTAGTTTATGACCAAGAGAATAGATGTGGTGTGGGGAGGAGTCCATAAGGGAGCCACATTTAACTGAATGCATGGCCCTCCTGAGCTCCTTCCTTGTGATCAGAGTCAGGCTGAGCATGGCTTAGCCCTAAAGATGTCAAGCAGGGCATACTAAAGAAGTCTAGCAAGACTAGAGAAGGTTGTGGTGAGAAATTATGAAACATCAGCTTGATCTATCATAGCAGTAAGTAGAAGGGTCAGAGCAAAGGTCCTGAGATGGGCTGATAGAGCAGGAGGAGGCACAGGGAGTCATACATCCCTTTTCAATGGTTCACAGTTTCTTAGAGTAATTGATTCTTACCTGGATCCAGGGAAGCCAGAGAGAGAGATGCCTGTTCCGTCTCAGGAGCTGACAAGCCAAATATCTAGGACAGCTAGGGACCAATGCACTGCACTACATATAAATGACCAATTTATTTGTATGTATGAAGCCATTGGCAACCTCTCTGGGTTAGTTGACGAACATCACACTATTTAGAATTATATAACAGAAAAGACTGTTGCATTCCTTATACTTTTCCAAGTAAAACTGTGCATTTGTTTGACAACATAAATGTCAGAGCTGTGAAAGACTAATTCTGAGCACACCATCAAGATATGTTGGTCTTAGTCCTGCTAGCTCACAGTGCAACAGCAGTACCCCAAACCTGGCGAGGTAACAAATGGATTGTGCAACTTCAGAACATGACAACCCTGATGTCATCCCAAGGAAACCGTGGTAACAGATCTAGAACCTTTTCATTTGGTTGTTCATGCATACCCAAAGAGACACGCAAGAAATACACAACATGCAGTTTCAATATTCATTGAGGCATTGTGATTCTTGAGTAAAATGCATGTGCTGCAATATTCCATAAAAGGAAACAGAATATTGTGATCAGCATTACGAGATTGCTGAAGAAGATAAACAGTTCAACCATTTTGTTGTTATATGCTTGCATATAAGTACTGTAATATATTGTATTCCTACATAGAGCTTCCTAACCTAGTGTGCCTAAGGTGAGTGAATCTGTCAAATCCCTGTAGGGTGATTTATCTCCCCCATTACCTGTGGGTAAGTGTCATCAAGGTACCCGTCTTGGTATAGAGCTGAGCAGCATCCCTCACAAGAGGTAAACAGGAATCAGCTGGGCTGGAATTCCGGCATGAGGTGACCTCTCAGTGCCATCGAAAATGCTTCTCTGTCTAAACAAGGGAGTGATGTTGTTTACATAATAAGCATCACTCATGTTGCCATGCCAAAATCCTAGTCGGCTGCTAACGTTGATTCAATTGTGATAGCTCTGTTGCAGAATAGACAATAACAAATAACAAAATTTTGCGCAGTGATCTTTGCCATTGTAGAGAATGTTCAAGGTATTAGGTAATATACCTACAAAGTGGAACTGTGAGCAATGCTAGTTCAGAGTATATTATCCTGCACAGGCACACAAATGAATGTGTGTTAAATGTCATTGTGTTCAAGAAAAGAAGGCAACTTAAAAATGAGAACATGTAAAAGTTCTTTTGTTCAAAGTCCAAACAATAAGGCTTCCGAAATTCCCAGCTGGGAGTGTTTAAAAGCAGTTCCTTATTGGTTATATCTTCAAGATAAAACAGCCAAAGCAGGCAAAGTGTTTCACTCATGCAGGAGCTTCATCAGGACTGTAATCTACAAAATTACACAATATTAAAAAATTAAATCAAAACATACACTGTTCATTCCTTCAGGGCCATAAAACAAAATGGTCTGACAAACTAGCTGGCAGACAAAACCATTATTAAATCGTACCCACGGCTACCGGTGTTGAGAAACTTTGCCAGGAGGTGGTCTAGAGTATGATTTTCCTTGTGCGTACTTCGCAACCTAATGTTGGTGAGCCACAAGAGAGGAAAAACTCCGCTCTAAGCTGTTGCAAGGAGGTTTTTGGAAAAACTCCTCAAACTCTGCGAGCAGAGGGAATTTTACACCCAGGCCTAATAGAAAGAAAACTCAAATTTGTAAGTAATAAACAAAATTATCCTCAATTTAATATCCATTATACTCTCTTAACTATCTACTTACATTCACCTTGATACAACATACAGATAAGTAGTACTGAATGGTGTAACCTCCAAAATGAAAATACATTTACAGTTTGAAATAGAATTATAAATCAGCCTAACAGACAATTCATACTTATACACAAGCTGTTGTGTATCTCAACCAGAATATGCATAATGTCAAACTTACCCTTAACATGTCAAAAGAAAGACTACACTTCTTGGATGTTGAAATCTATCGTGTAGGAAACAAACTTCACAGTAGCTTATATCATAAAAAGACTGTGGTAAACAGCATACTCCATTATAAGAGTTTTCCTAATACCATAGCGCTATCCCCTTTGGGGAAATGATGCATGTGAGGCATGCCTGCAAGGTACAACAAACAATATCTAGATTAAGAGTGAGAGGATATGATAGTCATAATCTGCAAGAAGCTGCTAAGAGGGTCAAAACAGTTAGTTGAGCTAGTACATTACTGATCAAAGATCAGAGGAAGGACTATAATAGATTATCCTTGTGACTACTTACACAAATAATAGTCAAGACATCTATAAATTCTTGATGTAGCATTGGGACTTTTTAAAGGAAGCACCTGACTTGGGGTCAATATTTACAGATAAATCATCTGTGACATATCAATGTATTCAAACCATTAGAGAAATTGTTAGCTCCAGTGGCACATTAGCCGGTATGAAGTCAAAGGCACCTTGGTTAGCTCAACCAGAAGGTTGTTTTTGTATGTGGCAATTGTACATTATGTCCTTTGGGTATTAACAAAATAAAGGAATTTTCTTATAACACACCGAGTAGGTATGAGATTAGACACTTTATCAATTGCCAAACCCGTTAATTTGTCGATGTGATTAATTGCAAATGTGAAAAAATCTATGTGGGTAGTACCACACAACAGTTACGGGTGCAGATACAAGAACATCGGAGAAATTGCCTTAATAATGATGTGGCCTATCCATTTGTAATATTCACTTGTATACACAATGCCAGAAAATCCGATTTTGAGTTTCATGGTATTCATATCGCTAGAGTGTACCCAAGAGGTGGAGATTACTACGTTTACGACACCATGAAGCGAACTGGAAAGAACAGTCAAACTGGGGCTCAATCCATGCAATGAATTACATTACTTTTTGGACTAATGTATTATGTTTCATCCTTCACATGTTCATTGTTTCTAAGACATGCATGTTTTTCATATGACCAAGATTTAGATTTATAGATTATATCAGGGTTACAAAAAGCAGAAATAGACACGACAAAAGGGACTGTGATTGTATTTATGATTAATATAATCAATATATTTGAACCACTATTGCAGATTTTTTTCTGCAGATTGTATCTTGTACAAACTATGCAAATATAAAAATGATAGGTCCTGTCAACGGGATCGACATAGATAGTATAAGATTGTATGTTTTATCAACATAAGGAACAGCTGCTTGAATATTATAAGAAGCTAGACAAGTTTAGAATAATCATCCAAATTAATGATTATGTCTTTTAGGTGATGGTTATTGCAGCTCAAATCAGGAGGACAGCTTGAAACATTATGACTATGGAATGTTTGACTTACTCCAATCATCGCCCCTTGAAATGGTAAGATGGTATCAGTAGCAAAGCCAAAAGTTATGAATATTCAGAAACAGTATGATGCTTTCTGTCTAGAAGAAAACACACAATATTGTTTTCAGTCAATTGATAAATATTTGAGGGTTTGATGTTAGAGGTCTATAAAAAAAATGATGTTCCACAGTCATTGTGAGAACTCATTTCATAAAACGGTCTCATTTAAGTTTTATTTCAAATGCAAGTGAGGCACTTCATGACAGCTTCAGGGTGACGGTGCTTCTAAAATTAGAAACGGGAGGCGTCTGTCAATATCCACTTTGGTAATCACAGCATTGTGTTTTTGGAACTGTTGGAATTAAAGGATGTGGCATGTTAAATTAGAACCCTGTGACACCTCTTCCGGTGCCAATTCATGATGCACAGCCGAATTATTGGAATGAATCCAATCAATCAAACAATTTTTTTCTTCTGCTTAGTTTATCAGTTTATCCAATGTTTACTCCATTGCTTTTTTATCAATCTTGCATTCAATTCATTTTACTCATTCCAGTCACTAAAACGCAGGAGACTTTCTGGATTCCACATGCCACATCTTTATTCGAATACCCCAATGCATTTCGGGAACAAAGTCCCTTCGTCAGGGGTATCTAAAATACAAGAATCATATATACACTGTTACTATCGTAATTGCTAAATGATGCCTTTTAACAACATTGTCGAATATGCCTCCGTTGCTAAGTATCTGTCTATAATCATCACTTCATGGAATATTCTATCTGCTACGCATAGCGCTCTTTAACACCTGTTTGAAATTTAAACACGATGTGCATTATTAACTTATCTCCCATATACATTGAGCCCCTAGTTCAGCGACCGTTCACCAAACCCTAACACAACTATACATGAAAGTACGCTTACCGTAGCACTTGGAAAAACGCATGTTTAAAATAATCAAAGCTCGCCTAAAAGCCATGATTCTGCAAGAATCTCGAGAAAGTATCACAGCACCGATTTTCTTTCACGTCGAACAAAATTCAATTGTTGATAGCTAATGCTGCTTTTATCCCACCTCCCTGCTTCCCCACAGGTGAGTAATCACGTGTATGATCCTCGATGAATACGAACGACACTAAAAACAGACTTATCATATTTCGTGTTTCAAACTCGTAATCATGGTGACATATAAACTCCTACAATTCCCAGAACCCCACCACTCGAGCCTTTTCTAGCTGTTGTCAGACAATATTTCAACCAGCCCTGTCATGTTAATAACCAATGTTATACGCTGATCAGTTAAACAATGTTACAAAATTCTTATTAACTGTCTTTACTGTGTATTGATAATGAATAAATAAAATAAGGTAATAATTCCGTTTTAATGTTCATAAAAATTCCCTTTTTTTTGGCCGAAAAACCCATCCTGCGTTCGATGTCTGTTTTTCCAATTACATATGAATTTCCTTTGTTTTCTTCAAATTTATGCCGATCTCCTCATGGGTGCAACCTCACAGTCGGACGGAATCAAATATAAACAACAGTGAAGTAGCGAGATGCACACCAGCGTACTCAAATTTTAGAGTCTTGTAATCTTTCAAACTGTGTTGGCGTGCAAACGTGAGGCGCGCTCCGCCCTGTTGCGCGCTGCAACATAACAGAACCCTGTGACACCTCTTCCGGTGCCAATTCATGATGCACAGCCGAATTATTGGAATGAATCCAATCAATCAAACAATTTTTTTCTTCTGCTTAGTTTATCAGTTTATCCAATGTTTACTCCATTGCTTTTTTATCAATCTTGCATTCAATTCCTTTTACTCATTCCAGTCACTAAAACGCAGGAGACTTTCTGAAATCCACAAGCCACATCTTTATTCGAATAACCCAATGCATTTCGGGAACAAAGTCCCTTCGTCAGGGGTATCTAAAATACAAGAATCATATATACACTGTTACCATCGTAATTGCTAAATGATGCCTTTTAACAACATTGTCGAATATGCCTCCGTTGCTAAGTATCTGTCTATAATCATCACTTCATGGAATATTCTATCTGCTACGCATAGCGCTCTTTAACACCTGTTTGAAATTTAAACACGATGTGCATTATTAACTTATCTCCCATATACATTGAGCCCCTAGTTCAGCGACCTTTCACCAAACCCTAACACAACTATACATGAAAGTACGCTTACCGTAGCACTTGGAAAAACGCATGTTTAAAATAATCAAAGCTCGCTTAAAAGCCATGATTCTGCAAGAATCTCGAGAAAGTATCACAGCACTGATTTTCTTTCACGTCGAACAAAATTCAATTGTTGATAGCTAATGCTGCTTTTATCCCACCTCCCTGCTTCCCCACAGGTGAGTAATCACGTGTATGCTCCTCGATGAATACGAACGACACTAAAAACAGACTTATCATATTTCGTGTTTCAAACTCGTAATCATGGTGACATATAAACTCCTACAATTCCCAGAACCCCACCACTCGAGCCTTTTCTAGCTGTTGTCAGACAATATTTTATCCAGCCCTGTCATGTTAATAACCAATGTTATACGCTGATCAGTTAAACAATGTTACAAAATTCTTATTAACTGTCTTTACTGTGTATTGATAATGAATAAATAAAATAAGGTAATAATTCCGTTTTAATGTTCATAAAAATTCCCTTTTTTTTGGCTGAAAAACCCATCCTGCGTTCGATGTCTGTTTTTCCAATTACATATGAATTTCCTTCATTTTCTTCATATTTATGCCGATCTCCTCATGGGTGCAACCTCACAGTCGGACGGAATCAAATATAAACAACAGTGAAGTAGCGAGATGCACACCAGCGTACTCAAATTTTAGAGTCTTGTAATCTTTCAAACTGTGTTGGCGTGCAAACGTGAGGCGCGCTCCGCCCTGTTGCGCGCTGCAACATAACAGAACCCTGTGACACCTCTTCCGGTGCCAATTCATGATGCACAGCCGAATTATTGGAATGAATCCAATCAATCAAACAATTTTTTTCTTCTGCTTAGTTTATCAGTTTATCCAATGTTTACTCCATTGCTTTTTTATCAATCTTGCATTCAATTCATTTTACTCATTCCAGTCACTAAAACGCAGGAGACTTTCTGGATTCCACATGCCACATCTTTATTCGAATAACCCAATGCATTTCGGGTACAAAGTCCCTTCGTCAGGGGTATCTAAAATACAAGAATCATATATACACTGTTACCATCGTAATTGCTAAATGATGCCTTTTAACAACATTGTCGAATATGCCTCCGTTGCTAAGTATCTGTCTATAATCATCACTTCATGGAATATTCTATCTGCTACGCATAGCGCTCTTTAACACCTGTTTGAAATTTAAACACGATGTGCATTATTAACTTATCTCCCATATACATTGAGCCCCTAGTTCAGCGACCTTTCACCAAACCCTAACACAACTATACATGAAAGTACGCTTACCGTAGCACTTGGAAAAGCGCATGTTTAAAATAATCAAAGCTCGCTTAAAAGCCATGATTCTGCAAGAATCTCGAGAAAGTATCACAGCACCGATTTTCTTTCACGTCGAACAAAATTCAATTGTTGATAGCTAATGCTGCTTTTATCCCACCTCCCTGCTTCCCCACAGGTGAGTAATCACGTGTATGCTCCTCGATGAATACGAACGACACTAAAAACAGACTTATCATATTTCGTGTTTCAAACTCGTAATCATGGTGACATATAAACTCCTACAATTCCCAGAACCCCACCACTCGAGCCTTTTCTAGCTGTTGTCAGACAATATTTCAACCAGCCCTGTCATGTTAATAACCAATGTTATACGCTGATCAGTTAAACAATGTTACAAAATTCTTATTAACTGTCTTTACTGTGTATTGATAATGAATAAATAAAACAAGGTAATAATTCCGTTTTAATGTTCATAAAAATTCCCTTTTTTTTGGCCGAAAAACCCATCCTGCGTTCGATGTCTGTTTTTCCAATTACATATGAATTTCCTTCGTTTTCTTCATATTTATGCCGATCTCCTCATGGGTGCAACCTCACAGTCGGACGGAATCAAATATAAACAACAGTGAAGTAGCGAAATGCACACCAGCGTACTCAAATTTTAGAGTCTTGTAATCTTTCAAACTGTGTTGGCGTGCAAACGTGAGGCGTGCTCCGCCCTGTTGCGCGCTGCAACATAACAGAACCCTGTGACACCTCTTCTGGTGCCAATTCATGATGCACAGCCGAATTATTGGAATGAATCCAATCAATCAAACAATTTTTTTCTCCTGCTTAGTTTATCAGTTTATCCAATGTTTACTCCGTTGCTTTTTTATCAATCTTGCATTCAATTCATTTTACTCATTCCAGTCACTAAAACGCAGGAGACTTTCTGGATTCCACATGCCACATCTTTATTCGAATAACCCAATGCATTTCGGGAACAAAGTCCCTTCAAGAATTATATATACACTGTTACCATCGTAATTGCTAAATGATGCCTTTTAACAACATTGTCGAATATGCCTCCGTTGCTAAGTATCTGTCTATAATCATCACGTCATGGAATATTCTATCTGCTACGCATAGCGCTCTTTAACACCTGTTTGAAATTTAAACACGATGTGCATTATTAACTTATCTCCCATATACATTGAGCCCCTAGTTCAGCGACCTTTCACCAAACCCTAACACAACTATACATGAAAGTACGCTTACCGTAGCACTTGGAAAAACGCATGTTTAAAATAATCAAAGCTCGCTTAAAAGCCATGATTCTGCAAGAATCTCGAGAAAGTATCACAGCACCGATTTTCTTTCACGTCAAACAAAATTCAATTGTTGATAGCTAATGCTGCTTTTATCCCACCTCCCTGCTTCCCCACAGGTGAGTAATCACGTGTATGCTCCTCGATGAATACGAACGACACTAAAAACAGACTTATCATATTTCGTGTTTCAAACTCGTAATCATGGTGACATATAAACTCCTACAATTCCCAGAACCCCACCACTCGAGCCTTTTCTAGCTGTTGTCAGACAATATTTCAACCAGCCCTGTCATGTTAATAACCAATGTTATACGCTGATCAGTTAAACAATGTTACAAAATTCTTATTAACTGTCTTTACTGTGTATTGATAATGAATAAATAAAACAAGGTAATAATTCCGTTTTAATGTTCATAAAAATTCCCTTTTTTTTGGCCGAAAAACCCATCCTGCGTTCGATGTCTGTTTTTCCAATTACATATGAATTTCCTTCGTTTTCTTCATATTTATGCCGATCTCCTCATGGGTGCAACCTCACAGTCGGACGGAATCAAATATAAACAACAGTGAAGTAGCGAGATGCACACCAGCGTACTCAAACTTTAGAGTCTTGTAATCTTTCGAACTGTGTTGGCGTGCAAACGTGAGGCGCGCTCCGCCCTGTTGCGCGCTGCAACATAACAGAACCCGGTGATACCTCTTCCGGTGCCAATTCATGATGCACAGCCGAATTATTGGAATGAATCCAATCAATCAAACAATTTTTTTCTTCTGCTTAGTTTATCAGTTTATCCAATGTTTACTCCATTGCTTTTTTATCAATCTTGCATTCAATTCATTTTACTCATTCCAGTCACTAAAACGCAGGAGACTTTCTGGATTCCACATGCCACATCTTTATTCGAATAACCCAATGCATTTCGGGAACAAAGTCCCTTCGTCAGGGGTATCTAAAATACAAGAATCATATATACACTGTTACCATCGTAATTGCTAAATGATGCCTTTTAACAACATTGTCGAATATGCCTCCGTTGCTAAGTATCTGTCTATAATCATCACTTCATGGAATATTCTATCTGCTACGCATAGCGCTCTTTAACACCTGTTTGAAATTTAAACACGATGTGCATTATTAACTTATCTCCCATATACATTGAGCCCCTAGTTCAGCGACCTTTCACCAAACCCTAACACAACTATACATGAAAGTACGCTTACCGTAGCACTTGGAAAAACGCATGTTTAAAATAATCAAAGCTCGCTTAAAAGCCATGATTCTGCAAGAATCTCGAGAAAGTATCACAGCGCCGATTTTCTTTCACGTCGAACAAAATTCAATTGTTGATAGCTAATGCTGCTTTTATCCCACCTCCCTGCTTCCCCACAGGTGAGTAATCACGTGTACATGCATTCCATCTATGTGTTTCTTAATCCTGTCATTTGAAGGTTCGCTTTTACACGTTATTTTCATTCTGATGATGATGATTTATATTATTATTCATAGTAGTAGTAGTAATAGTAATAGTATTATATCATCACCATCATCATCAGTAGAAAGTGAAATATTGCTTGTGGTCTATTTGAGTTCATCGCAGATGATTAAGTTACTATCCTCACTATCCTGTTAGGTCCAGTTAAAGGTTTCAGATATTTAAGCTTGAGCATAATCACTTGTAGCTATGGTACAGAGCAGACAGGCTTAACTTAAAGAATATGTGTAAAGCATTTAAAAGTACCAAAACAGATAAAAAGTCAAAAACACAACACAATAAAAATCCCACTCTAGTGTAATGTGCAAGATGACACCAAAACAACAAAAATCCAATAAGAGGAACCAGACATATTAATATCTAAAAAATATTTTTGAAAAATGGTACCAAAAAGCAGAAAGTGCCAATGTTAGTTAATAGTCATGGGACCGATTTCAAGCCAATGGCAAATAAATGTTGGTTAGATGCACTCTCCAGGTTTGATATGGTTAAAGTTTTTATCTTGGGGCTTACTCTGTTTAATTGAAGTCAAAATCCTTCAGCCAGGGCAAGGCAGCAGGCTTTATCTGAGGAAGTTTTTATGAAGTTGGTTAGGTGTAGGATGCGGTTTTGCTGAAGCCATTCGTTTTGGAAGGAAAAGCTGTGAGTGGGAGAATTAAAAGTTTTGTGCCCGTGGAAGTCCTCTTGCTGTTGGACTTTTGGCACCTTCACAAGGTCAACATTTTTACCTTCAGACTTATGGTTTGATTTAGAGTTTGGCAGATGGGTTACTCTGTCACAAATATGACACTTATCCTGTCCACCTTATTGCAAGTGCATCACATCTTATGGCACTTGCAATGAGGCAAACAAAATATCCATCATGTTTGTGGTGGATAACCTGCCCTCCAAACACTAAATCAGGCCCTATGTATCTTTTTTGGAGCTCATAATTATTCAAATGAACAAGGCTGCGGCTGTGTCCTATTTAGAGTTTTATGAGGCATAATACCTTCTCCCATTGTGTCTGCTGAATCTGGTTCGCTACTGCAGAAAAGCTCCTAATGGGAGGAAACTGTTTTCTCAGCCCAGCAAGGTTTGCGTCTTGGATAGATAGGCTAGGGTGCTTTGTCGCAGACCTCCAAAGGTGTGAAAGCTCAAAAATGTTAAAAGTCCCAGGTTTTCAGGGATGATTTAAGCAATACAGTTACCTAGGACCTAGCAAGCAGCAATTAGTGGTCAAGGCCCTCTCCAGCAGAGTCCTCCAGCAGGGTCCATGTCAGGTCCAGTTGGCACTAGTCACCTGAGCACTTCAAGGAAAGGCCTCTTGCAGCTTTTTGTGGCTCTGCAACTACACTCGGAGGTCACCAACTGACACTTGGAGGCCATTTCCTTGTCATGGATACAAAGGAGAGCAGCTCCAGTTCTTCAAGGATCCCCTTTAGGTCACAGAGAGTAGGTCCAATTCTCTCCTGTTCTTCTACTAGAACAGAACGTTTTAATTTATGCCTAGTACTAGCAAGTGGATGGAAACCATTCTTGGATTTTTTTGTGTTTCAGTTCAGGGAGGACCATGGCCTGGCAGTTCAATCTGGACTGTTCCTTTTGGAGCAGTGTTAATACTGATTTGCATATAGCTGGGTCCAAACTGAGGTGGCATTGTGGGCAAAATAACGATGGACTGGGATGTGGCCTAAATAATAACCCATAGCTGAGATGACTTCAAATGTTCCATCCATAACTTTTTTGTATACTTCAGTGCAATGTCCTAGGTGAGACACATATGGGTCACATGCTCACTGTACCACTGGAAGCAAGGTACACCCATCTGAAGATCCACAATCAGTCTGAAACAGCTCTTGGGTTACTTTTATTCCTGTTCAGGGAAGACCTGGCCTGGTAGTTCTGGCTGGACGTTTCCTACTGGAGAAGGGACAAAATTGATTTGCATATGGCTAGATTAAAGTTGAGGTGGCATGGTGGGCAAAATAATGAGGACTGTGATGCTTCATAAGTAATTACCAGTGGCTGAGATTAATTCAAGTATTCCACCCTTCACTTTTTTGTATACCTCAGTGCAATGCCGAAAGTCCAACAGATAAACCCAGATGTGGGCCTCTGCTTGCTGTACTACTGGGGCCAAGAAACACCCAACATGAGAGCCCCAATCAAGCCAAAGCCAGTCTGTGGGTTGCATGTTTGCCGGTTCAAGGAGTACCTTGCCTGGCAGTTAGGGCTAGACTGTTCCTGTTGGAGCAGTGTCAAGAGTGATGTGCATATGGGTGGATATAAACTGAGGTGTCACTTTGCGCAAAATAACCTTGGGCTCAGATTTGTCCTTGAGTAATTAAATTGGCTTTGATTAATTCAAGCATTCCAACAATCACTTTTTGTATAATTCACTAAGACGCCCTAAGCACAACAGGTATACCCAGTTGTTGGCCTCATGCATTCTGTGACACTGGCATTAAACTGCACATGACTGACAAGCCCCAATTAGGGCTAAACAGCTCTTAGGTTGCTTGTTTTCCTGTTCAGGGACCTGACCGGGCTAGAACAAAACTGATTTGCATATGGCTAAGGTCAAACTGAGGTGGCATGGAGTGGTAAATAAACTTGGACTGTGATGTGACTCAGTGAAAATACCGGTGGCTGAGATTAATTTAAGGATTCCTTCACTCACTTTTTTGTATACTTCAAAGTGACGCCCAAAATGCAACGGGTATGCCTAGACATGGGTCCTGTGTTCACAGTACCACTGGAATCAAGGAACAACCAACTGGATACCCAAATCAAGGCAAAATCGGTCTTGGGTTGCATGCGCTCTGGTTCTTGCGGTACCTTGTCTAGAAGTTAGGGCTGAACTGAGATGAGGAGGTTGTAAATTCAAAGTTATAAGAAAGGAACAAATGTATATGTGCACTAGCTTCATAAAGTGATTCTCATTTTGCGTGCCTGTAAGCGTTGTCATTCTAATGAGTTGGCCAATATTTCTTAAGGCCTTGCACTATCAAAAGCACCGCATGCTATTTATCATACAGTGCAAAATATGTCCTATTCTCAGTGTAAAAACAGCACTGTGCTGCTTGCAGTCGCATTGCGCCTTGGGTCATGACTAATGTGGATCCAGTGGAAAACCCATAGGAATAGAGGCAAAGCGTGAGCTACTAAAGTAGCCAGGCACTGAGGCAGATGTGTAATATTTTTATTACTGAAAAAAATAACACATAGCATGTGTATTGCAGTGCACACCACACATCCAATGCATTGGATCCTTCTGAGTTTGTTTAGGGATAGGAGTTTGTATTGGAAAGACATGATTGCAGTACATATCCTATGCTACACCGCATGGAACACTCACGTCTGCATCATGGTGCAAAGGTGTGTGTTGTTCAAGACTGCTCTGTGAGAGTTCTCCACTTTGTGTCTTGTTCTGAGGGACTGATACCTTCACTTTTCAACGTGTCAATGGTCCTGGGGTGCCGCTGGGGGTTCACCACCTGGCGCAGGTTGACTTGTGGGATGAGATCCCCTGGTAATCTCTTGGGCTGTGGCGGCCAGTCACCTCAAAGTTCCTACACATTGTGTTCCACGCAGCAGTATTGCTATCTGTGCTTTTCAGCGTGTCAATGGCTTGCCCCGCCCCCTCCCAGAGTGCCTCTGCAGGTGCAGGTGCACCTCCTGGGGCTGGTTGACTTGGGAGATGAAGCCCCCTGGCAAGCTCTTGGGCTGTGGGGGCCAGCCACCCCAAGGTTCCTCTACTCTGTGTCCCACGCTGCAGGATTGCTATCTGCACTTTTAAGCACTTTAATGATTGGCGTCTCCCCCTCCTGGGGTGCCACTGTAGGCGTGCCTCCTGGTGCAGGTTGACTTGGGGAATGAAGTCCTCTGGAATGCTCTTGGGCTGTGTGGCCCAGAACACCAAAGTACCTCCTAGCACAGAGGATGACAGCAGTTGCAGGTCAACCTCAGTAGATATGGTTCTGTGCTGTGTTTTTCCCTTCACTCAATGCAGTGCAGCAAATATGGTTGCTGTGCTGAATTGTAGGAAAAAGTATTACATATGGGCCCTTATGTCATAATTACAATGATGTGCATGGAGTTGTTCAGGCACCCAACCGGGAAGTTATATAATGAAATTTGCCTGTTGGCCTGCCCATCATGAGCATATCTTAGACTTTTGTCAAGGTGCCACCTTGCTTCCATGTTGCTTGAGGTCAGCGTTGAGTTATACATGCTTGTCAGAATCAGAACAAAGCTTTATTTCAATTGTGAGACAACAATCATAAAAAACATAGATTAAACACAGAGATTAAACAATTTAAAATATATCTCACAATTTTAAAAAAGAGTGATTAAAAATGAATTAAGAGTACATGTGAATAAGACGATCATCAAGATTCTACGTAACAATACTCTTTCTCTGATAACGAATTTTTCTAAAAAACATGGATAACCTCCAGGCAACATGTTCATTTTCTAGGAACTGGAGCTTCATAAAGGCAGGGCGACAATATCTCAACCCCCATTTCTGTAAAATTGATAAGATCCAGACCTTTTTTGCCTCCTGATAGAATTTACAAAATAAAACAGTGTGTATGAACGATTAGGGGGACGAGTTGTCACATGGACAAAGTTGTAAGTCACTTGCCCAATCGTTCGGAGTGGGGAAAGAGACCAGCCTGTGTATTGTCCACAGTCTGAATCTTAATAGTAAAAACCTATCATAGACACCCGGTACAAAAACTCGATATGGCTGCAAGCTAAAAGTTGTGAGAACCATCTGGTGCCTGAAACACAGTGGGCTTAGTGATTTCCCTTGCTAGTCTTTGATGTTCCAGGAATAAAAGGGCCTCTTTTCTAAGATTTTTCCTGGAAACCGTGGTGACTGTGCTGGGGTTGGTGAAGTATTCCGGTTTACCCATATCTTTTGTAAAAACTTGAATGAACTTAACCCAGGGTATCCTTTGTGCGCCATCCAAACTAAGGCTATCCTGTAATAAGTCTCTGATAAGAATGGTCTCATCAAATGACCAAATCCTGTGCCGCAAAAGAATAGGCTCTACTTTGATAAGATCGGATATGTGTGAGAGACCCAGTTCAGCATGAGAGACATAAGTGGAGGTACTAGAAAAAGCTGATAAAAAATATTTTAAAAAGGCGTTTTCAACTAATTGAATTGAATTAGTATTCACAAAACCCCAACTCCCTGCCCCATAGGTAACAGTTGAGACACATTTTGCTTTATATATATTTTAAAAGTTCTAGAGGTGGTTTGCGCCCCAGTTTTTTTGCAAAGCTGTCTAATGCAGACGTAGTTCTAATTAGTGCCAGATTTTTAGCTACAATTGCCTGGACCCAGGTGTCATTATGGCTAAATAAAATACCTAAGTAAGAAAAGCTGTTAGTAGTAGTGATTGGGATTCCCTCCACAAAAATGTCCCTACGCCTTTGGATCCCATGGCCACACCTCACTATGAAGGTTTTTGAAATGTTGATTCTGAGAACCAGATCCAGTTGAGTTATACATGCTTGTCATATACATAGCCACAGAGGGCAGTTTCACAGTGTTCTTATTTAAAATAGGAGTCTACTAACTCATTGCATGACTTCTGGTGAACAGTGCCCTGCAAAGCGGTCTCCAGCATGAGATGAACCTTTTAGTGATAGTGGACTGCATGAATTCAATTCTGAGGAGACTGAGTATTCATCAGCTACCAGGAAGATGAATAATACATTAGCGGGCAAGCCTACACCTGTATTGTCATGGCTATGTAAGTCAGGGTAAGTGACTGATAGTCCATGCAATGCATCTAATAAAACAATACCTTAGAATTTATAATAGTTTGATATTGATATTATCTAATGATTTTAATAAAGTCTGCTAAAGGGATACTAACCTAAGAAGCAAATACTTTTGGTCATAGTCAAGGTTTAAGTTTACATTAAAAAATATATGTTTGAGATTCTTTGAGTTAAACAGGTTTGATGTTCCTACTTTGATTGCCTGTTCCAGAAATAGAGTAACCGGTAGGTAATCTTACTAATAATGATGCAGGCATTAGAGTGATTGGTCCCGCAGAGTGGTTTCTACCAGTAACATTTTCTTTGAGACTGCCAACTGGCAGTCATCTTGGGTTCTGAGAATGCAGTGTGACATTGCCATCATTACATCATCATCCATGCTTGCTCCATAGCAAAATGTAATCACTTATTGTTCTCTTTTCTATTCACATGATGTAGGACTGCACAGAGAAAATGCTGAATGCTCAAAGTATTCGTAGTCTATTGGTAATGCTTTTCACAATGACTTTGATACCTTTTTGGTAGCATCCATTCTAATTTAAATTGCATTTAACAGAACTGGGTGAATGATGTATTTTCCTTGGGTAAAGATTAGAAAGTTTGCCAAGTTTGTTACAAAGTAGTAGGCTAATTGGCATGTACTCAGTGACACAATACTTGGTGAAAATTAAGAGACATCTTTGCATCAGGTGAAAGCTCCTTTAAAAGGGAGTGAACATAAAACTGCATACAGCACTTATAGTGATGGTTTCAATGTTATATAAAAAAGTGGTTCATAACCTGTGGTCCAGGGACCCCTGGGGCTGTGACACCTACACAGGTTGTCCATGAGTGCTTAGAACATTTAATTATTAATAGCTTAATAAAGTGTATAATTGATGAAACAAAAGTTATAATTGAAAATGTTAAAATGTTCTGTAAATGCGAAGGAATTTGAAATTAAAGGCTAAAAATGTGTCAATAAATCTCTGATTGATCGATCCATGGGAGCAGTGCAAGTGCTTCAAACACAAAATAGTATGGATGATGATTTTATACCTGCTCTAGCTGACCTATTAAAAAATAAATATATACATATATATTTTTCTTTATAAATCAGATACAATTTTTCATAATTTGTGTGTTTGTTTCATGAATGCTTGTTTCGGTCTATTTTGTGTAATGTCAAACAATTGAAAATGCTTAGGCCAGAGTCCCGACTTCCAGTAATCACTCAGTGGAGGTCGTGGAATTCATTAATATTTCGGGATGTTGTCCAGATTCCAGTAATGATTCAGTGGAGGTCCTCAGAAGTCAAAAGGTTAAGAACCTCTGCATTAGAATATTTAGGGACGATTTACAAAGACAACTATGAGCACATGAAGTAGTGGTACAGGAGTAATAATTCACATACTCATAAGCGCCTTTATAAACTTGCCCAAAATGTCCAATTGACTATTGATAAAAGTGCAAAGTCCGTTCTATTTGAAATTAATGTTTATGACATTCCTAAAGTGTTTAATTTTGTATGGCACTTAAGAGCACATGAAATAGTACTACAGAAGCACTACTTCACATATAGATAACTGCCTTTGTGAATTGGCTGCTTTCTATAAACTATTTTAGGATAAAATATAAAATACAGTGAGCTTAATCCCTGAAGTACAATTGTATCTGTTCCATAGTAAATACAATTACAAGCACATAATGTTCACATATACTGCTTAATTAACTACTTTCTTACAGTATAGTGTTAAATGATCTGCTTTTCAAGATCTGTAATGTCTTTATTCTTACCTTATCTGTTGGATGTATTCACCACAGAGAAGGTTCACAATAAGTTCTCTTCAGAATATTGATTTTTTTGGGGACATTAACTATGAGTGTTGCACCTTTGATCTACATGTGAACCATGACTGTGCTGAGAGATGTGTTTTTTAAACAGCATTTTAGTTTAGCCACTGTACATAACTCTTATAGGTATGACTGCATGCACAACATCTGTGGGGTCAAAGTTTGGAGACTTTGATTACAGTTAATGTCTCTGGTAAAATTCTATTAAATTGTTGATAATTCTTAATAATTTAGAAACTGAATATGTATCACACCTGTGATGATCCAAGAATTCTAGAAAAGATCAAATTGCCATTATGCCGGCTGCTTCTAGTTTTGATTAGCAGTCTTTACTATTTTCACTATTTTCATCAGGTGAAGAACTGTGTGCGTGTGAGCAGGAATCAAGGGTGTCAGTGTGAAGCTGCACAAGTTTATTTACTTCACTTTATGGCACTCAGTACCTCTGAACAGATTATGCATATTTCCCAATAAGCTATCAGGAATATTTTCACCTCAGCAGTAGAGGGATGCTTATTGCATTTTTTCAGAGATTCTGCTTAGTAGTTATATTACCTAGACTTGTTTTACAATTAGGGTAAAATCTTATATATTGAAAGTGCCCACCTAGGCTTTGTGGTCAGCGCCACTGTAGGCAATGATTTTGTACCTTTAAGTACTCCAATCACAAGCATGGTTTAATTTGTTAATACAGCAACCTTATCATGAAACGTGGAAATGTAATCATCTGACCTCCGATTTGGCTGGTATATGTTGAAGTGCTCAAAGTCAATGTTCACAGAAATACATAGTGACTGCTTTTGTTGCAGCTACATATTTGGATGCATTGGTAGAGCTTGTTACAGACTTGAAACACATTTAAGCCATTTAAAGTGCCACAAAAGGAAAAAGAATTAAGATGTATTTGTCTTATGATTCTCAAAAATAGTTCTCTAAGCCCTCAAGTCAGATGGTCAATCGTGAGCTCAGAAATGTAGTGCTTTCAGGAACAGTGAGAGGAATACCTGGCTGTGTATCAGAGTGGGTAAATGTTTGCTCAAGAAAAGTTATGGGGCAATTGAAATTGATACCCAAGAGCATAACTGCCTGTACTCTGTTGTTATTTTCCAGAACCTGAGTGGGTCACAGCTCGCTCAATGGCAGTGCCACATGGGAAACTACACACATGTGCATACACACACACACACTGAAATGGCTATCTGTTCACGGTACCTCTGGTGTCCTCCCGATAACTATGTGTGTGCTATTTGACTTGTTCCTAGTTCCCCGCCCATGAGTGCATGCATGTGTGACATTCCTGAGCATCTTATATCAATCATGATTCCTAATGCAGCAATGGTCTGCAACATTACAGTGTGGAACCATATGCAAGCAACTGTAGCAAACCAGCAGAATTGTATTTCGCACTGGAGGAACTATTTTATTATCAATCCTTTTATGGTATAAGAAAAAGAGTATTGACTCCTCACTTTCTTTCCTTTGAATCCACTTACCAGAACACACATGACGGAACCAACCATTTCATTGCTGATTGATATATAAGAAATAGCATCCTTAGGGTTGTTTATGATATCCAGTCCTTTCTGTCTCCATTGACAGCATTATTAATACTCTTTTATTGTATAAGGGCTTAAGGCTTCTCATCAATACTCTGCCCATCTCAGAGAGCTGTAGGTGTTTAGTTCCGTACCTGACCTGCCTCCGAGTTCACACATGATCACAGCCTGGATTTTTGAAAAGCAGTTACCATCCATTTACTATCTTTTGTTGTATTCAGCACGACTCGTTTGCACTCATTACTTTACATTGTTATCTCATTTATCAGAAGACTGTGCAGCAACACAATACATGTTCATTAAGGTATACATATTTAGAGCAAACATTCTGAGGTGTATGATGTGATTTTTCTAAAGTAAAAAGGATACAAATGTCGCAAAACATATAATAACAATGAAAATGCTTATAATTGTTCATTTACATTACCAGAATCTTATATCCAAAGTCCTTATATTGACCACTGCCTTTAGAATGTACATAGAAAATTAAATGAGCCTGTGCATGGTATTATTTCTCTATGAAAGCATGGACCAGATCATTATATATTCTTGCATTAAAATATTAAAGTTCATTGGTGGTAAGTAAAGCCTTGCTTGATGCAAACATATGTTACCATAGTATAAATAAAGCAGTCTTGTGGAGTTGGTTTTATGTGGCAAGAAATAATTTGCTTATTTAAGCAGATAGATGCGATACACAAGATAAACCCATTTTACAAGAACACACCACCTTAATAGGAGTGCAACATAACAAAACAACACAGCAAAGCAATAATAAAGCAATAAGACACATACAGAAACCAAAAAAAGTCAACAAAACAACAACATGACTACACAAATCATAACTCAATAATTTGTTATGTCTTGTATTAGTGTGCGATTCAGTAGCACACTAATGCAAAACAGCATAACAAAAAAATACACCAAAACAACAACATGGTAGATCACCAATGAAAAACCACACAATATCACACATTTTCATTTGATTTTTTGTAAGATTGTATTGTGTTTTTGTGCTAAGCTATCATGTTATTGTAACAAGTTGTGTTCTGTTTGTGGTGTGACACTTTATAGCACTTTGCTGTACTGTTGAAAAAGTGTGTGATTTTTTAATTGTGGTTTATTATGTTTGTGTAGTTATTCTGTTGCTGTTCTATTTGTGTCATTATTATGTTTTTAAGTGTATTTCTGTGTTATTTTGAGTTGAACTGAGGAAAACAAAAAGTAATGGGCAACTTGCTTGAATTATTCTCAGCCACTGGAAATTACTCTGCGCCACAATGTAGTCCATCCTTGTTTTGCTTACTATTCCACCACATCAGACAAGAACCAGCCATATGCAATTCCGTCTTGGTATTGATTCAATGGGAATAGGTTAACCTTAACTGCCAGTGCAGGTACATTACGAGCTGGAACACAGGCAAT
Organism: Triturus cristatus; assembly: GCF_964204655.1. Taxonomy (NCBI): domain Eukaryota; kingdom Metazoa; phylum Chordata; class Amphibia; order Caudata; family Salamandridae; genus Triturus; species Triturus cristatus. The sequence continues at coordinate 686,462,911 of NC_140591.1, forward strand.
TCTAGATCGAGTTCAGCCTATTTGGGCCTTGCCCGTAGGTTGTAGCTTAAGTCCATTTGTATAGTTATCATTAGACCCACGTCTTAGTTGGTGCTGTGCTTTAGTATTGTTTTTGTGTTACATTGCTGGGTCATTATTTAGGGTCGTGTTATATTTTTAGATTTGTTTGTTGTATTGTGGTGGTGCATTTTTGGTCTATTTTGTTGCATTTTAATGTGTTTTGTGCTGTTGTGATTTGCGCTGTACCGTTACATTGTGTGTTGTAGGGTTGTCCCGGGATGATTGGTTTCTGTCTTAATTCTTTGTTATGCAGTGCCCTTTTATATTGTACTTCTATTTTAATTTGCGATATGTTATTCTTTTGTGCTGCCTTCCTTATTTAGAAACAGAAACACATGCTTCTACATTTGCACATGAAAGCAGCAATTTCCTTTACAATTTCAATAACAAACAACAATTTAACTCTGTCTAAGATGGCAGTGATCCCACCCTTCAAATGCTTAAGGCAGGGGTCAAATCAAAAAATGTGACTGAGACTATACTTTATGCGACCCGATGTCCTTTAGTCACTCATGCGTCATGGTAAAACCACATAATTGGGGCCGGAACTTCTAAAGAAATACCATGTGCAAATCCCTAAGAGAAAAGTAATGCAAATAACACATATTTCAAAGTTCTACAACCCACAATATTATCACAAAATCTCATCCACAACAATAGCAGTTATCTCCTAGACATTGTTTGTCTTCTAACTTACCATATGCCATCTATTTGTAATGAGCGAAAACACATTGTGACAATTTAATCACACTTATACAAAGGTTGTAGACAAAGTACTTTAACGGAGTCTTTGTAATGAGCGGGCATCCTCGGCTGAATTTTGAAATGTGTTGAATATAGCATCTACTTCATCACTATTTGGATTATTCGGTTTTATTCTAGAGTAGCTAATCTGTTTTTTCTTTCAAGATCGTTTATACCATGGACCTCCACAAAGCACATGAAAATCCTTGTGGCATCCTTGTGTTAGTGTGCCTGATGAGTTGCTTTTAACAGTAACCCTGGAAATAATAAAACAAACACATTCTCAACAACAGGGTTCTAGTGCCTGGCTGTCTTCTTGCTTTCCTGTAGAGTTGGTTTTCCTTCCACTAAATTAGTCAGGGATTGATCTGTTGCATTTTCAAATCTATATAGAGCCTTGTAAACAGTGATCACCAAGTTTGCTGTAAGAGTGACAGGAAAATCAATCCAAGCACCCCAACAAAAATTAATTAAATGCATCTTTTATCATCGCCTGGATGCATTAACCACTTGATTTCTTTCCAGCTTGTAAAGGAGGAAATTATTGGTTGTGCGATTGCTTGCTCCACAGCACCCAGAAAAACAATCATTGTAAATGCAATAGGTCTCGCAATTGTTTGAGTTAGAGCTATTGGCATTGTAAATGGTAATGTTTTTTACTTATGTGTCATGGAGTGAATGCATGTGGTGTGTTGTGTAGTTAATTGGGTTGGAATGGATGAGTTAGTTGTGTATTGGAAATATGAGGCATGGGTGCTGTGGAATTATGTGGATAGTAAATATGTGGTATTAAGTGTCCTGGAATTATGCGGAGTGGGATTGTGTGTCACGCTACATAAAAAAAACTTTAACTGTCCTCGTGATAACTAGCACTTTTTGTTTTTAAAGAGATAGCTTCAGTATTTAACTGTGAATAATCTGCCATAAACATAGTGCAAAGTATTAACCTTTTCAAAACCAGGGTGATGGAATTCCGTTGCATGATTAGCGGGAGGAGCAGGAAAGGTGGGGCTTTAGCAAAATGTGATGCAGATGGGATGAGGGGCTATTACACCCTGTAACAGGAGGAAGCGTGAACGTACTATGATGGCTAACAAGAATGTTCTCTCAGTGAAATCGACTGGGCATCAACCAAGCACCCAGGGGAGGGACTTTGGAAAGCAGTCACCCAAAATGGGCCTGCATTTCTGACTGGCACAGCAGGGAGCGAGTGGCGGTTGATGGGCTTGGTTAAAGCTCATGTTGTACATACATAAAGTCTCCCAAAGCAGTCCACCCACACCGGCGACATTCCACTTATTTAAGTGCCATTATAATCCCACTTTAGCAGCACTCAGTGTATCCATGTGCAATTATAATCACACCTTAGGGCACTCAGTTTATCCATGTGCCGTTATAATCACACTTTAGGGCTCTAAGTTAATCCATGTGCTGTTATATTCTCACATTTTAGGGCACTCCGTTTATCCAAGTGCTATTATAATCTCACTTTAGCAGCACTCAGTTTATCGATCTTATAAGGATGAAGAGCAATAGAGACACCACTGTGGATTTGAGACAGTGTACTGCATGTTACTCACAATCACCACAGCAGATTCATTCACCCAATAACTTAGTGCATCAGCCCCAAGTTGGAGCGATGGTTTGTTGCACTGCTTGTAATTGTTATGCAATGACCTAACCCTCGGTGTCAACTGGTTAAATGGACAGCATCAGACTACATCACCAAAGGTTAAATTAATGGTAGATAGGTATCCGGGCACCCGCAATCTGCATGTCTGTGTGGTGTGCGGGAACTACCAGCCGCTCTCAAGGTGGGGTTTACCTGCAATAGGAACAGCCATACCAATAACCGCTTCTGCAGTGCACAGGTCTACAGCAACCCACCCACCCCGGCCACATCAACCCCTCCAAATGGGCATCCATAAAAAGAGAATAAAGACAGTGTTCTGCAAATCTTCCAGGTGCTTTTCATCTTTAATTAAGTTGAGTAGCTCGGACTCTAGTGTATGCACCGCCCTCCGTTTTAAGGGATTGATTAAAGCATGGATGCTTGTAGCCCACATAAGGACTAGTTTGTAAAACCTACCCGGTTGCTTCAGTGAAATACTACTCCTGTTGTGTGCGATGAACACCACGAGGAACACGTGAGAAGGAGACATTGCAAGCTGTGCAAATTATCTGCTATAAACATAGTGCAAAGTATTAACCTTTTCAAAACCAGGGTGACGGAATTTCATGGCAGGAGCAGCGGAGGAGGTGGGGCTTTAGCAAGATGCAATGCATATTTTTAGAAAGGGGCCATTCCAGGTTGTAACAGGAGGAAGCATGAAAGTACTATGTTGGGCAACAAAAATGTTCTCTAAGTGAAATTGCCTGGGCGTCAGCCAAGCACCCAGGGGAGGGACTTTTGAAAGCAGTCCAACAATAGTGGGCCGGCTTTTCTGATCGGCACAGCAGAAAGCGAGTGGCAGTTGATGGGCTTGGTTAAAGCCCATATTGTGGATACATAACGTCTCGCAGAGCAGCGCATGAGCGCTGACTCTAGGCTCAACCTAAAAAAGATGGGGACCGCTACACAATCACAAGGTGTATGAGCATTCAAAATAGAGATCAGAATTACTATTCCTTTGTGTAGGTGTTCTGGCAATGGTATGTGAAAGCAGCGCAAATGGGAGCAGCAATTTACTTTTTGGTGCTAAAGTGTTTTTAGTGGTGACAACTAACCAGCGTGTGCAAAGTAAGGTGGAAAAAGTCAAACAAAACTTTATAATGTATACAAAGCCAGGTCTACTAAGTTCCATAACCTGACTTCTTATCAGATACAAGTGAGATGAGGAGCAAACAATGGGAAAACATTAATAATGCATGACATACTTCATTAAACATGCAACTTCCACAGCAATTTATACTTGGCCGGTTGTCAATGATTTGACATTTGCAGAAACCGGCATATTTCACAATTTTAGTCTATATTTCAAAACTCATGTTGGAAGGAAAGTGCACGAAAGGCAAACCAAAATGTGACACAAGTCAACACCTAATAAAAAGACAGACCAAAGGAGTAAGAGCAAGCAAGCATTTAAAAGAACATAAAGGGCCAGATTTATCATCACTTTGCATGTGCACAAAGTGATGCAAATGAGCACAAACTTTATTTGTGCTGGAAGTTTTCCTTAAAGTAACACAAAGTAGCACTCCTCATGGATTGTAAATGGGCCTTCCCATGTTACCACCAATTGTATTTACTGCCAATTCTCATCTACTAACATTCGTAGGCAGAACTTAGCTCCAAAACATACACCTTTTTGAGGCAGGTGAAAACTTAGAGAAAAGTATTTGTTTCTACAAACTTTGAATTTGTGCCAGACCATAGTATTTTGTATTAGAGGAGTACCCTTCCATACAAAAGCTATGCTAGACATTGTAAGAAATTGGGTTACTGGTTGAGGAGGGTGAAACCCTACTCAAGTAGTAACCACAATCCTTAGCAGGGAAAAATCACAAGCAAATCCCACATTAAGCTATGCTCAACCCATTATTAGCTTGGCACAGAGCAGTCAGGCTTACCTTAGAGGCAGTGTGCAAGGAATTTAAGCATTACTTCAAACAGTAATAAAGTGAAAGCACAAAACAAATCCCACACTAATGTAGAAAAATAAAGTGGAATTTAGTCAATAATTCAAACACCAGAAATCTGTCTGTGCAAGACCGGGTAAAAGTCAGAAGTTCATGCGAACTGCGGTAGAGCATGGGCCAGTTACAGGAACCAGGTTAGTCCCGCTGAAAGACTTACCTTCACAGTCCAGCACAAAGTGTTCTATTCATGGTGGAAGGGGGCATGAGGAGCAGGGAGAGCGGGCTGGTCGTTGCAGATTGTCATTGCAGTAGTACAAACTTGCGACCCACGTAACAGACTGTCATTACTTGAGTTTCACATTAGTAGTCTCCACGAGTGATCGATGCTGTGTGTTAGACCTGTCATACTTAGGTTGGTCTGCCCCCAAACCTTTTGCTATTTTCCTTTTGTTTGCTGACTGATGGCCCTAGGATTCTGAGCACTTTACCACTGCTGGCCAGTGCTAAAATGCATGTGCTTCTCCACTAAGCATGATAACCTTGGTATATACACAATTGGCACATTTAGTTTACTTGTAAGTCCCTTGTAATGTGGTACACCATACACCCAGGGCCTGTAAATTAAATGCTACAAGTGGGCTTGCAGCACTGATTTTCCCACCCACACAAGTAGCTCTTTAAACATGCCTCGGGCCTGTCAATGCAGAGCCTGGGAGTGCAGTTTTACTGTCACTTTGACTTGCAATTAAAACCCTTTGCTAAGCCCTAAACGCCACTTTTATTGTGCATATGTCCCCCTAAGGTAGGTCATAGGTAGCCAGATGGCAGGGTGCTGTGCAAGTATAAGTTTGGGCATGTACTTTTAAGTTTTGCATGTTTTGGTAGTGAAAAATGAACAAATTCATTTTTCACTACTGTGAGGCCTATTCCTCTCACAGACTTACATTGGGAAGTTCTTAATATACTTCTAAGCTGTAATTCCTGATTAGAAAGAAGTAGCTCTATCATGTTTGATATCTTTGGAATGGCAATGATAAATCCTCTTTACTGGCAAAGTTGGGTTTAACATTACTGTTATTGAAATGCCAAAAAGTGGACATTTCTGTGCTCCTACAGCTCTGTGTGATTGTGTCCTGTCTCCAACAATACGTATGGAATGAGTGGCAGATTCACTTTGTGCATTCCCTTCAGAGAGCTACAAACACAAGAAGCATAGGTGTGTTTCAGTACCCGTCTGCATTCTAATGGCTCATCCCGGGCAGGATGGGAGGGAGGAACTGACACTTACACCTGAATAGGCAGTGTACTGTCGCACTCAAAGGGCTGATTACTCCCTACGGTTAGTCTGGAGCCAGGGATGGGAAGAAAGGCTCTCTGTGCACTTCAAATGTTCTTCTCTGAAGTCACTCCTAATTCAAAGGCACAACTGAGTACTGGGTCTCTGACCCCACCAAATCAGACACCTCTGGACCTGTAAAGAACCTCTGTCAGAAGAACTGCTGTGCTGCTACAAGGACTGATACTCTGCTGGAATACTGACCTGGAAGACCTGCTTTTCTGCTGTGCCTCCCTGCTTCCAGACGCACCCTGACCCTTCTGAGGGAGATCTGGACTATGCTATGCAACCAAAGTGATTTCCAAGGGATTGTTTGCTTGCCTCATGTTGTTTGAAACTCAGGGCTACCAAAGACTCTACCCCATCTCCTGTGCCTCATACACTGGAAATGGACACAGCTACCTGCACTAGAGAAATCAACTTGTCTCCAGTATGCTTGCAGCAGAACCGGTGCATTGACCCTGTTATGGGAGTAGAAAAGGTGCATGGAACTCGGAACCAGCACACCTTCTCCAGAACCCAATGTATTTGAACTACGCATTGCCACTGCAGCAATGTGGAGAGACTGACACATGTCCTTGACTTGGTGGAGTATCTCAGTGCATAGCATTGGAACTAATGCCTCTCAGCTTCTGCGCTTTATATACAGAACCAATGCATTGGCATCACTGAAGGATCAACATTGATGCATCACTTGACTGAGCCGGCATCTTGCTGTTGTGACCAGGATCAAAGTACTCTGTTCACCCATCATGTGCTTCATCCCAGTCGACCTGAACTGTTGACTTTGTCCTGGTCTACCGTGAGCAGAAAACCTCAATAGGTGTTTATTGCTTCTGTGTGCTATAAACACACAGGGCCCGATTCACAAAGAAAAAAGTTAGACCAAAAGTATAACTTAGACCAGAAGTCTAACTTTACTACTTTTCAGGTAGTTACAAAAGTAATGTTAGACCAAAAGTCTAACTTAGATCAAAAGTCTAACTTTACTTCTTTTCAATATTTACAAAGGTAGACCAGAAGTCTAACTTTGCTACTTTTCAGGTAGTTAAAAAAGTAAAGTTAGACCAAAAGTCTAACTTAGATCAAAAGTCTAACTTTACTTCTTTTCAATATTTACAAAGATAAAGTTAGACTGAAAGTCTAACTTAGACCAACAGTCTAACTTTCCTCGTAGTAACTTACCTTTGTGAATACGACATAGTAGTAAAGTTAGACTTTTGGGATTACTTTACCTTTGTGAATTGGGCCCTTATTCTATTAACCCCTTCGATGCGCATGACGGAGCGGTTCTGTCATGCGCATCGGTTGCGCTGTGCGTATGATGGAACCGCTCCGTTATAGTTTTCTATTATGAGTGTCTGTCTAGGAGGTATACTCAAAGACCAACTCCCAACTACACCCAGTCATGTGATCCAGAGACAGGTTGCAGGCACACAATGGCTAAGGAAGGAAAATGCCAACTTTCAAAAAGTGCAAAAGAAACAATTGATGGACGTAATGCTGGACAATGCAAACATTCACCCCCAGGAGGACCTGGCTTGGCAGTTCAGGCTGGACTCTTCCCACAGGGTCAAGACTGATTTGCATATGGCTGGGTCCAAACTGGGGTGGTGCGGTGAGCAAAAGAATTATGGATTTAACCCAGCTCCTTGTGACTGGGGGTGAATGTTTGCATTGTCCAGCATTCCGTCCATCAATTGTTAATTTTGCAAGCTTTCTAAAAGTGGCATTTTCATATATTGGAACCAAAAATCTGACTCCACCATAAAAGAGGATTGTTCACTACAATTCCAAAGACACGAAACACAAACTGTTTAATTGTTCCCATTTGGGAGTTAGAGCCTACTAAATGTAATAAGGTAACTCCAATGTAATTCTATGGGAGGAGTAGGCCTTGCAATAGTGAGAAACAACTTTAAGAGTTATTCACTATTAGATACAAAAACAAAAGTTGATGGACAGAATGCAGAACAATGTCATACATTCACCCCAGTACAGAGATATGGGACTAAATCCATCGTTTTTTTGCTCACCATGCCATTTCAGTTTGAACCCAGCCATATGCAAATCAGTCTTGACACTGTGCCTCATGAGAACAGTCCAGCCCAAACTGCCAAGCCAGGCCCTCCCTGGACTGGAAAAAAGCATCCTAGGACCTGCACATTTGGCAGCTTGCTCTCTGAATTGTATTGCTTTGGAGATAAGCGTTGCTAATAGCACGCTATCTCCGCTATAAAATTCAGAGTTGGCCGGCGATAATTATCCTCACGCTAAGAGCGCTGAGCGATAATTATCGCCGGCCCTTGCTGATATGCCCCTGAGTTCCCAATTTAAGAAACCTCCCTTAGAAGACAATTTATGACTATTAATCTAAAATAGTATTCGTGCTAAATGAATTAGCTAGAGGAAGTCCTTCCCCGCTAAACGTTAATTGTCTTTTGTTCCATACTATTCTAGCGAGAGGAAGCTGTTTTGTTAGATCAGAAGCAAATTGCTTTAAAAAGAATGTTGAATACTCTGAGTCACTACTGTGAAGGAAACAATAGGAATAATTTTCAAAATTAAAAACTGTGGTGTTTTACATCATTATCGAGGTGGGAGCCTCTGCATCTGTGTGGAAGTCTCAATGGATAGCCATGCGAAATCAATGGGTGGAGAGACTGACTAGTGTTCAACATAATAATGCTTTTAGGGAGGTTTGCGAGGCAATGCGAATATGACAATGATTAAAAAGAAAAGCCCATGCCTCACTGACGGATGCGAAAAAGCAGTCACATTTAAAATCACAGACACTGCCAAAAAAGCAGGGCAAATATAATAAGAAAATACGTTCCCCTAAAAAAAATCAACAGTTCAATGATGTTTTCCTCAAGAACCTAATTAAATTGCGATTATCCATATGGTCTGGCCCCCAGTTTGAGGATATTCTTTTATCGTTAGGGCAGTAATTACAAATATATTAATTCATATTTAGCAAACCGAATTCATGCCAGGTCGTGTTTAAACCTACTGGAATTTAAGAAATTAATTTGACTATAAACTAAAGTTGAGGCAGAAAGTAGTAGATGAATTTCGCACACCAACCGCTTTGTGAGCCCACCTATATTTTGTGCTACAACTAATGTATTAATCAGTTACAGCAAATAAAAATCCCATTTCCTGCTAGTTGCAACACATACAGCCCCGTAAATATTTATGGCTAGGCGTCATTTTGGACTCTCTCTGCAAATGGCTGGGGTCACTAAATGGACAATAACAGTTTTTAAAGAGAAAAGTTTAAATTAAGGCCATAGCTATGGTGGAAGCAGAAAGCTGTCATCTATCTAGCTCCTTTGTACTTCCCATGGTGGCAGCCTCCATTCACAAGGGGAGACCTTATACTTTGCAAATGCCTTACCTCTTCCTCGTGTGAGTCTGTAACAGACCAATAGTTTGCAAGTGCTTTTGAGGTCACACAAATAGATTGCATATCAAATCTAGAAGGTGCAAACATTAAAAAAAACTTTACTTTGTGATTTGTTGTTGAACGCAAAGTGCTCTTTGCAAGTCAGAAACATATTTCTGACTACAAATATGTCTTTTGTACAATGCGCCCTGTATTTTTGCAATTTCAAAGACTGCTATTCTGTGAATCACAAGATTTTAGACCATCGAAATGTTTCGTACAACAGGCCCCTGGCCTTTTCAAGGAATTTGAAATGTGTGAACTTCTATGCAGTATAAATGCAAGTGTCCCTGTATTTGAATCTTGGTTTAGAAAGGCAGTTTTAGAAAGCGCTTTATGAGACGTTCTGGCCCAGATACTGTTGAAATTGAAGATTAAAGGACATAGCTTGCTGACATAGCTGAAATAAAGATGTCCTGTTTAAAAAAGCTCCCCTCAGCCTGACATCTTACTGAGTTTCTGGAACTCAGTTTCCTTTGAGACGCCACCACTTTTGTCAGGGTAGCTATTACTTATGGGCCTGTTTAGGAGTTTAAGAAGTGTGATGTTAGGGACTATGTGCAGATCAGAGTGCAGATGTCACTTCACATTGTTAATTTAGTACACAGAAATATAGATGAAGATAAGACAACTTTTTTGTAACTCAGGGGCATATCAACAAGGGCTTTATCTCTGCTTTTTTGGCTTTAAAAGCCAAAAAAGCAGAGATAAAACTAGCGCCCTATCAACAACAGGGTGCTAACACGCAAATTTGCATGTTAGCACCCTTTTACTCTAAGCTTCCCCTTGCATCTCTAATGAGATGCAAAGGGGGCGTTCCAGAGTAAAATAATAGGAGAAATGTCGCTAAGCGACATTTCTCCTATTATCAAGAATGACGCTAACCCTGTTAGAGACAAAAAAAGCAGCGCTAACCGCGGTTAACGCTGCTTTTTTACGTCTGCTAATTTTCAGACTTAGCCATGATATCCTATGGAAGGAGGATATCATGGCTAAGTTTGCCTGTCCCTATCAACAAGGTAACGTGAGATTAACGTTGGGTTTCCAGCGATAATCTCACGTTAGCCTGTTAGCGTGTAGATTTTTATCGCTATTGAGATAAGCGTTGCTAATAGCACGCTATCTCAGCGATAAAAATTCACGCTAGCCGGCGATAATTATCCTCACGCTAAGAGCGCTGAGCGATAATTATCGCCGGTTGTTGTTGATATGCCCCTAAATCTGTAGATAGAAAACTACTTTAATTTAAAAATGACTGTTTTGGTTTATGTTAGGATATTTTTGGATAATTTCTTGAAATGTATTACAATGCATTATTTAGGTTTTGTTATCAAGTTTGTGTGACATGTACATATCAGAGAAGGATAGTGTGTGAAATGAACAAAATGACTTAAAATCCTTGGTTGTGATGCGTGATACCCTTATACAAAACATCGAAAAGGCATACAGTTTGCAAATGTAAATGTAATTATTAAAATATTAGGTCTGGCATTGTAGACATAGTTTGCTCAATAACTGCTCTTTTTACAAATAATAACACAATTAATTGCTTGGTAACCTGAACAGCTAATGTTTGTTTAATGTTATATTTACTGATTTTTCAATCATACACAATACTAAGCATCAGATCTGGTTTTTAATTACAACAGACAATTAATATGCATTATACCAGAAAGAAAAGTCAATTGCAAGAAAAATCGATACTATAATTGATCCGTATATAAAAGTGCAATGTAAATGAACTTGGATTTAATTGCTATTAGCCGATAAATAATAGGCAAGCCTAACAGGAAAAAATAATTGAATGTCAAAAATCAATGCGGAGATGAGATGTTAAATGCAGATTGCTAAAGTTTATTATCTGGTGGAAGATTTCACAGACAGGAGTGTCTTGCTATGCTTGACTGATAGAAACCAGTGGCAACATAAATATGAAGATTACCATTTAAAAAAATGCATGCTGTGTATTGAGATAGAAAAAAACTACTTGTTGACTACAAGATGATGTATGGTAGCTGATGACCTTGTCATGGAATTTGACCTTGCTATGGAATATGTTTGAAAAACTACCCACATGTAGCAGTGCAAATAGGCTCCATATTCTGAATCTCTTTGGAAATGAATTTAGTTATGACGATGAGCATGCATTCTCATCATATCTCTGTATTTTTAATATCTGTTCCTGAATCTTTGCCCCTACTTCTGAAAAATGGACAAACAAGGTGGTCGCCACAGAAAATCGCACTTTACTGCTTTCAACATGATCTGCAAAGTCCATGCTCTAAAAGCTTGAGAAAGCCAAATAAATGTGGCTCAAGAAAGGAGTCACATTATCTTACCTGTCTGCTGCAGTCCAAGTTAACAGTCAAGAAATGGCCATTTCAATATGTGCTCATAGTATGGCAGATTAAAGGGAAGTAGTTTCTTAATGAAATGCTGCCATGCTGGGTCTAAAGCCCAGCTGTGAAAGGAGGAGAGTTATGCATGTGGCTAGCTACCCCACCATGTAAAAAAATCCTAGCTACAGAAATGTCAACGAAAAGATGAACAGACATCCCGGCCTTGTGGAGAGAGTTATGACTCCATGTAGTGAGAGTCACATATGCCTGAAAGCCATAAAGATGATCCATCTGATTTTGACCAAGAACATCAACATAGGGACATAGAACATGAGTACCAAGTACGAGACATGCAAGACTGCCTAAGGGACAGCAGAGATGAAAAAATACACGCTTGACCAGAAGGACACAGCCGGGACCAAAAAGACTGGCTCTAGGAGGAATGCTGCTGTATTCTGGACACAAGGAAGAGAACGTCCACATACTCAGAGAGTAGCCCTGATGCTAACACCAATTGCCAACAGAGCTCTCATTGGATGGGAAGCCCATGGTCTCAGAATCATCAGAGTAACCTTCCGCACACAAAAAAAGGAATAACATGAATGTTATCCAGTTCTATGCACCTACAAATAGTTTACAAGGGAACCCTATAAGTCGAGAGGGACCGTGGGCTTACAAACTCTTTTTAGAGACAGTGGTCCTGTTCACAAACAAATATATAGAATAATATTACACAGGGCTACAATGTAAACTGTGTTTGTTTTCTCCAACTGGACAAATATATTTATTAAACAAATAATCTGGAAGAAAAACAAGGTATAAATAAAGTGCAGTGGGTAAAAACGGGGTTGGAAATCACCAGATTTCCAGACCTCAGGCATTTACATTCATAGTGACTTCACATACATATTTAGAGCAGTCACAATTGTAAAGGACATCTTATGCTCCATATGAATACACATAAACAAATCTGAGTCAAGATGTCGTTGTCTGAGGGTAAGCCTGTATGAGGCCAAACATTATTAAGGACAGAAGGAGAAGGAAAAAAGGAAGAAAGGGGGACAAAAAGAGAAGAAGAGGTAAGAAAGGGTTCGGTGAGGAACATTACGCATTTCCCAAGTCTACAAAACCAAATTTCGACATGGCGATTGGGCAAGATGATGAAGACATTTGAACTTAACGGTGTGATAATAGAAACCCATCAGTGACCATTTACCAAATGGGACTAGGAATGCTCATTATAAATTAATCACAATAGGAGCGGAACATGACAGTTCTACGGGCAGTGTAGTCTAAGAACCAAGTGAACAAGATAATTGACTATACATGAGTGATAGTGATCCGATGAGGTTGTACTGAAAACACAGTGCACTTACAAGGAGTGACCGATGCTCCTGCCTGAAGAGTGGCGTCCAAAGAGGGCCAAGTCCAATATTGATGGCACCAACTGATTACAACAATTGTGGTATGAATTCGGGCCTAGAGGGACAACAGTGCAAGATTAGAGCCAACCTCCATAAAATGTCCGTGTGGTGGAAGTGATAGAATAAGGAAAAACTTACATGGGGGTCAATGACCCTTGCCAGTTGCAGCAGTCCAATATAATTGGCACCAACCAATTACAACAAATCTGGCATGAATTAGGGCCTAGATGGACAACAGATCGAAATCAGAGCCAACCTAGATAATTGGCCGTGTAGTGAAAGTGAGAGTGTAATAAAAAAACTTACGTAGCGGTCAATGCCCCTTGCCAAGCGCAGCGTTCAAGACTTAAGGATTCAAGTAAGGCTTTGTTAGATAACGTCCCTTTGCAGCAGGTACCAATGAAAATGAAGCGTAGAAGAATACACAAGCTATTAGCTTCGTCAAGCGTGACGAGTAGTACGGAGCCAAAACTGTGTCTGAAGGTGCTTACCTGTTATCACGCGGTGGGGGAATACTCTAATGTTGCCAGGCTGTGTCTTCTGTTGCCAATGTGCGGAAGTGCCGTTTTGGTGACTCGGAGCGCAGTATATAATGGGTAGCGGCCATACATGACTCACATGCATGTGAATTCCAAAGTGACCAGGAAAGCAAGGGAAGTATAAATGCCATTTGGAACAATGCGAGTGAGGATAATAGAAAAGAAGAGAAAGAGGCATGGAAAAACCTACAAATGGCAGCAAAGAAGAGAAAAAATTATATTTTTACAACAGAATGAAGTCCAGCCTGGAAAATTGCCTCGAGAGAGAGACATCACCGTACTGATGCGGGACCTTAATGTAAAGTTTGGAAGCAACAACACTGGGTATGAAGAAGTCATGACCTTGATAACATGAACAAGAATGGTGAAAGGCTTGCAGATCTCTGTGCGCTGAGTGGTCTAGTGATAGGCGGCAGTGTATTCCCACACAAAAGTATACACAAAGCAACATTGGTGTCACCAGACAATTCAACAGAGATGCAGATTGACTGTGTCTGCATTGCCAAAAAGTTCCTGAGGTCCATGCAGGATGTGAGAGTGATGAAAGGAGTGGAAGTGGGGTCAGACCATCACCTTATTGTGGCCAGGTTAAAACTAAAGCTGCAGAAAGACTGAATGGAACCAACAAACCAGCACCAGCGATATAAAACCACCCTACTCAAAGACGCATAGAAATGGAGTGAATACTCAGTCACTTTCAGTAACAAGTTTCAAGTCCTTTAAGATCTAGAGGATGACAGAAACCCAGTAGAAAGTCAGTTGGAGAAGATCAGAGAAGCAGTCACATCAATCTGCCAGGAGGTACTGTGTTCTAAGAAACACCATTATAAACAATGGGTCTCCATCAAGTTTCAAGAGAGAAAGGAAAAGAAAGATGCAGTAACCACCAACTGATTAAGAGCAGTAGAAGCGAAAGTTCAAGGCCAATACACCAAAACCCAAAGGAAGCAAAGAGAAACTTAGTAGCAGACAAGCATAGATCCATCAATAGTCTTGCCACAAAAGCCCAGGAAGCAGCAAGCCATGGAAACTTGAAAGAACTCTTTGACATAACACAGAAACTCACCAGCAGATATTGCAAGCCAGAAAGAACTGTTAAAGACAAAGCTGGGAAGACAATCATGGGTAACAAAGGTCAACAACGAAGATGGGTGGAGGACTTTGAAGAACTGCTGAATCACTCCATGCCGCAGTCTCCACCAGGCATACCGACAGCTGACAAGTACTTGCCAATCAACTACAGCAAACCAACCAAGGAAGAAATACAGCAAGTCATTAAACAACTGAGAAATGAGAAGCCAGCAGAACCTGACAACATTCCTGCAGATGTACAGAAAGCAGACATTCATACATCAGTAGACATGCTCTTTCCCATCAGAGGGATCTAGGAGAAGGAAAGGTGGCATCAGACTGGAAGGAGGGATATCTTATCAGGATCCCCAAGAAAGTTGACCTGAGTAACTGCGCACACTACAGAGGGATAGCTATTCTCTCAACCCCAGACAAAGTGTTTAACAGTCATCCTGAACAGTAGCAAGATCAGCCAGCTGGCTTCCGTAAAGATATATCCTGAACAGCCTAGATTGCAACACTGCTCATCATCATGGAGAAATCAATGGAATGGAACTCCTCACTCCATACCAACTTCATTTACTATGAGAAGGCATTCAACAGCATGGACAGAGACCCTTAGGAAACTCCTCCGGCACTGCAGTGTGCCTGATAAACTCGTTAGAAGCATTAGGAACTCTTATGAGGGAATGGCCTGCAAAATAGTCCATGGAGGACAACTCACTGAACCTTTCCAAGTGCAGACCGGAGTCTGCCAGCGTTATCTGCTCTCACCTCTTCTCTTCCTGCTGGCCATAGACTAGATCATAATGACATCCACAGCAAGGACAAGAAATGGAATCCACTGAATACCTTGGACACAGCTTGATACCCTGAACTTCACAGATGACCTGGCCCTACTCTCCCATGTACAGATGTAGAAGAAGACTGACAATGTGGCAGCCACATCAGGAAAACTTGGATTCCACATCCGCAGGGGAAAAATCAAGACTCTGAAGGCTAATATGGTTATTGCAACTGCAGTCCCTCTTGCAGGTGATGTACAGGAAGAGGTTGAGACCTTCACTTACCTGGGCAGTGTCATAGACAAACAGGTTGGCAGAGATGCTGATGTCAATGCAAGAATTGGCAATTCAAGGTCTGCCTTCATTCAGCTAAAGAAGATCTAGATCTCCAAGGACCTAGGACTGCAAAACAAGATCAGACTTTGCAACATCAATATACATTGTGTCCTTTTGTCTGGAACAGAAACTTAGAGGACAACAGTGACTGTCACCAACAAAGCCCAGACCTCCAAATCTGCTGGCCAAACACTATTAGCAACATAAATCTATGGCAGCAGACTCTCAAAGTCCTTGCTCATGAAGAGATCATGAAAATGCGCTGGGGCTGGTTAGGTCACACCCTCTGCAATTCCACATCAAACACCACCAGGCAAGCCCTGACCTGCAACCCTGAAGGGAAAAGGAAAAGAGGAAGACCAAGAGACACTTTCCGCTGAGGCCTTGAGGCTGACAGCAAGGAGAGGGGTTACAACTGAAGTCAGATTGAAAGTAAAGCCCAGGAGAGAGATAACTGGAGAGTCCTGTTTGATGTACTATACCCCAGTAGAGGTAGTAGGCATAAGTAAGTAAGGGGCATATTATCAAGACAGGCGATAAAATTATCGCCGCTTTAGCGGCAGAAAACTGCTGCTAAAACGGCGATAATGGGCTTGATAATATGCTCTATGAAATTCCACTTGAAGCCCATGTTAGATGTGAAGGACATCTAACCTGAGCTTCAATTGGAATTCCATAGAGCATATTATCAAGCCCATTATCGCCGTTTTAGCGGCAGTTTTCTGCCGCTAAAGCGGCGATAATTTTATCTCCTGTCTTGATAATATGCCCCTAAGTTTCCTAAAGAAATGTGTATACGGTAAAATACTGACATGAAGAGTTCAAAATGAACATGTTTACAGAGATACTAATTTGCTAGTCATGTCACAATTTAAATTCAGGACTTCTTATTACCAACAAATAGTTCCGCTCTTTCAAGGTCACATGGTCTAATCCATGAAATGAGGTTCAAGTGTAGCCTTGAGAAATCCTTGCGTAGACAGGTCATAAGAGATGCTGTGTCACCATAGTCCTTTAAACCAGCGAAACCTAGGTTCCTCAATAAAAGTACAGCTGCCCTTCCCATACCCCGGTACAATCTGTGAGTTGTTTCAGTAACATGTACGGGAAGCTCTGGGAAACTGCTTTTTGCCCTTTCTGCCCTTTCCACCTTTTATATCTCAGTGCTACAACTACATTGTTGATCATAAACATGTGTGGGATGAAGGGCTGAACAGGGGAACTAAAAGCAGACCTTGCAAAAATACTCAAACATGCCTCGCTCCCTTCATCTCATCGTGAAACCCCTCTCTTTTTATCCATCCATTCTCTCTCACCTCCTCTCCTCTCTCTCATCTCTCTATAATAACCTTCTCTCTGCCATCTCCCTTCCTCCCATTGTCGCTCTCTGGAAGTCTCAATTAGCCTCAGCAAGCTGGGGACAGTGACAAAGGCATCAAGAGCAGCTCAGGGCTTTCAAAACCGTCCTCCAAGGGCTCAAGCACACCGGGAAACTGCAATGTTGAATAAAAGGTCTGGATGGACCTGATGCTACCAGAGAGCCTACTGTTTGTCACTTAAGCTCCATCTCTCTGTGTAATGGAATTATTCCACTCAGCAAATTGGGGGAGGCTTCAATTGTTATTCTGTACATCTGAATGTGTCTTCTGTGTTTGTTGTGCTTCATCCTGAAGCCACTTCTAAACCAAATACTTAACACCTGGTTCATATTTCTGAATTGCTTCTGTAACTGGCTGCTGTGGTAAAACTGTTTTGCTCCAAATCCACTTTGAGTGACATCCAGAAATAGTTTCACATCTAGAGGCCCCTTGTTCACTCCTACCACATCTGATGATACACATGCTTTCTGTATTTTACCTCTGTGGTGGGGAAGCCTGACTAGGTACCCACCCCTTTATATGCAACCTATATGCTCAGCATGTGGTTAACTGTATTAATCTGTGTGCATTCTATTAATCTATTGTAGTAAGAGGGTAAATGTATGTTTAATTTAACGAGAGCCATCCTCATAATTAGGTGAATTATAATAAATGTATTCACTATGAAAGTAAATGTATGCCTTTCTTAAATTGTATTTGATATATTCACTTATGCTAAATGTCCTTCTTTAGAACCTGCTCTGAATCTAATGGTGCCTTACGTGCAAACAGACCTCAGATGCACACATTACATTTCAGTAAAAGGTTTTTGCACGTGTATTGTTTTTCTCTGCTTTGCAGGTATCTTCTCAATGTTCTTGTTGAGTTAGAATAGATTTATTGTTCAGTTTGTTAGAAGAGGGGGTATTGAGTATTAATTAGTTGTTGGCCTTGGATATGGAGACTGAGACAATGGGAGAGACTGTCCTGTACCAGGCAGACTGGATCGATGTTACTTCCAAGGTTCTCCACATGATTGCTCCTTTGTTGGGAGCTAGAACATCTAGGGAGTCAATCTGGTCCACAAGAACATGGGGGCGTATCAACAAGGGCTTTATCTCTGCTTTTTTGGCTTTAAAAGCCAAAAAAGCAGAGATAAAACTAGCGCCCTATCAACAACAGGGTGCTAACATGCAAATTTGCATGTTAGCACCCTTTTACTCTACGCTTCCCTTTGCATCTCTAATGAGATGCAAAGGGGGCGTTCCAGAGTAAAATAATAGGAGAAATGTCGCTAAGTGACATTTCTCCTATTATCAAGAATGTCGCTAACCCTGTTAGAGACTAAAAAAGCAGCGCTAACCGCAGTTAACGCTGCTTTTTTACGTCTGCTAATTTTCAGACTTAGCCATGATATCCTATGGAAGGAGGATCTCATGGCTAAGTTTGCCTGTCCCTATCAACAAGGTAACGTGTGATTATCGCTGGGTTTCCAGCGATAATCTCACGTTAGCCTGTAGATTTTTATCGCTATTGAGATAAGCGTTGCTAATAGCACGCTATCTCAGCGATAAAAATTCACGCTAGCCGGCGATAATTATCCTCACGCTAAGAGCGCTGAGCGATAATTATCGCCGGTTGTTGTTGATATGCCCCATGGTTCTTTCATTGGCTCACTTGAGGGAAACTGATATGGAGATACCTTTTAGAGTCTTCATTCAAGTTTTAATTTGGTGCTCTTTAGAATAGCAGATCAGACCCTATACTGAATTTTGGTGAGAGAAGACCTCGTCTTGAATCCGATGATTTCCCCTGCCCAGAGTGTTGCTCTCATGTTTAAATACTCTGATGTTTTCCTTTAAACCTTAGACTTGATTCATCTGCTACTGACACCTCCCTCATTGAATTTCCTTTTGCCACTTTTAATACTTTATTTAGAATAGTTCCTTTATAGAACCTGCTTGGGTGATATTTTGTTTGCTATATTAGATTTTATTTTGCATCTTCTTCCTTATAATATATAAATTCTGACTGCATAATCATTTAAACATGTATGCTCTTGCATACATGTATAATCTGAAATAAATTGTCAACAAACCCCTTAAGGTTTGGAGACCATCCTAACGGTCTTTCTTGTGGAGCAACACTCATGTTATTGTATTTGAAATATATTGCTGATGATAACTCCTTTTTCATACTTCAAGTCTGCAATTATGTGTCCATATAACCAGCAGGGATACTTTTTTGATGACTTTACGGAGAGATTGAAATTCAAGAAACTCTGCTCAATCAGGGGTGATTTTACTGCCCGGGTGTTACCCTTCATATGTTTCCACTCCACCTCTGGACGCTCTTCTATATTCCTAATATTCAATCTACATGGTACCCATGAATTGTTGGCTTTTAAATCTGAGTTTTGAAGGTGATGTTTTTTTATCCCGCACATCAGTGCTTCTCAAAAATTGTTCACTTGCAGCTGGGTTAAATCTGTAGATTTCACATGAAGTGTTAGTTTGCACCAGATGCTGCCTATAAATTGTTTCTGCATATGTTTCCTACCTGCAAACAGTTTCACTCTGCACCTGTATCATGGACATCATTTAGGGGTCACCAGGGGACGCTGTTGCGATCCCTGGCTTGCTCCTTGCAACCTGTGGCACGGGCTTTGTGACCCTTGGCTTCAGAGATGACAAAATCAGTGCCAATAACAAAGGAACTCCAAACACCCTATTTTCTGTCAATTGTTTGTAATAGTAATAGTAAAAAAAATTGTATTCACTTATATTGTTATACTTAAGGAGCTCAATTAAATTATGCATTGATAATTACAGTTTGCTACTGCCTTCCAGGTCCACTTCCCAGAACATAAGGGCGCCATAAGAAGACTCATTTAGCCCGACAGAAACAACTGTTAGTGAAGAACCGACAGACAAATCGTAATGTGTAACACAAAACATAATCGCTCAGTGGGGATGGCAAATTGACCAGGCCCTCGGTTCACAGTTCCTTCATGATAAAGAAATATTGTGCATAATTTGTACATGTAATGAGGCAGATCGGGCCCTCTCTTTTGTCTTAATATTGCCTATAATTACAAACCACCAAATGTAATGTACTGTGTTCACTGTGCTGTAATGTAATGTGTCTCACGCATCATGTCCATCGTCAATGGTATCTTTGAATCTGCATCTCATTCATAATGTAACAATATAATCAGTTGTGATTATGTTAAAAATAAATCAAATTTGAGGCCAATTAGCTGGAATGGAGACTTTAATGGCAGCTAAGGTAAGGAAAAATGTTTTTGTGTGTGTGTGATTGTGGGTGAGTGTGTTTATGTGAGAGAACGTATGTATGTTTGAGCAAGTGTGAATGCATGTGTAAGCATGTGTGTGTGAGTGAGAATCAGTGACAAGTAGTGAGTGAAAATGTGTGAGATTGAGTGTCAGTAAGTATGAGTGAGACATAGTGAGTAAGAACAAGGTCTGCAAGTGAGTGTGAATGAATAAGCATGAGTGCAAATTAATTTTACAGAGTGTGAGTGAGAATGAGTGAGACTGAGAATGTATTAGAGAGTGAGTGAGTGTGAGAGAGAATGTGGTGTTATGTTTGCAAGTCTGTCATAGCCCCTGGAATGCTTAAGGCGATTCTTGTCTTAAACAGACACCCATACTAAACCATTGGTGGTGGAATACTTTCAGCAGTTCTTAGCATGGCGGATACCTGTGACAAAATAGTGGCATTGGCACACTGGAGGTCATTTTAGGCATAATTTACACCCATGTTAAAATAGAGGTAATGGCATATTAGAGATAATTCATGGCATATATGAAACCTTGGAAAAAGCTTGTACCAGCACATTGGAGGTAATTTGTGGCCTAAAGGAGGGTAACCTGAGGTACTGGAGGATGGCAACCATGACAAAATGCTGTCCTTGTGTAATTATTGATTTAAGGGCCACCAATAATATATGGATGGCATAGACAGAAATAGTCTGACTCCTGGCATACTGCTGGCACCCATTGCAGATGGAGGTACCATGGCAAAATTCTAGCCCTGGCATAATCAAGCTAAGTGTCGACATATGTTGGCATCCATGGCACATTTTGAACAATGGCGTCAACTCTTGGGGAGCGTCACGTTTATTTGTCTTGGCGCAACATAAAAGGATTTAAAAATGTAATGAGTGCCATTTTAGAGCCTATGGCCTGATTTAGATCTTGGCGGATAGGTTACTCCATCACAACAGTGACAGATATCCTGTCTGCCGAAATATAAATGATATAATGATGGTGACAGACATTCCCCGTCTTTCACCATTCGAATTCACTCATTTGAAAATGATTTTGTGCTAATTTTATTTGGGTTTTATTTTGTTTTTTTGCTCCCGAAGGGTACAGGAGCTAATTTATTACTCAGAGGGTCCAGTGGAGGATGGAAACGAGTATCTGTGACTTGATTAGGGGATATGTAGGTACAAGGTTACAGTGTTAGAAGAACTGATATGACACTATGACATTTGTGATGTAGAAATATCTCCTCTTCTTTGATTATGATATAAGTTGTTGATTTGTTCTAATTTATTTGAAACTCCAGATGGTATATTATACATGAGCCACTTGGCCTTATAGTTGATGAGGCACTGTTTATGACATGAGTCAAAGAATGGGTTCATTTGCATAACTTCACTTGAATTTTCAAACAGGAGGCCCTAGAATGCTCATTTTTGAACCAGAGAATATTATTTCATGCTTAGTGAGTTTGTGATAATATGTGCATTAACAATGCCACTTGGAAGCAATCTCCGTTCAACAGAAGAGACTTATAACGTTTCTGTTATGAACTTTGATTTTTCTTTACAATGAAGAGACAAAATGCTTGCATTAATATTTGAGTGTTTAAATCAGGAAGATTTAAAAAGGTAACACACAAGTGCAGCTCCCACATCGGAACCTGGACCGTAGTATTTTGTTTATTTTTATTTTGCATTCTTTATTATGTTTAAGGGTGATTGGGCACAACTTCTGAAATGAGGCCGTGAGGAAGACCTGTTTAGGTTGAAATGCATAGCTGATTAAAAGTTTTTGAGGGTGACATGCTGTTTGCGATGCATTCTTTGTTGGTGAAAAGGACTATATATATATATATATAGATATATATTCACTGAAGAAAACATAGGTTTCAGGGATGTTATAGTTAGTTGGACATTTGACTCATATAAAACCAGAGAAATTCCCCTTTTATAGTTATTTGAGCTAACTATAACTCGCGCCCCCGCATTGCACTGCTGATGACGTCACATATTACATCATTCATGACATGGTCAGTGACATCACTGATGACATCATTGATGACATCTCAAATGACACCAACAAGTCTGCCACAGTGGGAGCCCTCACCCTGGCACGTGGCTGCCGCCATAACCGCAGGCCTCCTCGACACAGGCCTCCTGTGAACCCAGCGGCACAGCACCGCAGACTTATGTCTGTACCAACTACTGTCTTCAATCTACACTGTGGACAGCAGCGCTCACAATTCAGATGCAGTTGCAATTGCAGATGTCGCAGTCCAGTTCGCAAGACACTTTGCTTCCAGTGCGGCCCACCCAGACCGCGCATCATCGCACGGTGCACACACGCTGTGTGCTTCAGGTGCTACTAACTCACTGCACCATAAATCATCACCACGTAGCTGTGCGCCCATCCTGACCGCTGCCTCCACCCTACACTGGGGTTACACGGTTCACAATTCAAGATTAGTAGCGACGCAAATTATGTAAGACACTATAATGGGTTAAGAAGACCACATGCTCCCAATCTGTGTAGCTCAAGTCAACGTCACCTACCTGTGGGCCTTTGCTTACCGCTGCCTCCGGCCTACACAGTGGAAGACCGGTGACACTGGTGCCAACTAACACTGTTCAACACAAGCCGATCCCACATGTGTAACTGTGTCCTGAGTCCTCAATGGCAGCGACCACAGCACCAGACTCCCTTCGATCATCGAGGGGTATTTCCACATGGAAGACCGGCGACACGTGGTGCCACTGAACCTGTACTATGCAGGGTTTGTTTGGGTCACCAACGTAAGCACGTGGCTGTGGACCCTAGTTCATCGCTACCTCTGGCCTACACTGTGGAAGACCGGTGACAAATGGGGCCACTAACCGTCTTCAACACAAGCCAATCCCACATGTGGAACTGTGTCCTAAGTCCTGAATGGTAGTGACCCTAACTCCGTGAGACAACCACAGCAGCAGACTCCCTTCGATCAGTGAGGCATATTTCCATATGCAACGGCGGTGAAAATAACTCTGTTCAACACAAGCCGAACAATCCCACATGTGGAACTGTTTCCTGAGTCCTGAATGGCAGTGACCCCAAGTCCATGGCAGCGACCACAGCAGCATACTTCCTCTGATTAGTTAGGCATATTGCCTTATGCAATGGTGGGGACACGTGGTGCCAACAACTCTGTTCAACACAAGCCGATCCCACATGTGTAACTGTGTCCTGAGTCCTGAATGGCAGTCACCCCAAGTCCGTGGCAGAGACCACAGCACCACACTCCCTTCGATCAGTGGGGCATATTTCGATATGCAAGGCCGGCAACACGCAGTCCCACTAACCTTCTTTAACACAAGCCGATCCCACATGTGTAACTGTGTCCTGAGTCCTGAATAGCAGTCACCCCAAGTCTGTGGCAGCGACCACAGCACCACACTCCCTTTGATCAATGAGGGGTATTTCCATATGCAACTACAGACTCCAGTAGGCAACTAACTGTCACAGTCCTACACCCTACATACATTCAAGAATTTGTTTTTTATATCAGTTATAGCTTTACTACAATGATCAAATTAATCTTCAAATGCAAACTAACATGGAATAGCAGTCTACACTATAGGCAGTACAGTTCGCAATTCCAATTTTAAATGTTAATTTCTAACAAGATTGTACTCAGAAAATACAACACTTTGTCAATGTATTCTATACTTATTTCATCTTTTCATCATATGCCTACACTGCACTCAGTAGGGCTCACAATGAAAATTATTTCTTCATTAATTAACTACAGAGCCCACTAGGCAAGTAACATTTACAGGTCTCAAATATACATATTATCATTTTAATATCCTTTCTTCTTGAACATTTTTTATATCAGTTATAGCTTTAGTACAATGACCAAATTCATTTTCAAGTACAAATGAACACTCAGCAGTCTACACTGTGGGCAGCAGACCCCACAATTGTAATTTTGGACACATGGTGCCAACTAACACTGTCCAACACAAGCCGATCCCGCATGTGTAACTGTGTCCTGAGACCTGAATGGCAGTAACCCCAAGTCCGTGACAGCGACCACAGCAGCATACTCTTTGATCAGTTAGACATATTTCCATATGCAAGGCCGGCGACACGTAGTCCCACTAACCCTCTTTAACACAAGCCGATCCCACATGTGTAACTGTGTCCTGAGACCTGAGTGGCAGTGACCCCAAGTCCGTGGCAGTGACCGCAGCACCAGACTCCCTCTCATCAGTGAGGCATACTTCCATATGCAAGGACAACAGCACGTGGTGCCACTAACCATGTTTAACACAAACCGATCCCACATGTGTAACTGTGTCCTGAGTCCTGAACGTCAGTGACCCGAACTTCGTAACAGCGACCACAGCACCACACTCCCTTCGATTAGTGAGGGGTATTTGCATATGGAAGGCCAGTGACACGTGGTGCCACTGAACTTCCACTACGCAGGCCGGTGGGGCCACCAACGTGTGCATGTGGCTGTGGGCCATTGCTCACCGCTACCTCTGGCCTGCACTATGGTCAGCACACCTCACAATTCAGATAGAGTCCTGATTCCACATGACGCAGTCCAGTAGCCAAGACACATTGCTCCCAGTGCGGCCCGTCCACACCAAGCATCATCACAGGCTCATACAGTCTCAATACTTCTGCTGTTACTAACTCTCTTTAACACAAGCCGATCCCACATATGTAACTGTGTCCTGAATCGCACTGACCCCAAGTCCATGGCAGCGACCACAGCACCACACTCCCTTCGATCAGTGAGGCATATTTCGATATGCAAGCCGGCCACACATACTCCCACTAACCCTCTTTAACACAAGCCGATCCCACATGTGTAACTGTGTCCTGAGTCCTGAATGGCAGCGACCCCAACTTCGTGGCAGCGACCACAACACCTCACTCCCTTCGATTAGTGAGGAGTATTTACAGATTGAGGTCTGCCAACAAGTGGTGCCACTGAGCCTCCACTACGCAGGCCGGTGAGGCCACCAACGTATGTACATGGCTGTCGGCCCTTCCTTATCGCTACCTCTGGCCTACACTACAGTCAGCAGGCCTCACAATTCAGATACAGTCCTGATTCCACATGACGCAGTCCAGTAGGCAAGACACATTGCTCCCAGTGCGACCCGTCCACATCAAGCATCATCACAGGCTCATACAGTCTCAATGCTTCTGGTACCACTTACCCTATTTAACACAAACCAATCCCACATGTGTAACTGTGTCCTGAGTCCTGCCACAGCACCAGACTCCCTTTAGTCTTATTTGTTGTTCTTTTCTTTAAATATTTTTTTTTATATGTAAATCTATACATGACTAAGATACTTCTTTGTCCAACCGCACAGTGACACTTCCAGGCCCAAGAAGGTTGTTGGGGGTATGATGGTAATGTGGGAAGAGGGTGCGTTACCTGCTGATGTGGGGAGATGCAGCGTCAAAGGGGTATCTATCAAAGAAAGAACTCCGATAAGTTTTCACAAATGCCTCGGACAAATGCCAGCTGATGGACTGAATCACAAAATGGTTTATCAAAGCTTATGTAGTGTGAGTTATAAACAGTCCGCACCCAGGCTCGCAGAGGGCAGCTGCGACCTGTCCGCTCGCCTCACAGACGCAGTACTACGAGCCGTCCTCGTTATTGTAGCTATCCTTGCCCTGTTCCGTTGTACGCCACACCACGCCACTGCGATTACGTTCCGACGTTGGCCCTACATAGCTACCTGTTGCAGGCGTACTCACTGTTGGTGTGCAGGTCAGTGGTTTAGTTCTCAACATCTCACGGCCACTCCCTCAGGGCAGGTTTGCACACACACCACACCCATCCGGCACATGCGTCACAGGCCATGTGACCACGCAAATATAATAGATCAACAACGCCACATCCTTTAATGCCGGTGCTGACTAGATGGTGCACGCTCCACGTATCTCAACCATAAGAGTCTTTGAAAAGTTGCGCAGAAGGTTAGTCGCACCCTGATCTGTATAGCCATCAGGGGCCTACCACCCCCTTGGCACGGACTTCAGATGCACAGGGTTAGTGCCACCCAAAGCTCACATGGCCATCAGGGGCCTACCACCATGTGGCACAAACTTAACTTCCACAGGCTTAGCGGCCCCAAAAGCTGGTGTGGTCTCCGCCATTGATGACTCAGGACTCAGCGACATGTGTGGGATCTGCCGGGCCGTGGTGAAGGTGATGTGGTCTCTGCCATTCATGACTCAGGACTCCGCGACATCTGTGCGATCCGCCAAGCACCTGATGTGGTCTCCGCCATTCATTACTCAGGACTCAGAGACATATCTGGGATGACTTTTGACGGGCACATGGAGTGCCCACTGCTGCACACTCCGGTGGCACGAGGTAATTATTTTCTCATGGATGCGTAGAGGCGGCAGTGTCTGTGTCACTCTCTCTCTCTCTCTCTCTCTCTCTCTCTCTCTCTCTCTCTCTTCCTTCTTTTCCTTCGATATCTCTAACTCCCTCTCTTCCTTCTCCCTTTCTCACTCCCTTTCTTTCTTTCCCTCTCTGGCTTTTTTTTCCTTCTCTGTTTCTCTGTGCCTCTGTCCTTTGATATGCCCATTACACACGTCCTTATTTTGTGCTTTATTTTCCAGGCTCTGTCGTCGACATCCATGGTCCCCACAGGAGTGTTCCGCCTTCTTGTTTTCTATTATTTTTTTAAATTTTATTTATTAGTTTATCATTTATATATATGTTAATAAAAAATGAAATTTTGTAAATAGTTTTTCGTTTTTCATTTACATATATATTTATAAATAAATAAAGTACAAAAAATAAAAATTAATAACGTTTTTGGTTGTTCTCTTCACTGCTGTGTGGCTCTTTCTTGTTCTTATTACTGTTATTTGATGGAGTCCACCATGGTGTTACATTTTGGGGCACTTTTCGTGGGAATACTGGTGATGTCTGCAGTTTACACCAACTTCTGAATAGTGTGTTAGATTTATCTCAACTTTACTTCCATTAAAGTGCTGATAATGAAATGCAGACTAGCCGTTCCCGTACAAAAAGACACGAGGTGCACCTTTGCGATTTATTCTAAATACTAAAATCCTGTATTGAATTGCACTGAGGTAGTGGCTGCACTTACAGTGTACACACAAAATCAATTAAGAACTCTCATTGTATTTATATTGATTGGGAATAGGCGTCAAGTGCTGGATCTTGACGAGATACACTGCCCAGTTCGTATATTGTTCTGCACACGAAAAAAATCACATCACAACTTTCACAGCAACTGCAATGCGAAACAAATTCCAGCTATAAGCCACGTTAGCACCAGGTATTTTGCACCTGTTTTCTGCTGGTGTTAAGCAGTACGACTACCTGCACCATGAAACGGAACACAGCCAAGAGCCACACCAGAACACCCACAGGTGCCATAGAATCAATGAGCATGATGCAGGGATACCCATGAGGGCCAAAAGACTCATCGCAACAACTCCAGGACCGCCAACACCCCCCAAACCCAGGTCCCAGGGACCACTACCTGCCCTTAAAAAGTAAACAAAAACGTTTCATTTTTTAAATGCATCCCATATTCCTGTTAGGAAAATGGGATGCATTTTAAAAGAAAACCTGCTTTATTGAAAAAGCAGTCCCAGACATGGAGGTCTGTTGAGCCTAGCAGGCCACCATACCTGGGAGGGCCAGCCATTCCTAATGGGGTCGCAAATTGCAAGTGCCTCATGAATATTGATGAGGCGTGACATTTTAGACACCATTGGGAATCGCAAACAGTGTCTCTGACACTGTTGTACATGGCATTGAGCCCACATGAAAGTCTTGGTTAGAATCTGTACCATCTTTCAGAAAGGGGGCATTAATTACAGCAGAAAAAGCCCAAGAATTATTAGTGATTGCCGCCTGATCGAGGCATTCCCAAGCCTTCTCCTTCAAAGCAGTGGGTCTAGCCTTCCCGGCTTCTTTATATAAATGTTGCAAAACCCTAACTAGATTTGTATCTCTTGTATTTGATTTAAGAGCTTTGTGGAGGTTAGTGAGTGTCTTGGCGCAAGCTCCGTCAAACCAGCTAGGTTCTTCGAAATTGTGGACGGACACTTCTCATACTAAGTTACATTTCGCTTTGCCCAAAATGGTCTCAAAAGCTACCAATTCTCTGTCAGGGGCTATGTAAGGATCAAGGCAAGTCATAACCTCCTTCCGTCTATTATACACGATTTTAAAAACCAGTTCCTCCTTGTCAATCTCACCCCATTTGAGGACCAAGCCATTATTTCCATCTATATGAGGATTTAGTGGTTCCCTTATCATCGAGTTATTTATTTCTTTCCATTTCATTTGACAGGATATGGCCCAATGGTCACTAAAAATTGAGTTATGTGTTTTGATGTCGCTAAAAAAGGCTTTTTGGGCTACAGATACAACCAAATAATCAATGGTAGAGTTCTGAAAGTTGTTAGCAAAAGTCTTTTCTGACAGACCTGAGCTCCTATCGACTGGGTTGAATATTTCTAGGTTCCTTAGTTCCTTATAGTAAGGACTATTGAAGGTGTTACCATACGAATTATTAAGAAAATGTGAGGTTACTTCCCCTTCCTCAACGGTTAGGCTACACATCGGTTTTATCATACTAACAGAGCTGTGGGCATTAAAATCCCCCATACATAAAATATTTAGGCTGTTGTTATAATTTATACTAATTAATTCAATTGCCTTCTCTAGTGAGTCGGCCACCCAGACATCTCGCCCACTAAGTTATTATTGTAATAGTTAATTGGGATCGTATTGCTTCCTCCATCTTTTTTAGTCACCAATAGGTGGTGATAAGGGGAATCATTCTAAAAAGCAAGGGCTGTAAGTCTATCCTGTAAGTCTATCCTATCAAAGTCAAAATACCTCCTCTCGCTTGCCCTGCTCTCAAAAAGAGCAGAATCCATCTTTATGGATTTGTCCTATTTCCCAGGTTTCCTGTATACATATTAAGTCATAGTAAGTTATATACTTGATCCATTCTAGGTCACCTAGTTTTGACCTTAACTCAGCTATATTCCAACTGATTGTTTTTATCAGATCTTTATCTACGCCGCTTGTGGTAAAGGTCTTCGGAGAATTTTCAGCACAACCCTCACTTGAAGCACTCACAATGTAATAATCTTTTTTAAATCAAGCACCATCATGCCCTACATTGTAGGCCCAGTTATTTGATCCTCAAACGCTGGAAATCCATAAACCCTAGCCACTTCTATGGCGTGGCTAACATGTCATTTCCAACACTATTGGGACATAATGTCAACTAAACCAATATCGGTTCTTTACATAACTACACCTTGCCTGGAAAAAGAAGTATGTTGCCTAGTTGAAGGATCTCCTTGAAAACTTGGCTCACCACTTTAAACGTTCATCTCTTCTGTGCAATCAGCTTTCCCCCAGAACCACTGGATTTCAGGAGCAATTGACTCCTAAGCCAACACTCTCAAAAAGGTACACCGATGAACGCTTCACTCTTTAATCCACGGAACAGTTTATGGAACATAAATGGAAGAACAGTTCATACACAGTTGATAGACAACATCTTAACCTCTGCACAGTGCTGATCAGGAAAGCAAAGAAGAGATACACCTACATCTACCTTTCTGATACATAATTGATGTCACTTTTCAACATAATAACCTTCTCAGGAGCCTCACAAGATTCTTTCATTCAAAACTTTCCCTTTGAACTTACCTCTCACACCTCTTCTGCAATGCATTGTCAGATCAATTAAAAAATAAAAGCCATGGATCATGCATGGATCTTGAATCCCACCTCACTGAAATAACGATTGCCTCTAATCATTCTCCTGTCCATCAGATAGCAGATAGATTGTATGCAATTCATTTACTTGTTCCTTTATCTGATTTCTAGAAACATGCATGGGGATGCTCTGGCTCAGGCCTGTTCTCTTAAAGATTTTAAGGACGTCTGGAACTTAGTTAATAACTATTCCCTGGCAGATGCCCCTAAGGCTGCCCTTAACAAAAGCATCCCCCCTGAGGATTAGCTAAATCATTTTCAGTGCAAATATGCTTTGAAGAATAACGACTTCTGCAGGCCGATTCCTGTTCAATCTCGCTTACCTATTGCACTTTCCTTTTCGTTGGATGAGGTTATTTCTGCAATAAAGTGTATTCCTGCTAATCAAGCCCCTAGTGCTGATGGTGTCCCAATGGACCTGTATAGGGGTAATATAAATTGTTGGGCCACCTTCCTGACAAACCTTTTTAGCTCCTCTTGTGGACTTGGCTTAAGGAGTTGGGCTTCCTGAGTCTTGGAGCTCCACTACCATCATGCCATTCTTCAGAAAAGGGGATAGGTGTGATCCGCCTTGCTACCGCCCAATCTCCCTCATTCATTTGTTAGTGAAGATCATAGGACCTATCATTTTAGATAGGCTGGAATATTGGATCGGGAAAGACAGGGTCCTTTCAAAGGTCCAGCTTGGTTTTTGCCATAGCCTGGGGACCATCGACCAATGTATTAACTTGCATCTTATAATCTGTAAATATAAATTGCTGAAACACAATGCTATTCATCAAGCATTTATGGACCTATCAAGCATAGAGTCAAGGAGGCCCCACCACGTTGTGGGGCCTCCTTGACTCTATGTGGGTTGAGAAGGGCCTAGTAAATGTTCTTAGTGAGTTGCATGTGAAATTCAGTGCCTTGGTGAGGTACAGGAGTAACGGAGAGCGTTTGGAATCTTTCAGCCTCCTATGAGGGGTGCAGCAAGGTCGTTTTTGAATTCTGATCCTCTTCATCCTGTACATCAACCAGTTGGAGTTTGTTCTGGTTGGTCTAGGTGCGGATGTTTCCTGAGTTAAAAAGAAACTGGTACTGGTGCTTCTCTTTGAGGATGACACCGTTTTGCTAGATAGAAACCCCAATGGTCTTAAGGACCTCATGGATGACTTTGTTTGTTGTATGGAGAGCCTCAACTTGAAAATTAATAGATTGAAAACTTATGTAATAGTTAGCTGTCCCAAGTCTGTAAAGACCGGTCCACATATGATTATTGAAAGAGCCAGCTCTATTCCCTGTCTTGTTGTTACTTCTGCTGAGAATCCTAGCTGGACTACTTGAATGGAAAGTAGGTGTTCCAGCTTTAAGCTGGCCACTAAGTCGGTCTTTAAAGTTTCAACATGTTCGGGGAATAAGACCATCCGCCCACTTATTGAGATCCATAAATGCAGATGTGTCCCAATTCTGATTTATGGCACTGGGGTTCGGGGCGTCTCTAACACAGGACACCTACAGGTGAAGGAAAATAGGGCACTTTGCATGCCTTTGGGGATCCCACACAGTAGTATCAATCTTAAGCTGCATGAGGAGCTCGGCTTAGACTATGTCAAAGATCGTATAAAACTAGCTCCGCTGTTACTCTGGTGTTTCATTTGGTATACATCTTAGGCCTTACTCAGTGGGGATGTAAGAGAAGATTGTTTGGCATGTGTGTTTGGCCACTCTGTTCCTTGGTTTCAGTACCAGCAGCCGCACTGTTCAAATCTTGGAAGACCTAGCCTATTCAAAAAGCCATCCTCTATTAAGAAGGATGACGTGGTGGGTGAAGAATTTTTTTGGTGATGAAACGAGCCAGGGATAGAGAGTTGACTCTTCAACCTCTGACTCCCTTAGAAATTATGTGCTGATCCAAACTTGTCCCAGGATTGAACCATATCTTGAGTTGGTCAATAATGAATGTGAAAGAACACTCTAGATTTGTACTGGGCTCGGTCAGATGGAAGTTGTGCTTTCCTCTTGGCCAGTATCATGCTTCCACTGCCTGTCCCTGCCCCTGTGATGAATCTTCCAACCAAACCATTCTGCACTTTATGCTTTTCTGTAAGTATACTCAGAAATGTCTATGGGCCTGCTTATTCCAGCTGTTCGGAAGGCCAACATGAATAACTGTAGACCTGCGTTACTCAAACTTCAGTCATTGTGTTCAGTGGAGCTTTGTTTAATAGTGAGCTTATTTTTAACATATTCTGTAAAATTGCGTAATTACATGATGTTTTGATACTTGTTTTACCTGATCTTATCACTTTGATCTTTTACTGTATTAGATTACATTTTAATCTTTGATCAATTGTTTTATGCTTATGATTTTGTTTTGTACATGCTTTTATGGCCGTTCTTTTGTTCGAAATAAAGATTTAATGAATAGATTTCTATTTATTTAAGCTGCTTGCCTCATGTTGGCAGCCTGGCTCCCCGTATACCCCCAACTTCTGTTGTAGTTTGTGACATTCTCAACCCCTTCTTTCAAGAAGTTAACTATTCAAATGGCCTCAAAAAGTCATGTATCAAGCTGTTATAGAAGAAATCTTGTTTGACTTTAATGAACAATATAACTACAGGGAGTCTTTCAATATATCTTTCCTAGGTGAACCAGTTAGAAGGGCAGTCCATTGAGAACTCAACAAATACACTGAATCTATCACCCTACACTTTTTGTTCTGTTTTTTTAAAGTAGGGATGTTGCCATTGATATCTAATTATTTACAGATTAACTACATTCCACCATTCTCTTACCTAAATAGGCCTAATAATTCTGAAGCACCAGAGCTCTCTCATTGTCCTTATCCTAATCGATATCTACCATTGGACCCTGCCTTCAATATCTACAAATAGCAGAGTGGGTTTCAGGGAGGTAAGAGGTGTAGGAGAGTAGGATCTGCTTCTTATGGTTACCCACACTTTTTGCTGATGTTTCACCGTTTTTCGACTTTAGTCTGGCTGGGACCCTGCTATTCAGGGCCCCAGCCTATCTGCTTCCTCTCTAAATTGATTGCATGTACTTTAGGTACACTCCAGATTGGCTTCTGGGGTACACTTATAAGTCCTTAGTATATGGTACAATATGTACCCAGGGCATAGGTACCCCAGAGGCCTACCAGGGGCTGCAGCATATATTGTGCCACCCCTGGGGAGCCATTTAAAATGACACAACAGGTCTGCTCCAGCAGCCTGTGTAAGGTGGTGTATGCACCCCTTACTGAGATATAGGTTACCTATATCTCTCCATGTCACTGCACATGTAAACCTATCAGTCACCCCTATGGCAGGCCTTAAAAATCCTGAAGGCAGGGTGCTGGGTTTCATGTGAGAGGGTGCCCATGCATGGCAGAGCCCCTCTGCAGCTTTCGGAACCTTTATTCCGGGGTTGTTTGTGATGCAGCCAAACCATATACTCTTAAGTGCATTATAACCTCGCGGTAAATGCTAACTTTGGAATGGCTGCATGGAAACATGTCGTGTTTGGTGTCAAACACCTTGGAATCATACCCCCACACCAGTAACTGGTGTGGGGGGTATGATTCCACCCTACTAGAGGGAGAAACATGACAGCACCAGTATACCCGCTACCAGTTTAACAGAACCTGGCACCACAAAATGGATGCTGCCAGCCACAGACACAAGTCTGCCCTCCTGCTGCTGGACGAAACTCTGGCAGGGGAGGCCTAGACAATAGGTTTCCCATCACAGGGAGGTGTAACCACCTCCCAGACAGGCTTAGTGTATTGGGGCTGGGTGGGTGCACTCCAATAGTGCTTTGATGTCTGCACTGGGGGCACATTTAGTGTCCCTGTGCATAGTCCAGCTCAAACCGGTTGCAGGGGCACAAAGCCCCTGCTCTGGCGCGAAACTGGACAAAGGACATGGGTGAAGCCACCCCTCTGTCCTGACCCTCCAATAGATGGCTCCCCAGAGTTTGTCCCACCCCTTCCTTGGGTATAAAGTAGGATCCCCTGACTACAGGACTTTAGAGTTACCTGGATGAAACTCTGCTACAGATTTACCAGAACTTCTACTATCTACACAACGTTGAATGACTGAAGAATCTCCCTTGGAGTAAAGGAGTTACTCCCCTGCAAGGCAGGCAACAAAGATGCATCTGTCCGGTTTGCATCGACGCTGCTCCCGAAGGACGCCGACAGTTTTGCGACGCTGCTCCCGAAGGACACCAACAGTTTTGCAACACAGGAGGTGGGTTTCCAAGCTTCCCCAAGTCCGATCCATGCCCTCGTGGGGAACGTGCAACCCGAACCCCTGGACAGCGCAACCATTTGCAGCAGCATATGCTTCTTGTAGTCCAGACCTTGAGCAGTGATTCCACCAAAGATTGCTGCCCTACACTCCTCAAGTGACCCGTGGGCTGGTATCTAGTGATTCCTCTGGAGGTCCCTTCGCGATCCCTTGGCTGTCAACTTGTGGGTCCCTGAGAAGGGTACTTTGACTTTCAATAGGCTTACCTGGTTGCTCCAGACGTGCCCTGACTCTCCATTGCTTGGGGAGTCCACAGGACCTTGCTGGTCCACACCGAAGGCATTTTTCTCTCAACATGTGGGTTGCAGTTGCCAAGGCTTGTTGGTCTCTAATCCGGAAACTGACCCCCCAGCACTCGACATCCTTTGTGGGACAGCTCACCTGTGGACTGTGGTTGTCATCGATGCCCGTGGTCCCCGTGGCAGTAGAGTCAAGCTTCACCTCTTCGCACCTGAAACACCCGACATCGGTGGGCATTCGTCTATCGTGCCCCTGGTCACTGGCAAGTGACCCAGACTCTGTACCCTCTGCTTTCAGGTTCTTCACATCTTCGATCCAGGCTTGGATCACACCGGACACTTCTCCTTTCCACAGCAGCAGCACTTTGCAGCACATCGCCATTGAAATCAACGACGATTCCTGACACCATTTGACACCTATGCACCCAGTTTCCCTGGGTGAGGTAACACAAGTGCTTCGGTGCTCCAATGGGTGCTAGCCCTGTACCCTATAAGTCTAAAGGGGTTTGCTCAAAGTCCTCTCCTAAGTGTCCTTATTCTTTAAAATTCCAACCACGACTTTCCTATTGAATTGTACAGGGCTCGCGGCTGTGTTCTCACACTGCACACGTCCCCCGTGGGTCTTCTGTGTCACTGCCTTGGGTGGTTCCTTGGGGGCCCAGCGATTGTATGTACTCTAGGCACTGTGTCCAGTCAAGTCGTGGTTCTTATACCACATTCTTAATATATGGCCCATTGTATATTGTGCTATTTATTTATTGTCGTTTAATAGCTGTATTATTGTGTGCCTGGCTCTCTAACTTCATAAAGAGGTTAGTAGAGAGTGTTTAGCAATAAATACATATAGTTTATATATATGCCTTGTGTGGTTCTCCTTTCATTTAGTTATTCAAGAGGCTATAATCTGGTAAACCAAGCTGCTTTACACTCCTTCAAGACTTAGCCTGAAGGCTGCTCTCCATAGCTACCACTAGGATAGCTTTCAATAAAGGTTGTCTTAAACCTAATCATCAATAAGGGTTGCTTGGACTGGTACAAGGTGCCCACTATAGCTAGTGGACAGCATATACCAGGCCAACTTCTCACAAGAGGGATAAACCAAAGTGCCTTGGAATGTTTCTACTTACCATGCCAGTAATACAAACTGGGTCGCAAATTAAACATTTATATGGTGCAACAAAAGAACAAAGCACTTTAGTCAGGGGGAGTCCGTCATAATGAAAATGAATCTATCAATTTTAGAAATATGAAAAACACTAACTACAGAGTGTATGCATTATTTTTATTGTACACATTTTTACATAATCAGAAAATGTGTGCTTGATCTATAAATGTAGAAGATTAAATAACGTATTTTGCAGCCATCGTGCAAGGGTTCCTGCATTGTAAGCTGGATTGTTTTGTGTAGAAAGGGACACCTTCCTGCATAAACACAATCCAAAGAGGCATTTAGTTCTTTCTATATGTGCTGCATAATGCAGCACACATAGAAAAAGGAAACAATGAGGAGAAATAAGGATATGTCTCCTTGTTGCACCTCTGGTGGGGGGGGGGGGGGGGCGTAGAATTCTAATACATTCCCAAGTCTACCACTCTTGGTAAATTTGGGAATTCATCAGAATACATGGGTGGATGAATGGGAACAGCCACGCTTCAACCATATAATGCCCTCTCTAGATTTAGCAAGTCACGCAGGGCCACACAGGGTGTCATTGCGTAGCTTGATAAATCTCACTAGATGTTTTGTGTTGCCCTGCATCACCGAGCATGGTGTAGTGTGACGCAAAACCTATAATAAATATCCCCTGGAGGCTTTACAATTCTATCTCCTTCAAGTTAAAACAAAGAAAATCAGGGGTCAAATCTCCAAGGCTGCTCATTTGCTTAACAAACTTTTTCATGAATGTTGTTATTCCTGCAGGCTACTGGGTCTTCGTCCTGTAACCTCCAAGTGTAGGAGTCCATGGAAAAATCTGCATGGTCTATAGATGCCCTGAGTGTACAGTGTGAAATCCAGTGCATCGCCATGCAGCTCTTTACCAGGCAGAGACCAAATGGATTATGGATACATTTAACCCTTTGCGACTTCTCTGGTTAAGCAATCTACAATTTCTTAACAAAGCACAGTTTGTACATTACAGGCTGGAGGGCAGATCCTTTCCAGGCCTGGCAAGCCAATTCTGCAAATGCCTTGGTCTACTGTAGCTTCAGATCTTTGAGAATCTTGCCTGTTGGAAGGTTTTTAAGGCCTATCTTTTTTCTGCGTTATTTATCATCTAATTCTTGCTTAATTGGCTACTTAAAAGGTAGCAGCTATTTTCCAGGCTGCCGGGTAGACAGTAATATTTTTTGCTATTTACTCGGTCGCAAATCAAATAGTAGAAATGATTTACTATTTGGCTAGTGGTGTTGAAAAATAGCAGATAAACTTCACTACTTACCCTGCCATTGACTGAATAATAGATATTCTGCACGGTTTTGCCAACGGCTGGGCAAATAGCAGATAAACTTCAATATATACCTAGCTGCTGGCTAATAGTAGAGATTCTGCACTGATCAGTGGTGGCCGTGCAAATAGCAGAAAAACATCACTATTTAAATGACCACTGGTTAAATAGTAGAGATTCTGAACTGTTTGGTTGGCAGCTGTGCAAATAGCAGAACAACTTCAGTATTTACCCAGCCACTGGCATAATAGTAAAGATTTTACACAGTTTGGCAAGTAGCTGTGCAAATAGAAGAAAAACGTTGCTATTTACCTGGTCGCAGTCTAAATATTAGAGATTCTGCACTGTTTGGCCAATGGGCAGGTAAATAACAGAAAAACATCTCTATTTACCTGGCCACTCGCTAAATAGTAGGGATTCTGCACTGTGTGGCTGGCAGCCATGAAAATAGCAGAAAAGCTACGCTACTTACCCGGCCACTAGTTAAATAGTAGATATTCTGTACTGTTTGTGTGGCAGATGTGCAAATAGCAGGAAACGTAAATATTTACTGGGCTGCTGGTTGAACAGAAGAGATCCTGTGATGTTCGGCTGGCTTCCGTGCAAATAGCAGAAAAGCTTCACTATTTACCTGGTTGCTGTCTAAATGCTCCCCCCCCAAGACTGCCAGCATTCTGTCCTATGGGGTCCCCTTCCCCTTTTCAAATTAGTTGCCACCCCAACTCGGGAGTCATTAGCTATCAATACATTTCCAAATTGGAAAGGGGAGGGAGAAAACCCCTTTCATGAACCCTCCAATTTGCAATTCAGAAACAATTTCAAAAGTCCTTTGCTTAGTCTAAATAAATTCCCAACTCATGGATAGAGTTCTGTAAATAGTGATAAGTACTTTTGTGGGGACGGAATTTGTGATTTTGTGATATGAGCCCTTAGTGCTAAAACTAATTAGATGCAGACAACTATCTTAAAGATCTAAAGTTCCCAAATGTTGGAATGCTTCGAAGTTATTTTGACAGACATGGCACAGACTGCCACTCCATTATACAGTGGGATAAGATAGCGATTTGGGAGGCACTTTATTGGGCTGTCTCATGTTCTACAAATGTTTCTACTCCTTTACATTTATTTTCAGATGTGACTAAATATAAAGATGATTAGATCCCTTACAAGACTAGTTAGAGCTGTTCATTCTTCTAAAGCTATAATCTCCCTCTTACTCTTAAAGTCATGGGAGTTTACAAAGGCCAGATATAGGGTTACCAAAAGGCTCCTTGTTATGAGATGGGAACACAATTTTTCTGCAGCAAATAAGTGCATTCTGTAATTATTAATGTCTGCTTTAGTTCAGTTAAACAAATCAGACTAAAACACCCGAAAACAATGATTTGTAAAAGTGAAAACCAGAAATGGAAATGTTGTATCCCAGTAACATAGAGCCATCCAATATCTAGGGTGATTTTAATAAAATAGAAACAATTGCATAGGGTCCCTTATGAAGTCACCAAAACAGTATAAATTAGAGGGACCATTACAATCGCATGACAGAAGTCGGAACAACTATGGTCCTGATTTATAGTTCTGAGGATGGAGTTAACTCACAGAATTTATTTGGGTAGCCTTTTCTCTATTTTCCCTCACTTCAGTCCTGGGTCTCCACCCTCTATCCACAGAGATGCAGTAAATACACTCCCGCTGCGTAGGGAAGCTGTATGTTCTCTCCATCATGTCATGCATAATGCATCAACTGGTCTGTGCACTAAGACTTTCATCAAACTTATCGGCAGCTTTAATAAGGGTTTGCATTACCCTTGCATCAAGCAAGGAGAAGCAAGGCAACACAAACCCTTAAATGGGATTTACTAAGCCAAACAAAGTCACCTTACATGGCTCTGCATCGCTTAGCAAATCCAGAGTAACGCAAGACAGCGCAAATAGCTGCCTTATGTTTCCCTGTGTTGATAAGGGATTCATTGGATGGAGCATGGGCATTGTCATGCAATCATTCATGGATTTTGAAACAATCCCAAGTTTACCACGTGAGTAAACTTGGGATTGCATTAAAACAGTACACCTTCCAAAGTAAGGGGTAAGGAGGAGAAACATCTCTATTGCTTCTCATTACATCCTCGTTCTATGCGTGCTGCATTCATCAGCATTGCGATGAAGTTAACGCTTAAATGATTCCCACACGTGGGGGTGGTGGCTTCTCGGATTTGTTGAGCGAGCGGTACGAAGAGAGCTGACTTGGTGGAGACGAAGTAAGCGCCTTTCTTGGGAGGGTTCTGCCACCCCCACATAATAGTAGGTGACGAGTTTCGTTTGACCCGATCTCTTTCATTTCAGATTGTATAAGTGCAGACGAAGGTGGTCGCTTTATGTAAGTACTGACAGACAGCATGTTTTCCAACTTTCGTTTTGAAATAGGTCCTTTGAGGAGACTTAGGACTTTCATTCTGTTTTTAATTCTGTTTTAGATTGAGTGCTCTCATAAAGAATTGGATTACGTGAGTTTAAGGCTTCACATGAAAGTATAAGTAAGTGTCTCTGTTTTGATGAAGGGAGGCATAGTTGTAATTGGACGTCTTTTGAGAAGACATTATTTGAGGTAGAAATTACACACTTTAAAGTTTATTCTATGGCACATATTTGGTGTTACTTGGTATTTTGGTTTTTTGTTATGTTTTTTGGATCACTAGGTGAATTGACACGGACACACTTTATCGGGTGGTTTAAATGGGAGACATCTGTTTTCCTTCAGTGCAGTGACAATAATAATAGATAA
This sequence comes from Triturus cristatus, assembly GCF_964204655.1. Classification (NCBI taxonomy): domain Eukaryota; kingdom Metazoa; phylum Chordata; class Amphibia; order Caudata; family Salamandridae; genus Triturus; species Triturus cristatus. Next base: position 686,502,789 of record NC_140591.1, read on the forward strand.
GCTCAGATGATTAAAAACGTTAGTAATTTATGTATATTTCTATGATAGATACGTGGTGCAACTTGAGTCCTGATGATGGTCTCAGGAAATGAACTTTAAGAGACCGAAACGTCGACGCTGTGACACTTCTTCAACATAAATAATTTTCATGTGTTGTGTTGCATATATTACAAATGTGTAAATTGGTCTAATATCATATGACCAACTGTGTAAGGTGCATATTTTTGTAAAAGTGTCAATGACTACTGCTTAAGTTGTGAAAAAAGTCGGTAGTCTTGGTTGCCAAGGTTGAAATTGAATGAAGTTTCTGTACTTAATTAATGAAAGGTGTTGAAACATTCTAAAAAAAGATTTATTTTTGATATAAAAAGAACACAAAAGAATGAATTGTGGTCTTGTCTGAGTTCCTTGAAATGTTGTTCACTTCGGTGACGATTCAATTGACAAATATAAGTTAAATAAATCCTCAAGGTTTATTTGTGTGTTAAGATATTATACCCAATCCCTTGGGGTTTATTGGGTTGCCCTATTGTTGTGTGCATTCATCAGCATGCATAAAAAGAGGAAAATGCCTCAAAGGATTATTTTTCTGCAGGAAGGTGTCCCTTCTTGCACAAAGGCAATTCTATTTGTAATGCAGGCATCCTTGCACCATGGCTCTGTTGGTACGAGGCAGCACACAATGTACCAGTGAAGGGAGAGAGCAGAAATATGTCAAATCTTAGTAGATATGGCACATTTCTGCTCACTCCCTGCCACACAATGCAGCACAGCAAGTATTCCTGCTTCCTTTCATGACTTAGCAAATCTGCTGCTTGCTACATACTCACCTCACATACACACACATCAAATGACATTGCAAAGTCATGTGCTCGGATCAGCAGAATCCCACCTTGGGCCATCTGAGATGATCTAGTAGTAGAACTCCATCACTCCCTCTTTTGCTCATCAGAGCCTTCTTATGACCTTGAGCTTCCCTTTGCTAATTGACTCCTTTGTTAGCCATTAACCATTGTTCCTGTCTTCAGCCATCTGAGTTTCTCAACCCCTTTCTGCTATCCTTCACAGACCTCAGTCATTTTTACTCATCCACTCTTCTGCCAAGTTTCAGTTCCCATGTTCCCAATTTTTGCTTCCACTTGCTTTATCTGTACTCTCTTCCCCCACTGTCATACATCCTGTCAGATGGTTAAAACAACATTAGCCTGAATTAACATTTGGAAGACTGGTCAGTTGCCGTGCAGACAACAAGACCGGATTTGAAAGATAATGTCACTTCTTCCTCCTTCAGTTTCAATGAATGGATTACCAACTCATTGGACACGGTTTTGCCTGCCAGGTGGTGCGGGACTATACAGTGGGGAAAAAATTGAGCAATCTGCCAACTCCCCCAAGGAGATCACCGAGTCCAAGTCTATTGGTTCTGTCCAAGAAACCTTGTTTGAGCTTAGCAATGACCTGGCTCTTTTTTTCCGTAAAACGATATTAGACAGCTACTCTCCTTTTTCTGATGGACCAGCTATTGAGGAGCCCTCTGGAAGTAAACCCCATTAAGCCCCATTAAGAGCAGTCTTAAGGATTCTCTCGACCTTTCCAGACCTCACTGCAAGCCTTTCCACAGACCTCCTGATGGCAGTAAAATCAGGTTCCACCCAGGACCCTGTCCCCTTTCATACCCTGTTACCCTGTGTCAGGGGTTCGACAGCATTGCTCCCACTCTGGTGGATTTGCTGAATCTATCCCTTACTTAGTGGGCAAGTCCCCCTGAAATTGAAGCATGCAGTGGATAAGCCCCTCTTAAAAAGTTATGGTTAGAGCCTCTTTACCTGAGTAACTATAGGCCAATCTTTTTGTTGCCAGTTTCTTTGAAGCTCCTGGACAAGCATGTCAACAAGCATTTGTCCTCCTTCTTTAAGTCCACCAGCATTATCCACCTCATTCAAATGAGTTTAGGCTACTCAATAGCACAGAAACAGCCTTGCTGGCTGTTGTCAAGGACCTCAGATCCTTGCTGGACAAAGGAAGGTTTGCAGTCATTATCCTATTAGACTTGAGCGTGGCCTTTGACACGGTATATCATGCCACACTTATCAACAGATAATTCCAACTGATCCTGGTGTTTTGGCGGACTTTCCCTGAGCTGTGTGGGTGCCACAGGGATCTTCCCTGAGCCCCACTCTTTGTAATGATTATATGTACCCCCTTGCTGAAAATATTCACTCTTTTGGTTGAGTTGTCAATGGTCTCCTATGCCAATGACACCAAGTTGGTGATATCCATGTCTCCTGATCCTAGCTCCAATCACCTCATTCAGACCCCCTGGCGTCACGAGTTGGCCAGCTAGCTGGCCAACAGCAAATTGAAGCTCAATGAAGACAGGACTAAGGTTATACTACTGGGCAATAACTTCAGAAAGAAAGTGTCAGCTTCCATTAGCTTGGTTATTCCACAGGAACGGTTCGATGTAAAAAAGGGTCCACCTCTCGATAGTCCCAACCCTGATTATGGTAATTGCACAGACATTTGGGATGATCAAGCGGGGGAAGGAAAGGGTAGGGATCAGCTGGGAGGGAGACTTGAAAAGCAAGCAATGCACATAAATGGTAGTTCTTTTATAAACATATCTCTCCTAAGAAAGTAAATAATGGCCTTAGTACCTATAAATCAAAATAACAATTCCCCGTCCTATGCAGCAGAAGAGTTAAACATCATTGCCATTTTTCATCACGCGTAGGGTGAGAATTCTGAGACAAGGTTAAAACAAGTTAGGGTCTCAGTGATTCATTCTATGAGGCGTAGTTGTTTATGCCCTACGGTAATTCTCTTTAACCCCAAACACCTAGATATACTGTATGCAGGTATACACACCACAAAGCAAATAGAGATCCACTTCGCAGGGGAAGAGCAGAAGGCCGCCTCTTAAAACCTCAGTTAAGAGGAAGTAAAAACAACAACCACCACTTCATTTGAATTGATATTTACATCCCATTGACTCCATGGGACTTAAGGTGAGGTAATGATAAATCATGCGTAATCCACGAGTAAAGTCAAGCTGATCTCCTAGGTTGCATTTGCCCCTAGGATTCCCCAGTACATACACAGTTGCTGTCATAGGTTTCATGGTCTGCAGTGCAGATGGATCTCTCGGCCACAGACGCGAACTGCAAGGCTCCAAATCTGCTTCCCAATTCCGTGCTGAATCCTGGCACAACAAGCGGGACAGCCGACACAAAGGAGCGAGTCACTTGAGAGTAAGGTGCAAGTGCACCCTTACCAGACAAGAAGCATGAGAGAGCAGCGTATAAAATGCGCTGCTTGGGAGAATAATCAGCAGCATATTTTCTCCCCGGGGCACTTTTATGTTGAACTTCACTTCCGGGTTGGACGGGCTCATTCCTAGGCTAACGCCGCCTCTTCCGCTTTGCCTTATGGGAACGGTAGTCTGTAAGGAAGCTCTTTCATCCCAGTGGTGGAGAGGAGTAGGTGCTCCTCTCCACCACCCCACCAGCTGGGATAATATCTCTCCATACCGGGTAAGGGTAAACTGGGGGTCAGGAACTACCCATATGGATGAAACCCGTGGGGTGTGCAGGTTCGGTAATTGTGTGTGTAACAGAAAGTCCTAACTCCAGTGCCTGATTGTCTGTAAGACTCCCCAGACCTAAGTGGTCTGAAATCGTTTCCCTTTCTTGGCCAGAAGACTTATTGATGTGGCTCTCATTATCTCCCACCTTGATTATGGCACTGTTCTGTACCTTGGATCGCCACGATATGTGACAAAAAGGTTACAGATTACACAGAATGTTGGTGTACGGCTTGTGATAAATCTCCTCAGACATAAATCCATGCAAAAGGCCTAGAAGGAACTTCACTGGCTCCCAGTGGAGCCGTGGGTTCAATTTAAAACCTTATGCATCTTTCATTGATCACTCCATAAGAGAGAACCCACTTTGCTAAAATTGCTTGCTTCTCCTTACATTCCAGCAAGGTCACTTAGATCTTTCTCAGCTCACCTGCTACAGGTCCCCAAGTTTAGTAGATCTCATTGAGGTGGTACACAAACATTGGAACACTCCCCCCTTGAATTATGCCAGCTTTCTAACAAGCTTTCTTTACATGAGGTCTTGAAAACCTGGCTTTACAGTAATTAGCTCCTGCTGTTGAGCTGGTAGCAATGATGATTGTTCTAGTGCTGGGGGGTCTTCGGGTAGCTATGCACCCTAAACAAAACTAAAAAAAAGACAGAAAAGAGATCCAGCCTCAGATTACTGTGCCAGCATCAGAACATGTATCCTACACTCAGCATTCTGTAAAAGTCCTGGCTTAAAGTCTCTGGTAATAAAACAGAGGTCATGATTGTGGGCAGGTCACCTACCATCTGGTCCTCTGCCTGGTGGCCAGATTCCTTAGGACAATTGCCCAACCCAAAAACAGAAGTTAAGAACTTAGGAATCTACTTTGACTCTGAATTAAATTTCAGTAACCAGATCTACAGGGTAGCTGGCAAATGCTATAGAATAATAAAAATCCTACGCAAGATCCTAGACCGTTTGCCTTCTGATGCCAGAAAAACTATTGTCCATGCTACTATAACCTCTCAACTGGACTATGGCAATATCCTCTACCTAGGCACCACCAAAGAGGGACTAGTCAAAATGCAGCGGGTACAGAATGCTGCCGCTCGACTTGTACTTGGTCTACCTAGAAGAGCGAATTCAAGGATTGCCCTAAGAAACTACATTGGTTACCAGTGGAGGAAAGGATCATTTTTAAGACTTTATGTTACGGCCACCGTATCCTCAGGAAGACTAGCCCAAAATACCTTCAGTCTCTACTAACAGAATACACTCCGGACCGGAATCTGCGGTCTTTAGGCAAGGCCTTGGTTACAGTACCTAGGATATACAAGGCCAGACTAGGAGCTCGCTCTTTCAGATATAGGGCGGCAAAAACTTGGAACACTCTGCCGATACACTTAAGAGCAGAGACATCGGAGACAGTTTTCCGCAAACATCTTAAAACCTGGCTTTACAGAAAGACAGAATTCCCTTAGTCTTATGACCTCAGTCCCGCCCTTAGAACAGCTCCCTCTCAGATGTCTTAGCGCGGGGACACACCGTTAGGTGTAACCAAGCGCTCTATAAATGGATAAAACTAAACTAAAACTAAACTTTTTTGTTCACTTTGCATGCTCTGATGTTTCACCAGTTCTGTACGTGGACTGAAAAGGTGAGGGTTTTTAGGGGTTGGCAGTATAAAAAGCATGTATAAGAACCACTCACAAAAGAGATCTCATAATACATGTGACCTAGACTCACATAGGTGTCCTGCTGCTCCTCACGTCCAAGTCCATCAGTTCATTTAGGCATTAAGCCTCCTCCTAGTCCTGTTCCCAATCCTCCTGTTCTAGGTTGTTTTGGTTCTCCTGATCCTCTTCCTGCCCTTGGTCAAACTAGTCCTGGTCACTCCGGCATTGGTTTTCTGAATCTGTGATTTCAGGTTGTAGTCCTTCTTGACCTTGGTCTTCCTGAGCATGCTCCTGGTTCATCCTTGTATTAGGACTCCATGGGCCTCCGGATCCTGCTATTTCTGATAATCATCTTGAACCTGCTGGTCTGTGGGGTCCTTATCCATCTATCCCTGTTGTCTTAGTTATCCTAGGAGTGGCACTCCTAGTCTTCTTGGTTTGGTGGTTTGGGTTATTCTGATTGTCCTTGCCCTCGTCCTTTTGGTCCACCTGGTACTGCCTCCACTGGTTCTGGTCCTTCTTATTCTGTCTTCTTAGGCTGTGCCTGGTCATTTTGGTCATGTCTGGTCCCATTGGTCCTCATGGGTCTGGTTGACCTAGTTCCCCTTATCCGCCCAAAGCTGGTCCTAATACCCCAGGTCCTAGCCGTCTCGATTTACTTTGAACTTCAGGTCATGGTTCCATGGCAATGACCTCTCTGGTTCTCCAAGCCCTATTCCTGGTCCTGTTTATTGTGATCCTTCTACTCAACTTAATCCCTATCTGGTACCTGGTCCATGTACTCCTGGCCTGACTAGTTCCCTAGGTCCTCCTCCAACATGTCATGAGAGTCTTGGCCCTAGTTTTCCTACTCGCTGTCCATTTCCCCTTGATTGTTGTCCCACTGGTCCTTATTGTTCTGGTGTTCTTAGCTCTTGTCCAGTTGGCTCTAGTTGCCTGGCCATTTCCTCTTTATTCTTTGGGCCCTGTTCTCCAAGTCTTCTTCACTCTCAGTATGCTTTACCTAGCAATGGTCTTCCTGATCCTGCTCCTCATAATCCATGTACTCTTCCTGGTTTTGAGCCCACTAGACTTGATCCTTTTGTTTCTTTTCTTACTTGTTCGGGTCTAATGCCTAATCCACTGGCCAACCAGGCACTTTCAGCACCCCTTCTCCTAGCTCTTTCTTTTCTTTCCTGATCTGCTCAACCCTTGTCCTTTCAACCTGGTCCTCTGATCTTGGTACATCAGTTCCTGGTCCTGCATGTCCCCTCGATCTACCTGACCTCTTGTGTCCTGGCTCTTTTAGGCCTCTCTTCTTAGTTCTTGTCATCCTGCTTTGGATCACTCTTGTCCCCCAACTCCTGTGCCTTATCTTCACTGTCCTTTTAGCACTGCACCCAATGGTATGTACCTTCTTTGTCCTGGTTCTCTTGGTCAGGGTTCTTCATGTTGGTCCTGGTCCTCCTGGACATCCAGGTCAAGTCCCCTTAGTCTTCCTGGCTTTGGCTATTCAAGTCCTACTGATCTTCCTCTTCCTGGTCCTCCCACCACCCAGGTCCTGGTCTTTCTGCTTCAATTGGCCCTTCATTCTCTGGTCCTATGTTCAAAATACCCTGGCACTTCTATGCCTGTTCCTATTGGTGCATTACCTTCTAATTGTTCTTGATCTGGTCCTGATGCTCCTGGATCAGATCCCCCTGCTATTCTTAGTACTGACCTCTTTGGCTGCCTTGCTTATTCTGGTCCCAAGTCCTATTTGCCTGGATCTTGTCTTCCTGGATCTGGACCTGATCCTTATGGCCCAGATCTCCCTTTTGCTGGTCCTTGTGCTGCTATACAAACTCACCATGGTCCTCCTTAATCTGGTCTCCCTTGGCCTGGCCATCCTTTTGCTCATCTTCCTGGCCATTCTGTTCTAAGCCCTGTGGCTTGGACCTCCAGTCTGTGATTATCGTGGTCCTGGTACTCAAGGTCCTGATCCTCTTTGACCTGATCTTCCTCATCCCCTTAGTCCTTTGTTGCCTGGTCCTCTTAGAATGATTCCTTCCGATACTGGCTGCCTATGCCACAGATACCTGGCACCCCTGGCCAAGGTCATGCTATTCTTGTTTTCCATAGTCTTTGATCCTCTTGGCCCTGTTCCTTATAGTTTGGGTTGTCCTGGACCTAGTTCTCCTGACCTGACCCATCTGCTATCTTAGTCTTGGTCTCCTTAGATCTGATCATCCTGGTTCTTCTTGTCCAATTGTGCTTGTTGTCATAAACGTTGCCTTTTAGCCATCACTGTCCTTCCTGGTTCCGCCAGTCTTGGCCAATCTGGCCCTGTTTCTTGGTAGTTCTCTTGGTCCTAGTCACCTTGTCCTGTTTCTAATCACTGTCAATCTCCTAGCTCCGGTATTAAAGGTTCTGGTTCATCTTGCTTCTTGTGTCCTGGTACCAGTGGCATAACAAAACTTAAGGGGGCTCCCCTGCAAATTACATACAGTGGCCTTCCTCCGGACTCGCTAGGAAATTCTCTGGGTAGGGTACTGTGCTGAGGGGGCCCCGTTGGAGCTCGTCCCAACACACACTGCAGGGGTTTCGGGGGCCTTTGTTATGCCACCGCCTGGTACTCTTAGTCTTTGTCCTCATGGTTTGGGTAGTCCTTGTTCTCCTCGGTTTGTTCCTTGTCCATTTGGTCCTACTGGACCTGAAGCCATTGACCTAGGTCCTCTTGATCCAGGTTCTCCATGTTCAAGTCCTCCTGAGTCTGGTCACTTTGGTCCTGGTCCTACTGCCTACCATGGTCCATTCCACCTACTTTGAAGATAATGTTTGGCCTTCTTATCTTAGATCCTTCTCACCCTGGCCCTTCTACTTGTAATGATTGCTCTATTCCACTTGAAATCCAAGCACTGGTCCCTTAGGTTCTAATCTTCAACACCCTCTTAGCTCTGTTTCCGGTCCTCCTGGTCAGGATTTTGCTCTGGTCTTCTGAGTGTCCTTGGTACTGACCCCCTTGGTCTTTCTCATCCCGGTTTTGCTTATCCTAGTATCCTGGCCATTGCACTTCAGGTCCAATTCTTCTTAGTCCTCTTCAATCTAGTCCAGATCCTCCTGGCCTTTGTCCTTTTGCTCCTTGCCCACATGGCTCAGAAAGAACTTTTCCTGTCACTGTCATAGATCACCCTAGTCTTTCCTAGTTATGATGTTCCATGACCTCCGTATCATGCTGCTCTAAGAACATCCTATCCCTGTACTTGCCAGTCGTGGTTTGACTGGTTGTCATTTCCATGTACTTGAGCCCCTAGTCATTTGGATTCTGGGTCTACTGTTTCACAGGCTCCCGGTCTTGAACCTTTTCATCCTCCTCACCCTAGTTCTTGCTCATCGTCTTCCTGGTAAGGCTCTTATGGTCTATCTAGTCCCCTTGTTTCTCTGTTTCTAATCCTTTTGATCCTGGTCACCTTGTTTCATGTAGTCCTGGTCTAATTTATTGTATTCTTTTGACTGGCCCTCAAAAATGGGGTCTTCTAATGCTAGTTCCACAGGCCTTGGTTTTCCTAGGGCTCCTACTCCTCAGTCCTCCTATCTCATCCTACTCCTACTGGTCCCCTCGGTTTGCCTATTGATACTTGTTCTTGTTCAACAGACAATAGGCCCCACTATCATAGTACTCCTACTAAGAGTCCTATTGGGTCTAGTCTTACTCATCCCTCTGGCACTTGTCCTCCTAATTCCTATCTTGTTGGTCACCCTGGTTCATTTAGTCCTTGTCATCCTGGTTTAGGATCGCTCTGAGTCTGACACTCCCGAAGATTCCTGATGCTGGTCCCACTGGACCTAGACTTTCTCCTTTATAACCCCCTTGTCATTCTGATCTAGAGTATCCAGGTCCTTCTAGGCCTGGTCCTTTCTGCATGTAGTCTTTCTGGTCCTGATCCTTTTGCTTCTGGCCTCTTTGCTTATCCTTGATCTGATGTCTGCAGCCCTGGCCCGTCTGTCTCTAGTCCTTCTCTCCTTTGGTCTCCTGTTACTGGTCTTCTTCAGTCTGTCTTCGTTGATCTGCTACCACTGGCCCTGGTTGTCCTTGTCCCTCTGGCTTTGGTCAGTGTACACAGGCCTTCAGAGCCCTCCTTTTGGTTCTATTTTTTGGCTTTATGTTACTTCTACCTGTGGTCCTTCTGTTCCTTCTGGCACTTAGTAACTGGGTTCAGACCCCCCTGTTCCATATCCTCCTGTTCCTTCCCACCCTGGTACAAGTACCCCTAGTGCTATTTTTCATTATCCTCTTCCCCATCATCTATCTGTTCCTAGTCCCCTCTGGCATTGGTAACCCTGGTCCTTATTAGGTCTAGGCCTAAACTCTGCTCCGTCCGCTGTGTTTGTGGATTTCAGGCACTCTGCACTCCACAGAGGAGCATGGAGTTTCTGAATTATGCCTTCTTGGGCATGAAGCTGAGTTTATGTTCCATTAACGCTAAAAAATAGTTTTGCCACTCGCTCATGAGCTCCATAATAAACTCAAGCTGCTAGTGAACTTGCACAATACTTTGCACTTGCTTGCACTGCTTCTGGCCGTGATGGCACCAATTTAGTGCCGGTCGTGAAGAGACCGCTCAATCAGCTTTCTTGATCGAGAAGCAGCTGAGAGGCTTTTCGAGTAGATTTTCTTTTTCAACGTTCCGTTGAAGTTGTTTTTTTCGTGCATGAAGCCTTGTTGTTACTTTCCAACAGCAAGGAAGTGCCCCAGAGATTCCAACTTCCTGTTCCTGTCCAGCAGGCTCCTCCCAGTGCTTTGTCCATCTCCTGGTCATTTTTCATTTGGATTTGGAGCTGGAAGGATCTCTTTCCTTGTCTGCTGCATATATACCATTGGATTTAAGGACATTGAATTTGCGATTTCACAAGTAAGTTCAAAAACTGGCATGCACCTGGATTCATTTGTACTTGTATTCGATTTTTTAAATTTAGTATGGTGGGTGGCCTGCAGTTTCAGTAGGGGTCTACTTCTATTTTTACATGTAATTTATTCTTCTTTTGTAAAGGAAAAATGTTGCACAGTTTACTATATTTTCTTCATGGTTTTTTAATACATTTGCAATATTCACTTAATTCACAGTGTAGCCTAGTCTGCCAATGGGCCTTCTAGCCAGTAGTGACCATAGGTACATGAAACAACTGTTTCTGAGGTTTATGTTGAATTGAAACATCATTTAGGCTTTGTATGGCATTGGATTAAATTACAAAATATGTATTTTGGGGGTATTTCATATTTGTTTCTGTAGTGTATTGATGGGGTAATATATTTGATGCTTTTGGAGGATGTGTGTTGTAATTTCTTAGCCCAGTTAAATTTCGTCTTGGCATTGTTGAATTAATGCTGTTTGCTCCTGTGTTACCATTTACCATGCCTCCTTTCTTTGTCTGATCATTGTGTGAGTGTGTTTGCCATAGGTCACAATTTGTCTTTGTTAGAGTCGGGGATCTCTGGTTGGCGCAAGGTTGCCCTTGTGTCAAGCAGGAACCCTCTCCTCTATGTCAGGGCGCAGGATAACCCCTTGTGAATGACCCTTGCTCACCCTCTAGGTGCGTGGCGTGAGCAGCCAAGGCAATTCCTCAGGCGTTGTTGGTTAAGCACTTACAATCATACACACAGTAAATACATCAATCCCCCCAGAAACGGACACCAGCCTTGGATATGTAGAAAAATACGCTTCTTTATGTAAAAATAGGTATATATATCTCAGCAGACTTATCACAAGACCAATATCGTTTTCGCTATGCCACCAGGTTGTACAGCAGGCAAATGTTCTTTGTTCATAGCTCAAAATGGATACTTTGTAGTCTCTTGCAAATGTTACTTGTGGTTCCAGTACTCACAGAGATCGGCTCCTGCGAACGGGGAAATAAGGCGTTGTGGGCCCCGAGCCCGATACTGGAACTTCTTTCGTGATGTGGAGAGTCGGCACAGGTCGGTGCGACTCTCAGCTTGGGAAGTGTTCTTGGGTCCTCAATCAGCAGGTGTGGGCACGTAGGCAGGCGCGGCCAGCGACCCTTTAGCACGGCGGTGCCGGGGGGTCTCCACAGCGGGGGCGGCGCGGCCTGAGAGGTCCGGGGATAGCGAAGCGGGGTCGCAGGGCACGGTCAGTGCAGCTGGATGACCCGGCGTAGATCACAGTCGTCGGACGGCTTCCGGCGGGAGGGGTGATAGCGCGGTCAGCGCGCTCCAGTAGCAGGCGGTGACAGGGATGCCGGCGGCCTGGCCCGGGGACAGAGAGCGGCTCTGGACGGAGCGGGACTCTCACGGGTTTGAGGCAGGCAAGCTTCTGAGTGTCACGCCCCTAGGAGGGGCGATGAGGGGCGCAGTCTCTTTCCAGCGGGATGCACACACGGCTCGAATTGGAGGACGAGCAAAAGCACAGAGAACCCACTGGTCCTGGGGTTCAGTTCAGGGGGCAAGCTCAGATCAAGCCCTTGGAGAATGTTCAAGCACAAAGTAGCAAAGTCTTTTCAGTAAGTCTCTTCCTCTCCTTTCTCAGCAAGGCAAGCAGCAGGCCAGCTCCTCCAGCGTCTTCTTCTCCTTCTAGTCGGGCAGAGGTTCTTTGTGGTAAACAGGATTCTGATTTCTTAGGAGCCAGGCTCCTACTTTTATACCATGATTCTTTTGTTCTTTAGCGCCAGGGGGCCTGGGCCTGGCTCAGTCCAGTTCTGGAGCACTTTGTTATGGTGACTCTGCTCTTTCCTTTCAGCAGCAGGGCAGAGACATCAGCCGCTCCACAGGGGGCGGCGCCGGCTTTGTGGGGGCAGAGCACAGGTCTATTCAAGAGTCAAGGTGTACTCCTCCCACCCATCCAGGTGTCACCTCTCTACCCACCACTTGGCAGCCAACCTGTCTCTGGGGATTCCCCAACCCTGCTCCTTACTGTTGCTAGGCAGAACACACACACACAGCAGAGGCGGACTGAGATGGTCAGGTCAGTAAATACTAACTTTCTAAAAGTAGTATTTACAAACCCAGGATATTAAAATAAACTTGGCTACAAGAAGTATTTTATTATTCTGAGTTCAGGCATACTAAACTTGACATTCTACCATGCGCTATGAGTCCACTGGGGTCACAGCGTGTAGCGACCCCAGCAGCCCATTCTGGCCTATGGAGAGCAGGTAGCCTTCAATAGTGAAAAACGAAAAGGGCTGTAATTCACTACTAAGACATGCCACACACATCAGGGCATGTCCTACCTTATGCCTACAATGCACCCTGCCCTTGGGCCTACCAGAGGGGTGGCTAATATGTAGGTAAGGGAAGGTTTAGGGACTGGCAAGTGGAGGCACTTGCGCAGTCAGCGCGACGGTCCCGGACCGCGCACAGGGTCTGCGGTGGCAGACCCTAGACATCTTTTACAAGGCCGCTTTCTGTGGGTGGCGCAACCAGCGCTGCAAGCCCACCAGCAGCATTGGCATTCACAAGCCCTGGCACCCCTGGTGCACTCTACTGGGGACTGACAGTGAATCCAATAAACCAATCATGGACATCAATTACAGGTACACTTTACCTAGGGAGCACTTGCACTGCGGCACGGATTAGCCGTGGCGCAGTGCCCTGAGCGGACAACACCAGCAAAACAATCGAGGCACACCATCAAAAAAGTGGAAGGGAAACTCACGCCAAGGTGCCAGGTCTAACACGTGTCCCCTCCAGCTGAAATGTGGGGAGAAATACCCTTGCCCAGGGGGTTCCTCGTCACTAAGGCGGAAATACCTGGACAGACCGTCAGCGTTGGCGTGATCTGTACCAGGACGGTGTTCCACCGTAAAGTCCATACCCTGTAGGGAGATGGACCACCTCAACAGCTTCGGGTTCTCACCCCTCATTTGCATCAACCATCTGAGGGGCCTGTGGTCCGTCTGAACCCGGAAGTGAGACCCAAACAAGTAGGGTCTTAGCTTCTTCAGCGTCCAGACCACAGCAAATGCTTCTCGCTCAATTGCACTCCACCTACTTTCCCGTGGAAGTAGCCTCCTACTGATGAAGGCTACGGGTTGGTCCCAGCCCTCCTCAGTCATCTGTGAGAGAACAGCCCCTACACCATGCTCTGAAGCGTCTGTCTGCACTAGGAATTCCTTGGAGAAGTCAGGGGCCAAGAGCACAGGCGCCGTGCACATGGCAGTCTTCAGGGTGTCGAAAGCTTTCTGACAGGTGTCAGTCCAAATCACGTTCCTGGGCTGCTTCTTGGAAGTCAGCTCTGTCAAGGGGGCAACAATCGTTCCATAGCCCTTGACAAACCTCCTGTAGTACCCAGTGAGCCCCAGGAAGGCCCTCACTGCGGTCTGCGTCTTGGGGGGTTCCCAAGCCAGGATGGTCTCAATTTTGGGTTGCAAGGGTGCCACCTTGCCACTCCCCACTTGGTGTCCCAAGTACACCACGGAACCCTGCCCGATCTGGCACTTGCTTGCCTTGATCGTGAGGCCTGCTCGGCGCAGAGCCATCAACACTTCCCAGAGGTGGTGCAGGTGTTCAGGCCAGGTGGCGCTGAACACTGCGATGTCATCCAGGTAGGCGGCACTGAACGCATCCAGCCCAACCAGTACCTGGTTGACCAACCTCTGAAAGGTGGCAGGGGCATTCTTCATCCCAAATGGCATGACTCGGAACTGGAAGTGCCCATCTGGTGTAGAGAATGCTGACCTCTCTTTGGCCCCATCGGTCAAGGCGATCTGCCAGTACCCAGACGTTAAATCAAACGTGCTGAGGAACCGGGCAGCCCCCAGCCGATCAATGAGCTCATCAGCTCTGGGGATGGGGTGCGCGTCAGTCTTCGTTACTGAATTGAGTCCTCTGTAGTCCACACAGAACCGGAGTTCAGGTGTGGCTCCCGGCGCAGCAGCTTTGGGGACCAAGACCACGGGGCTGGACCAAGGACTGCTGGAGGACTCAACCACCCCTAGCGCAAGCATCTTGGAGAACTCCTCCTTGATGCAAGCTCTGACCCTGTCAGTTACCCTGTAAGCCTTGTGCTTCACAGGTAAGCTGTCTCCTGTGTCCACATCATGGACGCACCAATCTGTGACACCAGGAACCAGGGAGAACCTATCGGAAAACTGCCCCAGCAAGTGGCGGCAATCTTCCTGTTGTTCGGGCGTCAGGGTGGGTGAGAGGTTAACTCCATCCACTGACCCATCTTTCTCAGAGGCTACTAAGAGGTCAGGAAGAGGCTCGGTCTCCTCTTCCATTCCATCATCAGTGGCCAGCAGCATGCCCACTTCGGTCCTCTCTAAGTGGGGCTTAAGGCGGTTAACATGTAGGACCCTCAAAGGGTTCCTGGGAGACTGCATGTCCACCAAGTAGGTGATAGGACTTTTGCGCTCCACAACCTCAAATGGACCTGTCCACTTATCCTGAAGTGCACAAGGCTCCACTGGGGCCAAGACCCACACCTTTTGTCCAGGTTGAAGCTCTACCAGAGTGGCATTCCGGTCGTACCACCGCTTCATCTCCTCCTGGCTGGCTTCCAGATTTGCCTCAGCAAGTTGCCTGAAACGCCGAGTCTGGTTTCGGAAGGCCAGCATGTAACTGTATACATTCTGGGGAGGTTTCCTGGGAGATTGCTCCCAGCCTTCCTTTACCAAACTCAGAGGTCCTCTTACCGGGTGACCATACAGAAGCTCAAAGGGGCTGAATCCTAGAGACTTCTGTGGCACCTCTCGGTAAGCGAAGAGCAGGCATGGCAAGAGGACGTCCCACTTATGCCTCATTGGACCGTCCAGGCCCATGATCATGCCTTTGAGGGTTCGGTTGAATCTCTCAACCAACCCATTTCCTTGGGGGTGGTAAGGAGTGGTGAACTTGTAAGTTACCCCACACTCCTTCCACAGGGATTTCATATATGTGGATATGAAATTGGTCCCCCTGTCGCTCACCACCTCTAGAGGGAATCCCACTCGGGAGAAAATTCCCATCAGTGCCCGTCCCACCACGGGGGCCGTCACTGTCCTCAGAGGGATGGCTTCAGGGTACCGGGTGGCATGGTCCACCAAGACCAGGATGAACCTGTTGCCCAGGGCTGTCTTGGGGTCCAGAGGCCCCACAATGTCAATACCCACTCGCTGGAATGGCGTACCGACCACGGGGAAGGGCTGCAGAGGAGCCTTGTGCTTCCCTCCGCTCTTACCACTTGCCTGGCAAGTCTGACAGGTTCTGCAGTAGGAATCTGAATTCTTGTGCATTTGGGGCCAGTAAAAGTGGGTGACAAGCCTGTCATAGGTCTTGTCCATCCCCAAATGTCCTGCTAAAGGCACATCATGAGCCAGCCCCAGTAGGAAGGTTCTGAACTTCTGGGGTACCACCAGCACACGGGCTGACCCAGGTTCAGCAGCCTTAGGCTCGGAATACAGGAGGTCACTCTCCCAGTACACGTAATGTGTTTTGGCCTGAACACCATTGGCCTGGTCTGCAGCCTGTTGCCGCATACCCACGAGAGAAGGGCATTCTTTCTGCTCCCTGCAGAACTCCTCCCTGGAGGGACCTCCTTCTTGCTGCCAATGGGTCAGCTCAGGCAAGTCTCCCAGTTCGGCAATCTGTTCCCCGGTAGGCTCCAGAGCATCCCCCTCAGGGTCTACTTCCTCCTGGGCCGTGGGAACTTCGGGGGCCGGTTTCCCACGCCTCCTGCGCCTTCTCCCTAAGGCCGGTTCCTGGACCTCTCCCTCAGGCTCCAGGACCCTCTCAACACCCCTACTGGCTGCCATGGACCGGGTGGTCACGCACGCCCAGTCGGGTAGACCCACCATCCTCAGATGCGTGGTCTTCTCCACCTTTTCCCAAGGGGAGCTCTCCAGGTCGTTCCCTAGCAGACAGTCTACAGGCATGTCAGTTTTCACAGCGACTTGTAGAGTACCAGAGACCTCCCCCCACTCAAAGGGAACTTGAGCCATTGGACAACGACTCTCTATGTTGTCAGCATTGACAACCCTACAGTAGGCATTGGGTACAATCTGCTCTTGAGACACCAGGTGTTGCCTCACCGAGGTCACGCTGGCTCCTGTATCTCTAAGAGCCTCAACCTTCTTTCCATTGATGGTCACTACTTGCCCATATTTCTTAGTGTTAGAGGGCAAGTAAGTTTCGGGGACCATCTCACTGTCTCCTAGCGAGACTAGGGTCATCTGCCCGGGACCCCCACCCTCCTGGACTGCTACCTCCTCCCCAAAATTAACACTAGCTACTTGCCGGGGTGGAGCACCAGTGGGTGCGGTCTTACCAAACAGGCGACACTTAGGATCAGAGGCAATGTGACCCGGGTCACCACACCTATAACAATTGAAGGGCCCCTTTGGAACAGGTCTACCTGTCGGGGCCCCGTTCTGCTGCGGGGGTGGGGGAGGCTGAGAACCCTTCTGCTGGTTCCCTTGGGAATTACTTTGGGGGCCTTTTTGGAACCCCTTCTGTTTACCCCTGTCCCCCCCACTCTTCTGCTGGGGACCCTGCCCACCTTTGGCGGAGTCTCCCACTTGACCCTTGTGGACCCTGGTGCTGAGCCAGCGGTCCGCCTCATCAGCAAGCTTCCTCGGGTTGGACAGCTTGCTATCAATCAGGTGCTGGCGTAGCTCAGGAAAACATTGACTGGACAAGTGCTCCCATGCAATTAAATCAAGCAGCCCTTGATAATCATTCACTTTGCTACCCTTCACCCAACCATCCAGCGCTCTGCAGAAAAAGGTCACATACTCCACATACGTACTCTCAGGGATCTTCTTCGTCTCCCTGAACCGCTGTCTATATAGCTCCGGAGTTAACCCATACCTGTTCATTAAAGCTTCCTTCATATGGGGGTATGAGGCTTGGAGATCTAAGGGTAAATCCTCAGTGCGTCACGCCCTTCAGCAAGGAACCTTCCCCACAACCCCGCTCCCCAGTCTTTCTCAGGGACCCGGTGTGAAGACATGGCCACCTCGTAGGCTCTAAACCACTGCCCTATGTCATCCTTTCTAAAATACTCCTTTACTACATCTTTGGGGATGTACACCTTGGACTCTACCTGCACTGGTGGAGTGCTGCCACCAGAAGGAGCGGTGTCCAAACTTTTCGCCTTCAGCTCCAACTCCTTCAATCTGATATCATGATCCATTTGGCGTTGTTGTGCCTCCAGGGCCAACTTCTGCCTTTCCATTTCCATTTGTCCTGCCAACTTTGCCATCTCCATTGCATGCGCCCTGTCGGCTGCCCTGTCTGCCAGCTCCTCTGGCGACCGGACTCTGCTGGGCTCCTCAAGGTTGTCGGGTGGAACGATGTCCCCCGCATTCCGTGGGTCTCGTGACTCCTTCCAGGCTCTCAACGCCTTGGTGTACTGGGTCTTCCTCTTGAATCCAGCATGGGGGACTCTGAATTTTACACTGTAGCCTTTCAATTGCTCCATCGTGTAGCCTTCCAGTCTCTCCCAATCCACCTTATCTATTCCAGAAATCACAGAGAGTGCTCTCCCAGCGGAGAGTGAGCTAGGCATGGTTGCAGTAACGGCAGATGTCTCAACAAAGTTCAACAAATGAAAACCTGTGGCTGCGTTATTTGGTCTGCTCTCCCTATCTGGTGATTAATAATTCACTGTATGTAAATTACAAGTGCAAATCCGAAATCCCAGCCGCTGCCAACAATGTTAGAGTCGGGGATCTCTGGTTGGCGCAAGGTTGCCCTTGTGTCAAGCAGGAACCCTCTCCTCTACGTCAGGGCGCAGGATAACCCCTTGTGAATGACCCTTGCTCACCCTCTAGGTGCGTGGCGTGAGCAGCCAAGGCAATTCCTCAGGCGTTGTTGGTTAAGCACTTACAATCATACACACAGTAAATACATCAATCCCCCCAGAAACGGACACCAGCATTGGATATGTAGAAAAATACGCTTCTTTATGTAAAAATAGGTATATATATCTCAGCAGACTTATCACAAGACCAATATCGTTTTCGCTATGCCACCAGGTTGTACAGCAGGCAAATGTTCTTTGTTCGTAGCTCAAAATGGATACTTTGTAGTCTCTTGCAAATGTTACTTGTGGTTCCAGTACTCACAGAGATCGGCTCCTGCGAACAGGGAAATAAGGCGTTGCGGGCCCCGAGCCCGATACTGGAACTTCTTTCGTGATGTGGAGAGTCGGCACAGGTCGGTGCGACTCTCAGCTTGGGAAGTGTTCTTGGGTCCTCAATCAGCAGGTGTGGGCACGTAGGCAGGCGCGGCCAGCGACCCTTTAGCACGGCGGTGCCGGGGGGTCTCCACAGCGGGGGCGGCGTGGCCTGAGAGGTCCGGGGATAGCGAAGCGGGGTCGCAGGGCACGGTCAGTGCAGCTGGATGACCCGGCGTAGATCACAGTCGTCGGACGGCTTCCGGCGGGAGGGGTGATAGCGCGGTCAGCGCGCTCCAGTAGCAGGCGGTGACAGGGATGCCGGCGGCCTGGCCCGGGGACAGAGAGCGGCTCTGGACGGAGCGGGGCTCTCACGGGTTTGAGGCAGGCAAGCTTCTGAGTGTTACGGCCCTAGGAGGGGCGATGAGGGGCGCAGTCTCTTTCCAGCGGGATGCACACACGGCTCGAATTGGAGGACGAGCAAAAGCACAGAGAACCCACTGGTCCTGGGGTTCAGTTCAGGGGGCAAGCTCAGATCAAGCCCTTGGAGAATGTTCAAGCACAAAGTAGCAAAGTCTTTTCAGTAAGTCTCTTCCTCTCCTTTCTCAGCAAGGCAAGCAGCAGGCCAGCTCCTCCAGCGTCTTCTTCTCCTTCTAGTCGGGCAGAGGTTCTTTGTGGTAAACAGGATTCTGATTTCTTAGGAGCCAGGCTCCTACTTTTATACCATGATTCTTTTGTTCTTTAGCGCCAGGGGGCCTGGGCCTGGCTCAGTCCAGTTCTGGAGCACTTTGTTATGGTGACTCTGCTCTTTCCTTTCAGCAGCAGGGCAGAGACATCAGCCGCTCCACAGGGGGCGGCGCCGGCTTTGTGGGGGCAGAGCACAGGTCTATTCAAGAGTCAAGGTGTACTCCTCCGACCCATCCAGGTGTCACCTCTCTACCCACCACTTGGCAGCCAACCTGTCTCTGGGGATTCCCCAACCCTGCTCCTTACTGTTGCTAGGCAGAACACACACACACAGCAGAGGCGGACTGAGATGGTCAGGTCAGTAAATACTAACTTTCTAAAAGTAGTATTTACAAACCCAGGATATTAAAATAAACTTGGCTACAAGAAGTATTTTATTATTCTGAGTTCAGGCATACTAAACTTGACATTCTACCATGCTCTATGAGTCCACTGGGGTCACAGCGTGTAGCGACCCCAGCAGCCCATTCTGGCCTATGGAGAGCAGGTAGCCTTCAATAGTGAAAAACGAAAAGGGCTGTAATTCACTACTAAGACATGCCACACACATCAGGGCATGTCCTACCTTATGCCTACAATGCACCCTGCCCTTGGGCCTACCAGAGGGGTGGCTAATATGTAGGTAAGGGAAGGTTTAGGGACTGGCAAGTGGAGGCACTTGCGCAGTCAGCGCAACGGTCCCGGACCACGCACAGGGTCTGCGGTGGCAGACCCTAGACATCTTTTACAAGGCCGCTTTCTGTGGGTGGCGCAACCAGCGCTGCAAGCCCACCAGCAGCATTGGCATTCACAAGCCCTGGCACCCCTGGTGCACTCTACTGGGGACTGACAGTGAATCCAATAAACCAATCATGGACATCAATTACAGGTACACTTTACCTAGGGAGCACTTGCACTGCGGCACGGATTAGCCGTGGCGCAGTGCCCTGAGCGGACAACACCAGCAAAACAATCGAGGCACACCATCAAAAAAGTGGAAGGGAAACTCACGCCAAGGTGCCAGGTCTAACAGTCTTTGTTTCACATACCATGTGACCAGGGGCCATTTTTTGTATAGTCAGTGTCCAGAGGCCTACATGTGTTCTTTGTTTTCTATGCCTCCTGCTTGTTGTTGTTTAAGCATGTTGCTGACGGCGCTTTTATGTAGACAATCAGTGTGCTTTTGCCATAGGTCTCTGTGTATTCGTTGTTTACCATGCCTCTTGCTTGTTGTTGTGACCATGTGGCTTTCAGAATGTTTGTGTAACCAGCCAGTATGTTTTGCCATAGGCCTGCATGTGTTCTTTGTTCCCCATACCTTCTTGCTCAGTGTTGTTGTTAACCATGTGGCACTGGCTGGCAGCCATTTTGTACATATAGCCAGTGTGTCTTTGCCATAGGCTAGCATGAATAGATGAGATATCAGTTTAATAAGGTGCTTGGGGATAATTTCACTTATTAACTTTTTTTAATTTTAATTAATTTTTTTATTTTATTTTTTAATTACATTTTTCTTCTTATTTTTTTCTTAATTTCTTTTCTTTTAATTTTCTTTAATTGCTTTTAATTTTAATGTATTTTATTATTTACATTTTAAATGATTTTTTTCCATTTTACTTAGGCCGATCTAGTATTCATCCATCCATCCACCATAGGCGCACAGCTTTACAACAACATTCAGGGCCTCATTGATGAGTTGTTGCTGATACACTGCCCTACGTCAAGAGAAAAGGGCAGGAATGTGCTGTATTTATGAAATATCTATGAAATACGTCACATTCCTGTCCTATTCACTGTGTTCCAAAGCACGCACCTTTGCACCATAGTACAAGAGTGCCTGCATTTCGGGGATGATTATTTTTGTGCAGAAAGGGAAACCTTCCTGTACAAAAACAGTCACAAGAGGCTTTTTCCTCTTTCTATGTGTGCTGCAGAATCTAGATCACACAGAAAATTGAAAAGTAAGGAGAATTAAAGATATTTCTCCTCGTTGTGCCTCCCTTTCAACTCCCCTGGGGAGGCATACGTTTTTGGCACTGCCTCAGTGCTATGAATTCTGGTAAATCGGGGGCAGCGCCAAAAATCCTTGGACGGTGCTGGGAACGCTCCCAGCAACACCCATTGCACGCCCCTTTAACACAGAAAACGGAGTCAAAGGGAACAATATTTACAAGGCAGCATTAAGCCAAGAAAAGTAACTTTGTGCTGCCTGGTAAATATGGAGCAGGCTCATGAGCCACCAGAGCGTCACAAAAAGTGACGGATCGGTGGCACAAGAGGGTTATAAATAAGCCCCTCATTTTTTTAGGTACATAATTTTGTTTTCTCCTGGACACCCTAGCTACTGTGCACTTTAGAGTAAACATATTTGCATTATTTATTTGTGTAATGAAGATGATTAATTGATTCCAACCTGGACCACATTGCCTGCCATGGGTGCACACTTACCTCCATTAAAAAAAATATTACTATTCTATTTACCCATTTAGTTACCCATTTAGTTCCATGAGTGCCACAGGTGTATCCTTTAGAAAAGAAAAAGAGCTCTATCATTCTGTATATTGTGTGTTATTCTGATGTGGAATTATGGTGGTGTGGGTTGACTTTAAAGTGGTTACCTAAGTAAATAAAACCACCACACTAATATTGCCTTTGTCTGTTCTATTTCAAACTGCAAACAATGAAACGTTTCACACTAAATGTTTTCCTTGCTTGTTTGCTTTTAGGTGCACAAGAAAAGAGACACCACCAGCAGTACAGTCAAACAGAAGGCCTGTGCAGTCACACATCAGTCCTCCAATCTCTTGCACTTGTGCAGCTTAGTGCCACTGCCACTGCCAACTGAGAGCTTTAAGATGGCCCCAAAGAAAAATGCATCCAAGAAAGTTGTCAGTGAGAAGAATCAGCCTCCCTCCAGTAGCGTGTCACCTCAAAACCTATTTGGATCACCATGTTGTGTGCCTGCCCCACCGTCCTCTGGGGAGCAAGCTGAGAGCAGCACTCCTGCATCAACAACACCACACCAATGTCAGTGAGGCAACCACTGCAATAATGGCAACGCCAACAAGTAGTGACTTTGAATTGGATTTGTTCCTTTGACAAAGTAGAACACAATTGCTCCAGGAAACAGAGCAAAGTGGACAGCAGCAGCAGCCAGTGATAGCACATTTTCCTGATGTTGGAGCAGAACAGGAGGCTGAGTTTCCTTCTGATCAAGATTCTCCTCTTTCATAAACTTTGGCTCCCAGATCTCCATCAAGGAAAAGGAAGGGTGCTACTCCACCATGTTCTCCAAGCATCACTTCTGATGATGATGATAGGGAGATGGAGGGACCCCTGTGGAGTCCAGAAAACAACAGGAGAGGCAAGGGAAAAGAAAGGTTTGTGAAAGACTTAGACTTATGGAAGGGAATGATGATGAGGATGATGACGATGAGGCAGTCATTGTGAAAGGTGACACAAAGGAGTCTGACATTGCTATTCAACCTGATCTGAGGCATATGGCACTGGTATAACTGCCAGTTCCCATATTTGCAAACGCCAGCTGAGACCTGCACCAACTTCTACCTCAGGAGAAGCAGAGAGCCAATCAACAACATGCCAACCTACCTCCAGTTCTTCTTCAGGCTTTGGCAGTGGCACAGTAAAAAAGTACTTCTACCCGGTTTGGGGCTTTTTAGAGTTAGTAAAAAGGGGAGCGCATTATAGTATTCAGTATTTGCCACACAAATGTTCATTGAGGTAAGCCTGGAACAAATTATGGTTCTGAAGGTCAAACAACCCATATGAAAAAACACCACACAATGAAGTGGGTAGAGCACCGTAATAAATTGCTAAACATGGCTGAGGTGGTGAGGATAGCTGGGGAACATCAGCTACAAGTTCTATTACAGTGGGAGCCGGAGATGAGGAAGAAGAGGGTGACATTTCATGCAAAGCAGCCCTGTCCTCAGCAGTGTGCCAGCAGAATCACCCACCTCAGTGATGTCAAAATGGCACGATACTTGGAGTGAGATGGAGACACCACAGCATATAATGCCTGCCCACCATGATGCACATTGATTTTACCACCACTTTCTTCTTGAAAGTCACCTGTGTCAGTGACCCAGACACAAAGAAAATCCAGGCTACCATTATGGGAATGTTTAGGCAAAGGGGACCCTATGAGCGCAACCACTCAACAGCATGTTTGTACAATGGGAAGCTGCAAACATGTTAGCGCTGAACCTCCTCACTCTTTCTATTGTGGAAGTAGTGCGAACCTTAGGATTTGTGGCAGCCATCTGCCTGAAATGATAGTTTCCAAGTCGTCCTGTTTAGTCAGAGCTGCTGTTCCAGCGCTGCATCAGGATGTGCTGCAGTTGGTTGGACAAGCTTTGCAGCAAAGTCTTGTCCACACTATTCATCTGATAACTGAAATGTGGATACGTTATCAGGCGACTGATTACATGTGCATCACTGCACACTGAATCTCTTTTGAAGGGGTAAAGCAAAAGATATCTTCAGGTCTTTGCCCTGCAGTAAGTTCTAGGAGCGTTCATCGGCATGCAACAGTGGCCATGTTCGCCATGATAAAACCACATACAGCTGTAAACATCTTAGACTAATTTAACAGCAAGGTTTATGAATGGCTGTGAACCAGAGGTCTCAGAATTGGATTTGTTGCCACAATGGAAGTAACATAGTCCAGACCTTGCCAGATGGTGGCTATTTCAGGGTACTTTGTGTGGCCCATTCCATCAACCTGGTGGTGCAAGACTTTATTAAAAAAGAAGGCATAATCAGCAAAATAGTGACCATCTGCAGGAGAATCTGCACTCTTATCAGCCAATCTTGGAAAGCCAGTAGCAGTTTATTCAGCATGCTAGTTGAGCACCAGTTGAAGCCGATACAGGAGGTGCCAATGCATTGGAACTCGACCTATTACACGTTGAAACCTCTGTTTGATCAGTACAAACAGGTGAATGAATATGTCAATCAAAGCTGAGAGGATGCATTTGGCAAAGCTATGACCACTGATGTGGACAAATGGGCCCAAGTCATATGCGTGATATGGATGCTACTCCCTTTTGATGTTTTTTATGTGGGAAGTTAGGAAGAAAGACAGTATGATGAGCCAATCTATTACATTATTGCATCTGCCACAGGACCAGATGAAGAAGGGGTCTGAAAGGTTTGCCCCTGCAGGTGTGAACGAAAACAAAGAAGCGCATGCCTTAGTTGAGAGTTTAATTCTTCGCTTGGCTTGTAATTCAAGGCTGTAACAGAACATTATCTCATCCAAGTGGTACATCTGTGCCACACTACTTGATTTATGGTACCAAAAAATTCTGCCCACTATCATTCCTTTTTCTGAAGGGGATGTTTCAAAATGCAAGAGGTGGGTTGTTGAGCAAGCTGGAGACCTGGTAGAAGAATGGCTGGAACTTAGACTCCCAACACACAGTTCTGGGGTGCCGCTTTCAACTTCCAGAGAGGAGTGTCTTGTCTCACAGCAGCCAACAACACCATCAACCAGAAAACAGGCAACACCAGCAGCAGTAGAACCCGAGCTTACCTCTGCATTGTATTGGTTTCAGTCAGCAGGGATTAAGTCCAGTGCAGAGGCAATAGCAAAAGAGGATGAGCAAGTGACAGTACGAATGACCATCCACAGGATACTTCAGCAGTGTCTGTATGATCCAAATGAAAGAGGTCTATCTGGATTAAAACCCATTGATACATTGGCATGGGAAGATGCAACAATGGCCAGACCTCAGCAGGCTGGCAATAAAGTAGGCCTGGGCCAAAATTCCGTTCTGTTCGCGGAAATTGCGATAATTTGGCATTTTCGCGTTCCGCGGAGCGCGCGAAAATGTCAAAATTTCCGCATTCCGCAGCTTAGCGATAATTTGTTTCTTGCTCACGCTGTAAAATAATACATTCTCGCGTGCGCGCGATCGCCTTACCTGAATCCCCGCGTTCGCCGACAAGTTTTCCCGATCTGGTCGCGTTCTCCACGTGATGTTGGATTGTTGGTAGCCATTTGCGCTGTCTCGCGACAGTTCGCGCCCGCAGTAACGTCATGCGTCGCTCGATCACATCTTTCTTCTCGCGATCATGCACCGCGAGACAAGTGAAAACAAGATGGCCGCGCCCGCGAGCAACCGCATGGGTAAGTTGGCGGGCCGAGACCACGCAGAAAATACCGCAAACGGGCGGGAAAAAAACTTCTGCATCTTCGCGATATGTCCGCATGTTTGCGGAGATTTTTAACATTTTCGCAATAATTTGCTAAAGTGAATTTCGCAAATTCCGCTCACCCCTACAATAAAGTATCTGGCTTAACCATTAGCCGGTGTGTCTGCTGATCATGTGTTCAGTGCAGCTGATGCAGTTGTTACAGTGCGAAGGACTAGTCTTTCATCTCAAAACATGGAGAGATTGACTATGATGAAAAGGAACTAACATCCCATACCACACAATTGCACTGTTCCTCAAGCAGCACAGGAGGAATAGGAGAAAGATTGGTCAGAGTCAAGTGTGTTAGCTGACCAACTTCCAGGTGAACCACCTGAGTTTGAGGATACATTCTATTACCTGGATGGAGAATGCCAGTGCCCCCATAGAACCTTTTCATTATTTCTCTTTGAACTTCTATCTTTGCAAAAAAAAAGTGGCTAGTGAAACATTATTATTTTTGTGTCAGATTTATGCTGCCCCACATTTTTGAGTCACACATATTGCCGGATTGCAGTTGAACCAGTGTGCATTGAAGAAGCCTCTACAATTCCTTCATGACATTAGAGACTATGTCTGTTCCGCTCACATGCCTCTCCTTTATTCCTTTTTTGCATCACTTAGCGCTAGTAAGGCTGCCCCAGAAGATTGAAGGTTTACAAGAGTGCCAATACCAAATTCCAATGTATTGCCTGCATCAAAGATGAATTGTTTACCTACCACCTAACCTACCCATGCTTGGATTGGATTTTGGAAGCGGGAACTACAACTATCCCAATGGTGAGTGAGTGATTGTGTAAGTGATGATTGATGATTCATGAGGTGGAAGATAGTGAGGGAGGGTGTTAAACTGTGATTTGGGAAATTGCTTGAGATGATTTGAAATGTTTGTAGCCTGAATGATGGCAGATCATTTTTTCCTTGGAGGTAATTGGCCTTTACAAACTTACTTAGTGAAAATTAATTAACCTGCACAGTCCATTTCTATGATCCTTCTTTTTTTTCATCTGCTAATAGGGCTGCCACATAAGATCATTTGATTTAGAAGAGTGCCAAATTCCCATATGTTGCTTGCTTCAAAGGGCAGATAGTGTACCTACCACTGAGCTTGAATCCGAACAGATAGCCATTGTACCAATGAGTGATCTGATTATTGAGTGATTGGGAGTGATGATTGATGATTCATGGGGTGGCAGACAGTGAGGGAGAGTGTGAACTGTAATTTGGGACTTTGCTTGAGATGATTTGCAACATTTGGGGCCTGAATGATGGGCGATAATCTTTTCCTGGAGGTGATTGGCCCTTTCACACTTAGCCAGATTTGCTTGCAGGGTCTTCTCCTTTTTTTCTGGTTCTTCATGGGCCAGAATAGTCACTTTTATTTAACAAATAAAAACAGACAGCAAACTTTTTTTCTCTACTTGTTCTTCAACGGCAGTGCACTACACGTTTACTTAGCTCAGGTCATGACTTGTCTGGGACAGAGTTATTCGGAGTCAGAAGGAGAATGGAAGAACTCAGGGTGGGATCTACGGGCCTACCTCATTAACAACTAGAAGCAAGAAGTTATCGACTTCAAAGGTCAGTCTGAGGCCTAGTAATCAGCTATGTGGAATGGTGAGAGGTGCATTGATTTATGAAATGCTGCTGTTTGTGTGTGTTGCACTGGTGGAAATAGTGAAACTCTGAGTCTCCTTCTTGGTGTTTTTTGCTCTGCCTCTAAGTCTTCCTAATACAGTCCTCATGTAGCTTACCTTACTTCTGTCCTTCTCCTTGACTCTAAAATACAGTTGAATGCTGTGAGCAAAGATCAAGAGCGCCTCCACGCCATCTGCCCCTTTTCACTGGGGCTGGTGCCAAGGCTATCAAAAATAGATTTTATGTTTTTTTTCTGTAAACAGCAGGGCTTTATTTGGGTACTTACCTTTGCTTTGTTTTGCAAACTATTGCATAGTTGTTTATGCACTTACTTTTGAATGCTTTACTCATGTTGCATCCCCATTACAAGAAAGCCACCACACTGCCATTGCCTGGAGTCCCCTTTTTTTTTTAAAGACCCCCTTCAAACTATTCATTCTTCTGCTGGTCAAATTGAACATTATCTTCACTATTATAGTATGTATATGGCCTGCTAAACAGCAGATATTATGTGCAATTTTTCTCGCTGCTAGGTAAACAGCAGATATTCTGTACTATTTGGCCAGCAGCTGGTTAAATAAAAATGTTGGCCCTTATGTACCAGTTCCTAAATAACCGCATCAAGCCACCTTACTGTGCTGGATGAAAGGGCAGGAATGCACCATATTTTATATTATATAGTGCATTCCGGTCCTTTCATAGCACTGGTGTACTTTTGATAGCCTTGTGCCAATACAGGCACCCATTCGTCACCTTACAAGAGTGCCTGTGTTGTAGGAAGGTGTTCCTTCCTGCACAAAATAATCATCAAAGGAATTTTCCTTTTTCTATGTTTCCCGCAGAATGTAGAAAGAGGAAAAACAAGGAGAAATAAACAGATTTGTCCTTGTTACAGCTCACCTGGGAAGGCACTGCATTTTGACGCATTCCCAGGTTTGCCAGTAATGGTAAATCTGAGAATACACCAAAACTGGTGGTTGGATGTGTGCGAACACCCATGTTACAACCATTTTCAATGCCTCCCTTGGGCAGAGTAATGGAAGGCAGTGATTTGCACTGCCTTGTATTATTCCAGATTTATCAAGACATGCAGGACCACCCAAGGTGGCCTTGCGTGGCAGGATAAATCTCACTTAGGAGTAGCAGAAGGGTGACGCAAAACTTTGAGAAATCTGGCCCTTCCTTCATAAAAACCTTTTGCTGTGATATCATTTGGCAACATTACATGTTCTACAAATTCCTTTTTATTGGACAATTAGCAAGTTCAGTTGGATTATTGAGATTTTGAGAAGCAACACTAAATCATAATTTACCATGCTGGTATATTTAGCAGTATGTAAAAGTTCTAGCCAATTCTTTGACCTTATGCAGCACTCTAACATCAATGGTAGCACTTTGGTATACTTAGCAATTTACTGATTCTTTTGCCAGAAATCTAGCATGATGGGTCCCCTCAAGATCATTTTGGCAGCAACAAAATATGTATTCTGAACATCCAAGAATATGATACTACAGCAGCAAGTTTAATTATTCTTTTTATTTTTTTATGATTTTGTTTATGAGAAAGGAATTATCATGTTGTGAGCACTGGTGCCCGAGATGAAAGTCTGGAGTAAGTGCCCTGTTGTAGAATTGCTTGTGAAATGACATTTTTAAAAATCTGCATGCATAAATCTCACTGAAACCTGAATTTTAAACATTGCAAATATTTCATTTCTCCTTGGGGACAATATTTTTCCCGTAAAGACATTCCTTACCATCCACTGTCTACCTCTAGGAGTGAACCATTCCCATGTACATGCTGTAAACTAACTTACATGCATCTTGAGGGTGAAGAATGATGTGATAGAGGTAAATGGAAGTCACCAAATCTACTTGTTTGTAGTTTATTAACTACATTTTCAGGTGGGTGAAGGACATAAACAGCACTCCAAATTCTCTTCTTTGAAATTAAAGCAATGCACTGCAATGATGAGTTGGTTCATTGTTCTTCCATATCATTTAGAAAGGTTAGTAGCAAATATTATGCTCTGCCAAATCACCAGTAAACAATTTGGGTAATTTTTAGACTTATGATATTTCAACAACCAAAATATTTGTCTAGGTCAGTAGCCTTTAAAATGGGGGGAGGTATGCCCTCGGGGGGCATAGATGCACCACTAGGGGCTGTACCATGATCTCTACTACAATGAAACTCCCTGGTGGGTTTCATTCCTGACATCTTATGCTTTGGGGTTTATTTGTAAAGGAAGTAGGGTTTACTCTACAAATAACGTATTTTATTTGTTCAGAGGAATTCAATGTGCAGTAACATGGTAGTCAACTGACTTTGCTTGAAAAACCTCAAGGGTCGGAAAGGAGGCTGGAGTATTGTGCCTGGGATTTTCTTTGCAATGTGTTTTTCAGCAGTCTGCCGAATTTCTCAGTCACTGTGTACTACATCCATATTACTGTGTTGTTTTTGTGAGTTCATTTGTGAGGGTTAGGCTTGAATAGGCTGCAAAGAAACATTTTGCAAGAGGTTGGAAGAGACTCTGAATAATGGGCTTTGGATATGGCTTACAGGGAGATGACTGAGTAGTGAGTAATAAGAGTGGCTGGATAAGGATTTGGTACTGAACTGGACTCAACATTACAGTTCAATGTTAACAATGTTAACGAATGTTTCATCATGGAACAGCCACATTATTTCCTGTCTGATATTATTAAAGAACACTCGCCATCAGTCTAGGTGAAAACCTATGAGAAAACTCCTCAAATATTTATGATCATCTAACTAAGCCTTTATCAAGTCTGTGACTGCTTAATAATGGTTTGTGCAAGTGATGGCAGTTTAGAGATAAAACTAATATTGAGAACCAATGATACGTCCATTCGCCCTGCCTTAAAAAAGGAAACATTGTATGTTGATCCAGCATCATAACATCTAGATTTTAAGATTTGAAATTGTCATGATGTTAGGAAAAAATATATTACCCAGCACTTCACGAAAAAGACTGGCACAATAACTTGGGGGTAGGGAGAGGCTTTCAATGTATAGACAATCTATTTGTAATATGTTTGTTTAACTTCCATAAGCTGGTTAGGTAACAAATTGAACCTTCTCTGCTCTCAATTGGTTCAACTGAGTTCCTCTTGAGGTATAAAAAATTATTTTAAAACATATTCAAAATGATTAATTCTGGATTGTTCCACCTAGCAGCCATATTTTCCAGTGTTGAATAGGCTGCCTGTGTTCCATAAATGTTATAATGCACACTGTCCACTGGAACAGTACTAGCACCTCATTAGTCATTGCACCATCCAGTTCCCATGTACCAACCTCCAACTTAACCAATTGGAAAAGTCCCATACTTATAACCTGTTCATTCTGAATTCTGATTCTCACTCTACTCCCACTCCTACTCAAGGCCCCTTCTACTTACTCCATCTATAATCCTTTAAAAAAAGAAAACCAGGACCCATTGTACAAAATGCCATTCACATACTATTTGTAAAGACCTATCTAAGCACCACTCTAACAAAGACATTATTTAGACCCCCTGTCAAATTTTATCCCGACTGTCTGTCTTATAAGGCGTCCGTCATTAAATGCACCTTCAGCACCTCACCAAAACCTACTTTTAAAAGACAATTAAAAATCCCTCTTTAGATTCGCTTGAAAAACAATCTACAAAGTCACAACTAAGGGCCTTCTCTAAATCCATATCCAGTTCCCATCTTGAGGCTCCCATTGAGAATCTTCAGTAAAGCTACCATACAAAGCTCCGTCTACACACCCTCTACAAATCCCATCCAGGCCCATATGCAAGTATCCTTACAAAACTACATCTACACATCATGTACAAAGTACCATCCAGCCATTCTCATTTCCCCTTCTCTCAAGTCATATACAGATCCACTCTGATAAACACCATCCTTTTCACCACTGCTAGAACCCATCCAGATAACATCTTGTAGTGCCAGAGGCACTCCCATGTATTGGGACCATGTGATGACCTTTGACTACCATAATTTTAATTGATTTTAGGTGTTTTGATTTATTCTAGTTTGAATGTACAACATTATTTTTCCTGCATGTTCACTCTGTCTTGTGATTTCTTTCATGTATTTAAAGCTTCAAAGTTGGAGTGTAGTAGCCTTGCCAGGAGCATAATGTGTGGGATGTGCATTTAAAAGCATGATAATGAGAAAAGTGTGGAATGTACTTCTCTGTCTCGGACTGTGGTGTTATATGCCGTGGTGCTGAAATATGCATTATGATGTTGTACATTGGAAAATGAAGTGTGTAATTCTATACGCAGTGGTGCACAAATGTGCATTGTGTTGTACATTGGGAAGTTTTATGAATTTTTTACTATTGGCTTTGACATGCCCTCATGCCATCTTAAATTCTGACTCTGTCTAGCTCACGCTTTGCACACACATGCAGGCCCCCAGAACAGTCACGTTGTTTAGGCTATTTACATTCCAGATTGTTTTCTCTACGTTTGGAGATGTTTTCTACTTTCTCAAGTTTAACGAAGATAAGGGGCTGGAACATGTGGGCGCGCAGAAGAATACATGAGAACTCCTTTGCATTTGGAATGCTTGTAGTGGATTGGCCAACTTCAGTAAGTTTCCTTGGTGCAGAGGAGGTATTCTCAGAAACTTCTAGTGCATTGTGATGGCTCTCAGGTTCTGAAACGTGGCATTAAGAAGGGTGGTGCAGATTTATACTCTTTTAGTGCAATCCTGTGTTTCATTAAGAGGAGAAAACAGAGCAGTGCCATATCCACTAAATTATGGCACAGCTGCTTCCACCTGAAGCGCTGGTGCAAAAACTACCTAGCACCAAACTCACTATGTGGGATGTATATCATAGGTTTCATACTAGAAGGGTACCCATCAGTACAAAATACTATGCTAAGATACAGTTTTAAACTTTTCAGTATTGTATGTGTACTGTACAATGCACACGTGCAAAGTTTGAAAGGTTTGGAGAAATGAAAACAAACATTTCTCCAAATTAACACAAGCATCAAAAAGGCATTATTTGTGGCATAAAGCCCCTACAAATATTACTAGATAGGACTTTGCATCAAAATACATGCATAGTTCAAGGTACCAATTATGTTACACCACCTTTAATCTAAAGTCAGGCAAGTAAGGCAAAATAGTGCTTGATCTTTCTCCCCTTTCACATTCCACACTCTTACTCTCTGTTGACCTATTTTTAAAAAGAAAGCCTTTTGCCCAGCAACCTTACCGCTAATCAAACTGGTAAAATAAATATAAAAATCTGTCACCTTCATACAGCCCTTTACTACCCTAATACTAGTCAGTAATATGTGCAGCAGCTTTAACCCTTTTTACTCCCTCTCCCATTTTCCTGCTCCTTCAATGATAACAGACTGAGATTCTGTTTACAAAGATAGTATGAATGAATGAATGAATGAAGGAATGAATGAAAAAGCTTTATTCGATTACTATAAACAAGAATCATAAAAGTATCATAAAAAAATACATAGCAAATATTAATATGCACAATTCGTACAGGTAAACATACAGAAAATCACATTTATACAGTAAAAAAGTTGCTACTTATTAGAGACCTTCCTCTGTCATATTATAATAGATTTCCTGCATTTTATAACACATTTCAGAAAATTTGCCAAGCACCAGTAACAAATTCATTATTTAATAATTGTAATGCTAAAAACGCTGGTTAGCATTTTATAAAATCTAGTTTCTTTAAAATCAGTATCAACCATTTCTTTCTTATCAAAATATAAAATTTACAGAAGAATACAGTATGAATTGTAGACTGTTCTGAAATATCGTCACAGGGACATAGTTGCATCTCTCGAGTCCATTCCTTCACTTTTGGGAAGCTTATCATGGGATGAAAAATATCTAATCTAAATCTGGCCAGCAGTAATCTTTCATATTGACTAGGAACAAGGATAAGGTAGGGTTGCATACTACAAAGATAGTACAAAAAGCATTTGCAGTGCTGGCACTGGCTCTGTTGAAATATTTGCCAGCACAAAGTGAAATCCTGACTGCTGAGGGCCTGCATAGGTCGACAGAAGGCAAAGAAGATGGAGGTTGATGTCAGAAGAGAACTGAAAATTAACCATGCCTCTCTCTCATATACGAGGGAGGTGGAGGAGGTCTGGTGATGTTAGTTGGTCACCAGTCATTACACCAACTAATCAGGGCAAGTTGGCAATCCGCTCTCACCCATCTACTACTTCTGAAGTCATAGCAGCAAACACAGATGTTTCTGTGGAGTATAAATGTTTACAATATCGTCCTTCAATTAACTGTTTCAGAACCTTAGGCTAGAAAAGCTTTGCAAGGTATTTATAGGTGAACCTTGGAAAGTATGGTCTGATGACTCCTGCCTGTGCCCTGAGCACCTTCCAGTTCCATGCAGTACACCATAAGCAACACACAATGTAATATAAGAATTGCATAGAGGTGTGTGGAAGTTTGTAATATGGAGGAGGCTACTGAGTCCTGTAAGCAGCTCTAAAGGAAAGTTTTGCTTGAGTGTTGTACTATATGACAATTAACTCTTACTAAACAGCTGTTAAAGGTAGTCTTAATTAATGACAAAAATGATCGAAATGCAGGTCTATGATCAAGATGCTTAAGATACCATTAAAAGAACTTAAAGAATGTGTTTTTTCCCAAACGTTTGTACTGTTTGGGAAAAAATCCCTATAGAAAAAACATGTTATAGCGAATCCAGGTCAGAGGGAACTTGGGCAGATAAAGGTACCTGGCCTTAATTGTAATAACTGAGAACTTTCCAATGGTGATCAGGGGCCACCATAATGTAGACTCCCCCAGTGGGAATGAAGTACCTCTTTTTAGACCTTGAATCTCAGGGTAGCCAGACAGAGTAGCCCAAGGCTTACCCAGGGGAGCTGTTTTGGGCCAGAGACTCAGAATTCAGTAATGCAACAAATAATCCATTCTCCATACAATGCCTTTTTCCTATAAGAAGGCAGATATTTTATTGCATCCACTAGTAAATGCTAAGCACAAATAAGCAAATGTATACAATATGGTAGGTGGAAATGCCTATGGAGACCCACTTTAAAGGGCATGAAAACTAACGGAGCACACACTAACAAAAAGTGCTGCAAATCAGGTAACTCCCTAAATGTACAGTGGAACACCCTGGCTGGAGACATATCTTACAGTTTGTTCATCATTCATCATCAAACCCTAAAAACACAAAACCCTAAAAACACATTGCACCTCCATGGGCCTAACACAACATGAGGAGTGCATTAATTACCGCCAGACCTAGTGGCTTAATCAAGGCACCACCATAGCAATTAGAAGTTACATTTAGACTCATCCACAATGCTTCAGGATGGTAATAACTTTTCAATGACGTTAAAGACATTAAACAACATATTCAGAGATCCACCCTGAACAATGTACATGTCAATAAAGTGTTCAATGTTCAACAACATTGAATAACAAATCTTTCTTCTACCCTTCACCTGGCAAAAACCCATGCTCCCCAGGACTTGAAAAAAACGGTTTTCAGTTGTGGACTACTCCTGGTGTCACTTATTCACTGACCAAAAAGACTTAAGGTGCCTAGGATGAATTGATTAGGGGACTTGTGTATATGTGGGTCTGTTGCACTAATATTAGTTCCCAGAAATTAATGCAATGCTTTGCAGTTCCACAGCTTCTTCTTGGGTACCATGCTAAAATATGCAAATGAGCTCTCCCATGTACCAAGGGGGGAATACCATTTGCCTGAAAGCGCGCAATGTAATTCATTTTATGTATTTATTTAGTTACATAACTCCAGTCGGCCGTAAGCCGGAGTTTACTACCCCCCACCCTGCCCCTCCCCCGCCCCGCAGCACTCCCACAAGGAGCCACCACTGCATTTCACTATTGTGCTCCTTTTGGCATGCTCCTGCCTACTTTTCCTCCCTTGAGGAAGAGGTCAAGACTTGTCGTTATGGCCCTTTAACTCCTCAACCTGACCTTAAAGTCTGTTTTGCCGTTCCAGAGCATAGCGGTGCCTCTTCTGCTGAACGTGCCTCACAGTACCCAGTATGCTCTCCTCTATCTGGTGTCCAGGTAATCTCGCAGAGTTTATATGTAACACCGTGGAATTCCACCGAGTGAAACTCTGCATGTTTCACCAACCCCTACTTATATCCAAATAAATACAATGACATACTCCAAGCAAAAACAGAAAAACTTTAACCCCTTAAGCGCGGCGCGGATTTCCGCGCCACACTGAAGATTCCGTGCGCGGGCGGGGCCATGACGGAACGGTTCCGTCATAAGCACAGCCCAACCGACGTGCATGACGGAACCGTTCCGTCAAGCGCGACGAAGGGGTTAAAGCATGTAGAGAGACAGTACTTTTTTAAAATAAAAAATGCTGAGTATATGCACACGTGAATGGCTTCACTGTCAATGGAATTCAACTTTGATATAAAAATAATTTGAAGGTATTCAACCTGAAGTGCTATGAGTAAAATTCATCTCAAACAATTCCACTTTATACATTAATGAATGATTACACAAAACTTAAATTAATCTCTAATAATAAAAGACTCATGGGGGGCGTGGCTTGACGCCCGATGGAGATGGCGGCGCTCGGGTGAAGCTCTCCGGCGGTCGGCGGCAGAATCACGCTTCTAGACCGGGCTGACTCGCAATGGCAGCGGATTTGGGCAGATGAAGACCCGGGGATGATGTAGATACCAGCGAAACCTTCATTTTTTGTCAGCAAGTATATGTTTTAGTCCCTTTTGCGGCCGCGCCCTTTCGCGGCCGCCATTTTGTTTTTTACCGCGAATCGCGGATCTGTGAATTCTTCAGCAGAACTCTAGCCAACTGTCTCTCATGCCTCCAGCTTGCTCACAAATTGTTTTTTGACAAGGTTTCAACCCTTTACCCTGCGGATTGTGATTGTAGAGTATTGCTGGGGGTCTCCTAGGAATCTGTGGAAACTAAGCATGGCGGCCATTTTAGGATTCTGAGGAAACTCTCGTGGAGCTCTCTTATCGATGCCTCGACGTCGCTGACTGGTAAACACTGTACTGTTATCTTTGCACGGATTATCTTTTTTTCTTTTCTTTTGGGTCTTGTATTCAATACATCTTGCAAGCCCTTGAATTTGAGCCAGTTGTGCACCTCCCCTACACTGCCTCAGGGCACTTTGTTGGGTAATGGTGTCACACTCCCATTGAAATTTTTTACTTTTGGGAAG
Source organism: Triturus cristatus (assembly GCF_964204655.1). Taxonomy (NCBI): domain Eukaryota; kingdom Metazoa; phylum Chordata; class Amphibia; order Caudata; family Salamandridae; genus Triturus; species Triturus cristatus. Next base: position 686,538,940 of record NC_140591.1, read on the forward strand.
AGCGTTTGCAGTAGCTATTGGTGCCTTCGCACTGCGCCTCTCAGTTCTCGCCTGACGAGCACTCACGTGCCTGGTGGTGGGAATCTTACGTCAGCATTTTATGGGAAGAACAACAGGGAAGCGTATTTCTCCATCCAAGAAGCATATTTTTATAAAAAACTTGAAGCTTTTTACGGAGTTTTCTAAGCTTGACATCCCATTAGTGACTACGCCTCAGTGCTCAACCTCAACTATGGACCCTTCCTTTGGAGCTACTGGCAAATCTCACAATAAACGTCTTAAAAAAGACGCTCCCTCGCCGCCCAAGTCGACCTCACCTGTATCAATGGAATTACTACTCGAGGAGATTAGGGCCCTTAGACCTTTTATGGAAGAGACTAATACCAAACTGCAAATTTTAAAGGATAACTGGCCCCAAATGGATGCAAGGATCTCTACTGTTGAGCAGTCTGTCTCCTCTTTACAAGAGTCCTGCTCTGTTGTTTCTCATCTACATTCTCAGGTCTCTGTGCTGCAGAAACAGGTTGAGGATCTTGAAAACCGCAACAGACGGAACAACCTACGCATCTACGGCCTGGGAGAGGGACTTGAAGGGTCGGATCCGATCGCCTTCTTTAAATCATTTCTGCCCAAAGTGCTTCACCTATCAGAAGGGACGCAGCTCAATATCCAAAGGGCTCATAGGTTGGGCCTTGCTCCATCCCACGCTAATCCCTCGCAGAAACTAAGGGGCGTCATCTTGTACTTCCTGGAATATACTGATCTGATGAAGGTGATTTCAGCTGTCAAAGCTTCTCCGAGGATTACATGGTCAGGCTCATCTTTGTTTTTCGTACAAGACTATGCTAAAGCCGCAGCCAATAGGCGTAAAGCATTCCTCAATATGAGAGCCGATCTTCGCTCCTTAGGAGCCAGATTTGGTCTTTTTCATCCGTGCCTCTTCAAAGTTACATATAACAACAGAACAACGACATATGAAGATCCAATTAGTTTACAAAGCTTTATTAATTCCTGCAAGGCAGTTGCTATGGATTCCTCTGGACCTTCTTCATCATCGACCACTTGAATGGTTTCCTTTTTCTTTTTTTTCTTTTGCACAGGTTCTTCAGACTTTGCCAACCATCTCCTCACATTTAAAGTTTGTAGATATGTCTCCCTGTTAGAATTCGACTACCTTGATGTCGTTTTTATGCAGTTGCATTCTCATGCTTGGTTCTTTATCGTTATTGTTGTTTTTTTGTTTCTGCCTGATTCATTGTATGTTGGATTTATCTGTTTTAATGTTGGCTTTACAGGATTATCTCTTATGTTGTCTCCACAGATGTTCATCGTTGTATTGTGATTTCTCCCCGACTTTCCGCTCAGCTGACCCCATACGCATTGCCTACTCCTTGTGGCTTCACCCCCCCCCGCATATTCCTGATTCTTCTTTTGTAGGTATGTTTTCTTTTCGTCTTCCCTTAGCTATTTTCGCTTTTGTGTTTTTTGTTTTTTGCTCTTCTTTGATTGCTTGTAGTTCTTCGTCAGCAGATGTTCTCCATCTATTCATTTCATCCTATCTATTCTTGCTGGCTATTCTCTCTGTCATAACTACTTCTTCACTTCCCTCTTATCTATCCATTTGGCTCACCCTTTTTCATGTCGTGATTTCTGATTATTTCTCTTTGTTCTGGCTATTTGACTCATCTTCTCATTTTTTCTACGTCACTGGACAAACTGCTTCCTTTTTGCTCTACCTCTTTTTTATCCTATATTGCTCTTCTATTGCATCGGAGTTTTTGAATACTCATGTCTTTGAAATTGGTTACATGGAACGTTAAGGGTTTAAATTCTCCCATCAAAAGGCAAAGAATCTTGACCCACTTAGCCAAGCTAGATGCGGATATTGTTTTTTTGCAGGAAACCCACCTCGCCGATGCTGAATCATTAAAGATGAAAAGGGGTTGGGTGGGGGATGTTTTCTCTTCCCCAGGTGATGGTAAACGGAATGGGGTGATGATTCTTTGCCGAAAGTCCCTCCCGCTTTCATTACTGGCTCAAGATTCAGATGTTAATGGAAGATTGTTGAATGTTAAATTGTCCTTGAAGAGAGTTCCTGTTTCTCTTTTTAACGTTTATGCCCCTACATGTGGAGAACCCTCCTTTTGGCCCACGCTGGCTAAACACTCTCGGCATGGAGGACAATTTCATTTTGGCTGACGACTGTAACCAGATATTTGACCCGTTTATAGACAGGAATTCCAGAGCTTCCTATATTCCTAACAAGCCTCAGAAATCATTTGTACGAGCTATATCTCAACACAAGCTTTTGGACGCTTGGCGTCTCTGTAATCCGATTACCAGAGAGTACACTTTTTATTCCCCATCGCATCAAACTCAGTCGAGAATTGATTACATTTTTGTTTCTCACTCCATCTCACAAACCCTTACACATGCAGAAATTGGTCCTATTTTATTGTCAGATCATGCCCCCGTTTCAATTGGTCAAGAGATTCTGCCTAAGGTTACAGGTCCCAAAAGGTGGCGTTTCAACAATACCCTTCTCTTGGACCCAAAATTCACTGCCTCTTTCACCACATTCTTTGATGAGTTTTTTGTGTTGAATCAAACCCACTCCATGCCCCTCTCTACTATATGGGACGCTTTTAAAGCCTCAGCGAGGGATTTTATTATTGGCTTTGTTGCTAAAAGGCGGAAAATCTCACGTAAATTCACTAAAGACCTTTTACAGGACATTAAAAAATTGGAACACTCTTTTTACACCTCGCATTCAAAACAGTCACTCACAGCTCTCATCAATGCTAAATTGCAATTTAACAAGAAATCAACGGAGGACGCTTCATTATATGTGTTAAAATCCAGTGCCAAATTTTATGGGGGTAAAAACAAAGCAGGGAAAATATTGGCTAATTATTTAAAAGTTAAACACAACAAACTTAATATTGAATCTATTTACGATGATTGCTCAGACTTAAAATTCAAAGATGCCGATATTTTGAACTAATTTTCTCTGGTAAATATCGATTATAAAAATGTTTCCAAAGCCTTAGCCATTCGTCTAGACTCTTACCTGCCTGATCTATTAGGTAAGGAACAATCTGGATTTGTCAAGGGTAGATTTATAACGGATAACACAAGACTCCTTTTTAATGTTCTGTCTAAATCTTCACACTTAAAACATTCCCTCGCAGCAATTGCACTTGATGCTGAGAAAGCATTTGACAGGGTTGAGTGGACCTATCTGTTCTATACTCTTAGATGGTTTGGTTTTGGTCCCAAGTTTATATCCTTGATTTCTCTTCTTTATTCCAATCCACGTGCGGCTATTTGCACTAATGGCTTGATCTCCTCGTTTTTTGACTTAGGTAGGAGAGTGCGTCAGGGTTGCCCTCTGTCTCCTTTCCTTTTTAACTTAGCCTTGGAGCAATTTCTTTCTAAGCTATGTCAAAATCCAAATTTATACGGCTTTCAATCAGTAAACGCTCACATCAAATTAGCTGCCTACGCTGATAACATCTTACTTTTTATGTCCAATCCTAGTGACTCCATTCCTGCCTTTCTGGCGGAGGTACAGGCTTACTCTAATATTTCTGGTTATAAGTTAAACAATGATAAATGTGAGATTCTCCCCCTGACCAAGTACACTTTTAAGTCGGACTTCAGTGCTTCAAATTTCACATGGAGCCCCTCCCATATTAAATACCTAGGCATGCACGTTACCTCCTCGATATCAGACACGGTGGCGTTATGCTTGAATAAATGTCTACAGAAAATTGCTGACCTAGCGGCCAAATGGCACCCCCTCTACTTATCATGGTGGGGTCGCTTGGACACTATAAAGATGATGTTGTCACCCATTGTATTGTACACCATCTCTAACATTCCAGTTCCCATCCCTGCTAAATTTTTTAAAAAGATCAACTCCACCCTCTCCTCATTTTTGTGGAACTCAAAGAGACCTCGAATGTCTCTAGCTAAATTAGTGCGTCCTAAAACAGAGGGTGGAGTTAACTTTCCCAATTTTCAGGTCTATCAAAAAGCTTTTCTCCTCCGCCAGGCTTCACTTTGGTTGCTCGACCCTTTGGAGGAATGCCCCTTATGGATCACGACTGAGCGTCTTTTCCTATCTCCTTTTTTCTTCTCTGAATATCTTTCCTTCTCACGTAAACCACAGGCGGTGTCCACTCCTATAATTAAATTGACCTCTAAACTTTTGGCTTCTACGCTTTCTTCGCCCCCTAACACTATTGACTACTTCCTGAGTTCAACAATATGGCACAATAAAGATTTGGGTATTCGTAATAAACCAATTTATTGGAAGACTTGGCGACGGAAAGGTTTAATATGGATACACCAGTTATTCTCAAATTCAAATTTTTTATCCTTTCACTCACTCAGACAGGTATTCAATTTACCTGCCTCATTCGTACATAAATATAATTTACTTAAGTTGGCTGTGATGGATAAGTTCGACCAATTATCCGCTACATCCAGTGCCCCGAATCTCTAGACTCCCTCTTCACAGCTTTCATCCCTGCTTAAAACCAAACCCACAGCCTCCAGTATATACAAGTATTTAAAAGGGAAGGATATCGTTAGGCAAAAATCTAAAATAGAAGAAGCATGGGAACGAGATTTTCAACTCTCGTGGCCAGTATCTCTATGGCATAATATATGGATTAAATTGCGCAAATCCTCCAGAGCAGCTAACATAATACAAACATTGTTCTTTGTGTATAATCGACTTTTATTTACTCCGAGTGCTTTGAGTAATAGATTTGCGACTACTCCAGATGTTTGCTGGTCATGCTCCTCCCCAAATGCTGATTTATTGCATATGGTTTTTTTGTGCCGACATGTAGACAGTTTTTGGAAGCAAGTCTGGTCTCAAATTAATCTAATTTTTGATACTAAATTTTCCTTTTCCATTACCCATGTTTTCTTAGGGAGTCTTTCACCGTGCTGGAAGAATGTAACAGATAATGTTAAAATCATCGATTTGTTATTAGCAGTTGCTTTTCAGCAAATCACTGTTAATTGGAAGGATTTTACAAAAATTTCTTATAAGGCATGGTGGTATGCTGTTTGCCATAATCATAGGTTAGACACTTCCTTTGTATATCCTATACAGATGGCAGCGAAGCGTTTGGACCTGTGGTCCCCTGTGACACTTTACCTTGACATATGCGCCAAAAGATGTTCCCAGTTAAAACCGTCTCAGCAAGAAGTCCTGAAACCCCCTTGAACCCCTTGTGCGTTCCCAGATTATTTATAACTTTAATGCTTATATGATTTACTTTTTTTGTATTAACTGTTTATTTTTTATTCACAAGTCCGATTTCATTTTGTGTAGTGCAACCTATTGTATTGTTTCGACATGAATTTATTGTTATGCCTTCTGTATTGATACCTTTACTTCTATTAATACAATTTTCTTTCTGAACTTAAAAAAGACTCATAAAAAATATTAAACTAGTAATAAGACACATGGGATAGCTATCATGTTTGTGATGAAGTAACCCATCCACCAACATTTAAATCATGTCCTTAGTCGTTTGTCCTCAGGGAAAGCAATCCATGCATTTACTTCAGTTTCTTTTGTAATCAATTAAATTACCATGTATCAGATGACATTATTATTACAGACTTATGCCATATTGCAATTAAATAGTGGTTAAATAGAGGGCTAGAAGATATTTGGTAATATTGAGATTAAGTTAAGAAGATGTTGTATTCTATTGTAGGCAGATCTCAGAGATACTTGCAAGTAAATGCAAAGGGGCGGGGGCGACTTTGAGTAGGATAAACGCAATGTTTAGGGTATTCAGAGGATGGTAGGTAGTGAGGGAAGGTCATACAATTGTAGAAAAGGGGACATTAATAGTGGGAAACTCAGGTCAAGTTTCCAGCAAGGTTTAAGCAAAATAAGAGGAGAACATTTTTTAAATTGAATGCATTCATAAGGTTTAACAAAAATGGCATTATTTGCCTGTGAGACAGCTATACAAATATATGACAAACAACCAGACAGGCATAAAAAGAAACCTAAATGAGCAGCTTGGGACAGTGTGTTTGCTGAATTCCAGGTTTCTATAATTAAAGCACTGCATTATAAGCTTTTCACTGGATTTTGGTGTGTCACATCTGAAGTGGTACAGGGCCAACTATTCGAGGTCCAGCACACAAACAGCACAATGTACTGAGAACACTGGATGCCTTGTTTGGAAGAGTATACATATACAGCACAAATCTAATTAGGCATGATGTCAACATGAGAGTGATAGGCAAAGTGGAGCACCAAGTGTTTTAGTGTATTCCATCTTATTCTAACCTTGGTGTTTCAATAGCGCTTTTAGCAGCTATAATATTTTCTCATAATGAGATCGCACAGAGCAAAATAGAGTTTGTGTCACTGGTAGATAATGAACTGAACATATTTAAAACTGAGTAATATCAGTCGTGAAAACTATTCTTAGTTTTGTTGATACAGGTTGGCATTTCATGCAGGACATTTGATTTCCTAACAATAGTTTCCACCTGGTTCTTTTGCACTTGTTTTTGTGATTTCAATATCAGTTATAGAGAAATGCAAACAGGCAGAAAAACAATCATATGCTAACCAGCTTTTTATAAAGAATTGTTGCTCAATTACAGAACAGGTGGTACAGAGACTAATGCAGTGCATAATCCATTTTTCATTGTAGGGGTGCATTATAATCACACGTGTAGACTGCACCCGCATATAAACATTTGTCGTGTTAACCAAAATGTTAGGATCTTGTGACGTAATCACATGAATGTGATGTGTTTATATCAAAATGTAGAATACGTGAAGAAGTAACATGGAAGTTCAAATGTAACCAGCAGAAAACATTAATTGAACCGCTTATGTTGTGCAACTGACAATCATTTTTATTATTGAATGTGCTTATCAATCTTGTCATGTTATATGTAGTGAAATTATTAACTGTATATGACTCAATTTCTATATAACTTCATAAAGTTCATGTTCTACTTCTCTTATGTTAGCTGAATTTTGTAGGTCTGAAATGCATTTTCTCAGAAAGCTCTTGCATTAGAATTAATAATTGAAATTCATGTGCATGTAGTATTCTGTTCTTTCTCACATTTGCGTTGCAGGTGGAAGAAGCGCCCTTGTTAGATAGAATACTGTCTTTGTTTAAGGAGTTAGGCAAGGAGAGGAGAGGATACATTGGGAGCGTATGCTGATATGGAGAACTGTTGTATTTTCCCACCGCAGAAGGCCTGGGAATCAAGGTCATCATGTTACTGTTTGGGAGCAATCGCCATCCTGTGAAAAACTACCTATGAGAATGTGGACTGATCAGACGGTGTGATTTGAAAGGAACTATGGAAGACACATTTGATATTGGAGTATTGCAAGTAGGGAAAGAACACCTACTTATTCTCTGACTTTGGAGAGAGAACATCTTATAACAAGCTCTCTCTCAGTAGCTTCATGCTGCTCGACCCAATTGAAGTGGAAAGATGTCTAAGGAAGATTCCACATGCTGACACGTTAACCTATTCTGTCACAAAGAATGCTTAAATAGGAATGTCACATTAGCGTTAGTGTAGGGACAGAATAATGCTTTGTTCTCATCAACCCTAAATGCAGGAGAACTTGATCTTTTCTATCCTAACTTATTCATAGAATTGGCTTTATGTTGGTTCCGATGCACATCTACACCCTCACCTTGAGGTGTCTGTGTGTCCAGTTGATTTTGGCTTTGTAATGCCAAAAGAGTTGGTACATAGCAAATTGCATTTTACCGGTCGCAAACGGCCTGATAGGCCATTTGTAACCGGTAAAATGTGTCATACTTCTGGCCCTTAGTTGTTGATGGTTGGCCTACAAAGTGCAGTGAACTCAAGGAGTTTAGAAACTATTGGGAGGTTAGACATGAGCTTCGCAACAAGAAAATCGTTCCACCAGAAGAGAAAAATCATTGACCTAGCACATGAGGGACCCCTAGGCAAAAGTCTAACCAAATACAAAGTAAGGAATAAGTAAGAATAAACTCTATCATTGAACAAAAGGTAAAAGACTGTATTAGTTGTGCAAGAAGTGACAAGAGCAAAATCACACATAAAACACTTTGGTCTCCTGTAAAGCTACTGCTTAAGCCGTGGGATAAGTTGGATAATTCTGTCCATAGAAGGAATGGGAGCATTTAAAAAATGCATGCTGGTCTTAATAGACCATACTTCGCATTGGATAATCACAAAATAAATGTATCATACCACGTCTACTATTCTAATTGAATTCTTAAAAGATGCTATTAGTAAAGAAGGAATACCTTCCAAATTGTTTACAGACAACAGAGTCCAGTTTACATCCATAGAAATCAATATTTTTTTTAAGCATTTAAAATGAATTATAAGAAAACAGTCTTGTACTGCCCTAAATGTGATGGGCTCGTGGAAACGGCAAACCATATGATAAAGGACCATATACAGTTAGCTATAGTGAATGGTCAAGATGTTGAAAAGTTCCTGCGTGATTGTACAGGGTCATACCAAACCTCAGTCAATCGTATAATTTCTTGGTATTCCTGGTCTTGCTACTTCTTGTCTTTGTCCCTGCTGGACATGCCCCCTTTTGCAGGGTTATCCCAAAATGTTTTTCCTTCTTCCTCCTATTTTTCTGACCCTCTTTTTGTTGACTTTAGGACTCTGGCACTTTATCACTACTAATCTGTTTTAAAGTGCATGTGCTTTGTGTCTAAAATGTAATGGCATTTGGGTTTACCCATGACTGGCACATTTCCTTTAATAAAAAGCCCCTATTACTTTACCTAATTCCTGGGTGATCCTAATTCCCAGGTAGCGCATAAATGGAGTAACGGCCAGGTTTAAGTTTTGGATGTTCCAGGTCATTACCTCAGTCTTTCCTTCGTTGATTTCGTATCCCGAAAACTGCCCGAATTCCTTAGCTCTCTTGATAATAGCAGGGAGAGCCTTCACAGGGTCCGATGTATAGATTATTATGTCATCCGCATAGAGTCCTATCCGCTTAACCCAACCTCCAAACTCAAAAGAGGGAATGTTGTTATCATCTCTCAATATTTGAGCTAAAGGTTCTATATACATATTAAATAGGAGGGGGGAAAGCGGACAACCCTGTCTGGAACCCCTCGTAATCTTTTAATTGTTCAGTAAGAACTCCATTAACCAGAAGTCTGGCCCTTGGGTCATTGTAAAGAAGCGAGATGGCACGACGAAAGTTATCACCTAAATTAAATCTTTTCAGCACCGCGGCCAGGTAGGTCCAGTTGACCCTATCAAAAGCTTTGGTGGCGTCCAGGGTGACGGTGGCCAATGGGAGACCGAATGAGGTTGCAATGTCTATTGCTCCGACCAGGTCGTGGGTAAGATCTGCTAACTGTCGCCCTCTTATAAATCCCTTCTGGTCCTGATGGATTACTGAACCGATCTCACTCCCCAACCTTCCAGCAAGGATAGCCGCAAAGATCTTATAATCGTTGTTTAGGAGTGAGATTGGTCTGTATGACCCGCAGTCGGCCGGGTCCTTGCCAGGTTTAGGGATCAACACGATAGTGGCCTCATTCCATGATTCTGGCGGGACCATACCATCTAAGAATATAGCGTTGAAAAGGGCAGTCAAAGATGGAACTATAACTGAATCCAAGGCACTATACACCTCCCCTGGAATGCCATCCGGGCCTGCGGCTTTCGCTCGCTTCAGTTGTTTGATGGTTTTACTAACTTCGGCCTCGGTTATTTTGGTCTCCAAATGATCACGCTGGACTGACGAAAAGGTAGGGAGGTGGGCCTGGTCTAACCATACCTCCCTGGCCTCCCTAGCCAAATGATCATTGACGATATCCTCCTTGTAGATATTTTGAAAGAACTCCTGAAAGGCGATCCCTATTTCTGTGGTGGTGCATCTGACCCTGGCTTCCCCAACCATTTTTATTTCCTTGATATATTTCTTGGCCTGATCTGTTTTTATTTTCCAGGCCAAGATTTTCCCGGCCGCCTCTCCATATTCAAAATGTGAAAGCTTCGATGCCTCCCATCTCTTGGTCACCCTGTCCTGACGTAGGTTTTCGAGCTTTGCCTCCAGCGCTGCCCGCTTTGGAACGGGTTTCAAGAGAATGTCGGGCATTACTAAAAGCTTGGGTCTTTCTTCCATTGACAATTTTGGGGAGAGTCAGTCTAGTAAAAATGTCCATCCTTCCCAAGTACACCTTTATTTTTAATACCATCCCTCTAGCTTTTGACCAGAAACAAATTTATAAATGTCAACAAGATATAAACTCCTTCATTTGGAACTATAAAGCCACCAGACTAGCCTGGAAAAAACTGAGGAGGAGGAGGGAGAAGGGGGGACTCACACTCCCAGATCTACAATACTATGCCTGGGTGTTAGACCTGGCACCTTGGCGTAAGTTCCCTTCCACTTTTTGATGGTGTGCCTCGATTGTTTTGCTGCTGTTGTCCGCTCAGGGCACTGCGCCACGGCTAATCCGTGCCGCAGTGCAAGTGCTCCCTAAGTAAAGTGTACCTGTAATTGATGTCCCTGATTGGTTTATTGGATTCACTGTCAGTCCCCAGTAAAGTGCACCAGGGGTGCCAGGGCTTGTGAATGCCAATGCTGCTGGTGGGCTTGCAGCGCTGGTTGCGCCACCCACAGAAAGCGGCTTTGTAAAATGTGTCTAGGGTCTGCCACCGCAGACCCTGCGTGCAGTCTGGGACTGTCGCGCTGACTGCGCAAGTGCCCCCACTTGCCAGTCCCTAAACCTTCCCTTACCTACATATTAGCCACCCCTCTGGTAGGCCCAAGGGCAGGGTGCATTGTAGGCATAAGGTAGGACATGCCCTGATGTGTGTGGCATGTCTTAGTAGTGAATTACAGCCCTTGTCGTTTTTCACTATTGAAGGCTACCTGCTCTCCATAGGCCAGAATGGGCTGCTGGGATCACGCCAACGCTGTGACCCCAGTGGACTCCTAGAGCACGGTAGAATGCCAAGTTTAGTATGCCTGAACTCAGAATAATAAAATACTTCTTGTAGCCAAGTTTATTTTAATATCCTGGGTTTGTAAATACTACTTTTAGAAAGTTAGTATTTACTGACCTGACCATCTCAATCCGCCTCTGCTGTGTGTGTGTGTTCTGCCTAGCAACAGTAAGGAGCAGGGTTGGGGAATCCCCAGAGACAGGTTGGCTGCCAGGTGGTGGGTAGAGAAGTGACACCTGGATGGGTGGGAGGAGTACACCTTGACTCTTGAATAGACCTGTGCTCTGCCACCACAAAGCCGGCGCCGCCCCCTGTGGAGCGGCTGATGTCTCTGCCCTGCTGCTGAAAGGAAAGAGCAGAGTCACCATAACAAAGTGCTCCAGAACTGGACTGAGCCAGGCCCAGGCCCCCTGGCGCTAAAGAACAAAAGAATCATGGTATAAAAGTAGGAGCCTGGCTCCTAAGAAATCAGAATCCTGTTTACCACAAAGAACCTCTGCCCGACTAGAAGGAGAAGAAGACGCTGGAGGAGCTGGCCTGCTGCTTGCCTTGCTGAGAAAGGAGAGGAAGAGACTTACTGAAAAGACTTTGCTACTTTGTGCTTGAACATTCTCCAAGGGCTTGATCTGAGCTTGCCCCCTGAACTGAACCCCAGGACCAGTGGGTTCTCTGTGCTTTTGCTCGTCCTCCAATTCGAGCCGTGTGTGCATCCCGCTGGAAAGAGACTGCGCCCCTCATCGCCCCTCCTAGGGCCGTGACACTCAGAAGCTTGCCTGCCTCAAACCCGTGAGAGCCCCGCTCCGTCCAGAGCCGCTCTCTGTCCCCGGGCCAGGCCGCCTGCATCCCTGTCACCGCCTGCTACTGGAGCGCGCTGACCGCGCTATCACCCCTCCCGCCGGAAGCCGTCCGACGACTGTGATCTACGCCGGGTCATCCAGCTGCACTGACCGTGCCCTGCGACCCCGCTTCGCTATCCCCGGACATCTCAGGCCACGCCGCCCCCGCTGTGGAGACCCTCCGGCACCGCCGTGCTAAAGGGTCGCTGGCCGCGCCTGCCTACTTGCCCACACCTGCTGATTGAGGACCCAAGAACACTTCCCAAGCTGAGAGTCGCACCGACCTGTGCCGACTCTCCACATCACGAAAGAAGTTCCAGTATCGAGCTCGGGGCCCACAACTCCTTATTTCCCCGTTCGCAGGAGCCGATCTCTGTGAGTACTGGAACCACAAGTAACATTTGCAAGAGACTACAAGGTCTCCATTTGAAGCTACGAACAAAGAACATTTGCCTGCTTTACAACCTGGTGGCCTAGCGAAAACGTTATTGGTCTTGTGATAAGTCTGCTGAGATATATATACCTATTTTTACATAAAGAAGCGTATTTTTATATATATCCAAGTCTGGTGTCCGTTTCTGGGGGGATTGATGTGTTTACTGTGTGTATGATTGTAAGTGCTTAACCAACAACGCCTGAGGAATCGCCTTGGCTGCTCACGCCACGCACCTAGAAGGTGAGCAAGGGTCATTCGCGAGGGGTTATCCTGCGCCCTGACGTGGAGGAGAGGGTTCCTGCTTGACACAAGGGCAACCTTGCGCCAACCAGAGATCCCCGACTCTAACACTGGGCATTTCAGTTATCATACTCCAGGATGTTGCTGAAGGCTCCATCAACTGCATCGATTGGTAAAATGTTTAAGGCCATGCTGATTGGGGCGGATCTGCCACCTGACGGTTTTCTTTTTAAATTCGGAGACCGGAAATTCTTCAAGAAGGTGAGGTTAAAGATCTTACTATCCTTGGCCAAGGTGTGGAAAGCGATCAGAGAAAGGGTGGGTTTGCCCTATTATTCTCGGTTCGCTCCAATCTGGGACTCGCCGGGGCTTCCTCTGTGTTTGAAGGACAGTCTTGCAACACCTATTAGAGAGGCAGGGATAGAAAGGTGGGGCCAGCTGTTGGTGGAGGGGGTATTGGTGGGTTGGGAGGAGCTATTCAAGAAGGTTGGCTCAACACTTTCCAGATTTAAATACATCCAGTTAGCCAGCTGGTCCCGGGAACTGATCAGGAAAAAGACACACTTGGGGAAGAGCTGCCACCTGCAAGAACAGTTGGTAGAGAGGCAAGTGGGGGGTACTGGGCCATCTTGGAGGAGGTGGACGGGGATTTCACTCTACCCGATGTACAGTGGGGAGGGCTCACGGGGATGCAGTGTGAGGACATTTGGATAAGATCTTTCACTCTCTTGTATAAACTGGTTAAGCCGGCCTGGTTGAGGCGGAATCACCTATTTACCCTCCATCGAGCTTACCTATCCCCGCAAAGGCTATCTAAATACCAGCCCGGGAAATCATGTAACAAGTGTAATCTTCCTGCAGCCTCTGATGTACACATGTTCATGGATTGTCCATCTATCAGTACCTTTTGGGAGGAAGTTAAGATCACGTTGGACTCTATCCTTAAGAAGGACACCCCTATTACTTTGCCGTTAATTATATTTGGGGTGGACGACAATACCACAGGCCAGGCAAAGAGCTTTCTGTTTTACGCAATTCTGCTGGCTAGACGGCAGATTTGTAAATTCTGGGTAGACCAGAAGGCACCATCACACGCAGGTTGGCTAGAGTCTTTATATGACACATCAAAGGTGGATATGGCCAGATCATGTCAGCAACGCAACCTCTCCTTCTGGAACCTGTTGGTCCAGTGGAAATAAGTGGCTCCGTTGAGCCCCCGGGGTTTTTCTTTTTTTTTTTTTTTTTTCCCCGGGTCCGATGATTATGCCATCATACTCCAGGTGCCATGGTTGTCTCTTCGGAAGGCCTTCCAAGTTTAAGATGGAGTTCTAAGGGGTTGTGAGCCCTCACATATTTCTCCCTTTCCTCCTACAACATCATCCTCGAGAACGTCTCTCGCCGGTCTATACTCGTTTGATGTCAGGGTTTGGGATGGAATGGTATCTAGTTCCAGACGACATCTAAGGGGAGTGGCGTTTCTCATGGAGATTGTGGGGCAGGCAAATGAGGACAAAAAAAAAAAGCCCCTATTACAGTGCACAATATGTGCAAAGGGCCTTTAAATCAAATGCTGCCAGTGGGCCTGGAGGCCTGATTGTGCCACACACAGTCATAGCCCTGAAAACATGTCTCAGGCCTGCCACTGCATAAACTGCCATGTCGACCTGGCAAGCACCCACTTGCCTGGCCCAAACCTTCCCTTGTATTACATGTAAGGCACCCCTAAGGTAGGCCCTAGTGTTAGGAATCCCAAAGTGAACATTGCAAGTACATTGGGCATGAAGGTTTAATGTAAGGATCACAAAGTGAACATTACAAACAACTGTGCGCATAGAGAAGAAATGTAAAATTGGCAATGACGTGTTCTCACTTTGTTTCACATGATGCTGGTAGAATGGCTAAGCATATGTTGAGTAATAGAAAGTCTGTTTTACTGTTTCTTTCATTATGCAACTAAGATCATCTAAATTAGGCTGCAGCTGGTAACACGTTTCAATCATTAGGACAAATAAATCCATGGGGTAGTTTGAACTGTGACTGTGACATGTGACTTTTCCCCCTCCAAGTGCTGTGCATTACCGTTTGACAGTTAGCCCTGTACAGGCGCACTTCTCATGTTTTTTTTTTTTGTGCATATTTATATAGCGCGAACTCGACCCGAAAGTATTGGCGCGCTTTACATGAGCACCGTATTTACATTACACATTGAGGCACGGGGAGATTAATATAGTGTAGCCTGCGGGTATACAGAGTCGAACGCCGTGATGTTTGTGATTCTTTATTGTATTAATGTATGTAAGCTCCACAGAGCGCCGGGAGCAATGTGCACACCTCCGGCGCTATTCTATCACACCCACTGGCCAACATGGCTGCTAGCGCTCCCAGCATTCCCTGCCGTGACGCGGCAGGAATGCTAGAGCGCTACACTACATATCTCCCCCCTTTATTGGCACTGAATAAACATAACCCAACAATACAGTGTCCCATGATCGTTATTGCTGAGAGTGTCTATTTCTTCATGTCATACTCACAATACCTCTTGGGCAGCACCTCTGTCCTGCCAGCTCGGGTGTGTCTCACTGGCGTGCTTTCTCTGGTGTCACTGCTGCAGCCGGGTACGGCGTGGTTTTGTGTCTGGCTACCCTTTGCCATAGCGCACTCTCCCTGGACCCCTCCTTGCGCTCTTGTACCTTTGTCCGTCCCCTCCTTATGAGTGTTATTGGTGTTACTTTCCTCCATGATAGTGTTCCTCACATCAGTGTTAGTTGCTTCCATTTCCATAGTTGTTCCCTCTCTCTCCTGGTTCTTTTCCTCCGCCTGTCTCCTATCTTGGTCCAATTCAACACTTTATTACACCTTGCCATTCTGTCCAAAGACCATATCTTCCCGTCGCTTAACCGAGCCGACCTCGGGTAGACTTCCTGGACTTGCAACGGTGTGCTGTACTTGCTGTCACCCTTCCTTCTCAGCTGAGCCATCCTCACTCTGATCCATTCTTCCTTTTCCAGGGATGCCTCCTGGACGTTGCGTCGCTTGTTGTAGTGGTCGGTGTATATCTTTTGCGCCCTTTCCAAATTGCTCCGCACCACCGCTGGAGACCATTTACTTTGCACCGTTCGTCTCTTCCATGCCACGTTGTCTCGTGTAAAGGGATCACGGCCTCTTAGTATTTTGAACGGACTGTATCCTGTCTTGGTGGGAGTGATCCGGTACGCCCATACTGTGCATTTGAGTTCCGCTTCCCAGTTCTTCCCTGCATTGATTGCTGCCTGTACCGAACCCATGATCACCCGATTAAACCTTTCTGCTAGGCCATTCCCCGCCGGGTGATATACCGGGGTGTGTTCGATCTGTATTCCGTTCCTTCCCATAAATGCTTTCCATTTGTCTGACGTAAATTGAGGCCCATTGTCACAGGTTATGACTCTTGGTATCCCTTCTCTCAGGAACGTGGCCGTGAGGAAGGCCAGCACTGCCTCTGTGTCCACGTTTTCGCACACTTCTACTTCCGGCCACTTCGAGTATCTATCCACTAGCACTATTGCATATTTGGGTACACTTTGTTCATCCAATATGGGGCCTAGGATGTCCACGGCCAACTCTTCCCATGGGTTTTCCAGATTGGCAAACTTCCCAAGTGGAGGCCGCAAAGTGGTCTGCGCTTTATCTGCATTGCTGCACCTAACACAATCCCTGACGTGCCTCTCCACTTGGCTGTCTAACGCCGGCCACCAGTACGCCTGTTTGGCTCTCTGCTTGGTCTTTACTATGCCTAAATGTCCTTCATGCAATATTGTCAGCAATCGCTTCACCAATTGACTAGGTGGAAACACTTTGTCCCCTCGCTGTATAAAGACACTGTTGTCGCTGACTGACAATTCCTCCCGAACTTCATAGAACTTGCGGTGTTCTGTTCCCAAATGTTTTTTCTCGGGCCATCCCCCGATTATGAACTGTTTAAGAGAGGTGAGGCTTGCATCGTCGTCGTATGCTTCTTTCCACTCCTGAGTGCTTATGACCGCTTCCTGGTCGTCTGTGAAGGCTATGGTGTAGTCATCATCGTCCTTTGGTGCCGGCGCTTCCTCCATTGCCGCCGCACGACTCAGAAAATCCGCGACTTTGTTCTTGGAGCCCGGGATGTATTCCACATCATATACGTAGTCCAACAACCTCAAAGTCATCTTCGCTATGCAGGGTGTAGCACTCGCATGTCCGCTGGAGGTGAGCACCTTCACTAGAGGCTTATGATCCGTCCGAAGTAGGAACTTGGATCCCCACAGGAACTGGCGGAAGCGTTCCATTGCCCAGATCGCTGCCAACATCTCTTTTTCTATTACACTGAACTTTTATTCGTTAGGGCTTAGGGAGCGTGATGCAAAGCTGACCGTCGACATTTCCCCTTCTACCGACCGTTGCATCAGAACTGCTCCTAACCCTCTATCACTCGCATCTGTGGTGAGGATGGACAGAGCTTGTTGGTCAAAGCCGTGTAGGGGTACTGTGTCGCATATGTCCTCCTTGATTTGCTGGAATTCGTCTTGAGACAGTTCCGACCATGCGAAAGCAGTCTTCTCTTTCAGTAATTGTCACATGCTGTGCGTTTTTGTGGCAAAATGGGGTACAAATTTACTATAAAATTCCGCCATCCCCAGAAAGGAGCGAACATCCTCCTTGCTTTCCGGGGCAGGGGCATCCCTTATCGCAGCCGCATTCGCTTGTTTGGGTGTGACTCCTTGGTCGCTTATCTCATGGCCCAGGTACGTGACCGATGTCACTCCAAACCTGCATTTTTCCCATTCCGCTGTGAGGCCATTCCTATCTAGAATGTGCAGGACTTTGTGCAGTTTAGCATCATGATCCAATTTAGTTTTTCCCATGACCAGGATGTCGTCTTGGAAATATTGAACTCCTTCCGTGCCTTTAAAGAGTTTATGCATCAGTTTTTGGAATACCGCCGCCGCGGAAGCTAGACCGAAAGGCATGCGTTTGAATCGGTAGCACCCGAACGGCGTGATGAATGCGGTTAATTTCTTGCATGTAGGGTGTAATGCGATTTGGTGATATGCTGAGGGTAAGTCTATGGTGGAAAACCATTTGACCCCTTTCGTGAGGGCTAACATTTCATTTATCCTGGGCAGCGGGAACTTATCAATTAGTATGTTTTTGTTGAGCTCCCTCAAGTCTATGCATAGATGCACCTTCCCATTTGGTTTCCGGGCTACCACCAGGAGGGCCAGCCATTCTGCGCTTTCTATGGGTTCAATCACCCCATTGTCCTCCAGCCTCTGCAGTTCTTGTTGCACTGCCTCTCTACAATTGAACGGTATATTCCGTACTTTGTGGCTTACTGGTTGGGCTCCCTCTTTGAGGCATATCTTGTGAGTGAACTTCGTCAATTTGCCGATGGTGCCTCCGAACACTCTAGGAAAGCTCGTCTTCCACTTGTTGCTTTCCTCCATTCGCGGGTCTCCTGTCATCAACACTTGCGTGACGCCTCCTGGGTTGAGTTGGATCCCTAGTTCTCCTTGATCCACCGACCTAGCACTGAGGGTCCCTTCTCCGCCAAGTATAGTTTTCCTTCCGCTTTGCGCCCCTTGAATTCAAACTGTAGTTGTCAATACCCCACCATGGGGATGGGTTCGCCTGTGAAGGTGACCGGATGTATGTCCGGAGGAAGGAGGCGCATGTCTATGATTTCCGCAAAGTCTTTGTCCCAAATACTGCGTTGTATGATGGTGTATGGAGATCCAGAGCCGGCAACCATTGAGACCTGAACTCCCCCAATCGACAGTTCACACATCGGTTTGCGTCTCCTGCCACAGTCTATGCCTAAGACTTGGTCATCGATGCAGAGGACACTGTCATCGTCTTCTTCACCTCCTCCTTCTTCCGTTTCTGAGTCTTGCGCAACATATTTGACTGCCATCTTACGGGGTTTTCGCCTACACACTTTCTCGAAGTGCCCCATCACTCCGCAATACGAACACTTTGCTCTGAAGGCTGGGCACCTTTTGTCGTTGGCCGCATGTGTCCCGCTTCCACACCTGTAGCAGCCTTTCTTGTCCTCACCTTGGGGTCTGTGATTCATGGCCGTCCTCGTGGTGTTTCTGTGGGGCTGTCTTGATCCTCCTTGTGTAGGCGGCCGTCGCTCTTGGGTGCTGGCTTCCGTAACTTTGCTCACTGTGGCTCTACTGGCGCCTTCCTTTTTGGTGGCCTCCGCACACATCTTGGACAGTTCCACTTTCTTGACCATTGCCACTATCTCCTTCAGTGGTGCGTCACCGTTGACCCAGAGCTTCTCCTGTATGGATGTGTTCACCGTATGTATGATGATTTGGTCTCTTATGAGGTCGTGGTGGAGCGCCCCAAACTTACATGTGGTCGCCAACTTCTTCAATGCCGCCACATACTCGTCCACCGATTCTCCTACGTTCTGTTTCCGTTGAAGAAGTCGAAGCGGTCAATCGCCGTGCACACTACTGGTTGATAGTGGCTATCCAGGTCTTCTATGGCATGTTGGAAGACGTCGTCGTCATCTGCGGGTCTGGTCTTTTTTACCAGGTTCATGTCCACCCTGATGCCTACTGGTCCTAAATTGTGTAGCAATATCTTTTTTTTCCACTTGCTCGGGAAGACCTCATCTCCTTCGTCCTCCAGCGCCGATAGGTAGTTCAGGAAGTACTCCTTCCAGTCTTCCCATCTCATGGCTGGTTCTCCTGGTTTTGGTAAGAAGGGAACTGGATTCGTGAGGGAGAAGGTTTGGGCGCACATGGTCGCTTGCCGTCTCTGTTGCTCCTCGTCCGTCCTGGGCGGTGGGCTCCCTGGTGCACTATGCTCGCGCAAGCCTGAAGCCCTTGCCGGAGGTGCAAAATCCTCTCTCCCCTTGGCCTGTCCTTGATGCGCTAGGGTCAATGTTTCCTTCAGTTCGCTACTCCCTCAGGACCGTGTGTAGAGTCGCGTCTTGTGATGTGCGAGGCCCTACTGCCCTCTGGGTATTCAGGGTAAACTGGTGAGGAAAGGCTGGCCGCAGTGCTCCCCGTGCGTCTTGAGCTCGAGTCCTGCAGCACCCTGCTCTGGCTTCAATGTGGTGCTTGATTGCGGGGCTAGGAACTGTTTTGGTCGAGGGTTGTGATCCCCTGGTGCTGGGCACTCTGTCTGGGGTTTGAGGTGTGGGAAACTCTCTGTGGGACCCCCTCCTGCTGCCTCACTGTTGCCTGAGCTTCACTTGCAGCCCCTGCCTCCAGGTGCTTAGTCTCCTTAGAGAGGGGGGGCCGCCTCACTCACGGTTTTTTTCCTGTTGGTGTGCTCCTCTCTCCTTCTGGGTGGTGTCACCGCCCCTCCAGTCCAATGTCACTGCTCTCTGGTTGAGCTCCGCTCCGGGGTGCGGGGTGCTGCAGCCGCTCCTCTGCCGCGCTCTGTGTGCACGCTTACACTGGTCCGCGTGTGCCGGCAAACCTCGTAGCAGATGACGCTGCTGGTGCGTGCGTCCAACCCTACCCAGCCTCGTCGCCAATTTATAGTGTAGCCTGCGTGTATACAGAGTCGGACGCCGTGATGTTCGTGATTCTTTATTGTATTAATGTATGTAAGCTCCACAGAGCGCCGGGAGCAACGTGCACACCTCTGGCGCTATTCTATCACACCCACTGGCCAACATGGCCGGTAGCGCTCCCAGCATTCCCTGCCGTGACGTGGCCGGAATGCTAGAGCGCTACACTACAATTAAGTGATTTGCCCCAAATCACATCGCGACCTCGAGGCTCGAACCCTGGTTTCCTGCATCAAAGTCGGCAGTCTAAGCGGACGGACCACATCCTCTCCCATGTATTGCTCTACCTGGACAAAACAGTATAAAAAGGTGCAAACAAACAACAGAAGCGATTGGCCTCGTTGTCGATCTTCCGCTTACCTGAATCCGGCGTTGTGTCTCTCGTAGACATTCTTCTTCGTGGTCTTCGTCTGCAGCCTCCGGTCACACCCCTTTATGAAGCTTCCCTTGGCAATGCTCTCGCGTCAGGACCTAAAGGAAAGAAAAAGGGGCAATCAAATTTCAGGTATTCCTCTGCACTCATGTCTTAAGGGGGTTGATTTTGAAACTTGCAGGTACTTTTCTATCTTTAATTTTATGCTGATTTGAAGAAAACGAACATTTGAACTGGCATTTGACAACAGCATTTGCTATTAGTGTTGAGACTGTAGACTTGGACAGAAACATAGATCATACAAGGACATTATTTTAAATAGTAAGTATGTGGAATTTTATATTCAGGATAACAGAACACAAAGCAGAATGTTTAGGAAATCTACATCATGTAATTTGATACTACATGCTAATGGCTCACACCCAAGGTGCCAGATCAACTCCATTCCTTTTGTGGAAATGCTAAGGGCTAATGACACAAATCTGAATAATATAACAAAGGGATTTCAGCAACGGGGGTATGATAGGGATGTGATTACACAAGTTGAAGAGAGGGCTTGACATCTCAGACGTACAGATACACTTTAAAATAAGACGTCGAGGACCAGGGGAAAGAAAAAACTGGTTCAATTGAATACTAACTATCACCTACACTCCCACAAAATGTATAATATACGTAAGAAATATTGGTTCTTACTGTGGGCAGACAAGACTTTACATCCTCACATGCAGGATCAACCCAGCATCATGTTTCGGAAAGGCAAGACCATACGACACATGATTAGCCCTAGCTACTCTATACCACAGGTTAAGGAGACTTGGTTACACATGAGTGCAAAAGGAACATACAAATGTGGGCACTGTAGTATGTGTAAGCTGGCTATTAATGATATTACCAAATTCAAATACAGTAGCCCAAAGGAATACGAGATCAAAACTCACATGGATTGTGATACGAAATATGCTGTCTACGTACTTATCTGCAAATGTGACATGATCTATGTGGACATTACTATTAGGACTATAAGGGAACATATATCAGAACACTATAGAGCACTTAAACAACAAGATCCCAGATACCCAATGGCGATGCATGCCAAAGATTGTATGGCTCACGGTATACACAAGAGCTTTAGGTTCCATGGTTTACAGACTGTTCTGAGTGACGCAAGAGGTGGAAATCCTAAACTCATATTAAGACAATGTGAATCGAGTTGGATAATGCAGCTATCTGCATTAGATAAGGGTCTTAATATCAACCATGAGATGCACTATTTGTAGGTACATGAGCTTACAAGGATGCTAAGTGTAATGGGATCTATATGTCAAAAGGTGTGTCATGCCTGCTCCTGCAAATTTGTATGTGAAATACCAAATGTTTTTTGCTGTATTTATGCTCCTGAATATTACTAATCTCCTCTGGAATGTAAAACACAATGGGGCAGATTTATGTTTCCTGGCGCATCCCTGCAAATCAGCAAGGATGCGCCAGGAATGATGCGTCACGCAAGTTTACCCTTGCGCCACACATGATGCGCCGCATTTACAATGCGGCGCATCATGGCGCAGGAATAAACAGATGCGTGACGCATCCGATGGCGTAAGGTTGGCGCAGTGCTTCAGTTGCGTCGCAAGCGCGACGCAACTCCAGCACTGTTCCAACCTACCCTATCCCTAACATGGTGCGTCAAGCCTTACGCCTGCTTCAAGCAGGCGCAGGGTTTTGGCGCATCAGCGTTGGGAAAGTGACTCAGTCAAATCTTATAGATTTGACTGAGTCACTTTTCAGGGGCGTTCCTGCGACGGAACGCCCCCCCCTCTGTCGACACGCCCACGTGAAACCTGACGCAGGTTGTTGGACAGGCCACACAGGGGGCTTGCTCCCTCCCCGCACGACAGGGCCCAAGCTCCGGCCCACCAGGCATACCCCCGCGACAAGCACCTGTACCCCGTCTCCCGACGGATCTCCTGCCCTCGGACCACTACTCATCACGGGGTCCAGCCCCACCGGCTTCCCCGGCCGGGTCAAGCCTCCATCTTGGGCCCTGCACCACGCGGCCGCGTGGCCTCACCCCGACCCCAACCCCGGGCCTGGCCGGCCCCGACATCCCGGCACCACCATCCACCCAGGAGGTGAGCGGACCACTTGGCAGGTCAATGGGAGGACGAGGTGTCAAAGGCTCTCCCCCGCCAGGTGCCGATCGCCTCCAGCTCCCCCAGGCACTGGCTCCACCCCCTGCTGGGTGTCTGGACACCTTCATCCCGGACCCTCCGACCTCCAAGTGCGAGGGTCCGGACATCAAAGGGCACCAGCCCTATAACTGGGGCAGCTCCGGAGCAGGAAGGCAGTTGTATCCTGGAGTCGAGAGACACCGAGTGAACTCAGCCTTGACGGTCTACTGGCGCTGCCGTAGCCCGCTCTTGTGACCCATCGTTCTGCCTGCTGGCGCTGCCGCGGCCTTCTGCAATCTCCATCCTCACCGGGACCTGCTGGCGCTGCCGCGGACCGTACATCGACCATCGTCCTGGGACCTGCTGGCGCTGCCGCGGCCCGTTGTACCAACCATCTTCACCGGGACCTGCTGGCGCTGCCGCGGACCGTACATCGACCATCTTCCTGGGACCTGCTGGCGCTGCCGCGGCCCGTTGTACCAACCATCTTCACCGGGACCTGCTGGCGCTGCCGCGGCCCGTTGTAACGACCATCATCACCGGGACCTGCTGGCGCTACCGCGGCCCGTACCACCTAACCACCAAGCTCGAGGATTGTGAGCTCATCATCTCTTCCGAACTACCTGACTGGTAAACAGACTGTCCCGCTACCCCCTTTCCTACCTTGCGAGACTCGAATCGAGGGGACCCCTGAGTCCAGACCTCCTTGTACCTTTCAACCGTACCTTAAGAAGTGCTTATAAAGAACACTGAACCTTATCCGTGTGTGGTATCTGTCTGTGGGGGGGAAGTTACTTGTCTGTACGATCGCTGGAGATGGTTCTCCCCGGAGACCTCTCCTCCTGACCCCGGCCGACCCTCCCGGTCCGTCTACCTTTTCTAACATTGGTGGCCAGCGGCGGGATCCGAATCAACGCGTAATCATACAGAGAGTAGCTCACCCCACGACAAAAACACGATGTCGACCAAAGATAGCAGCTCCACCGAGAAATTCCAAATGGAGAAATTAGAAGAATACAACCACCGCGAACTAAGACAATTTTGCATAGAACTTGGCATTGCTACCACCGGCCTAAGTACCAAGGATGATCTAAAGCGCGCCCTTGAGTCATGGACAGAAACTGGGGTCACAGGACCCTCCGACCAAAACAGCATCACACCAGAGGGGAACGCCACGGCTCCCGAGGAGCGGGGAACGGGCCTCTCACAAGAGGAGATCCGAGAAAGAGACAGAATCAGATTACACGAGTTGGAGATGGCGCGACTCAAGATGGATGGGGAACTCAAGTTAGCTGAACAGAAACTCAACCTCGAGCACATGCGGCTCCGAGATGAACGAGAAGAGAAGCAGAGACAGAGAGAGCTGGAGGAGAAAAAAATAACGCTCGAGCACGAGCGCCGACTAGCGGAGATAGAACTGCGAAAACAGAATAAGGAACTGGGGGTGCCTGAGCGACCACACACCCCGGGGCCAATTGAGAAAAAAGTCCATATCCCCAATGATGTTGTCCGCGAGTATGTCCGAGAAGACGACATACAGCAATGGTTTAAAGCCTATGAGATCGCCATGACCTCCCACCGGATCGACCGGAGTGATTGGGGAGCCGGACTTTGGGGGAGGTTTATCAACGAGGGTCGCGATGCCCTACTGCAGCTCCCAGATCACCAAATGTCGTCCTACGACCACATGAAGGCTGCCCTCCTCACCCGCTACGGCCTCACACCCGAGATGTACCGCCAGAGGTTCAGAGATTGCACCCGGATCCCAGGTACAACTTGGGTAGAATACGTGAACTATTTCAGCCGTGCCTTCGAGGGTTGGATCAAGGGGAGTCAGGTCACCACCTACGAACAACTCTTCAACCTTATGGTATGGGAGCACCTGTCAAACAACTGTTTCGTCGAGCTCAGGCAGCACCTCCTCGACAGTAAGCTGACTGACCCCCGGCAGCTCGCCGCCGAAGCTGACCGATGGGAAAGCACCCGAGTGGGCCGGAAGGGGCCACACGACCAGAACAGAAGCAGCCAAGGCCAGCACCGTCCTCGGGGAGGAGGAGGGGGCCAGGGTCGAGGGAGAGACGCCTTGCCAGCAACACCCGTGGCCAGCACCCCGCCTCCGGCCGGCCGGGGCAACCCCCCGTTGCGGCCCGGGTTCCGAGCCAACGTCACGTGCCACCGGTGCCAGCGACTAGGCCACTACGCCAATGACCCGAGCTGCCCGCTAAACCAAACACCCAAGCCCCGCCAGGTAGCGGCCGCCGCCCTGGGGGAAGAGCGATTATCGGAGGAACCCGAAGAGTATGAGCCGGCCCAGCAAGGGTGGGAACCGGCCGCCATGGTCCTGGCGTGCTTAGGGGGAAGAGACATGGTCCCGCGGGCTCCCCTACCCGCCAACACCAGGAAATACGGTCAGTGGGTGACCATTAATGGACAGAGGGCCGAGGCCCTGCGTGACACCGGCGCCAGTGTGACGGCCGTCCGCTGTCACCTGGTGAAGCCCGAGCAGATCCTGCCGAACATTCTCTGCCCCGTCCGCTCGGCAGATAACTCTGAGAGTATGTGTAAAATGGCCTGCGTCCCATTCGAATGGGGAGGGGTCTCCGGCCTGCTGAAAGTGACGGTCCGGGACGATGCCCCCGTGGACTGCCTCCTGGGGAATGATCTCGAGAGTTCCCCGTGGGCCACCGTCGAGAGAAGAGAGCACCTGGGGATGCTGGGCCTCCCGGACTGGGCCTGCATAACCACCCGGTCCATGGCCGCCCGTGCCGCCCCCCGATCAGAAGAACCCGAATGGCCAGCACCTCCGCCCCCGGTCGCCCCAGTAGAGGGCAACTGCGAGGCCGGCCTCCCGGACCCGACGACCGAAGAGGACGCGCAACCCCAGGACCTTCCGGATCTGGCTCAGTGGCGTCAAGAAGGGGGGCCCACCCAAGAACAGTTCCGCCAGGAACAAAAGACCTGTCCCTCCCTCGAGGGACTCCGCCAACAAGCCAGCGCCCAAAACGCAGGGGACGCCACCGGAACTCACTGGGTCTACTGGGATAACGACCTGCTATATAGCGAGCAAAGAATCGCCGAGCTGGGGGCCGGTCGAGTTCTGGTGGTACCTCTCCGCTTCAGAGACTTTCTGCTCAACTTAGCCCACGATGTCCCCCTGGCTGGACACCTGGGCCAGGACAAAACGTACAGTCGCCTAGTGACCCACTTTTTCTGGCCAAAAATGAGGAATGACGTCCTGAACCACTGCCGATCTTGCCCCACATGCCAAGCCAGCGGGAAGAGTGGTCGGAAGCTGAAAGCCCCTCTGCAACCCTTCCCTGTGGTCACCACCCCGTTCCAGAGGGTGGGGATAGACATTGTGGGGCCTCTGGACCCCCGCACGGCACAAGGACACAGGTTCATCTTAGTGCTAGTGGACCATGCCACCCGCTACCCCGAGGCGGTGCCCCTACGGACCGTGACAGCTCCGGTGGTTGGCCGGGCCCTAATGGGGATCTTCTCCCGGGTAGGCTTCCCCCGAGAAGTCGTCAGCGACCGAGGCACAAATTTCATATCCAAATACATGAAGTCCCTCTGGCAACAATGCGGGGTCACCTACAGATTCACGACCCCCTATCACCCCCAAGGGAACGGACTAGTGGAGCGTTTTAACCGCACTCTCAAGGGGATGATTGGGGGATTGGAAGAGCCCCTCCGTCGCCAGTGGGATGTACTACTCCCGTGCCTCCTCTTCGCCTACCGGGAAGTTCCCCAGAAGTCCCTCGGTTTTAGCCCTTTCGAACTCCTGTACGGTCACCCTGTGCGAGGGCCCCTCAGCCTAGTCAAGGAAGGTTGGGAGATGGCCCCCCTAACAACCCCTCCAGACGTCTTCAAATACATCCTGGCCCTACGAAACCAGACCCGGCACTTCAGGGAGATGGCCAAGGCGAACCTCGAGGCCAGCCAGGAGGACATGAAGAGGTGGTATGATCACAATGCCTCCTCCATTGAATTCGAGCCTGGTCAGCAGGTATGGGTGATGTCCCCCACCGAACCATGTGCCTTGCAAGATAAGTGGACGGGGCCCTTCAAAGTGGTCGAGCGCAAAAGCCCCGTCACTTACCTCATCGACATGGGGACCTCCCGGAACCTCCTTCGGGTCCTCCACACCAACCGACTCAAACCACACTTTGTGCGCTCAGAACTCAGCCTCCTGATGGCTACGGACAGTGGGGCAGAGGAAGACTCCGAACCCCTCCCGGATCTTCTGAAGACTCAGGAGAACGACGGCTCCGTGGACGGGGTCCGGCTCTCTGACGCCCTCACTTCGGAGCAACGCCAGGACTGCCGGAACCTCCTGCTGCAGTTCGCTGCCCTGTTCTCCCTCACCCCCGGGGTCACCCCTTGGTGTTTGCACGACGTAGACACCGGGGACAGTCCCCCTGTCCGACACCGGGCCTACCGCGTACCAGATCGGGTACGGGCCTGCATACAAGAGGAAGTGGCCAAGATGCTCACGATCGGGGTCATCGAGCCCTCGGACAGTCCCTGGGCCAGTCCGGTTGTATTGGTTCCCAAAGCCGCTGCCCCCGGCACCGCACCTGAACTGAGATTCTGCGTCGACTACCGGGGCTTGAACGCTGTCACCCGGACCGACGCTCATCCCATCCCCCGAGCAGACGAGCTGATCGACCGGCTGGGGGCCGCCCGCTACCTTAGTATCTTCGACCTAACAGCGGGCTACTGGCAGATCGGCCTCACACCCAGGGCTCAGGAACGGTCAGCCTTCTCTACCCCCGATGGCCACTATCAATTCAAGGTCATGCCCTTTGGCATGAAGAATGCCCCCGCCACGTTTCAACGCCTTGTGAACCAGGTCTTGGCGGGGCTCGAAGAGTTCAGCGCTGCCTACCTGGACGATATCGCTGTATACAGCCGCCACTGGTCCGACCACCTCCGTCACCTCCAAGAGGTCCTACAAGCCCTCCAGCGGGCCGGCCTCACCATTAAGGCCGGCAAGTGCCAAATTGGCCAAGGGTCTGTGACCTACCTTGGGCACCAAGTGGGGAGCGGGCTGGTGGCCCCCCTACAACTTAAGATTGCGGCCATCCAGTCCTGGCAGCCTCCCGCCACCCAGACCGAGGTCCGAGCCTTCTTGGGGCTCACCGGCTACTACCGGCGGTTCGTGAAGGACTACGGCAGCATCGTGGGGCCCCTCACGGGTCTCACGTCCAAGAACCAACCGAAGCGGATTAACTGGACTCCTGATTGTCAAGCG
The DNA here is from genome assembly GCF_964204655.1 of Triturus cristatus. NCBI lineage: Eukaryota > Metazoa > Chordata > Amphibia > Caudata > Salamandridae > Triturus > Triturus cristatus. The sequence continues at coordinate 686,566,809 of NC_140591.1, forward strand.
GCCTTCGAGAAGCTGAAGGCCGCCCTGTGCACCGCCCCTGTGCTCCAGGCCCCCGATTACAGTCGGGAATTTGTGGTGCAGACCGACGCCTCCGACCACGGCATCGGGGCCGTCCTCTCTCAGTTGAACCCCGAAGGTCATGACCAGCCGGTGGCCTTCATCAGTCGACGTCTCCTGGCCCGAGAACAGCGTTGGAGCACCATCGAGAGGGAGGCATTTGCAGTAGTGTGGGCCCTCAAAAAGCTCCGACCCTATCTCTTCGGTACCCACTTCCGGGTACAAACCGACCATCGACCCCTGCAATGGCTGATGCAGATGCGGGGGGAGAACCCAAAACTCTTGCGCTGGTCCATTTCCCTGCAGGGAATGGACTTCACCGTGGAGCACCGACCAGGCCAAGACCACGCCAACGCGGATGGCCTGTCCCGCTTTTTCCGCCTCGACGAAGAGAGTCCCCAAGGAGATGGGTGACTCTCCCCGCCTTCAGCTGGGGGGGACGCATGTTGGACAGGCCACACAGGGGGCTTGCTCCCTCCCCGCACGACAGGGCCCAAGCTCCGGCCCACCAGGCATACCCCCGCGACAAGCACCTGTACCCCGTCTCCCGACGGATCTCCTGCCCTCGGACCACTACTCATCACGGGGTCCAGCCCCACCGGCTTCCCCGGCCGGGTCAAGCCTCCATCTTGGGCCCTGCACCACGCGGCCGCGTGGCCTCACCCCGACCCCAACCCCGGGCCTGGCCGGCCCCGACATCCCGGCACCACCATCCACCCAGGAGGTGAGCGGACCACTTGGCAGGTCAATGGGAGGACGAGGTGTCAAAGGCTCTCCCCCGCCAGGTGCCGATCGCCTCCAGCTCCCCCAGGCACTGGCTCCACCCCCTGCTGGGTGTCTGGACACCTTCATCCCGGACCCTCCGACCTCCAAGTGCGAGGGTCCGGACATCAAAGGGCACCAGCCCTATAACTGGGGCAGCTCCGGAGCAGGAAGGCAGTTGTATCCTGGAGTCGAGAGACACCGAGTGAACTCAGCCTTGACGGTCTACTGGCGCTGCCGTAGCCCGCTCTTGTGACCCATCGTTCTGCCTGCTGGCGCTGCCGCGGCCTTCTGCAATCTCCATCCTCACCGGGACCTGCTGGCGCTGCCGCGGACCGTACATCGACCATCGTCCTGGGACCTGCTGGCGCTGCCGCGGCCCGTTGTACCAACCATCTTCACCGGGACCTGCTGGCGCTGCCGCGGACCGTACATCGACCATCTTCCTGGGACCTGCTGGCGCTGCCGCGGCCCGTTGTACCAACCATCTTCACAGGGAACCTGCTGGCGCTGCCGCGGCCCGTTGTAACGACCATCATCACCGGGACCTGCTGGCGCTACCGCGGCCCGTACCACCTAACCACCAAGCTCGAGGATTGTGAGCTCATCATCTCTTCCGAACTACCTGACTGGTAAACAGACTGTCCCGCTACCCCCTTTCCTACCTTGCGAGACTCGAATCGAGGGGACCCCTGAGTCCAGACCTCCTTGTACCTTTCAACCGTACCTTAAGAAGTGCTTATAAAGAACACTGAACCTTATCCGTGTGTGGTATCTGTCTGTGGGGGGGAAGTTACTTGTCTGTACGATCGCTGGAGACGGTTCTCCCCGGAGACCTCTCCTCCTGACCCCGGCCGACCCTCCCGGTCCGTCTACCTTTTCTAACACAGGTTTTACGTGGCGCAGGGCTTTACATCGTGACGCATCTCCATAGATGCGTCACGATGTAAATATGGCGCAACGTGGCGCAGGGTTTACACCGCCGCTGCGTCACAAAAGTGACGCAACGGCGGCGTAAAAGTGGCGCATCTCCTATATAGATCTGCCCCAATGTATTTTGTTCTCGCTTGTGACAGGTGTATAGCAGACTTATGGATGTACTATATTTGTAGATTTTTTAATCTGTTTGTTGCACCATCAATATGGATTGAGTGATATACTTGGATAGTTTGGGCCCGATTCACAGAACTAACTTAATACAAAATTCTAAACTTACTACCATTTTGGTATTCACAGTAGGCACTTACTCATTTCGGTATTCACAGAAGGCACTTACTCATTTTGGTATTCACAGAAGTTAGGAGTCCTAACTTTAGGACTCCTAAATGCCTTCTGTGAATACCGAAAGTCTTAAAGTTAGGATTTTTCTCAGTTTAGGAGTAGTAAAGTTAGGACTTCTAACTTTAGAACTCCTAAACTGAGAAAAATCCTAACTTTAAGACTTTCGGTATTCACAGAAGGCATTTAGGAGTCCTAATGTTAGGACTCCTAACTTCTGTGAATACCGAAATGAGTAAGTGCCTTCTGTGAATACCAAAATGATAGTAAGTTTAGGATTTCTTCTTAAGTTAGTTCTGTGAATCGAGCCCTTTGTATATAGGAGACAGATGAAGTGCATTTACCTTAATATGCCTTACCGCTCACTCAAGGATATAGTAGTGTTTTTACCTGTCACACTATAATTTGCCAGATCTGGCTTTATGCCTCAAGTTACACATGACAGTAAAGGGTTTACCCTTGGTGATGCACACCAGCCCTCTCATCGAGTAGTTACAGAATATTGTGTTAATATATCTCTGGACAAAAAAGGGATAATTATCTCCCTCCCCGTCACTATTCTGTTAAACTGCGGGTTTCTATTTTATCTTTATTTTCAATTTGCCTAAGTGATATTGATAATGAGATTGCTACATACACCTCTCATTTTTCCCTTTAGCGTACATTCTACAAGATGGCCGCCACTGTTGCAGCCACGGTATGAGTCCCTGTGATAATGATTCTTGGCCGCCACATTGGAGAGGCTTTGTTTAGTTTAGTTTTGTTTTGTTTCTCTTTGGACTTTAATTCTTGAGTTTTCTAACTAGTATGACAATTGATTAGACCCTGAGCTTTGGATTCAGTATTCTATGATTATTAGGAATAGCTGTGGACATCAGGACGGGAATATTCATGTTTAGTTGCTCGGATGACTCATGGCGCAGAGTTATGGTCAATTGGGTATAAATACCCAACATAAGATGGCGCTGGTTTTACACGCGGCTCAAACAGGAGAATACAAGCACTCTCGGTGCAAATAGAGAACTTGCAGCAGGTAACTTATCAGCATATTACATTCTGCGCGCTAGACAGCTTACATACAAATCCTTTATAATGAGGGTGTGGATACGGGGTAGAGACACTTACATATTTTTCATTTGAGATTACTGAACATGACGGAGAGGCTAAATGAAGAATGAGGATATTTTAAAACTGTGCAATATATACACACATAGATAGACTATGCCAACATATTCCGTTATATTATTGTATCCCTACAGGGTGCTTCTCTGCCCCCTCATGTTTTTTTGAAAAAATGAGAAGGATTTGAAGACCATTATTTTAGAATTTACTGGTGAGCGTTACTCAGGAGATTTTCTTGCTGTAGTATTTCACATGCATTTGTTTTAACATCATAATTTGACTACTTTACATGTTGCTATTGACAGATGTATGAGCATGCACATAGCATGTACTGGATTTACCATTCGAATGCATCAAGTTGCATAATTGATCACAATACTTACTATGAGTGATCAAGGGTGGTTTCCTCTTTTCTCAGAGCACAAAATAGTTTTTTTCTCAGAGCACATCCTTTGGTACACTTTATTTCTGGTGAGAGCAATACTATACAAATCACCTAAAACATAGCATTGGTTTCACAATTAAGTAAGTGACAACATGTGAATTATAGCATAGGACACCACACACTATAACTGTTTTGTCTTTGAAAGATCAAAATCTGGTCGTGATAATAGGTAATAATGACTGTTCTTTAGCTAACTCACCCATGGGCTTGGATGCGAAGTATCTGATTTCTCTTTTGCTAAACACGCAGGTTTAATATTCTCTTTGATGTAATCTTTGTGAGACTACAACTTGGTCCATTTCTTTTGTAGCCCTGATGAAGCAATTTGGGTTAATGTACCCATGACGAAACACGTGTTGGCTACAAGGCTACAAGATATAACTGGAGTGATTTCATGAACTCAGTAGGACTTGCATCTGATTAAAGAATCAAATTACAAAAACATTCAGCAGAAGAACACGACTTTATATACTGTCTCTTTCTGATTTTTGAATAATAATGTGTTTTGGTCAGGGGATGTATGAAGATATATTTTAGGGTTTAGAGTGGGTATGGGTTTTTGGGTGGCAAGGGAATTTCTAGGGTTTTGGGTGGGCAAACTCTATGTAGTATTTGACATAGGGGCCTGCAAGTGCACAAGTAACTTATTCCCATTAGAGCTGTCTACTTACTTCAACTCCTGTGTTTTCCTGAATTCGGTCTAGGGAGATCGCAACAACCCTTCTGCCTTCACCCGCTGTTGTGGAGTCCTTGCTCTCAGCTCAGCCGCATTGAGGGGAACTACAATATCCAGAACTCCCTCTGTGGCGCACGGCCACCCATGTAAGCAGGAAGCGCCAGGAGGCGCTTCAAAAGTCGGCCGCGGGCTCCCGCTTATGGGGTCCCGTTAGAGCTGTCTAATTACTTAAACTCCTGTGTTTTCCTGAATTCGGTCTAGGGAGACCGCAACGACCCTTCTGCCTGCACCCGCTGTTGTGGAGTCCTTGCTCTCAACCCAGCCGCATTGAGGGGAACTACAATATGCAAAACTCCCTATGTGGCGCACGGCCACCCACGTAAGCAGGAAGTGCCAGGAGGCGCTTCAAAAGGTGGCCGGGGGCTCCCAAAGCACAGGACGCGCGCGGGTGTGCCCGTGCCATGCTCGGGCGAAGGCTGGGCCCATCTGCACCCATCAGAGCACAGAGGAGGCCGGGCTGGGCCACACCATTTGACAATTGAACTGTAAGCTTGTGTTACTTAGATCTTATTCTGCTTGAGTATCGTTGGTTAGCCTCATTTGTGTATTTTGGCAGGTTACGGTTCTGCAAAAATGAGTAAACGGAAGTTGGGTGGTGGGGTTGTAGGTACTCTAGATGCCTTTTTAAGCAGGGCAGAATCCGCATTGATGCACGAGATTCAATTGACGGAGCGTAGGCTATCGCTCAAACCTCTGATTCCAACTGGTAGCTGCAGTTCTACAGTGCAGTCTTCCCAACAACCAATAGAATGCACCACTGACCCCACACAGTATCCAGCCTCACATGATAAACACTGATTTAGTGCCACCAATCCCTTCCATCCCACACGGCCAGGAATGCCCACTAAACATATCCATGGTTACCACCAGGGGAAAGAAGCTCAACGGGGGAAGGGTGGAGAACCGCCATTAAAAAAAAGGAAAGGTCGCGGACCAGTAAAGCTAAATCCGCCACCCCCAAGAACAGCCAAACGAAGGCAGCTATAATTGGTAAAACAGGTGTTTATCAGCCTGTAGTAAACCCAACCAATAGCACTGCAGATCACGCTACTAGCACAGCCCACCTAGTTTACACATCCCCACATCTTAATTTAGAAGAGTTATGCTCGCTGATAGGCGTGAAAATTTCAGCCATGATCGACCCTTTACTTAAAAAATTGACCTCGGTTGATGATAGATTAAAGAAGATTGAACAGGGAATCTTTGGTATAAACCAAATAAACCCTAACCACTCTAATGTACAGGAGAATGGTGGGATAGCTAATCAACATGTGGGGTACTTGATACAGTGCAAATGGGAATCCCGGTAAATGTTTGCAACAAGCCAGCCTCTATTGCAACAGCCACAAGTTTTGAGCCCAACCGTTCCGTTAATGTAACTAATGGTATATCTATGACAACGAAGCCACAGCAATGGGAGAGTGGCATTAGGAGTAGGCCCTTAGAGATATCTGAGGCAAGTGATACGAATCCACATACTTCTCTGCATCTCCCACCGGAAGCTACTCTCTATACAGTGGTTCTTGCTAACGTTCCAAGGCTCCCAACTGACGCCCGGGAACATTGGACAACGTTAAAGAATAAGGCCTTATATTTGTTGGGCAACAGGACAGGACTAAGAGGCCATCTGTTCTCTGAGTTCAAAATGGCACGCAGAATATCCCTTGGATTGGGAAGTCATGCAAGTCCCTCCAGGTGACTGCGTGGTCCTTAGTTTTAGATCCCCATCACTAGTTCAATATATATTGGAAACGGCTGGGCATTGCTTTACCAAATCAGACGATATAAAAATCCTTCCGTTAGTTTTATTTTACAAACCAATTTGAAATCCTCACCTCCTTAGAGGAAGTCGATTGACTGGGAACAACCAACATTTCCCCATTAACAGTCTTAAAAGAACACATGGGTGAAGAGGAGGTTGATATGAGTTTGGGTTATTCCACCTCTGTAGTGCTGTCCAAATCTGAAGAAGTTTTCAGGGCACACAGGCTTGTAGTTCCATCAGTGTAGGTTTGGTGTGTTCACCCTTGTTGAAAATAAGCTCTAGTGTTATGGTGAATGCAACTCCCAAAAGAGCAGTAGTATGTCCCCATAACACAACTAGCAACCCCAGCTATGGCTTACTGGAACAAGACCTGGTGTTAGATGTCGTGGTAACCAGTGGTTGTGATAATACGATTAGTGGTCTTTCAAAACTCAAATGGCCATAGCTTCCTGGAATATTGCAGGGTTATCATCTAAAACCACGTCTACAGACTGGTCATCATTTATTGATGGCTTTGATGTCTGGATATTCCAGGAGACCTGGTCCTTGGATAGAGTTTATTATCCGAGCTTTCAACATTTTTCAAAGGCTGCTATAGGAGGACAGAGAGGAAGACCGATTGGTGGGCTGACCAGAGGGGATGGCATCAAATGATAATCACAGCATGGTGTCATCCATGCCAATGGAAGTTGTAAAAAATGCCCAGTACCTCCGTAATAGACTTAAAAGTGACAACGGAGGTCTTAACGATGAGATACCTTGGGTCGATCTGATTTCATAAACACTACTCCACACGTGACAGAGACCCTGCCCACCCGCTGCACACATGGAACCATACTAGTCTGTATATATATATATCTTTTTTTTTTCCCCCTTGCCCCCCCCCCCCGTTTTTTACAAGGCAACTACACATAATTACGGAGGTACTGGGTATTTTTTACATCTCCTCTTGGCATGGATGACACCATGCTGTTATTATCATTTTATGCCATCCCCTCTGACCCGAATCATTCTTTCGGTGACACAATTTGCATATAACACCTTTTTGTTAACACAATGTTCTTTGCGAGCAACTTATAAGACACAGATCAGCGTTCCTATTGTTGAGTTCGTATCATGTTATAAAATTCGGCCGGTGCCCGCTACTCGGGTTCTTTTGCCTTTATTCTCGATACAGTCACGTAGCGTCTATGCAGTGTTTCTCCCTCACCTCTTTAGCTGCATTACGCTATTGACTTTGGCCCTTCCGCCCCCCCTTTCTGTACTCAGCCTCCCTTATTATTCCTAGGTTGGCATGTCTGTACACTTTCACTCCCGTTGCAACATCGACATTAGTTCACACTTCAGGTCCCTTTTCCACCTTTAATTTTCACCCCCTTACAACATGGCCGCTACTCCACGGACGGTCTCTCTCACCACGCATAATACGCGTGTGACGCTGACGGCTTCCCGCTGCACCAATCAATTGATTTGTATTCAACTAGTTCAGCTCAACGTTATGTTGTCCAGCAGCCGTTGATGTCAGGTAGGTTATCCCGCACGCGAAGGAAGAGCACTAAGTAAGTTTCTCCCTCACCGACGGATGCCTACAAGAAGCAACATTAAGGTAAACTCTGCTTAGTTACTGCCTGTGATGACCGGGCTTTGCTGTCTCCTTTTTCCATATTTTCCAGTTGTCTCTACCTTCCTACGGCTACGCTGAGGAGGCTCATCCTTCAGCGAGGGAGGGTACGATTTGATATTTCTTAACTTTTTGTCTACACAGCATTGTAGCGTTGTTTGCATGTTCTTACGTGTATGTGTATACACTTTGCTTCGCCACACCCAATGCGGTAGTTTTCCCCTTTTCCCTGATGTCTGTGACACACCATTGCCCACATGCAGGCGTGTTTACAATTACCACCCCTGCTCTCATGTGCACTACCCGCACTTAGAAACCTTTGGCTGCGCTTTGTTTCGTGGCACTTCACGATATACCTGCACCTCCGTTCGCCTTGAGAATCCCACGCAGTGTTTATTATGCCTGACCCATTAATTTAGCTCACTCCGTCCGTCGTGCAGTATGGTGCACCCACCTCATTTCACGAGTATCGCTCTGGTGATCTATGGACTAGACCTATTTTAAGTCTTCTCAGTGTTTGCCACTAGTATGTGTTGAGCATGTTCTTTCAACACACATTGTCTTATCAGCGCCACTCCGATTACGCTCGTGCATGCTCCCAGTTAGCACCGACCTCACGGTGCACTGGGATGTTCACGTCCTGCACATATATGAGTTTACTTTACTCAACAACTATGGCATGACGATTTCCTGTTGTATTTTTCTTCCCCCCCTCCTGTTTGTTTTTTGTCTCCAACAGGCCACACACTGGGTACACGCATAACGGCGTGTCCCACCCCTAGTACCTCTAGACCATACCCTATAAGAAGGACTCATGGGAATATAGGGCGTTCTTTTCCTCATTCCCTTTTCTAATACCCTTTCCTCTGGTCCTGATGAAGCGCTCTACGATCCACTAGGGACCACCAATTAGCGCGAAACATGTCGACCCCATGATACATCTATACACTTTTTCTGATATTCACTACACAGGTTGAGAGAAGTGGGATCTTATTTGTTTAGCTTCCCCTCCCAATTAGGCAATAATTTTGCGTCTCCATCCCCGTGATCTTTTTTATCCAGACATTTTGCGTCTCCATCCCCGTGATCTTTTTTATCCAGACTCAAAGGACTTCTTCAATAAACTGTTAGTGTCCTTTGGTTCTTTTTATCTCACCCATCACCACCTCTTTGACACCCACACACCCCCATGCACAAATGCGGCAACTCCTAAAAGATCTCCACCAGAGAGCCCCTTGAAACGGGCCCGTGAGGGACTGCAGCGCCACCCCCATGAGGAGCATCTGCCCGATGATGATGCTAAACACCCGCAAGGGTGTGTGAGGGCACTTCTAGATCCACACAGGAGTACTCTTTCTCTTTCTTGGCACACTCAATTTATTTGGAGACACTTGACATTTTTACAGCTTACTTGGCTGTTTATATATTCTTCCCCTTCTCCTTAGGAACTGACACCACCCATATTGCTGTTGCATTAACCTTGGGAGCATTGGTGCAGGACCTCTTTCTAACTAGCTCCCCGTCCCCCTTCTTTTGTTTGGTCGGAAACCTCAGGTTGACATGTTGGCTCTAAAACATGTGCAATTAGCAGGTGTACTGATCAAAGAGCATAGGCTCTCTCAAACTAAGCCTATTTCCCCTGTTCTGCAAATATATAATTCAAAAATTAGCCCCGCAATATTATATGATGCCGAATTGTAGGGTTTCGACAATTTAACCCCCTTGGCACTAGCGCAAAATAAGTTTGTCAGATCACTAGTTGGTCTTCCAAAATCCTCTCCACTTTTGCCACTCTATTTAGATCTGGGCTGTCATAACATCGAGGACGCGGCACACTTTAGACCATTGGCATTCTGGAGAAGACTCTGGACTACTCCTGAGCTTTCCCTGTATGCTAAGACACTACTTGAAGTAAGGAGGCTGGGTTGACTGCATGAGATCCCATGGTTGAACAATATTAAAATCATATTGTCCAACATGGGGATGAGTACTTTGTGGGAGGACCCAGATGCTTCAGCATTTCCCCCTAAAAGGATCTATAAGGCAGCAAAGAAGTTCTCATCTATCACAAGGCCGACATTGTCTAGGGAATTCCTATAAGTAAAACATGAGGTTAAATTGGAAGCCTACTGGGACCTCATTTCTAGGCCGCTTGATCGGAAATTGTACCATTAGTTCAGAGTAGGTTCACTACCAATAAGAGCGTTTACAAGCAGATGGCTTTTATCAGTGGGTGATAAATGTATCTTTTGCCATGATCACACTGAGACCCTAGCCCATATTCTATTTGTCTGTCCAGCTTACTATCTCCCCAGGACTAAATGGCTTAAACCCGTTTGTATGAATTTGGGTATAAGAACAGCAAAGGAGGCTTTAAGGATCCTAAGGTCAGATACAACGGACCTTATTGTAGTTGGTATGGCAACATTTTTTAGATGGATGTGGGCTATTTGAGCCAAGAAAATGGGGGTAGAGTAATCTTTACTGCAAGAGGGACCAGACACTAGATTAAGAATTATTTAGGGAATGATTACCTGCTGAACCTCTGCTGAACTAAGGTTTTTGTAAACTTGGTGGTGTTTTGGTTTTAGCCTTTGTGATATGATAATTGTTGAATGTCACATCGCATTTTAAAAACTAATTTTATTGTTGATCACGTACAATCATGTGTTTTATTAATGGATATATATTTATTTATTTATTGTTTACAAAGATCTCTGATCATTGTCGGTTTTATTGTTTATTGGAAATATGCTATGAGATGAAATATTTTTATATATTTTTTTTAATATTGAATTATCCTGTCTTTTTTGATTGAGTAATCGAAATAAAGACTATATTGAATTGAATTGAATTGAACTTATTTAACTCAAAACAACATCTCTCAATCTCTTAAGCACAAAACAGCATCATTTTTGGCATACCTAGAGCATATATTAGAAGTTTGTTCTGTGCACTAAAACATGGGTTTGGTACTTGAGAAAGACAAATAAGATGCAAGTGAAGCTTGCAGTGGGACAGCACAGACAGTGTCTGGTAGCAATCACCCTTTTTGAAGGACTATTTCTGTACATGGTTGAGAAGGCTGCGCCAGTTCTTGCCTAGATATCTGAGAGAGTGTAGGAGTACACCTCTATCAGTGTCATGAGATGTTTCAGTGAGTGTGCTGGTATGCAACTGCCTGTTATAATACCTCTAAGGCTATCTAAATCTGTATGCAAGTGGTGGCATAAACACTTCAGTGCCTCTTTTAGGCAATAGAGAGCTATATAAATGTCACTGCAACTACCTTTGAGTCTGCTACATACATAAATAGTTTCTGGTGCGTGACTTAACAATGCAGTCAGAATAAGAAATGCGTTTTAACCATGTTTTCCTTTACCGCACAAGTCTTTACAACGCCTTGCCTTATGGAAAGCGCTGGACTTTCGAACAGTATAATTTACTATTTCAACTCCAGTCTGTGCAGCAGTAGGAAAGCATTGGACTTTAAAATCCAACACTGCTTTACCTAAGTCATGTCGTTGTAAAGAGATGTTTGGTAAAGGAATGCTTGGTTAAAGTGCATTCCTTTTTCCAACTGTGTTGCAAAGGAAACGCATGGTTTGGCCATCGTTGTTATTGCTGTTTCTCCTTAGAATGGAGTTATGTGCACAAAAACGTGGGTTTGACATTTCAGAAAGACCTATAATATGTCAACTGAAGCTTGCAGTGAGAGTGCACAGACGGTCTGTACTAGTAGCCATCACTCATGTTTCAAATACTATTTCTGTTCATGGTTAAGAAGGTTGAGTCAGTATTTGCCTACATATCTGAGAGAGAGTAGGAGTGCATATCTATCAGTGCCATGAGATATTTAGGCAAATGTGCTGGTATGTAACTGCCTGCTATAATACCTCTATGGCTGTCTACATGTGCATGTAAGTGGCGGCACAAATACTTCAGTACCTGTGTTAGGCAATAGAGAGCTATGTAGGTGTCATTGCAACTACCTTTGAGTCTCCTGCATGCAAAAATAATTTTGGGTGAGTGACTGAATGTTATGTATAAATGCTTCTGTAGTTGTCTCTGTAACTGAAAGAGAGGCTCTATTCTTTTTGTGAACATGTATGTCAATTGTTTTAGGGATGCATACTCTATGTAGTACTTGGCATAGATGCCCGCAAGTGCACAAGTAACTTACTCAACCCTAAGGACATCTCACAATCTCTTAAGCACAAAACATCATCCTCTATCTTAGAAGTGTATTATGTGCAGGAAAAAGATAGAGTTGATTTTTGAGAAAGACATATAACATGCCAAGTGAAGCTTGCAGTGAGATTGCACAGACACAGTCTGGACTAGTAGCCATCACCCAACATGTATTCCTAATTCTTAGTTTTTGTATTGCTGTGGCTGTGATTATTTCATATCTTAGTCTACTGAGACTAAACCTATTGTGATATTTCATCTTGCCAGCTGTAATCCTGTATCTTTTTAATATTCTCTTGCTATGCATTATTACTGGTCTGATTAATAATTGGTAATAATACTACTGAACTTCAATTCAACTAACTCTTGGTCCATATTGTGGCCCCAAATGGGCTTCACTGAAGTTGAATTGTTTTATTATTGCTTACTACCTTTGCGTCTCAGTCAACTTAAACAGATCCATAAATTGAGAGATTGTAAATGATGCACCTGTGCCCTCTCAAGGGATAACTGTGCAGGATAACAGCATGGCCTTTTGATGCAACCATCAAGCACACTCTGCACTGCGTAAAAGTCTCAAAGCCTGCACAGTCATGCAAACTCCTCCTTTCCCCACATCATTCTTTGCCAGTGGGGGTGCCAGATGCTTCTATTTAGTCTCACCTGAATGAAAATGAATAAAACGTAATTTGTAGAGTGCACGCCTACTCCAGGCACTAAATAGCAGTTTGTCTGCAAAATTAACCACTGGATGGAGTTAACCTCAATTGCTCAACAGCCAGGTTTTCAATCTCTTTCTGAAAATTGAGAGGTTGGGGTAGCCTGGAAATCCAGTGGGAGTTGATTCCAGGCTTTAGCTCTGAGATATGAGAAAGATCTGCCACCGATTCTAGATTGGTGGATTTTAGGGATGTTGTCCAAGTGGTCATATTTCGATCGTCGTGTCCTGGAGGGAACATGAGTAGAGGCCCTCTCTCTCATATATACTGCACCCTTCCCATGCAGAGCTTTATGTACCAGGACAAGTGTTTTAAATTGAATCCGCTTTTTCACAGGAAGCCAGTAAAGTGCACACATATGTGGGGACAGACGGGTCCCAGGAGCCAGATTGAGAATCAATCTGGCCACCGCATTTTGAACCACTTGCAGCCTGTTCAAGAGGTACTCTTGCAGACCAAGGTAAAGGACATTTCCATAGTCAAGTCTGGAAGTCATCCAGGCCTGAACCACTGTTTTCCTTACTTCAACAGAGAGGAGTGGCATGCATTTTTTAGAGTGCATAGTAACCCAAAGCAGGTGCAAACCAGGGTTTGAATTTGGGGTTGAAGAGACACATTTTTCACTGCGCTCTGAAGGGTGTCCGGGGGAGGAACATCTTGAGGCCACCATGATCTCCAGATTTCCCGACTGAGTTGTACCAAAGAAAACTATCTCCAATTTGTCTGGGTTGCATTTTAGTTGGTTGGTGGCCAACCAGTTGAACACTTTGCACAGGCAGATTTTAATGGTTTCACCAACAAATTCCAGCCCTTTATCGCAGGAGAAAGGAAGCTGCAGATCGTCGGCATACGATATCACTTTGGCACCGTATGATACCTCAAGAACAGCTAGAGTGGCTATATAGGCATTAAAAAGTGTCAGGCTCAGTGCTGAGCCTTGGGGAACACCCACCTTTAAGTGCTGTATAGGGTAGGCAAATGGGGGAATCCATATTTTTTGTTTTCTATTGTCCAGGAATGATGTCAGCCACTTTAACGCTGAACCTCCAATTCCAGTATTATGGAGTGGCTTCAATAGTCTGTCATGAGGGACAGTAATCAAAAGCCACTGAGAGATTCAACATAATCAAAACGGCCTTGCCTCCTGTAGGAACCCGGGGTCACCAGGCCCTATAGGCGGTAGCGTGGCGCGAGCCGGTCGGGCAACCAGAGGGCTATGTGTTAAGCAACCATACACCACACGCTTCTCATGGACTAGAGTCACACACAATAAGGGACGCCACACCGTTTAAATTATGCAAATACTTCAAGTTTATCCAAGTATAGCTGGTCAGATGCAGTTCAGGAAATAACAAGGTAATACATGAATCATAATACCATTGTGACATTACATTCGACACTCTGGGTGATATCTATGCAGTGCCTAACCTTGTTCTAGTGCCGTGCGCGCTTACGTAAAGTCTTTCCCTGAACCGGCCGTCTAACTAAGCGTAATACTTGAAAGGGGACACATTGGGTTCACTTAACATGGCGCCTGTAGAACTGAGCGCTCCTCGTGATCAAGGGCCCCTAGTACTGTGAAGCAAGGCATATAAACATAGCGCTACACGCAATCAGTTGCATGTGGATACGTTTGCGTAGAACATTTAATACATCGCGGGACTCGTAATCAGTCGCATGTCATTACCTTTGAGCAGAGCATATAACACAGTGCGCTACTCGCATTCCGGGGCATGTAATTACTTTCGAGCAGAACATGTAACACAGTGCGCTACTCGCATTCCTTGGCATGTAATTACTTTCGAGCAGAGCATATAACACAATGCGCTACTCGCATTCCTTGGCATATAGTTACTTTCGAGCAGAACATGTAACACAGTGCGCTACTCGCATTCCTTGGCATGTAATTACTTTCGAGCAGAGCATATAACACAATGCGGTTACTCGCCGTCCCGGTCTCTCCGGCTGAGGAAGCAGAGTCGGTGGCGTGAAGCGCCACACGAGAGTAATGTTAGTCAGTACTTTGAACGGCTTCCAGCGGGGAAGATTACTGGACTTGAGGAGCGAGTCCCTATGCTCCGGTGCAGTTCACAGAGCACCGCGCTCAGTAACACAGGAGGGGGGACACGGACAGGATCCCTCGGCGGGGTCTCTCCGTCGCGCAGGCAGGGGAGGGGATTCCCACGGAGGGGACAACCCGGGCCAAGTGCGGTGTGGTTTCCAGACCAGCAGGGGGCGCACCAGGGGGGATCTCGGCCTCCGGGCTTACCTCCGTCTCGGCGTCAGCAGGCGTCCGTCCTCACGACGTTGGGGGAACTCGGCCCCGACCTTGCGCTTCTCCTCACACGGCTGCGACGGCAGCGACGGGGCCCCGGACTTCGCCTGGGCCTCGCGACACAGCAGAGCACTCTCCCAGGCCTCCAGGCCGCGGCGGTGAGCGCGCTGGCTTCGTCGTCGCAGGGGGGGGGCTCAAATTAAGGATGGGGATATGGTGCTCAGCGGAGCACGCTGCCGGGGGTCCCAGACCAGGGCAGGGAGCACGGGGGTCACAGCGCTAGTACCTGGTCGATCCCCGGTGACTTGGCAATCGGCTTAGTATTTTGTTCACTAGGGTAGCTTGGACCCGCAGTCTCAGCTCTGGCATTCAAGGCTTACAGCTCACTCTTGTCATGCAGTCTCAGTTCTTAAAGTTAGGTTTCAGTTCTCTGTTGACAGATTAAGTCTTTTGGCGCAGATGTATCTGGCGCCCTTAAGGGGTTCTGTTACAGGGGTAGGGATGGAGAGGGCGACTAGGTCCTTCCTAGTCAGGCTGGCAGAGAGTCTCTGGGTCCTCCTACTACTGGGCAAGATCAGTGGGATTCACAGGGCACCTCACTCACTTAAGAGGCAGTACCTAAATCCTGTCACTCTCAGAGGCATAAGTCCCTGGCTAGGCCCTACCGCCTACACTCCTGGTGGATTCTTCCAGCTCTGCTTCACCCCAATGGCCAACTCACCACAAAAGTTTCCCTCCCACTCTTAAGTAGCCCTAGGTCAGGTGACCTCTAGCCAAGGCGGCAAAAGTAAAACCCCACCTCCCTTCTAGAAGGTTCCAGCTTCTTCCAGGAGCTTCCCCACTCTAACTATGGGACAAAAAGGCGGGCTGGTATTGCAACATTGTTGTGGGTCCCAGCCAGCTCCTGGCAGCTAGGGTGCTACTATGAAAAACGACCACCCTGCAGTAGCAGGGGTCTGTGGCAGCCATCTTGGGAGAAGGGAGCACCTGCACCTTAACACTGTCTGGCAATGAAAAGGCGCCCGGAGACCTAGTCCAACATAAAAATGAGGGTGGAAAAAATGAGGCACGATACAAAAATAGAAGGGGAGACCACCCTAGGGCTGACAGGTCCAACACCTCCGCAATCTAGTTTGTCCTTGGTATAGTCTATTAGCTCTAGCAGGGTTGTTTACGTACTACAGCTAGGTCTAAAACCTGATTGATTTGGGGTGCATCACATTGTTGCTTTTAAGGTGGCCTGAGAGCAGAGAGTTAACATATCTTTCTAGCACCTTTGAAAAGGCGGGAAAAGAGAAATAGATCTGTAATTGGCCAGGACCTTGTAGTCAGCACTGCAGACAGCTTTTCAAGTAGTGGGAGGATTTTTGCATGTTTACATTTCAGAGTTTTTTTTCCAGATGCCAGTGATGCAATTAGGACTTTATTGATTACTGGATTTATGGCTTAGCCACCTTGGCCATGAACCGGGACAGGCAAGCATCAGCTGGCGAGCCAGACTTTAAAGACATAATAGCCAATAGGGACTCATCCATGGATATGGAAGGGAAGTATGGGAGTGGAGATGCCATGCCTAGGGATATCCCGGGGGTGAGCAACCCAGTGGCACAGGTATCATCCTGTGACAAGTAACCCAAAGTGACTTGAATAGAGACTACTTTCTCATGAAAGAATTCTGCCATTTGGTTGGTCCAATCGGCCATGGGATGTTGGTGTTTCATGGTGGCCTCTCGATTTAGAATCGTCTTCACAATTTTAAAAATCATTTTAGAATTTTTACCAGATTCCTCACTTTTCTTCTAAAGAAGGCCGTGGGTAGACCACCCTTTACACAAAGCCACTCCTCATAGACCAAGGGCTCCCTGAGCAGAGTAGGCAGTGCTAAAGTCAACCCCGGTGCCTTTAAGTGGATGGTTGTAACACACAATGTGACTTAGCTCCTGCTTAGCAGAATTAGAGGTATGGGCCTGGATTGTCAATCCAGTTCAGCTCTGGTCGTCTCCTGAGCTAGGACTTTCTACCAATGGCACCCCAATGCCTTCATGACATGTCATCATTATACCTGCACTTCTCAATCCCCTCAGGTTGTCTGGAACTAAAGAATCCTGTGTGTTTAGCAGGAGCATGGGATACCTTAGGGCACTCACAGCAGTACAGTACACAGAAATCCAAGGGAACACTTTTCTTTTATGGTCTCTAGTAAGTTTACTCTCTACTAATCTGTAAAAGGAGGTGAGAAGCCAGTGTGTCTCACTCTAGACACAGAGTCCACATTAGTCCAAGGATGCAAGTCCAGAGTGGGTCCCTCCACTTAGGACATAGGTTTGTGCATGGGTCTGTCGATTCACTTTTCAGTGGTTGCTCTTTTCTCCAAGTGCCTTCCCTTATGAAGGAGGTGGAGAGTTCTCGAAAGTGAGAATCACTACCCAATCCAGAGAATTTACATCTCCATCCCTAATTGCCAGTTGAAGGGAGCAGCCCACATGCTGACAAACCCCCTGTACAGAAGTCTGGGAATTTGCATGTTGGCAGTGACAATCAAGATTGTGAAAAACTTCTCCTCTGTCTTCCTGCCTACCTTCTCTATATCCATGTGAGAACGTTCTTCCTATACTTGTCAGAGAGTGGCAGCGTATTTATATTTCTCCCTCACCTGCCTAACACCTTCTCCTATTACTGAAACCTGACTTCCTGGCTCCTCTAAACGAAACCTATTGTGATATCTCAGCTTGCCAGCTGTAATTCTGTATCTTTTTAATATTCTCTTGCTATGCATTATTACTGGTCTGATTAATAATTGGTAATAATACTACTGAACTTCAATTCAACTGACTCTTGGTCCATATTGTGGCTCCAAATTGGCTTCACTGAAGTTGAATTGTTTTATTATTGCTTACTCCCTTTGCGTCTCAGTCAACTTAAACAGAGCCATAAGTTGAGAGATTGTAAATGATGCACCTGTGCCCTCTCAAGGGATAACTGTGCAGGATAACAGCATGGCCTTTTGATGCAGCCATCAAGCACACTCTGCACTGCGTAAAAGTCTCAAAGCCTGCACAGTCATGCAAACTCCTCCTGAGGTTGGTGTGATACGTGGTCCAGGGGAAGTGAGGAAGTCTCGGTTTTGCATGGTGTTCCTGTTGAAAGCATGAGTAAGAACCTCGACAACAGGTAAATCCAGATTGATCCCACATAGAGGCAGCAATACCAAAATGGTCTTAGTAGGTTGGTCCCAATAAAACCCGTTTGGAAGGAGGGGCACGCATTCCCAAAACACCATGAAGTCAGATGCCAAACTAAGTGATCACACGCATCCCATGTCGGACAGCAAGACAAGTACCCACTGCCCCACATTGTGTCCACGCAAGGTCGAGACCCACCTGCGCTTCTTCTCAAATGACTAGATTTATGGGCCTGTGACTAGGCCCAGATTCCTGTTGTAAAAGAATATACAAATTGCTTTATGACACTTTTTGAAATGTATAAAATGACAGCCAAATCCAATGTACTTTGAGACAGTCTTCAGACCCCCAAATCTGTCCCCTGTTCTCACGGCCGCTGCCTTTAATTACACCAACTGTTCCTGTTTTGCCAAACGCCTCTTGTCTTTTATTTTTTCGAGATAAATTCACATTCGAGCAACACAGAATCATTCAGATCTACTTTACCACTAAAATATGGGGTGACACAGGGTTCAATATTATTGCCCTACTTGTACAAGCAATACATGGAACCACTGAGCACTGTGATCGAGGAAAAGGGTGCAAACATTCATCAGGATGCAGGTGATACCCAATTTTACTTGTAAATCTCCAATTCATGGAACACGATAACTCTAAACTCCTTCCTGGAAATACTAGAAGGCGGGATGAGCATGTTCTCTCTTAACACCATCTCAGCTGAGAGTTCCTAGTCATATATTCAAGAGAACCGCCTCCCCTGTACAATTTTGGCTTCATAGTGTCTCCTCTGTTGACATCTTGCCATCAGCAAAACCAACTGGTTAAACTGCTGATAAGAAAATAATTCTGCAACGCCACATATATAAGCAGGGTCTTGTTTTTGAGACTTAAGAGTTATAAAAACCACTAATATCACAGTGGACAAGTGGGCCTGAGTTCTATATTTACTTTTTGCTTTGAGGTTTCTCCATTAATTTCCAAAATCCCAAATCACGCTGAAAGTTTGTAAAAATTCAGCGCAGCACAAGGATGATGAACTGTAGGAATCTGAGAAGAGAAAGAGCATTTTGTTTGTGATCATTTTTATTACAAACACATCACACAACAACAAGTCTGCTTCTAAAAAACTCTCAAAGGGCGACTAATTGGTTGTGTCAACACAAACAAGCACACTTGGATGTTGCATGTCCAAACATTTGTACTCCAGTCACCTTGTGTGCTCATTCATAGCTGCAAAAAAACACAAAATAGTCCACTTAAAAGTTTATATTCCTTTTAAAACAGCTCACGAATGCATTTACTTATACTGCATCAAACTGCATTTAATTAAAAAGTATAGCCTCATGAATATTATGGGAATTAATGACGGCAGAGCACATAATCACTTTTATTGCAAATCTATTTAGTTTTCGTTCAGAGCCTGGCAAGGGTTCTTTGTCAGTATCCAAACCTGTTTTATTTTTTATTGCATACGTTAATCCTTCTGCGAAAATAGATGTGTGCCAAACGGTCTTTGACATTTTATACGAGCTCATTTTCTTTCAAAAACAATGTTTTTTTCTGATCCATGCATCTTGTTATTTTATTGAATGAGTTTAGGCTTTGGAAATATTTTAGGTCCTTGATGTGAAACTCGGCGGTTCAGTTCAAAGCGATTCTTGCTGGTCCTAGAGGTGCATCTTGCACACACGCTGTGCCGGAGAAGGGCTCATCACCAGCTTGCTCTTTGAAAAGGTTGTTCCCTTATCAGAAGGAATCCCGGAGGGAAAGTCTTCAGTGTACTTGAACCATAAAGCTAGAGGCGTCTGTACCGCCATTTACACATTGGCCAGAATCAGTCGACTCTGTTGCTGGAGATGCCACAGTAATATTTTTTCTCGTCCAAGTCCACTTTTTAATCACCCAGAGAGATGCTGTTTCAAAGTCTGCACCATAGGTGAAAAAAGCTGGAAGCCTGTAACACAAATGTGGATAGGACCGCTGAGTAAAACATCTAATCAATGTTAATACCTAACGGGGGAAAGCAGAGTAATTTTATTTAATGAAAAATCCAAGTTTATTTTTCTGCTGTTTCGACTCAGAGTTGCATGTAGTAAAAATGCAATGTGTTGTTTTTCAACAAATCAATTTAGCAAAGGAGACAGATGCCACATGCCTCCCTGGTCCACATTTTTAACAGTTTTTTTTAAATTATACTCACTTTTCTTACTCTGATCAATGAGGCTTGTCTAAATTCACATCTGATTTCGATCACATTTTGGACAAGTATTTTAATTAATTGTATTTAGGAAATTGCAGTTTCGTCAGTACCAACACTATAGTAGTGAATTGTTAGTTGCATAGCACTCTGCATACCAGCAACAGAACTTTTTTGGACTGTTGAGTAAGTCACTCCATATGTATCACTCACATATCGCTTCAGAGCCACGAAAAGTGCTCTGGTGTTCTGCAGGGACTGTGAGAATAGAAGAGATGATGCATGTGGGTATCTACTATGGTTGCATAAAGCATGCTATAATATAAGTTGTTCTTGATGTAGACTGTATGGACCAGGCTGAGCCAGGGTTTGAGGAAAGAAACAAGAACTCTCCCTTAATGTCGAGTACTCCAAGCAGTGCTATGAAGCTTAATCTTCTAGGATTACTGAGACCCATCCAGTGTTTTTTTCATTCATGTGACAAGGAGTGGTAGTGCTTAGCTTCACTCGAGTTACTGCTAGTTCAATTGAAGTGTAATTTGGAATAAATCCTGGGGTCGAGAATTTCCACCATTTGTCTCAGTATCAAACTTAGGGCCCGATTCCGATCTCGCTAGGAAAGCCCTCCGTACTACTCAGATCTGGAGGGCTTTCCGAGCTAAACATGCTCCGGGAGTCCGAAGGAGCAAGTACGATGCAGCCGTATGCTTACAGACTTGGTTCGTTCGTATTTCCATTGAACTCTATGGGAGCCTGTGTACAGACGCGTACACAAGCTCCCATAGCAAGAAGGGGTAAGTGGGGAAAAGCATACACCTGGGTCATAATTGTGATATGCCACTGCTCATTTACGGACTGGGCAGCTCCATCAGATACAGGAAGGTGGCTGAATTTTTCCATGACGGTCTCAGATAAACCATTGAGATGTTTAGGAATGAATAAGCAAAATCTTTTGCCCTTGATTCTAGCATTTAATTCCTTCTAGATGACAATGGAAAATTCTCAATGTAATACTTGATCAATTCGACATAGCTTGCAATTCAAGTGAGACAATTCCTTATTGCCCTTGCCCACCATAATTCACTGGCAATAGTTTTATTCACACAATAACTGTTTATTCCAAAAACAAATGCTTAGAGTTTTTGTAATATAGTTCTATGATTTCAAATTGGTTTTGATCCTAATAACTTGGACACTTGCACATTTAGGGAGTCCTGAGAGTTTTTAGGACCACCTCCTTATGTCATGTCTTTTCCCAATCTATGTTTGTGCCTAGACCCACTACTTCTGCACCATACAACATTTGAGGAGGTACCACCGCATTGTGTGCTGTAAGCACTGCCTATTAAAGACCGCCAGCCAAAGTCTGCTTAACTCCTGAACCTTGTCAATTCTTTCTTTTTCTGTTCCCTGCAGTGAAGCTTACTTGGCTCTAATGCATTGTCCCATATACAGGATTCGACGTGTGCAGTGTCCCAATACTCAGGACCTATCGCGGATCGCATCCTTCTTCCTTTGATTGCCGGGACGGATTGGCTACTGGCTTAGAGGTCAGATCTCCGCTCTCACCCTAACGTTTGCATTTGGAGTCATGAGGTTCCAGTATCGTTGACTCGCCTTCTGATATTTTCCCTTCTTGACTTTTCTTCCACAGAACCTCCATACCTCCTGGCTTTGCCTTTTAGGTAATATGCCTTTCCTGTTCCACCCATCCCCGTAGTGATTGATTATGCTCTCACCGTGGGCCTCATATGTGTCAGGCACTTTTTCTTTCTTTGGCACTTTTTCCACTTTAAGCAGTGGTTTCACTTAGCGTCTGACTTACCTCCTTAAATATTGCTTCCCTGAGCAGCTCTCACTTGATTTTTCTCCCTCTCAATTTTGGATGTATCCTCTGATTCTTTTCTTTACTTTAACATCCCCTGACCTGTCCCCTGTCTATTTTCTCCCTGTCTTCTCGTCCTCACTCCATTTCATTTCCAAATCCTCACTACCCTTCTCACCATCGCCACTGTAGGACTGTGGACTCACAATGATGGCCTGTTCACTCACAACTATGAACCTCACCGGGGTCCGTCAAGGACACTTATATGTGAAGCATCTTGCTTAACATTGGGCATCATGTCACTTGGGGTGTATACACGTCCACTTCTGTCGCCTGAAATGACTATAATTGACCCGTGAATGGTTCTCTTTACTCAGTTTCTGTTTATTGTGTATATTTTCAGCCCTGAAGTAGACATGGGGTACACCCCCGGATGAAACACGTGTCATTGCATCCTTCTTCCTTTGACTACCGGGACGGATTAGCTACTGGCTCAAAGAACCTCCATACTTCCTGGCTTTGCCTTTTAGCCCTGAAGAACTCTTGGGGTACACCACCGGACGAAACACATGTTGGCTGGGCAATTAATCACCAGTAAAAGAAGAATACAATACAAAAGTCAGTTTGCCTGGTGTCTGATTTTATTCAAATACAGATTGTTTGTGGACATGGAAGAACTTTGAAAAAAAAGTAGAACTTACTCCACTTTGTTACTTTGACATGTGCACAGGCTCGCTGCAATTCCTCAGGACCTTGGTCCACATTAGGGGGGTTCTGGGTGTTTTTCCCCCTCCTGCTAGCACCATCCTATACACCCCTAACCTTCACTGAAATACGTTGACCTGCTGTAGGCGCCCTTGACAAACCACATTTGACCAAAACCCAGTCTTTCGTTTGTACCTTCAGACAGACATTTTTGTATTTGTCGCAAGGTACAAGTTGAAACACATTTTGGGAAAAACGCATAGGGTATATGGAGTGTGGTAATATTTTGAGTAAGAGTTGCATTTTTATTCTCTTCATTTTGTTGCATAATGTTTCGCATAGTTTGCAAGTTTGTAATGCGAAGAAGGTTCTCCTATATGGGTTGTTCTCAATGAAAGGGTAGTTAGAAGCGGTGACACTATTGATGTATTCTTCCATATTCTGATGAAGAGTTTGAAATTGGCTTGTAGAAATAGCGCATCAGTGCTATGAATTGTCCTCTGGGCAGAGATCTTTGAAGGAGATTCTTATTGACACAGAAAGTCTGTTTAGGGCTTTGAGGAATGGGACGACGTTTTTGGTTGAGGCTAAGACATTATCTGGCACAGCATTCTGGATTCAGTAAAGTTTGTTGAATAAACACTTTGCAAGTCCCACATGAAGTCCATTGACTTGGTGATGGTATCTGCTGTACATATGCACACTGTATTTCTGTGTCCTTTACTCTCTCAAGTATAACACATGTTCCTGGATGTCTGCCCACATAAACTGTAGGGGCTTGTATCAAGATCTTAAATAGCATCTTCTCCAAAACGGATAACCAGTTTACTCATGGAACATGTATTGTGAGTGTGTATGGATTTCAATAACAGAAGCACTCTCACTTCATATGTGTGTGACATTTGGAGGTATGGGATGAGGTGGTACCCCAGCATGAATAGAGTTTGTCATGAGGTGTTTAAATGGCAAAGGCCTCAAGGGTTGATTTAGGAAATGATGATTAGGATGGAGGTGATGTTTCTGTTCAGCCTAAGTTGGTAACTGACATCCTTAACAATGTTCACAATTTCTAATACAGAGGTCCACGTTAAACCAGTGTCAAAGGCATTTGTGGCTTGGCTATATATGCGGCTCTTCTAGTACATTTAGTCACTTGAACATCGGTTGCACAATGTTTCTGCACATTAAAGCTCTTTTTGTTCCATTCAAATGACAACTTGCATTCCTGCAAATAGGCATACATGTCGTGTCTAGGTATGAACATGAAAAATGGGTTTTGAAAAGAAATACAAAGAAAAAAATAATTTCTAAAAACAATAAAAATGTAGAAAAACATTTGATTAAAGCATATTTTAATATTAGCACAAATGTAATTTGCTTTAATTTTAAAAGGCAAGTAATCCAAATAATGAAAAGAAATGCTAAGATGTGCATTGTGATAAGGTGATTTTATTCCAGAATTTACACGTCTTGGTAATGCTAACACTGGGAAAATCCCACTAAGTCTTCTATGTCTTGTAACAGCAAAGACTACTTTAATACAAGAACGCCAAGCTGGCAAAGAGGTACAAAATACTCAATAAGGAACTAAGGGTAAAACAACAAGACCACTGAAAATCTTGGGGGCAACTGTTAGAACTGGGGTTTCTCGTTGTTAAAGTATGCATCCTGTACAAGCAGCAACCACCACTCTAGCCATGGTAAGCTAGATACACACTAAAAGATAACATGTGCTCACCCTCTGGTAGCTTAGCACAGAGAAGACAGGTTTGTGTGAAGTATTTGTGCAACACACACATAACTAAATTAAAACACCACAAAAATACTCCACACAGGGTAAGAAGACTAGGTTATATTTGCAATAGTAAACCAAGGCAAAGAAAACAAAAATCTAATAAATAGAACTGGAGTTATGATTTTTTTAGGATTCAATCAAATTATAGTGCTTAGAGTCATAAAGTGCCAATAGAGGACATCTGATCATGCTAGACCGGGGTAAATCCATAGTTCATTTTGACCACGGTCCTACTGAAAAAGCTCCTTTGATGGAGGAAACGTCAAAGTTGAAGACTCGATCCGAGGAGCAGAGGTGGAGAGACGTTGTCGTTGATCCCATGGGAGCAGGAGAGGCATTGGTTCCCCTCTCTGCAGTCGATAAAGGCTTTGCCGACACACCCCTTACGATGCAGGTGGTGCATCTTTGTTGAGACACGCAGTCTCTCTGCGTCGAGCTGCGCAGTCCATTGAAGTGATTTCGTCAAGCGGCACAATCCGTCAAACCAATGTTGTCAAGCTGCAGCTGTGTCAGCTTCGAAGGGCAATGCATCAGTTCCGAACAATGCAAAGTCATCAATGTGGATGTTTTGATTGATCAGCACAGCAGAAATCACTTTTCAAGGACTGGATTGGCACCACTGGCAGGGTAGAATTTGCAAATGGAAGGGTCCAGGTGCTGTTGAAGGAAGTCTTTGATGGCCCTCAGACTTCAGAATTGGTGGCAAACCAGCAAGCCCTTGGAGTAATTCTGGGTTCAAATAAGATGAGTCCAGTCCTTGTCCTCAGCAGGCAGCAGGAAAGCACAGCAAAGCAGAAAATCAGTTCTTCTAGAGCAGCAATCAAGCAGAGTGACAATCCTTGTAGCACATCAGTGTTTACTCCTGGCAGAGTTTTTCACAGGTCCAGTAGTGTCCTGTCTTTGTAAGGTCAGAGCCACAGTAAATTCACCCAGTTGTGTCTTTGAAGTCAGGGCAACTTCAAAGAAGGGTCTTTTAAGTGCATACAGGTACTTTCTTCCCAGCCCTGGCTCCAGACTATATTGGAGGTAATCTGCCCTTTGTGTGGGAAACTGGACACTGCATATTCAGGTGTAAGTATCAGCTCTCTTTTCCTGCCCAGGAAGAGCTGTCAGAATGCAGATGATTACAGATGACTTCTCTGTCAAAACTACACTTCCTGTGATTGTGGCAGATAAGAGGAAATGCACAAAGTGTAGCTGCCACCCACCTCAAAAGTGTATTGGAGAAACTGTGCAAGGCACAACGAGGAGTAAGAGCAGAGAAATGACCACTTTCTAATGGTGGCATTTCTAAAATAGCAATGTTAAATCCAACTTTTCCATTAAAGAGGATTTATCATTTCCCTTCCAAAGATGTAAATCATGATGCAGCTATTCCTTTCTGATCAGGAAATACAGCTTTAAACTGTTTTAAGTATTTCACAATGCTAACTTATGAGAGGAGTAGGCCTCACAGTGGTGAAAAATGAATTTGGGGGTTTGTCACTACAAGGACATGTAAAACCTAAAAGTACATGTCTTCTCTTTTGCTGACCCCGCACCTTGTCCTATGGGCTACCTGGGGCATACTTTAAGGGTGAATAATGTGTAATAAAAGGGGTGTTGCAATCAATCAATTTTCTTGTAAAGTGCTACTACTCACCCGTTAGGGTCTCAAGGCACTGAGAGAGGGGTTGCTTCTGTGGTTCAGTCGAAGAGCCAGGTCTTGAGGTCCTTCCTGAACTGCAGTAGCGATGGTGATTGCCTGAGGTGCAGAGGCAAGGAGTTCCATGTCTTTGCAGTGAGGTAGGAGAAGGAACTTCCTCCAGCCATGGTTTTGCAGATCTGTGGGATGGTGGCCATGGCCAGTTAGGTGGGGTGGAGATGTCTGATGGGAGTGTAGAAGGAGAGGCGGTGGTTGAGGTATACAGGTCAGGCATTTTGGAGGGCTTTGTGGGCATGCGTGAGGAGCTTGAAGGTCATTTTGTTGATGTGAAGGCCTCTCTGATGGCCGGTGATGTGGTTGCGGTGTGTGATGTTCAGGATGAGTCAGGCAGAGGTGTTCTGGATGTTCTGCAGTTTCGTTAGGAGTTTCTGGGTGGTGCCGGCATAGAGTTTGTTGCCGTAGTTGAGACTGCTGCTGACAAGCGCATGGTTGACTGTCGTCCTGGACTTGGTGAGAGTCCACTTGAAGATCTTACAAATCAGGCAGAGCACGTGGAAGCTATCATAAGCAACCTACCTGAATCCCAGACGATTCCAATGGGGTGGGACACTAGTTCCTGAATCCTCCCTAGACTTGCCCTTGATTTACAGGAGAACACACTGCTCCGGTGGCAGGGGGTTGGGATGGAGAGAGCATATAGAGTCAAAGATGCTGGGGCTCAACTACTCAACAGCAGTATTGCAGCAGGCATTCACACCAGTCAGATATGGCACATATAAACAAACAAATAATAAGGCTTTAGTCTAGTATTAACTCTATCTCTTAAGGTATCACCTCACAAAAGATTTCAAATCTCAACCAACCTTTAGTTTTGTTGTTGTTTTGTGTTATTTAGATTGTCCGTAGAGGCTCCTTTATAAAAATGTTCCAAACTGCAGTGAGTATGATTTCAGCATCAAACCCACAAGCAAATTTGGACGGGGTTAGCTTCACCAAAATTCTCTCTGGCAGTGCCCTGCCAACAGTATATGTTCTAGTTTTGAATTTACAGGCAGGTGCTTGAAGGGGAACATTTTTCTCTTCTTTCTAACATTTTGCCTTTCTTGTATGAAAATAATTATAATTGTATTATTTTGGTACAACATTGCTTTCCAAATTATTTAATTTTAGATATATTAATTTGAAATTTCATCTGAGTCTATAATAGTGTAACATTAAATGACAGAAGGAAGTATACCAGGCTTATTCAGTTGAATCACCTGGTTGTATTTTAGAAATGGACAACTGTAGCCCCAAACTAATGCCATCATTTGAAAGTAAGAGCTATAGACTAAATTGCCTTTTCTAATTCAGTAGATAGAAACCTAAACGTAAATTCTACCATATTTGTGGAACGTAAAGGCTAATATAATGATATTTTTACAAGGAATGTGAAATTTCCTATATTTAAATTACTGCCAAAAATCACTCATATGTTATATAATACTACGCAGTGTCACATAAAGACAGTAATACATGATCATTTTACAGTTTCAACGCATATTATTTTATATGTACAATTGGACAGCATTACAACATACCATGCAAAGTGGTGCAAGATTGACACAAACCTTAAGTCAGTTGTAAGCGACTTCGCGTGGCTTTCAGTGGTTCCAAAAATCTGGAGAAATGCAATGCAGCGCATATCTCTGCTTTGCATTTCAAAGCAGCGATTTCTCCCATGCAACTCCCATAGATAAATAGGTAGATACATGTCATTGTTTCTAGTTATTTAAAACCACAACAATTAGCCAAGCAATTAAATAGTAGTTAAAACAGAGCATAGAAAATCTTATAGCAGTTAATCAATTCAAGGCATACATCTGCCAATTCAATACGTCATACAAGTGCTTAGTCATTACATCTTTTCCAATCAATTTAATGTAATTATGGTGTTTTCAACAAACTGTCAAAATAAAAAATAATGCAAAATTCTGCTAAGGAATCCATTGACAACATTCAGTTTGAAGAATTATGTGAAGTGTGCTTAAAATATTTGGCGCCTGTGGTGAATGGCGGCGTCCGGCTGAGGTGCTCCGGCGGGACCGAGAGTTTCCGCGTCCTGAGCCATTATCGGACGAAATTAAAACCCGCATCAGACGTCGGAAGACGCGCTGGCTGCCGTGCTGGCTGCCGCGCGCTCTTTAGCGCTCTCAAACACGGCGAGGAAATGCTTTTATTCCACAAGTGAGTCTCTTGAACACTACCGCGAAGTCGTGGCCGCCATTTTATGACGCTCGCAACCGGCAATTCTATCTGAAGTGAGTGCCCTGATCCTCATATGCCGCTCATAATTTCTTTCATGATTTTTAGGCACAACTCCTCTGCAGACATTTTTAGGCAGTTGCTCTGAGGCATTTTTGTTGAAAGTGGATGTTTTTTCAGCCTCTTTGACTGAAAGTTATTTTTTGGCATCCATTTTGATTATCTCCTTAACCCTTTCTGGCGCAATCACCTCAAAGCAATGGAACTTTTTATCATTTACCTCATCGATGCGCTGCACCAATTCTCAATGTATGAGCCACGCTAACTTTTTTATTGGTTATTACCATCTTTTTTGATGTTTGGTTGCCCTGCTTATGCCTCACTGGATACTTTCAACTTGCTCTGAATGACATTTCTACATCTTCAGCTGCTCCTCATACAGTCCCTCTCATCCTTTTGACTTTTGCGCCTATTTTTGTTTGGTGGCTGCGCTGGTGTCTCTATGGGAAGAACGAAGGGTGCTTTATCCACGAAATAGCAACAAAAGCACGTTTTTATTAAAAACTCCAGGATTTTCACCGCCTATTCTAAGCTGGAGGACACTCACCTGCTAACACCAAATTTCTTGGCGGCCGACATGGATCCCTTACCCACACTATCCGGGAAGACGATCACCAAGCGCCTAAAGCATAATCCCCCATCTCCTCCTAAATCAGCCTCTCCAGTTTCCAAAGCAGATACATTATTTCAACTCAGTAATTACATTAAATTCTGACTTTAGCCTTGAAATGTACCCACATACCAAACTTCGGGGCATATTAACAAGGGCTTTATCTCTGCTTTTTTGGCTTTAAAAGCCAAAAAAGCGGAGATAAAACTATTGCCCTATTTACAAGAGGGTGCTAACATGCATTAGCGCATGTAAGCACCCTTTTTCCCGATGCCTCCCTTCGCATCTCTAATGAGATGCAAAGTGGGCATCACTGGGCAGTACAGCCTTGCAAATATCGCTGATGTGCACATTGCGATATTTACAAGGCTGCCCCAGCATTTTAGCAGACTTAAGTTTTTGGAGAAAACCACTGTTTTCTCCAAAAGCTAACGTCTGCTAAAATCCTGACTTACCCATCCCTAACATAGGGGGTGGATTATGCTGCTACGACCACAGGGTCGTATCAGCAAGGTTATCGCCCTTTTGCAGGGAACATCGCTGGAAAACCAACGATGTTTCCTGCAAAACGGCGATTTCCCCCGCTATCTCTGGAATTTTTATCGCCCTGGAGCAATGCGTTGTTGATAATGCGCTACCAGGGTGATAAATTACAGAGATAGACGGCGATGAATAACAAAGCGCTAAGCGCGCTTTGCATTATTCATTGCCGTTCCTTGGTGATATGCCCCTTCATATGTAGAGGCCCAAATTGACTACTGAATAGCGCAAGTGGCTGTCCATTGGCATTTGGCGCTAGTTGGCTGTAGCACAGTACAAAGCAAGCTTTGGTTAAGAAGTCCCAATTTCCTGATAAAACATGCAAATGATGGTTTTTGGAGCAGGAACAGCGCAAACCCTTAAGCTTCCAAGTAAAGAAGGATCTACTATACCAGGAATACCTGGTTTTTCGAGAAATCTTTGCACCAATGAGCACCAGATGCAAAGGATGGGCAACTGGAATGTCATGTGATATCCCCACGAGTAACTTTCAATCTCCAAAATATTACACATTTTACGCAGCTTACCCTTGGAAGGCTTTCGTCGCAAAACTTGCGCTGGAGTGTCTACCTCGAATACATATTTCTTACAACACCCTTGATGTGCCTTTGCACTACGGCTCAATACTTACTGACGCCAGACAACAGCGTTTTACCATGTCCAATGACGTCATCAGCTGGCAACTCTTTGTAAATATGACGCTTCAAAATATTTCACGCTTAATGCAGTGCTGTGCTGCACATTTGCACCCCGTGCTGCGCTGCCCGCCTTAGCTCAGTTCGGGCCGGAATGTCATCAACTTGACATGCGATGAAAATAATATTTAATACTTGCGATCACACTGATCATGTATTTATTTACTTCAGATGACACGTACATTTATTTTATAATAAGGCAAAGAGAAATACCTTTGGTTGTAGGCAAACGCTTTCGGTTGACAGAAGGCCTTTAAGGTAAGATTTGCAATTTTCTGCAGCTCTGCAGTTTTCCACATTAGTTATTTGCTCAGTCAGCAGTTCTTGTAAAATTTTCCAGCTGTTGTTGTACAATTCAACTTCACTCAAGAAACTCTAATCTAAAGCAGCAGCCAGTCGGGGCCCAATGACTATCGAAAGAAACTGAAAACAAAGGTACCAGCAAGTTCTATTAACCGGTAATAGTGTCAGAGTGCAGCTGCACTGGGCCAAAGCTCACCTCACAAAATTACCGTCACATTAAATTGGCATGAAAACTTCTAGTCACTGAGGAGAGGTTCCAGCAGCATAATTAAAGTGTATGTCAGAATGTACTGACTGATGCTTGTAAGTATAGAAGCTTGTTAGTGTGCGACTGAGCCTGTCCATACTGCTGATGCAGTTGGATTTATTTTTGATAGGGTATACATTCATATCATTAAATATAATAATGAAAGGCAAAATCATCAAAATGGTGTTTTGGAAGGAAAAGTGAAATCTGCTACTGCCATTTATACTACTATAATTGGTTCAGAATCACTAAACCTGCACACGAGTGATCGTGTGAGGAAAAATGGTGGCACGTGATGCAAAGCGGCGCAAAGAAGAGTGTTGATCAATTTCTATGTGAAAAAAAAAAATTGCACTGAAAGTTGTTGCGAACGCATTTTTGGAACAGCATGTTGTGGCTTAGAGTGAGACTCTTCCTAATATGTGCAGACAGGACATAAATAGGCGAGAAAGACACAAATACTATTGGGATTCCTAACAAAGTCAAAACAGCTAAAGTGCTACTTAACACCTTTTCCAAACAAATGGTCTTTGAGGAGCAAGAACAGGGCCGGCTTTAGCACTGCTGGCTCCCTGTGCGACAATGTTTGTTGGCGCCCCCCAATGACCACCTCTGCCACAGATTCCCTCACTACCACCATTTGACAGTGCCCCTCAAGTCTCCATAACCACTGTCTCTTAGATTCATTTCGTTTTATAGCGCCACTCATACCAGAGTAAGATGTCAGAAAACTTTACATCACCCACGCATTGCACAGAGACAATCAATCATCGCTGTGAAAATCAGTATATGGGAAATGTTACATAAGACAAAGGCCTACAAGGGGTAGGAGTCACATGTCATCTATACTGGTAGGCAGTATAGTTTAAGAGTTCTTGGACTGCAAAAGCACAAATTCAGAATTCAAAAGTTAACACCATTATTAGGGGTTTTCTTTAATAAAAAGAATTAATTTCTACCCAAATGAACACCTTTTGCAATATTATGACAACGAAAGTCTGGACAAAAAATATAAAGCTCCAATATTTTCCTTGCAGTTTGCATGCAGCTTTTGATGGCAGTTAACAGCTCACTGCCCTATATCAAGATTTTACCTTATAAACTGCAAGTAAGAAAAGGATCTCTGACAAAATCTTTAACCCATTGACCAATTTATATTGTATGCACTTTGTGATGTTAAAGGGACACGTTCTTTGCAGCAGGCATGTTAACCCTCTGCCCTATGATCAGTCAAAACTTTCAGCAGACAAAGCTCCGCACTCTCTCCAGAAAGAAAACTAATCACTGGAGTTGTCATTTTTATTGCTGGGACAAAGTACGCGGCATCCGGTGCTTTTAAAACGATGAACATGGCGCCCCCACCCCAAGTCAGCGCCCGGTGCGGTGGCACCGATCGCACCGCACTAGAGCCGGCCCTGAGCAAGAAGAGTTTCCATCTTTGGTTACCTGCTCCCAAACCGTGGTCCTTAACCCCTTCGGTGCCCGCCCCTTTCCCCGCCCTGTGCCGGCCGTTACATTAGCGGGCGGGGTTTGTGACGAGCTGGACTCGTCATGGGCACAGCGCCACCGCGGCCCATGACGAGTCCAGCTCGTCACGGGCACCGAAGAGGTTAAGATGTCTGCTCTGCCAATGGAGCTGTGATTCTGATCTATAATTCCTTTGCTTTGAAGTTCTGAGAATTTGTGCCCCAGCATCACATATCGACATACTACTGCTGGGGTTTATAAGTGAAAAGTCATCCATTAAATAGGTGCTAAAAACAAGGGGCAATTTTTGTGTAAGGGTCTTATTTAGAATAGGGGAAATGCAGGACATGTGCTTAAAAGTGATGGATGTCCCATCACCATTTTAGGAGTACATTGAAGTTAATGGCACTCTAAAAAACAGGAGACGTGGCATCTTTATATACAGTTGTCATGGCTGCAAAATTTTAAATAGGACCCTACTTACATCATAGCAGACTGAGTAATTATATGTTAGCAATGGATATTTATAGAGAATGATATGTGATAGTGTATCTTGTCATGCAGACCATTTTGAAAAGAGTCAAACAATATAAGAATATTGGTGTGATTCTGGACGCTGACCTGTCTTTAGTGCATCAGATTACTGTCACTGTTATAAATTCCTTCTCAAAATTTAGAAATTTACTGACTGTGAACCAGAACACAGGCGTGCAATACTGTTCTCGTGTTTGAGATACTCTTGCTGTATTACGAAAAACTTCCCTTCCTGCTAAGTCTTTGCAATATAAAGCACATTTAATAAAAGATGACTTTGAGGATGTGGCTTATTAGTTGGGGTAGATTATAGTCCACCACAAGTGAACATTTCACTATTCTAGTTACAGCCAGAGAAGGGTTCAACAATTTAAACTTGAGCTCAACACCTGGTAGCTAAGACACACAACAGACAGGCTTAACTTAAGAAAATGCTTAAACATTTAAAAATATAAAAACAGCTAAAAAGTTGAAAACAAAACACAATAGAAATCCCACTCTAATCTATAAAAAACTAGCATATTATATTTAATGAAATGACACCAAGAAAACATAAATCTAATAAGGGTAACCTGATATATTATTTTTTAATGTTTTAAACAAAAATAGCGCATAAAGTGCCAATCATGATCAACTGGGCACACTAGACCAGAACAAGGGTATGGTGTAAGGCCGACTATGCTGGAGCACAGGTCAGATACAGAGGTCGGATTTGTCCGAGTCAAAATGTTACCTTCATGCTTAGATTAGAGCGGAACAAGTCTGCAGGCTGGATCCAAAGAAGGGCTCATCAGCAACGGGTTGACAAAGGGAAATGTCTTGAGGTTGGGAAAAATTCAGAGTGGGAAAAGTACAAAGTTCAAATCTAGGAAGCTGTGAAAGTTGATCGGATGGTGCTTGGCATCTGGCCCAGGGAAGATTTCTACCTTCAGAGTTAGACTTTTCTGGAAGTTGGATTTCCTCAGCAGTGAAAGGCTGCAGTCAAAGAGAGTGCAATGTCATCAATTCCCCTTCAGTATCAGGCCTGCTGAAATGGATTTGCTGCTGCAGAGAAGAATGTGAAAGCAAAAAACAGTGGTGCTCTTGGGAAGCATACAACCTTATTTGAGTATGTACTTAATACAAATAACCAATGAGTAAATACACATTCAATGAGAGACAACGGAACACACACATAAAACCAAAATTACAGAAATTGGATTCATTTTACTGGACGGTGCGTATCAAAAATTATATACATACACCGGGATATTTACAGGATTAACCAACCAAGAAACACGTACAAAATAGAACAATTAGTGATTCACCGTGCAAGTTGACTGACCACAAATTCACATATAACAAATATGTACAATGAACAATACATAAAGATAAACAAACAGATCCAACATCGAAGGCATAGACCACAGCAGGATATAATTTCCTAATTCTGTTTGTGGAATTGCATGGAAAAATTGGACAAGCAACGTCGACGTTTCGACCCTATGGGGTGGTGCCAAATTGTGTGCATCAAAGGTGGGTCTTCATCAGGACAAAAGGATGGCTGGTGGCCTGGGAACAGGATTTTGTTCTATTGGATATGGATTCCTGGTATCACATTAAAGGAAAAGTCAGCCGACATCTAATTTGATCATGAATTCTGGACAACGGTAAGTTCAATTAATGTAGATAAGTGGTGCCGTCATAACGATCGCGGCCGAGTCTTTGACGGATATAGACGTCCCGACTGAGTATACCATTATGTGGCGATCGTTATGACGGCACCACTTATCTACATTAATTGAACTTACCGTCGTCCAGAATTCATGATCAAATTAGATGTCGGCTGACTTTTCCTTTAATGTGATACCAGGAATCCATATCCAATAGAACAAAATCCTGTTCCCAGGCCACCAGCCATCCTTTTGTCCTGATGAAGACCCACCTTTGATGCACACAATTTGGCACCACCCCATAGGGTCGAAACGTCGATGTTGCTTGTCCAATTTTTCCATGCAATTCCACAAACAGAATTAGGAAATTATATCCTGCTGTGGTCTATGCCTTCGATATTGGATCTGTTTGTTTATCTTTATGTATTGTTCATTGTACATATTTGTTATATGTGAATTTGTGGTCAGTCAACTTGCACGGTGAATCACTAATTGTTCTATTTTGTACGTGTTTCTTGGTTGGTTAATCCTGTAAATATCCCGGTGTCTGTATATAATTTTTGATACGCACCGTCCAGTAAAATGAATTCAATTTCTGTAATTTTGGTTTTATGTGTGTGTTCCGTTGTCTCTCATTGAATGTGTATTTACTCATTGGTTATTTGTATTAAGTACATACTCAAATAAGGTTGTATGCTTCCCAACAGAACCACTGTTTTTTGCTTTCACTATAACGCCCAGGTTCTGAGGGTTACTGGGTTACCCCATTATCTTTAATGGGCAGAGAAGAATGTAGCAGAAACCTTTGCTAAGTCAAGCCCCAAGGACAAATCCCCATAGTTGTATGTTTATGTTACAGAAGATGCATTAATGCGAGCCATGGACTGACCTGTTTTGTCGCTTTGTACACTACTTACAGTCAGTTTGACTCATAACTTTCTTTTCGGTTTTATCTAGAGCATACACAACAGGGCTAGTAAGACTCATTAAACATTTAATTTTATGTAGGTTGCCTTACACATATCTCATTGTGCTGATGAGGACCCGCATGCGGAGGTCTGAATTTACCCTCTCCACCTACATCGAAACGTCAACACCACTTATCCCAGGGTTTTGATTATGTTTTGTTAGTCCTCCTTTGTTTTGGATGTTGCATTTTGAGTAGACTAGAATCATTCATCAAAACAGACATGGAAGAATAAGATAATGCTGTTCTGAAGACAGGCCTACATGCACTGGTTTAGTGTTCTTAATAATACCCCAGCCAGTGTAATTTGTATACAGTTATTGAATTATGATTATCATATACTTCTCTTTGAAACTTTCCTCTTCTTATTCACTTTGCACATGAGCATCCTTTCTTTGCACCCGTCTTTAAAGCAACCGTTGATTGATATATCTTTGATATTTGTATGTACTATCTACTTTGATATTTTGTGATAAGAGAATATAAAGGAGATCTTTTTCTCTCCAAAATAAGTTTTTGTGTCTTCCTCTCTGGTGAGTACAGAATATTCTCTCTCTCTCGAATAAACAACTTATTATGTTTGAACAATTCAGTGACTAACTCAATTTAATTTAGGAGTCATAGTTTTTTCAAAGGGGGAGCATCAGGATCACCTTGTATCTTTACCGCTATCTACTTATAGGCATTTAACTTACAAGCCCTGGGCACACTTTCTATCATATACTAGATACTCATAGCTCAGGTAAATATGCCAATTTGGAGTATAGCCAATTTCAACATGGTTTCAATAGTCCAAACACTAACATGGGACCCTGGGGAGCAACACCCCAGTGCACAGAGTAAACAAAACAGCAGCATCAGTCCAAATAATGGGGGTAATCAAGCAAAAATAGGCATTTTCCTACAAAGACAGATTTTTTGTAACCATACTTTTAATAGGAACAAGAGAGTCCTTGGCTCCCATGCCTGTGCCCCCCACTTAATGATCTCTCTTTTAGGGAGCAGCTTGGGGGCAGAGCCAATGCCGTACCCCCTTAACCTCTCCTGCTGTTAGCTGCTGTTAGCTCACTACCTGGATGGGGCAAAGAAACTTAACCTTATGTAGAGACCTCAGCCTAACCTCTGTTTTGTGGTCACAGATGTTTAGTACACTTGAAGTTCTCGAGCACTGTCAGCTCCCCATTCTTTGATGGTAGATTCTTTCTCATGAAACTGCCTTCGCTTTAACTTATTAAAGATTAGTATGACAGGCCTGTGGTGTTGCGCGACCACGAGGTAGCCGCAGTTTGGTGAAAGGAAGGAAAAGAGGGTGTGTATGGGGGAAAAGCATGCAGAGCAAGAAGGTGGAGCTTCAAACGAGAAACTGAGGTAACTCAAGGCCACTCCCAGGCAGTGCTACCATGCTGTAGGAAAAAAAGTAATGGCATCACGGGAACTTACTAGCTGTGACAGTAATTGGAGTCTCAAAGACAAACAGTCTTATAGTTAAGCAGTCTCAGCCCACTTCAGAGGGGGCAATAGGCTCCCCTGGAGGGTGAGTGCTCTGTGGATTGTCACAGAAGTGGCCTGTGTGGTCATGGGTGCAGCTTGGGGTTCCCACGGGAATCTCCCAGTGCAGACATACATAAATGATGAAGAGGCTGTCAAAAGACACTACAGCTAAGAATTGCGCAGCCATAAATCCAGTACGCAGCACAAAGCATTGCAGCCATACCTCTTCTGTAAGGGGAGCTGGTTTTAAATAGTTAGACACACAATTTAAGAGCATTTCCCCAGATAGACTACATGAGCAGTGGTCATGCCAAGAAAAAGACAGAACAGCCTTTGAATACCTGGTAGGAGAACTTGTGCATAATAAGGAACCCCAGGCATCCATGGAACCCACACCTAGCGATGTGGTGTCCCTAGACACTTTACGCTTGGGCCTGACTAAGGCTAAGGAGCCTAGCACAATGTCAACAGGGAAAAGTCAGGATGCCCTGGGCACAGGAGAGGGGGGGGGGGCAAGCCAATTATCCAATAGCCTCCAAGGAATTAGGCTACTGTAAGCATACCCCTTATTTTCCAGTACTAGTGCCAGGAAGCAACATAAGGAAGAAGGGCATTTGCCATCCAAAGGCAGTTCAACTCTAGAAGTTCAGGAGAATGGAGCCATCTCAAGTTTAGTTACGAGCGCCCTTCAGTTACCCAAGATATGGGAAGGCATACAGGCAAGAGATACAGTCACCACCAGAACATTAGTTCTTCTACTGGAGACCCGGAGGATTCAAGTGAAAGGACAAACCTTTGGGGATGGCGAGTCTTAAGCTGCTTCAATGAATTTGCTTCTCCATCAAATCATAGAGAAATTAAAGCAAATTAAAATCTCCCAAGACGAGGCACACAAAAAAACAGTGCACCAGCTCAATTTAAGTCAAGCCAACATGCAGCAGCTTACCACACCAATCTCAGGTGTAGAGCAGTGAGTCTCCGATCTAGAAGATGCCAAGCCGCATCAAGGTGGATAAATTAAAGGCTGAAATGACAGAGCTTCAGATGAAGATTGATGATGCAGAGAACAGGATGTGATGTTCCAATTAAAGATTTACAGGAATACTTGAGAGGCACGAAAAAGGCCAGTCTGTTGCATCCTACGTAATGGACCTTCTCCTCAAGCAGGCCTATCCGGAGGCCGCTGCACAAAAGCGAGACGTAAGAATTATGCATACCCACCACGTCCCCGTGGTCCAGACTCCTCATGCAAAATATCCTCAGAAAATAGTGGTGAATTTGGGAGATTTCAGGATCAAGCCATGTATCCCGGCTAATGCCATCAGAGACAAAACCTATCAGACTTTTGAGAACTTTTCTTTCAAGATATTTTCCGACATGTCCACGTTTTCAGCGCAGCAATGAAAAGAATTTAAATATTTACAAAGAATGAGGGAAAACCAAAGGTAGTCAGGGACCAGGGGTCTACGTATTTTTAAATCACTTAGCATGACTATGAGTATGATCTCTTTTAAGTATTCCCCTCACTTCCTCCATGCTTCTTTTGTTTTCCAGTATCTGCTATTGGAGCCCATCTGATTAGATAGTCATTGTGCCCCGGTCGGGAATCCTGCGCTGAATGGCAGTATGAAGGACCACATAGTGGTGCCTTCTTGATTAGCTTACACTTGTTCTCCACACAAACTCAGCCTGTAGTGTGTGGCTTATCTGTTCACTGCCCGTTATCGTCTCCTATGTGCTATCGCGCCACAGGCACCATTGTGCATGTTTCAGAGAAATTCACGCCACAACACTTTTTGTATATTGGATTGACATGCATAGTTGAACTTGGACACTTCTTGCATGGCTGATCTCAACTTCTCATGGTTTACTACATGGCATCTAATTTAGTGTTCACCTCTCTTTTCCCTTTTCCTCTCCCTTGTTTCTGTTTTTTTCTTTTCTTCAGCAGGCATTTTGTTTACACATGTAGTAACCAAAATTTCTATCTCAGGCATAACTCCTTATGTCCTGATGATGATCCCTATATTTGGCTATGGGATCGGAAGGTTGTAGACTATAGTACCTTGACTCAAATTGGTGTAATGAATCATTTTTTATATGAGCATTGGTACTTACAGTATGTGATTTTATCATTGTCTTCATTTATGTCACATATGAAATGCCTGAGTGTGGAAGATTTTATTACTTTTCTAATGGTTGTTTCCCCACTGCAATTGTTTTTTACCATGACTTAATAAATGCATAACATTTTCAATTTGTATATCAGACATAGGCCTCCTTGAATCTCTATGTATTAACCCTTTCTGTCACTTTGCACTCAAGGGACCTTTGTTTCTTTAGAAATGCAAAGACATTAAAGGCATGATTAACTATTTTCGG
The DNA here is from genome assembly GCF_964204655.1 of Triturus cristatus. Classification (NCBI taxonomy): domain Eukaryota; kingdom Metazoa; phylum Chordata; class Amphibia; order Caudata; family Salamandridae; genus Triturus; species Triturus cristatus. The sequence continues at coordinate 686,606,321 of NC_140591.1, forward strand.
AATCATGGTGCCCCAGCTGACATCATTCAGCAGTCAAAGCTAAAAGTTCTATATTAGGGGTGGGCACATATCTTTCAATCTGTTGACCAAGCAAGAGACTTTTTACATTCTATACAACAGCAGGGGGTGGATTGGGAGGAACCAGATCCGCTAAGTGAGCTTTTGAAACTTGAAAATGTTGGAATTGCATACATTTGTTTCACCTTTTTGACCGTATTGGAAGAACGTAGGGTTGTTGTGAAGAATGTTTTTGATCAGTGGCTAGATACATTATGCACTGCTGTTGGCAACACCAAACAGCCTCCAGGTGCCATGTCAAAGCACCACAACACAGCAAGGGTAGGGAGGAGGGGGAGAGGTTAGAGGTTAAAAGGGGTTGCACAGAGAGAAGAAGGAAGGGGAACTCTCCTATGAGCCCTTGGTGGGGAGGGCTCCAGGGATAAAGGAAGTTCAAGGGGGTAAGGGGACACTCAGGAGAGGGGGAAGGGTGGAGGTGTAACTAAAAAAAGATATTTAGGAATGCCATCATCTTAGAAACACAACTTCTTTTTTTTTATTTATATGTATCAGTGACACAAGGCACATCTAAGCTGAGCCAAAACTGTCATAACAGGTAGGAGGGTAGCTGAAGGTGAAAGGCTTGTATACTCCAAAACCTAAAACAGAAGTTATGAGAGTACTTTATGTAACACTAATGGGATAAACAACCAGAGCAAATTCAGATCCATTCTATCATGACTTAAATCATCAGATGCTCAGATAATCTTGCTCCAAGATATGCAATTTGAAAGCATCCGCTAAGTTGCCAAATATGCCCAAATTTGTTCTACAGTCATTTTTCGTATCAGCAAATGCTGCAGTTAGGGGAGATATCATTTTATTAAGTAAAATGTTTGTTGGTGAATTGTCACGGATGGTGCATGAACATAATGCTAGGAAGATTTTGGTAAGCTTAAAGGCCCACAATCAACCAAGCATCTGGTCAGCTTTTATGGGTCTGTCAGAGATAAGATGACTTCACTAGAAGAGGTCTACAATATTTTAGCTCCACTTACGGGACTAGCACTAATTGGGTGGGGGAATTTTAACCTCATCCTGGAGGTTAGATGTGACTGCTCACATCGAAACAAACCTCAGAACACGCCAAAATCAGCACGGGTCTCGGCAAATCTTGGACAGGATTTGCTTTGATTGATACTTGCAGAGCTGATCATCCCATGGGCCTGGAGTTTACTTGCTTCTATTTTTTAATATTACAAACATAGAGAAGAGCTGGTTCAGGCATACTCTCGAACCAATTTTCTCATCATTCAATTCCATATTTAAATCTTAAAATGAACAGCACTCTGAAGAAAAGGCAATGTTGGTCTTTAGATAAATCTCTACTAAGGCAAGAGGGCTAGGTCACAATCATGTGTGTTGCAGTAACTGAGTTTACCCAGAGGAACGTTGTACGGCCTCTATTCAGACTATCCAGTCCGGAGAGCATATAAATCCTTTATATGGGGAGAAGCTATTTCTTACACAGCCCAAACAAATAGAGCTAGGTGCTAGAAAATTAACTCCATGCAACAAGAAATGGAGCAGGCCAAAAGAGCAGACATCAGACTGCATACCTTTGAGTCTAATACCTAACTGGCGATGGCAAACCAGAATCTTAAATACTATTTTATCTCTAGTGATGTAGTAAATCAGAGGTACAGCTTTCAAAAACTCTATGAGGAGAGTGAGCATGCTGGATGCTTTTTAGCATGGTCGATTATGAAGAAATGAAATCAGAGGGGGACCAAAGATGTGAAGCAGAACTGAATCGTGGTGGATATAGACCAAATTGCAGGGTGTTTTTAGATCACTATGCGGAACTTTATACTTTCGGTAGCAATCCCTTACCTAGTGTAATTGAACCCTTTTTGTGCTCGATTAAATTCCCTTTTTTGGAGAACAAATTGCAAGAGAGGATAGAGGCTCCAATTACGTGGTCGGAAATCATCAAATTTACCAAACTCCTTCCTAATGCCAAAGTATGCGGTAATGACAGCATACAAACTGATGATTACAAAATATTTGACGCACAACTGGTGGATTTTCTAATCATGTTATTTAATGCATTTCTGAATGGGAGCAAAATTCTAAGGGAATTCACAGAGGCAGTTATCGTCAATTTCCATAGAAAAGATAAGCCTCCGAAACAGCCCAGTTCGTACCGGTCTATAAGTCTCTTGAACTCCAACTATAAACTCTTCACTTAAATCATGACATTAGGGCTGGCCCCCGTTGCATCAGCAGCAGTACACGGTGATCAAACTGGCTTTTCACCAGAAAGGTGGATGTCATTAGATACAAACTTCCTAGTACAGGCAATGGATTACTATTCAGCCGATAATATAGAAGCAGCAATAATTATGTTTGATGCTGAGAAGGCATTCAACCGTGTATAGTGGGAGGTCTTACTCAAGGCCAAAAGAACAGACAAAAGACTGCATACCATTGAGTCTAATACCTAACTGGTAATGGCAAACCAGAATCTTAAATACTATTTTATCTCTAGTGATGTAGTAAATCAGAGGTACTGCTTTCAAAATCTCTATGAGGAGAGTGAGCATGCTGGTTGCTTTTTAGCATGGTCGATTATGAAGAAATGTAATCAGAGGGGGACCAAAGATGTGAAACAGAACTGAATCATGGTGTATATAGACCGAATTGCAGGGTGTTTTTAGATCGCTATGCGGAACTTTATACTTTCGGTAGCAATCCCTTACCTAGTGTAATTGAACCCTTTTTGTGCTTGATTAAACTCCCTTTTTTGGAGAACAAATTGCAATAGAGGATAGAGGCTCCAATTACGTGGTCGGAAATCATAAAATTTACCAAACTCCTTCCTAATGCCAAAGTATGCGGTAATGACAGCATACAAACTGATGTATGCAAAATATTTGCCGCACAGCTGGTGGATTTTCTAATCATGTTATTTAATGCATTTCTGAATGGGAGCAAAGTTCCAAGGTAATTCACAGAGGCAGTTATCATCAATTTCCATAGGAAAGATAAGCCTCCGAAACAGCCCAGCTCGTACCGGCCTATAAGTCTCTTGAACTCCAACTATAAACACTTCACCTAAATCATGACGTTAAGGCTGGCCCCCGTTGCATCATCAGCAGTACACGGTGATCAAAATGGCTTTTCACCAGAAAGGTGGATGTCATTATTACTATTCAGCCGATAATATAGAAGCAGCAATAATTATGCTTGATGCTGAGAAGGCATTCAACCGTGTACAGTGGGAGGTCTTACTCATGATTCTCCTGCATTTTGGATTCCCTTCTAAACTTACAGGGCTGCTGCGCAATTCCACTAGCTGGGGCAGATTTAATCATATGGCCCACATATACCCCATATCATCTACAAAAGAAATTTCCACCTTTGTCTGCTAAATGTTTTAGATGTGGGCATCCGCGAGGGGACTGGGTAAATTTTGGGTATTAATGTCCCAAATTAATTGATTTCTGGACCATAATTAGAGCCTTCATGGGGAAATAACTACAAGTCCAATTGAACCTGACTTGCAGGGGGTGTTACTCGGTATCCGGACCCCCAATTGTCACCTAAGATTGCAACAGCAACAGTACTTTTTTATTGGGTCAAGAGTTGCAAAGACGCTAATTCTCCAAAGGTGGAAACCCCCCTATTACTCCTATATTCATAAGCTAGACAACGAACATGGATTGTGTTAGGAAACTAGAAGAACTGTATGCACAAAGGGTTGACACACTGAAGAAAGCCAAGGGAATTTGGGACTCTTCCAGTATCAGATGGATGATTGAGTGTACTATTCTGTACTGGCAACTTATTTCACAAATATGCATTAAGATTTGATATTATAAATTCCCATTGTTTTATGTATATATGCAATATTGTTTTTGTAATTGAAGATGATTGGTGGATGCAATGCCATGCCAAGGACATTTTGGTGAGAATTTCAAGTTATTCAACACCAGCGACAATGTAGGTTGACATATTGCAAGATGGCTGACACATTAGGTTGTCAATATCAGTTCTTTAGCCATTCTTTTACGTTAGTCACACCAAAGGTATTTATGTGTGCTATTAGGGAAACAATGTGAACAAGGCATGAGGAAAATAAAAACACATTGGTTGATTTTGTTAATCTACACGGTGCCTTTAATCTATATGATGAAGTAAAATAAAGAGATACATTTATACAGCAACACCTGAGTACACGTCTCTCTTGTGGAATGGCAGAGAGAAGTGAAATGCAAGAAGAACAGATGATGGACAGAATGCTGAATTAATCAAAAATTCTACCCCAGTTACAGATCTGGATTGAATCCATTGCTATTTTGCTCACCGGGCCATTCCAGTCTAGACCCAGCCATTTGCAAATGAGTCTTGACCCAGCTTCCTATGGAACAGTCCAGCCCGATCTGCAAGGCCAGGTCCTTCCCGGACCAGAAACAAGCATCCTGGGGCCGGTTTCAGGGTCTCACCCCTCATCAGCCAGGCTTGCTTGAATCTCGTGGCACCGCGAGCACGGGACCCATGTCTGTGCATGCCCTTGCCACGTATATACACATTTTTTGGGCGATTTGTGAAAGTGGCTCTAAATGAATCAGAAGTTTTATTTCTTTTTTCTGCAAGTCTATGTAGCATCCTTTCTGTACCTGTAGGCGAATGAATTCAAATGTAATAGGTTGTTTTTCTCTCTTGTAAATGCTTCTCTTTGTATATTTATTAATCATGAAAGTGTTCCTGATTATCAATAAAATATAAATAAATGTAAAAAACAGACAATGGGACTGTAACCTGTCCTGAAAATGGTCACCAGGTTGCAGGTGGAGGCCACCAACACTTATTGTTGGAGACAGGGATTTCTTTTTCATCGTGAGATGGAGGAAGAGAGAGGAACAATCTAGGTATGTGGCATCCTCTGCATCCTGCCATTAAATGTAAACTGTGCCCTCGGCACTTAGGGGCATATTATCAAACACGGCGTTAAAATTATCGCCGTTTTAGCGGCAGAAAACTGCCACTAAATCAGCGATAATGGGCTTGATAATATGCCGCAGAGAATTCCCATAGAAGCCCATGTTGACACCAGCACATGGGCTTCTATGGGAAGTCTCAAGGGCATATTATCAAGCCCATTATCGCCGCTTTAGCGATAATTTTAACGCTGTTTCTTGATAATATTCCCCTATTTTCTTTTTTTAAAGATTAAGCACTGTCCTTCTCCAGCCTCTTGCACACGCTTGGAAACACTCCTTACCGAATTTCTGAACATGAACACCATTGAAAATTAATTTAGTTCAAATGGACAAGCATTAAAAATGTCAAAAATGGAAAATGTCTCTAAGTACAGAAAGTTTGAAAACGTATTCCTTTTCTCTGCAGCAGGTCACGAAAGATCCATTGTGTGGTAATGTGTTATTCACTACTATTTCATCAATAACATAGAACGTCTTCAAACCTTTACAGCGTCCAACATGGGTAGGTGCAAATGACTGATGTTACTTTTACTCAGTTGATGGTACCTAGTTAACTTAACCAGACTGATAACAAGCTGAGTCTGCCTTCCCAGGATTCTTAATAGTGACATTTAAATAACACAATTTGTCGATGGTGAATGATCAACTAACAAAGCGGATCTAACATGAATTAATGTACTTCTCTTGCATGTGGATACGGGTCATTCTTTTCTAAAATATTTCCATTGGTAAGTCAGAATTAAGTGCAGAAAAATGGACAACCGTGGAAGCAAATTCTGTTCATATGAAATACTGACAGTGCTCAATATAAATATTTTGCCATAGGTTGCAGTGTGCCCAGGAGTTGAATGTGCCACGCAAAATAAATGTAATTTGGGGGCATATCAACAACAACCGGTGATAATTATCTCTAAGCGCACTTAGCGCTAGGAAAATTATCGCCGGCTAGCGTGAATTTTTATCGCTGAGATAGCGTGCTATTAGCAACGCTTATCTCAATAGCGATAAAAATCCTCACGCTAACAGGCTAACGTGAGATTATCGCTGGAAACCCAGCGATAATCTCACGTTACCTTGTTGATAGGGACAGGCAAACTTAGCCATGATATCCTTCTTCCATAGGATATCATGGCTAAGTCTGAAAAATACCAGACATAAAAAAGCAGCGTTAACCGCGGTTAGCGCTGCTTTTTTTGTCTCTAACAGGGTTAGCGACATTCTTGATAATAGGAGAAATGTCGCTTAGCGACATTTCTCCTATTATTTTACTCTGGAACGCCCCCTTTGCATCTCATTAGAGATGCAAGGGGAAGCGTAGAGTAAAAGGGTGCTAACATGCAAATTTGCATGTTAGCACCCTGTTGTTGATAGGGCGCTAGTTTTATCTCTACTTTTTGGCTTTTAAAGCCAAAAAAGCAGAGATAAAGCCCTTGTTGATATGCCCCTTGATACGTTAATTCAAATTCATTTAGGGGAGAGCGGCATGAATGTTGCGCAATGGCACATTTGTGTTGGTGGTTTTTGAAGGTAATGCGAATTTATAATTGTTGCGCTCGATCAATCTTTGTACCTATCTTTGTAAATTATTTTTTCGATATTTATTACAGTTGTTTGGAGGTTCTTTTCAAGAAGAAAGGCATCACCAGTTTTATTTTTTACCTTTGTATGTAGACCATGTTCTCTCGCTCAGTACATTCAATTTTGCCTTAAAAGTAGGTTTCTTGACGAACTTTGTCACATCTTGATTTTCCTACTACTACTTTTTTTTCTGGGTTTAAAAAACTTTAGTAATGTGCAATCATGCTGACAATGTTTTGCATAGTTTGCAAACGAAGGGGCATATTATCAAGGGCCGTATCTCCCTCTTTTTGGCTTTAAAAGCCAAAAAAGCGGAGATAATGTTTTCGCCCTATTAACAAGAGGGTGATAACATGCATTAGCGCATGTTAGCACCCTTTTACCCGACGCCTCCCTTTGCATCTGTAATGAGATGCAAAGTGGGCGTCACAACCTTGTAAATATCGCTGATGTGCACATCGCGATATTTACAAGGAGACCCAGGCATTTTTGCAGACGTTAGTTTGTGGCGAAAACCGCGGTTTTCGCCAAAAACTAACATCTGCAAAAATGCTGACTTACCTATACTTTATATTGGAGGTGGATTATGCTGATACGACCACAGGGTCGGATCAGCAAGGTTATCGCCGTTTACCATGGAACATCGCTGGTTTTCCAGCGATGTTCCATGGAAAATAATGCTATCGCAGGAATAATTATCGGCATTGTGCTATGCGTTGTTAATACAGCGCTAGCATGGTGATAATTATCTGCGATAGCCGGCGATGACAATTCTCACGCACAGAACGGCCAGCGATAATTATTACTAGCCGTTGATAATATGCCCCTACGATTTTATACTGCTATAATACCTGATCCTATTTGCCTGCTTTTAGCTCTCTTGACCTATTTTATTTACATCCACACACTAATGTGTACTACACAATAAATGAGCCTGGCAGTGCATTCCTCCCATCTCAATACCATTAGAAAGCGCCTTTCATGAGGTCGCCTGGCCACACCAAAAAGAAGTTCAAGGCGTCTCAGGAAATGGAACCCTATGAAAGCATTGACAATGTGGGGCAGAAGGGGAAGAGGAGAAGAGGAAACTAAGATGAAACTTGCAGAAAAATAAGCCTACAATTACTGTGCTCCAAGAATTGACTCACCTGTCTGAGAACGCGACCAGGTGATCAATCAAGTTATTTATCATGGAATATAATTTGGTCTTCCACTCTTTTGAAGAATTACCACCCACAGCAGAAAGTATACTATCAGATGAGATAAAATAAGAACATTAGATACAGTGGTGGCTCTCAACATTTGGGGCAGTGGCAGCACCATGGCAGGCATATTTTTGCACTTGTGGATATGCTCAGATGTATAGTGTGGTGAGAGGCCCATGAGCATTTTAAACAAAACTGATGCCCTTTTTCCCTAATAGTAATAAACATTCCAAAAATGTATCTCTCCTCATCTCATTTATTTTACCGTGAGGTGAGACAAATCTTGACAGAAATATTTATTATTTCACAAACTAGCAAACTAAGGGGGTGATTTAGAATTTGGTGGACATTACTGAGTCTTCCAAAAGGCCATTTTGCCCTCCTTATTTAGGGTCTGGAGGACTGCCCGCTTTCCATCAAAGGAGCTCCGGTTTGCTCTGTCAATGGAAAGTTTCCTCTCTGACACTCTGACAGAGTAGGGGCCATCGGAGAATGGGCATTAACCCACCTGCCCTATTTAGAGTGAATGGTATGATGCCTTATTTTTTTGCTATGTGCACCACCAGGTAAAAACTGACGGTGAGGAACCCTAAAGATTATAATGACCATTCCACATCTAGGACAAGCACACTGGGAATGGGGGGTTATTTGTTTCTTTGTTTCTTCCAGGAGTTTGTTTTTTGAAGACCAACACTTTGTAAAAGCATGGTGGATGGCAGTCAAAACTTACAGAGGTCCTCCACCAATGTTCTGTGCTTTGACAGGAACTGTGATGATGGTAGCTTCTGTGCCAGTGGTAATCTCTAAATTTGGCAACCAGTAGTCCATCAATGTGGTGGACGTAATGTCCTTAGCCAACTTGACATATGTAGTACTGTCTGCTCGATTCTAGATCAGGTCCTAAGTCCTTCTTCATAAGTAATAGAAGTCACAAATTCCCAGTTTTCTGCACATTGCCAATCTGTACCTCTACTCAAGTTGTAAGGTTCTTTCACAAAAGTCCAGCAGTTGCCAGGAGGAAGAGAAAGGGTGAAGGTCTTGGATAATGATGAGAGAACTTCCTGCAATATAAATTGACATGTTATTTAGACATTACAGCGTCATTCCATTTCCTCACCTTTTAACACAAAGGATATTTCCTAGCAGTAGGTCCAGCGCTGAGTGACACAGAGCCATTGTCTTTGCTCTACATGAAGGTTTGTTCAGAAAGCAACAAATAAGACATAGTGACAAACGCTAGCATCACTTGAAAATTCAACCGAGCACTGCTCTGTTCACATTTTCACGCTTTAAACACCCAGTCCTCAATATGCTATTTGTCCGGAGCAAGGTGTGAGGGGAGGATCAGGTAGTAGCCTTTGATACCCCTGCAAACCACCCATGAGTCATCCATCCCCCTGGTGGTGCATGGCGGAGATACCTTTCCATGCTCGTAAACTAGGATTATTGCTTGTTTCAGCCAGCCACTTAGCATCACTTTCAATGGCTGTATGTACGCCCCTCTGGCTCACCCAGAAAGTCAGGAATAAGTGCTTGGATTTTTGGAACGCATAAGTATGGGTAACATAGACTTGCACTGCTGCAGCACATGAGTTGGAAGTCCAAGATAAGAAGACCTATGTGTCCCAGTGATAAGAGCAGCAGTAATCTATTGTGGAAGAGGATGTTGGGGAAGATATATAGGACGAGAGGCACAAGGAGAAAGTGCTTCTGTTTAAGTCAGTGTTTCCACTAGCACATCTATTTATGCAGCAGCACTGAGGAGATAAAATCACTGCAAGTCTTGGTCTATTCGACGTGACAGGCATGGCCGGCCATCTTGCCAGAGGGCCAAGATTCCATGTGCAATAGGAATAAGAAGTGGCTGTGAAGCTAGTCAACTCCAAGCAAGACCTGACAAAAGGAGCACTCTCGAGGTTTCCAGATATTATATTCTACTAATGAACCTGCAGGTGCAAGGCGCCATGCCTATGAAGGTAAGAGAAGGCATCTGCCTCACATTCTTTCTCAGTAAAGCGACTTGCAGCCAGTTTCAGGACCTGCTGGAGTCATGCTCGTTAGGCCTTACACACTGCTCTGAGCTACCCATATTGTTCAAGCTGTTCCAGTCTGTTTCAGTAAGGGCAGGGATCAGGCAGCAACTAAATAAATAAATAAGCAAATAGACTGCTTAAAACAAGTTCAGCTGATCATGAATGGGGACAGACTGAATGAATCACATGATGAGTGCCAGAACACCAAGCAAAACCAAATAAGAACATTACCAGGCTGCTTCAAGTGAACATTCAGCTTGTCATGAGGTCAGAACGAAATGCTCATGTGATGAATGGAGGTGTGGCATATTTACTCCCTCCCTTAGAAAAAGGCTTTATGTTGCTGGTTTATTAATAAATAAAGAGTTACCTCACAAGGCTATCACTCTAATGTTAAAGGCCTAGGAAGAGGTATAAGACAATGGGACATTTGTGGTCTAACTAGAGTACGGATATTAGGAAACATGCTCAGGGCCAGACTGGGAACCAAAACCGGCCCTGGCAAACTGATCGGCCGGCCCGACGCCTGGGGTTGAGGGGGGTGTTCGGCCGAGTTGTAAGCATATACGTATATAACAAAATTGCTTTTCTGCCTTCCTTTATTATTAGTCTAAAATGGATCACATTTTAAAATATATTACAGGGTTAAAACACCTGTTGCAAATATGACGTGATGTTCATTCGCCCCGGGGTTTTTACTGGTACAATAGTATTTCTGAGGTGGTAATGTACTTGCTGCAGAGAACTATTGGGCCTATTTACGAGGCCATTTGCGTCGCTCTTGCACAAAGCAATGTGGTGCAAGAGTGACTCAAACCTCAGGTCAGTTTTTTAAAGCCACGCAAAGCCACTTTGCATTGCTCTGAGTTGCTTCATAAATCTGGAGTAACAAAACGCAGCGCAAATCACTGCATTGCGTTACTCTGCCCTGGGAAGGCATTGCGTGCATGTTCCCAAATGACTCCCATGGATTTTGATGCATCCCCAGACTCACCAGAACTTGTGACCCTTGAGATGTGCCAAAATCTTACACCTTTCCAGGGGAGACGTAACAAGGAAAAATATCCCTATTTCTCCTTATTTGTTCCACTTTCTGTGCTGCATCCTGCAGCACACATAAAAAGAGCAATATACCTCTCAGGATTGTTTTTATGTAGAAAGGTGGCCCTTACTGCACAAAAAAAATCCTGCATCCAACGCAGACACCCTTGCGCCATGAATCAAGGGTGTCTGCATTGGCACTAGGCTTCTAAAAGGGTGCTAGCGCAAGGGACAGGTCAAGAAAGCGCGATTTCCTTAAATACTGCGCATTCCTGCCCTTTCCCTGTCACACACTGCAGCACAGCAAGAAAACTTGTGTGTTGCACTGTGTGACTTTCCCATAATTGAGTCCCTATGTGTTGGCAATCTTTTAGTCAGGGATTTAAACAATCGTAAGATTGTTAAATCAATAACATTCGTGCTGCAAGTAGTCTACATGTCATAACCACGAGTTCTAGGATGATTTTTAAAGGGTGTTGCAGAGATGCTCAAGTTATCTGCAGGCCACACTTGGAATTCCACTTAAATACCTTTCGTATTGGTTGAAAATATCTACATTTAATCTGTGCAGCATGAGAATAAATCCATGTACATTTTTACTCAGTTTGTATCGTACCCTTTAATCAACATCCAATGTTGGTATGATTACACATCAACCTTCAAAAGTTCAAAATATCAAAGATAACATGTTGTGTAGACATTAATTTCTCGGCTGTGTTAAACATTCCCCATTATAACCTGCTGGCCCTAATTGCTCTACAAGTATCATCAGACAAACGTTATTTACATTTCTCTGGAAAGTCTTTTTTTATTTGTTGCTCTACACAGTAAAATGCTTAAATGTATTCGTTTATCTTTAGACCCTATGATTTTACACTTGTTGCAATCCAGAAAACAACTTTAAGAAAATGAGCATTTGAGTTGCAGTGGAGGGGACAACCAGCAGTCACCGATTATCTGTGTAGATTGTTGCTGAGGTAGGCATAGACTGAAATGTCTGAGTGTGTCAGTGACTCTTTCAACTGAATATACTTTGTCCACTGCAACACAGGGCAAAATGGCAAAACTGATCTAGCACACGCTGCCAGCGCTGCCATGGGAGAGCCACCAGTGATTATGCAAGCCTTTCATGACCACATTAAACTTTTAGTGTGTATGTATGTGATGTTTGTATATTGTGAACCTAGCCAAATGTGCAAGGGAGTACTGAGCAGAGTCAAGAGGAATGATACAGTCAAATATACGGTCAATGAGTGAGTGACTGGAGGAGTAGCTGTGGTCCAAGAGCAGAAGTAGACTGTAACCGCATCATCAGGGCCAGACTAGCCATAGCGGGCACTGGGCAATCCCCCGGTGTGCCGCACGGGTGGGGGATGGTTTTGGGCCCCTGGGGGGTGTTTTTGTTACAGGGACGTTTTTCCATAGCTGCAAAATCTTCCCTGTAACAAAATCGGCCGAAAACCTGCCCTGGCAAAGAGCTCGGTGGCACCCACCCCTCCCCGGCCAAGCAATTTGCCAGGGCCTGTTGTGGTTCCCAGTCCGGCCTTGCGCATCATGATGTGGTGTTCTTCAAGGAGGTGTCCCTTCAGCTCTTTCCTAATTGTAGGCAGGGTTCGCCGGTCCTGATGGATACAAGATGCTATTCCAGATCCTGGGCATATAAGTGGAGAAGGCCAGTGGCCTTGATTTTCTTTTTTGCACTTCTTCACCTGCAGTCTGATGATGCCATGCTTGTGGGTGTGCTGATTGAATTTCCTCTAAATATTCACTGCAAAATATCATGGTACAAAAATACTATGTACATGTGATATATGAATATAAATATGAATATGAATATAAAAACTATACTTACGTTTATGCACTTATCTTCTCAATATTTAGGTCCTCAATGTCTTTGATGTGATACTCTGGTACTTATTTTTTTACCTTTATGCCAACTGGTCTGTAAGGTAGCAACGAAGGACCTCCACTTCTGTCCGTCTTGGGCAAGTTTCTGTACAGTGCCTCAGCTGTGGTTCAGGATCTTCATTTCTGTTGCCACAGTTTGCCTCCAAGTGTTCTTTGGCTTGCTTCTCTTCCGTTTGCCCTCTGGGGTCCAACAGAGAGCTGTTCTTGTGATGAAGTCTTGTTCTCTTCTGTTGATGTGACCAATCCATTTCTATCTTTTTCTCTTAATGATAGCGTCCATGCTCTCTTGTTTGCATCTCATGAGCAATTCCTGGTTAGAGATAGTTCACAGGCAGAAAATATACGAGATTCTTCTCAGGGATATGATGTGAAAAGCTGACAGTGTGGTGTTGTCTCTTTTTGTCATCCACCAGCATTCTGATCCATACAACAGTGTAGACAGAATGCAGCTCTAGTAAAGCCTCAGGTTGGTGTCGGTGCTGTATTGAAATGACCTCCACAAATTGTTCAGCATCCTGCAAACACTCCTGATTGTTTTCAATTCACTCTTGATGTGAATACCTGCCCCTCCCCTGTGTCTCATAGTACTGCCTAGGTAGTTGAACTCTTCATTTACGGCTAGACCCTCTCTATCCATGATTGGTGAATAGTCTGGTGCCATGATAGTTTTGCAATGGATCTTTCTGCATGCAACCTTGACGATACACAAAGGAAATCATAAGCTTGCCAGCTGGTTTTAAAGATGGTGTAGACTTGAAACTTCTTAGAAGGACATCTTGGTAAAACTTAACATTGTATAGATTGCCTAATTAATGGCACTGGGACTTGGGTCAGCTTTTTGGGTACGAGGGCCTTCCTGGTTTTCTTCATCCTCAGTGCTAAATTGATGTATGTAAAGCAGTATGTGTTGTAGCATTTGAGTTATGCTAACTGTAAGAAATTACATTGTTTGTTGACCGGGGTGTTAGCTCTGGTCAAGCAGCAACCACAGGCCTTGTCAGATTGAGATACAATTCAACCCCAAATTAGCCTGTGCTCAACACTGTGGTAGCTTGGCACAGAGCAGCTGGGCTTCACTTAGAAGCAATGTGTAAAGTATTTGTGCAACACTTCAAGCAGTAATAAAGTGAACACACCACACAAAAGGATCCCACACCAAGTTAGAAAAATAGAGTAAAATCAAAAAAATAAAACAAGATCAAAATGACAAGGTTCCCAGGATATGAACCCGATGTAAACAGTTGGATTACGTTTTGCAACAACATTCTTTAGACTGTGCAATAGGGTCTCTCCATTAGAACCAGCGATCGCCCCTATATTATTTCCTATATTGTGGTTGTGAGGGTTTAAACATTGCAAATATTGCTTTTTTAATCCGATGCGAGGTCTTTGTACTATTGTATACACTCTTTTTGTACTGTCTATTCCATGTGGTATATGAATTTTAGATGAACAAATGTTTTTTAATGATGCAAACAATAATGATTTTTTAATGTGATTTTCTTGTGTAATTAAAGCACTGATGTTTAATTTCTAGTTTGGTGTTACATCAGTACATGGTGGGAGGTCTCATTCCATAGGTATATTTGATGCATGGTGTATTGCTATTCTGAGTGAGTTTGTGAATGACTGCGTTTTTACTTTGAGCCTGAGAGGAAAACTTTTTTTCTGCTGTTTAGTAGTGCCCTGTTCCCTCTGGCTGTAGGGCCACCTCTCTAGTATAAATTCAAGTTTAATTGTAGTCAACTCTTGCATGCTTTCACCCTACCAGCCACTGAATCCAAAGGATATAAATTGTAATTCTTCTTTTTCTTGCAGTACCTCCTCAGTATTGGCATCTCACCATACTATACGCATGTCTATGTGAATGTGTTCATGCATGTTTACGTTGTCTTAATGTGGCAACCTAACTGATAACAAAACGTTATCTTCTAGGTGCACGTCTCTCTATTTCCTCTTCATGCATTGCAGTAGTAATTTTTGACTTTCCACTTCCATTTTCCACTCACCTTTGTCTCTCGCATCTTCAGGCCTCAACCTAACAATGTCCAGAATATGTACTGCGATTGTCTGACCAACTAACAACACATTTATCATCAAACATTTCATTTCCTTTCTTGATCAGTGCTCTTGCCCTTGCATTTTATTTAGGCCCACCATATGCATGCTTCACTGCTCAGCTGGTTGCCTCTCTGTCGCTTCCCTCCTCTGCTGCCACCTCTCCTGCTCACCGTCCTCTCATTGGCTCATGGTTATGTGTATCCCTTTGTATACTTGAGAATGTGGTTCAATAATTGCAAGTGCCCTAGGCTAGCATGTGTAGGAGCGATATGTCTGCTGTGGAACCAGGTGAGGTGCTCGGATGTATGACGTATTAACACATGCGTTTACAACACATTCCTTTACAACGCAGGCAATACAACTTACGCGTTGTTATCACGTGTTCCATTACAGTGTATGTTGTTACAACGACTTGCTTTAGGGAAGCGCTGAAGTTTAGAATCGTATATTTTACTATTCCAACTCCAGTCTGTGTAACAGTAGGGAAGGTGTTGGATTTAAAATCCAACAATGAGTTTCCTAAAGCAAGTTGTTGTAATGACATGCATTGTAATGGAACTTGTGGTAACCATGCGTTTCTTGTAGTGCCTGCGTTGTAATGGCACTGCATTGTTCTGACAGCATTGTAAACGCTGTTTTCCTAGATAGATGAATGCTGAAGAAGTGGCTCCATATTCAGAGAGATGGAGATGGTCCAGGATTGTCTGGGATCCCTGGCTTGGTCCTGGACATGTTACTCTCTTCTCCCACTCCTGTCCTACCTCATGGGTGCACATGGACTACAACCACAGAGCAAGGTAAGAAATAATTTGACCCAGGTCTGGGGGCAATGGGGGCACTGCTGGGCCAAGGGGCTGGAGCCACATTCTGCAGCCTGCCCTAGGATCACAGGCTAACCCCTCATATATTGCCCCAGGGTGAGGCTATATAGCCACATACCCCTGACGCCCACAGGGTGCAGTCCTGCTTCGAAACATATTGATAATTTCAAATGTGTAATTACAAAGTAAGTGAGTGTGAATTATTCAGCCACTCCTATATCTTTTTAGTCCTTGCTTTGCATGCTAGTTTTGTTGTTTCCGCTATAGACTGTCTTAGAAAGTGATGCAGAAGGTCAGCATTGCCTGCATTTCAGATTAATTTTAGGACAACTTAATTCTGCAAACATGGGTGTATGACAGTATAACATTCCGCTCCCCTGAGATCTTGCACTAACAACGGGAAGGATCTACTTCTGAAAATAGTTTTTCCAAACGTGTCATATGTTCATGTGCATTGGTGTTCAACAGCATGGATACAGATTGTTTTCAGCTAAATCTGCGTTCTTTACTCGTGTTTCCGGCAGAGGTTGGATTTTGTACCATTAATTCTCTGTGTTCCTATGTTACTTTTGGAATTTAAAGAACATCCGCCTGGTGAATTATCTTCCCAAATAGGTGTGTCATTAAAGTGTTGGTCGAGAGACAGTATTCTCCCTGACTTTGTTCTATTTGTTTTCTTGTGTTTCCTCTGTGGTGGAAATAGCAGCAGGCGGTGAAGTATTTTCTGAGCAAATGTGTAATTAATTTAGAAACACACAAAACAGCAAATGTGAAATGGGCAAATGAATGGAATGACTCCCCAATCCAATTAGAAATGTATGTAAATGTCGAAAACGTGCCCTAGCGCACAGACGCTGAAAATAACATTTGTTTCTGTGTAATACCCCTAGACTGCAGACGTCTTCTGTTACTTGATTAGATCATAAGTCTAGACAGTATTATTTCCATGTAATGAGCCATATAATTTGTGTCTGAAATATTTCTGCATTATAGAATTAATTAAAGAGAATGTTTCCATTACCTGTACTGCTTGGTATTCTGTGCTTTCCGGTGATTTAGTGGCATAAGGCACCGGCCGCATATGGCTAAGTTATTTTAGTCATTCTTTTGTGATGTGTCCAATTACAGCTCACACCTTACTTGAAGGTCGTGATATTCAGATGCATGATGTCTGCCTCTTTGTGTGTCTTTCTTTAAGACACCGACCCGGCAAATACACAACCCAACATCCTATTTGCTCAGTGATATACATGTTGTTTTCATTCTTTCTCTTACATTTCTAAGTGCTTTCTGCAGATTCACATTTAAGTCTTTTTTTGTTTTGAAAGGGTGCTTGCACACAGAATTTATTACAACATGGTGCTGCTCACGCGGGTGCGCATTTTGGGCACCTTACACTGGGACATGTGGGTATTCTACAGATCCTACAAATACAATATGCTGTACTATAATTAAATATTGTTGTTTCCTTCTCCAGCTTTACATTTTCAGCTTTCAAAGAGCCTTCTCCCACTATGTTCTCAAAACCCTTCATGAAAAACTAACCTTGACTGAAAATTATTGATTTTGCTCTCTCCTTTCACTCTATTGAATTACCTTCTCCTTACCCTCTTATGCTGCCTGCCTCATCTCTCTGTGCACAGCATAATCAGCCCATAGTTGCAAGCCTGTCTGCCTTTTTCGCAAGTATTGTATTCCTGCAAATGGCCCCCATATTATATCTCACATCACCACCTCTCCTTCTCTGAAACCATAACCCTGCAACCGTATAACTGATCTCTTTTAACTTACCTAGTCACCCCTGCAAAGATCTGCATAAACACACACTAGCGATCTCATGTAACTGCTATCAACTCAAAATACTACAGAGGAATTGGAGTGAATAATAACCAGAAAACCTGGACAAGCCACTAACCTTGAGTTCCAGGGTAGTGTGCTGCGCACTATAAACCACTACGATGCCTAGGCAGGTGCAGCAAGCTCTATATAGATACATTTGCAATGCATTTATCATTTCATGGTGTAGTTGTGCTTACTTTTGCAGTTTTTATCGGTAAATTCAGAATCTATGCTTTTGTAGTCAGAAAGCACTGTTAATACAGAAATCAGAACTGGTAATTCCCATAGTATGTAGGACTAATTTATAGGTTTTTCCTTTGAAATGAAGGTTCAGTATATGATTTTGCAGAGGCTGAAGGATCATGGCCTTATTGTAAGTTCCAGTATCAAAAAATGGTATTAATGAGGCCATCAGAGTTTGAAGGTGGTAGGTAATCCCATTTGTCAGTAGGAAGGTTCCACAACTTTGTTCAGAGGTATATGTGAGAAATGATCAAGTATGTAGAAGGTGGAGGAGAGGATAGTGGTGGATCAGAAGAAAATGCTGGGAAGAGAGTGTATG
Source organism: Triturus cristatus (assembly GCF_964204655.1). Lineage (NCBI taxonomy): Eukaryota > Metazoa > Chordata > Amphibia > Caudata > Salamandridae > Triturus > Triturus cristatus. The sequence goes on from NC_140591.1 coordinate 686,624,372, forward strand.
TTGTAGTCGGCTTCAAGAATCGCTCAGATTGTAACATCAACACCCTAAGTAAACATAAAGCAGCAAATGCGAGACGTCATGGAAGCTTTCGGAGCACTCGTCGTATGATTACTTGTTGACTCAAGGATACTTTTCAAATACTGAGGATTTTGTATGAAGGTTTTTGACAGATGTCATTACTCTAGTGTTTCCTTACATATTGCTACAGGCGCCCTGAGGAAGTCTTTGGTTAAATCCATAAAGATGAAACACGTGTTGGCTTAGTCTGTGGCTATTTGTAGTTGATGAAGATTGGAGTGCTGATTTATATACAAACAAGATATGGAATAAAGTGCAAAGAAGATCAATTTTGAAGACTACTGTGTGGGCTTATATGTGCTCGATTACATGGTTGCTGCTCAAGATATTGACTTTTTGTTTGTTAAGCAAATGCAAGTTGTCGAGGCATCGTCTTGCGAGAATGAGGTGCAATTCAGGAAAAGACTGGCCATAGTAGTCATCAGACATTTTCCCTGGTGGTTGGAAGGGTGGGGGGCAGTTTTGTAGCAGTAGGGGTCGATTTTTTGTTATTGTGGGCCGCAACATCGGCACTCAGTAACAAAAGCGGCAGTGCTCACACGTGCACCACCCTTCACCCTCCTGGGCTGTTCCTTCAAAATAACCAGGGCTTCTTTGGGTTCCAATCTGGCCCTGGTGTAATTGGCAGGGACTGAAAGAGGGGAAGCTTAACAAATTTTATCTCTTAAGCCAGGTTCATTGCAATGTTGCTTTAAAAGGAATAAGCCAAGATAGTGAGAGAAGAACTGCACACTCTTACTGTCCTTGAAGTCATTGCTGAGGAGAACAGAAGCCAGCCCTCCATGATGTCTGTGCTGAAAATGCACGCCTTGCCCTGCCACCAACTTTCATTGACCTCTGCTACTGACTTCCCTGTCTCCTTAGAACCTGTGTATGTTGGAGCTTCAACAATCACCCACTTACTCAGGACTCAATCACAAGGTGTAAAGGTAAGACAAGGTCTGCCACTAGCAGTGATGAAGTAAGCTTGCATGCCATGTGTTTCATGGTGGGGCGGTGGGCTGGGGAGCAACAGAACGGATAAAACAAGTATCCTCAGATTGATGATGAGACCTGCGCCCACCATTCTCACATGGCATCCACCACTTTTCCATGCTCTCTCTGACCTCTGGTGCTGCTCACTCCTGCTTTCCTTACTTTCTGCTCCATTCGTCCCTACCCTGCTTCAATGTGTTCCTCTCCGTCTCTCCTCAACCCTGCCCATGGGCAGCTCAGCTCCTGTGCTACACAAATGGCTTATCACTGTGACAGAATTATGCGAAAGGATGTCTCCAAATGTTCTAAGATCAAGTTTAGGAATTTGCCAGAGTGGCCATCCTATAGAAGCCTTCACAACCAAAAAGATACTGGCTTGTAAAAAGTAGTTTTCCAGTGGTGCATTAAATGTAGCAGCTTTTATTGTTTTCTGTTTTGTTGATTAGGTTATTTAATGCTCTTATTATAAAAGATGGACCTATCACGGTTTGAGAAACCTCTCTTTTTGACATCTTTTGTTCAATGGTTTCACTTCTCCTTCTTAATTTGAATTCAAATTGAGCGGGTGTGAAATGACTGCTATTGGGTCAATATGGGGTATTTGCGGTTTTGGACAAGTGGTGCACATACGTTATGCAGAAGAAAGAAGTGGAATTCTACTAAGAGGAAAGCAATCAGAATAACAGCACAAGACAGCATTAGGCAATTAGAAAACAATTCCAAGATGCAAATGGACTCAGTGTAATGCTTTTCAGATCTCATCCCTGCAGCTGTCTGTGGGTGGCACACACACATTGATTCAGCAGTCCCTCGCGCCCTGCTCATGTCCTTTCTGTACCAGCAAATAATCTGTCACAGGTGTAGGCATTTGTCCCTTTCTTTCTATTGTTTGCAACCTAAGTTGTCTGCCTGAATGTGATGCTAGGCAGCAGACGTGTAGCCCTGTTCTGACGTTTCAAAGCAATCCATATCCAAATGGATGTTTTGGATTTACGTTTGCAATGCGTTTAAGACTGTCAGGTAACAACTAACCGCAAAAGGCCTAGCAGTTTTCGTAAAAGACCACAACTGAACACACAGGGCCTGATTCACAGAGGTAAACTTACACTTTTGCGTAGGTTTACAATTGTTTGCTATTCAAAAAGGAATTTACGAGTAGTATCTGCACATAATGAGACCTATATTTTTATTTGCGGAAACTCTGCACTCATAAAGATACTACTTGTTAATCCCTTTGTGAAAGGCAAACAATTATAAACTTACACAAAAGTGTAAGTTAAACTCAAGCCCAATCATGTGCGGAGACTCCACACTCATAAAGATACTTCTCGTAAATTCATTTGTGAATAGCAAACAATCGCAAACTTATATGAAAGTGTAAGTTTACCTTTGTTAATCATCCCCAGACTGTTTGGGCTACTTAACACAGCTTGTTCCATGGCAGTTCTACATGAAGAAGTGCATGAGTCACACAACATGTAAGGAAGCAGAACTACCCCTCAATGTAGAGTCTCTGCAGTAGTCTGTTTGTCTTGGCTTATATATAACAAAATGCTGATTAAGTGATGAACTTGTACTGTTTTTCAGTGGAAGGTCCGTGCTCTTTTGTGGACATCTTAAAGCACGATGCATGTGGGTTCACTCAGTCTCTGACCTGTCTTCTGTCAGGAGACACACTCGGGCAGATTTACAAAGACTCTGGGGCATATGTACAAGCCCCTACCGCCACCACAATGTCACTTTTACGGATGTTGTGGTGGCGATAGGGGCTGCGCCTTATGTACAAGGCAGCGTTAAGCCACTTAACGTGGCTTATTGCTGCCTTGTACATAAGGCACCCTTTCACGCTATGGTTAGCGTGAAAGGGTGTGCAGTGGGTGTTGTGGTAGGCATTTCACCTCAACACCAATTGTATTTGAAGCTGCCCCCTATGTACAAGGTTGGGGGTATATAGGAGGCAGCGACAAAATTAAAACCAGGAAAAATCATGTTCTTAAGTTGGCTAAATGAGGAGAAATGCATAATTTCTTCTTGTTTTTTCTTTTCCCATGTGTGCTGCCTTGTGCAGCACACACGGAAAAAACAAAATGGCATGGTGTGTTTATGTACAGGAAGGTGTGCCTTCCTGTACATAAACAAACCTTGTAAAAAAATGCCATTTTGTAACTTTCATATTTGCTGCATGAAGCAGCACACATGAAAGTTACAAAATGGCATTTTAGTATTGTTGATGTGCAGGAAGGGACACCTTACTACACATAACCAATCCTCCCCTGCACGCAGACACCCTTGCACTCTGGTGCAAGGGTGCCTGTGTTGACGCTAAGTTGGGAAACTTGGCGTCACTGCAGGGGGAAACGCAAGGCTGAACCACATTCTTGTAAACATGGTGCAGCCTTGCGTTTCGGAAGTGGCGGAGTGTGTCGTTAAGCCAAGGAGGCTAACAAAACGCTCCCCCCACTTCCTTGTTCATATCCCCCTTTGTATCTCAAAGTGATGCAAATTAGCAAAAAGTCTTGGAAGTGTATGTACTTTTGAGCATTGTAAAGGTGCTGTCTGTACAGTTAGGGCGGGTTTGAATCAAGGGGGCATTTCACGGGTGTGAAATGACCAGATCCCTGAAAACATCCATCATTTTTTACTGAAAGCCTTATATAGGGGCATATCAGCAACAACCGGCGATAATTATCGCTAAGCGCACTTAGCGCTAGTATAATTATCACCGGCTAACGTGGATTTTTATCGCTGAGATAGCGTGCTATTAGCAACGCTTATCTCAAAAGCGATAAAAATCCTAGCGCTAACTGCCAAATGTGAGATTATCGCTGGAAACCCAGCGATAATCTTACAAAGTTTGGCGTTAGCTTGATGAGAGGGCCTCACATACTTAGCCATGATATCCACTTTACATAGGATATCATGGCTAAGTCAGTCCTGAAGCAGGCGTAAGGAAAGTAGCGATAACAGTGGTTATCGCTACTTTTCTTGCCGCTGTGCTTCATAGCGTGGGGCTTGATGATAGGAGAAGTGTCACTTAGCGACATTTCTCCAGTCATGTCAGGTCAGGAACGCCCACTTTGCATCTCATTAGAGATGCAAAGCTGGGCGTTAAGAATCCGGGCGCTAAGGCAAGGATTCACGCGATAGCATGACCTTGTTAATTAGGCGATAAAATGATCACTGCTTTTCGGCCGAAAACGGCCGCAAAAGCAGCGATAATTTTATATCGCCTCGTTGCTGATATGCCCTATGGTAAGGTAGTCAGACCAGGCTTTGCATAAAAAAATAAAAACCTCTTTGAAACAGGTGCTAATTTGTAGAAATGTTTTATTTCGCCAAACGCAACACACATTGTATGTGTGTTGCACACATTCAATGTGTGGAATTTACTACAGAGGGGATTTTCTACTGTAAGGTTATGATTCCAGTAAAATTCCTACATAAGTCATCACGCATACATCTCTGCACCAGCAGACCATTTTTTATAATTATGTATCAGTTTTGCTTTCTTCCCCTTTGGCAATTCAACTTGAGTTGCTGCACTCCACGGCACTAAAAAATAATAAATTAATATATCTGTCTATTTTTTTTCCATTACTATGCCAGTCTGTCACTCTAAGCATGCAATGTTAAAGTCAATAGTCTAAAGTTTCATAAACAATACAATCAACAGTATTTGTGCATTTTCTGTATTTTCCTGTAGGAGCACATTAGAGCTAGCCGTAGTAGCTTTGGCAATTCTAGCTTTAATTTCCTAACTTTTCGTGTTTTTTACAGCAGTAAGGGGCATATTAACAAGTGCCAGCGATAATTATCGCTGGCCCCACATAGCGGTAGAAATATTATCGCCGGCTATCGGTGAAAATTATCGCCATGATAACGCTATATTAACAATACATAGCGCTATGGCGATAATATTTCAGCGATAGCGGTGTTTACCATGGAACATCGCTGGTTTTCCAGCGATGATCCATGGAAAACAGCGATAACATTGCTGATACGACCACGTATCAGCATAATCCACCTACCATTATTAGTATGCCTTAGTCTGGAATTTAACAAACGTTAAATTCCAGCGTTAAGGCCGCGGTAGCACAATTTTTTCTATCGCTGCGCGTCCTTGTTAATATCGTGAAGCTGCCTTTGCGATATTTTTATGTGTTGTTTTCACAGCCACGCCTTCTTTGCATCTCATTAGCGAGGCGAGGCTACATCAAAGAAACACATGCTAGCGTGTCTTTGATGATATTGCGATATAATTATCACCGCTTATCGCCCGAAAACGGACGGTAAACCAGCGATAATTATATCGCCAGCCCTTGCTAATATGCCCCTAAATCTTCTATTTGTCTTCTGTGTATGTGATTTTCCACATCACACATATCTCATCAACATAGTTCGCTTTATTAACGTTGTTTTCTGATTTGCCTTCGTTTTTTCTTTCATGTAAATGTTCTTTACATTTGTTTATGGACGTATTGATCGCTATATTTTCGCCTTTCTAGCTTTTAACAGTCTCCGATATCTCCTTTCTCTCTTTTCTCAATTTCGGCATCTACTCCAACATACCTTTTCCTTTTACACGTCAACGGTTTTGCTTTAACTGCCCCCAAACTTTGAATGTCCTTTTACCGGAAGTTCTTTCTGCTTCTTCCTTTTCTGCTTTTTACCTCTTACTGATAATGCCTTCATGGTGTCAATACTGTTGATTCGGTGCACACTTTACATTGCTCTCCTACTGCTTTGCACCTGTTAAGTGATTTGTCCAAAACACTACAAAAGGAAAATATGATAATTCCATGAATGAATTACGAATTATCTGCACCATTAGATTTGAGCCAACAAACTGCCAACGACTCCAACGTGATGCGGAGGTACAATCTTCATCACAGTGTCACTTTCATGTGGTCTTTAGTCGAAGAAGCACCTCACCGATCTGCATCATATCGGCTGCTACCAATGGGGCAGAATTCATATTTTATATTCTGTGCTCTGCACAAAAATAATGCATTTTGAGGATTTTCTATGCAACTTGTGAAAGCCTTCTCATTTCAAATGCTAATTTCATTCAAATAATTTATGAAAAGCAAATTGATTTCTTATACATGTTAAATTATTCATGAGAAAAACATTTACATTTGTGAAAAAATGTTGATATGTGAAGACATATATTGATTAATGGCCATGTATTAATTGAAGTATTGTTGCGCATCACAATTTGAGTAAACCTCTGCTAATACATAGTGCAGCAAATCCACGAACTATGAATAATAGGCGCAATCTCTTCTGTTCTACTGCGGGAGTTCAGCGAAAATGGTTCTGAGGAAAGCCTCTAAAGAGACATGGGGGCATATTATCAAGCCAGGCGATAAAATTATCGCCGCTTTAGCGGAAGAAAACTGCCGCTAAAACTGCGATAATGGGCTTGATAATATGCTCTATGGAATTCCATTATCGCCGTTTTAGCGGCAGTTTTCTGACGCTAAAGCGGCGATAATTTTATCGCCTGGCTTGATAATATGCCCCAGTATGCTTTTGAGACCGCTACTTTCAGCCTAAAAACGCAGTTGCTTAACACACACATGGAAATATTAAGCGCATCTGCAGACAAAAACTGCCAGACCCAATATAGCTACTTGGCCGTGTTGGACCTGGCCCTGTTTACAGGGCCAGCCCCAAACCTTTTGCCTTCTTCCACCAATTTTTGCTGAATTCATTTTTGGAGGCCTTATGACTGTGTGCACTTTGCAACTGCTAAACAGCGCTAAAGTGATTGTGCTCCCCCCTTAGAACATGGTAGAATTATCTTATACTCCATTGACATATTTAATTTACCAATAAGTCCCTAGTAAAATGGTACCGTATGTGCCCAGGGCCTGTAAATTAAATGCTTGTAATTGGGCCACGCACTATCTGTGCCACCCAATTAAATAGCCTTTTAAATATATCTCAGGCCTGCCACTGCAGAGCCTCTGTGCACAGTTTAAAGCACCATTTTGACCTGGCAAAATAAACCGTTTGCCAGGCCCAAACCTTCCTTATTAATACATATAAGTCACCCTAGGGTAGGCCCTGGACAGTACAGAGAGCAGGATGCATTGTATTGAAAAAGTTTGACATGTACTTTTAAGTGTTACATGTACTGGTGGTGAAAACTCTCAAATTCATTTTTCACCACTGCAAGGCCTACTCTCCCATCAGATAACACTGGAGTTGCCTTATTACATTTTATAAGTGTAATGTTCAAATGGAAAGGGATAACCAATTCCTGTTTGGTGTCTTTGGAATCCTAATTTAAAATCCTAACTCATGGTAAAGTAGGATTTTAAATTAAAATTAAGAAAATGCCACTTTTAGAAAGTTGACATTTTCTTGCCTCACCTATTTGGTGCCTGCAGTCTGTCTCTGGTCACATGATTGGGTGTAGTTGGCAGTTGGGTTTTGCGAATTGCTCCTAGACAGCAGTCTCAGTTCCTCGAGGGAGTGCTGTGGGGCAGTGGGGCGGGGCGGTGGAGGGTGAGGGGTAGTAAACTCCAGCATACAGCCGACAGAAGTTAAGTACATAAATAAATAAATAAAACAAATTACATTGCACGTGCTGCAACGCCATTTGCGTTGCAGCACCCGCAATGTAATTTGTTTTATTTATTTATGTACTTAACTCCGGTTGGCCGTATGCCAGAGTTTACTACCCTCCACCCTGCTCCTCCCCCGCCCCACCCCACCGCCCGGTAGCACTTCCACTAGGAGCCGCGAGTGCTAGACAACCACACACATTGAGAGCTTAGGTGTACCCAAATCGAAGGGTGGGGTTGGGCACAGCCTCACTTACACCTGAATAGGCCCTGTCTCCACACAAAGGTCCCAGTGACCTTACAATGTCACTTCAGTCAGCCTGGAGCCAGGGCAGGGGAGGCAGGAAACTCCATGCACTGGTGATCCCTCAGTCTGCTGCCCAGTGACGGCTAAGAGTGGGGGGTGCTCTGCCACTTACTCCCTGCACTTTATATCCACTGTCCAGAAGCTTTTCCCACCTTCCAGAACCAGGGCACCATGGTATAAAAGAGAGACCTCAGGCACCATCTCTTTAATACACTTCTGGACCTGGGAATACTCTGCCAGTAGGGAGGACTGCTGTGCTGCTGAAGGATTGCCACTCTGCCTAACTCCTGCTTTTCTGTGCTGACTTGCTGCCTGACACACTCTTGCCTGGGTGAGAGTGTTTGCAAGGGCTAGTTGGCTGGCCTTAAGATATTAAGCCTCAGGAACATACCTGGCTTCCAACAACCTTGCATCTTCATCTTGTCTTGAACATCTGTGAGTCTCCCCTACCACGTGATACCACACTAGTCTTGGAATCTTGGAAGTTGGCTTAAGATGCTTTGCCAACCTTTATGTATTTAACGGAACTGCTGCACCTCCTCTGCAGCATGGTGCAACCCCAAGCAGAGCTGGTGCGTCTCTGCTGCTACGTGAAAATTGAATCACAAAGACTTGCATCACCGTTGCAGCCCCCATTACCTTCCCACCTGATTTTGCCTTACACATCCTTACCACAAGCCCTCCCATATCTTGTCGCCGGTAGCCTCAATGACAATGCTAAACTCTGCAATGCAGCCTCGCAGCTTCTTAGAAACAGGTGCATTGCCCTGACTGCGCAACGCGTCCCCGACTCTGGACTTCACATCGCAAGCCCTCATTGATTGGATCTTTGATGCCGATGAAACAGGACATCACACTACAGTCTTGTTGCATCTCGGAACGACGCATCAGTTCAGCTGCTCGTATCTTCGGCAAAGATCCATGCAACACTCTGCAAACCAGGATTTAAGGTACTCTGTTCATTGTGCTCCCTGTAGCCAGTCCATGCTCCATCGTGGTCGGCCTGAACTTGTGAATTTGTCACAGTCTGGCATGACCAGATATCCAAAGTTGGCTCTTTACGCCTTTTGGAGCTATTGTCTCTAAAAACTTTAAAATTCAATAACTCCAGTTCTACTAATTAAATTTTTGTTGTTTTATTCTTGTTTTATTTATTGCATTTTGCCCCCATCCCCAAGGGCCTTTTTGTAAAGGGGGGAGTCGCGTGGCTCCGCTCCCCAAAACGTATTCAACCCCATATCCCAGGGCCTAAATTATTTCAAAGAGGACAGAGGGCAATGTGGCCCCTCTCCCTGAGCCTTATTTGTTTATAAAGGGGAGGTGGCCACTTGGTCCACTCCCTGAGCCTTATTAGGCACTAGGGACCACATCCTCCAGGGCGTTTGTTTTTAAAAGGGGTGGGTTGCCATGTGGCTGTCCTCCCCAAGCATTATTAAGCCGTGGTGACCACTTCCCCCAGGTTTTTTTTAATGGGAGGGGGACGCATGCCCCCCTCCACTCCCCGAGCCTTTAATTAAAAGGCCCGGGGAACTCCATCTGCCAGGGACACTAATAATGTTAAAAGGAGAGGGCCCCCCTCCCCGAGTCTTATTAGCATTGCGGACCCCATCCCAAAAGACCTTTCTTTTTTAAAGGGGAAGGGTGACTACACTGCCCATCTCCCTGAGCATTTTTTGGCCCCGGTAACCAAATATCCTGGGCCCTGCCTTTAACATAGTTGGTTGCTGTGCTGCCCACGCAGAATACCTGCTATGCACTCTTTGGGGCCTCGGGGGAGCCACAGGACCCTCACGGCCCCCAGCTGGCTCCCTGCCTGCTTTGGGTGCAAGCATTGCTCCCACCTTCAGGGAGCAGGTATGCATGCTGCTCCCTCTGGGCAGGAGCAATCCCTTGATATTTTTCCTTGCCCTCATCCATGCGGGCAGGGAAACGGATTAAAAGTCAGCTAAATATAAGATATTACCTATCTATACATATATAGAAAGGTAATATATGTATAGATATATGTATGACAGTCGCTAGTAGGTAGTTATATTTAGGTTCTAGTTTCCATAGGAAAAGCGTTTTTTGATTAACCAATAACTTTGGCACCGTTTGGCGAATCTTCAGGAATTTTTCAAAACTAGTGGGGTGGTCACGTCAGCTGCTGTTTTGTAAATTTCGGGGCGATCCGTCAAGTGGGGACAAAGAAAAAGTGGGGGTCCCAAAACGCTTTTCCTCCACGCTAATTTCCATACGAATATATTGACGCAGCAACAGCCCGAACTGCTGAACAGAATTAAACCAAATTTGGGAAAAAGGTAGCTTTTGGTCCAGAAAGCACTCTTTTTGTTAAATTGTGTAAATCTGTTCAGTAGTTCCTGAGAAATTTGAAGATTTCTCAGACAGACAACTGTGGCCAAGGTGGATCCACAAACCCTCCTGATCTCATGCCTGAGATGTGATTGGCTGCCAACACTTCTAACAGGAAGTGTTGGCAGCCATCTTGTGACGTGGTTGAACCGAGTCCCAGACTAAAACATTGAAAAACAAGAAAAGGGGGCAGGGTAGAAACACCCTGACACCCTATTCCTGCTTAGGGGGTTCCAAAAAAAGCATTTTTTCCTATTTTCGGCTGGACTTGCCGTGGATCCACTAATCCGGTAGAAATCTTTCTTAAAACCACGCGCAGGCTCCCACGCTTCATTTACTGTAAATGGCCCCCACAGTCCCGGGGACTGTCACCTCCCCGGTGCTATGTTTTATTGTAATTCTTGGGGGGGCTCCAGCCCCTCCACATAGCCCCAGGGACCTGTATTAGTGAATGAGCGGGTGTATGAGTGGCAGTATGGGTGAACAAGTGGATGCATGTGTAGATCTATGAATTAGTGAGTGGTTGTGTAAGTACTGGTATGGCTCTATGTATGGGTTTGTGAATGGTGTGTGGAAGTGGCAGTGAATGTCTAAAAGATTCTATTGGGGTATGAGTGGGTGCGATGGAGATGATGTGGATGATGTCACCAAATATTTCATCAGTGATTTCATTTGAGATGTCATCAGTGATGTCATCAGTGATGTCACTAACCATGTCATGATTGATGTAATATGTGAGGTCAGAAGCAGTGCATTGCGGGGGCGCAAGTTATAGTTAACGCAGGTAACTATAACGGCTGAATTTCTCTGCTTTGTCCGAGTGAAATGTGAGCCTAACTATAACGTCCCTGTAACTTTTAGTTTATTTATTAAATATATACATAGAAATAAGTATATATACATATATATATATATTCACTGAAAAAACCATAGGTTTCATGCACGTTATAGTTAGGAATTGGCATTTAAAAAACCTTTGAAATTCACTGAAAAATCCAAAGGTTTCAGGGGCGTTATAGTTAGGAATTGGCATTAAAAAACCTTAGAAATTCACTGAAAAAACCATAGGTTTCAGGGGCGTTATAGTTAGCTGGACATTTCCCTCATACAAAACCCTAGAAATTCCCCCGTTATAGTTAGTTCAGCTAACTATAACTCGCGCCCCCGCAATGCACTGCTGATGACGTCACATATTACATCACTCATGACATGGTCAGTGACATCACTGATGACATCACTGATGACATCTGAAATGACATCACTGATGACATCACTGATGACATCAGTGAATTTCAAAGTTTTTTTTAAATGCTAATTCCTAACTATAACTTATCTCTAAAGATATCACGTTTAATGATTTTCATTGGATTTCTATATTTTTGAATTTCAGTGTGTCAATTTCATTAATTATGTTTTTTTTAAATTCTTTTTTAACACTATTTTTTTACCTATTTTTTCATTTAAATCTTTTCAAAATTAAAAAATAATATTTGTTTTCATTGGGTTTTTCAAACATATTTTTTTATATTTTTAAAAATATTTTTTTAACTATATGTTCAAAACTTTATTTTATTTATATTTTTCAATGTTTTTGGATCCGCGCACCCTATGCGCACCGTTCTCGATCCCTACGTGATAACATCCGTGCATGGTATGCGTTGGGTACGTGTTTAGATCGCGATCGCAATGCGACCAGTACGCGACTCCCAGCCTATACGCGACACGTTGGATGTACGTAACGCGACATTTACGCGCTTCCGCGATGCATCATGTGCATCTATGATGCGGTAGGTGCGCGGATCCCGCGAAATATTTAACATTTAAAAAAACATATATATGTATTTCATGTGAATATTAATTGAAGACAAACTCTAAACTAGTCTTAAAAGTAATATATTTTTACATCTAATGCTATATTTCTTTTTAATTCAATTACGCTGATGTGCGCTGGGTGCGTGCTGCCTAAGCGCAGGGTGCGCGGATCCCATGTGACCTGCAAAAAAAGAGATTTGATTGGTTCATTTCACTTCCTGTTCTAACTATTGAAAGACCCCACCCAATTCAATCATTCTTCTTTGACCTTCTTTGGAGGAGCATCTCCTCATATATCTGAGGATGAATTTTTGGAGGAGCCAGCACGCACACCACGTTTTTCTTCAGTGGTGTGGACATTTTTTACTTTTCCCGAGGGGCAAACAAAGACCAATGCCACCTTGGTCATGTGCAAGATTTGCAAAAGAGTGCTGTCTCGAGGGGATCCTAACAAGAAATACTCGTGCGGGACGGCTAGTATGATGAAGCACCAAAGGACCCTTCATCCTAACAATCTTGCACGAGAAGAATGCCGACGGATGAGAGACACTCCTGCTCCTGCGCCTTCCACCTCATCGCAGCCGAGCAATTCAAGAGTACATCCATCAGCCCAAAACTTGGACAGCTGTCCTCAATTTCAATTTTTAAAAGTGCTCTGCACTAAGTGCAATGCGACTTTGTGCTACGGTGAGCAGTCGATCGATCTGATCTGCCGCCGGCAAGAAAGTCACCATTGCTATTTTTTTTTTTCATTGTTTGGTTCCTCTTGTTTTGTTTTTTGTTTTTTTTCCAGAAAATCCAAAAAAATCACAACATTTTTGGAAAAACCACAAAAAAAATATAAAAGAAGAAAGAAGAAAAAAAAAGTTCTTCTAAGAACTAACTTTCCTGGTTTAAAAAAAGAGCTAAATTTCTTTGTTAGTGTGTGAAAGTTTAGATGAATGTATGTGTAGTACGTAATTGACTGAATGAATGCATTAGTAGCGTATGGTGAATGTATAAGTGCAGAACTATGAGGAAGTGCTGCAGCATCACACAGTAACCTCTTTAACTGCAGTGTGCTGTAGTACTTCCGAAGTACAGGGATGCAACATATGTACATAAATATGTTGCAAATCTATGCTTCTCTCTGCACGGCTGCTTAAACTGCAGCCATGTGGTGACACAGGCACCCTTGCACCATAGTGCAAGGATATCTGTGTCATGTGCTGTTTGTTTTTCTGCAGGAAGACACACCTTCCTGCACAAAAACAATGAGAAAATGCATTTTTCTCCTTCAATGTATGCTGAACATTTTAGCATGCATTGAAGTTATAAAAATGTGGAGAAATGAAAACAATTCTCCTTGTTGTGCTTTCCTACACCAATTTTAGAATGCTGCAGCATTCACACACATATCGAGATTCATGATTTATGATAAATCTAGAGATGTGTCTTGTTCTATGAGTATTCAGTGCAATCATGCACAACAACACTTATAGAACACCCTTTTAATGCAAAGTGGTGTGTATGATGAGGTTGTATTTACATGGAGTAGAAAAAGTACACAGAGTGCCTTTTCCCCTCTTTGTAAATATGAAAGACTGTCTTGCGCAATAACTATGTTACAAAAAGTGACATATTTCCGGTTTTAAAATTCCTTGTGAATGATAGAAGGTAAGCACAGAGTTTTGTCTGCAAATATGTTCAAAGAAGAATGATTGAAATGATTGCAGTCCTTCAATAGGTACAATGGGAAATATTATGAACCCCTCAAATCTCTTTTTTTGCAGATCACATGATATCTGATTATGGTCAGATTTCAAAACTACATAGGTATAAACATAGTGTTTTTAGAAACGTGTTTCAACTTTGTAGCTTCTTGCAGACCTTCTCAGTGTGTATATTGAGACTTAGTTAAACCTACCTTCACAGTAATAGGAATAAAAAATGGTATACATTTTTTTCAGATTTTCATCGCAATCTAAATTGATATAAATTGCTTATTTTAAAATTTGGATCTGTGAAAGAAAAGAAAAAAAAATTATAACATGTAATAATACATTTTTTACAACACAGCATGTTGTTCTCATAATATATTGAATTTCACTAGAAATAGTGATTTCAATCATACTCATCACTTAACAGCGGGCCAAAAAAAAACAATCAGAAAGATTGTTAAAAAAAAAACAACATGCTATTCTCAGTAAAATACCAGAAAATACAAATCATACATATATGAAATGCTTTCGGCTTACAAAATTTTATAACTTTAACTTATAAAAACTGTAAATATTGCCGCTTTAAAATATTCACCGAATCAATGACCACCAAAAAGTCCATAATTCAAAAATATACCTTTCCTTGAGGCCAAATGGTATTTTTGCACTCCTTCTTTATGTAAATTGTCCAATGGTAGTCCTATTAAATTATAATAATAAATTCCTCAGAGAATGAATTATCTTCCTAAAACTTTGACTTTAAAAATATTAGGTAGGAATTTTGTAATTCCCTAGGCAAACGTTGTTTAAAAACCAACTGAGAATCATTACAAAGTGTCCAGCCTTTGCATCGTTAAAATTATGTATTTTCCATATTTTGTTAAGAATAATGTGGATAACATTTCTGATTTACATTGGCTACACTCCATGTTTTGATTTGCACCTTTAACTAATTTATTGAAAGACACTGATTTACAGTGTGGTAATGTTAAATACAGAAATCTCTCAGTGTCTACATTGGTGCTACATGTATACATGCAATTTTCACAATCATGTTCCCATTTACAAGAAAGGCCAAAAATATTTTCTATTTCTACACCTTCATTTTCAAAAATGGTAAGCATATACATTAAAAAAACCTGTGCATCTTGTTGGATATTTTGTGAAAATTGTGTAGAACCAGAACACACATCCAAAACACTACGAATATCTGAAACAGATTGTATTTTACTTGTATCTGTTGTCAATTTTTCATAAACAGAATGCAACAGAGAACAAAATCTTTTTTGTCGATTCTGCATAATTTGTTCTCGCAAACCTTCCAGATAAAAAACAACATTGACCACTACATTAGCATAGCAGTTGACACCTGAACTATTTTCAAACTGATAACCAACAATCTCTTCAACAGTGTCCAATTTCTTTTTACCTGCAATCACAACATTATCTTGTTCTTTTCCCTTCTTGACATCTTCAGTACAGGTATTCTCAAACCTTCTTTTTCGACCAACCACACGCTTTACAAATACAGGATATTGACCTAGATTGGGAGCATACACCCTTCTTAACCTATTATACTCTTTTACACAGTTTGCATCTGCAGTAACATTTGTCTCATCAAAATCAATCAAAAAACAAACCAGATAATGTTCTGACTCGTGACAAAGCAACATATGCCATACCCTCCTTAAATACGGTAGATCCAATGTTCACCAATGCACTGTCTACACTTAATCCTTGAGATTTATGAATAGTTACTGCGTATGCCAGAGAAAATGGAAATTGTTTCCTACGGACATATACATCTTTAACAAGCAAAAAATGAACTGAACAACGACCAATTTCTTTAACTTCATCAATCTGATCAAATTTAATTTTTAAAAATTCAATTCCTTCTTTTTTCTGATAATTCACAAAATCCACCACTTTACCCTTTGCACCATTAACTAAACCTTTCTCTACATCCAAATTACGCCTTAAAATTACCCGACAGTTTACACACGCATATAGGGGTCGATTCCGATCCTGTTTTTTTTTTCCCGTACGACTCGTAGCCGTATTTCTTTACGTACGAATCGTATAAGTCCCGTACAAACGGCGAAGTACGATTCGTACGTGAAAAATACATACGAATCGCCTCGGGAAAAGTCTACGAGACGTCCCCAGACAGTTTTACATACAAATCATAAAACTGAAGTCCGAGCGCGCAAGTACGAGCCATACCGCCCGTCCGAAAACACAAGCGCATGGAAAAGGCTCCGTACGGAGCGAACTTTGTACGAGCCCTACCCCGAGTACACTTGTGCCCGGGGTACGAGTCGTACGCCCCCCCAGCCTCCCACCCCTCCCACATATGTCCGCACCGTACCCCCACCCCCCGTATGTACGACGTGTACCCCACCCCCCCCATATGTACGACGCATACCCCCCACCCCCCGTATGTACGGCGC